>NC_092092.1:35299743-36789136 GCF_045679555.1 Salvelinus alpinus
CCTTCCAGTCAGGAGTTCGTACATGAGGATTCCCAATGACCAGTAGTCAGCGGAGATGTCGTGCCCCTTGTTCAGGATGATCTCAGGTGCCACGTACTCCGGGGTCCCGCAGAAAGTCCATGTCTTTTTCCCAAACCCAATCTTCTTGGCAAAGCCAAAGTCCACCTGTGAAAAGACAGGAGCGCCAATGAGATCTCATTGACTGAACACCTTTCCCGCAGCTGCTGTGGGTCTTGAGCCATATTATTATACTACAGGTGTGAAGGTGTCCTCAGGTCTCTGTCCACTCACCAGCTTGGCATAGCCTCTGTGATCCAGAATGAGGTTCTCGGGTTTGAGATCCCTGTAGATGATCCCTTTGGAATGTAGGTAAGCAAAGGCCTCCACCACACAGGCTGTGTAGAACCGCGTGGTCGAGTCTTCAAATGAACCTCTGCAATGTTGAAGACAATATTCACGCAAGTTAAAATGATGAAGGCAGGGGAAAGCAAGGCAACATGGTATCATTTGAAAGTTAATTGGTTGAGAGATGCATTTCCCATACCTGTCCCTAAGTATGGTCCAGAGCTCTCCCCCAAGGCAAGCCTCCATCAACATATAAAGATATTTGGCATCTTTGAATGTCCGATACAGCCTGAAACACACATCAAGAACATGTCAACTGTAAATTGCGTCCTTTTCTTGAGGATAATGAAGTAGTCTATCGGAAGAGATATCAGTAGAGACACCTGGCTGAGATATCTCTACATCTAGCTAGTATCTGACATCTCTACATATACAGTGCCTTCCAAAAGTATGCATATCTTCAGAAAGTATTCATACCCCTTGACTTATTCCACGTTTTGTTGTTACAGCCTGAATACCTTTTTTTGATACACACAATACCCCATAATTATAAAGTGAACATTTTTGCAAATGTATTGAACATGAAATACAGAAATATCTTGTTTACATAAGTATTCAAACCCCTGAGTCAATACATGTTAGAATCACCTTTGGCAGAGATTACAGCTGTGAGTATTTCTGGGTAAGTCTCTAAAAGCTTTGCACCCCTGGAGTGTACAATATTTACACATTATTCTATTTAATATTCACATTGACGGGATGTAGTGGAGTGGGTCGAGAGCTTCAAGTTCCCTCTGTGTCCACATCACTAAGGACCTATCATGGTCCAAACACACCAACACAGTCATTAAGAGGGTATGACAATGCCTCTTCCCCCTCCGGAGACTGAAAAAATTTGGCATGAGCCCTCAGATCCTCAAAAAGTTTTACAGTTGCACCATTGAGAGCTTGAATGGCTGCATCACCGCTTGGTATGGCAACTACAGAGGCGCTACAGAGGGTAACGCGTACGGCCCAGTGCATCACTGGGGGCAAGCTCCCTGCCATCCAAGACCTCTATACCAGGTGGTGTCAGAGAAAGGTCCTACAAACACAAATTGTCAAAGACTCCAGCCACCCAAGTCATAGACTGTTCTCTCTGCTTCTGCATGGCCAGTGGTACCGGAGCGCCAAGTCTGGGACCAGAAGGCTCCTGGACAGTTATACCCCAAAGCCATAAGACTGCTGAAGAAAGTTAATGAAATGGTTACCCAGACTATTTACATTGGTGCAAATGTTTTGCACTGACATTTTATGCACACTCACACACACACACACACACACATTATTATCTATCCTGATTGCCTAGTCACTTTTACACCTACTTACAGTACACGTACATACTGTATTACCTCAACTACCTCATACCCCTGCACATTGACTCGGTACCGGTAATCCTTGTATATAACCTTGTTATCATAATTTTTTTGTGTTACTATTGCCTTTAGTTTTTCTTATTTGCAAATTTGTATACATTTTTCATACTTTTTAAATCTGTATTGTTGGGAAAGGGCATGTGAGTAAGCATTTCACAGTAAAGTCTACACCTGTTTTATTCAGCACGTGACAGCACGTTTTAGGTTATTGTCCTGCTGAAAGGTGAATTTGTCTACCAGGGTCTTGTGGAAAGCAGACTGAAACAAGTTATCCTCTAGGATTTTGTCTGTGCTTAGCTTTATACGGTTTTATTTTTATCCCCCAAAAACTTGAGTCCCTGCTGATGACAAGCATACCTACAACATCATGCAGTCACCACCATGCGAAAACCTCCCCTGATCTTTGTGGTTGAATCTGTCTTTGAAATACACTCCTTGATTGAGGAACTGTATGTGTGGGGTACAGAGATTATGTTGTCATTCAAAAATCATGTTAAACACTATAATTGCACACACAGTGAGTGCATGCAACTTATTATGTGACTTGTTACCCAAATCTATTCTCCTGAACATTATTTAGAAAAAAGAAATATCCAAAAACATCATTCCACTTTGACATTATGTATTGTGTGTAGGCAAGTGACACAAAATCTCAATTTAATCAATTTTTAGGTCAGGCTGTAACACAAGCAAATGTGGACAAAGTCAAGGGGTGTGAATACTTTCTGAAGGCACTGTATGTAGCTACCTGACAATGAAGTCTGAGTGGGCCTCCTGCATGATCTGCTTCTCGGAGCGGATGTGCTCCTGTTGCCGAGTGTCCACGATGTGCCTCTTCTTCAGGATCTTCATCGCAAAAGTTTTGATCTCATCGCTTTTTAGCTGCACCTGCAGGACACAGACGACGCAAGATATACAGCATCTCAAGGTCAACGACCACTAAAAGCGAAGTTGTAAACATGTCCTGGCTGTGCAGATCAAGTCTTAGTTGAGCCATTTTTAACACTTGTTCTGGGACCCAGTAATAGCAGATGAGTCATGGGTCTATTCGTAACTCCGGAGGACCTGAAAATAGTATGACTGGGAGCAGACATTCTTCACATTGCCTATCTCAGGAAGCACCTACATTCCCAGGGTCATTTAATCCCCGGGATGTCTAGCAATGGATTGCACTACAGTGAACACGATGACTGGAGGCAGGCGAAAGGCCACTTGTTTTTACTGAGGATGCCGCAGTGCCGAAAATAGGACAGGGCAGGGGATTCCTCTTTAGGCCAAGCTGCTGGGCTTTTCCTTTGCCGCAACTCTGAGACCCCACTGGTCCGCATTGCTCCATTCTAGCACTCACTTGATCAACCCTCACTTGCTCTGTCTATCTGTTTACATGCTTTCGAGTTTTTTATGTGTCAGTTTAAGTGTATATTCATTTTTATTGACAAAATTCAAATTGTGCATTGCAATATACAGATAGCTGCCAAAATAAAGGAAACACTTGAGTAAATGAGGGATACAAATTATATTGAAAGCAGGTGCTTCCACACAGATGTGGTTCCTGAGTTAATTAAGCAATTAACATCCCATCATGCTTAGGGTCATGTATAAAAATGGCCAGTTGCCCATTATTTTGGATACTATGGCTAGAAGAAGATATCTCAGTGACTTTGTAGAGGGGGTTCAAATGAGCATAAGGGGGTGTTCTGGCAGCTCATGGTGGCACAGTGCTTTATGTTGGCGTTTCCTTTATTTTGGCAGTTACCTGTACAATGAGTCAAAAGTTTTTTCTATATTCATTCAAAATATAAATCATGAGTGTGTTTTGTGTGTAATTATAAATCAATCAATGTTACAACTAGACATAGTTGAAGTCTGGGCCTAGATTTGGTGTGTTAATCTCACAATTCTATTAGGCCTGTACTACAAGCAGACTGAAGTTGGAAAGTTTCAGAGAACTCCTATGCTATGTAACACTGTGGGTCACATGGCAGGGCTCCATTACCTCTTCTGCCCTCATAGTGGAAAGTTACTTCAAATAGCCCAAAGACATTCTTGCTACCTGACCTGAGACTGCTCCGTTACAGGACAAGAAGACCACGGATCCTTCCTGTCCTAGATCTCCCAATTCAGTTCAAGATCTCTTTGCGCTTTATTCCCTGCCAATGGTTTATAATGAAATAGGACATGTGTCTCAAGAACTGTCTGGAAATGTAGAGCTCCAAAAAGAAGCTATTCGATGATTCAACGATGTCTGCATCTAATTACCTTCCATAGAAAATGAAATCACTCGACTACAGTAATCGTGTTCACTCTTGAGGACCTCCTAGCAATTTTACCACCATGGAAAAACTGACATTATCATCCATGGGCAACCTTGACTATTCAGTCTACCCAGTTGATACAGTATGCCAAGACATTGGGATTGGGAGTGAAACAGTGTACAAAGAGACAAAGACGTTATAAAACATATAGTACATACAGACAAACAGTACATACTTTATTTAAACATCCTACCAGCTCCACACGTCCGAAGCCTCCGACCCCCAACGTGTCAATTATGTTGAAGTCCAACAGCTTCAGGTTGCAGAAGAAGGCATTTTCTGCTTCATATCTACATTTTTTGAAGTGGAAAAAGGGAAACTTCTTAGAAGTCTGGATGGAGTAGGAGGTGATAAGTAATGACAATGGCGGGGAGGGAGCCGGGAGACTGTTCTGGCGCTCCCTCTCTTTCCGCACTGGGATAGGTAAGATCAACTCACGCATCTTGTCCACACCTTGGTCTGACCAAGTAGTGAAAAGCAATCAATCAATTGGAGCCCTCTGATAATAGTCAATAATATGGTCAATAGAACGGAAGTATATGCCTTGCGGGACACAGTTATTGATCTGTTGCTTCACCAACACTTTCTACACAGCATCTGTAAGAGTTCTTTCTCGAAAGTGGAGTTAAGGCGCCATTTCCAGTTCACATTTCGAGGATTCGAATATAGCGTTATCTGGGTGTGGAAGATTGGTGAATTAGCCAGATCTTCAGATTTTGTCCGCATGTAATCGCAGTCCAAATACGCTTTCTCAGAGTCCTCTGCGTGTGTTGAGTTCAGAGTCCAGCAATTACAACCCTCAAGGTAGAAATCCTGACTTTGAAGAAACCACCCAGAGTATTGCAAACAAAGCATAGAAAATAAACAGGCATAAACTTCTGGTAGAGGTAACCTACTAAAAGTTCAATCCAAGGAAGATCAATCCAACACTGAAACAACTCTGCAGACAGTCAATTAATTAACTTTACAGTACGTCCACTTAGACCACAAGGTAGGGAGAGACTAAAGCCTTGAATCCAGACTGCAGGACAGCGACTAAGGTGGGTGTCCGTGTCAAAACAAAAAGCCAAGTGTACTCGGCTCCAAGTACCAGTGACTACAAATACTGCCTGGCTGATCCCACTGGTATTAATAGCATTTGGACATTGCTTGAGGTTCACCCAGTTAGCATAGCTCTCACACCCCTACGCCATACTGCCAAACTGAGACTCCATCATCTGCAAGGCCTTACACCTCACTTATAAACTTGGAATGCAGATCACACCTCCATATTAAAGAACCATTATAGACAGGATTTGGTCCCTCACTGAGCTGAAGTGGAGAGTGGAGAGTAAGTGGAGAGTAAAAAAGTCATTTTACTGATTCCCTGATCAGTTTGAACCAACTTTGTTGTTAACTACAGTCATGAAGGATGGTCTTCAATTCAGCTAATTGGTGAATGAGTGAATATAATAATCCTGTATGGAAAATCTGACAGATAAGCAGGCCTGAAAATATCCTGTGAACCAGGCTATCAGGTTGTTTCCCAGACATCTGAGCTACTGAGTGATCCCCCAGAATCTGTGTTGGGACATGTAACTGAGTGTCTGCATCATCTGTCCCATATGCTGAGAATTATCGCCCATCTTCAATGTGAGTTTGAGGTGAACAAAACAGGAAGCACCCATGTCATTTTAGTAGTATGAACTCACAGCACACCCTCTTTATCACACTTTTTACCCCACTGCATCACACTATGCTGGTGGGACGTGAGTCCCCAAAGACAGGGAGAGGGGAGTTGCTACTAGCCACGTCTGTTACAAACGTCATGTTATCCAAGGATATAGGTGTCACCTTAATGCTTTCTGGCAGTGCGTAGAAACGGACACCAGCCAATCAGAGAAGACCATTATGGGGTGCTGTCAAGGAGCAAAGAACCGCATCGAGTAAGCCTTGACTGAGGCCAAAGTCACATTACCAAACGCACATCAGCTGATCGCTCATCGGACTTAAGTCTGGTGACCCACCGTTGAAGCCCTACGTATTATGACGAACCATAGGTTCAGGGTTTATAGGTCTACTCTCAACTGAGACTGTGTAGGCGGGTATAAAGACTTTACTAAACGCCACACAATAATTATAAACTTTTACAAGACCAAAGATCTAGTCAATGTCTATATAAATGCTCAACTCATGTAAATGGTATTTTTACAGTTCTAATGTGTCATATTCGTAATTGTTGAGTGTATAGCCTAGTGTATTTGTTTTCTGTTTCTATAGTAACGGCTTAAACACACATCTCCCCCATCCCCTCATTTGTGGCCCCCTGACTTGTCGTGGAGTCCATTTCACCAATCAACTCTCTCGAGGCCTTAAGAGGAAAAAGTTTACGGATGGGGTGTCACATGATGTAATTGGTGAGCTGCTGACAGAAGCTATGCTGAATGATGCCTCCAGTAGACCAGACTGTCAGAGGCCTCAGCGGTGTGGTGATTTTCCACTAGGTCGTTCTTCAATCCCATTCGTTTGTCCTAGGGTAGCCCATGACTCTGAGAAGCAGTTGGGACGTTTAGGTTAACAGTGACCTTCTCATGAAGCAGGACTGTGAATGTAAAAATCAGATCGAGTTCCAGACACTTAAACCATATGTATTTTGTTTCACAGCCCATATGAGGCATTAGTAGCCTACTGACTTAAGTCAAGTGACTTTCTTATGTAAGTGTACAAGCCTATACACAACGCCATATAGCCTACAATGCTTGTAGGCATTGTAGGCTAGAAAAGTACTAGAAAAGATGTGTATTTAAACCACAACATTGCACCGTATGGATAATGGATACTATAGCTACACAATGTCCTGTTATGAGACACACTTATATAAAAATTGGGGTTGAAAAAAAATCCTTACTATCCAATCGAATTTCTCTCGGCTACGCCCCAGGCCCCTCAAAATACCAGAGCTGCTGCTGAAAAGCGTGCTCACGACAAAACAGTCACATTCCTCCATTCTGACATGACTACTTTCAATATCTGCACTATTGCTGCCGTGGCAGCTGTCAAAATATCTGCTAAGTCCCAACCTGGGGCTGAATGAGGCCGCTCACCTCAGGGGTCAATGCACAACTAAGACCGACCTATAGGGGTTTGACCCCCCCACCTGTTTCACAATACAGCCACCACAGGGGCAGAGATGACCAAAAATTATCCCGATAGAAGTGGGCTACCAGGTGTTAATGCACAATGCAGCAATTTGACACGATTATGTCCCCTTGACCTGAAGAACTGACAACTCAAGCCTAGGTCAGTTCAACTTGGTGTTATCCTTGTCTCATTGTGTTTCATTCATTTAGGCTACCTTGCATCTTATATTTTAAGAAGGCACATGTTCATTAATCGTGTATCCTTTGATGTTGTGAACTTCTGATGATCTTAAACTATTTGACTCGAACCATGTACTCGTAATTGTACCTTCAATTTAATTTGCCCTATTTTCTATTAAACTAATATTAAAGCTGCACTATGCAGAAATCGCTCCGCCATTCCCTGTTTGCTAAAGTTCTAATCGTTTTAATTTCAGTTTATGTGACAAAACAAAGCACGAATAGTTTAGACTAGAGAATCATTGTAACATCTAAACCACTGTGAAATATATTTTCCTTACCAAAAAATATTGTATTTTCAGCTGCTTGAAGCTGGTGTACAAAACTGAAAGTCAAAGACGCAAAAACGGAACTTAAGAACGGGAAGCATAGGAATAGCTCACATAGCAGATCTACCGCTTCTTAGACTTGCTTTCAAATGAGAATGACAGATCTATAGCTCATATTTCTATGTGAATTTGGTTGGGTCACCAAAAAGTTACATATTGCAGCTTTGCCACCATTAAATGACTACTCTACAGCTAATACAGCTCCATATCTGTGCAGTTCTGTTGTGATCGTGTAGCCGTAAATGTCATGGCCTTGGGATGCTTCTGGTTCCTGATTCCATTCTCAGAGCTAAGCACGAGGTCTAACAGTCAAACATAAATGCTTTACTACAGCGCTGACCTGCCATCAATCTCATCTTTGTTCCCTGCCAGTCATATGGCAGTAATGGCAACTGGTAATCTGTGGGAGAGCTCGCTTCACATACCTCATGTCCACAAGAACAGGGATAACATTCAAGTACGGTTGTCTTTTAGGTTGAACACGGTCAATGTAGGAGTAACTAAAACATAACATCTCGGACAAATAATGCATTGCACATTTTTTGTCTAATTGTTTTGCAATATAAATTCTGTTGATCCTCCAAAATGGGCCAAATGCTAACTTTTATGCAAAAGTCTGAGCTACACATAATATTCAGCCTAAGGAGAGGCCACATGACTCCACTATATCCATATAAAGTAGCCTATTCCTTATTTGGAAGTGCAGCATTTACAATATATGGTTTCCTGTCATTGTTCCAAAGCATAATTAACCTTGTGAATGCACTGGTACTATTCTTGAGCTGTCAAAGAGACACTGCCTAGGCTAGAACTAAAGGTCAAACACAAAAATAAACTCCTCTTGCCTAAGTGTCTCTCAATATAGTATTTCAGCAGTCAACAGGTCACAAACCCATTTGATTTACCAATAACATTACAGATAATGTCAATGAGTTGATCAGGTATTAGAAATGATACTTTTTGAAGACAATTGTACCACTCTCTTAAAGAATGTGATTATAAAATAAGAAAACACAATGAAAAGTTTAATCTCCACAACAAAACAGGGAGACTGAAAGGAGTTTAAGAACTCTCTATCCTTGAGAAGTCAATCACACACAAGTAGAAACCACAAGGTCAAAGCTTCTGGCCTGGCTGCCCTGCACTCTTAAGACTGTCACACGAAGCAATTTGGACAAAATTTCTGTTACAAATGCAAATTGAAAATGACATCATCTCACGCAAATTTCCTGATACATGAAGCAATTCAAACACAATTGAAATTGCATGCAACATCCAATCCTGTCATACATCACATCATGTTTTTATAAATAATTAGTTTATCAAACCGGTTGGTAATTGTAACAGCATTGATATAGACAAAATACTGGATGTACAATTTATCTAGCTAGCCAAAACGTTGCCTATTTGCCTTTCTTTCTTTTCAAGCTAGCTGGCTAGCGTTAGTTTCCCATGCTAGCAACGAGATAAGCCAGCTAGCTAGTGCAGTTCATGTTGGACAATTTCAGTTGAAACTGTACAGGGAAAAGTTTGGGTTCACTTATAAAATGCAATTTATTGACTGGCAGACCATGTACATAAACCATGACTAGCCATGACGTCTAGAATTTTTGATACATTTCCCATGTCTCGTCTGTCGCAGTTTTTATCAGCACTGACAGCTGTGTTGACATGACAACAGAATTGTAAGGGCTGTTGTCCTCCTCCTCCGATGAGGAGAGGAGAGAAGGATCAGTGGACCAATACGCAGCAGTAGGGAAATAAGCCATCTCTTTATTTGAATACGACGGCAACACGAAAACAAAACACTTACAAAATTACAAAACAAGAAAACGACGTAGACGAAAACCTGAACATGAACTCACATAACTAAACGTAGAACTCACGGACAGGAACAGACTACATCAAAACGAACGAACAGCCAAACAGTCCCGTATGGTACAGACATGGACGAAACAGGAGACAATCACCCACAAACAAACAGTGAGAACACCCTACCTAAATATGACTCTCAATTAGAGGAAAACGCAAAACACCTGCCTCTAATTAAGAGCCATACCAGGCAACCCAAAACCAACATAGAAACAGAAAACATAGACTGCCCACCCAAAACTCACGCCCTGACCATATACACATACAAAAACAACATAAAACAAGTCAGGAACGTTACAGAACCCCCCCCCTCAAGGTGCGAACGCCGGGCGCACCAGCACAAAGTCCAGGGGAGGGTCTGGGTGGGCAGTTGACCACGGTGGTGGCTCAGGCTCCGGACGCTGTCCCCACACCACCATAGTCACTCCCCGCTTCTGTATTCCCCTCCCAATGACCACCCTCAAACTAAAGCCCCCTAAATGAACGGCCAGCACCGGGACAAGGGGCAGCACCGGGACAAGGGGCAGCACCGGGACAAGGGGCAGCACCGGGACAAGGGGCAGCACCGGGACAAGGGGCAGCACCGGGACAAGGGGCGGCAGATCCCGGCTGAGGGACTCTGGCAGGTCCCGGCTGAGGGACTCTGGCAGGTCCCGGCTGAGGGACTCTGGCAGGTCCCGGCTGAGGGACTCTGGCAGGTCCCGGCTGAGGGACTCTGGCAGGTCCCGGCTGAGGGACTCTGGCAGGTCCCGGCTGGACGGCTCTGGCAAGTCCCGGCTGGACGGCTCTGGCAAGTCCCGGCTGGACGGCTCTGGCAGGTCCCGGCTGGACGGCTCTGGCAGGTCCCGGCTGGACGGCTCTGGCAGGTCCCGGCTGGACGGCTCTGGCAGGTCCCGGCTGGACGGCTCTGGCAGGTCCCGGCTGGACGGCTCTGGCAGGTCCCGGCTGGACGGCTCTGGCAGGTCCCGGCTGGACGGCTCTGGCAGGTCCCGGCTGGACGGCTCTGGCAGGTCATGGCAGGACGGCTCTGGCAGGTCATGGCAGGACGGCTCTGGCTGGTCATGGCAGGACGGCTCTGGCTGGTCATGGCAGGACGGCTCTGGCTGGTCATGGCAGGACGGCTCTGGCTGGTCATGGCAGGACGGCTCTGGCTGGTCATGGCAGGACGGCTCTGGCTGGTCATGGCAGGACGGCTCTGGCTGGTCATGGCAGGACGGCTCTGGCTGGTCATGGCAGGACGGCTCTGGCTGGTCATGGCAGGACGGCTCTGTAGGGAGGAGAAGGAGAGACAGCCTGGTGCGTGGTATAGGCACTGGCTGCGCTGGAGAGGAGGAAACAGCTGGAGAGAGAACCCGGAGAGACAGCCTGGTACGGGGGGCTGCCACCGGAGGACTGGTACATGGAGGTGGCACCGGGTATACCGGACCGTGAAGGAGGACACGTGCTCTTGAGCATCGAGCCTGCCCAACCTTACCAGGTTGAATGGTGCCCGTAGCCCTGCCAGTGCGGCGAGGTGGAATAGCCCGCACTGGGCTATACTGGCAAACCGGGGACACCATTTGTAAGGCTGGTGCCATGTATGCCGGCCCGAGGAGACGCACTGGTGGCCAGATGCGTTGGGCCAGCTTCATGACATCCGGCTCAATGCCCAACTTAGCCCTCCCAGTGCGGCAAGGTGGAATAGCCCGCACTGGGCTAAGCACGCGTACTGGGACACCGTGCGCTTTACCGCATAACACGGTGTCTTACCAGTACGACGCCTTCTACCTCCACGGTAAGCACGGGGAGTTGGCTCAGGTATCCTACCCGGCTTTGCCACACTCCTCGTGTGCCCCCCCCCAAGAAATTTTTGGGTCTGACTCACGGGCTCCCAACCGCGTCGCCGCGCTGCCTCCTCATACCAGCGCCTCTCTGCCTTCGCTGCTTCCAACTCCGCCTTGGGACGGCGATATTCCCCTGGCTGAGCCCAGGGTCCTCTACCGTCCAGGATCTCCTCCCAAGTCCAGGAGTCCTTGTTGCTCAGTTGAGCTTTCCCTTGCCGCTTGGTCCTAGTTTGGTGGGTGATTCTGTAAGGGCTGTTGTCCTCCTCCTCCTCAGATGAGGAGAGGAGAGAAGGATCAGTGGACCAATACGCAGCAGTAGGGAAATAAGCCATCTCTTTATTTGAATACGACGGCAACACGAAAACAAAACACTTACAAAATTACAAAACAAGAAAACGACGTAGACGAAAACCTGAACATGAACTTACATAACTAAACGTAGAACTCACGGACAGGAACAGACTACATCAAAACGAACGAACAGCCAAACAGTCCCGTATGGTACAGACATGGACGAAACAGGAGACAATCACCCACAAACAAACAGTGAGAACACCCTACCTAAATATGACTCTCAATTAGAGGAAAACGCAAAACACCTGCCTCTAATTAAGAGCCATACCAGGCAACCCAAAACCAACATAGAAACAGAAAACATAGACTGCCCACCCAAAACTCACGCCCTGACCATATACACATACAAAAACAACATAAAACAAGTCAGGAACGTTACAAGAATGATATGACGAGTCATGTCAACTTTTTTTCTGCTCATTGATTGGACATTGCATTCAGTCAGTTGCAGGAAATAGGATAGATTTGTATCTCTTGCGGTCCAATACAACTAGGTTGCAGGCAATTATGTTAGGGTGACACGCGGAGCAACCCAGATGCAACTTTGTTTCAAGCAACATCAATTGCATCCAGATTGCTTTGTGTGACATCGGATTTAGAAAAAATGGTTCCAAAAGGGTTCTTCGGCTGTCCCCATAGGATAACCCTTTTTGGTTCCATGTATAACTCTTTTGGGGTCCATGTAAAACCCCAAAGGGTTCTACCTGCAACCAAAAAGGGTTCTTCAAAGGGTTCTCCTACAGGGATAGCCGAACCTTTAAGGTTCTAGATGGAACCTTTTTTTCTAAGAGTGTGTTGCCACATATAGAGGCTGTTTATACCCCCTACTACCCCTCTACCACCGACTGTCCACAGAAAAAAACATGTGTTTACAGGGACCTAGCGGAAACAGCTGCCCAGGAGTTCTCCCACCCTCTAACGTTTAGAAACATAGGCCCTGTTTCGCCAAGGTAGGCAGAAAATAAGAAAGGAGACCAGGGAGAAGGCACAGTAGCCTACAGCCAGGGAACATAGGGAACCCTAGGGGCACGGAGGAGGCAGGTAGTGGGGCAGGGGATACTAGCCTGAACCCATGTCCTACAGCCATCCCAGTCCCCCTTGTGGTGCAACCTTTGGTGTGAGAGACCCTTGGGGTGTAAGATACTGTACAGTTTCAGCCTCTGGGCACATTGTGTCCCCATGGTGGGGGATGCAGTCTTCCCTTTGCATAGAGTAAGCCCTTCTGGCTAAGGTCCGAGTCCGAGAGAGAGAAGGCCAGGGACATAGAGCCAGCTGTAGGATTAGGATCCTGATCTGCAGGCTGACTGATGGGATTGCTGGAGCTGAAGTAGTAGCGAGTGTATTACTCTACAAGGAACATCTGTCAACTAGCAGCTTGACATCAGTTTGTTGACATATTAATGTTGATACTGTGATGTCAATGTTACCAAGACAACATAATACATCATTGAGAACTGCGCTTATTTAACATGGGAAGCGCTTGCTACCACGACTGCAAACTCCAGACCCCAAAACGAGGAAATTAAAGATTTCCTCTCCTGTTGTTTCCTTCAGATAAGGCTTTATTTTAGACGTTTTTGTGTGCTCCTCATAAATCAGACAACCTAAAATAGAGTTTGTTTTCCCAGAAACAACACAAAGCCCATTTTAACAACTAGGCCTACGGGTCTCTTAGTATCTAATGAACGTCAGTAGACCCCATGGACACAAATAGAGTCTGGTCTCTATCCTTGAAAAGTCAATCATACACAAGTGGAATCCGCAAGGTCAATGCACACACCTTATTGTGAGTTCTGTATATTTCATTGACCCAACCGAACCGTGAATTACGTGCTCTCTATACTCCAGCCCATTGATATGCAAGAGGACTGATGAAGGCATGAGAGGCCTGTCTGTCTCTATAGTGAATACATTATGCATCAAGATGCACACAACAGTAAAAGTGACTGTTGTTACTATACCATGACAACAACAGTTGCTAGTGATAAGAGGAATCACAAAAGGATATTGAGGGGTAAGCACATTGATATATCTCCTTAGTTACTAGTCTATGGCCTGTTTCATTGTCAATGAAAATATATCTCAATTTAAGAGTTGTCCATGTGTGACTGTGAACAGGCTTAGACATCAATGAAGCATTTCCTGTAATAAGGATCACTAACCATTAGAGGGAGCACTTGCAACATTTTCAAATGACAGTAGAAAGGCAATACAGAGAGTGCTTTAGCCTACAATACAAATGAATTGTACATTCATAATGAATCCTGTTGCTATGTTATGCAGAAGATGGCAGAGGAATAAGGCATGTGATACAATACACTAGGATCTACAGTACACCCACATAACAGATTTAGCCAAATTAAATATGCTGTCTGACACACACACACACACACACAGGCCACACACAGGGCATCACACAGGGCATCACACATACAGACGTCGAATCTTAATTTGACCCCTTTCGTCACAGTAGAAAAATAATCCTGCAGAAGGAGGATTTAAATATCTGATCTTTTTTTAGAATCGCCACCAGGGGGCAGCTGGAAGCGGTGTTAGGGTACAATGCACACAGTACCTAACCTCAGCAAAAAAAGAAACAAGACCCTGTCTCAAAAATAATTCGAGAAAAAAAACATAACTTCACAGATCTTCATTGCAAAGGGTTTAAACACTGTTTCCCATGCTTGTTCAACTAACCATAAACCAATGAACATGCACCTGAGGAATGGTCGTTAAGACACTAACAGCTATTAAGGTCACAGCTAGGACACTAAAGAGGCATTTTTACTGACTCTGAAAAACACAGAAAGAGAGATGGCCAGGGTCCCCTTATGCATGAACGTGCCTTAGGCATGCTGCAAGGAGGCATGAGGACTGCAGATGTGGCCAGGGCAATAAATTGCAATGTCCGTACTGTGCAACGCCTAAGACAGCGCTACAGGGAGACAGGATGGACAGCTGATCGTCCTCGCAGTGGTAGACCACGTGTAACAACACCTGCACAGGATCGGTACATCCGAACATCACACCTGCGGGACAGGTACAGGATGGCAACAACAACTGCCCGAGTTACACCAGGAACGCACAATCCCTCCATCAGTGCTCAGACTGTCTGCAATATGCTGAGAGAGGCTGGACTGAGGGCTTGTAGGCCTGTTGTAATAAGCCAGGTCCTCACCAGACATCACCGGCAGCAACGTCGCCTATGGGCACAAACCCATCATCGCTGGACCAGACAGGACTTGCAAAAAGTGTTCTTCACTGACGAGTCACGGTTTTGTCTCACCAGGGGTGATTGTCAGATTTGTGTTTATCGTCGAAAGAATGAGCGTTACACCGAGGCCTGTACTATGGAGCGGGATCGATAGGGAGGTGGAGGGTCCGTCATGGTCTGGGGCGGTGTGTCACAGCATCATCGGACTGAGCTTGTTGTCATTGCAGGCAATCTCAACGCTGTGTGTTACAGGGAAGACATCCTCCCCCCTCATGTGGTACCCTTCCTGCAGGCTCATCCTGACATGACCCTCCAGCATGACAATGCCACCAGCCATACTGCTCGTTCTGTGCGTGATTTCCTCCAAGACAGGAATGTCAGTGTTCTGCCATGGCCAGCGAAGAGCCCGGATCTCAATCTCATTAAGCACGTCTGGGACCTGTTGGATCGGAGGATTAGGGCACTTTTTTGGTTCCTACATGATTCCGTATATGTTATTTCATAGTTTTGATGTCGTCTCTATTATTCTATGTATGTAGAAAACAGTAAAAATAATGAAAAACCCTTGAATGAGTAGGTGTGTCCAAGCTTTTGACTGGTACTGTACTTCAACAGCAAAAACCAGACAGTGGAATGTTTACAAACTCCATTATGCGAATAATATGTGACCCAATTTAGGAAACTAGGCGTTTGTCGCAAGTCATTTTATTTTTATTAAAATGCATTTTTTGGGCAGAAATACTTTCTCAAACATTTGAACTTTCATGTGCCTTAATAGCAAACGTGTATGCCATCTGTAAACATGAATACATTTGTTAAATTTCGAGCTTTGTTGGTTAAACCACAGAAAAAGTGAGCAACCTTCCCACTAGCCATGATTGGCTGAGATAATGAGTGGGCTGGACATGCCGAGGGAGGAGTTCAGATTGGTCTGCCATATAGAAGGCTTCTGTCTATTTGAGCTTGTCAGTCTGTGTTGGTAATCCTGATGAACGTGGCTTTAAAAAAAAATGTATTGTGTTGTGGAGCTGCATAAGTGTTGCTCTTCACTTTCTGGAGGATCAAGTTTTGAAATCAGAGGAATTAGAGTATGATAGCTAAAGAGATGGAGAAAACACCTGTCTCCAGATTACATCTTCAAACTAAGGGCAACCGTGGTATGGCATTCCTGACAGGGAGCGTCCATCATGCATGATGATGTATACAGGTAAGATAGTCTAGCATTAGCTAGCTACATTTTCTGATATTACACATTTTTAATTTTGTCAGAAAGTGGTTTCATTTCAAGCTAAAGTGTACTATTAGCTAGCTAGCTAATGTTAGCTGGCTGGCTCCCTAACTGATGTTATTATTCATTTCCCAGAGCCATTTGCTATTCTAGTTAGAGCCTAATGTTAGTTAGCTAACATTGAACCTGGTTGCTTAGTGGCATTGTTGGCACTTTGTTCATTGTTGTTTAGCTAGCTAACGTTAGCTGGCTGGCTTGTTATCTAACGTTACGTGACATGTGTGAACTTACACTTTGTTTACCTAGCTAACGTAAACTCACCCCATTCCGTACAAATGTGCGCAACCGCAACATTCAAACGAGGCTACAAAGAAAACGAATGGGACTGTAGCGACTGTGTTGACTTCAAAATCCGGGGTGTGAACTAGGTTTCTATTCAAGCGTTGATCGACATGGTAATGGCTCTATAGTATTGGAGAAAAGTTGGAGAAAAAAACAGACCCTCTGTTACAGCTAGACGTGTCATGTCGTAACGTACAGCACGCATAAAGCAACTATTTCTGTCTTACAATCTCTCTCCACCAGGTGTAGCACTTCTCTCATCGTTTAAAAACAAGAAATGGACAGTGACGGGGTAAGGGGGATACCTAGTCATTTTTTTCGTCATCACTGCATGTGATCATCATTCTCAAAGCCGTTGTTTACTTCTAAGATCACTTTAGCACCGCCCTAAAAACCCGATTCAAATTTGACACAAACCTTCAAATAGGTATGTAATGACACATCATATACTCTGTATAGTGTTTTATTTAAATTTTAGAGGCGATAAGGTGATAAGTTGGACAGATCGAGGGAAAAAAAAATGTTTACCACACACATCTCTCCTTCTCACTATCACGCATTTGTTTCGCTTCCCCACCCGTCATTTTTAAAAAGACCCGACGGGGCTCATTGCCTTCTTGAATTATGCAGAAACGGGCAGCGTGGGGGTCATGTAATTGATTCTGTTGCAAAGGGGAGAAATTGTGCTTTACAATGGTATTGACATAACAGTTGATCTGGAAGTATTACGTTTTTGGGGCGCTAAAATAAGGTCAATTGTACGGACCAAGGCGATGTACAAAAGTGAGTGAGTTTACGTTAATGTTAGCTTGCTGGCTCGTTAGCTAACGTTACGTGACGTGCGTACAACACCCGTTGAATATGGCCGGTGTCAGTAAATGTCTGCAAAAAAGCGGAATGAAATTGTTGCCAGCAGAGCTGGTTAGGCTGTTTTCATGTTATCCAGAGGTAAACAAATCATCGGCCAGAGCGTCAAGTGTGCGCTCCAAGAGTGAAACGAGATGGGTGGGGTTAAAGCTTAAGAGGGTGTGAACGAAAAAGCGTAATGGGTGTAAACAAATAAGAGCTCTTCACTAGATACCAAATCATTCAAAGGCCATTTTCTCAAAAGTGAGTTTGTAAGTAGATCAACTTTCAAAGCAGAATTACTTTCCCATTGTTCCTCAAATGCAGTGTATGATATACCATTTTGTAGCTCTGAGTCTCTACCTTTTTCCAATGTAAAAAACACAATTAAAAATGTTGTTACATTAGACCGAAACCAGGTGGTGAGTCACATATGTGCTGGTACAAATATCAGTTTTCAAGATCAGTATGTATCCTTATCCTACTTACTAACCAGCTACGAGATGTTTAATTCCACAATTGTAAATATGTTCTAAGGTCAGTGAAATACAAACCAATGTGTATTTTCTAATTAAATATGTAAGCTGAACTAAAACTGAATTACTATTATCAGATGGATTCTTCACATTCCTCATATTCCCACCAATCAGCAAATCAAGAAAGCATTCTAAACCCCAGAGCTCATTAATTGTAGTGGGGACTAGGGTAGGATTCAATATGTAACAAAGCCATTGGGTTGGATAAAGTTTCTCTTTCCTGAAAGCCGGTGCAGCTGAGATCAAATGAGCAGATCAAATGAGACACTAATTCATTTTATGCATAGACTAGAACCTCATCAAGCAGAATATATCCACAACAATCAAGAAAAGAAAAAAAACATGAAAAAAAACAGGTTTCGCAATGGCTAGTGGTGTTCAGCGTTAATGAGGGGTGTAGTGTGTGTGGAGGAAAGCAGGGGTAGTTTGGTACTACTGTAATGAGGTGTGTTTGAAACATTTGTGTGTGTGTGTGTGCATTCATGTACTTGGAGAGTGGTGTAAGGAGTGTTTAGAGCAATTGAGGTGTGTGCACGCGTGCGTGCATGTGTGTGCACGACTATGTGTGTGATGCATGCATCAATGCAAAGGAGTGATATAGTTCATAACAAAATTCAGGTATGAATTTGAGTTGTACAGTACTTTATAAAGAGTGTAAAGAGTGAGATACTTACTTGGCTTTGGCCCCTGCATCTTCATAACCTTTGTTTGAGACATCCTCCAGGCCCCCAATCAAGTGTTTAAATGAGCTGAGAGAGATCACAGAGTAACACTAAATCATTAACTTGCTCAACACCTTGAACACCAGGTCACACATGCTGTTATTGTCACAGATCCCCATTGAGTTCAGTATTAGTAATGCACGGGACATAGGAGGGCAGCGAATCACCTAAAACATCTGTCACAAAAATTTGTCCAGGAAAAGTGCCGTGAGTAGAGTGCGTTGACATTAACATGATGATGTTGAGACAATGTTTAAGAATCAGTGAACATCATTCATCTTTGTGCTGTGAGACCAGTGCAAATCAAGAGCATTATGTTAGGGTGGCTTCCATTTCGGTTTCAAATGAATCACACCATATGTTCAGTTGAAAATGTAAAAGAAAAACTACTGAGAAGATACTGTTCTTGAATGGTGCTGTCCCTCCCCATCAACTAAAGTGTTGATTATAACCCATCTGAGAAAAGACTCACTCTACAGACTAGATTGTTATTATTATGAGACTATGCATAGAGTCTAAGATGGCGCTGCAATGGATAGCAGCCGTCTTACGGACTCCCGACCAATTCTGCTATTTTATGTCATTTTTACCGCTGATCTTAACTTTTTTTGTACATAATGTCTCTGCCATAATTTCCTATGACCGAAAATAGCGTCTGGACATCAGAAAACTAACTTCGATATGGACGTCATTTTGTACTTCAACAAGTCGGCAGCTCTGGACTTTCTGCATACTCTGGGCCGGGCCCTAATCCCCTGGACACGGAAGAGGAAGCGGCAGCGAAAGAGATGCAGGCGAACCAGCATCCTGACCAGAGTACATTAGCGAGCAAATGGACTGCCATTTCCCTCTGCTCTATTGGCGAACATGCAATCCCTTGAGCAAATTGGATGAGCTCCATTTTTAGTCTATCCTATCAATCCAACCCGCCCAAAAAATCCAATGTTTGTCAGTCGTGGCTGAACCAGGACATACATCTTGCTGATATACATCTTTCTGTTTTTTCTATGCATTGTCAAGACCGGAACGGTAGACTCGGGTAAGACGAAGGGAGGAGGGGCATGTCTCTAATGTTAAGGAACTCTTGAGTTTTTGCTCGCCTGAGTTAGAATACCTCATAAGCTGCAGACCATACTATTTACCAAGACCACATTTCTCGTAGCTGTCTATTTACCACCACAAACCGATGCTGGCACTTATACCTCCCTCAACAAGTTGTATAGGGCCATAAGAAAATAAGAAAATAAACATTCAGAGGTGGCATTTATTTTTTGTATGAGCATGTCACCTGTGCAACTAGAAGCAACACACACAGAAATGCATAGAAAGCCCTCCCTCACCCTTTCTTTGGCAAATCAGACCATAACTCTATCCTCCTGCTTCCTGCTTACAAGCAAAAACTCAAACTGGAAGTACCAGCTCAATACGGAAGTGGTCCGATGAAGCGGATGCTAAGCTACAGGACTGTTTCGGTCGCACAGACTGGAATATGTTCCGGGACTCATCCAATAACATTGAGGAGTTTACCACATCATTCACTGGCTTCAGTAGCCTTTTCCTGTAGTCAATGACCAAAAGTGCCCTCTTTGGCTTCATGGGTGGAATGTTATTAATATTTTTCATAATTTCATAATTTATAAAGATTTTATTTTTTTACGACTAAAATTTGGTGTTTCTATGTTAAACAGTTTTGTTATATTTCAATCTTCTGTGATGTATATAAAGTCTCTATTGAGATGCAAACTCAAAATGTTATACATTTTAACTCCTGACATGGTACAGGTGTCTTACTTTTTTTAAGCCCATAACCATGTGTGTGAGGTGTATACTTTTGTTTCAAAGTAGATTTGTTAAGACTACCAATTACAGGCAGCATCCGCACAGAGCTAAAGGCTAGAGCTGCCTATTTGAAGGAGTGGGACACGAATCCGGACGCTCATAAGAAATCCCGCTATGACCTCTGACAAGCCATCAAACAGGCAAAGCATCAATACAGGACTAAGATCAAATCCTACTACGCCGGTTCTGATGCTCGATGGATGTGGCAGGGCTTGCAAACTATCACGGATTACAAAGGGAAGCCCAGCCGCGAGCTGCCCAGTCACGAGAGGCTACCAGACAAGCTAAATGCCTTCCACTCTCAATTTGAGGCAATGAACATTGAACCATGCATGAGAGCACCAGCTGTTCCAGAAAACTGTGTGATTTCGCTCTCTGTAAACAGGTCAACATTCCCAAGGCTGCGGGGCCAGAAGGAATACCAGGACGCGTACTCAGAGCATGCGCTGACCAACTGACAAGTGTCTTCAATTACATTTTCAATCTATCCCTGACATGGTCTGTAATACCAACTTGTTTCAAACAGACCACCAAAGTCCCTGTGCCCAAGATGACAGGTAACCTGCCTAAATGATTATCGCCCCGTAGCACTCACATCTCTAGCCATGAAATGCTTTGAAAGGTTGGTCATGGCTCACATCAATTGCATTATCGGATACCCTTGACCGACTCCAATTTGCTTACCACCCCAACAGATCCACAGATGACACAATCTCTATTGCACTCCACACTACCCTCACCCACCTGGACAAAAGGAATACCTATGTAAGAATGCTGTTCATTGACTACAGCTCAGCATTCAACACCATAGTCCCCTCCAAGCTCATCACCAAGCTCAGGACCATTGGAACTGAACAGCTCCCTCTGCAACTGGACCTTGGACTTCCTGATGTTCCGCCCCTAGGCGGTGACGGTAGGCAACAACACATCCACCACACTGACCATCAATAGGGGGGCCCCTCAAGGGTTTGTGCTTAGTCCCCTCCTGTACACATGAGTAAAAGACAAAAATAATTTGGTTCTAAATATACATAAAAGTAAAAGTATGAATAATAAAAAAATCCTTATATTAAGCAAAGCAACATTTTATTGTTTTTAAAATGTACAGATAATCAGGGGCACACTCAAACATCATGTACAAAAGATACATTTGTGTTTAGTGAGTCCGCCAGATCAGAGGCAGCAGGGATGACCACGTGTTCTCTTGATAAATCTGTGAATTGGACCATTTTCCTGTCCTGCTAAGCATTCAAAATATAGCGAGTACTTTTGGGTGTCAGGTAAAATGTATGGAGTAAAAAGTAGATTATTTTCTTTCGGAATGTAGTGACATAAAAGTAAAAGCTGTCAAAAATATAAATAGTAAAATAAAGTATAGATACCCCCAGTAACTACTTAAGTAGTATTTTAAAGCATTTCAACTTAAGTACTTTACACCACTGTAGGTAGGTTAGAGACCTGGCATTGTGGTGCCAGGACAATAACCTGTCCCTCAACATCAACAAGACAAAAGAGCTGATTGTGGATTACAGGAAACGGAGGGGCGAGCACACCCCCATCCACATCGATGGGACTGTAGTGGAACGGGTCGACACCTGAACGCAAAGCATTAGAGAGGGTGGTGAGTATGGCCCAGTACATCATGGGGCCAACATCCCTGCCATCTAGGAACTCTATACCAGGCAGTGTCTGAGGAAGGCCCAAGACTGTTCTCTCTGCTACCGCACAGCAAGAGGTATCAGTGCACCAAGTCTGGAACCAACAAGACCCTGAAAAGCTCCTTCCCCCAAACCATAAGACTGCTAAACAAGCTAATCAAATGGCTAGCCGGACTACCTGAATTTACCCTTTTTTTTATTACTAACTCTCTTGCACTGACTCTATGCACACACACAGGACTCTACTCACACACTCATTCATACTTAAACTGACACCGCGACACGTAATGTAGCAGTCAAAAGTTTGGATACACCTACTCATTCCAGGGTTTGTTTTTGTTAAACCATTTTTTACATTGAAGAATAATACTGGACACATCAAAACTACGAAATAACACATATGGAATCATGTAGTAACCAAAAAAGTGTTAAACAAATATTTGTATTCTTCAAAGTAGCCACCCTTTGCCTTGATGACAGCTTGGCATACTGTTGGCATTCTCTCAACCACCTTCATGACGTAGTCACCTGGAATGCATTTAAATTAACAGGTGTGCCCTCTTAAAAGTGGAATTTCTTTCCTTCTTAATGCGTTTGAGCCAATCAGTTGTGTTGTGACAAGGTAGGGGTGGTATACAGAAGATAGCCCTATTTGGTAAAAGACCAAGTCCATATTATGGCAAGAACAGCTCAAATAAGCAAAGAGAAACAGCAGTCCATCATTACTTTAAGACATGAAGGTCAGTCAATCCATAACATTTCAAGAACTTCAAGAAAGTTTCTTCAAGTCCAGTCGCAAAAACCATCAAGAGCTATGATGAAACTGGCTCTCATGAGGCCCGCCACAGGAAAGGAAGACCCGGAGTTACCTCTGCTGCAGAGGACAAGTTCATTAGAGTTACCAGCCTCAGAAATTGCAGCCCAAATAAATGTTCAAGTGACATACACATCTCAACATCAATTGTTCAGAGGAGACTACGTGAATCAGGCCTTCATGGTCAAATTGCTGCAAAGAAACCACTACTAAAGGACACCAATTAGAACAAGAGACTGAGTTGGGCAAAGAAACACAAGCAATGGACATTAGACTGGTGGAAATCTGTCCTTTGGTCTGATGAGTCCAAGTTTTTGATTTTTGGTAGGTGAACGGATGATCTCCGCATGTGTGGTTCCCACCATGAAGCATGATGGAGGAGGTGTGATGGTGCTTTGCTGGTGACACTGTCTGTGCTTTATTTAGAATTCAAGGCACACTTAACCAGCATGGCTACCACATCATTCTGCAGCGATACGCCATCCCATCTGGTTTGCCCTTAGTGGGACTATTATTTGTTTTTCAACAGAACAAAGACCCGAAGCACACCTCCAGGCTGTGTAAGGGCTATTTGACCAAGAAGGAGAGTGATGGAGTGCTGCATCAGATAACCTGGCCTCCACAATCACCCGACCTCAACCAAATTGAGATGGTTTTAGATGAGTTGGACCGCAGAGTGAAGGAAAAGCAGCCAGCAAGTGCTCCGCATACAGTATGTGGGAACTCCTTCAAGACTTTTGGAAAATTATTCTTCATGAAGCTGGTTGAGAGAATGCCAAGAGTGTGCAAAGCTTTCATCAAGGCAACACGTGGCTACTTTGAAGAATCTCAAATATAAAATATATTTGGATTTGTTTAACTCTTTTTTTGGTTACTACATGATTCCATATGTGTTATTTCATAGTTTTGATGTCTTCACTGTTTTTCTGCAATATAGATAGTAAAAATAGTAAAAATAAAGAAAAACTCTTGAATGAGAAGGTGTGTCCAAACATTTGACTGGTACTGTACATACACCCACACACACACATAACATGCGCACACATCCATACAGTATTGACGCCACACACACACACACACACACACACACACACACACCTTAATTACCTTGAGCTCCTGCACATCAACTCGGTACTGGTACACCCTGTTATATTTCCTCAAAATCAATTTAAAAAAATCTAAAATTGTATTCGGTCACATGCTTCGTAAACAACAGGTGTGGACTAGCAGTGAATTGCTTACTTAAGGCCCTTCCCAACAATGCAGAGAGAAAGAAAATAGAGAATAATAGAAAAGTAAAACACATAATAATAATGTGAGTAACGATAACTTGACTATATACACAGGGTACCAGTACCGGGTCCATGTGCAGGTGTACGAGGTCATTGAGATAGATATGTACATACAGTATAACTAGGAATAAAGTGACAGATAAGGGTCCGTGTGCAGGTGTACGAGGCCAATGAGATACATATGTACATACAGTATAACTAGGAATAAAGTGACAGATAAGGGTCCGTGTGCAGGTGTACGAGGTCATTGAGATAGATATGTACATACAGTATAACTAGGAATAAAGTGACAGATAAGGGTCCGTGTGCAGGTGTACGAGGTCATTGAGATAGATATGTACATACAGTATAACTAGGAATAAAGTGACAGATAAGGGTCCGTGTGCAGGTGTACGAGGTCATTGAGATAGATATGTACAGTATAACTAGGAATAAAGTGACAGATAATAAACATTAGCAGTAGAATAGGTGATGAGACAAAACAAGTTAGTACAAAAAGGGTCGATGCAGATTAACCAGTACTATCTGCACCGGATTTTGTTATTCACTATGTATTTATTCCTCGTGTCACTACTTCCATTATTCTACTTTAAAAAAAAAATGTTTTGCATTGTTGAAAAAGTAAGTAAGCATTTCACTGTCAGTCTACATCTGTTGTTTACGAAGCATGTGACAAATAATATATGATTTGGTTGATTTTATTCTATGCAATCGAGAATTCATTTTGATGAAAGCATTTTGCTGAAAACTCTCACACTGATGAGATGCATGGGAGGAGAGCAGGCGTGCTCGTCTTAGTTTGATTGAGGACATGCATTAAAACAATCAACAGATCTGACTGTCCATACTAGATTGAATTGACGTTTCATTTCTGTTCTTTCCGAAATCAAGAATATACGTCTGCTGGCATGCTTTGAACATTCAAAAGGCAATCCTAAATGTACTGTCACGCACAAGATATGGTGGATGTTAGCTGTTCTGGAGAATAAATATTGTCATCAATGATACTGTCAAGGTTAACAAGGCAGACATGTTGTCTGCAATCAAATTTATTTACCTGACAAGGTATGGTAAATCATTGTCTTTTTTAGATGCAATCTTCTATTGTCTATTTGAGTTTGTACATAAAACGTAAGCTCTAATAACACTATTTACTTACAATTTAGTATGGAGTTGGCAATTTTAAAGTAATGACACATTACTGTCAAAATGTGATAATAGAATACATTTAAACATGATAAAAATAGAAAGGACTGACAGGTAAACCCTGATATCATAGCTGAGACTTTCTCTTATCTCTTATAGAGGAAAAACAAGCTAAAGAAGTAGACACATGTCTGGTTATATAAAAATAACCAGATTATGATGGAGCATCCTCAAAATGGATCATTTTTCCCATTTAGCGTATTCAGGTTTTTGTCATTAAGGGTCCTTCTGTGCTCTTTTTAGCCATCTGTTTCAAAGCGCCTGAAACCATTAGAGGGGCTAAGAGGGGTCTGATTACCAACCTGCATTTCAGTGAGAGGGGGCAGGTTGGAGGAGTGGCCATTTAAATGTGACACATCGGAGCTCTGTCTGTGGAGTGTTGCTTCTGGGGCATTTTCTCCCAGCAGGCAACAACGCTGAAAAGCGTGTGTCTGGGCCCTCGGGCACTGAGAGGCAGCCTCGTGTTCCAGAACAGAATACTCACTCTCCCATGTGCCCCCGATCACTACACATATAGATAGATATACTGTAGACATCAGGAGTTATTTCTGAGGTTTATGAGTCTGCTCTCACCGGGGTTAGATTGAGCTGTCAGACTGGTACAGCTCTTTACAAGGATCTTAGATCAAATAGTTTTCCGAAAAAGTAATCACACAATCAACATGATGTATGGTAAGTGGTAGAGAATAACTGACGTCCAGTGAGGTTAGCCAAGAACTGTCACAACCTCCTGACAGTTGTGACCTCATTATGTGTCTAGACTGAAGGAATTTATTATCATTTCATGACTGCAAAAACATTAGATATCATCCAGGAAATATGACCATTAAGGCCAATGAAAGGGCATTTGAAGTGTGAACTGCGTTGCTCTAACTATAGAATTCACACCCACTTAAAGTTGCATTCTTAGTGTGCCTCTCCTATAAAAGCCCATATATAAGTTGTCCAATCGCACTGGATAAGGCCGACTTGCCATATAAATGTGTTTGATATTAGTAATGCAGAAGAGATAAAAAGTTTATAGCCTAGACTTATCGTAAAGTTTATAGACTACGCCAGATAGCTATACGTAGCAGCCAGAGCAAATCCAACTCCTAAACTACACTACTAACAACCGCCACTGTGAAGAGCCAGACAGAGCACAAAAAGTAGGCTAGTCTCATCAAGCCTGATATACAGTATGTTCCTCTATTAGCACATCTGAGGAGACGGAATCAACTCAGTTGACTCTCCCTGACCACCGTGTCCGAGTGTAGGTTTGGTACCAGGTCTGCATCTCTATATAGTGCACTACCCTATGGGCACTGGTCAAAAGTAGCGCACTATATAGGGAATTGGGTGCTGTTTCAGACAACCTCCCGGAATCCCAATCCACAACAGTGATCATACCATTAAGTGCACGACAACGGCATGATGGCGGAGGGAGCGCAGCGTGGCAGCCAAAACAAGCCCTCTTTAACAGACTCGGCCATAAAGCTTTCAGGCGGCCAACACGGTCAAATGAATGGCGTATTTCCTGCAGAGAGCGAATAGAAAAATTTTCCTCTCTTGCCCCCAGCGTTTGTGTGCTGCGTTTGCCTTTTTTTAGCCCTGCCTCTGGTTCTGACAGAGACACACAGAGACCCAGGCCCACACAGCGCTGATGAGGTCTATGGGGAGTAGAAGAGAACAGGCTGTCTACCATGCAGTGCACAGTGCTCCATCCCCAGTCCCGCTGTTTTACCATGCTACTTGTCATTCAAAACAGGAACTCTTCTCTATGTTCTTTGTATGGCGTTATGTCATGATGTAGTTGTAAAAACTTTTGAAATGTGGGGAAGATATTTGTTTCGAGTTTTAGAATAAATTGCATAATACTGATGAGTGATGAATGATCTATTACCAATGATATGGATCAACACAGCAAACCTTTGTTAAAACATACCAATCCTATAATAGTCATGCTACTGTGATGTGTGGTTTATGCTCTGCACTACAATTGCTTTTTTTCATGGCAGTAAAGGGTTAATCAACTTACAACAAACTGCACACATTTAAAAGTAAACCTTTAGATGACACAGGGTACTACTCACTCTCTGTCAATGACCAGGCAGGTGACGGCATCAGCAGCAATGACATTAGCCGTCCTGATGTCCTCTCTGTGGGGACACAAATTGAAAACAAATCAGTCATACACATCCCCCAAAGACACTGATGTAGGACACTAATGTACGTTTCATATATACGCCATTTAGCAGACGCCTTTATCCAAAGCAACCTACAGTCATGCATGCATACATATTACATACACTACGGTTCAAAAGTTTGGGGTCATTAAGAAATGTCCTTGTTTTTGAAAGAATAGCACATTTTTTGTCCATTAAAATAAGATCAAATTGATCAGAAATACAGTGTAGACATTTTTAATGTTGTAAATGACTATTGAAGCTGGAAACTGCAGATTTTTTATGGAATATCTACATAGGCATACAGAGGCCCATTATCAGAAACCATCACTCCTGTGTTTCAATGGCATGTTGTGTTAACTAATCCAAGTTTATCATTTTAAAAGGCTAATTGATCATTAGAAATCCCTTTTGCAATTATGTTAGCGCAGCTGAAAACTGTTGTGCTGATTAAAGAAGCAATAAAACTGGCCTTCTTTAGACTTGTTGAGCATCTGGATTTGTGGGTTCGATTACAGGCTCAAAATGGCCAGAAACATTTTGAAACTCGTCAATCTATTCTTATTCTGAGAAATTAAGGCTATTCCATGCGAGAAATTGCCAAGAAACTGAAGATCTGGTACAACGCTGTGTACTACTCCCTTCACAAAACAGCGCAAACTGGCTCTAACCAGAATAGAAAGAGGAGTGCACAATGTCACATTCTGATTTAATTAACTTTGCCATCACACAATCCTTCCTAACACAGAAACAAATCAAGAATAAGAGATGATAGTAACAACCAGCTATCTACTTCATCATCAAATCCCCTTCACGGTAACCTGAAGAAGTTTCTTCCAAATCACTTGAATCTGCAAACGACTCTGAATCAGTGGTTTCCATAATGACCTGTGATCCATCTGTGAAAACGTCCACACACTCTCTCTCTCACTAACGTGCGGCATTAGTGGCTTTGTATTGACAAAGACAGCAATGTGACCACTTCCCTAGACTATTAGATGAAGTTCCCATTAGTAGATTCATGTAATTTATATCACAGCAATGAATGGTGAATGTCCAGATGATTTCATCATGAAATAAAATAGCACAATAGTAGCCGATCACCTTGCTAGTAATGCCATACAGTATACTGCATCTCTATGTGTTACAGGCATCCCTGTAATTGACATGAATTCAATATGGTCATGTAACAGCAGTATCTACAATGCATTACGGAATAAACTCTCCTCCATGTGTCGTAGGTTACCCAGATACCCCATCTGATACCCCATCTGATACCCCATCTTCCATGAAATCAGCTGCCTGCCCTGAGCTGTCCAGTCCAGGCTGTCTCCGTGGGCCATGCCAGTGAGACCAGGTGTGTTTTTAGAGTAGAGGGGATGGGAATCATCTAATTTGACAGAACTATCTGGTGACAGGAGGAGAGAGTGTGAGGGGAGAGGGACGGGTAGATGAATACGAGAGGAAATCTATCCATCCAGCCCAACTATTACATTTGAGCCCCCTAATAGACAGACCAGGGAAAACAGCTGTGATTTCCCCCCTGCTGATGGATGAAGCAACAATTCCCTGGATATCACAAGAACACCATGCGGTTCTGAAGACGCAGGCTGAGGTGTCCATTTCACACGGATATGTCACTTACAGCAATACAGCATTAATCCCAGTTGTTACTATTGGACCACCTAACTAGCAGTATACCTTCATTTCAGTGTTTGGTTACACAGCTGATACGTGTAAGCAGATATCTCCCGTTGAGGGAGCAGGATGCCATTCTTCAAGCCAATTAGCACATATTATGGCAGGGAGATGGAAACATCTACGGCAGACTATAGACCTGCTATATCACCAGATATCTCCTAGTAAAATGAAAGGAGAGCTTTCGAGACATGCCACTCTTCAAACCAATTACCACATATCATGGCAGGAACAGGGAGAGATAAACATGGAAGGTAGCCACACTGGGACTGTTATCTCACCACATATACTGCTAGCAAAACATATCACCCATCAAATATTACATAACTACTATATGAGAGAGAGAGAGAGAGAGAGAGAGAGAGAGAGAGAGAGAGAGAGAGAGAGAGAGAGAGAGAGAGAGAGAGAGACTTGAGCAAGGCACAGCCATGCTCCACAGCTCAGTTTGAGCATCAGTAGACCATGCCTCCACCAATGCCAATCACAACCAGTGAGAGAGCAGCTTGGAGGAAAGGTTATGGTTGTCAGTCTCAATGGAAACGTGTGCACAGTACAAAGACTAGGGGGAAATATAATGCCGTAGGCATTTAACACCTCGGTTTATCACAACCCAGCCAAGAAAATCCATGTGTGGCTCTGTTGGTAGAGCATGGTGCTTGCAATGCCAGGGTTGTGGGTTCAATTCCCATGGGGGACTAGTGTGAAAATGTATGCAGTTGCTCTGTATAAGAGTGTCTGCTATATTACTGAAATGTAGATTAGGAGAGATGGCAGATTTCTGGGGGGGCTTTGTTAAGCAGCAGAGAGCTGCCTAACTCTGGTGACATTTACAGCTCGGCAGCTGAAAGGCTCTTATGATGAATCGAGCACTGCTTGGTGTACAACATCTTTGGGCAAAGTTCAGGCATGTATGGCTGAGAGGGAGAAAGAAAGATGTTTGTGGGTGCGTGTGTTGCGAGTGAGCAAGAGTCCTGACATCTCCCTAATAGCCAATAATTAGCCTTAATGTGAGGGAACAAGGTGTTTTGTGTTGGGCAGATATGAAAGTGCACTTAGCATACAGCCTCCTCCACATCAAAGCCAGTAAGCCACTCACACCTTTTTAACCACAAGGACTATTGTGCAGTCCTGTCTGTAGTCAATTCTTCACGGCTCCATCATCTCCTCCCCCAGAACCATGCTAACAGGGCTAGCATGCAAATATCGCTTGGGTAAACAGCACACCAACTTTTTTAAAGCAGTGATTGATTGGCTTGATGTAGTAATGGACGTAGGAGAGGAAACTCCAGTGAGGTACAACACATTTATTGCGTTTCCAATTATATTAACACAATTCAATGATGTATGAGTCTAGCAACAAAATAAATCTATCTTAACAGATCTATCAAAACAAATGCCTTTATGCGTTTCATTATTTTATTGTCTACATTATTCAGTAGAACAACATGAAACTGTTTACACCTTCGGGTCTTATCTTTATCGCCCTTTAGTTGGACTTTTTATCATTCATGTTGAATTCATTACGGAGAAAACAACCGGAGCGTGCTAATTAGGACAAAGGAGAGGGGGACAGATCAAACAGAGCGAGAGGCAGATGAAGAACACACATTTGGAGATGTGGCGCCTTTCAAAGTCTAACTAATACACCACCCGAGCTTGTTAAAGCCTAGCTCTTCATGGCTGTGGCTGCTACTCTGGTGAACATCAAAGCAGCGTATAACAAGATCTCTCTTCCTTTGTTTGCGGTGGAAAACAGAAGCAAGAATTTTAATGCTATTAACTCAGGAGAGGAAACTCCAGTGAGACGCAAGACATTTATTGCGTTTCCAATTATATGAACAATATTTCAATGGTGTATGAGTCTAGCAACAAAACAATCTTAATAGATTTATAAAAACAAATGCCTGTATGAGATTCATTATTTTATTACCTACATTATTCAGTAGAACAATATGAAACTGTTACCCCTTCGGGTCTTATCTTTATCACCTATTAGTTTAACTAGTTTTTTTTCTTGGTGTTTTATTCATTACGAGGAACAAACTGCACACTGTTGTAAACGTTAGTCTGGCCCATTGACTGTATACCATTGATATACAGTACCACTGTACCACCACCATAAGGTTTACAGTGCCTTCAGAAAGTATTCACACCCCTTGACTTTTTCCACATTTTGTTGTGTCACAGCTTGACTTTAAAATGGATTCAATTGTGATTTTGTGTCACTGGCCTATACACAATACCCCATAATGTCAAAGTGGAATTATGTTTATTTACAGATTGGCTGTGTACAGGTACAGTGATCGGTAAGCTGCTCTGACAGCTGATGCTTAAAGTTAGTGAGGGAGATATGAGTCTCCAGCTTCAGTGATTTTTGCAGTTCGTTCCAGTCCTTAGCAGCAGAGAACTGGAAGGAAAGGCGGCCAAAGGGGGAATTGGCTTTGGGGGTGACCAGTGAAATATACCTGCTGGAGCGCATGCTACGGGTGGGTGCTGCTATGGGGACCAGTGAGCTGAGATAAGGCGGTGCTTTACCTAGCAAAGACTTATAGATGACCTGGAGCCAGTGGGTTTGGCGACAAATATGTAGCGAGGGCCAGCCAACGAGAGCATGCAGGTCGCAGTGGTGGGTAGTATATGGGGCTTTGGGTGACAAAACGGATGGCACTGTGATAGACTACATCCAGTTTGCTGAGTAGAGTGTTGAAGGCTATTTTGTAAATGACATCGCCGAAGTCAAGGATCAGTAGGATATTCCGCTTTACGAGGGTATGTGTGGCAGCATGAGTGAAGGAAGCTTTGTTGCAAAATAGGAAGCCGATTCTAGATTTCATTTTGGATTGGAGATGCCTAATGCGACTCTGGAAGGAGAGTTTACACTCTAACCAGACACCTAGCTATTTGTAGTTGTCCACATATTCTAAGTCAGAACCGTCCAGAGTAGTGATGCTCGTCAGGCGGGCGGGTGCAGGCAGCAATTGGTTGAAGAGCATGCATTTAGTTTTACTTGCATTTAAAAGCAGTTGGAGGCCACGTAAGGAGTGTTGTATGGCAATGAAGCCCATTTGGAGGTTTGTTAACACAGTGTCCAAAGAAGGGCAAGATGTATACAGAATGGTGTCGTCTGCGTAGTGGATCATAGAATCACCAGCAGCAAGAGCGACATCATTGATATATACAGAGAAAAGAGTCAGCCCAAGAATTGAACCCTGTGGCACCCCCATAGAGACTGCCAGAGGTCCGGACAACAGGCCCTCCGATTTGACACACTGAACTCTATCTGAGAAGTAGTTGGTGAACCAGGCAAGGCAGTCATTTGAGAAACCAAGGCCATTGAGTCTGCCGATAAGAATGCGGTGACTGACAGAGTCGAAAGCCTTGGCCACGTCAATGAAGACGGCTGCACAGTACTGTCTTTTATCGATGGAGGTTATGATATCGTTTAGGACCTTGAGCGTGGCTGAGGTGCACCTATGACCAGCTCCGAAACCAGATTGCATAGTGGAGAAGGTACGGTGGGATTCTAAATGGTCGGTGATCTGTTTGTTAACTTGGCTTTCGAAGACCTTAGAAAGGCAGGGCAGGATGGATATAGGTCTATAACAGTTTGGGTCTAGAGTGTCTCCCCCTTTGAAGAGGGGGATGACCGCGGCAGCTTTCCAATCTTTGGGAGAGGTTGAACAGGCTAGTAATAGGGGTTGCAACAATTTTGCCGGATAATTTTAGAAAGAGAGGGTCCAGATTGTCTTGCCCAGCTGATTTGTAGGGATCCAGATTTTGCAGCTCTTTCAGAACATCAGATGTCTAGATTTGGGTGAAAGGGAAGGGGGGGGGGGGGGGGGGGGGCTTGGGCAAGTTGCTGCAGGGGGTGCAGAGCTGTTGGCCAGGGTAAGGGTAGCCAGGTGGAAAGCAGACGTAGAAAAATGCTTTTTGAAATGATCGATTATCATAGATTTATTGGTGGTGACAGTTTTAACTATCCTCAGTGCAGTGGGCAGCTGGGAGGAGGTGCTCTTACTCCATGGACTTTACAGTGTCCCAAAACTTTTTGGAATTAGTGCTACAGGATGCAAATTTCTGTTTGAAAAAGCTAGCCTTTGCTTTCCTAACTGACTGTGTATATTGGTTCCTGACTTCCCTGAAAAGTTGCATATCGCGGGGGCTATTCAATGCTAATGCAGAACGCCACAGGATGTTTTTGTCCTGGTCAAGGGCAGTCAAGTCTGGGGTGAACCAAGGGCTATATCTGTTCTTAGTTCTACATTTTTTGAATGGGGCATGCTTATTTAAAATGGTGAGGAAAGCACTTTGAAAGAGCAACCAGGCATCCTCTACTGACAGGATGATGTCAATATCCTTCCAGGATACCCGGTCCAGGTCGATTAGAAAGGCCTGCTCGCTGAAGTGTTTTAGGGAGCGTTTGACAGTGATGAGGGGTGGTCGTTTGACCGCGGACCCATTACGGACGCAGGCAATGAGGCAGTGATCGCTGAGATCCTGGTTGAAGACAGCAGAGGTGCATTTGGAGGGCAAGTTGGTCAGGATGATATCTAAGAGGGGGCCCATGTTTACGGATTTAGGGTTGTACCTGGTAGGTTCCTTGATAATTTGTGTAAGATTGAGGGCATCTATCTTAGATTGTAGGATGGCCGGGGTGTTAAGCATATCCCAGTTTAGGTCACCTAACAGTACGAACTCTGAAGATAGATGGGGGGCAATCAATTCACATATGGTGTCCAGGGCACAGCTGGGGTCTGAGTAGGGTCTATAACAAGCGGCAACAGTGAGAGACTTGTTTCTGGAATGGTGGATTTTTAAAAGTAGAAGCTCAAATTGTTTGGGCACAGACATGGATAGTATATAGTATGACAGAACTCTGCAGGCTATCTCTGCAATAGATTGCAACTCCGCCCCCTTTGGCAGTTCTATCTTGTCGGAAAATGTTGTAGTTGGGGATGGAAATTTCAGGATTTTTTGTGGCCTTCCTAAGCCAGGATTCAGACACAGCTAGGACATCAGGGTTGGCGGTGTGTGCTAAAGCAGTGAATAAAACAAACTTAGGGAGGAGGCTTCTGATGTTAACATGCATGAAACCAAGGCTTATCGCTGTGCAGACTGGCAGGTATTGACCGAGCTGAGGCTGGCTAGTGTCCGAGTTAACGGTGAAGAACGCTAGCAGTGGCTAACTAGTAGCTAGTTAGCTGGCTAGCTTCTGATGGGGGTTCCGGTTCTAAAGTATAAAAATAGCAGATCCGTACCACATTGGGTGAGGTGGGTTGCAGAGAGAGTATATTCAGTCCGTACACGGAACGTGAGATTAAAATATACACAAGAAGAAGAAAAAAAACAAGGAAAATGATATTTACACGGGACAAGACAAAACACACGTTCGACTGCTACGCCATCTTGGATAACTGTCCTCACACCACACTGACTCAATGACTGACTGACTGAGTGAAAGACGGAGCCCCAGGTCTTCATTGATAGACTGTTCTAATCAGTGTGATAGCTGCTGCTTTCTACACCTTAGGACCAATGACCTGAATAGCATTGTTCCACTGCTATAAAAGTACAGAGAAGAATGGCTGAACTTCAAGTAGCGATAGACACACAGTGTGGTGGCCTGATCACCTCTTCACTCTTATCCTAACCCTCTTTCTCAAACTCTCCCTCTATCTCACTCTCTCTTTTACTCTCGACCTTCCACTTGGTCCCGATGAGGTGATCTTGGACTGAATGTGCAGAGTGGGGTGTTACATACCGGTATTACATATTCCAATCACTTACATACTATATCTGGAGGAGATTGGAAAGAAGTAGGTTTCACTCAGTATTGAAAAATCTTTATATGGCCTTTTCAGAAATAAATCAACATACCCCTGCAGGGCTTTCTCCCCAAACCAGTCTCCTTTGCCCAGGGCTCGCAGGTACACAGGCATGTCATTGGGCAAATCCTCCCTGGTGACATTAACCTGTCAGAAAAAAGATCAGCAGTCATTCAATGCTTTAATAGAGGGGCCTCATTCCGAAACCTACACGGAAGGGGAAAGACAGCTTAAAATAGCAACAATTCCGATTTAACGGCAGGGAGTTCCATCACAAATCGAGCATATACCCTCAGGAGGATAAAATCCCCTCTTAATGACATTGAACTAACCTCTACTGTAATCACCATAGTAGACATTCCTTGGCTAGCCCCACTGACGCCATGCACCTCTGCTATTAATACATGCACCTCTGCTATTAATACATGCACCTCTGCTATTAATACATGCACCTCTGCTATTAATACATGCACCGCTCTTCATAAAATGGAATCGTTGATCTACGTGATGTTGATGGTGTCCTCCCTCACCTTCCCCTTGCTGATGATGAAGAAGGTGTCCCCTCTGGCTCCTTGTCTGATGATGTACTCCCCGTCCCCGTAGTGCGTCTGTAAGGAGAGGAAGAGAAGTGTCACTCAGCACCGCCCTGAACTGGACGAAGAGGTCTGGCTGAGGACGGGCCTCTGTCAGACACGCAACTACCATGTTGAATCATCACCAGTTGCCACAATGAAGAATAACAGTTAGGAAAATCTAATCGCTGTGTACACAGACCATGTGCTGATAGACGTGACCAAAGAAGACAAGAATGACATCAATATCAGTTTGTGATGTTAAAAATGATACATTCTCGTTTCCTGCATTTGATCAGACTGGGACTGAAACAGAGATATAGGGCTGCTGCTGCTTCACATCAGACCGGCAGGAAGCAGGGCTCTTATGTGAAGTGTTTCCCTTTCAAGCATTGACATGTTTCCAATCATTACCCCCTCCTTCCCTCTGCTCAGATGTGTTCCGATGAAGAAGGATAGACATTTTACGTCTACTGCTGGGTGATAAGTAGATCAACTAGGAGCCTTTTAATTTCATGTTCTGTTAACATATCATTTATGTTGTCATTCATTCTCCCCCTGACGGCTACTCACTACTGTGTATCACTGAGCAATTCTAAAGGACCAATCAGGGACTACCCTCAGAGTTCCCTTCCTGACATTTCATTGAGTTATTTTAATCTTGCACCTTGAAAGTACATCTTGGAGAACATCAATCTACTACTGGACGTCAAGACATCACCTCGCCAGCTGCGAGACGCTTCATTGAACAGTAGAACATTCTATGAATGAATTGCGTTGCGTCTTGATTGAAAACGTATACCCACCACTTAGAGGAGGTAACTATGACAACAAATGACTCCAAAGAGAAGCCATGTGGATCTATACATTACATTCTGTATCTCCACACGGTTTGAACAAAGAATAGATTTCACCTCCATCCTATAAGCCACATTTAGACTGTTACACAAGAACACTGTCCATATCAGATGTTGCATACCGTTTATGAGTTGGCCCCACATATTTATGAATGGCTTTGTCTGATGTCCATTGCGATGGCTATCTCATGAATTGATGTGATGTATCTAGATGAGCGGACACCTGCGCAGATTGATTTGTGAGTTGGCCTTCGTGCCCGCTGCCCTACGTTTCTGTATATCTTCGTGACTAATTTGTATACAGGTAGACCAGAAGAGCCACGTCCCTGATTGGCCGATGAGTGGCCACCCTGATTAGAAGCACCTGCCTCTCTACTGTAGTTCTTTACAAATGCTGTTTTGAATTAAAGAAATTGTACCTACACACTGAAGAAGGGTGTAAAGGCGAAACATCTGTGTGCACGATCCCTGACGCGGTAAAAAAAAAATAAGTTAAACATTGAATAATGAAGTAAGCTTTATGCAATATATTTTTGAGTGCGAACTCATTACACCTCTTTGTAGGCCGGGGAGGAAGAAAAGCACACAGCAACAGCTCAGGGTCAGTTCCCTCAGGCTATAGGACTCCAGACAAGGCTTAGCTGCTCTTTTCCCACTGTTCGGTTTTCAGAGTGGCAGGAAGTCAACTGAGCTCCTATACAGGTAGCACTAGATTTACGTGGACTGGTGGAAGATATAATGAAACACAGTAGGGATGATTGTGTTAAAAAAAGTACATTAGCCATGATAAATAAATAGGTCTGAGGTAAGAGTAGATAATAGCATGTTTTTATGGATTGGTGGTAACCAATAACTTTGACTTTTCACGCATCAAGAAGAAAGAGACCAACTGGAGCTCGAAGCCCCCATATTAATTTAAAATAGACAGCAGCACCATTTCAATAAAGATGGAGTGAAGGGAAGGGTCATGAATCGGAAATGAGATTCCTTGGTATAATGGGCAGGCTTATCAAGGGGAAATTATGGCCTGTAGTGTATGTACCATCACTATGCATTGCATTATTTCCAATCTTCTGTATTCAATGATGATTGACAGGTTGTGGTAACATTCCTTTTTCATTCCTCTTTAGTTTAACATGTGATCATCTGCCACCAATCGATTGGTGATACAGGTGTAGCATCTTAATTTGAGCCAGTTTGCTAAAGCAGGAAAATAATCCCGCAGCAAAAGGAAATGTGAATTATTAAGTGGATTAATTTACTTTTTTTTGTAGGGATTTCTAAGTGGAAAATGGAAACTTCACAAGCCTTCTTAAACCTCAAATACACTACAAGTTTTACATTTCCTGCAATGCAAGAAAGTTCTCCTGCAACAGTGCGATCAAATGTTGATTCTACATCTGTAGCTGCTTAATTACCCTCACACATCAGATGGAAAACAGTGAACTATTGACATGCTCTGCTCTGCTCTGTATGGGCCAGAACAGAACAGTGTGGGAACGGGGAATGGCCGCCCACTCCCCTAGCTGACCAAGCCCAGATGTCTGGAATTAAAAATAAACCTCTACTCCCAATTCAACTGCTGCCTGCTTGGACACACATCCATAGTATGATTCTGGGGGTTTGATACCACCATGATTCATATCTGCATTGTTAACATTCTTGATACTGTACAGTTTCTTCATACCAGGCACCATGGCACTGTGTGTACTGTATGTTTCTCCAGCTCTGGAATGACTGTACAGTAAACGATGTTAAACAAACACAGCTCAGCAATTTCTTTTTTTAGAGTAAAGCATGTTTATCCTAGTCAGTATTTATTTACCAGTTAGAGTAGGTCGGGAGGATCAGTCATCAGCAGTGACAAAGGTGAACTGTCTTTCAACAGCTCTTTCTAGTTTATTTCTCTGCTTTAGTGTATTTTTAGGCTTGGGAGAAAATGGCAACAGAATTCATTGAAACTGCATGGGAAAAATCCATGAAGATGGAGAAGAACAAAAATCAATAGCTAATTTAAGGGAACATTACTATTTGGCCTGACCCAGACTTTGTTTTTCTTTCTCCCAAATTGAAATAAACCACCTGTGTCTAGAGCGGTTTCTGCTAAAGAATGGGCATTCCAATGAGTAGTAAACTCAGCAAAAAAAGAAGCGTCCTCTCGCTGTCAACTGCGTTTATTTTCAGCAACCTTAACATGTGTAAATATTTGTATGAACATAACAAGAGTCAACAACTGAGACATAAACTGAACAAGTTCTACAGACGTGTGACTAACAGAAACGGAATAATGTGTCCCTGAACAAAGGGGGGGTCAAAATCAAAAGTAACAGTCAGTATCTGGTGTGGCCACCAGCTGCATTAAGTACTGCAGTGCATCTCCTCCTCATGGACTGCACCAGATTTGGCAGTTCTTGCTGTGAGATGTTACCCCACTCTTCCACCAAGGCACCTGCAAGTTCCCGGACATTTCTGGGGGGAATAGCCCTAGCCCTCACCCTCTGATCCAACAGGTCCCAGACGTGCTCAATGGGATTGAGATCCGGGCTCTTCGCTGGCCATAGCAGAACACTGACATTCCTGTCTCGCAGAAAATCACGCACAGAACGAGCAGTACGACCATCACCCCTGGTGAGACAAAACCGCGACTCGTCAGTGAAGAGCACTTTTTGCCAGTCCTGTCTGGTCCAGCGACGGTGGGTTTGTGCCCATAGTCGACGTTGTTGCCGGTGATGTCTGGTGAGGACCTGCCTTACGACAGGCCTACAAGCCCTCAGTCCAGCCTCAGGGATTGTGCGTTCCTGTAACTTGGGAAGTTGTTGTTGCCATCCTGTACCTGTCCCGCTGGTGTGATGTTCGGATCTACCGATCCTGTGCAGGTGTTGTTACATGTGGTCTACCGCTGCGAGGACGATCCTGGCCACATCTGCAGTCCTCATGCCTCCTTGCAGCATGCCTAATGCACATTCACGCAGATGAGCAGGGACCCTGGGCATCTTTCTTTTGGTGTTTTTCTTTTTTTTCTTTTGGTGAGTCAGTAGAAAGGCCTCTTTAGAAGTAATTAATGTGTTTCAGTTTTAAAAAGTTATAACTTACCAGAAGAATCTTAAGAGTTTATTTTCATTATGAATGGTGGCTAAACATCAAACAGTAGTCTTGGAGCAGAGGTAGTGGGTATTTCTCATGATGTAATTGGCAAGTCATTAAAAGAGAGGAAAGGCATGGTTGAAGTGCCATGATGAAAAGGTGCTCAGGCACACGCAGAACATTCTGCTTCACAACACTCAGTTACTTCTTGACTTTACGTATCTATCACTTTAATTTGACAAGAATCAGTTCCTTTCTTACTTGGGTGCCAGTCTCCTTTTATTTGCATATGGAATGAGAATCCAAGACCTACTCTGCTGTTCTGTTACAGCTGATATGGCTCGTGACATAATTCATTTGTTTCTCTTCCCAGTGTGCTTGAGGAGCCTGTCATCCGTTTCAGAGCAACACCATAGGAGGGTTAACTGTGAATGAACTTGTAGATGGGGTGCTGTCAAAGGCTCTTATTGCGTCTGTCACTTAAACTAAGTGTGAAGACAAAGTAAGAAAAAAAACGATGCCGTTTTGTACAAACACAATGTCTTCTGATTATACTAGCCACTGGCCACACTGTATACCCAGGGGATTCCACGGTAGTTGTGTTCTAAAGTAGATTCTCCAGTTATCATGCCTTGGTGTTCTGCTCCCACAGGAGAATGTTCCTTATCCTATACTGCAAGGCTCTAGGAGCTTGCAATAAGAGCCTTTGACAGCACCCCATCTACAAGTTCATTCACAGTTAACCCTCCTATGGTGTTACTCTGAAACAAAGAGATCTTCTGTTGAATCTGACAATTAATCTTGATGGTTGTACAGTCGTCTCAAATAAAACTGTGAAGGACCTCGGCGTTACTCTGGACCCTGATCTCTCTTTTGACGAACATATCAAGACTGTTTCAAGGACAGCTTTTTTACATCTACGTAACATTGCAAAAATCAGAAACTTTCTGTCCAAAAATGATGCAGAAAAATGTATCCATGCTTTTGTTACTTCTAGGTTAGACTACTGCAATGCTCTACTTTCCGGCTACCCGGATAAAGCACTAAATAAACTTCAGTTAGTGCTAAATATGGCTGCTAGAATCCTGAATAGAACCCAAATATTTGATCATATTACTCCAGTACTAGCCTCCCTACACTGGCTTCCTGTTAAGGCAAGGGCTGATTTCAAGGTTTTACTGCTAACCTACAAAGCATTACATGGGCTTGCTCCTACCTATCTTTCCGATTGGTCCTGCTGTACATACCTACACGTACGCTACGGTCACAAGACGCAGGCCTCCTAATTGTTCCTAGAATGTCTAAGCAAACAGCTGGAGGCAGGGCTTCACCTATAGAGCTCCATTTTTATGGAATGGTCTGCCTACCCATGTGAGAGATGCAGACTCGGTCTCAACCTCTTCAGTAGGTCATATGATTGAGTGTAGTCTGGCCCAGGAGTGTGAAGGTGAACAGAAAGGATCTGGAGCAAGGAACCGCCCTTGCTGTCTCTGCCTGGCCGGTTCCCCTCTTTCCGCTGGGATTCTCTGCCTCTAACTCTATTACAGGAGCTGAGTCACTGGCTTACTGGTGCTCTTCCATGCCGTCCCTAGGAGGGGTGCGTCACTTGAGTGGGTTGAGTTACTGACGTGATCTTCCTGTCTGGGTTGGCGCCCCCCTTGGGTTGTGCCGTGGCGGAGATCTTCGTGGGCTATACTCGGCCTTGTCTCAGGATGGTAAGTTGGTGGTTGAAGATATCCCTCTAGTGGTGTGGGGGCTGTGCTTTGGCAAAGTGGGTGGGGTTATATCCTGCCCGTTTGGCCCTGTCCGGGGGTATCATCGGATGGGGCCACAGTGTCTCCTGACCCCTCCTGTCTCAGCCTCCAGTATTTATGCTGCAGTAGTTTATGTGTCGGGGGGCTAGGGTCAGTCTGTTATATCTGGAGTACTTCTCCTGTCTTATCCGGTGTCCTGTATGAATTTAAGTATGCTCTCTCTAATTCTCTCTTTCTTTCTTTCTCTCTCTCGGAGGACCTGAGCCCTAGTACCATGTCTCAGGACTACCCGGCATGATGACTCCTTGCTGTCCCCAGTCCACCTGGCCGTGCTGCTGCTCCAGTTTCAACTGTTCTGCCTGCGGCTATGGAACCCTGACCTGTTCACCGGATGTGCTACCTGTCCCAGACCTGCTGTTTTCAATACTCTAGAGATAGCAGGAGGCGTAGAGATACTCTCAATGATCGGCTATGAAAAGCCAACTGACATTTACTCCTGAGGTGCTGACTTGTTGCACCCTCGACAACTACTGTGATTATTATTATTTGACCATGCTGGTCATTTATGAACATTTGAACATCTTGGCCATGTTCTGTTATAATCTACACCCGGCACAGCCAGAAGAGGACTGGCCACCCCTCATAGCCTGGTTCATCTCTAGGTTTCTTACTAGGTTTTGGCCTTTCTAGGGAGTTTTTCCTAGCCACCGTGCTTCTACACCTGCATTGCTTGCTGTTTGGGGTTTTAGGCTGGGTTTCTGTACAGCACTTTGAGATATCAGCTGATGTAAGAAGGACTATATGAATAAATGTGATTTGTTCCACAATCCAGCCTCCATGTCACAAAGAAGCCCTTTGGCTTCTTTGGAGGAAAACATTACTACTTGAATGCCTAAGTATTAGTTGCCTGCACGCACGCACACACAGACACACGCTACAACACTCCTCTGGATGCACATAGATAGATCTTTGCAGATTTTTGACTGAAATGATGAGTGACAGTAAGTAATGAGAAATCTCTGTGAGTCTTCAATGAAATGCCACGCATCACAGATGTTGTTATAAAAATGGCTTTGCCTGAGGTTCCCGAATGTTCTCATTTGTAACCTTCAGAACTGAGTTTCCTCATTTAAATCAAGATAAATACCATCTCTGAGCCTGATGTTAGTACAATGACTGTCTATTCTTTCAGGAAACACTGAAGCTAAACACTACTGTAGTTCGAGGCACAACACAGCACACATCCAGAGAGGATGGTGTTAACACTCAGGTTCAATAAGGAACGATTGATAACTACGCAATTAGCAATATGCCATTTTTACAATCACATTTTCATGTCTAGGCAAATCACCATGACAACAAACAAACTGGTCAAGGAGATTGTCTGCATTGTGTTGTTCCATGTTGAATACCATTCTTTGATCGTTCTGCAGGTGCATATAGTCTGATTGATTCTAGCGTATTCTGGTGGTGTCCACTCTTTAACTAAACGCACCCGCACACACATGCACGCACACATACACACACATTCGCAGTAAGCCAGCAGGCGTGGGTAATCTGCAGAGACCGAGCAGGCAGGATTACTGTAGATGTGCAGAGGAAGGGGGATCAGAGAGGGAGCCTGAGGGGAGAGGTTGGCCTGCCCTGGGCACTTCATGCCTGGGAAGAGCCCCTGCTCCCACTCCTACAGGGTAACCCAACTCCACCACGCTGCATGGCAGCACATTTATCATCAGCCCTCTTTGGAGCTCAATGCACTCAACTGTTTGAACATTCTGGGTTTTTCTCATGTTTTATTTCAGTCAGTTGGAGGGATAGTGTCTTGGTAACCAATAGGGCATTCTGTGTCTGAACATAGAAACAGAATATAAATTCTAGTTGTATGCATCTGAAACACCTAGGGAACTATGGAGTGGATTGTACGATTGTGATATGACTGCTCCTCAAATACTGTTTTATCATATGAAGTATAACTCAGACTTGTGTTTGCCCTTCGCATGTAATTCCTTTGTGGTTCTTTAAGGGCTGGGGAAGTCAGGGTGACTCAGAAGCAGCAGTTGGTGCCAATGAAAAACACTTTAACAAACAAAACATGGCAAGATAAATGCTATTGGTTGGTTTAGAAATAAGGCTGTGTGTTCGTAATGGAGCTAATCCTCTATTGATCCAATACACTAAGATAACCATGACATAATGTATTTGATTCCAGGTTGCATCACATCCGGACTAGTAACTGTGATTGGGAGTCCCATAGGGCAGCGCACAATTGGCCCAGTGTCGTCTGGGTTTGGCCGGGGTAAGCCGTCATTGTAAATAAGAATTTGTTCTTAATTGACTTGCCTAGTTACATAAAAGTTTATTATATATATTTTTTTAAATACAAAAAAGAAGAAGAAATCCCCCTGTGATTTTTGTGCTAATACTTCATTTGACTTTGATAGAGAAAGCACGCCAGAAATGTATTTATGTGGTTTTCATTACCAAATGTTCTGTGGAAACTTTGGAAACGAGATACTGGAGGTCAAGTCATCCAATTAAAAACGAACATCAGAGAGCTCATTTGCTTGTTCTGGAATGAACGAGCTTAAAAATTGGAGGTGAAAGACTGTAGAGATACATTTTTGCATCCCTAATGTAATATGTCTGAGGTGCTCGAGTGGTCCCGAGGACCCCTTACCACAGTTTTGGGAACCATCTGCATGCCAGTAAATAATAAGAGGCTTAGCAATCTGCTCTGAGGATGGGATTACAACTATAATTGTTCCCTCTTACTCATAGATCTACGGCAAGAGGTCATTTAGAGTTAACAACCAGAAACTAGACACACTGTTGATAGCATTCTGATATTCTGATCAGAGCAAGAAAGATTTTCCGGTCCATGTGACCTGACTAGGAATGCTGTAAATCTGGGCTCTGGTTATAGTCTAATTTTGATATTTTTCCTGGTCATGTAACGTGGTCTCCTAATTATACACAGATATTATTGCAGTCAGAGTCAGACCAGAGGTTGTCAGACCAGAGGTTGTTAGGTTGTCAGACCAGAGGTTGTCAGACCAGAGGTTGTCAGACCAGAGGTTGTCAGACCAGAGGTTGTTAGGTTGTCAGACCAGAGGTTGTCAGACCAGAAGTTGTCAGACCAGAGGTTGTTAGGTTGTCAGACCAGAGGTTGTCAGACCAGAGGTTGTCAGACCGTGAGACCAGAAGTTGACAGACCAGAGGTTGTCAGACCAGAGGTTGTCAGACCAGAGGTTGTCAGGTTGTCAGACCAGAGGTTGTCAGACCCGAGGTTGTCAGGTTGTCAGTGAGTTTTTACCTCAGGTTGTGTCTGGTGAGCTACTGTCTACAGATGAGACCTCAAATCAATTAAAATGTCTGTCAGCCCAGGACAGCAGACCTGAAAATCCTTGCCACTAGTATGAACATTGCAATGACTACAAATTGCAGTGTAGTTACATTTCCAGATAAACCTATTTTAAAGTGTGAATATCCACAGTATAATAATCATTAGAAGTTTTCCAGGACATCAATTCCTCATTATGTAATGATGTGGTTCATAAAAGAATTGCTCAATTACACAGTCAATGAAATAGACGTAAATCATCAGTACCCATTGCCACAAACACCGCTAATTTCAACCAGGACACCTTGGAAACTCACCTCTTCCATAACGTCGGCTAGCTTGCTGAGTATTTCTTCTGAAAGGCCTTGGAATGTTGGAACACTGTTGGGGAGAGGGAGCGAGAGTTAGCTATTTTGGAGAGTTCAGCCAGAAGGTGAAGCCAACAGTTCACGCTGTTCTCGCCTGGTGAACAGAACTAGGTGCTGTGGTGCTTTATGACTCACAAAGCACCGGTCACAACTGATAAATACGGTGTATTCACGAGGTTCACATCATCAATACTCTCTCTGTTGCCTATCTATCTCTTTAAGTAATCCAAAAGACCAAGGTACTTGCAGAGCATGTATGCAGAATCTATGTAAAAGCCAGCACAGCAGGTTGCATGAAAGAGTGGAATCTGTATGACTGACAAAAGAGAGAGAAGATAAAACGGGTACATACATTTCACAGGCGTATGTATATAGGCACAGCTGTGGCGGCATACCAATTCTCGCACGTGCTTTAACCCTGCCCTAACACCAGCATCCTCTGAAGTGGGGAGAAGTTTGTGCAGAATCACCACAGTCGTAAGCCACAGCTCAATGTTCACATGTGGGTGACGTTAGTTTGTTTTTCTTTTCCTCTTTTACAACAGGACAGGGTTTTAGTTTAAGGTTGAGCCTGAGAGCAGCTGCCAATTATACTAAGCCTTCCTGGAAGCTCAAGGAGGCTTTCTTGGCAGATTCAAAGATATTTACATACCTCTGGCATGCTCTCTCCTCAACGAGAGAGACTTCACACGCACACACACACGTGGGCGGGCACATGCGTGGGCGCACACACACACACACACACACACACGCAGGCGCACACACATGCACGCACAAAAAACAAAACAAACATGCTGGAACGCACACGAGGGCACAAACAAACACACACAATCTGTCAGTTTGACAACTTCCGAGTCTCTTCGAAAAACACAGTTGCTTGTTACCACGGAAACTATTCCTTCCGAAATTGGATGCGTTTGATATTTGACATTCTATATTGAAGAGATGCACTGACAGAAGCTACTTCACAAATATTGTGACACAAAAGGTATCTTTTCTTACAAATTGAGTGCATTTTCAGAGATCACATTACATGAGCCATTAAAAGTCAAACGACTTGATTGATTGTTTGAGACTTCCTCCCCTGTGCGCCAGTTGGCTGTAGCTGCCAGTGCATGGGGTGAAAGGCATCTTATTTTACCACTAAAAGCCAACTTCATCCAAATCAATTTCCTCTTTCCCTGCATGTGATATCATCGGGTCCAGAACTTCCAGTAAAGGGTACAAGCAGGGCCTCTGGCAGGAGAGATAGGTGCAACATTCTTCCTCAATTTTCTATTTCATTATGGAGACTGGAGGAAATTCCAGCCTTGGCCACTTACAGGCATTTTAAGGAGTCTGTGTATGAAAATCAGTACTTGAGGATGTGTTTGTAATGTGTTGTCTGAGTATTTGTGGTCAAACAGCTGTTGTAGACTTTCCATCTGAATCACTACAGTTGATCACTGGGTGGGAAATCTTCATTCGGGGATGACGATGTCCTTTGTTATTGCTACGGCACGCTAAGACTTGCCTGCTCGGAAAAGGGGGATTTCATCATCTACTGTATTGTGTATGTCTACTGAGAGTAAATATATTGGTCTGAGAGGGACGTCATGCTGTTTGTTGAAGAGCAGAAAACCCATTGGTAAGCCTACTATATATTAAACACAAAAACTAAGTTAAAAGTAGGCAGGTCTGAAGCTGAGAAAGAAAGGAAATGTGAAATCAATATGTAAAGTCTCAGCCAATGGGTTAGCATGGATTAGACTCAGCTGTGTGAACAGAAAGAGGAGAGTGATATCAAACATAGTATGATAATGATCAATAAACTGGTGTTTTAACAGTTCCAAGTGGTAACACATAGATTTAGTATAAAAGACCTGAAGTGCACAATCACCTGATGCTCATTTGAACATGCATCCAGCAAGTGTCTTTGTTGAACAGTGCACCCAGACATCAGTGACAGGAAACGGGAAGAGGGGGAAGGTGATTCTGTGACTGTCAGGGACAGTCACTCAAACCTCAGTCCTCGCTCGAATGGCATCTCAGGGGAGGTAGAGGACAGAGGGAGAGAAAGAGAGGGAGAGAAAGAGAGGGAGAGAAAGAGAGAGAGGGAAAGTGAGAGAGAGTGAGAGAGAGCGAGAGAAAGAGAGAGAAAGAGAGAGGAGCCCACCTCTTTAGAAACTCCATGTATTCGGCATGTTTGATGAGGCCCGTCCTCATCATAATGGTCTGGAAACACTGGCGGTCGATGGCCCATAACTTCACATTAGTGAGGGCTGAGAAAGAGACAGCAAAAAGACATTAGATAGAGAAAATAACAAGCTTTAAATGTCAGGATGGAATACCTCTCTTGGGTTGCCCCACAAACAGTCTCATAATGGCAGAATATCAACAAAAATCGACAATATTCCATTTACTCATTAACATTAAAATGTGAATCTAATTAAAAACCCGGTGCACTTGTATCACTTGATTACCGAATCTACTATATCTGCTAAACAAGATCATCAGACATACAGTATCCATGGCAACTCCTGTGGCTAAACCCAAGTCCAGCTATTTGGAACCTGGAGCAATAATCAAATCATACCATGACTTCCATGGCTAAGCATTGTCCAGTGAGTCAACAAGTAGCCTAGCAGTTAAGAGGGTTGGACCAGTAACCGAAAGATCGCTGGTTCGAATCCCCGAGCCAACTAGGTGACCAAATCTGCCGATGTGCCCTTGAGTAAGACACTTAACCCTAATTGCCCCTGTAAGTTGCTCTGGATAAGAGCATCTGCTAAATGACTAAAATGTAAAACATGGGTATATTCTCAAATCCTCAGCATGATTTAACACTGAGCACACAGAGAGATACCAAACTCCTAGACACCAACAAAAACTTCTGTTGACTGCTGTGTTAAATTGTATCAGTGAAGCCAAATTGATTTCCCTTAATGGATCATTATCTACGGTACACAGATTAAGGAGTCTTAGACTGGTTGAAGGACTAGAATAGCTGACAAACTATATCATTATTCATTACTCCGGTACAGCGATGGGAATATATAATGGGAAAGTTCAATGCACTTAGGGGGAATATCCCAAGTCCCCTTGGACCCTTGCAGTGTGACAAGACAAGGCATTTGCATGATGCTCCATCAGACTTATTGAATTGTTCATGGTTCATGTGACTGGTTGCTAGTAGCAAAATCCCCATTCATGTCTAAGTTCATCATTTATCTTTATTAGTTACATATCTATTACGGCATATCTTGAGTTACAACAAATATGGTAATATTAAAACATTTGAATAAAGTGAGTGAGTAAAAGTCCTGCTTATACAAATTGTGTTAAAAAAAAAAATAGGACAGCCTACTTCACCATTGATTTATGAGTGCTCTGTGCAGTTTGCTTTATATCAAGGCCAGTAATACCACACGGGAGTACTGTATCTTACTATAGATGAGAGAGAGCTGTAGTGTCCTAGTTAAGAACAGTGTCAGTGATTCCCACCGAGTGAACGTTTCCCCCTCTCCGACGACAGTAGTTTGCATCTCCGTATCAGTTACTTCTAGCCATGTCATAATATGTATGTAGTGTATAGTATGTACCTTCACTCATACATTTCTCCATCTCTATGGATCAATTGTTGGGTAAGTAGAAGATTACTCACATTATGTAAATAAGTCTTCATCCCAGGTTGAACAATTGTGTTATAGCTTTAAACCCCCCCGTCCGTCCGGCCGGCCCCATGAAACCCATCACATATAGCATCCGTACAGCGTATGTCTGACAGGCAGAGAAGAAGAGGAGGAGGACTAGGGAACATTAGGGCTCAGTGCTCCATAAACCTTCACACTCGCTGAAGAAAGCACAATGTGCAGTGATGGAGGTGTTGATTATGGAACGACGATCATTGTGACTTGCGTGCTGGAACATAACGTATGGTTCAGGAAAGCAAAGATCCTGACGCTTACTGTATAGGCATTGTGCCTCATAGACACACCGTCAACGACTGACAGACAATTCGTTCACTTGTTTGTTCCAGTTCACAGAACGCCCGTGGCCTCCGCTGTTTCACACTCCTAACACAGTAAAAAAAACTTAGAAAACACAGATGCAACATCAGTAAAGGTGGGATGCAAGGTGCCATCTCTGACCGTATGTCTGAAACTCTCCAAATAAACAAACAAACCAACCAGTTCCAATTTTGACGTTTCACATTACTCATCAAGGCAGTGGAATATGTTGCTTGTTATACGAGTGAATAAAATAGAGAGATGGCGGCGTAAGCAGCTTAGCCCCTGATGATCATCAAATGGCAGGTTTATAAATAGACCACAGCTACATAAAGACCTCCATAGAAAATAACAACCCCTGACAGACACCAACAAATGCCAGCAATTTGGCATAAAACGATTTACCCCACGGTTCGCTCTCATCTGTAATTTCAATTAGGTTTTCAGACATGATAGAGCTGGGGAGTTCTGAGGTGCACAACCTGACCCGGACAGTGCCAATTAAAACCTCTCTCTCTCTCTCTCTCTCTCTCTCTCTCTCTCTCTCTCTCTCTCTCTCTCTCTCTCTCTCTCTCTCTCTCTCTCTCTCTCTCTCTCTCTCTCTCTCTCTCTCTCTCTCTCTCTCTCTCTCTCTCTCTCTCTCTCTCTCTCTCTCTCTCTCTCTCTCTCTCTCTCTCTCTCTCTCTCTCTCTCTCTCTCTCTCTCTCTCTCTCTCTCTCTCTCTCTCTCTCTCTCTCTCTCTCTCTGATGAATGGGAGACAGAATTTTAAATATTCAAAGACAACGGGAACAGGTTGCCTGCCTACAAGGTTTCTGTCAGGGACTGATTCACCTCTCCACCTTTCATTCCCAACTCTGCTTCATCCGGCATCCTCTGCAACAGATGCGATGAGGTCACAATTAAATATACTAAAATGTTGCTTTTCTTCCTGGAGTCAGCCTCCACTGCAATTTGTAAAGAATTTAAGAATAGTAAATTCTGCTAAGCAGGAGAGGATTAAAAACAGAAGAAAAAAAGACCGGAACCAAGGCGTAACAAAAGGTTTGGGCCACATAGAGGTAGACTATTATAATATTTATGGTGGAAAAAATTGCTAATGGATGGTAATCACTATGTGCTTTGACTTGAGGTCCTATTCAAATGCTCTTCTCTCCGCCCAGCTATTGGAGAACGTGCCTTCATTCTGAGAGATTATCATTGTACTAACAAAGAACTTCATCAGCAATCAGCGTGTAATTAACTCCACCCGGTTTGTTTGTAGTAGTTGGCAGTTTATTATCCGTACAAAGAAAAATATACAAATACCCAGGCCCCTGACGAACAAAACAAACTTAAGCGACCAAAGAAATTATGCAAGCACAAACTGTAGCTTTAGTGCCCTCATTTTGAGTATGGAAATGAGACAAAATCAAAACAAAATGATAGTCAAAATATAATAGAACTCTTTCAGTACACTTAAGCCAAATACGGGTATTACTAAGACTTGTGGAACGAACAAGAAGGAAATTTAAATTTCAATGAGACATAGAAGCAACAACTAAAATTGGGACTTTGGCAGGAGTAGCTGTCTGCATGATAGATGATAGGGGTCAAACACCATCCTCTGCTGAGGTCCATCTCACTGCAGCTCCCTATCCCGGCCCACCACTGTCAGGCCCGGGATAAGGAGCTAGGGGAGATCCACTACACATGTGGCCCAAGCATCGTCCTCTAAACCCCTGACTTGGCATGTGAACCTTGTTTTTGTCCCTTGGTGTCAGAGAGGAATGATGGAGAGGAGGAGGAGGGGCAGAGCAGGGTCAATGACTCTCATCTGGATGTGATGGGCTGCTCTCACAACTCTCAGAAGAACTCTCAGAACAGCAGATGCTCCATAGAGGAATGTTTGAAAACTCTCACTATCTTCCATGCAGAGTCCTGTCCTGGGAAGACTGCTTCTGAGAGGGGGAAAGCTCTTCTCACAAACAGTAATAAGGGGAAGGGATGTGTGAATGTAATGATGGCCAGGAGATATGGCCTTCCAAACAGCCCCAGTGGAGGGTAGGATGGTGAACCACTGCATGTCCCTCTGGCTGGTCCACTATAAACAGAGGAACCAGAAACATTCCACAGACTAACCTTTTAGCTGCAATAAAGTTGTATTATTGGGAATAGTTTAAGAATGTAAAAAAAAAAATACAATAATCTGTGTATGCTCATCAAATGAATGACAAACATTACATAACACAACCTAACTAGCTGTAATTAATATTCAGCCAATTCCTCAAGGAGAGAATGATGATTGACATTGCCTTGTGTTGGTAATAACAAAAGCCTTGTGCATGTTTCCATGTTTTACCTTCAAATCTCCATACGTCTCTACAACAATCTCCCAGACGATGGGTAAAGACGCTGATTATGCGTGAGCAGGGTGGGTGCGTCCGTGTTTTCAGACAGTGGAAGGATTTCACTCTGGAAGTAATTACAACTGTCTCATTACATTTTTCTGCTATGATAAACACGCTCTCTACCATAATAATACTGCTGGCTAAGAGCGAGCACAGAGTAAATGTGCATACATCTATTATCATCTGTACCGATCCAGGTCATGAATATTCTACAGTGGTGATCATAAAAACTGAGGTAATCTTGCAGATTCTAAGCCTCACAAAAAAAAATGAAGAATGACAGCGACGCCCAAGCAGTCAACTTTTGATGTTGCCGATTGCTGACATTTGACCTTTTTTTGGAAGTCTAGGGAACTACAACGTTTACCCAGATAAGCACCACATTCCCATAGAAACCTGGTAGTACCAGCATACTTAAAAAACGTACGCAATCTTAAATGATGTTTCCAGTATACCTCGTTATGTATCATCTCCATACTCATATGCTACAACATGCTGGAAGAGAGTAGCAGACATTGCTACAACACTAAATGATTCAACTGACTTAACATTAAAGCACCTCATTTCAGACCAGACGTCTAAAAGTCACAGTACAAACCACAGCAAACCTAAGGACAGAGAGAAGAAGAGAAAGACAGAGAGTTATCAGTCGAGTTAAAATCAGGGCACATCCCTCTATTGATCGTTCCTCTTGTAATGTTATTCTTGGCTGAATACAACAAATTACTGCAGGACCCCTGGCAGTCAGATAGCCAATTCGTCATCCTTATTAAATAGGACGTCAATTAAACTGTGAGCATTTAACTACCTGGACTTTTCTATTAGCAGTTTCTATTAGCTGGCCAACGTTTGAGAAAACAAGTAGCTCAAACTTCAATCAAACATTCTTCATGAAATGGGACTTAAACAATTAAAGCCTATGAGCAGGAAAGAGATGTGACGTACAGTACCAGTCAGAAGTTTGGACACACCTACTCATTCAAGGGTTTTTCTATATTTTGACTATTTCTACGTTGTAGAATAATAGTGAAGAGATCAACACGATGAAAGAACACATATGGAATCATATAGTAACCAAAAAAGGGTTAAACAAATCCAAATATATTTTATATTTGAGATTCTTCAAAGTAGCCACCCTTTGCCTTGATGACAGCTTTGCACACTCTTGGCATTCTCTCAACCAGCTTCATGAGGTAGTCACCTGGAATGCATTTCAATTAACAGGTGTGCCTTGTTAAAATTAATTTGTGGAATTTCTTTCCTTCTTAATGCGTTTGAGCCAGTTACGTTGTGACAAGGTAGGGGTGGTATACAGAAGATAGCCCTATTTGGTAAAAGACCAAGTCCATATTATAGCAAGAACAGCCCAAATAAGCAAAGAGAAATGACAGTCCATCATTACTTTAAGACATGAAGGTCAGTCAACGCAGTAAATTTAAAGAACTTGTAAAGTTTCTTCAAGTGCAGTCACAAAAACCATCAAGCACTATGATGAAACTGGTTCTCATGAGGACTGCCACAGGAAAGGAAGACCTAGAGTTACCTCTGTTGCAGAGAATAAGTTCATTAGAGTTAACTGCACCTCAGATTGCAGCCCAAATAAATGCTTCAGAGTTCAAGTAACATACACATCTCAACATCAACTGTTCAGAGGAGACTGTGTGAATCAGGCCTTCATGGTCAAATTGCTGCAAAGAAACCACTACTAAAGGACAGCAATAAGAAGAAGAGACTTGCTTGGGCCAGGAAATACGAGAAATGGACATTAGACCGGTGGAAATCTGTCCTTTAAGTCCAAATTTGAGACTTATGGATCCAACCGCCGTGTCTTTGTGAGACGCAGAGTAGGTGAACGGATGATCTCTGCATGTGTGGTTCCCACCGTGAAGCATGGAGGAGGAGGTGTGATGGTGCTTTTCTGGTGACACTGTGATTTATTTAGAATTCAAGGCATACTTAACCAACATTGCTACCACAGCATTCTGCAGCAATACGCCATCCCATCTGGTTTGCGTTTAGTGGGACTATCATTTGTTTTTCAACAAGACAATGACCCAACACACCTCCAGGCTCTGTAAGGGCTATTTTACCAAGAAGGAAAGTGATGGAGTGCTGCATCAGATGACCTGGCCTCCACAATCACCCAACCTTAAACCAATTGAGATGGTTTGGGATGAGTTGGAACGCAGAGTGAAGAAGCATTCCAGGTGAAGCTGGTTGAGAGAATGCCAAGAGTGTGCAAGGTGTCATCAAGGCAAAGGGTAGCTACTTTGAAGAATCTCAAATATAAAATATATTTGGATTTGTTTGACAGTTTTTGGTTACTACATGTATTATTCCATAGTTTCGATGTCTTCACTATTATTCTACAATGTAGAAAATAGTAAAAAACTTTAAAAAAACTTGAATGAGTAGGTTTGTCCAAACTTTTGACTGGTACTGTATATGATACACTAAGTCAAGAACACACCTTTGACCTTTTACCTATGGTTTAAGAGCTACAGATAACATTCTCACAGTCAAGGGATTATACACGAGCAAAGGCGGGTATAATCCCCGGTCCCGGTAGCCCGTCATAAATAAGAATTTGTTCTTAAATGACTTGCCTAGTTAAATAAAGGTTACTTTTTTTTTTAAATACATTAAAAAAAAATACATACATGAAGGGACAGGGATATGCATCTGCCAGTCTGAGAGGAATGTCAAGGTGAGAGTCACAGCGACAACTCCACGCTGACATCTGGAGCAGTTTCTTTACTGTCACTGAGGGACCACGGGCACGACAACCTGGGACGTCTGTCCCGGTAGATAGGGTCTCTTACTGTCACACCTCACAGTGCTCTCGAATTTAATGGTCACGTTTAGTTAATGGTGCTGCTTAGAATATCCATAAGCCACAGCGTAAACACGGACGGAAAAATACACGCACGTGCACACAGACTACACACAGACTACACACAGATAGACAAACAGACACAGATTGAAATTCTTGGAGAAGCTTGTGATGGGCTTACCTTAAAGGAAAATTCCTCCCCAATTTTTTGGTATTTGTTTCAATAGTCCAATGTTGATATAGTCCCAAAATATTTTGAGTAGAGTTGCTTTGATTTGCACCCACTTTTGCCCTCAGAACAGCCTCAATTCATCGTGGCATGGACTCTACAATGTGTGAAAAGCATTCCACAGGGATGCTGGCCCATGTTGACTCCAATGCTTCCCACAGTTGTGCCAAGTTGGCTGGATGTCCTTTGGGTGGTGGACCATTCTTGATCCACACGGGAAACTGTTGAGTGTGAAAAATCCAGTTCTTATCAATCTCAAACCGGTGCGCCTGGCACGTACCCTGTTCTAAGGCACTTCAATCTTTTGTCTTACCCTCTGAATGGCACTCATACACAATTCATGTCTCAATTGTATCAAGGTTTAAGAATCCTTCTTTAACCTGTCTCCTCCCCTTCATCTACACTGATTGAAGTGGATTTAAAAGTGACATCATTAAGGGATCATATCTTTCACCTGGTCAGTCTATGTCATGGAAAAAGCAGGTGTTCCTAATATTGTGTACACCTTTCAGAATAAAAAAAATACAGCTGTATTTTTAAAGGTATATATCTTGACAACTTGATTGCTGACATGCAAAACATTTAGGGACTATATCAACAATGGACTACTGAAACAAATGGCAAAATATAGTTTTGGGGAGGAGTTTTCCTTTATCTCAATAGGAAAAGTTGACCTTAATAAACAAAAGTTTGATTTCTTTGTAAAGGGAGCTCATCCAATCATCACCGTGCACTGAGAGTGAACCTCACTGTGGCAAAATGTAACGAGCGTCACAATAAGCCTCAACATACACATCCGAGAGAGGAGATGTCAATTTAGTCCAACAGTCATATCAGATCAATATGTCCTCAAATATTCATTTTCACAGAGTCGCGGAATATTATAGAAACATCTCAAAACGGCCGTTTCATTCCATTCACTTTCTAATGAATGCTATTTTTCAATTAAAAAGAGAATACCAGACCAAAGCTATCACTTTGAGAGCAGACGGTGCAGAACAGAGGGAGAGAACTGGGGACTAAATTCAATTCAGAGGGAATTACTCTTCCCCAAAGACAGATTGTGCTTCTGTGGGTGACGTGCTCCTCGTCTCTGAACACAAGCAAACAGGTGACACAGACACAGCAGAAGACTTCTTTTACACAAAATGACTTTCCTTCAAAAACAAAAACATTAAACAAACATTATCTCCTACGAGCATGTGGAAGGAAGTGATACTTTATGTCCTGTGGTGAAACAGAAAAACAAAGAACTGGAAACATAGAAATGTGGAGTATAGACTGGGGAACATACTGCATCTATGGAACTCCTGTATAAAAGGACTTTGTAAAGAAGTTTGTAAAGGAATTTCAAAATGTGTCAAATGAAGAGATGTAAATGAAAAGAATAGTGTACACATTTGTTTTTAAGGACAACCAATGCCCTCTATCCTGTACTGAACATCACCCATTTCCTTGCTTTCGAAGAAGTCATTGAAAAGCTTTGGGAAAATGTCTTATGACAGGTTTGACGATAAGATGGAGCATTTCATCAAATGACCATTGGTCAGGGTTGACGTCTCTTGAAAAGGTCAATGACGAGTAGGTAAAGGTAAGGTGCTTATATGAAAGAAACATGCACAATGCTAAGTACTAAGCAACAAAATCCCCTTACATAACTTGGCTTTTTCACAAATTCCTTACCTTCCCTCAGGCCTGCATGCCCTTATTCAATAAGCAAAGTCAAACATGGCCTCTTAACTGAGTCCCGTTCTCTTAATTCCTTAAAAGACATCTAATCTGCGTAGGCCACCCACATACCACTGGCAAATCACTTGGCAGCAACATCAGTAGCTAGCCTTGGCTAGAAAGGAGGCCATGCTCCTATGCCAGGAGTCTGTAGTGTATATTATACTGTGGTGTGCAGCAATGGAGTAAAGTTCAGGACGTTACTCAAGAGGTGAGGTGACTGACATTATTAATAATCCAACTAGCATACTGTGAATGTAGAGTACTTTAGAGCACATTTTCAACCCTGTCACATACTTCTGACTTTTTCACACCTATTCTCTCAGTCTCTGTCAATTTGTCTCTCTCGAGCTCTGTCTTTCCTCACAGTGTGTTCTGTCTCCAACATGCACATGTGAGCGAGTGAGTGCACGCGCGCACGACCTGCTACTCCAACCAGACCTGCGACTCCAACCCCAATTAGGGACTGTCAGTCTTCTCAGACAGAGGCATCGGCTCTCTTCCCATATGTGACTCCCCACAGTACGGAAGATGCTGCAGCCTGGATATTTTCAGGCCCAGGCATTCCTGGATAGGGACTCATTGAATTGTGAAGGCATCAAGTGATGAGCGCTGCCTGACAACTCTCTGTTCTAACTGTCAGGAAACTATAATCAGACTGGAGTTATTCTGACCAATCCCACGTGGTCACTCATTACCCCTGGCAGGCTAGGATCCAACGGCTTCTCGTGGTTAGAGAAAGGAATCATCCATAGAAATAATGTTTTTAATAAGGGAGAAATGCCTTAATAGCCACAGGAGATGACACTTCCACAGGAGATAACACTTCCTGAGATGTTTTATTTAAAGTTACAGATACAAGGCCTCCCGGGTGGCGCAGTGGTCTAGGGCACTGCATCGCAGCGCCAGCTGTGCCACCAGAGACTCTGGGTTCGCGCCCAGGCTCTGTCGCAGCCGGCCGCGACCGGGAGGTCCGTGGGGTGACGCACAATTGGCCTAGCGTCGTCCGGGTTAGGGAGGGTTTGGCCGGCAGGGATATCCTTGTCTCATCGCACACCAGCGACTCCTGTGGCGGACCAGAGGACGCATGGCTTTCGACCTTCGTCTCTCCTGAGCCCGTACGGGAGTTGTAGCGATGAGACAAGATAGTAATTACTAACAATTGGATACCACGAAAAGGGGGTAAAATTTAAAATAAAAAAATACAAAGAAAAAGAAAAAGTTACAGATACAGAAATATTCAAATAATTTCTGATATTTCTAAGGTTAAAAAAACATGATTAGGGGTTGTGGACTGTTATGACTATGTATCCACTGAATTGCTGGAATAAGGAGGTCTGAACTAAAGTATAGTCATTCTGCCACAGATAAGGAGCTGACAAACTTAGCACAACATTCCTCAGCCTACAGAGTGCACTGTAAAAAATGCTGGGTTGTTTGGTTGACCCAACTGGTGGGTTGCAGGCGTTGGGTCACTTAGTTGGGTTGTTTTCTATAAAAACTGCTGGGTTAATGATGCTGGGTTATTGAGATATGACCCAGTGGGTCATGTCAGAAGACTGGAGGTGTAGTTTTGTAGGGGCGTGGCTTTCAGAGAGTTTTTTTAGCCAGCCATGAGAGTAAATGTCATTCCTGTTCATCTGTTCTGTTGTATAGCTATCACATGTTAAGGTCGAAAACATTGACATTTTTGTAGCTTCTATTAAGCTTACAGAAGTGTATGAGTTCCATAAAAGCCTATGTAAATCCATTGTGGGATACAACACGGTGGTGTACCTTATATAATATGTAATTAATAATCTTAGTATTGTAGAAGAATGTGTAAAACACAACAAAAACATAAGGAAACTTTGAATTTGCAGTATGTAAACTTAACACGATAAACAGGAACGACATTTATTACTCGCAGGTGGCCAACAAGATATATCTTTAAAAAAATGAACCCTAATAAAACACACCTCCTTGAAAGTAACTTAAGGATGACATTAAAAAAGACCCAGCTGCTAGGTCCATCCAGCATGAGAGTAAAAAATATGCAACTGATGATTAAATTAACCCATGTTTGGGTAATCCCAACAACCCAATATGTTGGGTTATTCACACTGGCTGGATCAAAACACACAGAGTACAGACCATTCTGTCAGAAGGACTGTATCAGAAGAACAGTATTGCCATAGATATTTTCCTTATTTAGTTGCTGTGCATTAAATGGATCAAAGGACTCTGTAACGAGGTAACCCCTTCAAAAATCCAAGGAAATGAAAGCTATAAACCCTCTACATGTTAAAGAGAAATTTCCATCTGATTTCATCACTCACAGCTCTTCTAAAATCACATATTCATGACAAACTATCCCCCGCCCACACTAACCTTGCTTAAATGAACACTTGAAAGGGTTCCTCCCCAGAGGGGGAAGGGTTAATAACACATATTCACACATCCATCCATATATCACCCCCCCCCCCTCACCCTCACCTCACCACCTCGCAAAATACGTCACAGCTTCCCCCCTCACCGACACAAGCATCCAAGCTGTCAAGAGACACAGCCTAACCACGATCCTCGCCTTTCTTTGGCACCTGTGGCCTGAAGAGTCAGCCTGAAATAACTAACAATCACTGTTCCTCCATTAGCTGGGAATTGGGCCTGTTCTTATCTGTGGTTGAATATAACCTGAGAGGGTCTGTGACTGCGTGTGTAATTCCTGTGGCTAAGGGGCCATCTCAGCAGAGGTGTGTGTTTGACAGTGTGTAATGCAGAATCTGTGACTGTGTTACTCCTAAGCCTGCGGCTAAAGGGCGATCTGTGTGTGCTGGAAGTCAGTGTGTGCTCCATCTCCTGCTTGTCAACCCTTTCATCCCGAACGAACACACCATGTGTGCTCTGGAGCCTTCCTGAGAATCTCCATGGCAACTAATTGAAATGGTTCAGCACACCTCAAACATCACATCACAAGACAAAGGATTTCATAATGTCCTAAAATTATTTCTGTGTTTAGAAACAGATAAGAAAAGCATTCCTGCATCATTATTTTGTTGAAATATAATTTGATCTCTGAGAAATTAAGCTAATCGATTGCACCCAAATTGGCAATTTTAATGTGTAGGGTCAATAGTTAGGTTTCCATTGAACTGGCGACATATTTTCATGTGAATATTCTAAAATCCGCACAAAGAAAATATGCACATTTTCCCACCAGTGTGTTTCCACCAAACTAAGTTGTTGCAGATACAAATCATTGCGTGATAACGTAGTGCACACAAAATGTACCATTTCACTTAGGTTTTAATGTACAAGTTCAATGTGTTTTCATCGCATTTTCAACTCAACCGATTGTTTTGTCACAAAAATGTTGCGTTAAATCGCAAATGTGTCCATAAACTGCTTACAGGGAAAGGAAACCATGTAATTCTGTAATTTGGGTGAACTATCCATAAAAATAAAAAACTAACAGCAGGAACAGCACCATCTAGTGGTCAGAACCTGGTAATATCAGCATGTAGGATGGGACATAAACCTAACAACTTCAATGACTAATTTCTCTGAAGAAGGACAAAAAAAGCACCACCAAATTCACTGAGAATACATTACATAGGATGAAGAAACAATACTGGGAGCCGCAGCTCCACACTACTTGTCAAACATAGAGAACTGATACTGTATACTCGTTGTGGCTTTTGACAATTTCGTTGGATTCCTCAGGTCTTAAAGTTTGGTCCAAATCGGATGTTAGGTAATATTTTTATGGAATATTATATGAATCCCATCAATTAAAATAGCCAATTTGGGTGCAATCAATTAGCTTGATTTCTCAGAGATCAAATTATATTTCAACACAATAATGTTGCAGTAATTCTAACGTTATCTGTTTCTAACTACAGAAACGATTTCAGAACAATCTGAGATGGTGGGTGTCATTGTTTGCTGAAATGACATGGAATGACCCGACTGGGGAATAAACAAGGAATATCTATCTATTCACTCCACTGAGGGTAAATATTACATTATCTCATTAAGAGCACTTAACAGATAAACATAGTCATGTAGCTAAAAGGATCGGTGTTGCGAGGAAAGAGGAAAAAGGGAGGAGTGAGTTCAACGGGGAGATACAGCGATGCAAAGGAAATCATCATCTAATCTGAGCCTTGAGGGTGTACTAGCTAATGAACTAGCTAATGTACTAGCCTTGAGGGTGTACTAGCTAATGTACTAGCCTTGAGCATTCACAGTGATGTGGTACACTGTATGAAGCAAAAGCCAGTTGGATGGATACAAGAACAGTAACATTTTCAACAGCTGTAAAGTGCAAACATGTTCAAACTTCTTACACCTGGAGAGAAAGTAACGTTCTGAAGGAGGGAGAGTAAAACAAATGGAAATGTAAGCCCAGATGTTACCTCTGACCTCTCATCCAGCCAGCATCCACTGAGCACAGACATCAATTGAACGTCTATTCGACAACGTTGGTTAAACGTAATTTAATTGAAATGAGGTGGAAGCAACGTTGATTCAACTAGTGGCCGTGTCCGAATACCCACATACTATTTAGCACGCACCATATGCAGCATGCCACAGCCGCAAGTCAGTCGCAGCTCCTGATCGGCTGAGTAGGTGGGGCGGGGCCGAGTGCAGGTGGATTTTTTTCAAATTCAACAGACATGCATCGCATTAACCAGCTTGATAATAGCTCATTTCCAATTTAATTAATTTCTCTAAACTCTGAATAGAATAAGAATGGAGTTATAAGCCTCAGGCTGGTTATAGACAGAATATCACATTCAACCTATACCATAGTAGACCATATAGCCCATCTATCCTATTTAAAAAATACTGAAGACAGAAACAGATTATTTGGTTCCATTTCAATATATTTGTTAGTCAAACCGAAGTGATGTAGCATATATACAGTACCAGTCTATCTTCTGTATACCACCCCTACCTTGTCACAACACAACTGATTGGCTCAAGCGCATTAAGAAGGAAAGAAATTCCACAAATTAATTTTAACAAGGCACACCTGTTAATTGAAATGCATTCCAGGTGACTACCTCATGAAGCTGGTTGAGAGAATGCCAAGATTGTGCAAAGCTGTCATCAAGGCAAAGGGTGGCTACTTTGAAGAATATTTTTTGGTTACTACATGATTCCATGTGTTATATGTCATAGTTTTGATGTATTCACTATTATTCCACAATGTAGAAAATAGTACAAATAAAGGAAAACCCTTGAAATAGTTGGTGTCCAAACTTTTGACTGGTACTATACATGAAATAAAATAACCTACACAAAACTAAAACTTTTCAAATGTTCAAATCAAAAGGCTATTGCACAGAAAAACGTGGAAAGTCAGATGCATCGGATATTCAAAACCGCTGGACAGCAACATTATAAACTATAGCATTGATCATTGGGAACGAGATCAGAATGACTGCTAAAGCTTGATACATGAATGAAATAATTAAAGAGGTAGCCTAGCATACAAAACTAAAACAATCCATGTGTTCAAAACAAAAGGCCTGATTAACTTAACATTAATATCGCAGCCACCTCCCAAGGTCCCGGTGCCTTACACATTCAAAAATCAAACGATGGTTTAGTATTTAGTCTAAACGCTGTGAACGAAACCAAGAGAACAAGAAACAATTTTCATTGAGAAAACCATTTAGGGAAAATAAAAAAATAGTTTTTAAAAATGTAGCCTAATATGCAATATTCTTGATCATATAAAGGAGAACAAAAACTACTTTTTGAAAACATTTGTTCAAATGTGAACACCACCGCAGAAGCTTTGAGTATCTTCCCAATTAAGTAGCCTAATTTTGTTGTTTGGCTACTTGAAGAGAAATACGGCCTATCACTCGCAGCCCACCTCTTCCAATGCCTTGTGGAAAAGTGTGCATCGAATTTGAATAGATGAAAAACCAAAATCAGGTATAATATCCTGGCATTTAAACAATACTTCCCCCCCCCGAAATTTCGCATAATATTAAAATTGCGTTGTTACCCGCTATTTGTTGATTTCGGTAGCGCATCCCCATAGCTAATTGATCAGCTGTTGTCAAAGCCTAAATGAGTATGACATCCGGGCATTTAAAGTACACTTGATTTTTGAAATGTTGGAGATTATTAAACTTAATTTGTTCGCATACTGAAACAGCCTACCATTTAGGACGCAAGTACCTGTATTCGGACACAGCCAGTGGGTAGTATGTGCTGAAGAGGTCCCTAGTGTGGGCTAAACCAGTCATGTGTGATTTTACCACATATCTTTCACTGGACAATAAAAAACCTTTACCATGAACATCAGGTCATGCCCTCATGTGATTGCCACCTGAGAGGCCAGGGATTGTTATTTCACAATCTACATGTTCTCAGACATGAATCAATCTTTTCTGAACTGTCTACTGCTGAGAACCACTACATTTCAATTCTACATCACCACACTGTTTTATGCAGGTTTTACGAGGGCATCAAAGAAATCAAGCAGCTAATGTGACTTGATGGTCATTACGCATTCAAGCAGCTAGAGGTCAGAAACAGGTGAGATGGATGTCTCCAACGTCTTTACCAGTCATAACCACAACCGATAAGAGACATTACTCTGCAGCCGTATTCATCGATCTGGCCAAGGCTTTCGACTCTGTCAATCACCACATTCTTATCGACTGATTAAACAGCCTTGGTTTCTCAAATGAATGCCTCGCCTGGTTCACCAACTACTTCTCTAATAGAGTTCAGTGTGTCAAAATCGGAGGGAGGGCCTGTTGTCCGGACCTCTGGCAGTCTCTATGGGGGTGCCACAGGGTTCAATTCAAGGGGTGACTCGCTTCTCTGTATAATGTTGCTGTTGCTGCTGGTGATTCTCTGATCCACCTCTATGCAGACGACACCATTCTGTATACTTCTGGCCCTTCTTTGGACACTGTTAACTAACCTCCAGACGAGCTTCAATGCCATACAACTCTCCTTCCGTGGCCTCCAAGTGCTCTTAAATGCTATTAAAACTAAATGCATGCTCTTCAACCGATCGCTGCCCACACCTGCCCGCCCGTCCAGCATCACTACTCTGGACGGTTCTGACTTAGAATATGTGGACAACTACAAATACCTAGGTGTCTGGTTAGACTGTAAACTCTCCTTCCAGACTCACATTAAGCATCTCCAATCCAAAGTTAAATCTAGAATCGGCTTCCTACTTCGCAACAAAGCATCCTTCACTCATGCTGCCAAACATACCCTCGTAAAACTGACCATCCTACCGATCCTCGTCGATGTCATTTACAAAATAGCCTCCAACACTCTACTCAACAAATTGGATGCAGTCTATCACAGTGCCATCCGTTTTGTCACCAAAGCCCCATATACTACCCACCATTGCGACCTGTACGCTCTCGTTGGCTGGCCCTCGCTTCATACTCGTCACCAAACACACTGGCTCAAGGTCATCTACAAGTCTCTGCTAGGTAAAGCCCCGCCTTATCGCAGCTCACTGGTCACCATAGCAGCACCCACCCGTAGCACGCGCTCCAGCAGGTATATCTCACTAGTCACCCCCAAAGCCAATTCCTCTTTGGCCGCCTTTCCTTCCAGTTCTCTGCTGCCAATGACTGGAACGAACTGCAAAAATCACTGAAGCTGGAGACTCATATCTCCCTCACTAACGTTATGCACCAGCTGTCAGAGCAGCTCACAGATCACTGCACCTGTACATAACTCATCTGTAAATAGCCCATCCAACTACCTCATCCCCATACTGTATGTATTTATTTATCTTGCTCCTTTGCACGCCAGTATCTCTACTTGCACATTCATCTTCTGCACATCATTCACTCCAGTGTTTATTGGTATATTGTAATTACTTCGCCACCATGGCCTATTTATTGCCTAACCTCCCCTATCTTACCTCATTTGCACACACTGTATATAGACTTTTTTCTACTGTATTATTGACTGTATGTTTGTTTATTCCCTGTGTAACTCTGTGTTGCTGTATGTGTCGAACTGCTTTGCTTTATTCTTGGCCAGGTCGCAGTTGTAAATGAGAACTTTTTCTCAACTAGCCCACCTGGTTAAATAAAGGTGAAATATATATATTTTTTTAAACATGGGGGAAAGTGTTGCTCTGAATCTAAATAATGTAACTTAAAGAGGGAAAAACAAACTATACACAAACATACACACACTCACACATCCACACAGGCATGCAAGCACACCAGAATGGATTTCAGACAGTCCATCTGTTTGTAAAACAGTCTAATTTGCCACACTTTTCCAAGTTTGTGACATCTGAGAAGATCAGTCGACAGGTAATGGTACATTTTTTGTGTCGCACCACATTCTCACTTCAAACTGCTGCAATAGTTTGGCACATTCATTAGTATTGTTTTCTCTTCCTTTTGACTCATCCACAACATCAGGTTCCTACATTTCACATTTCTCTGGCTGCAGAAAGATGAACATTTCTATAACAGAATAAGATTAGTACAGCTTCCCTTAGTTCCTCGCTCGGATGACCTCGCTGGGAACCTTAAGCTAAAAAATGCTGTACTATATAGGGAATAGGGTACCATTTGGGACGTAACCCCAGCACAGCAGAGAATAGGCCTGCGGGGTAAGGTCATGATATTTACACACAATGAACTTTCCAGCTGTGTTTTTGCTACATCAATATCAATAATGTATCATGGTGCTGAATAGCCACTGTTATACTGTAATCCTCCAAACTTTTGTAAACTATTGTGCAAAGGAAATAGCACATTTATAAGTAATGGGATATGTGTGTTACAAAGAGTTAGCCTATCCATCGTCAAAAGGGAAATATTCATGGCCTTATACGTACAATTGCTGCTGTTCCATCCAAATTTGGTGGATGGCAAAGATCAAATGGTGTGATTTCTGGGTCTCCTATACGAATCAAATAATACATTTCCTGGAGACTATTACTCATTTTGGACAAACATGACTGGAAGTAGGTTACACCCTACTTGTGGGATGAGGGGAGGGGAGGACTGACTGTAGAATGGAAGTCATATATGCCCTACTTCTTGTTTCTCCTCTGTATGCCTGCCTGCTGTCATAATAAAATGGAGATCTCCACAGTATGATAAATTACCTGCTAACGGGTTCATTTGTATAATTTGTATTCCTGACTAAATGGACATTCTTTCTTATACACTGAACAAAACTATAAACTCAACATGCGACAATTTTTAATTTTTTACTGAGTTAATATTCAAATAAGGAAATCAGTCAATTGAAATAAATAAATTAGGCCCTAATCCATGGATTTCACATAACTGGGAATACAGATACGCATCTGTTGGTCACAGATACCTTAAAAAAAATGTAGGGGCGTGGATCAGAACATCAGTCAGTATCTGTTGTGACCACAATTTGCTTTATGCAGCATGACACATCTCCTTCACATAGAGGATCAGGCTGTGGAATGTTTTCCCACTTCTCTTCAATGACTTTGCAAAGTTGCTGGATATTGGCGGGAACTGGAACACGCTGTCATACCCATTAATCCAGAGCATTCCAAACATGCTCAATGGGTGACATGTCTGGTGAGTATGCAGGCATGAAAGAACTAGGACATATTCAGCTTCCAGGAACTGTGTACAGATCCTTGCGACATGGGGCCGTGCAGTATCATGCTGGAACATGAGGTGATGGCAGCTGATGAATGGCACAACAATGGGCTTCAAGATTTCATCACGGTATCTCTACGCATTCAAATGGACAATTATAAAATGCAATTGTGTTCGTTGTCCGTGGCTTATGCCTACCCATACCATAACCCCACCGCCAACATGGGGCAGACTGCTCGCCAGACATGACGCCATCTGCCCGGTACAGTTGAAGCCGGGATTCATCCGTGAAGAGCACACTTGTGCAGCATGCCAATGGCCATTGAAGGTGAGCATCTGCCCACTGAAGTCGGTTATGACGCCGTACTGCAGTCAGGTCAAGACCCTGGTGAGGACAACGAGCACGCAGATGAGCTTCCCTGAGACGGTTTCTGACAGTTTATGCAGATATTCTTTGGTTGTGCTAACCCACAGTTTCATCAGCTGTCTGGGTGGCTCGTCTCAGACCATCCCGCAGGTGAAGAAGTCAGATGTGGAGCTCTTGGGCTGGCGTGGTTACACGTGGTCTGCGGTTGTGAGGCCGGTTGGACATTCTGACAAATTCAATAAAATGACGTTGGAGGCGGCTTATGGTAGAGAAATTAATTTCTCTGGCAACAGCTCTGGTGGACATTCCTGCAGTCAGCATGCCAATTGCACACTCCCTCAAACCTTGAGGTATTGTTTTGTGTGACAAATTCCACATTTTAGTGGCCTTTTATTGTCCCCAGCGCAAGGTGCACATGTGTAATGATCATGTTGTTTAATCAGCTTCTTGATATGCCACACCTGTCAGGTGGATGGATTATCTTTGTAAAGGAGAAATGCTCACTAACAGGGATATAAACAAATTTGTGCACAAAACTTTAGATAAATAAGCTATTTGTGCGTATGGAACATTTCTAGGATCTTTTATTTCAGCTCATTAAACACGGGACCAACACTTTACATGGTGCATTTCGATTTTTTTCAGTATACATAGGCTACAGTATAATGAATGAGGCACCAATCAGTCACTGGAAAGCCGACATCTGGAAGCAGAATAAAAACACATTAACTCCAACGAATTACAATCCTCCGTGCCTGCAGCTACTGGCGGCTTGATTTGTTTGACTCCTTTAGTACGTAATTAAATTGCCCCAGGCAGTAATAAAAACATGCCACAGAAGAATCTGTATATTTCTTTTAGAGCAACAGAACTATATACTGTAGTATAGTCAGCTTCCATTGTTAGGTTGTGTCTGAGGAATGCTGGGAACATTTCCTGTTCGAAGAATAAGGAATATCTCTTATATTTCCTGTCAGGGCTTTGGTGCGCCCAGACAGACCAATAGAGCTTCCCGGTTGGCCAGCAATCCCATGTCTCTTATTAAGGGCCTTGTAAACAGCTCTTCAGACGTCACCACAGCCCATTTAAAGATGCAGGTGGTTCAGGAGAGGAACAGCAGTGAGGCAGAAACTAGTGAGTCAATTCTCAGAGTACACTTCTGTGGGTATTTACAAAGGGTATTACCAGCCTCATGCGAAATCCTACTGACACTTCACTTGCCCCATTTACGTCACACTCCAGTGAGTAACTCCAGTGGGTGACATTCCACTCACAGATAATTCATTTAGGTTTGTTTCTTTATCAAATACTGTTCAATTTTGGCCTGCTGCTATACATACAGAGGATGTCATCACTCACTATATTGTTTTAGGGGACAGTGGGTGTGATGCCTCTATTTTTTACATTTGTCAGAGAAAATGACAATTTTCGTGGTATTGCTTTGTGCACTGAATTTACTGAACTCTGGAGAAAACATTGTCGCTGGGTGAGTACATCTGACAATGTGCTCTCCCGTCCATTAGGCATTTTGTCTGCAGGAACTCGCTCTTTTTCACTCGGTCCACTCGTCCAAGTGCCGATGGATTTGTGGCATGATGTGAACAGTACGAATTTGTGTCACTACCAAAGTCTAATGGTTTTAAATGACTATTTTGTATTGTCTGGAAACTCACTTGTAGAATTCGCTTGCAGTAGGTCTCTTAAAAAAGAGATGCCGTGCAAGGTTATTAAACAGAGGTGCCTAGTTATTCTTCTGTTGTTGATATCAGGTAACGTGCAACCCAACCCTGGCCCTGATATGCAATGTCTCCAAACCCCCTCTGATTTTAAATCAAGATCTGGTTTTGGTATTTTTCCTTTAAAATGTACTGTTGTCAAAAATTGATGGGGTTAGGATTTGGGCTAAATCAACTGATGCTGATGTAATTGTGTTTTCTGAAACCTGGCTCAGAAAGTCTGTTTTTGATAAGGATATTTGTATAAGTGGTTACAATGTTTATCACACTGATCGAGTTAAGAAAGGTGGGGGTGTGGCTATATGTAAAATCTAAATTCCATGTAAGTGTGTCAAAGTCTGAAACTATTTGTAAACAGTTGGAATTTCTTGCTTTGAATATTGAGGTTTCAAAGGGTCTTTCTATAACTGTGATTGGCTGTTATAGACCCCCCTCTGCTCTCGGTGATGCATTTTCTTCTTTAACGCACCTTATGTCTAAACTTCTTTACAGTGAAATGATCTTGATTGGTGATCTCAACTGGTGTTGGTTAAAGCCGGTGTCTGATGATTTAAACATGTTTTGTAATTCTATGAATCTTACCCAGTTGATTAACTCACCCACCCGCCCAAATCTTAAATGCCCAGATAAATCTACCCTGATTGATTTGATATTAACAAATGTTGCACATAAATGTTCTGCGGTTGGTGTTTTTTGTTATGATTTAAGTAACCATTGTGCTGTTGTTGCTGTTAGAAATACTAAGGTTCCCAAGACAAACCCATGTTTTATACGTAAGAGAAATTTGAAGTGTTTTAATGAGCAGGCTTTCTTTCATGATTTGTTTTATTTTGACTGGAGCAAGATTGAGCTTATCCCTGATGTGGAAACTGCCTGGATATTCTTTCATTATGTTTTTTTCCCAAATAGTAAACAAACATGCCCCATTCCGCAGGTTCAGGGTTAAAGGGCGGAATAATCCATGGTTTTCTTCTGAGCTGTCTTGTATTATTCACGACCGTAATCTAGCCTGGGCTAAAGCAAGGAAATCATGTTCTGATGCTGATTGGCTTATTTTTAGGCAGTTACGAAACAAGTGTTATTTTCTTCTCAGGAAGGCCAAGTCTGAATATTTTATGTCTGTTACCACTGATAACCTGAATGACCCTAGAAAGTTTTGGAAGGCTATTAAGTCTATGTCTGGTAATAGTAATGTTAATGAATTACCGTCATGTGTTTTGAAGGACTCTGTTGCTGTATATGACAAAACTGAAATGCTGAATTGTTTCAATGAGCACTTTGTATCATCTGGTAGGCTGTTTGATTCAGTGTCCTCTGTCTCTGTACAACCCTGTATGGACGAAACAGTGTCCTCTGTCTCTGTACAACCAGTGAGTGAGAGTGAGTGAGTACCAGTGAGAGCTGGTCAAACTTTTAGCTTTTTGCCATTCTCAGTGCAGGTGGTACATAAAGCCCTGAAATCCTTAGATCAGAGAAAGCCTGCGGGTCCTGATCTTTTGGATCCCTGCTTTTTAAATCTGGCAGCTGATTTCATAGCTGAACCACTTACATATCTGTTCAATCTAACCTTGGAATGTAATGAAATTCCTGAAAATCTGGAAATCAGCATTTGTCCTACCACTTTTAAAAGGGGGAGATCCAACTCTTTTTATGCTGATGATACTGTTATTTACTGTTGTGCCTCGTCTCTTCCAAAAGCTTTCCAGAATTTGCAAACTGCTTTTTATACTTTTCAACATACCTTGTGTCAATTGAAGCTTATCCTCAATACTGACAAAACTAAACTAATGGTGTTTTCTAATGCAAGAAATAGACCTCTGAACCTTTCACCTATTACTACCTGTCAGGGCAAGGAGATTGAGGTTGTAACCTCATATAAATATCTTGGAATTTTAATTGATGACAGCCTCTCTTTTAAATTGCATATTCAACAACTTACAAAAAAATGTAAGCTGAAATTGGGATTTTATTTTAGGAATAAGGCCTGTTTTTATTTTGAAGCCAGAAGGAGGCTAGTATCAGCTACATTTATGCCTTTACACGACTATAGGGATATTTTATATATGAATGCTTCCGCTCAGTGTTTGAGATCAATTGACACCATGGCACTTTGAGATTTATTTTAAACTGCAAAACCCTTACGCACCACTGCACTTTGTATACCAGGGTTGGCTGGCCTTCTCTAGTCACTCGTAGGCTCAGTCACTGGTATACTTTTATTTATAAAGCCATTTTGGGTTTACTACCTTTTTATTTGGGCATTTTTATTGTTCAGAAATGTGGTGGGTACTCTCTTCATTCGCTGGACTTTATCCTGCTTACTGTTCCAAATGTCCGAACTGAATTTGGTAAAAGGGCTTTAATGTACTCTGCGCCATCGTCTTGGAACGCCTTACAAAATACTTTTAAACTGGAAGAACTTGTCCCGATTGGTATTTTTAAATCACTGATGAATGATCTTGAGACTGATTCCCTGACCTGTCAATGTTTTTAATTAGCTGTTTTGGATTTTTGTTATACTCTTGTGAATTCTATGGTTTTTACTAGATTACTTGTAGTTTTTCATGTTGTTTGTCTGTCATTTTTGTAATGACTTGGTGCTGCCTATCTTGGCCAGGACGCTCTTGAAACATAGATTTTAAATCTCAATGAGCCCTTCCTGGTTAAATAAAGGTTAAATAAATCAAATTAAATAAAAATGTGTGATGTGACAATCCAGTATGCGCTGTGGCAGGGAAGGGGCAATGGTCTGTTAAAGTATTGGAGTATTGGTAAGGAGGAAACGGTATGAAGAGTAATCTGTTTTGGAAAGTTCCCGGTGCGTTCATGCAGACCAGGCAAGTTATTACAGCTATGTCCTGCAGATATTACTCAGCAAGAGACGAAAAAGCTTTTAAAGCTCTTCAATGAGAAATGTCACTTTTGGGCACAGGGGGCTTTTAAGTGATTTTTTTGTTGAAAATGTTCCAACTTACTGGGTCCTGGCAGCATATGGCCAATATATAATTTGTGTAAATAAAATAGTCAACCAAAAACAGATGTTATGACTCAGTCTTACAGATGTCGTCCTGTAGCTCCGGACGCACCATGGACAGTATTTACTCTTGAATTCCTATAGGATTTTGAGCCGCAAATATTGACACCACCTGACACTCCCCTTTGAAGTGTCGTCACCAGAGCAAGCAGATCATTTTCACAACATCAATCAAAAAATACCTTCTGGCACCTTCTCTTCCAAAAAAAGTTCCTGGGCCCATTTTCATAAAGCATTAGAGTAGAAGTGCTGATCAGTTTGGCGTTTTAGATCATAATGAGTAACATTACATGGACAGCAGGGACATGATCCTAGATAAGCACTCTTACTAGGTGTCACAAAAACAAAAACACAAAGAAAAATGGATGCAAAGATCTATAGACTCAGCAGTATAGGTGAGTGTCTGTTTACATTACGGAATGCTGCATTCAACCTAAGACAAGGCAGTGGCGTATAAACAGTGTTAGTTAATAACTTTAAAATAGGCCAAATTACACATTGTTAACTTCTGACTCTAGAGTGATCTGTTCTTGCAATTTGTAGTCTGACATTTCAGATTTAAATATGATCATTTTAACAAAGTAGTTTCAATTTAGTGAACTACTTTTTCAAAGTACATTTAGTTAAGTGAACAATATTATTCTTAAGGGTAGTTGTTACTGTAGTTTAACTTCTTCCAGTGTGAAGTAATTGGTAGCTTGGTAAATTATATTTTCAGAGTAGCTTCCCCAATACTACCTGTAACCTTGGAGACAGGAAATACCTCCTGAATGAGAGGGTAGCTGGTAGCTCCATCTATACCAATTAGCCAAAAATGTGTCAGGTCAATGTTTTCCTTTAGAAGGGGAAACCATGGTAAAGTGCTATCTGTCTGTCAGGGGAGGGTAAAGGGGTCCTCTTTGTATGCTCCATATAACACTGTATCATTTCACAGGGGCCTGGCCTGGCAGGTTGAGGTGACATGTGGGGATCTGGTTTGTGTGAGTTTAGTCTGGCATGAGAGAAGGGAGGAAGAGAGAGAGAGAGAGAGGGTAGAGAAAGTTAGAGAGAAATAGAGAGAGAGAGGGAGAGACAGCAAGAGAGAGGGAGACTGCGAGAGTGAGAGAGAGGGCGAGAGATAATGAGAGAAAGCGAGACAGCGAGACAGCGAGAGAGAGAGAGAGAGGGTGAGAGATAGAGGGCGAAAGAAAGAGAGAGGGGGAGAGAGAGATCTCTGTATAAAGCCTGTTAAATTGAATTGAGAGAGACAGCGAGAGAGAGAAAGAAAGACGGCAAGAGAGAGAGGGTGAGAGGGAGAGAGGAGACCTCCTCTTTAGAAAGTACATATATTTGGCATGTTTGATGAGGCCAGAGAGAGAGGGAGGAGAGAGAGGCATATTTATATTTAGCACAGCAGTCAGTCTTTTGACTTGTGGCTACAGCATGGTGAGGGCTACATTTGTTTTGAAGAGATCTCAGGCATGAAAACACATGTATTTATATTTTCCTTCTTTCTTCTTCTTTATAAGCAGAACAACTTAATACACTACCCTAAAATGTCTATCTTCTTGTATTGATGTACAACAGCTGTTAGAGAGTGTAAGTCTCTACAGAGCGGAGTGGAGTGACGGAATGGTGCTTTAGTAGAGAGTGGCATGTAGACTTGCCCGCACTACCCGATCTCATTCAATTTAACCATGTCGCGCTGGCCCCTTTTAGCTGTGGCCATTCGTTGTGTTCATTAGATCCAATCAGATTCTTTGAAGCTTTTTATTATTTGTTGTATTTATATAACAAACATGAGTTTGGAAGGTTAACACGATTAAATATTAAGGCATTAAACCTCTCACTTAAAGCCTCCAACATATTGATGGCAATTATATCTAAATCCAAACAGGTTTTCGAGCAGGTAGTGCTGAGCGATTTATACTTGAGGTTGGTTCGGTTTTGGTCCAATTATTGAAAAAATTCTCACGGGTTTTTGATTTCGATCATTTAAAAAAATATTAAATGCATTATAAAATAATGGCATTACAATGATTAGAGAGCTTTTAATAGAAATTCCAAAAGTCAAAAATAGTGAACATTCAATTGCCAAAACATTGCAAATATCACATTGTCTCTGTCAGGTCCACATTGGGTAGACATCAATAGAAAAATTTGAAATTATTATGAAATACAATATTTCAGCTGTGTTTTATAACTTCGTTTTATTTGATTACTTTATTATTTTAATTCCTTTAAAGTGCTCATATCATCTCTGCTCAGCCAATAGCAGCCAGCCAGCCAGACCATCTAAGGTTATCCATATGCTGCAGAGCTGTCTGACAGAATCATTTTACTAGTTCTTCAAAGTACATAAGGCATACTTTCACAAACTGTCTCTGTCCCTCTTGACGTGCTGTGTACATTCCTCTCTCGTGTGGTCTATGCAGTCTGTGTGTGTATGTATCTAACCCAGGGTTTCCCAAACTCGCTCCTCGGGGGCCCCAAAGGGTGCACGTTTTGGGTTTTGCCCTAGCACTATACAGCTGATTCAAATGATCAGCTAATCATCAAGCGTTGATAATTTGAATCAGCTGTATAGTGTTAGGACAAAAAACAAAACGTTCACCCCTTTGGGTCCTGAAGACCGAGTTTGGGAAACATGGATCTAACCGAATCTAGCAAGCTGTCCAGAGATCTGTATCTATCCGACCCCAAAAAAATGGATTATGGTCATTGTAGTTTATTGTAGAGTTCAAAAAGTACTCGCAATCAAAACCATGAAAAGGAATAACCCAAGGAGGCTGAGATGCAAAAACAATATCATGAATTTAACCCATGCTCGAAAGAATACAAAGAGTGAAAGTGCAAGGTGCTATATAAAAATGAGTTTCGGCCTTATGCCTTCATCAGTGCTGTACAAACAAATTAAGAAGGCGTGTACTTAAGACACACCTGCTGTGCATAACAGGCGCAAGCAGATAGTTGATTAGAGACTGTCGAATAGGGAGTGCATATTAACAAGGAATACATAGAAGAGTATCAAAAATTGACAATTCAAATGTCACATATAATTGGAAAGGGGGGGGGGGGGGACTGCTGGTACGTGTGGACAACACAACAAGAAACATACACGGTCCAATTCCTCATTAAGCCCTTGGCGGTGTAGAGTTTTTAATTACACTGGAGAAGGCGCTCATCCGTATTGCGGCGTCTGCAGCTTGAGAAAACACAGTCAATGGCACAGATCAGTCACAGCAGGATTGTAGTTATTTACCACGTTTCTGCGCAGAACTAGGTTGAATATTTGCTTAATGAAAACTACAACTCCCCTCAGCCCAGCATCCCACATAGTTCCTTCCTTGATTTCTCTCTAGAGAAACTGCACGTTAAGCTCAAATTAATTAAACTGACGGCGTCGGTCAAGAAGTTGTTTAATAACTGGGGGGAAAACGAAATGACGTTTAACCGCTCAGCACTACCAACAGTCTACTAAGAGAGTCATATCCAATGTTCAAAAAGGGGTCTCTTACACAGATTAAAACCAACCATTTACAGTGGATGGACAATGGAGCCCTGTTTAAAGAATCCTCCTTTCCAAATGAAGCCACACAGAGTTGATTACAATTCCCAATGTTATCCTCCAGAAGATGCAGAACAAATATTACAGCAAATAATATGGCCAAACTTCAACGTACTGATAGACTTAAGACCAATTTTCTTTGAAAACATTTTAAAGTAAGGTATCATGTTTATGAATGACATTGTAAATAAGGACAGTAAAATGTTTAGTCGCTCACATGCTCTTAAGGAAATCACGAATGTCATGGATATATTGGAACTAGTGGATATATGGAGGCTTAAATATCATGACCTAGTGAGATATACATGGCGGAGGCTCAATCAAGGTAGTCGTCTTGACTACTTTCTTATGTCATTTTCGTTGGCACAAAAAGGTAAAAAAGTGTTGCTAGGGGACTGAATTTCCACATGGGTGAGGATATTGGAAAGTTTATAAAAGCCTAACTAGTTTTTAACTAGGACAGAGGAATTTATAACTGCATTTTTCCGACATAACATAGGTACAGCAGATCCCGTTATTGTATGGGACACTTTTAAAAATGTGGCTTTAGAGGCCATGCAATTCGGCACTCAGCTCTTAAACAAAAGCAATTTAGGTCAAGATTCCATATTAACAAAGGAAATGGCAATAAAAACTGTACCATAGAGGCTCAGACTAAGTTAGAGGAAAAACAAAAAGAAATGGAGGAACTTATTCAAGAAAGATCAAGTGTAATATATTATAAAAAATTTACCAAATTGGATGGAATATGGGGGGGGAAATTATATATGTTTAAATGCTACGAAAAACAATTGACTGAATCTTGTTACAAATGACCCATGAGTCACCCATGATTCACAAAATAATATTTTGAAAGAGGAAGCAAAGTACTTTAAGCATATGTTTTCGTTTGTCTGATCCATCTTCTCTAGCCGAAGCTAATTGTATGGATTTTCTTTCTATTAATAAAGTAAAAGTAACAGCTGTACAGAAAGACTCATGTGAAGGCGAAATTACAGAGGAGGAACTTATTGATTCAAATAAAGTCCTTAAGTTGGATGGCATACCAGTTGAGGTATCGGAGGTTTGACCTCTGTCATTGCCAACAAAGGGTATATAACAAAGTATTGAGATAAACTTTTGTTATTGACCAAATACTTATTTTCCACCATAATTTGAAAATAAATTCATTAAAAATCCTACGATGTGATTTTCTGGATTTTTTTTTCTCATTTTGTCTGTCATAGTTGAAGTGTACCTATGATGAAAATTACAGGCCTCTCTCTCTTTTAAGTGGGAGAACTTGCACAATTGGTGGCTGACTAAATACTTTTTTGCCCCACTGTATATACAATCTGCAATATTAAAGCTGATCTACCCGCCCCCCAAAAATATTTTAAAAATCATATTAATTTTTAATCAATAGATCCCCTCTTTTGGTACTGTCCTTCAGTGACTCGCTTTTGGAGTCAGGTCCAGGAGGGGTTGTTGAGTCATAATGTCTGTGTTAAGATGGACCTACAAACAGTACTGTTAGGAGATCTGAAAAACCACGAGCAATCAATGGGAAATAGGATTATACTTTTAGGTAAAGTATTTATTTTTAGGGAAATCTTGATAATAATGGTACAAATAGAGCAGTTTCAAGACCCTCGTGAGACATCAAAGTAAAATAGAAGGAAAGAGTCAAATGCTAATGGGGGGAAATCAGAAATGACGCAAGTAATGTTATTTGAAAGAATAACCCGTCTGCTAGTTTCAGAGCTGATCTAGTTTAGGTTACACAACCAAGGTCCAGCTCAGTGACCTCTGTCATTGTGCCTGTGTCTAGAGATTTAAAAAAATATCCAACAATACCTGGAGGAATACAGTCCCACTAACCTAGATGATGTATTCATTGCAACCGTGTGTTGTCAGTTTCAGGATTATTTGCAGTTACGTAATAATAGCATTTATATTCAAGACCAATCTCCCCTATATTATAACATATTTGCGATCTACAGAGTCGTGCACGCAATCGTTTGGAATTGTTGTTGCCAGGTCTTTCCCTAAAAGTTTGTTTGGTATGCACTAGTTACATCTTGAACAAGGTTCAACCATAGCTGTGGGAAGTAGAGATGCTGCAGCAGCCCCTAGTAAAAATCTAAACATAGGTGCTTCTACACCTGCATTGCTTGCTGTTTGGGGTTTTAGGCTGGGTTTCTGTACAGCACTTTGAGATATCAGCTGATGTACGAAGGACTATATAAATACATTTGATTTGATTTGATTTGAAAAACAGCACATCCACCCAAAACATTTCCCCCTGGGCCACGGTTTCAACCCCTATAGGCAACAGTTGCATGGTATTTGACCGTTATTTAACATAAACAAGTTTCCCATCTCCAGGCTTCCACACATACAAGCTGCTGATGCGAGCCTTTGGAACATCTACATTTTAAAAAGTCGAATAAATCAATTGAATATAAACAATCACAATCATGTATTATTTATTTTAGGCAGATCTAAAGAAACATTAAAATATATTTTTTTAGTTTTTTTTTTTAGAAGAACAGAATATGAGTTGGCCTACTCTATGTTATCTGGCTATGCGCCATGCCATAGGCTGTAGGCTTGTTCATTTAGCAGACAAGATCCCGTGCCGTTATTTTATAATACACTGAACAAAAATATAAACTCAACATGTAAATTGTTGGTGCCATGTTTCATGAGCTGAAATATCCATACGCACACAAAGATTATTTCTCTCAAATTTTGTGCACAAATTTGTTTATATCCCTGTTAGTGAGCATTTCTCCTTTGCCAAGATAATCCACTTGCCAGGTGTGGCATATCAAGCAGCTGATTAAACAGCATGATCATTACGCAGGTGCACTTTGTGCTGGGGAAAATAAAAGGCCACTTTAAAATGTTCAGTTTTGTCACAACACAATGCCACATATGTCAAATCAAATCAAATGCTATTTGTCACATGCTTACTTACCAGCCCTCAACCAACATTGCAGTACATAAAATAACAATAACAAGGCTATATACAGGGGTACCGGTACAGAGTCAATGTGCGGGGGCACAGGTTAGTCGAGGTAATTGAGATAATATGTACATGTATGTAGGGGTAAAGTGGCATGGATAATAAAGCATGGATAATAAACAGAGAGTAGCAGCAGCGTAAAAAAAGGGTCAATGCAAATAGTCAGGGTAGCCATTTGATTAACTATTCAGCACTTATGGCTTGGGGATAGAAGCCGTTAAGGATCTTTTTGAACCTAAACTTGGTTCTTTGGTACCTCGTGCTCGCCCCTCGTTTCCTGTAGTCCACGATCAGCTCCTTGGTCTTGCTGACCTTGAAGGAGAGGTTGTTGCTCCGGCATCACACTGCCAGGTCACTGACCTCTTCCCAGTAGGCTGACTCATCATCGCCGGTGATCAGGCCTACCCCCGTCGTGTCGTCAATGAACTTGATAATGGTGTTGGAGCTGTGCGTGTCCACACAGTCTTGGGTGAACAAGGAGTACAGGAGGGTACTAAGCACACACCCCTGTGGGGCCCCTGTGTTAGGGGTCAGCGTGGTGGAGGTGGTATTGCCTGCCCTCACCACCTGGGGTCAGTAAGTCCAGGATCCAGTTGCAGAGGGAGGTGTTTAGGCCCAGAGTACTAAGCTTGGTGGCAAGCTTGGAAGGGATAATGGTGTTGAACAACATTCTCATATAGGTATTCCTCTTATCTACCAGGGTGAGGGTTGTGTGGGGAGCAATTGAGATTGCGTCATCTATGGATCTGTTGGGGCGGTATGCAAATTGGAGTGGGTCTAGGGTGGCTGGATGGTGGAGTTAATGTGTGCCATAACCAGCCTCTCAAAGCACTTCATGATTACATATGTGAGTACTAGAGGGTGGTAGTCATTGTGGCATGAAGCCTTAGAGTTCTTGGGAACAGGGATGATTGTGATCATCTTAAAACATGTGGCGATTACAGACTGGGACAAGGAGAGGTTGAAAATTACTGTGAATATGCCTTCCAGCTGTTCTGTGCATGCTCTGAGAACGCGCCCTGGAATACCGTCGGAGCCTGCGGCCTTGCAGGTGTTGACCTGATTAAAGACCCTTCTCACGTCGGCCTCGGGGATCGAGATCACCCAATCCTATGGGTCAGTGATGGCCCTCACACCCGGCTTGATGTTGTTGTCGTCGTCAAAGCATGCATAAAATGCATTGAGTTCGTCTGGTAGAGAGGCATCGTTGGGCAGATCACGGTTGTGTCTTCCTTTAAAATCCGTAATAGACTGAAGCCCCTGCCACATGCGGCCGGTGGTGGAGCCTGTGTAATATGATTCCACCTTATTCCTATATTGTCCTTTTGCTCATTTGGCGACTCTGCGGAGGTCATAGCGGGCCTTCTTGTACTTATTCCTGTCTTTGGCCGTAGCATCAGGGTAGTCTATGATAGCTCTGTGCGCGGTAGCCCTGCTCTTTAGTTTAGCACGAACCTCAGTGTTAATCCAGGGCTTTTGATTGGGGAAGCAGTGAACCCTCACTGTGGGTACAACGTCGCCGATCCATTTTCTAATGAAGCCGGTGATGAAGGTGGTTAGCTTGTTGATGTTATAGACGGAGTCTCGAAACATATTCCAATCAGAGATAGCAAAGCAGTCCTGAAGCATTCCCTCTGATTCTGTTGAACGTTTCTCAATTCCAGCGAATCGCGGGTACTTCCTGTTTTAGTTTCTGCTTGTAAACAGGAAGAGAGAGTACGGAGTTGTGACCTGATTTGCCCAAATAGCGGATGAGGGAGGGCCTTGTATGCTTGCTTTCGGGTAGAATAGCAGTGGTCTAGGACTTTATCGCCCTTAGTGTCGTTGTAAACTTGTTGATGGAAGTTGGGCATCACGTGTCTTAGTGACAGCAAATTAAAATTGCCGGCAATCAGAAATGCAGCCTCTGGGTGCAGGGTTTCCTGTTTGTTGATTGTACAGTTTGTTATGCGCCAGCTTGTTATTTTTATTGTCCTGAGGTGGAATGTATACAGCAGTCACGATAACAGCTGAAAACTCCCTCGGGAGGTTGAAGGTTCAGCATTTGGCCATAAGGTATTCCAAGACTGGTGAACAGTGCGTCAACACTTCCACCGCGCTGGAATTAGCACACCAGTTGGAGTTGATGAAGAGGCAAACCCCTCCCCCCTTCGAATTCCCCAACTCCACTGTCCTGTCCGCTTGGTGAATGGAGAATCCATCGAGTTGGATAGCCGCTGGGGGTATCATGTCTGAGAGCCATGTTTCTGAAAAGTAAAGAATATTGCAATTCCAAGTGTCCCGTTGGTATCGAATCCGTGACTGTACATTCGCCAGTAGAATTGAGGGAAGAGGTGGCCAGTTTATCCTTCGCCTTAATCTCACCTGGATCCTCCCTCTTGTCAGCGTTTCCTCTTGGGTAGCCTGAAAATTGGGTTGGAATTTCAGAGAAAGCCTAGGGCAGATGAGTCGAAGTAAAAGCCGGAATTGGGGTAAGTAACTGCCGATCTGATGTTCAAGAGATATTGTCGGTTGTAAGAAATAATAGCGGATACATTACGTGAAAATAGACTAAAAATAAAAGACAAAATAATCACAAAATAGCAAATTGGGTCGGAGCTTGCAAAACGGCGGCCATCTTGTACGGCGCAATCTTGATCACGTTGAGGGAGAGGTTGTTTTCCTGACCTCCACCCTATAGGCTGTCTCGTTGTCGGTGATCAGGCCTACCACAGTTGTGTCGTCGGCAAACTTAATGATGGTGTTGGAGTAGTGCTTGGCCACGCAGTCATGGGTGAACAAGGAGTTCAGGAGGGGACTAAGCAGGCATCCCTGAGGGGCCCCCGTGTTGAGGATCAGCGTGGCAGATGTGGCAGATCCAGTTGCAGAGGGAGGTGTTTAGTCCCAGGGTCCTTAGCTTAGTGATGAACTTTGAGGGCCCTATGGTGTTGAACGCTGAGCTGTAGTAAATGGACAGCATTCTCATGTAGGTGTTCCTTCTATCCAGGTGGGAAAGGGCAGTGTGGAGTGCAATTGAGATCGAATCTGTTGGGGGCGGTATGAGAATTGGTGTGGGTGTAGGGTTTCTGGGATGATGGTGTTGATGTGAGCCATGACCAGCCTTTCAAAGCACTTCATGGCTACATACGTGAGTGCTACGGGTCAGTGTCTCAAGTTTTGAGGGAGCGTGCAATTGGCATGCTGACTGCAGGAATGTCCACCAGAGCTGTTGCCAGAGAATTTAATGTTAATTTCTCCACCATTAGCTGCCTCCAATGTTGTTTTAGAGAATTTGGCAGTGCGTTCAACCAGCCTCACAACCGTAGACCACAGCCCAGGACCTCCACATCTGGCTTCTTCACCTGTGGGATCAGCTGGCGGAGGGGGAGGGGTGCTGAGGTGTATTTCTCTCTGTAATAAAGCCCTTTTGTGGGGAAAAACTAAGTCTGATTGGCTGGGCCTTGCTCCCCAGTGGGTGGGCCTGGCTCCCAAGTGGGTAAGCCTATGCCCTCCCAGGCCCACCTATGGCTGGGACCCTGCCCAGTCATGTGAAATCCATACATTAGGGCCTAATGAATTCATTTCAATTGACTGATTTCCTTATATGAACTGTAACTCAGTTAAATCGTAGAAAATGTTGCATGTTGTGTTTATATTTTTGATCAGTATATATTATAGTAAGAAGAATATAATTGAGCTTAGCTGAATAAAATGGAAAATGTATTTTTTCTGCAGCTAAAATGTATTTTTTCCATTCCCGAGCGAGAGTGCACGCATATAAAGTGGCTATATTGAGCGTAAAATGTATCATTTGAAACAGGTCCTATACACTAGATTTAGGGTCATTTGGCAACTTTAGTTGTGAATGATACAAACCTTAGAATCTGCATGATGCGACTATAGGCTTTGATGATTTGAGAAAGTCGGGGGAAAAAAGCTTGCACTCTGTACCTTGTCTCAGGCTATATATAAGTTGTTCCCTCATCAAGTGATCATATTTTCACCCATCAGACTATTCTCAATTTAATCTTGTCTTTACTAATATGTAACATTTGTTTTGATTTAGAATGGCCCATTATCAAATGGGCAGGAACGGGCGCAAGACAAAAAAATACATGTCATCCGTATGCACTGGAATAGCGAATGGAGAACACTTTCCCGCCAGTACGTTTTTCACTCCCGTCAGGTAGGCTACTCTGGTAATTTCGCTGTGCAGTGAGTGAGTTTTAAAAATACATACTGTTTTGATGATAAGTGTTTGATGCGATTTTCGATAGCATTCGCATTGATGTCAGAGTGGTTAGAGGGACAATAGAGCCCTGAGTACCACACCATTAGCAACCTGATAATCGTTAGTGAGTTGGTACAACTAACGCATGCACAGAGTGCACAAGAGGAGATCACCGTGACTCAATGTTCACGCAGAATTTTACTGAGGTCATGACTCATGACTGCTGGTGTGGCGGTAACACGGTCACCGCAACAGCCCTAGCCAGTAGGCTTTTAGTACATAACTGCCAGTCTCACAAGCTCACAGAAAGCCAATACTAAGTCCACTATGTCCACAGCATGCTACAAAGCTAAACAATCCACTGAAGTACATCTAAACCATGGCAACAACATAAACGCAGATAGCGACGTCTCTATCAACCTTCAACTTCGGGAAAAATATGAAGCATCAGATGAGTGGTTTATTATATTTCCCTGCAGCAACCATTTACCTTGAGTTACAGGCAGGAGCCCTAAGGTAGTTTTAATTAAGCAATATGATTGGCTGTGCCTGCTCTTTGTGGTTATTAGCGGCATACAAGGGGGTGAAACGCATTTTCTCCCGGGACTCAGTATAAATAGTCAGGATAGAGATGTCTCTATGGCAACAAGCTATTCAGCCAACATAACACCTGAATGAAAACGAGAGAGGGACAATGCAGCACCCTCCAAAAAACAGACAGCCCCTCTTAATACTGGTAATGAGTTTATGTGTGAAAATATACAGGGGTGCAACTTTGGTTTTAAGTGGGGGGGACATTATTATATATTTTTTCATCCAGTCAGATAAACACTCCAAACAGCCTACCCGACCGCTCGGAAGCGTCCACATGGTCCTAAAGCACACCGTGGCATCGTTTTGTATCACATTCCAATAATAAAATTGTGGGGGACAAAAATGCAATTTCAGAATGTGGGGGGGGGGGGGGGGGGACTTATCCCCCCGTCCCCAGTGAAAGTTGCACCCCTGAAAATATATAACAGAAATAGAGAGAGAGGGGGATCACCTTATGCTAACACTCCAACACAGCAGAAGAGAGAGGACAGACGTGTTGCTGGTGAAAAATGCTGAACGGCTGCCATGTCAACTGGCTGCCAATACCTATAGACGTGGGTGTGCCATTACTTTGAAACACATTAACGTTTCACTGCATGAAAATAATCCCATGAAAATATAAGTATACTAACAGATGGCTGATACATTGGAGGAGAGTAATATAGAGAGGTCTGTCATTGACTCCTAGGGGTTCTTCTGTCTGTACATTCAAGGCAAAGCGTTTCAGGCTCTGGCCAGTCCAGCTTTGAAAGTACAGAAAGCTCTTTCTCCAATAGCAGCCCTTTTCAGTCACATACTATATCCCTTTTTTTTCTTCGACGCTGTACAGGACCTGTCATATTTCCAAAGACATCGGTTATCGTGAAGGACTGAGATCTTCTCGCAAACTGCAGCTAGATTTGACCCAGAAGGATCCTAGACATGTCAGGTTTTGGCCAGGACTGTTCAGGTTTTGTTCACTAGATGTCCCCCTTGCACCTTTTTTGTACCTTTTGTTTTTCTTGCTCCAATTATTGTTTGCACCTGTAAGTCATTCCCTTGTTAGTATTTAAACCCTGTGTGTTCCTTAGTTCCTTGCTCAGTGTTTGTAAGTTAGCACCCAGCCCCAGCCCAAGCCTTGTTTTATATAGACTTTTCTCTTGTTGGATTTTCCAGAGGTTCTCTGGTTTTGTTCTTGTTTATTATTTGAGTAGTCTTTTGAGGTTTGTTTTTCCCTGCTGTTTTTTACCACTTTGTGGATTTTTCGTTGTATTTTGGAGGATATCTATTTTTTATTAAACCACCATCTCTAGTACTGCTGTGTCTGCCTCATCTTCTGGGTTCTGCCAATTATTTAGTGACTGTTTCTCGCACCGGGTCCTGACAAGACATCAGAACTCTTATGACCCCATTACGTTGTTGCAATCCTAATGAAGTACTGCTTCTATTACCACAGTCAGTGAATGAAAGAGGGAATCTAAGTCTAAGCAAGTACCATCACGCCTCAATTTAAAAAATGCAGTAAACAAATTAATTGATAATGCTGCCTATTTTTACACTAATTGATTGTTTAATTAATCTCTTCATTTATTTGAGAAAAACACAGTAATGGTGTTTGTGTGACTCTCTGTAGAGACAACCACTAGTTCAGAGCGAATGCTCATTACACCTATAGCTGTAATCAGGCAATCTTTTGGTGGCAGACTCATCAAAGCTGCATGTGAGGGAAGCTTTTGATGTGTTTCAGAGGAAAAGAAACAAAGTGATTTCTTTACACATTCTTCGTGGCTAAAGAAAATGTGCATAATGTGTGTCCTTTGATAGAATCAATGTAGCTGGAATCAATTAAAGCTAACATAATGAGGATTTGAGCAGATTTTGACATGTTGTTTCAGCTAGGCTGACTCATTGGGCTATTTACACAATCAAATCATCTTCTCTTTTTGAAAGTATGAACAGGGTCTAGAAAAACATGTTGAAATCTTTGTGATGATCTGTGTGTGTGCGCAGGTGGGTTGTGTGGTTACACAGACCTAAATGAACGCGTGGGAGTGCCTGAGTGGGTGTATTCACTGCGCTCTAAACCTTCCCCGAAAAACTAGATTTGATATATAAAAACAATTGAAATGGATGCTGTGCATGAGATAGCCTAATCAGATTTGTTTTCATCAACAGCTGCTACTCTTACCATTTACATTGGCTTCAGAGCAAACAGAAATATATAGCTGTCACTACAAGGAACTGTGGCAAGATAATGGCTGCATTTGCTTTCGGTCATGTTTCCATACTTACGTAGATTAATCAAAGTGTAAAAATAGAAAGTGAATCTCCTCAAGATAGACACGTTCATCTGTGTGTGTGCTTAAGTTCTCTCTCTGTGTTTGACAAAAGCAGAAATGTAACCTTCAAAGCACAACAAACTACTCAGAGGCTGTTATCAGTATCTGGGAGGTAGAATTAGTCAAATCGACCAGTGTGTTCACCTGGAATTAATTTATAAGAGGGGGAATAATTTGTCCGATTCCATGCCGTGTGGATATTCATAATTGAGTCAAACAAAGCTCAGAGAATGAAAATGTGTACTTTACACGTTAATCGCCTCAGCTCAACTCACTGCTGCTGAAAGGCCAGTAAGTTTGATTTACTAAGCTTGGATAGGGATTTCTTTCTTACCTTCTGAAAATAACATGTGCAAATGCTTAGTATATCAGGTCCAGGGAGTATATGGCAGATAAGCTTGTGGACAGTTATGGTCAAGCTTATAACTGAACTCAACTATGGTGTGCAGTGCTTGGGCAACCCACTGCCTCTATTATACTGGTCAGACTTACTCTTGACGGTGGCCGTCCTGGTGCAGTTGTAGAGGATGGCCAGCTCCCCAAACACCTTCCCAGGACCCATGGTGCACAGCTTCATGCTCTCCTTTGTCACCTCCACCTTCCCATCTGCAAGGGAAAACAACAGAGCAGAGCACACTTTTTCATTTCCCCCGCTGATGCACGGTCCGTGAAAGTGAGCATGACAAGCTGGAAATGTCACCGTGCTGCTCCGTGCTGCTGTTGCCCAGATTGGGGAGAAGTCAAAGCTAATGCACTACAATAAAATTCTAAATTCATTACTTAAATGGGACATGAGAGAGGGATAACAGCAGAATGGTATGCAGACTCCACAATAATGGGCTCAGCGGAAAAATGGGACACTGGCTAGAAGAAAAATATAGGGGAAAGGGAAATAGCAAAACAGACATTAGTTTTAAGTCATTACGAAGTGACAGATGGGGGAGATTGAAAGTATTGCTGGAACGTGAGGGAAGGAATGTCGCTGAATGTCCAGCAGAGACCTGCAGGCTCCAAAATCCCTATCTCTGCATTGATGTATCTGATTCTGGCAAGTGGGCGATTCACCAAGCAGCAACAACTCACAGTTTACAGACTGCCACCAGATGAATGACTGCCATTCTCTAATCAGAGCAGATTGGTCATTCCCCTGGGGGGGGGGTTCCCGATAGTGATGGAACTTAAGCCTATGAGTGTTTGAACAATACATCGTTCTCCTAACGGCCGGAGGTGTAACATGCATTTACCAAAATGCCACGTAGTGAGAACGTTTTCTAAGTGAGTCATTGGAGCATATGTCAATACTGACACACTTTTAGAAATAAGGGTACGGTATTGTTCCCTGGGGTACAAAAATATTAAAATACACATAATGTACCTTCAAAGGTACACATAATTATCTCACGTAGTACTGTTCAGTACCTTTTAGGGTACATGTGCGGATAAAGAATATAATGGTACATTTTCTTACCCAATATTTTTGAATATAAAAAAAAAAGGTACAATAATTACATTCTCACTCTCAAAACAAGGGGTAAGGTGTGGAGGTACATTTCTGTTTCTCAGGGTACAAACATATTTTGTGTACCCTCAATACCCACCATAAGGTACAATGATGGATTTTTGCACCTAAAACGGAACTAACGGCCTCATCACTGGGGTGGTACCCTAAAAGGGCATATTTGCACCATAATCAATATCATTATCATATTTCCCAGCATGCTCTACTTCAGGTTAAAAGAAAATCTAATTGTATTTCATATTTGCGTTTTTGCATGTACATAGAATGATTGATTAATCTTATGCTCCACAAAGATAAATAACAGAATTTTTTCTAAACTAATCCAATCAATGAGTTATATTTTTTGCACCCGTAACGGTTGTTCCAGTTTAAACAGCTTAGATAGTCTCATCACAAAGTTCCTTGCCCTGGCAGTCATTATGAATAAATAAAAATTCATAATGTGACTTGCTTGTAGGGTTGCAAAATCATGTTTGGAAGATTCTTGGAAATGGGAGGGAAACTTTGACATTGTGGGGTATTGTGCGTAGACCAGTGACAAAATACCTCAATTTAATCCATTTCAAATTCAGGCGGTAACACAACAAAATGTGGGAAAAGTCACACTTTCTGAAGGCACTGTTTTTCATACCATTCCAACAATTCCAAACAATTCTTTACCACGAGCCCATCCTCCCAAATTAAGGTATCACCAACCTCCTGTGGATTAAGCTACATATTTTCCTACCTATACTCTCTCTTATCTCTTGTTTAACACCTTCTTAACTTTTCTTTTTATGTGAATTTTACAATCCTGGTTCCGTTGTGTTCACTGAACACCAAACATTTGCCAAATAACTTGAGCCTTTCCTTCCAAAAGCACCTCTGCAAACAAAGGCAAAACACTGTTGATGTGGTTTGATGGTACCCTGTGGTGCACTGACTACAGCTGTGTGAAATTGATCTAAACATTGGATCTAGGCAAACGCAGTGTGGAACTGACCCAAATGGTGACAGCATCAACAGCCTCTCTTCCATCTAAGGCTTCTGGAGGGAGAATTCTTCTTCAGCACTGTTGGCACCTCCTTTATCAGCTGCAGAATGAAATGTACACATATCTACTCCCTTCAAACAAGTTCGGATATTATCTTGACTGTTCCGTAATTCACCTTCAAAAAACAAAATGTGAAAATGGGCCATAAGAATATACTGGGGTTTTAAGATGACAGCACCAACACCTGCGACTTCAAAAAGTATTGGTCTTCACACACAGAGCGAGTTATCTCACTCTGCCAGCCCACCTTCCTTCCCAACACTTGTATTAGATATCCATCACCCCCTGACAGCTTTATCTGTGATGGAGTGGCAGCCCAATAAGATAAACGGGATGGAGGACATGGAGGACAATAGGATACAGTGTTAATCTCAGAGTCACGTTTGCATTTAAGTCCATGCTGCATGATGGCAGGGCATCATGACGTTCTGTATCAGTCATCATTGTATTTCCTGCCAGAAAAGCATGGGATTCATTTCCATCTCAGGAAAGTCTGTTTAACTGTGTAACATCATGAAGGGCATAAATAAGAGCAGACACAATCTGCCTCTAGTAGACAATAGCCAAATTGACTAGATAGGTATTTTAATCAAACTGGTCTTCTGTCACTGAATCCCTCCAAATAATACACTCATATGAATCAAATCGCTACTACACTAGAAGGGACAACTGGCATAATAACCCCATGGGTATAGAAACTAGGCATTTACAATGGGTACAATGGGTGTTAGTTGTTTAAAAGGAACTTGTTGAGATCTGTCTAACTCATTGTCCATGATCACTACTGGGATTAATACTGTATCAGTAGCAAAGTACCGCTATTCAGTACTTCTACTGTAAGTCCAAAAACACAGAGTGAGAACACATTTAGTAGAGTGTCACTCATCAACAACCCTGGCAGCAATCTCAGTGAGAGTCTGGAGATGCTTTCACACAGGGGAAAGATTGCTCAGGGCATCCCGTAGCGCCGCAGTAAGAGGAACCCCAGATAGATTCACACATGAAAGTGCCTGTCTGCTATATCTGGAGAGAGTTCATCTAGGAGCAACCATTGGATCGATGGCCCAGCCATTCATACTCTCAGTGTGCACTGCAGTCAGGCATGTTGTACTCCTCCCGCCGCTACTCACTCCCCCATCGCCAAAGACTAGATCTCTAGATGATATAGACCAATCACAGAGGAGATACTGGTGGTTGGGTTATGGGGGACCACATTCTATTACCCCACAATACAATGCAGGCTTCATCTTGAAGGCTTTTATCAGTGGACTAACAGAGCCTCGGGGAGGGAGCCCTGGTAGTTATGAGAGAAAACGAAACCGTCTTTGTGGTGTTGAGATGCTTTAGTGTGCCATCCATTGTGGTTACGCTTATAGCCTACCTATTCATGTGGGACAGTTACCTAATAGGACCCCTGACTTCAGTCTGATTGAGAAATTAATCACTGTGGGTGGTCAGACTGTAGCAGCTAGGCCTAATGGTTTTATCTACCAAGGAAAGGCTCACATCGACCAAGCAGGAACCGTTGGATTTTGATGAGATCCCAAATATAGGACTATGACAAGAAACATTTTACAACTCAGGAAGACAAAGCCATAAATAGATAGAATCTGTTAAGCAGAATTTGTTGGTCTGAATCCTCTCTGACACATTGTTGAGGTGTTGCGTGAAACCAAAAAGGGAAAGCTGCAATATACAGCAGAGTGAGATAATATCTGGATCTGTGCCTGTTTTGCACACATGCAAACTACATCCAGCTCAAATCAAATGACGAACGCAGCAACAATGACCTAGTAGAAGAGACAGCTATTGTATAGCAGGCGTCCAACAGCCCTGCTAAACGGGGTCAGTCTCCTGCCTGCAGCTCTGTGACTGCCAGGCGTCATGACACACATTGGCAGCGCTACACACCTTCACAAGGCTTGTCAACTCTTTGCTCCGACTGTAATGAAGATGTAAGACCTCTGACAGCCAGTGCCACTCGCAGGTGTCACCATGCAAGGCCATGAAAGCCACGCCAATGGTGTGTCCACTGTTCAATTTAATTCAGCTCAATACACTTTAGATTACAATGCGATTACAGAGCGGTCGCAGAAATAGAATGTAACGACCTGTTAATTACATGTCAATAAGATGTTTCTCCTGAGTGTTACAGTGTTATTACACAGGTATTAAAGCAACTTCAAGCGTTACCGTGGTAATTGTTGAAGAGAAAAACACCCACCAGGGCCCAACCACTCACTATGTGAGCAGTAAAAGTAAGCCAGCTCCCATGTGCCCTCTGACCTCTGTGTATAACAATCAGCTTACATTATGGTCAACGTTTAATCAACCACATAATAACCACCATGGCGACACTCTCTTTCATTATCAGCTGATTCATTTGCTGTCGTGGTTGTAAATACCTAATATTGATTTGTCGGCGACATCCACCATGCTCTTTTTAATCTGTTGAATCAATCAACATAATAGACTGTTGGGGTTGAAAAACCAACCGGAGTACGATCATGTTGTTGAGGCGACACACAGAGCGATAGTGTATTTGGGGATGTCACCGGCAATAAATCCTGTGAGTAATGTTACCATAATTGCTTAGTCACTGACTGCAGCTGCCACAAACTCACACATCTATAATTTTTCTAGTAATTCCAACACTGACGCCAATGTCCCTGATTTCCATTTCAAGACCTTCGTAGATATTGGCAGTGAAATGTAATCTGCATATTCACTCTGCATGTATCCTCATTGGCATTGGTGCAATATCTGACAATAATCTGCCAATTGCGTAAGTGTATGGGCTTGTTATTAATACATTTAATTACAGCATCATTTCCTCAACAGAAAAGAAGATAGTCATAGTTACACAAATGTATGTGGACACCCTTCAAATTAGTGGATTCGGCTATTTCAGCCACACCCGTTGCTGACAGGTCAGTTCGCCAAATTTCTGCCCTGCTAGAGCCACCCTGGTCAACTGTAAGTGCTGTTATTATGAAGTAGAAACATCTAGGAGCAACAACGGCTCAGCCGCAAAGTGGTAGGACACACAAGCTCACAGAACGGGACCACTGACGTGTGTAACACATAAAAATCGTCTGTCCTCGGTTGCAACACTCACTACCGAGTTCCAAACTGCCTCTGGAAGCAACGTCAGCACAAGAACTGTTCGCCGGGAGCTTCATGAAATGGGTTTCCATGGCCGAGCAGCCGCACACAAGCCTATGATCCTCATGCACAATGCCAACCTTCGGCTGGAGTGGTGTAAAGCTCGCCGCCATTGAACTCTGGAGCAGTAGAAACGTGTTCTCTGGAGTGATGAATCACGCTTCATCATCTGGCAGTTCGATGGACGAATCTGGAATTGGAGGATGCCAGGAGAACGCTACCTGCCCGAATGCATAGTGCAAACAGTAAAGTTTGGTGGAGGTGGAATAATGATCTAGGGCTGTTTTTCATGGTTCGAGCTAAGCCCCTTAGTTCCAGTGAAGGGAAATCTTACAATGACTTTCTAGATGATTCTGTGCTTCCAACTTTGTGGCAACAGTTTGGGGAAGGCCCTTTTCCTGTTTCAGCATGACAATGCCACCGTGCACAAAGCGAGGTCCATACAGAAATTGTTTGTCGAGATCAATGTGGAAGAATTTGACTGGCCTCCACAGAGCCTTGACATCTTTGGGAGGATTTGGAACGCCGACTGCGAGCCAGGCCTAATCGCCCTACATCAGTGTCCGACCTCACTAATGCTCTTGTAGCTGAATGGAAGCAAGTCCCCGCAGCAATGTTCCATCATATAGTGGAAAGCCTTCCAAGAAAGTGGAGGCTGTTACAGCAGAAAAGGGGGACCAACTCCATATTAATGCCCATGATTTTGGAATAAGATATTCGACGAGCAGGTGTTCACATACTTTTGGCCATGTAGTGCTTTTTTTGCAAATAAGCCTAGTGGCAAGGCTTTTATGCCAGATGTTCAAAAGCCAAACATTTCAAATGTCACGTTTATCCCTTATTGTGAATGAGCCAAGTCAATAGTAAATTACCTTTGAGGATAATGGCATATATTCAAGCACAAATAAGCAATGACAGGGAGGCATAGAGTTCATTCTGGACAATTGTATATGTTTGCATACACAAGAAGCTACAATGAAATCAATTTACTGAACTCCCTCTCTGCAGTCAATAGGCCATTAAATCCAATCACAAAGCCGCCCCTATGGGGGGGGCGTCTTCATTTACTGATTGTGACTTGCCAATGGGCAAAGAAAAAAGAAGAAGAAGCAAGTCAAGTAAACCTCCTGCTGTCAGGTAACTGGCTTCTTTCTCTATGTACCAAAGAGAAGAGCCATTTACAAAAGCTCTTCTTTGATGCTTTTGCTGTACAGTTACATTTATTTCCCTCTGTATCCACCTGTCTCTCCTTAAACCTCCGTCAGTAGCAGTGAGTGGGTAAAAATCCCTGGGGAAACCAATTGGGAAGAAGTCATATTACAACCCGAGTTGTGATAATTGCGTTGTTTGCTATATAACCTGTTAGTTCATATGCCTTGACACCGTGATACTGTATACAGTGCCTTCGGAAAGTATTCAGACCCCTTGACTTTTTCTCCATTTTGTTATTTTACAGCCTTATTCTAAAATTGATTAAATTGTTTTATTTGCTCATCTATCTACACACAATACCCCATAATGACAATGCAAAAACAGGTTTTTCGAAATTTTGCTAATTGATAAAAAATTAAAAACAGAAATATCACATTTACATAAGCATTCAGACCCTTTACTCAGTACTTTGTTGAAGCACCTTTGGCAGTAATTACAGCCTTGAGTCTTCTTGGGTATGACGCTACAAGCTTGGCACACCTGTATTTGAGGAGTTTCTCCCATTCTTCTCTGCAGATCCTCTCAAGCTCTGTCCGGTTGCAGGGGGAAGCGTTGCTGCACAGCTATATTCAGGTCTCTCCAGAGATGTTCGATTGGGTTCAAGTCTGAGCTCTGGCCGGGCCGCTCAAGGACATTCAGAGACTCGTACCGAAGCCACTCGTGCTTTGTCTTGGCTGTGTGCTTAGGGTCGTTGTCCTGTTGGAAGGTGAACCTTCGCCCCAGTCTGAGGTCCTGAGTGCTATGGAGCAGGTTTTCATCAATTATGTCTCTGTACTTTGCTCCGTTCATCTTTCCCTGGATCCTGACTGGTCTCCCAGTTCCTTCCGCTGAAAAACATCCCCACAGCATGATGTTGCCACCACCATCCTTCACTGTAGGGATGGTGCCAGGTTTCCTCCAGACGTGACGCTTGGCATTCAGGCCAAAGAGTTCAATCTTGGTTTCATCAGACCAGAGAACCTTTTTGGTCTGTACGTTTCCAAATTATGTCCAATCAATTGAATTTACCACAGGTGGACTCCAGTAAAGTTGTAGAAACATTTCAAGGATGATCAATGGAAACAGGATGCACCTAAGCTTAATTGTGAGTCTCATAGCAAAGGCTCTGAATATTTAGTTTGGACACACTCATTCCAGGGTTTTCCTTTAATTTTACAATTTTCTACATTGTAGAATAATATTGAAGACACTAAAACTATGAAATAACACATATGGCATCGTGTAGTAACCAAAAAAGAGTTAAACAAATCAAAATATATTTTATATTTGAGATTCTTCAAAGTAACCACCCTTTGCCTTGATGACAGCTGTCGTGTCTGTGACTATCATCAAATGTGAATACTGTTATTTTATCAAATCAACTCTCTATGTGTAATTATTATTACGTGATTAAACTAATCATGTACATTTTTATTAACTTGGACGTTGAGGCACCACGGGAAAATGTTGATAGTAGGGATGCACGATATATCGGTGAACATATCGGAATCGGACGATATTAGCTAAAAATGCCAACATCGGTATCGGCCCAATGTCTAGTTTAACGGTGATGTTCAAAACCGATGTCAAAGCTGACATGCATACCTACTGTATATAACGTAGGTACATGAAGTAATGATGCCACGTAAAATTTTGCACTACATGTGCAACACAGCATTCCTAACCTAGCCCACAATGTCTGCTGTGTGGATTGAGCAGTCAACAAGTCGAGCAGTCATTTGAAAGAGTAAGAACATTTCAGCAAGACAACTCAGGAGCCAAATCCATTAACGCCAAGATAATGGAATTCATTGTCGTTGCCAATCAACCGTTCTCTGTCGTGGCTGATGTTGGCTTTCGCCAACTGGTCGAGCACCGGTACACACATCCCGCTCTCCCACTTTACGAGAGAGAGTACGCTGTAGAGCAGACCCACTGTAACCTGATCCTTCAGATCGTCACAGGAGAGTTATGACACAGCTTTGCACACTCTTGGCATTCACTCAACCAGGTTCATGAGGTAGTCACCTGGAATCCATTTCAACTAACAGGTGTGCCTTTCTTTCCTTCTTAATGCGTTTGAGACAATCAGTCAGTTGTGTTGTGACAAGGTAGGGGTGGTATACAGAAGATAGCCCTATTTGGTAAAGGATCAAGTCCATATTATGGAAAGAACAGCTCAAATAAGCAAAGAGAAATGACCGTCCATCATTTCTTTAAGACGTGAATGTCAGTCAATCCAGAAAATGTCAAGAACTTTGAAAGTTTCTTCAAGTGCAGTCCCAAAATCCATCAAGCCCTTTGATGAAACTGGCTCTCATGATGACCGCCAAATGAAAGGAAGACCCAGTGATACCTCTGCTGCAGAGGATAATTAGAGTTAACTGCACCTCAGATTGCAGCCCAAATAAATGCTTCACAGAGTTCAAGTAACAGACACATCTCAACACCAACTGTTCAGAGGAGACTGCATGAATCAGGCCTTCATTCTATTTGTATTTCACCTTTATTTAACCAGGTAGGCTAGTTGAGAACAAGTTCTCATTTACAACTGCGACCTGGCCAAGATAAAGCAAAGCAGTTCAACACATACAACAACACAGAGTTACACATGGAATAAACAAACATACAGTCAATAATACAGTAGAAAAAGTCTATATACATTGTGTGCAAATGAGGTAAGATAAGGGAGTAAAGGCAATAAATAGGCCATGGTGGCAAAGTAATTACAATATAGAAATTAAACACTGGAGTGATAGATGTGCAAAAGATGAATGTGCAAGTAGAGATACTGGGGTGCAAAGGAGCAAGATAAATAAATAAATACAGTATGGGGATGAGGTAGTTGGATGGGTTATTTACAGATGGGTTATGTACAGGTGCAGTCAGCCCGAGAATTGACCGCAGCAGCTTTCCAATCTTTGGAAATCTCAGACGATATGAAAAAGAGGTTGAGCAGGCTAGTAATAGGGGTTGCAACAATTTCTGCAGATCATTTTAGAAAGAGAGGGTCCAGATTGTCTAGCCCGGATGATTTGTAGGGGTCCAGATTTTGCAGCTCTTTCAGAGCATCAGCTATCTGGATTTGGGTGAAGGAGAAATGGGGAGGCTTTGGCGAGTTGCTGTGGGGGGTGCAGGGCTGTTGACCGGGGTAGGGGTAGCCAGCTGGAAAGCATGGCCAGCCGTAGAAAAATGCTTATTGAAATTCTCAATTATAGTGGATTTATTGGTGGTGACATTGTTTCCTAGCCTCAGTGCAGTGGGGAGGAGGTGCTCTTATTCTCCATGGACTTTACAGTGTCCCAAAACTTTTTTGAGTTTGAGGTACAGGATGCAAATTTCTGTTTGAAAAAGCTAGCCTTTGCTTTCCTAACTGCCTGTGTATATTGGTTCCTAACTTCCCTGAAAAGTTGCATATCGCGGGGGCTATTCGATGCTAATGGAGTACGCCACAGGATGTTTTTGTGCTGGTCAAGGGCAGTCAGGTCTGGAGTGAACCAAGGGCTATATCTGTTCCTGGTTCTAAATTTTTTGAACGGGGAATGCTTATTTAAGATGGTGAGGGAGGCACTTTGAAAGAATAACCAGGCATCCTCTACTGACAGGATGAGGTCAATATCCTTCCAGGATACCCGGTCCAGTTTGATTAGAAAGGCCTGCTCGCTGAAGTGTTTTAGGGATGCGGTTGACAGTGATGAGGGGTGACCGTTTGACCGCAGACCCATTACGGATGCAGGCAATGAGGCAGTGATCGCTGAGATCTTGGTTGAAGACAGCAGAAGAGTATATGGAGGGCAAGTCGGTTAGGATGATATCTATGAGGGTGCCCGTGTTTACGGATTTGGGGTTGTACCTGGTAGGCTCATTGATCATTTGTGAGATTGAGGGCATCAAGCTTAGATTGTAGGACGGCCGGGGTGTTAAGCATGTCCCAGTTTAGGTCACCTAGCAGCACAAGCTCTGAAGATAGATGGGGGGCAATCAATTCACATATGGTGTCTAGGGCACAGCTGGGGGCAGAGGGTGGTCTATAACAAGCGGCAACGGTGAGAGACTTGTTTCTGGAAAGGTGCATTTTTAAAAGTAGAAGCTCGAGTTGTTTGGGTACAGACCTGGATAGTAAGACAGAACTCTGCAGGCTATCTCTGCAGTAGATTGCAACTCCACCCCCTGTGGCAGTTCTATCTTGTCGGAAAATGTTATAGTTAGGGATGGAAATTTCAGGGGTTTTGCTGGTCTTCATAAGCCAGGATTCAGACACGGCTAGGACATCCAGGTTGGCATAGTGTGCTAAAGCAGTGAATAAAACAGACTTGGGGAGGAGGCTTCTAATGTTAACATTCATGAAACCAAATCTTTTACGGTTACAGAAGTCAACAAATGAGAGCACCTGGGGAATAGTAGTGAAGCTAGGCACTGTAGGGCCTGGATTAACCTCTACATCACCAGAGGAACAGAGGAGGAGTAGGATAAGGGTACGGCTAAAGGCTATAAGAACTGGTTGTCTAGTACATTCGGAACAGAGACTAAAAGGAGCAGGTTTCTGGGTGCGATAGAATAGATTCAAGGCATAATGTACAGACAAAGGTATGGTAGGATGTGAATACAGTGGAGGTAAACCTAGGCATTGAGTGATGATGAGAGAGGTATTGTCTCTAGAAACATAATTTAAACCAGGTGATGTCACCGCATGTGTGGGAGGTGGAACTAAAGGGTTAGCTAAGGCATATTGAGCAGGGCCAGAGGCTCTACAGTGAAATAAGACAATAATCACTAACCAGAACAGCAATGGACAAGGCATATTGACATTAGGGAGAGGCATGCATAGCCGAGTGATCATAGGGGTCCAGTGATTAATTAGGCTGGCTAGAGACACGGCGATTCAGACAGCTAGCGGTCTGGGGATAGCAAGCTAGCAGAAGGGCCTTTCATTGTGGAATTGCTGCAAAGAAACTACTACTAAAGGACACCAATAAGAAGAGACTTGCTTGGGCCAAGAAACAAGAGCAATGGACATTAGACCGGTGGAAATCGGTCCTTTGGACTGATGAGCCCAAATTTGAGATTTTAGTTCCAACCGTTGTGTCTTTGTGAGATGCAGAGTAGGTGAACGGATGATCGCCGCATGTGTGGTTTCCACCGTGAAGCATGGAGGAGGTGTGATGTTCTGGGGGTGCTTTGCTGGTGACACTCTCTGTGATTTATTTAGAATTCAAGGCACACTTAACCAGCATGGCTACTACAGCATTCTGCACCATCTGGTTTGCACTTAGTGGGACTATCATTTGTTTTTCAACAGGACAATGACCCAAAACACACCTCCAGGCTGTATAAGGGCTATTTGACCAAGGAGAGCGATGGAGTGCTGCATCAGATGACCTGGCCTTCATAAATCACCCGACCTCAACCCAATTGGGATGGTTTGGGATGAGTTGGACCGCAGAGTGAAGGAAAAGCAGCCAACAAGTGCTCAGCATATGTGGGAACTCCTTCAAGATTGTTGGAAAAGCATTCCAGGTAAAGGTGGTTGAGAGAATGCCAAGCGTGTGCAACGCTATCATCAAGGCAAAGTGTGGCTGCTTTGAAGAATCTCAAATATAAAATATATTTTGATTTGTTTAACACTTTGTTATTTCATAGTTTTGATGTCTTCACTATTATTCTACAATGTAGAAATGAGTAAAAATAAAGAAAACCCCTTGAATGAGTAGGTGTGTCCAAACTTCTGACTGGTACTGTATGTAAATAAGGTATTTCTGTTTATATTTGTAATACATTTGTAAAAATTTCATAAAACCTGTTTTCGCATTTGTCATTGTGGGGTGTGTAGATAGCTGAGGATAAAAAAAATATCAATTTTAGAATAAGACTAACACAACAAAATGTGGAAAATGTCAAGGAGTCTGAATACTTTCCAAAGGCACTGTATAGGCCTAAGGCCGAGACAATAAGAAGACACATTGGCCGAATAAATTCAAGCATACATTTGTTTCATTACAAAACTTGAGAGTAACATCTGTCCACAAAACATATTGCATGTAACAAACCGTTACATGACCTACAGCGTGGTCAAGCAAGGTAATGTTTCTAACATTTTCGGACTACTGAACAACTACGGATTTAGAACCACATAGAGTTTGTATTTGTATTTATTATGGATCCCCGTTCTTCCTGGGGTACAGCAAAACTAAGGCAGTTATACAATTTAAAAAACATTACAATACATTCACAACAGATTTCACAACATATTAGTGTAAGATGCTGACCACACCACTCACGTCGCGCGCACGAGCGTTGCAAAACACATTTAAACATACATGTTATTCAATTACTGCACCCACACTGCTCAAGCGCGCCAACAAGCGTCTGCGTTGCCAAGGGCTAAAATTATTATTATCAGTTATATTTGTGCCGCTGATCGCGGTGCAAGTCCTGCCTCTCCCATCTCCTCATTGGTTTATACAAGCAGATACCCACGTGACATCTCCTCAATAGTAATACCCACGTGAGTGATTGAAAGATGAACTGAGTTTGGTTGGTCGTCGTGGTAACTATGCTAATCGCCATATAAAGTCCAAAAAATAAAAATCCTGGAAGGAAGAGAGATGACTAGAAATGATTCGGTTGACCGTCTTATGTGTGGACAAATTGTCAGAGTACAGGACCTTGTGCATTTCAGGTAAAATAACTCAACGTTTATATCCCAGGACAAATTAGCTAGCAACGTCAAGCTAGCTAAATAGGACAAATTAGCTAGCAACTGCAAGCTAGCTAGCTAAATTGGCAAAAATGTTTAATGCTCTTCGACCTGTCCCCAAATTAATATAATTGGTTCAGAGTTTGTTTTGATTTTTTTTTAAATATTATTATTATTATTAATTTTTTATTACCCCCTTTTCTCCCCAATTGTTAGTAATTACTATCTTGTCTCATCGCTACAACTCCCGTACGGGCTCGGGAGAGACGAAGGTCGAAAGCCATGCGTCCTCCGAAACACAACGCAACCAAGCCGCACTGCTTCCTAACACAGCGCGCCTCCAACCCGGAAGCCAGCCGCACCAATGTGTCGGAGGAAACACCGTGCACCTGGCTACCTTGGTTAGCGCGCACTGCGCGCGGCCCGCCACAGGAGTCGCTGGTGTGCGATGAGACAAGGATATCCCTACCGGCCAAACCCTCCCTAACCCGGACGACGCTAGGCCAAATGTGCGTTGCCCCACGGACCTCCCGGTCGCGGCCGGCTGCGACAGAGCCTGGGCGCGAACCCAGAGTCTCTGGTGGCACAGCTAGCGATGCAGTGCCCTAGACCACTGCGCCACCCGGGAGGCCTGTTTTGATATTTTAACCTGCGTGTCGTGATCGCATTTGTTGTGGGGTGACAAAATCTATTTGCGCACAATAGCGCATGCACGCAGCCGGTTTGGGTACGGTGTTAGTTACCACAAGTCGCAAAGAAAACACCAGCTGCCTCCACTGTTCCAGCAACATTTCAACATCATCCAATCACCTACAGTTGAAGTTGGAAATTTACATACACCTGAGCCAAATACATCAGTTTTTCACAATTCCTGACATTTAATCCTGGTAAAAAAATTCCCTGTCTTAGGTCAGTTAGGATCACCACTTTACGTAAGAATGTGAAATGTCAGAATAATAGTAGAGAGAATGATTTATTTCAGCTTTTATTTCTTTCATCACATTCCCAGTGGGTCAGAAGTTTACATACACTCAATAAGTATTTGGTAGCATTGCCTTTACATTGTTTAACTTGGGTCAAATGTTTCGGGTAGCCTTCCACAAGCTTCCCATAATAAGTTGGGTGAATTTTGGCCCATTCCTCCTGACAGAGCTGGTGTAACTGAGTCAGGTTTGTAGGCCTCCTAGGATTGAGGTCAGGGCTTTGTGATGGCCACTCCAATAACTTTGGAAGTATGCTTGGGGTCATTGTCCATTTGGAAGACCCATTTGCGACCAAGCTTTAACTTCCTGACTGATGTCTTGAGATGTTGCTTCAATATATCCACATAATTTTTCTTTCTCATGATGCCATCTATTTTGTGAAGTGCACCAGTCCCTCCTGCAGCAAAGCACCCCCACAACATGATGTTGCCACCCCCGTGTTTCGCGGCTGGGATGGTATTCTTTGGCTTGCAAGCCTCCCCCTTTTCCCTCCAAACATAACGATGGTCGTTATGGCCAAACAGTTCTATTTTTGTTTCATCAGACCAGAGGACATTTCTCCAAAAAGTACGATCTTTGTCCCCATGTGCAGTTGCAAACCGTAGTCTGGCTTTTTTCTGGTGGTTTTGGAGCAGTTGCTTCTTCCTTGCTGAGCGGCCTTTCAGGTTATGTCGATATAGGACTCGTTCTACTGTGGATATAGATACTTTTGTACCTGTTTCCTCCAGCATCTTCACAAGGTCCTTTGCTGTTGTTCTGGTATTGATTTGCACTTTTCGCACCAAAGTACGTTCATCTCTAGGAGACAGAACGCGTCTCCTTTCTGAGCGGTATGACGGCTGCATGGTCCCATGGTGTTTATACTTGCGTACTATTGTTTGTACAGATGAACGTGGTACCTTCAGGCATTTGGAAATTGCTCCCAAGGATGAACAAGACTTGTGGATGTCTACAATTGTTTCTTTTATGTCTTGGCTGATTTCTTTTGATTTTCCCATTATGTCAAGCAAAGAGGCACTGAGTTTGAAGGTAGGCCATGGTCATGTAGTGTACTTCTCAGTCTGTTGTGGGATGAGTCAAGCAAAGTCTTTAAAACCCCTGTAAGTCTAAGCCCTTAGATCACAAGTCTAAGCCCTTAGATCTACTAAGCTAACATATGGATTTGTTTTAAGATGGTCAGAGAATGTAGAGTGGAGGCTGTTATTGTAGCAAAGGGGGGACCAACTCCATATTAATGCCCATGATTTTCGAATTAGATGTTCAACGAATAGGTTTCCACATACTTTTGGTCATGTAGTGTACTTCTCAGTCTGTTGTGGGATGAGTCAAGCAAAGTCTTTAAAACCCCTGTAAGTCTAAGCCCTTAGATCACAATATCTACTAAGCTAACATATGGATTTGTTTTAAGATGGTCAGAGAATGTATAATTTAACCCTTTGATTAGAATGGTACATCCACAGGTACACCTCCAATTGACTTAGGCTAATTGACATAATTTATCAGAAGCTTCTAAAGCCAAGACAATATTTTCTGGAATTTTCCAAGCGGTTTAAAGGCACAGTCAACTTAGTGTATGTAAACTTCTGACCCACTGGAATTGTGATACAGTGAATTATAAGTGAAATAATCTGTCTGTAAATAATTGTTGGAAAAATTACTTGTGACATGCACAAAGTAGATCCTAACCGACTTCCAAAACTATAGTTTGTTAACAAGAAATTTGTGGAGTGGTTGAAAAACAAGTTTTAATGACTCCAATCTAAGTGTATGTAAACTTATGAATTCAACTGTATGCTTAGTCAAATAAAGTGACAACTAAAATATACCAAAATCGATTTAGTCCAATCAATGTAAGCTAAATATAATGTGGCTGTCCATGTTACTGATTTATGTGTGTTTGTGTGTGTGTGTGTGGTGTGTGCATGCATCCAAGTAGAAAAAACATGTTGACTCACCTTACTTGTAGAGAAACGCCAATGCCATCCTCCGCGTATTAGTTTTTGTTGTCCTTGGCTACCCGGCTGAAATACTTGCTAGCTACATGTTGAGAATTAAGTAAAACCACAAGTCCAAATCCCTATCTCCATCCATGGATAATTTAGGAAATAGGCCGATTTTAGCTAGCTAGCTACCGGAGGACAACACAACTAGATGCAACAATTCATGTTTTTTTCTGTCACTAATAATGTTTGCTCTGAAACCAAATCCAAACTTTCTTCCTTTACACTTTTTTTTGGTGTGCCAGGACCATTCACAGCCGAGCTCACTCAGTTTAGCTCAACGCTGATTGGAAAATATTTTTTTTTTATCTTGGGAGGCCAAATGCTCGCTGGCTTCCCTTGCATTCAATGCTTCAGGCGGCAACAATGTCATACTCTTTCTGACCAGACAGCATCAGATAGATGGCCTACACATACAGAGACAGTGGGAGGGTTTGTGGGTTTCATTCGCTCGGATGCTTTCTCCGGTGAGATACATTCAGCAGCCTCTTGCGAATTGGAAGAAATGTATTAAAACACAGAAAGACAAAATATCAATTATTTTGTATGTTTTTTCTTGGTAAATGTTTTGGGGAAGCCTGGCTTCCCTTAGCCCCCATGAATACATGCCACTGGCATCCGTTCAACTCAAGCCAGTGACTTGACATTTGTTACATTTTATCCTTTCGAATGTTTGACAAATTAACAAACAAAACAGAGAGAGCCTAGATGCATATTTTGGTCCAAGAAGCCTACAAGATTCTCTGAAATACAATAGCTCTCTCAATGGCCTCTTTGTCAACATATCTCAGCAGCAGCCAGCAACATGTAAAGTGTGTCAACAACTGAATAGTAACAGCTGTACATTTTATTCAGCATCATTTACATATGGTGCCTAGAAGGAGAAAAGGATCATTGAGGACAGACATGAGGTCATTACTTATCTACTGATGTCTGATGACTGTGGCCTCAGTCTAAGAAAATGCTAAACATGGAGTTTAGCAATTTAACACCTGCCAGAGGCAAGTAGATGACTGAAAAATAATAAGGAAAAACACAAATCATATCCAGCAGGCTAGGGATAATTATCCGTAATTACTAATTTATCTAACTGATTAACTACTTTTGCACCTGTCAAACAGAAAATATAATACCTCTATATATACTGAGTGTAGAGTAAGAACAAACAGATCTGAAGCACGTAGTGCGTAAAAATCGTCTGTCCTCGGTTGCAACACTCACTACCGAGTTCCAAACTGCCTCTGGAAGCAATGTCAGCACAATAACTGTTCGTTGAGAGCTTCATGAAATGGGTTTCCATGGCCGAGCAGCTGCCCACAAGCCTAAGATCACCATGCGCAATGCCAAGCATCAGCTGGTGGGGTGTAAAGCTCGCCGCCATTGAACTCTGGAGCAGTAGAAACGTGTTCTCTGGGGCTGTTCTAGGGCTGTTCTTCATGGTTCGAGCTAAGCCCCTTAGTTCCAGTGAAGGGAAATCTTACAATGACTTTCTAGATGATTCTGTGCTTCCAACTTTGTGGCAACAGTTTGGGGAAGGCTGTTTCAGCATGACAATGCCCGTGTGCAAAGCGAGGTCCATACAGAAATGGTTTGTCAAGATCGATGTGGAAGAACTTGACTGGCCTACACAGAGCCCTGACCTCAAACCCATCAAACACCTTTGGGATGAATTGGAACGCGAGCCAGGCCTAATCGCCCTACATCAGTGACCGACCTCACTAATCCTAGTGGCTGAATGGAAGCAAGTCCCCGCAGCAATGTTCCAACATCTAGTGAAAAGCCTTCCAGAAGAGTGGAGGCTGTTATTGTAGCAAAGGGGAGACCAACTCCATATTAATGCCCATGATTTTCGAATTAGATGTTCAACGAATAGGTTTCCACATACTTTTGGTCATGTAGTGTACTTCTCAGTCTGTTGTGGGATGAGTCAAGCAAAGTCTTTAAAACCCCTGTAAGTCTAAGCCCTTAGATCACAATATCTACTAAGCTAACATATGGATTTGTTTTAAGATGGTCAGAGAATGTATAATTTAACCATTTGATTAGAATTTTAGTACCTGTGTAGGTATGAAAATATATATTAAAAATGTATTTGATGAAACATTGAATTTGGCCTTTAATGCTAAAGCCAATAGAAATGCATTGAATAACATTTGTACATGGCAAAACAGACAGTCCAAAAATAAATAATAAGGAACAAGGTTTGGAAGTATCTGTCCTATATCTGAGCGATATATAAAAAAAAAAAGTTTGGTCACGTTATTCGTGACACATTTTAACCCTATGCACTTTTTCAATTTTTACAGTATGGTACTGGTTTACCTTCAGACAACTCCTATGAAGCTTGTGAGAGTGAGTCTCCTCTTTCGATATTGGTGACATATTTTTCTTAGACTTCGGTGTGGCTATTGACATTATCGATCATTGTCTTCTGCTGGGAAAACGTATGTGTTATGGCTTTACACTCTGTTATATTGTGGATAAAGAGCTACCTGTCTAACTGAACACAGAGTGTTCTTTAATGGAAACCTATCCAACACAATCCAGGTAGAATCAGGAATTCCCCAGGGCAGCTGTTTAGGCCACTTACCTTTTTCAATCTTTACTTATGACATGCCACTTTGAGTAAAGCCAGTGTGTCTATGTATGTGGATGACTCAACACTATACACGTCAGCTACTACAGCAACTGAAATTATTGCAACACTTAACAAAGAGCTGCAGTTAGTTTCAGAATGGGTGACAAGGAATATGTTATTCCTACATTTTTCAAAAACTGAAGCATTGTATTTGGGACAAATCATTCACCAAACCCTAAACCTCAACTAAATCTTGTGGAAATTGAGGGGACTAAACTGCTTGGAGTAACCCTGAATTGTAAACTGTCATTGTAAAGACATGTTGATACAACAGTAGCTAAGACAGGGAGAAGTCTATCCATAATGGGAATCAAACTCACAACCCTGGTGTTGCAAGCGCCATGTTCTACCAACTGAGCTACTCGGGATATGTGGTGATGTGACAGTGTAATATCATGTATCTTTTGTTTTATGTGTCACATAAGTGTCTTAATGTGTTTGGACCCCAGGAAATGTAGCTGCTTCCTTGGCAGCAGCTAATGGGGATCTTTAATAAAATACAAATACAAAAATTAGTTTGTAGCTCCAATGGCTCGGTCTGGACACACGGTTTTCTGAAAAGACCTCTTAGAAATGAGGATGACCGCGACAGAAAGTTCAGGCAACTACCTTAAAGTTAGTGGATGTCGTGGAGCCAAACAACCAACATTATTGTGTTCGTGAGTATCATCTTTCGATGAATAGTTTGTAGCTCACATAGTTCAGGTTTTACAGACGATTTAGTGACGATTTTCTTGTTCGGATGAGTAGACCGTTTTTTGACAGTGTTTTGAAACATAGCATGAATAAGAAACTCTTAACCCGTCTGGGCACGTTTCTCAATCAGAAAGGCTGTAACCGTCTCTGTATTTGGAATCAATCTCTACATGAGTGCTGCTGCCTAAAGTTGGCTAGATCCACTTAATTGACACTTGAGTTTGGAGTATTGGGGCTGACACCTTCCAATTAAAATGGAGCCTCGGAGCTAACAGCAGCTAGCAGCAGTCTGGCTTGGAGCCAGGGAGGTTCAAAACAGCTAGCACCCCTACAACTAAAATCACCAGATGCAAAACACAGCCCAGATTTACAGTTGGCCCATATTTTTCAATGATATTTGCACTTTAAAACAGGGCTCAGAGTGAAACGTCTGGGCAGCATTTATTGAAATGGACCCAATTAGGATCAGATGTGGCAGCTTGGTAAAGTACATGCCATCCAAATGCTAAAATACCAGCATCTCATTTGATCAAAAGGCAGGCATGTGGAATAACAATAACAAAACATCCCTTTCACAATCCCATTTAGCTAATCAACTATTAGAACATCAAATAATGAACAGTGAGACACATCTCAGTGGTATTTGAAGCCCTAGGTAAGTTCTCATTCCATGTTCCATTTCTACCCTACCTTTTATCAGACCCAGCCTGGCCTTGTCATGTCATGTATATGCTTGATGGTAGCATTCTCTTTCGGCCTCCACCTCAATTTTATTTTGAACGCTATTATTTTCCCAGGGGAGTCAAGACTCTCACTGTACCTGTAGGTCAGACCTTAATATTTCAATGACCCTCAAACGGAAAGCCATTGGGTCACACTAGATACAGTGTACATTATTTTCTGTCCCATAATACCTCATTTCTATTGTAGGCTACATTATATTTTCTTGCTAGATGTATGGTCTTGGCCTGGTTAAAATGGTCAGCTTGTACACCTGAGAGAAGGTGGTATGAAGGAACATTAATATATTAATATCCTTGCTCTATTAACTTGCTTGCTGAATGTACTAACCCTAATTTTAAAATGTGGGGAGAGATTTGTTCAGCTGAGTATTATGTGCTTTATAGGTCAAATATTTTCATATTTTGTTTTCTAAATGGAGAATATGCATTGACTAATATAATATGCATTGTAATCTCTGCTCACTTTCCCTAACATGTCTGCATTCTCATAGTTGTTTTTAGCATTCAGCTATATATATTTACCCCACCAGCTTCTGTTTACAGTTACTCAACCAGAGGAAGTCCCTACCCACTGGGCACACCATGTCATTTCAACACGGAACTTTGGGTAATATTTGGTTGAGACGGTGATCAATGAGATTTCAACCTTTATTTACCAACTCAAAAAGACAGCCAGAGGTTTGTTGAACTCCCAAAGTCTTATCACTATGCTTTATTCAACGATCTAAAAGCACAACCAAATTCCAATGGAAAAACCATCTCGGGTTTTTGGCTGACCTGTCATCTACATGTGTTATCACTGTGCTTTATCTAATAGCACAACCAAAGGGCCTGGATTGCAGTTGAGATTACATTAGAAGTTCATGGTGCAAGTGATCAATGCTGTTCAAGATTCTGCGCAGATTATTACAGCAATTGTAATAATAGACCTGTGACCTGTGCATGCTATCTTGAACATACACACTTTCTATGATTACATAAAAATACATTTAAAGTTACAATAGGCTAACATCAAAATGTGGTCATGGATGTGTTCCTCATTTAAATAAATACGTTTACATTAGTTTATAAGATGGCCTTAACTTTAGGCTATTTACTGTATTATATTATTATTGAATTGTGTTTGGTTGACAACGCAACCAAATCTCAACATTTAAAGAATATCTCATGCTTGGAAAGTTTCATCTGAGCCCCTGGCTTATAATCCTATTCTTTAACTTGTATTTTTAGTTTAGTTGGAGACATGAATCCAAAATATTAAGTTAATAGGCTTGCATTAAAGTAAGTAATGCAAAAGTGATATTGAATTGTGTTTGGTTGTTCACAAATTCCAGTTTGTCTCCAAATGAACCATTTATATGTTGGATGCACATCTCGTCTCCATCTCAACCAAGAATCAAAGTTAAAGAATAGGACTAAATCAAACTTTATTTAAAGTGCTTTTAAAGTTTGAATGGATTTAGTCATATTCTTTAACTTGAGATGTAGACGTGAATCCAACATATAAATTATGAATTTGTAGACAAACTGGAATTAAAGCCAGACTAAGTCATTGTCACAGATCGAACTATCCAAACAGAAGATACATCTCCTTCAAATGTTGATTTGGCTGTTTTGACAACCAAAAACAATTAAACATCCAGTTTGTTTACAAATTAATCATTGATATGTTGGATTCAAGTATCCATCTCAACCAAAAATCTAACTTAAAGAATAGGACTAAATATAATCAAACTTTAAATGCACATTAAATCAAGTTTGTTTTGATATGGTCCTATTCTTTAACATTGATTTTGGGTTGAGCTGGAGACGTGAATCCAACATATCAATTACTAACTTACATTTGAAATCAACCAAAGCTTGAAACCCTAGGCTTATATGTACTGTCTATTTTTAGTTGAACCCTGGGTTGAATTGAAACAATAGCTGTTGATGACTTTGCAAATGCTATATAGACCTACATAGTATCATTGATGATATATCCTACCGATCCTCGACTTCGGCGATGTCATCTACAAAATAGCCTCCAACACTCTACTCTGCAAACTGGATGCAGTCTAATACAGTGCCATCCGTTTTGTCACCAAAGCCCCATACACCACCCACCACTGCGACCTGTATGCTCTCGTCGGTTGGCCCTCGCTACATATTCGTCGCCAGACCCACTGGCTCCAGGTCATCTATAAGTCTTTGCTAGGTAAAGCTCCACCTTATCTCAGCTCACTGGTCATGATAACAACACCCACCCGTAGCACGCACTCCAGCAGGTATATCTCACTGGTCATCCCCAAAGCCAACATCTCCTTTGGCCGCCTTTCCTTCCAGTTCTCTGCTGCCAATGACTGGAACGAATTGCAAAAATCGCTGAAGCTGGAGACTTATATTTCCCTCACTAACTTTAAACATCAGCTATCTGAGCAGCTAACCGATCGCTGCAGCTGTACATAGCCCATCTGTAAATAGCCCATCCAATCTACCTACCGCATCCCCAAATAGTTTTTTATTTACTTTTCTGCTATTTTGCACACCAGTATTTCTACTTCCACATCATCATCTGCACATTTATTACTTCAGTGTTAATTTGCTAAATTGTAATTACTTCATGCCATTTGCACCCACTGTATATAGACTTTCTTTTTTCTATTGTGTTATTGACTGTACGCTTGTTTATTCCATGTGTAACTCTGTGTTGTTTGTGTCGCACTGCTTTGCTTTATCTTGGCCAGGTCGCAGTTGTAAATGAGAACTTGTTCTCAACTAGCCTACCTGGGTAAATAAAGGTGAAATAAAAAAAATACAAATAAACATGACTAATAAAGTATGGTAACATTTGCTCTATTAACGTACCCTTTCGAATGACTGATAGCAACAGTGAATACATTTTGTTATTAACAGATCTCTCAATATCTCTCAATGGCATATTGGTAGTAGTCAGCGACAAATATAAAAGCTAAACAGGGCTGGGTTTGGTTAAAACCCTCGATGGGAGACAAAATTAATAGCTGTAGATCAACTCTCCAGTAGGAGGTGCTGCCCAGCCTATAGTTTTTTTTTATAGTGGATATAACGTTGAATATCTGACATTATTTCAAAGGTACAAATTCACAAGATTTGGCTATTGAAAATTGGTTACTATGATGACATAATCCAGTGGTTGAAATGTCACCCTAAAAACAAGTTTATATTGATAACTTTATTTCAAATTATTATCCACAGCTTCCACGTCACAATATGTTGACAAATTACATTGAAACAACATCGATTCAACCAGTTTGTGCCCAGTGGGACTCTCTCCTTCCCTCAACCGTCTACATCAGCTTTCTCCAAGCTCTGTAGGTTACCTTTACTCTAACAATCTTTCACCTATTGCGATATCATGAAGTAAAGACTAGGATGTAAAAATGTATTACGTGCTAATGCAAGATGTTCAAATGGTAGAACCAACGTGCAGGAACAACTGTCAGGTTTTGGCCAGGACTGTTCAGGTTTTGGTCACTAGATGTCCCCATTGCACCTTTTTTGTACCTTTTGTTTTTTCCTTGCTCTAATTATTGTTTGCACCTGTGTGTCGTTCCCTTGTTAGTATTTAAACCCTGTGTGTTCCTCAGTTCTTTGCTCAGTGTTTGTATGTTAGCACCCAGCCTTGTTGTGAACATATATTTCTCTTATTGGATTTTCCAGAGGTTCTCTGGTTTAGTGCTTGTGTATTTTTGAGTAGTCTTTTGAGGTTTGTTTTTCCCTGCTGTTTTTACCACTTTGTGGAGTTTCCTTGTATTTTGGAGGATATCCATTTTGTGCCTCTTGGCTTTATTTTTGGACGTGGTGGATTTATATTCTTTGCCTGAAGATCTTGTTCTTTTATTAAACCACCATCTCTAGTACTGCTGAGTCTGCCTCATCTTCTGGGTTCTGCCGACTATTAGTGACTGTTTCTCTCACCGGGTCCTGACAACAACAATCAATAAGAACTAGATAATCTAAATGAAAAGATCCTTTGCATGCTAATACAGTGGAGACGATGACAGGCATACAGTGCATCTGGAACGTATTCAGACCCCTTGATTTTTCCACAATTTGTTATGTTACAGCCTTATTTTTTTATTTTTTTTAAATGTCCCTCATCAATCTACACACAATACCCCATGATGACGAAGCAAAAACAGGTTTAGACATTATAGCAAAGGTTAAAAAAAAAAATGAAATAACACATTTACATAAGCATTCAGGCCCTTTACTCAGTACTTTGTTGAAGCACCTTTGGTAATGATTACAGCCTGGAGTCTTCTTGGGTATGGCGCTGCAAGCTTGGCACAACCTGCATTTGGCGAGTTTCTCCCATTCCTCTCAAGTTCTGTCAGGTTGGATATGGAGCGTCACTGCACAGCTATGTTCAGGTCTCTCCAGAGATTTTCGATCGGGATCAAGTCCGAGTTCTGACTGGGCCACTCAAGGGCATTCAGAGACTTGTCCCGAAGCCACTCTTGCGTTGTCTTGGCTGTGTGCTTAGGGTCACTGTGCTGTTGGAAGGTGAACCTTCGCCCTGGTCTGAGGTCCTGAGCACTCTGGAACAGGTTTTCATCAAGGATCTCTCTGTACTTTGCTCCGTTCATCTTTCTCTCGATACTGGCTAGTCTCCCAGTGCCTGCTGCTGAAAAACATCCCCACAGCATGATACTGCCACCACCATGCTTCACCGTAGGGATGGTGCCAGGTTTCCTCCAGACGTGATGCTTGGCATTCAGGCCAAAGAGTCTTTAGGTACCTTTTGGGAAACTCCAAGCGGAATGTAATTTGCCTTTTACTGAGTGGCTTCCGTCTGGCCACTCTACCATAAAGGCCTGATTGGTGGAGTGCTGCAGAGATGGTTGTGCTTCTGGAAGGTTCTCCCATCTCCACAAAGGAACTCTGGAGCTCTGTCAGAGTGACCATCGGGTTCTTGGTCACCTCCCTGACCAAGGCCCTTCTCCCCCGATTGTTCAGTTTGGCCAAGCAGCCAGCTCTAGGAAGAGTATTGGTGGTTCCAAACTTCTTCCATTTAAGAATGACGGAGGCCACTGTGTTCTTTGCGACCTTCAATGTTACAGAAATGTTTTGGTACCCTTCCACAGATCTGTGCCTCGACACAATACCGTCTCGGAGCTCTACAGACAATTTCTTTGACTTCCTGGCTTGGTTTTTGCTCTGACATGCACTGTCAAATGTGGGACCTTATATAGGTGTGTGCCTTTCCAAATCATGTCCAATCAATTGAATTTACCACAGGTGGACTCCAATCAAGTTTTAGTGACATCTCAAGGATGATCAATGGAAACAGGATGCACCTGCGCTCAATTTCGAGTCTCATAGCAAAGGGTCTGGATACTTACGTAAATAAAGTATTTCTGTTCTATATTTTTAATACCTTTGCTAAATTTTCTAAAAACCTGTGTTCGCTTTGTCATTATGGGGTATTGTTTGTAGATTTATGAGGAAAAACATTAATTTAATCCATTTTAGAATAATGCTGTAACGTAACAAAATGTGGAAATAGTCAATGGGTCTGAATACTTTCCAAATGCACTGTATATTTATTTTATTTAACCTTTATTTAACTAGGCAAGTAAATTAAGAACAAATTCTTATTTACAATGACGGCCTACACCGGCCAAACCCTAACACGGATGACGCTGGGCCAATTGTGTGCCGCCCTATGGGACTCCCAATCAAGGCCGGTTGCTATACAGCCTGGAATTGAACCAATGTCTGTAGTGACGCCTCTAGCACTGAGATGCAGTGCCTTTCACCGCTTCGCCACTCAGGAGCCCAAAATATAAAGTATATCCATTAACTGAGCTATTCACATGTAATGTGTGCAGTCTTCTATGTCTTCTCTCCTGGACAGGGTTAATTTGCACATAAATGACAAAATATTCTAACTCGTATGCAATGGTACAGTGTGAGTTGGGTAATAGCAGAACATTGTAATTTATATGGTAATAGTTGCCAATTACTAGACAAGGATGGAATCCTTAAGAGTGGAACTGTTTACTTCAAAGAGAACATATTAATGGGTTTTGCCTCATGAAAAAAACATTTCATTTTCACTGTACTACAGGCCAGGGAACCAGGGTGTCTTCATCCAAACTGTCTTTCTAAGGAATTCAAGGTGACATGTCGTCTACGGTAAGCTGATAAAGTAAGGTGGATGTCCCCTTTGATATGTCACCTGTTGCTAATACGATGGTACTCCCAATGTCATGCTCTGGCGACATGCCCCGTTTTGGGAATCAGCACACATCGATCAAGTCCTTATTACACTGAAAAGTCCCCCTACAGGAGCCGCTCTCTACTTAAAGAAAGAGACAAAGGACAGGCATCTAAGACAAGGAAAAAAAAAAAAAAAAAGACAAGGAATACAACATGAGACTTAGCAGACAGTCAAGCATGTCATGAAGACTGGAGAGGAGAGCGAGTTGGAGAGGAGAAGAGAGGCGAAGGTAGAGAAGGGGTAGAGTGGAGGGTAAGGTGTGCTTTCTTGTTTAAGCCCCTGAGCAATCTTTTTTATTTTTAAGTCATCATTGTATGTCTAATAAATCACTGTGTGTGTTTATTTCGTGACAATAACTCCAAATATATGTTTAACCATTTATTTCCCTGAGCCTCATTTTACCATTGAAATGCTCTGTCTGATGGTGTGGGCGTGTTGACACAAATGTAAATATAGTTTTATACACAGCCCTGATTGGCGAATAGGATCGTCTAGTGGGAGGATACATTATGCAAATAAAAGCTGACTGGACATTGTTCAGAATAATCAGCTCAGATTGTGATGTCTTGCTGTAGGTCAAAACAGGCTGAAATTCAAGTATTTAAAAAGAAAGCTCTTACACTAAAAGGGCAGTATCTTAATTTTCACGATTTCAGAGTGTTATTTCGACCTCATAGTGTGGAAATATCAGAAAAAAAATGCTCCTTTAAGGCAAAATACCTTTCTCTCTGGCTTACATCAGATTGCAAAAATCTAGTCTCGCACGCCTGCTCCAGTGACAATGATTCATTAAAAGTAACAACCTGCTTTTTTGTCAGTTGACAAGCTGCATTTGTCACACACAGTTTCTTTATCAGCTAGCTGCCAAAACACCACTGGCTGTAACTTTTAATGAATCCTTTGCAATGGAGCAGAAGTGTGCAACTGCCAACCTGCATAGCACCTGGCAAATTCAGGTGTGTGGTCCTCAGTCTAGAAAATTGCATCACCTGGCAGCTGTCCTAGTAGTCACTTCTCTAATAGCAAATACTTTATATGGGTAATTGATGTGACATGTTAATAACAATAAAAAATATTTTTACAGCACATGTCTACATGTTCTGCCCCGTTTGGCACCATATCAATTTATCACAAAGCATTACACATTTTTACAGTTTTGACATGTCAAAGGGTGAAAATGTCATAGGGTGCAACTGTCCAAGGTTGAACTGGAACAACAAAAGTGTTGTGAAATTGGTGTAACCCTTAAGAAAACTGCTAATATTTTACTTTGCCATCAGGGGCACCATGCACCCATTATTTTAGAGGGGGCAGGAAGAAAGTGAGGGGGCACAAATGACGTGCATTTTTTAAATAGATAAAACATATTTTCGCAGCAATCTAGAGCTATAATAATTAGGGACGAATAGAACATTTTCAGAATGGTTATCTTGAGGAAAATGGCTTGATTTTTCAATTTCAATCAAGGGGAGGGTTTAATCTAGTCCAGGGGAGGCTCATGTAACTTGTAATTAATAAATGTCAATACTTCTCAGTGTTCTAGAATTGCTTTCTTATTAGGCTATATATCGATGTGTGCTCGATGCCGCCCCTCATCTCTGATTCTCCGCTGGGTGCGCAATATTAAGTGCGTCTATAGGCTATTTAGTGTGGTCACAATAAAATGATCCATAGTCTTTAGGCTATAGGCTACGAAGTGCATGCTCAGAGAAGCACAGAGCGAAGTTATATTTCTAAGATATCAAATCAAATTTTATTTGTCACATGTGCCGAATATAACAACCTTACAGTGAAATGCTTACTTACGAGCCCTTAACCAACAATGCAGTTTTAAGAAAAATCTGTGTTAATTAAAAAATAGATAAGTAAAAAATGTAAATAACAAATCATTAAAGAGCAGCAGTAAAATAACAGTAGCGAATCTATATACAGGGGGTACCGGTACAGAGTCAATGTGCGGGGGCAAAGGTTAGTCGAGTAAATGAGGTAATATGTACATGTAGGTAGAGTTAAAGTGCCGTGCGGTGGCAGAGAGAACAGTCTATGACTAGGGTGGCTGGAGTCTTTGACAATTTTTAGGACCTTCGTCTGACACTGCCTGGTATAGCAGTCCTGGATAGCAGGAGGCTTGGCCCCAGTGATCTACTGGGCCATACGCACTACCCTCTGTAGTGCCTTGTGGTCAGAGGCCGAGCAGTTGCCATACCAGGCAGTGATGCGACCAGTCAGGATGCTCTCGATGGTGCAGCTGTAGAACTTTGAGGATCTGAGGACCCATGCCAAATCTTTTCAGTCTCCTGAGGGGGAATAGGCTTGTCGTGCCCTCTTCACAACTGTCTTGGACCAAGTTAGTTTGTTGGCGATGTGGATGCCAAGGAACTTGAAGCTCTCAACCTGCTCAACTACAGCGCTGTCGATGAGAATGGGGGTGTGCTCGGTCCTCCTTTTCCTGTAGTCCACAATCATCTCCTTTGTCTTGATCACGTTGAGGGAGAGGTTGTTATCCTGGCACCACACGGCCAGGTCTCTGACCTCTTACCTATAGGCTGTCTCATCGTTGTCGGTGATCAAGCCTACCACTGTTTTGTCGTCGGCAAACTTAATGATGGTGTTGGAGTCATGCATGGTCATGCAGTCATGAATGAACAGGGAGTACAGGAGGGGACCGAGCACGCACCCCTGAGGGGCCCCCGTGTTGAGGATCAGCGTGGCAGATGTGTTGTTACCTACCCTAACCACCTGGGGGCGGCCCATCAGGAAGTCCAGGATCCAGTTGCAGAGGGAGGTCTTTAGTCCCAGGGTCCTTAGCTCAGTGATGAGCTTTGAAGGCACTATGGTGTTGAGCTAGTCAATGAATAGCATTCTCACGTAGGTGTTCCTTTTGTCCAGGTGGGAAAGGGCAGTGTGGAGTGCAATAGAGATTGCATCATCTGTGGATCTATTGGGGGGTAATGGAAAATTGGAGTGGGTCTAGGGTTTCTGGGATAATGGTGTTGATGTGAGCCATGACCAGCCTCTCAAAGCACTTCATGGCTACAGACATGAGTACTACAGGTCGGTAGTCATTTAGGCAGGTTACCTTAGTGTTCTTGGGCACAGGGCCTTTGGTGGTCTGCTTGAAACATGTTGGTATTACAGACTCAGTCAAGGATAGTTTAAAAATGTCAGTGAAGACACTTGCCAGTACACTACCTGGTAATCTGTCTGGCCCTGCGGCCTTGTGAATGTTGACCTGTTTAAAGGTCTTACTCACATCGGCTACGGAGAGTGTGATCACACAGTCGTCCGGAACAGCTGGTGCTCTCATGCATGCTTTCAGTGTTGCGTGCCTCGAAGCAAGCATAAAAGGCATTTAGCTCATCTGGTAGGCTCTCGTCACTGGTCAGCTCGCGGCTGGGTTTCCCTTTGTAGTCCATAATAGTTTTAAAGCCCTGCCACATCCGAAAAGAGTCAGTGCCGGTGTAGTAGGATTCAATCTTAATCCTGTATTGCCCCTTTGCTTATTTGATGGTTCGTCTGAGGGCATAGTGGGATTTCTTATTAGCGTCCGGATTAGTGTCCCACTCCTTGAAAGCGGCAGCTCTAGCCTTTAGCTCGATGCGGATGTTGCCTGTAATCCATGGCTTCTGGTTGGGATATGTACATACAGTCACTGTGGGGACGATGTCGTCGATGCACTTATTGATGAAGCCGATGACTGAGGTGGTATACTCCTCAATGCCATTTGATGAATCCTGGAACATATTCCTGCCTGTGCAAGCAGTCCTGCAGCGTAGCATCCCCATCATCTGACCACTTCCGTATTGAGCGAGTCACTGGTACTTCCTGCTTTAGTTTGTAGGTAGGAATTAGGAGGATAGAATTATGGTCAGATTTGCCAAATGGAGGGCGGGGGAGAGCTTTGTATGCATCTCTGTGTGTGGAGTACAGGTGGTCTAGAGTTTTTATTCCTCTAGTGACATGCTGGTAGAAATTAGGTAAAACAGATTTAAGTTTGCCTGCATTAAAGTCCCCGGCCACTAGGAGCGCCGATTCTGGATGAGCATATTCTTGTTTGCTTACGGCCTTATTGTCACGTGATATCAATTATTGGAGACAGGCGCAGAAATATGTAATAGGGGGTTTTAATACTCCACCCAAAATACAACATGCCACGAAAGGCACGGGGACGAAGCCCAAAACAAACACGTATACAAAAACACAGGGATGTAACCCAAACAAAAGAGCGAGGTTGTCACGATCGTCATAATGATTGGACCAAGGCGCAGCGTGTGTAGAATTCCACATGTTTAATAAATAATAAACTCACCAAACAAAACAGAAGAAAAACTAAATGTGCCGTTCTGGGCTGCTCACAGGCAGCTACACAAAAACAAGATCCGACAAACTAAAGGTGGAAAAGGCTGCCTAAGTATGATCCCCAATCAGAGACAACAATAGACAGCTGCCTCTGATTGGGAACCATACCCGGCCAACAAAGAAATAGAAAAACTAGAATGCCCACCCAAATCACACCCTGACCTAACCAAATAGAGAATAAAAAGGCTCAGGGGGATTGGGAACCAAGTGTATGTAATGAAACAGTTCAGTGACGCCTAGAGGACGGTGACGTATACCTCCGGAGCTGGTGCATGGAATGAGCAGCAGTACCGGGGGAATCTGTGACACTTATATAGCTGGTTGAGTGAGGTCTTAGTGCCTGCATCGGTTTGTGGTGGTAAATAGACAGCTACGAATAATATAGATGAGAACTCTCTTGGTAGATAGTGTGGTCTACAGCTTATCATATGGTACTCTACCTCAGGCGAGCAGACTTCTTTAATATTAGACATCGCGCACCAGCTGTTATTGACAAATAGACACACAACCCACCCCCCGTCTTATCGGACGTAGCTGTTCTGTCCTGCCGATGCATGGGAAATCAGGCCAGCTCTATATTATCCATGTCGGCGTTTAGCCACGACTCTGTGAAACATAAGATATTACAGTTTTTAATGTCCCGTTGGTAGTATAATCTTGATTGTAGGTCATCCATTTTATTTTCCAATGATTGCACGTTGGCCAATAGAAGGGACGGTAGTAGGAGTTTACTCACTCGCCTACGAATTCTCAGAAGGCAGTCCGACCTTCACCCCCTTTATCTCTGTCTCTTCTTCACGCAAATGACAGGTATTTGGGCCCGTTCCCGAGAAAACAGTATATCCTTCGCATTGGACTCGTTAAAAAAAAAATATTCTTCCAGTTCGAGATGGGTAATCGCTGTTCTGATGTCCAGAAATTATTTTCGGTCATAAGAGACGGTAGCAGCAACATTATGTACAAAATAAGTAAAGAATAACAAACAACGCGAAATAACTAACAAAATTGCAGTTGGTTAGGAGCACGTAAAAAACATCAGCCATCCCCTCCGGCGCCATTCTACTAACATAGCCATTAGTTGACAAGTACAATCAGGTGTGCTTGTCTGGGGCTCCAATACAAATGCGTACTGTTGAGGGTATTCAAGGCCTGGAGTTGAAAACATTGCCTTAAGATCTGCTTCAATAGCTTTCAAAGCTTGCCCTCTGGAATTAAAAAGGTCATCTGAGATTGGTTCAAAACATGATATCATGATTTCACGGATGATCGATCATTGTGTCCATAGTTCTGTTGATGAATTTTAGAGTGGTTACCTTTCTCCAGCTCCAGCCCACAGCTGTTGGCCAGAAAAAGTGGCGGAGGGACTGCTTTGTTGTTGTTTGAATCCTAGATTCCCTCTTTAAACCTTGTTTCATAGCATTTCAGTCAACATGGTATAACTTCTATTATAAACTGGGTGGTTCGAGCCCTTAATGCTGATTGGTTGACAGCCGTGGTATATACCACGGGTATGACAAAACATCTATTTTTACTGCTCTAGTTACGTTGGTAACCATTTTATAATAGCAATAAGGCACCTCGGAGGTTTGTGGTATATGGCCAATATACCACGGCTAAGGGCTGTGTCCAGGCAATCCGCGATGCGTCGTCGTGCATAAGAACAGCCCTTGGCTGTGGTATATTGGCCATATACCACACCCCCTCGTGCCTTATTGCTTAATTAGCCATTCCCAAATGCAATATCGTTTCCCCCCCAAATATAATACAATAACGATCTCATTTCTTTTTGTGTTTTAATTTTTTTACAGAAACTTCTATATAGACAGTTCCCAAAAAAGAGTGTTGCCAAGTGAGAATCACAATATGGCTGCTTGCAATATATCATTAATTAGCATTTCTTCTGAAATAGTTTCTAAATTATAATATGAAAATGTATTTTGTGAGACATTTACAGAAATAATAAATATAGAAAATTATAGTGGTCACACCGCATGACATTTACAGGACTAAACATGGAGATCTTAAATTAAACACATAATTTCACTTTTAAACAGTCAAGCTCAAAGACAACACTTATGTGAAGATAGTTGTTTTTTTTTTTTTCAATGTTAATTCATTAACTTTTTCACTCTTCAAAACCCGTGATTGGGAGTCCCATAGGGCGGCGTCTAATGGCCCAGCTTCATCTCGGTTTGGCCGGCGTAGGCTGTCATTGTAAATAAGAATTTGTTCTTAATTAACTGACTTGCCTAGTTAAATAAATGCTAAATTTGTCAGTTGCCCATACAATATATTGATCCATTGCATTAGCCTTAGTTGTTTACCCCAAACCCTCTCAGATCATTGGATCTATAGCATGAAATCCCAGGTCTCAGTTCATCTGGAATCTTGTATATTAATGTATATGTAGATAAACAACATACTCACTGTAGTGTTTTTTGCAGACTTTATTGTTGTATTCACTGTAGTATTTACTGTAGTGCATACTGTAGTATTTACAGTTAACTATAGTAAAAATGCTATACTAAAAGGAAATGGTATCATATACTACAGTAATTAATGTAGTGTTTTGTGGATTGTAGTACACTGTCGTTTTTCTGTGGATTTACTGTAGTGTTTTCGCAGACTGTAGTATTGAAAAATATAGTCATTTCTATAATTAAAAAGGTGTAGTGTTTTTTGCGGACTATTGTTTTTGAGTATATTACTGTAGTATTTACTAGAGTATTGTACAGTATACTACAACATTCTATAGTAAGTACTACTCATAATCAAGGGATACTACAGTATGTAGTATAGTATTTCATGTGGGTTGCCAAAGGGTGAGAATCCAGCAGGTTGCTATGCAACCAAATCCATGTTGAGACAGCTTGGGCACATTTGGTTTATGACTGTAAAGTGTAACTTGTTGGCTGACGGAGCCAATTTCCATCTGTGCCCATTTCAAAAACAGAATTGATGAGTTTTTCACAGTCATATCCTCTTTTTAAAAAACACCCAAGTACAGTATAGCGCCCTGTCATCATCAGAATCTCATTCGGGAAATTTTCTCTTCCCGTTTACATCTCACATTATATTTGGAGTCCATCTGTGGGTTTAACAGGGCCATGGAGAAGACTGTGAAATGTTGGAAAAGGCTGAGAATGTTTATCCCTGCCCAAAAGTGTTAAACACTCACACACATAAATTCTCTCTATTCACATTTCGCTCCTCAGTGAAGCAATCACGTCATTAGCTATCTGTGCTGTGTTAGAATATCAATGGGTTTCTCAATTCTTCCTGGTTATTTATTTGTGTCCAGAGCCAGATAGCAGTTGTTGGGAGAGCAGGCACATTAGCCAGGGTATTTCTTCCCATTAACATTCAGCAATAGTGACAAGGTCATTATTAATTGACAGCAGTAGTGATGCTGAATCTTGTTCTCTGCTCCATAGAGTCTAATGAAGAGACCGCATGTGTTAAAACTTGACCCTTGTCATCTCTAGGAAGATGTCAGAGGTGTTGTGTGTCCATGGTAAATACATAATTAATCAAGGATGCATGTGATTGAATACTCAATCTGAGAGACCCTTCAATCCCCACACAATGATTTATACAACATTAACCTCATTAATGAGTTCAATAAATGATGGAAAGCGAATTATGGTTTTGACATTATGCAGATGTCAATGAGATCATGTTAGGTTGGTGACTGTGCTGTGTGAGAGGAGACACAGAAAATGACTTTCTAGTGTTGTCACTAAACCTATATTATCTCAAAGTGCAGCTGTATCAAGGACCAAAAGGCTCGTGAACAGCTTCTACTCCCAAGTCATAAGACTGCTGAACAATTAATCAAATGGCCACTATTACATTGACCCCCCCACAATCAATTTGTTTTGTACACTGCTGTTTATTATCTTTATTATCACGTCACCCCTACCTACATGTACAACTTACCTCGACTAACCTGTACCCCCGCACACTGACTCGGTACCGGTACCCCCTGTATATAGCCTCGCTATTGTTATGTTATTGTGTTACTTTTTATGATTTTTTTATACATTTTTTTTTACTTTAGTTTATTTGGTAAATATTTTCTTAACTCTTCTTGAACTGCGCTGTTGTTTAAGGGCTTGTAAGTAAGCATTTCACGGTAAAGGTCTACACTTGTTGTATTCGGCGCATGTGACAAATACAGTTTGAGTTGATTGTTTTGTATTACAGAAAAAAATTGTATCACATCTTAACACTAGGATGCTGTAGGTCTGTGTGTAAACCATGGGGCTTTAAACACCAGAGCAAGCAAAGGGGCAACATCGTCAACAATAATAAGAAACACCAAAGATGATCAATTATATTGACAGTCAAGTGACCACTCTAACAATAGAAATACATGTCCTCAAAGATGGAAGGCAGGGGGGAGCAGCCGAGATCAGGTGGGACCATTCTAGGAAATGAGAGATACGCATGTGAACAACAGGCCATAGAGATAGAGTACTCATCTTTGTGTCTGTGCCATTATAGTGTCTGACAGCATGCGCAGTGCCATTGACGCAATCTCCATTTTAAAGTAGTAAATTTTCTTCTTCTTCATTGGCTGATTGCTCCCAAGTCATAGGTATCCCCACCAGTTGACTACTTTAAAATAGTGGAAGGCCTCAATGGCAATGTCCATGCTAAAACAAGTTATATCCATGATGAGTCCTGTATGACAAGTTGCCAAAATGCCACGTGCACCCACTTACAGTGGATTCGTATCAACCTAACCATTACGAAACCTATATTCGATCAAATAACCTTCATGTAGAAAATTAGCAATTCTATGTTTTGTTAACCAAATTCCACATGCTCTCATTGCTAGTTTATTATGCTTGTTTTTAGTAACTCACCTACCTAGACTTAATATGTCATCTCCAGGCCTCCCAGGTGGCTCAGTGGTCTAAGGCACAGCATCACAGTGCTAGCTGTGCCACAAGCATTCTGGGTTCGAGTCCAGGCTCTGTCGCAGCTGGCCGTGACCGGGAGACCCATGGGGCGACGCATAATTGTCCCTGTGTCGCCCGGGTTAGGGGAGGGTTTGACCGGCAGGGATGTACTTGTCCCATCGAGCACTAGCGACTCCTGTGGCGGGCCAGGCGCAGTGCACGCTGACACGGTCGCCAGGTGTATGGTGTTTCCTCCGACACATTGGTGCGGCTGGCTTCCGGGTTGGATGGGCATTGTGTCAAGAAGCAGTGCGGGTTGTGTTTCGGGGGACGCACGGCTCTCGGGAGTTGCAGCGATGAGACAAGACTAACTACCAATTGGATACCACAAATTTGGGGAGAAAAAACATCTTAGACCATTTTCTTTTAAAGACAGTTGTATTTAATGGATTACATCAATTGGAACCAAAGAAAATAATAAGAGTAGGCTAAATTAGTTTTCCATTCATACAATGTGTCGGGTAATTGCCACAGAAGATTTGCAGTGGAAAACGAGGAAATACCTTGTTTCAGTTGTACGGAACGATTGTCAAATAGATAAATAGATAGTCTGCTCATAAAGTTGTTCCGATGATAATACCAACCAGAGGGCGAAATAGTGGCTGTAATGGTTGGAACCGGTTCAGGGCACAGAACAGAAAACAATATTTGAAGAACAGAACCGGAAACTAAGTGATCTATACTGTTCTGGGACAGAACCATTATTTTAAAACATAGGAACCGTATAATAACGTCATTTTACATTCCAGGCATTTTTTCCCAGTACCACAAAATCCTAACAAAGTGCCTATGCAAAGCCCTCACTCTTGTCACTCAGAAACGTATTCCAGTGTCTGCCTGCCAGCTGGAAATCTTAGCCAGTGTGTGTATGTGTGTGTGTGTGTGGTGTTTAGGCTACCTGCCCCTCCCCTCTGAAGTATAGGTTACTGTAGCTTACTGACGAAGTTACAAGCATGATTCAGAAATTAGGGAGAGATGTTTATAGTTATATAACTATATTATAGTTATCACGTTTCCCATTGGATTTACGAAAGTCGCTCTTCCTAAATATAATTCAGTGGGCCCAATTCAGATAATGCATGTCATAACAAGCTGCCCAGTGCTAAAAGGCAAGTTTCCTCCATCTTCTCTCGCTATCTTATCACCCGCAAATTTTCAGTTGCATCTCGCTCCCTACACTGTGGCTGGCATTATGATTAAACCATGCTGTTACGACAAAATTGAATTTGTTCTTAATGACTTTCTTATACAGATTAAATCGCTTTCCCGCTCCATAGCAAGCTGCTCTAATCACACTGATTGGTGAAGTCATTTAATGTTGAGCTAAATGGGGGGGAAAAACTAAATGATTTCAGAGGTTTAAAAAGGAACAGAAAGAACCATATAAACCAGTACTTTTGGGGGGGTTCAAATCGGTTCAGAACTGTATTTTGCTGGTCGGAACAGTGGAACGGGAAAAAATAAAATAAAGGTTCTGTTCAGAACGAAACGATTGGAAAATAATTTCTGTTCCAACCCCTGGTTGGCAGCAATCAAGACAAAAAGATAACCTCAACATCCGCGTTAGGGAGTGGTAAATTGCTGGCTAATGTTGGTTGCAATTGAGATCCGCTGTGCCTGTGATTTTAGCATGTACTGATGGTTTAATGAGAGATCAGATGGCGATAATCTGTTGGCTTTTTGATGGTTGCAATTGACTCAAACTACCAGACAAGGAAAGTAAAAATGCCCAAACTTGAAAAGCTCTTCCTGTGGATGAATATAGTTATTACTTGACGTGAATTCAACTTACATAGGCCCTTACAAACTATAAATACAGTATGTTGCCAGAAGGTATCTCACAGTGAAGTGGGTCTTCTGTACGGAGCTTGTCAATACAAAACACATCTCATGCAGAGAGAGACCGCCTGGTGGGAAACAAGTAAGTCCATCAGTAGTAAATGAGCCAGTCTGTTAACACAGCAAGATACTCTCAACAAGTCATTGCCTACACTGAACCCTCACACGAATGCAATATTCCTACAAATTCATTTTTATCATTTTAATTTAACTTTAAGAAATTCCCTTTTGTCAGCGAACTTGTCCTCAGACTTTACCATTGTGTGTATTCAGAATAGAGTAGCGGGAAGGGGCACATTCAAGGTGAATGCCATCAGACGGGAGAATAACTTCTCTAAGAATAAAATGTTCCTCCCATTGCCAGATCCTTCATGGCTCCATCGACGAGGACACCTTGAACCACATCAAGGCAGCATCCCTACGTGCTAATCTCTGCCCGGCCGTGGTGGGCACCTGTGCTCAGATTAGGGAATTTGCCTTGCTTACTCATAATCAATGGCAGAGTGTGGCTCAATGACAGCTCAAGCCAAGACAGGTTCTCTGAAATCAGCTTGAGCATCTTCCTCAGGACCACTCTGAACCACCCGGCAGCACGGTGGAATACAGAGCCACAGTAACAGAGTGACTAAGAACCACTCATGGCATTCAGTAGACTTGGAGATGGATTTTCAGTCATTTCTGTCAAGTACATAAAGCATGTTATCAGATTCAAATAAAAGTGGAGTGCTCCTTGTGGCATAAAGTTAGGCTACAAGGAAATGACAAGGAGCCGGGAAGAAACTGGTGTAAACAGGCTTTTTAAGTCTTATTTTCAACAGCAAGACAGTGACAGCATGTCCTGCCCAAAAAAATGACCCAGGTCCTCTGAGAACAGGATCTTGCAGTCAAGTTCCTGACAATGTTATATAACTACTGGACCATTTAATATTTGGGACAAAAGCAATTTGGAACAAAAACACACACTGCTTATGGCTAAAGTCAACATTGACCAGAAGTGCAAACGGAAGTTGCTCTTAACTGTTTCAGTTCAGTTTGGACATTTGGCTATACATAGACTGGACATGAAAAAAAGCTTGCAATAACACACTTCACAAATCCCTCTCCATTCTCCATGTTTTGTTCTGGTTCTGCTGAACTAACACGGCATAAGATAGCATTACATTTCGGAGTGGTTATGAAACTGTGTTGCAACAAACAGGAAAGGAACAGCTGACAGCAATCATGGCAAATGCTACTCTATTCCATCTGGCATCAATGGATTCACTCCATTCCTTCATGAATGTCTTTTTTCTCATAGGGAGTCAAAATTGTGGATAACAGCTCAGCAGAGAACCATTTATTCACTTCCTTGGAAATGCATCTATAGGTCAAGCCAGGCGATCACTGTTTCCAGATCTGCTCCTAACTAAACTGATGACGAATAACAGGGATGAGAACAGAAGGTCTTAACCATGAAGATCCCACAGTAGATACACTACACGGCTTTCCGTTTGGGTTAATTCCGCTCTTTCTTTAACTAGACATCAGGTACAACGGGGGGTCAATACATAGGGGGATCTTTCAAAACGGAAAGTGCATTCTACAGAACAAGGGGGTCATGTCTATTGTTAAGTGAGTGAAGTCATAAGCGCAAAAAAAGGTTTCCTCTGTGAGATGTGAGAGGACTCAACATGCTTGAGTTCTCTTCAACATGGGGAGGTTAACATGACATTTGCACAATGCCTTACCTTCCATCACATACACCAAGGAGCCCACATCTCCTTCTTTGATAATGCAGCTGTCTTTGCCATATTCTACTGGGTACATTGAGTCAACGATCTCTTGGATCTGAGAAAGCTCAAGGTTCTTCATGAAGTCGTTGTCAAGAATGGCCTCCTTGATTAAGTCCTTGGACCTGTGAATTGAATGGAAAGAGATGTGTAAGCAAAGTTTAACGTTCTGTTCCTGAAGCTAGAATGAAGTATGGGGAAAAATCACTGAATTGAGAATGATTAGCAAAATGGAACCGTTCACATGAACAAATCTCGTCAAAAATCTCGTCTGTTCTGTTTTGACAGACTGCTTTCACATGAAGCTTTTTCTATATTTCCATTTGAAAAAAGGTCCACAAACTTCAATCGATAAATAACGCTATGTGAGCATCCAGTCAACAGTTTGGAAAAGAAAGGCACTTAAAGGTCAGTTTGGAGAGAAGTGTTGCACAACCAGTAATTTGAGGCAAAAATCACCATACTGTTTCTCCACACCTTAGGGCCTGTGAATATAATCAGTTGTTATCTGTACTCCAGTCCTCCTTTATAGGCTGGGAGGCTGGATTATACGGCCTTTCTACTACCCTGCATTTTACTTCAGAGGTCTTGTTATGACTACCCAGAACTGCCTCATCCAACGATTTGCTGTAAAAGACCAGCTTCAGAAGTACTTTGGCTTCACTATACCATATTCATCCGTACTGTGCTGATAATAGAGAGAGTGGGCACTTTAAAAATCATATGGCCTTATTCTTTGGGATTGGAAATTATATTATGTTGTCTCGTGTGGGAGGATGGTTCGCGATAGGGCATCGGTTCCAGCGAATCCTAGCTGAGCTGGTAGATTGGTGCTGTTGCCCTTCGGAGGTACGGAGAGCTGAGAGATGACACTCAGATACAAGGCATTAGCACTGTGCCACTGGCACCACTTGAACGCTGGTATTGTGATTCAAGATAAGCCCCCCTGTACTCAGTCTGTCCTAACAATGATATAACAAGTTCATAGCCAGTTCTGAGTTCCTATTTCACTTTTGATATCTTTGTTTTTCTACGAAGCCCAGAAGAGAGAGTCACACAGCACAGTGTCAGATAGGGCATTCAGGGCACTGAGAGTTTAAATGTGTTATTTTTAAATGACATGATCTGCTGTAGCCTACTGTATACATTCACATGCATAGATTTTAGCTAGAAGTGGAGGTGGGTGGTGGATACATCAACCAAAATCCACCTAGCTCTGTAGCTGTCAAATCTGGCTCTGAAACGCAGGTCGGCATTAATTGCGTTGACTTGTGTACTGTAGACAGCTCTGCAGTGGTCACTAGCTGGCACAGCCACAAAGTAATACAATCTTTATTTTAACCCTAACCACACTGCTAATCCTAATGCCTAACCTTAAATTAAGGCAAAAAGATCATTTTTACAATATAGCCAATTTTGACTTTACAGCTGGCCTATCTAGCGGAAACCGCTCAGTTCTGTCTCCAGGGCAAGACTCATGACAATAAACGTCTAATCTATCTCATGCTATTCTACACATTTTACCATGAGGCTGAGAGAAAATGCTGCTATTTTAAAGCAAATTTCCTGCAATTCTACACATACTGCCATGGGGCAGAGAGAAACATGTGCAGTTATATAGTTATTCTCATGCCATTTTTGAAAGCTAATTTCTGGTAATTCTGAACATTTTCACCATGGCTTATGACAGGGTGTTGAACTCATTTTGCCCCGGGGGATGCATTCGGTGATGTGTTCATATGCTATCTGGGGAGAAGGGGCCCGACCTCGAGGGGGCCCACAAAAGCCCCCAAAAGCCCCCGCACATGGGGTATGCCAGTGGTCAATGGCATCATGAAGCAAGTACAAGGATATTTTAGACAGAAACCTGGTTGCCTTTGCCAGGAAATAAATGGTTAATTGACAGCAAAATCAACATTTTGCAACGGCCATCTCAGTCTCCGGACTTGAACCCCATTGAAAAGCTGTGGTTTGAATTGAAGAGGGCAGTCCATAAGCGCAGACAAAGGATATCAAGGATCTGGAAAGATTCTGTATGTAGGAATGGTCTAAGAGCCTTCCAATGTGTTTTCCAATATCATAAAACATTTTAGAAAAAGGCTCATTGTCGTTATCCTCGCAAGGAGAGAGTGACGGATTATTGAAAACAGGAGATAATCATTTTTACCCCCATCTTGTTGAGATAATCTTTTATTACTCGTTTAACAAAATCTATATTAGTATAAAATAATGTTGCATACAATATAAATATAAGCTCAGCAATTGTATTATTTCTTTTATAGTCTTTTTTGTTTATCTTTATCAAGGGATCCAATAATTCTGGACCCCACTGTATATCCATCCTCAAATCATCAGAGGAATGTCAAAATTCTAAGTCTCTATTACAACGTTCTTTAAATGAACCAATCAGCAGATAGAAAAGTCAAATGTTTCTTTAAGAAACCAAATATAGACCCAGCAAATCCCTGTAGTATACTTCTTTCAACTACAATGACTCATCTCCAAAAAGTCAAAAATTATTCTGGGAAAAAGGACAAAAAGAAGAGAGCGAAACCATTCGTTCCTTTGGAGGTATTGAACTCCAGGTGGTCGCTAGTGTCAGAGGACCGACCCCCCTTGGTGGCCGGCCAGCCTGTCCTTTTGAAGAGGGTTTGGGGAGAAGGGACAGAAATACCACTGCTCATAAGGCTGCTTCAAGTTAAATCAGAGCCTTTGATATTCTGCATTAATAGGGTGCCCTGGCATGCTTTTCAGGGGAATACTGATGCGATATATGGCCAGATGGAGACAAAAAGGGGCTTTGGTTGGAGTCTTTTAAATAACATAACTTAGACAAACTTGGATGGACATTACAGGGCTCCGGAGTGATCCAGTGGTCTAAGGCACTGCATCTCAGTGCAAGAGGTGTCACTACAGTCTCGTGTCACTACACACTCGTGATTGGGAGTCGCATAGGGCGGAGCACAATTGGCCCAGTGTCGTCCGGGTTTGGCCGGGGTAGGCCATCATTGTAAATAAGAATTTGTTCTTAACTGCCTTGCCTAGTTAAATTAAAACATAAAATTACAAGACTATGGTAACTGGTGTCACATGTAATATTTTAACTGAAAGTCAATAGATTCCAGTTTGACCTGTTGCGTTTGTACGTCTTCGTTTCGCTTTTCATTTCCTTTGCTTCAGAAAACGTGTCCCTGTCAGAGCCCAGAGATAAACATAGCGGTTCCCATAAAAGGATAAAATATGAACCTTTAGAGCACGGCCAGATGGATAGACAGCATTACTACAGACTTTATAGGGCCTTCGGACGACGGGTGCAGGAATCAAACTCTTGTTCCCAATGCCCCCCTGTACCATACCGTCCAACCTTAGTTTCAATTAGGAGCTCAGACAGAAAAGTGCTTCCATAATGGATAGCATATGTTTCTCCAGACTGAAGCAGGACATTTCCATGTAAAAGGACGCATGACCACCAACATGTGAAGTTCATAAGAGCAAATCAAACTGGGTGTCAAAGGAAAGCTAAGAGCCTATATTTTGGGGAAAGATTTGAACCATTTTACATCTTAGAAATTAGGCATAAATTACAGCTTTGATTTCTGGTTAAACAGATGGAAAAGGGGTCTTAGAAAACATTTCCCGTAAACAGTCTTAAAAGGTATTTAGAAATACATCAAAACATAATCATGTTGAAGTAAAGATGCCCGCCAACTAATATCAACACTTATATTTCATTTTGGAGAAGTTCTGTAAGCTTCTGTAAGATATTTTTCTAATCCCTCCATGAGGGAGGATAATGAAAGTTCACAGAAGTAACAAGAAAAGGTAGACCAACCAATTTAGTTTATTCATTATTAATAAGTGATAAAAACTTGTAATTCTGTTACCAAATCGGTAACAGAAATACAAAAAATATATAAATAAAATTGGTAAAAGGAATTACTGCAATTGAATTGGCTACAATGGGAAAACATAGCAGCAACAAACCCCAGTTGGGTTACCTGCTACTGTCTACTACTGGCATACTGTTATGTTCAGCTCATAACTGTTTTCTTTCTCTTTCTGTTGTCTGGTGGTCAAAGTGAGCGTGAAAGCAGTCTACACTAGTGTTGCACGGTACACCAAACTTCTGTACTTTTTCGATACTAGAACACAAAACATTTTTTGTTTCTTTCGGTACTTCCGTAAAATGTGTCTTACATATCAAGTCTGTCTATCAGTGCAGCCGATGTCCCCCTTACAGCGCGAGTGCACTGTGCCTGCTCCACTTAGCCTGCACTGGGAGTCTGGGCTGCATCATGCTGCACAGAAGTTAACACACTTGAATAATGCGACACGGCATGTAGATTTTTTTTTTACTGTTAATTACTGTTTACAAAACACTGTCCATGAATGATTAAAAAGAACTTTACAATGCAAGAAGATACTGGTAGCTTCCAGCTTTGTTAGGCTACCTTTCTTTGCTAGTTTAAAAATATCTATATATATTTAACCTTTGTTTAACTAAGCAAGTTGGTTAAGAACAAATTCTTATTTATAATGATGGCCTAGGAACAATGGGTTAACTGCCTTGTTCAGGAGCAGAACGACAGATTTTTACCATGTCAGTTTAGGGATTTGATCTAGCAACCTTTCGGTTACTGGCCCAACGCTCTAACCACTTAGGCTACCTGCCGCCCGAGTTAGAGCGCTAGCTTAAGTTTACAGCTGAAGCTAACATCAATTCACGAGTCTAGTAATATGTTTGTGATAACATGCAAACCATAGCGCAAAATATGCTGATTTCAAAGCTGATTGCCACCAAAACGGTCTTTCTATTACGCCTCTCACAAAGATGATCTATTACCTCTGGGAACTGACTGTGTGTGTGAATAGGGGTTCAATGGGCTGCCCCCCTCTTGCCTTGTGAATAACGTCATTACTGGTTAAAGCACGCACCTTTATAAAATAAGCCACTTCTATGCAAATGTTGTTGATCCATAAAATAAAATAAGTCCCAAATGGAAGGGATTTGTCTGTCATCTGTAGCCAGGTGAAATCAGCCAAAACAAGCTCAATAACTCAATGCATGCACACACTCCTATTGAATATGCATCCATCTGTATTGTGAATAGGCCTAGGCTACATCTTGATTCACCCTGTTTAGCGATAATGTTAATCATTTATTTGAATGGTAAATCTATGTTGTTATGGAGTTAGATTGTTATTACCAAAGTCAAATTGATTGTAGGATTGTTGAATTGATTCATTAAAAAGTGACTGCCCTAAAAACCAACTCATCCCTTTGAAAAGGCTTGTGTGGCATTAATGAGTCAGAAACATTTATTCTGGTGTCAAAATGGACTGCAAAAAGTCTAAATAGGATCATTTTGGTCATAAAGTCAGTCTCGTCTAAAACAGAGTTTTGAACCTGAGTACGTCACAAGTAAATGAAGGTTGGGTTTGGATTACAATTATGTCAACAAATCATGCCCCCTTTTGCCAAGACCAAGATCACCCCTCCGCCCACTTCGGTTCCCTTCATTGAATGGGGCTCCATTGTAGTGATGGGCATTCCGGCTCTTTTAGCTCCCAAACGGCTCTTTAAAAAAAATATATGTTTTGTATTTTTTCAAGTCAAACAGTTTGCGATAGTTTGACTATGATTGGTGTTTAAACAATTCTAATTAAATTATTAAAAGAAATCATACCCTACCTTAACCACAATGTATTTAAAAATGCATTGGTTTGTTATGAAAATGAGTGCTATTAAACATCTGCATTTAAAGTATAACTTTTTAATGTATATAAACAAAGTGCATATAAATCTAACCATTCAAAACAAATACCATCTGAACAGCATAATAGAATATTGCACCATATCAAAGAAAAATAAATCACAATGTGCAAAACTGCAGCATCCCGTTTAAAACATTAAACGGGTCCCTCTTTTCTCTCTTCTTTATTGCCATGTTATAACCAGCAGCACACAGCAATGCTGACCATATTTTGCTTTTATGAGAGATTTGCATTCAGAAACGCAAGCTGCCTCACTTGAGGGACTGATGCAGTTTCTTCTCTCAGTAATTATTTGTCCCGTTTTCGAGAAGACCCTCTCAGAAGGAACGGATGTGGCCACTATGCAGAGTCTCTCGATCATGACTTTAGTAAGCCGTGGGTAGACCGAGGCCTTGTTCTTCCACCAGCTCAGAGGATCTGCAGATCTTTGCAGGGGCTCCTCCAAATAGGATCGGACCTCCATTATGGCATCTGCTGAGGGATTCCTTCGTGCTGCATCCCCAGTTGCTCTCTCGTCAAACAGCATCCAAACAGCAGATGTTTGTGGCACTACTGCTGGTGCTTCTGCTCCATCTGATCCCTCTTCTTCCTGTTGCCTTGGTGCCTGAGCCAGCTGACTGCTGTCCCTCCCTGCTGCTGAGGTTATTCTTTAAAGAGCCGCTCTGGCATCACTGAAGGCTAACTTCTTAAACCTGGGGTCAAGTGCAGCGGTTTCTGATAGCACGTGATTATATTCCATTCGGTGGAACTTTCTGTCCATTAATGAACATAGGGTTTCCATCAACTCTGTCACATGTCCTGTGGTTATATTTGCTTCTCTCTGGTGTGACTGTGTTAGTTGGCTCGGCCCTCCCTCACGCATCTTTGGTTCATTGGTTGACACTGGGTGTCTGATTGACAGGAACAACAGGTGAGGCTGTTAGTCTGAGCAGACAGTCAGAAAGAATGTGTGTGTGCTTGAGCATTTAGGCCTATATTATTTTATTTATTTTTTAGTTCTTTGAAATAGTTAATTCTATTCATTTAAATCTTTTGATAATTCATATCTTAATTTTTTATAAATAGATTTGGCTCTTCTGATATGCGAGCCGGCTCCCAACGTTCACCTACAACTCGTTCGCAAACGACCCATCACTACTCCATTGTTTCATCGCCCCCAACCAACGCGTTCAAAGGATCATGGCTATTTGAGACTGAAAAGCCATATACCGATTGACCATGCAATGCATGCTTCCAACACAATGTACAACCAACAACTATGGTTTGCATGCCCTGCCAAATGACCCTATCATGCAGAATAAGTGGTTGGAGTTCATTGGTCCCCAGTGGTTGTGAGTATACCGGTAGCTAGACCATAGAATGCTAGTTATGTATCTGGTTATGTATATTTTGATCATCATTATCGTCGCTAGCATAGCTGACGTTAGCTAGCTAGCTACCTAGCCAGCTGGCTAATGTTAGCCTACCTTAATACAACTCAGATTTGGCTTGCTTGACTTTAAATGCAGTTTAACTTTAGCCAGCTAACTAAGAGAGGGGACCACCATATTTTAGCTAGCTAACATTAGCATTGCTAGCTATATTTTAGAACTTTGTTAGTAACAGTAATGGCAACATTACCATCTCGCTTAAGTAAATTTGACGACATCATAATATGGTAAAGTTGTTTCCTTCTAATTATTTGCCTACTTTAGCAATGTCATCGTATTTCCATGCCACTAAGTTCGTGCAATTTAGATGAAACAGTCACATTAGCCTCCGAGATGCAACCCATGTCTAGGGCACAAATATATATTGGATGCAGATATCGTGGTACGAGCTAACTGATGTCTGACTACAACAGTGTACTAAGTAGTGGCAACAAACTCAAACCAACCCAGGGCCTTAGCAAAACATGTCGCAAATGGTTGCATAGTGTAACTTCGTCACCGGCCTGAATCTAATCTAATCTAGAGCCAGTCAGTCAACATCTGTAAAGAACAGAATTTAGCTTCCAAACAAGATTACGCTCTCTCTAAAGCTATGTTTATAATTGAGGGATGATGACAATCCTTGACCCTGTTTTTCTGTTAGACAAAGTGCACAGTTGGGTGCCAGACTGATCCCCTGGTCTTGAACGGACGCCAGGACCTACCACAAGGAGCAAAGGTGGGTATCATAACATGTTCAGCAATGTGTTATGTGAAAAGTTGTATTAAAAACACCAGGCTTGATAAATAGTAGGCTAATTCCCCAGCCATGCAGATACAACAAAGAGTAATTTTGGTTGTGAAGTGCAGTAGCAAAAATCTTTGTCCTTTCTTTAAAACAAAATGTGATTTACCACTTTGCGGTCTATTACACTGTACACCCCCCTACTACAGGCCCTTCCAGTCAACACCACCTCATAAGATAACCCTGCTGCAGTTGTTCAAGATGTCCAGTTTGCAGCCAAACATGCAGCATAGAGAAGACCAGCAAGGGGGCACTCATCAGCATCATGCAGACATGCCTTCGCTGTGAGTATTACTATGAATGGAACAGTCAGCCATATGTTGGCAAGTATCCGGCCAGCAACCTTCACCTGTCACAGTCTCATTATATGTACAAATACAGAAGGTAACCTACTTCATTACTTTGATACATTTCATAATCCAATTGTGAAACATAATTTATGTAAACTGACATTATTTGTTGCTTATTCTCTACTTATTAGATGCATTTAAAGTCCAGGACATGTGGAACCAGCCTGATCGACATTCTATTTCACTTCACATATCATGATATCTGAAGGGAAATAAAAAGGTGAACGCAGCGATCAGATTGGTTCCACCATGCTAATCATAAGCACCATGAATGGATAACGCACCAGTGCTTGTGCATTAGTGTGTGTGTGTGACAGACCAGTATCTTTGATGAGGGGCCAGGAGCTGATCTACAATGCCATGCCATAAATGGGGCTCTGACAAAGACCTCACCTCTTGCCTGCTCACCAACAGTCGTCGACGGGGAGAATAGAATTAGGTAGGTTCAGTCTGACTTGTTCAAACTTCAACATAGTAGCTGTTTGTGTGTCAGATATCACCTATCCTACCTGCCATTGGTAATAGAACAGTGACTGTGTGTGTATGTGTATGTGTTCACAGATGCATCTATGGAGCTGGCACATGGAGACTTGCAAGATGATGTGATGAAGGCCAGACTGACAGAATTGCTTGATACGGATGTCTCTGAATGGAGAGCCCTGGCACTCAGCATAAACATTTTACTAGACACAACTTTTACTTGTGTTGTCAATTATTGAATTGAATGGTATTAGTCAATATAGGGAGGGAGAACATCTGTGAATTTTGCACCAGGATCAGGGAACTCTTTTTACATACAGGACACCACACAGGAAGGTATGACCACTCTGACATGTTTGTCAAGGTAGCCCCATTACCACCAGACAAAATGCCAATAGGCACAGTATCCTTTTCTCCCATGGTATCGTTTTGGCATCGATTTGGTATTGGGTATCATGAAGGTATCGAGTTACGTAATTGTCACGACTTCCACCGAAGTCGGCTCCTCTCCTTGTTCGTTCGGCGGTTGACGTCACCGGCTTTCTAGCCATCGCCGCTCCATTTTCTCATTGTTCCATTTGTTTTGTCTTGTTCCCTGCACACCTGATTTGCATTCCCTAATCCCACTACATGTATTTATTCCTCTGTTCCCCCCCCATGTCTTTGTGTGAAATTGTTTTGTTACGTGTTTAGTGTGATGCGCCAGACTGGTTTTTCCCCCGGGTATCGTATTTTGACCCGTTGTATATTTGTGAGTGTTTTTGCGCTTATTGGCTTTTACCTGTGGCTGGAGGATTTTGGATGCAGTTGTGTCTTTCTTTCGTGCTTTTGACAAATAAGTGCGCCTGATCACAACTCACTGCTCTCCTGCACCTGACTTCGTACCAGTAGCGCACAACCTTGACAGTAATACTAAACCTGGTATCGAAGTAAAAATTCTGGTATCGTGACGACACTAGTCTGGACAACCCCTCTCTCTCTCGCTCTCTGCCTTTCTCTTCTCTCTCTCTCTCCGGTGATACCTCTCCCGGCTCTTACTGACACCTACCGAAGAGCCCATTCTCTTTCCATTTACTGTAACCAGCATCCGCACCCACCGAACAACATTGGATGTCGAACGTCCATAGATGTTGAAATTTGGTCAGTCCACCATGGCCTTGATTTCAACGTCCACAGACGTCGTTTTCTGGGCTGGTTCAGACCGGCCTTAACGTCTATCGACTTAGATTTTTGGGGGCATTGATTTGGCCCAAACATAAACGTCCATGATTGGTGAACGGACCAAATCTGAAACAATCATAGACATCTGTTTCTCAAGTTTGGACAGCACAGTACAGTGCAGTGAAGCACAGTAGAGTACAGTAGCGCAGAGTTTCCCAACCGGGGGTACTTGGCCTATCCACAGGGGGTACTGAGAAGAGACCATAGACTTACTGGTAAAATGCACATGAGGGGGTACTCCTGGGGTATTCTGGGCAGAGGAAAATGTACTTGGTAGTACATTAACCTAAAAAGGTTGGGAACCACTGCAGTAGAGTACAGTAGAGTCCAGTATAGAGTACAGTACAACGTATTGTACTGTACTATACTTTACTCTTCTGTACTGTACTGAACTATACTGTGCTCTACTGTGATGTCCAAACTTGTGAAACAGACGTCTATGATTGGTTCAGATTTGGTCCGGACTGACCAAATGTGGTCTTGTTTGGGGAGGAGATCATTAGAATAATAGCCAGTGTGTAGAATAATACCCATATGCAAAGGATGATATTGCATATTTCTACCTTTGTCTAAACTATTCAGGATTTTATTTATTTATTTTATTTCACCTTTATTTAACCAGGTAGGCAAGTTGAGAACAAGTTCTCATTTACAATTGCGACCTGGCCAAGATAAAGCAAAGCAGTTCGACACATACAACAACACAGAGTTACACATGGAGTAAAACAAACATACAGTCAATAACACAGTAGAAAAATAAGTCTATATACAATGTGAGCAAGTGAGGTGAGAAGGGAGGTGAAGACAAAAAAAAGGCCATGGTGGCAAAGTAAATGCAATATAGCAAGTAAAACACTGGAATGGTTGATTTGCAGTGGAAGAATGTGCAAAGTAGAGATAGAAATAATGGGGTGCAAAGGAGCAAATTAAATAACTAAATACAGTAGGGAAAGAGGTGGTAGTTTGGGCTAAATTATAGATGGGCTATGTACAGGTGCAGTAATCTGTGAGCTGCTCTGACAGCTGGTGCTTAAAGCTAGTGAGGGAGATAAGTGTTTACAGTTTCAGAGATTTTTGTAGTTCGTTCCAGTCATAGGCAGCAGAGAACTGGAAGGAGAGGCGGCCAAAGGAAGAATTGGTTTTGGGGGTGACCAGAGAGACATACCTGCTGGAGTGCGTGCTACAGGTGGGTGCTGCTATGGTGACCAGCGAGCTGAGATAAGGGGGGACTTTACCTAGCAGGGTCTTGTAGATGACCTGGAGCCAGTGGGTTTGGCGACGAGTATGAAGCGAGGGCCAGCCAACGAGATCGTACAGGTCGCAGTGGTGGGTAGTATATGGGGCTTTGGTGACAAAACGGATGGCACAGTGATAGACTGCATCCAATTTATTGAGTAGGGTATTGGAGGCTATTTTGTAAATGACATCACCGAAGTCGAGGATTGGTAGGATGGTCAGTTTTACAAGGGTATGTTTGGCAGCATGAGTGAAGGATGCTTTGTTGCGGAATAGGAAGCCAATTCTAGATTTAACTTTGGATTGGAGATCTTTGATGTGAGTCTGGAAGGAGAGTTTACAATCTAACCAGACACCTAGGCATTTGTAGTTGTCCACATATTCTAAGTCAGAGCCGTCCAGAATAGTGATGTTGGACAGGCGGGCAGGTGCAGGCAGCGATCGGTTGATCGGCATGCATTTTGTTTTACTCGTATTTAAGAGCAATTGGAGGCCACGGAAGGAGAGTTGTATGGCATTGAAGCTCGCCTGGAGGGTTGTTAACACAGTGTCCAAAGAAGGGCCAGAAGTATACAGAATGGTGTCGTCTGCATAGAGGTTGATCAGAGACTCACCAGCAGCAAGAGCGACATCATTGATGTATACAGAGAAGAGAGTCGGTCCAAGAATTGAACCCTGTGGCACCCCCATAGAGACTGCCAGAGGCCCAGACAACAGACCCTCCGATTTGACACACTGAACTCTATCAGAAAAGTAGTTGGTGAACCAGGCGAGGCAATCATTTGAGAAACCAAGGCTGTCGAATCTGCCGATGAGGATGTGGTGATTGACAGAGTCGAAAGCCTTGGCCAGGTCAATGAATACGGCTGCACAGTATTGTTTCTTATCGATGGCGGTTAAGATGTCGTTTAGGAACTTGAGCGTGGCTGAGGTGCACCCATGACCAGCTCTGAAACCAGATTGCATAGCGGAGAAGGTATGGTGGGATTCGAAATGGTCAGTAATCTGTTTGTTGACTTGGCTTTCGAAGACCTTAGAAAGGCAGGGTAGGATAGATATAGGTCTGTAGCAGTTTGGGTCAAGAGTGTCCCCCCCTTTGAAGAGGGGGATGACCGCAGCTGCTTTCCAATCTTTGGGAATCTCAGACCAAATCAAATGTATTTATATAGCCCTTCGTACATCAGCTGATATCTTAAAGTGCTGTACAGAAACCCAGCCTAAAACCCCAAACAGCAAGCAATGCAGGTGTAGCAGCACGGTGGCTAGGAAAAACTCCCTAGAAAGGCCAAAACCTAGGAAGAAACCTAGGAGAGGAACCAGGCTATGAGGGGTGGCCAGTCCTCTTCTGGCTGTGCCGGGTGGAGATTATTACAGAACATGGCCAAGATGTTCAAATGTTCATAAATGACCAGCATGGTCAAATAATAATAATCACAGTAGTTGTTGACGACACGAAAGAGAGATTGAACAGGCTAGTAATAGGGGTGGCAACAATTTCAGTAGATAATTTTAGAAAGAAAGGGTCCAGATTATCTAGCCCGGCTGATTTGTAGGGGTCCAGATTTTGCAGCTCTTTCAGAACATCAGCTGACTGGATTTGGGAGTAGGAGAAATGGGGAAGGCTTGGGCGAGTAGCTGTGGGGGGTGCAGTACTGTTGACCGGGGTAGGGGTAGCCAGGTGGAAAGCATGGATACATGCATTGTTGGGAAGGGCTCATAAGTGAGCATTTCACGGTAAAGTCTACAACTGTTGTAATTGGCGCATGTGACAAATAAAATTTAAGAGAATGACATTCATATCTATAATTATTCATTTCTGTGTAGGGACCCATGATGTAATTCTGTTACCATAATATTGTTACCGGATGTAAATCCACTTAACTTACTGTAGTTAAATAACCAAATTAGATTTTTTTTAACTAAAGTTGTCATGTCATAACTGACACCCCCTATGAGAACAAGATGGCGCCGACAGAGAGGGCTGCCTCGCTTCTAGTCCTTCTAGAAATTTTTCACAAGCATTTCGCTTCACTACAAGCATTTCGCTACACTCGCAATAAAATATTCTAACCATGTGTATGTGACCAATAACATTTGATTTGATCCTTTCTGCAGTGCAGACATCTTTGAATCTTAATTCGGAGCAGATATTTAACAAGAGTTTTTGGAAAATGTGGTCGCATAAAAAACTGAGGGAGATTTTACCTTAATTCTGCTACCAAACTTTTCATCTGCACATTTCTTCCAGTAAAATTGTTTTGGGTCAAATGTTCTGTGTAAATCGTTAAAAGTAGTCCATGTACATAGATTTGTATGGTTTGTTTGGCATACATTTTAAAGTGAAAAGTATTAGTCTTAGCGTAATTCCATGACCGTGGAATTGCTCAGAAGTAGCTTGTTCTAATGGCAAGTATTGGGGTTGAGGGAAATTGGGCCACCACAACCAACCAGATACATGGATGAAGTCTATAATTATGAGATGTACTGAAAAAACTATTTCTCTTTGAGACAAGCAGGACTTCTGTAACTGGCTTATAAAACACAAACAAGGAAGTATCATATGGATATTTACTGCTCCCAAGAATGCCATTTCAAGACCAAAACAGAAGCCTGAGAAAGGCTCAGTTTCAGAAATATAGTTTCCAAGGCATGCATGAGATGTGACATTATTTCAATTACATCAGTGCACACATGGAGTTCCTAACAATTATTATAGTATTGCTGCTGTGATGAAACACGGGATAAAAGTGGTGATGGAAGAAGTATGACCGTAGATCCACTAGTGAGATCAAGCTTTTAGAAGTCAAACATGAGGCAGGCAACCATTCGGTAAAATAACACAACATTGTTTCATAGATATGAACATCCTCACAAAAATCCATTCCTTGGGAATACCCCCCCTACCACCCACACACACATACAATATTGGCGAGAGGGAGAGAACCTATTCGTTTTGCTGAAACAAACAGTCTATCTTGACAGTGGATTACATAGGCCTTAGATTGTATCAAAATGCAAAGCCAGCTGGGAGACAAATGGCTGACTACATAAGAAATCTTTCTCCTTTAACTGAGCTTTGACAAACAAAGTGCTGTAATAGAAAGTTATGTTCCGTACTCTGAAGGGATTAACATAAACATTTGTATTTTTTACAATACTCAAATTCCTAACCTAATATTTCGTTTTATGCAGATATTGTATCTCTTACACTGAAACTGTTATCTGTCCAAAATTTATTGCAATTGGATGTTCTGATGCCGCTCGGGGAATTTAAAGTGTTGATTGAGGACCTAGTAGCTGAGGAATGTAACTCTTTTTCTTTAATGTTGTGCTGAATTAAAAAAAAAACTTTACATTGCATTGATTGCTGTTTGGTTTCACATTGTATTTGATTGTTGTATTACTGTGATCAGGGCACCCTTGAGAATGAAACCCTGGTCTCAATGGGTTGACCCTGAATAAATAAAGAATAATACATTTTAAAAAAGAAAGAAAGAAAGACACACACACACTACCGTTCAAAAGTTTGGGGTCACTTAGAAATGTCCTTGTTTTTGAAAGAAAAGCACATTTTTTGTCTGTTAAAATAACATAAAATTGATCAGAAGTACAGCGTAGACATGGTTAATGTTGTAAATGACTATTGTAGCTGGAAACGGCTGATTTTTAATGGAATATCTACATAGGCGTACAGAGGCCCATGATCAGCAACCATCACTCCTGTGTTCCAATGGCACGTTGTGTTAGCTAATCCAAATTTATCATTTTAAAAAGGCTAATTGATCATTAGAAAACCCTTTTGGAATCATGTTAGCACAGCTGAAAACTGTTGTCCTGATTAAAGAAGCAATACAACTGTCCTTCTTTAGACACGTTGAGTATCTGGAGCATCAGCATTTGTGGGTTCAATTACAGGCTTGAAATTGCGAGAAATTGCCAAGAAACTGAAGATCTGGTACAACGCTGTGTACTACTCCCTTTAGAGAACAGCGCAAACTGGCTCTAAGCAGAATAGAAAGAGGAGTGGGAGGCCACGGTGCACAACTGAGCAAGAGAACAAGTACATTAGAGTGTCTAGTTTCAGAAACAGACGCCTCACAAGTCCTCAACTGGCAGCTTCATTAAATAGTACCGGTTAAACAGTCTCAACATCAACAGGGAAGAGGCGACCCCGGGATGCTGGCCTTCTAGGCCAGCAGAGTTCGTCGGTCTAGTGTCTTTGTTCTTTTGCCCATCTTAATCTTTTGTTTTTATTGTCCAGTCTTAGATATGGCTTTTTCTTTGCAACTCTGCCTAGAAGGCCAGCATCCCGGAGTCGCTTCTTCACTATTGACGTTGAGACTGGTGTTTTGCGGGTACTATTTCATGAAGCTGCCAGTTGAGGACTTGTGAGGCGTCTGTTTCTGTTTCCAGATTCTTGTCCTCTTGCTCAGTTGTGCACCGGGCCTGCCACTCCTCTTTATTATTAAAGTAGAAAGTTTAGTATTTGGTACCATAGTCCTAGCAAGTAATGACTACATCAAGTTTGTGACTCCACAAACTTGTTGGATGCATTTGCAGTTTATTTTAGTTGTTTCAGATCATTTTGTTCCCAATAAAAATGAATCATAAATAATGTAGTCTGTCATTTTGGAGTGACTTTTATTGTAAATAAGAATAGTTTGTGTCTCTAAACACTTCTCGATTAATGTGGGTTTGAGCAACAAGTAAATTAGAAATGTCAGGCGTATGCTGTCAGAGGCTGACTATTACTGTAACATGTAAAATGTTGAATGGGTGTGCATGATTTGGGTTTACTGAGTCTCCATAACGGTGTCAAACTCAAGTAAAACAAATGTTTATGTTGAGGCTTGAGGGAAGGCTAGTTTTATCATATATACTCAACCAGGTGTATGCACAAACCATACTGTCACTGCACAACTAGCATCCATTATGCAAATATATAGTGGCTGGCTGATATCATATTGCCATTAAGACACATGCACGCACACACACACGTACCTCATTGCAAATGCAAACACAGGCAAATCTAAAGCCATCGTGTTGACATTCAATTAGCTTACTAGACATCAATGTTGCTTTCATGGGATTCACTTTTGGTACCATTTGACTCATACTCTAACAGGGATATGGTGATATAAAAACAGACGCACAGGCGTAAGCACACAAGAGACAATGAACAAAGATGGTCATATGACACCTACTGTGGGCTCTTGGGGTAGAATGGAAGAGTGACATGACTGAGTTCATGAATGTCAAAGGCGGTGGGCTCTCCTGATATCGCCTGTCTCTTGGTCCTGTGCTGCTCCTGTAGTACGCTTGCCTTGTGGACTTGTTGCGTCGCCGGTTTGATAACGGATCGGTATTTATCCAGTTCATTTTGAAGCTTTTGTATCAATTCGTCCTTTTGATCTAATTCCAGCTCCAGTTCGTCAATAAGCGCGTCTCGTTGTCGCAACTCCTCAATCTTCTCCTGTAGTGCGTATTGGAGATCGCGTAGAGTCCCCATAGTTTCCAGAGAAGTCAGGATCACAAGAGCGCAGCAAACTTTGCGAAAGATATGAATGATGCACAGATATGGAAGGCAACCTCCCAGTTCAGTGCCACTACACAAATTGAACAATTGCTCCAGATTTCGGGCAGAACAATTCTTGCGCTTGATTTGAAGCTCTCAGGTGAGTTTCAAATTAAAGGTTGGTCAAATGTGACGAGCAATACGTTTCATTTTATTGCTCACATACGTCAGTACCCAGAGTGAGCGTCAGCGCTCGCAGGATGCCAAAGCACAATCATCCACCCCACGAGTGTAATAACCCAGTATGCACGGACCGACGCAGATGTCTTTTGGACGTTTTTTTTTTGTCCTGTCCAGACCGGATGTATTTTTTCAATCTTTTTTTTGGTGCGGTCCAGACCGGCCTTGAGTTCAACGTCTATAATTGGTTCAGATTGTTTATGGCCCGACCAGCCTTGGATTTGGCCCAAACATAGACTTCTATGTTTGTTTCAGATTTTAACGAATCATACACATCTATGTTTCACAAGTTTTGACAGCACTGTACAGTTTAGAACAGCAGAGTACAGTACATTACAGTACAGTCGAGTAAAGTATAGTTCAGTACAGTACAGCAGAGTATAGTTAAGTGATAATGCCGGAGAAGCCGGTGTTTGGAGGATATATTGGCACGGATGTTGTTTGGCCCAAAATGAAGTCGAGGGCCAGAAAACCGTGTCAATATATCCTCCAAACACCGGCTTTGAAGGCATTATCACTTTTATACAACAGGTTACCAACAAATTCAAATAATGATTTAACATTTTAATTAAAAACGTTATTTTCATTAATTTATTCAACCTATTTCATCCTTCCACAAGATATAGTCCCCACACAAATCTAGGGTTGCTACCCAAGCTGGCTGGTTGTTTGTTTTATCGGTTCAGTTGCCAGAGACACAACCCAAGTCTTTTTGTTCTGTATCTATGGACGTTCCTACGTTCTAAATGTTCTATGGCCATACTGGCTGGCAACGTTCTTATCCCTTGCTTGCTAGCTAGCTAACTTACAGTCACGTCAAACAGTGCAGCCAGAATAAGAACAAAGTATTTGCATTTGTTTAAGCCGTTTTCTAGTGACATTTATTTGGATACATCCATAACAATGAGCTAATGAGGCGCAATTTCACCTGGCTTAGAAAATGTGCTCTCTCGTCAGGACACTGTTGTTCAGATGAGCTAGCCAACAACACAGCTAACACAATCACTTCAAACTGACGCTGCGAAGACCGCAAACTAGCTTTTGTTTGACCTGTTTATTATTGGTATTTCTTTGTATCTGTCCATAAAAATTATTCATGATTTTGACTGGCTGAGAAAACCTTCATTACTATGCGACAGCTGGAGATCAAATTTGAATATTGAAACAATGTAAATGTCAGAGACAGACAGCAAGATGTATACAAATCTCCTCTGTTTAAAAGTACATGTTAGTCTAAAAGAAATGTAAGATAATGTCTAGATGCTTTTTATAGTGGAGATCAAGTTCATAAATTGCCTGGCTGGGCTAATGAGACAGTGGATTGCGCAGTCAGATGGAACAGAGTTAATAGCCATTTTAATGTCATAGATTTAGCCGGTGGTAACTTGTGGAATAGATGCCAGCTGGAATGTGGTTTTAACCAATCAATATTCAGGATTAGACCCACCTGCTGTATAATACATAATAATGTATTTTATACACAGCTTTGCTGAATAGTCGTTTCTGATTTCTAGAGATGCCCTTCTAGACATGGACATTAAAACCAGATAAATGAACAGTTGGGAAGGATATTGGAACAGTTGAAAAAGATATCGGTACACCTTGCAATCATGACCCAGTATTCGCCTACACATGATAACCGTACTTGTTACACAAAACTAAATCAACAACCACATAAACCGAAATTGGATACATTATAAATGTAGGTCCAATGAGGAAAAACTTAGCTAGCTACCTAGCATTGACTTATTTTTGGAGCATCTGCTGACCTAACGTGGTGAGTGATGAAACATGAATTTCTCTGATCCCTACTGTTGCAGTCATGACGCAAGTGGAGCTATGACGTGCTTTAGTAGTGTTTTGTTTGGCAACTGTGGTATAAACAGGATAAACGCCTCCGTTCTGTACATTACTTTGGAAAAAGGCTCCGCCTCATCCCGCTGCGTCGTCCATTTCCAAGGTACGTCGGTGTTTATGCCTTACGTATTGCAACCTGGTTTACTTTAATGTATTCTACTCTTCTGAACTTAACTGTACTCTACTCTGGTCTATTGTGCTCTACTGCAGTGTTTCCCAAACTCGGTCCTAGGGCCCCACCTGGGTGCACGTTTTGGTTTTTTCCCTAGAACTACAAAACTGATTCAAATACTCAAAGCTTGACGATGAGTTGGTTATTTGGATCAGCTGTGTAGTGCTAGGGTAAAAAACTAAAACGTGCACCCAGGTGGGGCCCTAGGACCGAGTTTGGGAAGCCCTGCTTTACTGTACTGAACTATGCAGTTCATACAGTTCAGACATCTACGAACCGTTCAGATTTGGTCTGTTCCAGACCGACCAAATTTGTACTTGTTTGGGGCTGGAGATCATTAGAATAGTTACCAGCATGCTTTGTAAGTGTTTGTTTTATATTTACATTCTGTTTATTCAGCAGATGCTCTTACCCTTGTGACTTACAGTCAATGCATTCAAGTAAGGAAGATAAACAACCACACATCAGTCATAGCAAGAAAAACTTTTTGTAACCATTACTGAGAATGTTTTTTTATTTATTTTTATTTTTTATAGGTCTGAATAATAAAATATTCCTTACTGCAAACTTTAGTTTGCTCCATTTTTTTATTTTAATTGAAATTCATAATATTGAATGTGATATAATGCTTTCTTCATTGACATGTCGATATACACCGAGTATACAAAACATTAAGAACACCTGCTCTTTCCATGACAGACTGACCAGGTGAATTCAGGTGAACGCTATTATGCCTTACTGATGTCACTTGTTAAATCCACTTCATATCAGTGTAGATGAAGGGGAGGAGACAGTTAAAGAAGGATTTTTAAGCCTAGAGACAATTGAGACCTGGATTGTATATGTGTGCCATTCAGATGGTGAATGGGCAAGACAAAATATTTAAGTGTCTTTGAACTGGGTATGGTAGTAGGTGCCAGGTGCACTGGTTTGTGTCAAGAACTGCAACGCTGCTGTTTTTTCATGCTCAACAACTTTCCGTGTGTATCAAGAATAGTCCATCACCCATGCCAACTGTTGGAAGCATTGGAGTCAACAGGGGCCAGCATCCATGTGGAACACTTTCGACACCTTGTAGAGTCCATCCCCCGAAGAATTGAGGCTGTTCTGAGGGGTGCAACTCAATATTAGGTATGCTCAGTGTAAGTGAATGCATGTATGGTTGAAATTTGGCCATAGAAACAATGATGTCCATAAAGACATATTTCCAACACCCAGAAAATAAGTATTTTCAACATCCATAAGTTAGGAAAAAAAAATTATTTTTTTCAACGGCCAGAAAATAGGTATTTTCAACTTTCATGCAGAGCCAAAAATGTAACAATTTCAACTTCTGGAGGAAACCATGATGTAAGGTTGAGCACCTGTCGGTTCCAAGTGGAAAAACATCTACTATTTCCGATATAAATTACACCATTATCCATGCACTGTAATGTGTAATTGATAAGAGCTAGGTCAATGAGTAATCTGTTTGGAGAATGGGACTGTAATAACAAATATAATTTAGTTTTATTTTTTCCTTATGATCGCTGGAGACTAACGTGAAACCAGTCATATAGAAGAAAAGGGAATCATGTCATCATATGAGTGCCCTTTTTTCACAGTGAAGTATATGAAATGCTGTGCGGTTAAGCAGAATAAAAATTGTATGGCTTTATAACTTTCAGGGATGAATCTTGGAGATGCAAGCCAAATGAGATGACAAACCGAATCCGTGCAGAGTGACAGTCGAGACAGATAACCTTTGTGCACTCTAGAATGTTTTAATTTCAACGCAGACTTTTTAAACTATTTTTATCGTGTTAAATATTATCCACTATCGGTAGCCAACATCAGTAATCAGTCCCTCCAGGATTCTGCGAACGTACAATTTTTTGCTAAATCAACAATTCCTGCATATTATGCAAGGGCTTGCAAATTTGACTAATCACTGCACTATTTCCGCATAAAACAAACGCATCAGAATATTATCGCATTAAACTGACCCATTGCAAAAAGAGGGCTCGTATTTTCAACCAATCACCACACATTTACTGCATAATATGGTTCAAATCAAGCCACACGTCAACAATCTTTTTCCCCTCATCAGAGCATTTTCGCAATAAATTGACAATAATGTCAGGATTTCCGCAGCAAAAACAATGATTTTTGCCCGCAAATATCACAACAAATCTTTAACTGTCACTTTTTCAATTTGTAGCTTACATTTGGCATCATTCCATTACATCATTAGTTTCCTTATCTATCCTTTGTTACATCCGTGTGGTTGATCCTGAGGGTCGCTAGCAATAGTGGATAATATTTAACAAGTTCAATAATTGTGACATGTAGCCCACTTTCCCTTACGAAAAAAGATCGCAGTTAGAGTGCAGTATAACTTCAGTACATCGCAGTATAACTGCACTTCTGCGTCCAAAATTCCACACCTGTCACGTCTGCTCCCGCTCTTCCCCCCTCCGCCAGGCTGCCCTGCATCACTCACGCCTATCATCTATTACGCACACCTGCCGTCCCTCGTGACGCGCATCAGCGATATTGGACTCACCTAGACTCACTCATCATCTGTTTATTGCCTCCCCTATATTTGTCAGTTCCACGCTGCTGCATTAATTGTTTTTTTGTCTGTATTATGACTTTGCTGACGCTGTTACTGTCTCGTTCCATGTCCGTTCTATGTTAGGCTGGCAGTGTAACCCTGAAGCCTAGCGCACCGTTTATGATGACTGGACCGTTGTCATACCAGTTCCATGATCAGTGAGGATTCGGGTAGAAGTATAGGACTATTGATCAAACCTTATTGTTACACAGACCGCATAGAGCCCCTCGTTGATGACCCCTTACGTATTTTATCCCATTTTGTAATCAATTACTTTGCACAAAATATTGCATGGTTTCAATAGTAATGTGCAGATACGAACTGTATGCAGTAATGTGAATACGTTTACTCCCATTCCCACTATTAGGACAATACTCATTATCATGGTTTGAGACCGATAAAAGATGCTGACCACTTCTAATTATGATCCTGGCATGATGACAATGATGATGGTATTCACCCCTTTGAGGCAGCATGGGTTGACCCCAAAACACTGGGGTAACAATGGTTTTGCAAACACTGATTAATAGTTTGGATAGATCGTTCTGTTTGAGCTAATGTCTGTGACAAGTCCCAGAAACGGAGAAAGTACAGATCAAAAATAACAATCTCTTCCAACAGGTTCCCTCTCTTATGGCTCTATTTGACATAAATGAGACCATTCTTTCTGTGTTATCATTGTTCCCTTGAGTTTAAGACAATATTTTTCCTAATCTTCTTTTTTAACCCGAGCTTCATTTGGTAGCTTATCTTACTTAGCCACAGACTTGATGACGTTTGTAATAGTGATGCCAAATAAGGACACGATTCTGACTAGGGTCTACAGCTCCATCCTGTGACCAACTCATAGCACACATAGCCCAGAATCCTATTTAGGTTTTATTATTTAGACAAGCAGCAGTACTAGATAATGAACAAATGTTTCAGATTTATATACATTTGGGATTACATTTCCCCCCCCCCAATTTTCAACAGTACAGTTTGTGGTACATTTTCATCCCATTTAGTACAAAACTCAAAACAGATCATCAAAAAGGCAGTTGTTTCAAAACTCTAAGCACATTTTTGATTGACTAAGTATAACACAACATCCTACAGTCACTTGTTCACCAAACTTAATGAGTGTTTCACTTTGCAATAAATGTTCATATAAAGTCATTGCTTTTCACAATGCAATTGTCACAGTGCTTTAGACATGATTGGAATGTCATCTGTTAAAATACATTTTACTATTACTTAAGCCGACTGCTCTAAATTGATAATCAGTTAACCGTTTGGTATCCCTATAGATTTTAAACTGGTTTGATGAGGACTATTATGAAAAAAAGTACTGTATATAACAAGTACTGTATATAACAAATGCATCCTTTGTAAAGTAAACATGTATCCAAAATGAAGTTTCTGGGGTCACATTGCTTTACTGAAATTGCAGGTGCTTTTATCCAGTGACAACAGTATCCACACATTTTTGTATGTGCCCCCAGTATGAATCGGACCCACAACTTGCTAGTGACATGCTCTCAGAAACTGTGTTGCGAGTGACATGCTCTCAGAAACTGTGTTGCTAGTGACATGCTCTCAGAAACTGTGTTGCTAGTGACATGCTCTCAGAAACTGTGTTACGAGTGACATGCTCTCAGAAACTGTGTTACGAGTGACATGCTCTCAGAAACTGTGTTGCTAGTGACATGCTCTCAGAAACTGTGTTGCTAGTGACATGCACTCAGAAACTGAGCCCGCACTGGACCACTACAATAATAAGTACAATACAATACATGATTTCAATACAGGTGAAAGGTGTATGATTGCCATCTCCAAATGCAGAGAATAGTCACTCTGTTCTACATGCGAGCACAGGTCACTGGTAACCCAAGGGCCTTTTTGTCTGTCTCAGCAAGAAAACACACTTTCCATTCTGGAGTGCTTTTGAAGGAGCTTGTTGATTATATATGGAGTTTTAAATGAGAAACATTGGGTGCAGACAGTGTAAGCCATGTACAACAACCTATCGAATTGGGCCTCTCATCCCTTATGTGTTTGCATGTACAGCATAGTGTCCATACTGGATCGAAACAGCTTAAGTGGATCCATTTACTACTCGCCTTGTTAATCTGGATTGTCACAGTGTATACACAGTGAACTAAAACATGGTTACAACCATAGCTGCAGGAAGGAGGGGTGCTGCAGCACCCCCCAGAAAAAATAAAATAATAACTGAAGTAGTGTACTGGGCCTTTACTAGTCCTTTAGAGGACTAGTCCCTTGAAACTCAATTCTTAGCATACCCATTCATATGCTGCCATATCGTAGACTGAAAAGCTGAAAAAAGAACACTAGTCATTTGACTCCCAGTCTGCCTCGTGCTTATGTTTGCAATGATGTAATCTTCGAAGATATGCTGACAAGATAGCTGCATGCACCTCCCAAACCTGGAAAAAGAACGTTACATTAAATCGCTATTTAGACTGCCTGTCTGTGTCCTGCTTATGTTTGTAATACTGCAATATGTCATTATAGTTACAACAGACAAAGGCATTTATTTGTAGGCCACCTACGTGTTAATCACGTCGTATATTAGTTACAACAGAAAAGTAGCACATACACAGGAGGTACAATTGTTTACCTATTGGGAATAGGCATCAAGAGAATCCGGTCACACAGCCACTCCCATTCACAAAAGGATCCTAACCATGAAAAAGCATTTTGCTGCCATCATGTGGCTATTGTTATTACCTGCAACTAGAGGAGGATATCTGGGACAGTGGTCACTTTTGTTATGTCTGCGTGTGTCTGTGGAGAAACTGCCTTGGGGTGTTTATAATTGTCACACATGGCTCACAGTGCACATTGCTCACGTTGACATCTTTAGGAGTTTCAAACTGTGTAGTGTTAACACTTGCAATGAGAGCTGAGGATACCTAGGTTTAATAAAAGGGAATGGCATGCGAGTCAGACGCAGATCCTGTGAACACGTTTGAGCGTCACATCTTTAAAACCATTGAACAAAAAAGCGGAGAGCGCGAGAGAGAGAGCAGAAGGTGCTGACTGACTGTGAGACCAGTGAATCCATTAACGATTCAGAGAAAGGTGCCAATCCACCCTATCAGAACTGTGAATCAAGCTCCTCCGTGACATATCGTTACATCTCCCACTCACGTGGAATTCTGCATCTCAGAAGATCAAAGCATGGCACGTTCTGAGCCAACAGTGAGCACAGACAAAACGTTAGTATCTGTAGAGTGAGAATCGTATCGGCTCCGATGCACACTCATAGTAAGTATACTCGGAGTCAGGGCACTCAATATTGTATTGGAGGGTGTGTAAGTACCCAATAGTGCTCTCGTTATATCAATCAGTGATAAAAATACACTTTCACAAGAGTCAATATCAGTGGACCTCTGTCAGTGCACTCAACGCAGGCCTATATGTTAGTGTGAGTGACATGTAATTACCAAAAGTGGGTTCAGTTCCACAAAGCTTGTTTATAACTTCAGACGATGCCTTGGTGTTCGTTAGCAATGCATCAGGACACATCTGTAATCAATGGTGCCCAAAAACAACAAGAGCTGAGAGAACATTATGTACAGTTGATGTCGGAAGTTTACATACACTTAGGTTGGAGTCATTAAAACTCGTTTTTCAACCACTCCACAAATGTCTTGTTAACAAACTATAGTTTTGGCAAGTCGGTTAGGACATCTACTTTGTGCATGACACAAGTAATTTTTCCAACAATTGTTTACAGAAAGATTATTTCACTTATAATTCACTATATCACAATTCCAGTGGGTCAGAAGTTGACTGTGCCTTCAAACAGCTTGGAAAATTCCAGAAAATTATGTCATGGCTTTAGAAGCTTCTGATAGGCGAATTGATATCATTTGAGTCAATTGGAGATGTACCTGTGGATGTATTTCAAGGCCTACCTTCAAACTCAGTGTCTCTTTGCTTGACATCGTGGGGAAATCAAAAGAAATCAGCCAAGAATTGTAGACCTCCACAAGTCTGGTTCATCCTTAGGAGCAATTTCCAAACGCCTGAAGGTACCACGTTCAGCAAAGAAGAAGCCTCTGCTCCAAAACTGCCATAAAAAAGCCAGACTACGGTTTGCAACTACACATGGGGACAAAGATTGTACTTTTTGGAGAAATGTCCTCTGGTCTGATGAAACAAAAATAGAACTGTTATGGCCATAATGACCATCATTATGTTTGGAGGAAAAAGGGGGAGGCTTGTCAGCCAAAGAACACCATCTCAACCGTGAAGCACGGGGGTGGCAGCTTCATGTTGTGGGGGTGCTTTGCTTCAGGAGGGACTGGTGCACTTCACAAAGATGGCATCATGAGGAAGAAAAATTATGTGGATATATTGAAGCAACATCTCAAGACATCAGTCAGGAAGTTAAAGCTTGGTCGCAAGTGGGTCTTCCAAATGGACAATGACCCCAAGCATACTTCCAAAGTTCTGGCAAAATGGCTTAAGGACAACAAAGTCAAGGTATTGGAGTGGCCATCACAAAGCCCTAACCTCAATCCTATAGAACATTTGTGGGCAGAACTGAAAAAGTTCTGAAAAAGTTACACCAGCTCTGTCAGGAGGAATGGGCCAAAATTCACCCAACTTATTGTGGGAAGCTTGTGGAAGGCTACCTGAAACATTTGACCCAAGTGAAACAATTTAAAGGCAATGCTACCAAATACTAATTGAGTGTATGTAAACTTCTGACCCACTTGGAATGTGATGAAATAAATAAAAGCTGAAATAAATCACTCTACTATTATTCTGACATTTCAAATTCTTAAAATAAAGTGGTGATCCTAACTGACCTAAAACAGGGGATTTTTACTAGGATTAAAAGTCAGGAATTGTGAAAAACTGAGTTTAAATGTATTTGGCTAAGGTGTACGTAAACTTCCGACTTCAACTGTACAAGCAACTTAAACCGTTCCAATTATTTTCTGGAGCACATTCTATCAAATCAAATCACAGTTTAGCAGATGTAATAGCGGCTGCAGCAAAAATGCTTGTGTCACTATCTCCTACAATGCCGTACAAATGTCAAACAAGTTCACAAATAATAATCAAAAACAAGAAATCATAAAGGTCAGGAACATATCCAGTTAACTACCCAAATAACACTATCAGTAATCCAAAAGCAATCTATGCGTATATATACTAAGAAAAAGTATGTGGACACCCCTTCAAATTAGTGGATTTGGCTATTTCAGCGACAGGTGTATAAAATCGAGCACGCAGCCATGCAATCTCCTTATGCAAATATTGGCAGTAGAATGGCCCATACTGCCTCCTGGGTGGCGCAGTGGTCTAGGGCACTGCATCACAGTGCTAGCTGCGCCACCAGAGTCTCTGGGTTCGCGCCCAGGCTCTGTCGCAGCCGGCCGCGACCGGGAGGTCCGTGGGGCGACGCACAATTGGCATAGCGTCGTCCGGGTTAGGGAGGGTTTGGCCGGTAGGGATATCCTTGTCTCATCGCGCTCCAGCGACTCCTGTGGCGGGCCGGGCGCAGTGCGCGCTAACCAAGGGGGCCAGGTACACGGTGTTTCCTCCGACACATTGGTGCGGCTGGCTTCCGGTTTGGAGGCGCGCTGTGTTAAGAAGCAGTACGGGCTTGGTTGGGTTGTGCTTCGGAGGACGTATGGCTTTCGACCTTCGTCTCTCCCGAGCCCGTACGGGAGTTGTAGCGATGAGACAAGATAGTAATTACTAGCGATTGGATACCACGAAAATTGGGGAGAAAATGGGATAAAAAAAATTATAAAAAATATAAAAAAAGAATGGCCCATACTGAACATCTCAGTGACTTTCAACGTGGCACCGTCATAGGATGCAACCTTTCCAACAAGTCAGTTCATCAAATTGCTGCCCTACTAGAGCTGCCCCAGTCAACTGTAAGTTCTGTTATTGTGAATTGGAAATGTCTAAGTGCAACAACAGCTCAGCCGCGAAGTGATAGGCCACACCAGCTCACAGAACGGGACCGCCGAGTGCTGAAACGCGTCTGTCCTCGGTTGCAACTACCAAGTTCCAAACTGCATCCGGAAGCAACATTCGCACAAGAACTGTTCGTCGGGAGCTTCATGAAATGGGTTTCCATGGCCGAGCAGCCTCACACAAGCCTTAGATCACCATGCGCAATGCCAAGTTTTGGCTAGAGTGGTGTAAAGCTCGCTGCCATTGGACTCTGGAGAAGTGGAAATGGGTTCTCTGGAGTGATGAATCCCGCTTTACCATCTGGCAGTCCAACGGATAAATCTTGGTGTGGCACATTCCAAGAGAACGCTACTGCCCGAATGCATAGTGCCAACTGTAAAGTTTGGTGGAGGAGGAATAATAGTTTGGGGCTGTTTTTCATGGTTCAGGCACCTTAGTTCCACTGAAGGGAATTCTTAACGCAATAGCATACAATGACATTCTAGACAATTCTGTGCTTCCAACTTTGTGGAAAGAGTTTGGGGAAAGCCCTTTCCTGTTTCAGCATGACAATTCCCCCGTGCACAAAGCAAGGTCCATGCAGAAATTGTTTGTCGAGACCGGTGTGGAAGAACTTGACTGGCCTGCACAGAGCCCTGACCTTAACCCCATCGAAGACCTTTGGGATGAATTGAAATGCTGACTGCGAGTCAGGCCTAATCGCCCAACATCAGTACCCGACCTCACTAATGTTCTTGTGGCTGAATGGAAGCAAGTCCCTGCAGCAATGTTCCAACATATAGTGGAAAGCCTTCCCAGAAGAGTGAAGGTTGTTATAGCAGCAAAGGGGGGACCAACTCCATATTAATGACAATGATTTTGGAATGAGATGTTCCAGTATATACACTACCGTTCAAAAGTTTGGGGTCACTTAGAAATGTTCTTGTTTTTTAAAGAAAATAATTTTTGTCCATTAAAATAACATCAAATTGATCAGAAATACAGTGCAGACATTGTTAATGTTGTAAATGACTATTGTAGCTGCAAACGGCAGATTTTTTATGGAATATCTATATTGGTGTACAGAGGCCCATTATCAGCAACCATCACTCCTGTGTCAACAGTGAAGTGGCGACTCTGGGATGCTGGCCTTCTAGGTAGAGTGATAAAGAGAAAGCCATATCTCACGCTGGCCAATAAAAATAAATGATTAAGATGGGCAAAAGAACACAAACACTGTCCAGTGTTTCTCTGCCTAGAAGGCCAGCATCCCGGAGTCGCCTCTTCATTGTTGACGTTGAGACTGGTGTTTTGCGGGTACTATTTAATGAAGCTGCCAGTTGAGGACTTGTGAGGCGTCTGTTTCTGAAACTAGACACTCTAATGTACTTGTCCTCTTGCTCAGTTGTACACCGGGGCCTCCCACTCCTCTTTCTATTCTGGTTAGGGCCTTTTTGCTCTGTTCTGTGAAGGGAGTAGTACACAGCGTTGTACGAGATCTTCAGTTTCTTGGCAATTTCTCGCATGGAATAGCCTTAATTTCTCAGAACAAGAATAGACTGACGAGTTTCATAAGAAAGTTATTTGTTTCTGGCCATTTTGAGCCTGAAATCGAACCCACAAATGCTGATGCTCCAGATACTCAACTAGTCTAAAGAAGGACAGTTTTATTGCTTCTTTAATCAGCACAGTTACTTCTTTAAACAGGGTTTTCCAATGATCAATTAGCCTTTTAAAATGATAAACTTGGATTAGCTAACACAACGTGCCATTGGAACACAGGAGTGATGGTTGCTGATAATGGGCCTCTGTTCGCCTATGTAGATATTCCATTTACAACATTAACAATGTCTACACTGTATTTCTGATCAATTTCATGTTATTTTAATGGACAGAAACAAGGACATTTCTAATGTCAGAAACAAGGACATTTCTAAGTGACCACAAACTTTTGAATGGTAGTGTACATACAGGCGGTGAATATAAACAGTGCAACAAAAATGCAATGCAATGCAGTAGTGGATATATTCGAAAGAGCTATGTAAAGAATACAGTATATGAATAAGAATCCGGTATATAATCCATTATATAAAAAATAATCCAGTATATAAATATGCAGTGTTTACAAACAGTGTAACAAAAATTCTATAAGTAAACCAATCATAGGGGCCACTCATTGTTGCACAACAGAGTTAGGTGAACATGTCTAATGAATAAGTTACTGATCACAACAGACATAACAGTATCCCCTCACTTCTCTCCAGGTTACATCCCCATGGTGACTGTCTGCATAAAATGACAACCACAGCTTTTAGCTGAACAGCCCTGAATGAGGCTACAGTAACGGGCTATTAGCAGTACCCAGTGGAAATTGCTCTGAAGCAATTGAGGGACATGAAAAGTGACATCTGAAAAGCAAAGCACAGATTAGATGTTTTATGGAGTAGCCTGTATTTGGCGAAATATGCATAAATAGGCCTATGCATTGGACTCTTTACATAAAACAGTATTTGCATTAAAAAAATCTGCTAGTGTTAGGGACATCCTTTGTGCGTAATTCCCCCCTAGGAGTTTGAAGATGGAGCCAATCAATTAAAATCACTACACTGCTGTCCTTCCATCTAAAAGTTGCCACATCCCTCCATGCTGAAATTGCTAATTGATCTGTGACCACATCCTTTATTTTTTGGATTTCTGGTTTATTGGCTTATCCCACATCCAGGAATTACGCACAATATAATTTGTTTACCAAATGCATTATTTGTTAGGCTAACCGTAGGGGAGACTGAGTTTTTTTGTCACACTTTTTACTATTTCTCAGCACCAGTATATCTTACAAGATATATAAAGACCAAGGTGTTGGGTTGAAATAGGGCACATTTGTATCCTCATATCTTATTCCGACATGGAGTCATAAGCCATCTTGTAACAACTAGCCCCAATGCAGGGTTGGTTGTCACAATGTTTGATAGTAGCTTATTCCTTTTGTAAAAGGAAATTAAGCAATATGGCATATACACTCGTAGAAAAAAGTGTTCCGAAAGGGTTCTTCGGCTGTCCCCATAGGTGAACCCTTTTTGGTTCCAGGCAGAACCCTCTGTGGAAAGGGTTTTACATGGAATCCAAAATGGTTCTACCTGGAACCAAAAAAGAGTTCTTCTAAGGGTTCTCCTATGGGGACAACCAAAGAACCGTTTAAGGTTCTAGATAATACATTTTATTCTACGGTTCTAGATAGAATAAAAGGTATTAAGTGTGTAGGGCCGGGACAATACCAGTATCACAATATTTTTTTCCATGGCAAAAATGAAAACACAAGCAGACCAAACTCTTTGGTCCTTCAAAAACCTCTGTATGAAAAATATTGTGTGCTAAGGGAAGTTAAATTTGCTTCGCGACACTGGGACACATCTTCCCGGCCCTAATAGCATACAGTCTTAGAAATAGCCACGCTTTATATTGATTGAACGATATTGGTAACAAAATTCAGCATTTTATGCCTTGAAAACAACACTGACATTTCGAGTACGTTTTCGCATGTGCTTGTGTTTGCACACCCACACATGTACATGTGTGTGTGTGACCGAAAAAATGTGTGAGAGAGAGGCAACAAACCCAGATTGCACAGATACCTCTGTCCGACGGATATATACATGATGCGTCGGGAAGATGCAGTTTAGACATTGTTTGCTAATTGGCCAGACGTCTTACAGAGGTGTTAGGAATACCTATTCTAAATGCAGTTCTACATCGTTTATACGTCGGCCTGGCATCAGCATTCTATTCTGATGTCTCGGCGACATCTTCCCAATGTGCAAACGCTCTCCACACTACATATTCCCAACACATTTTGATATGTCGGCCAAAGGTGTTTGTGTTTACTGGGAAGAAAAAATACATCTGTTTAACTTTGTAAACTAAAGGTGTGTTTAGAATTATTTTTGTTGTATTAATGCTATTTAATCTCTCCTCAGACTAATATTATTCTGTTTGTCCTGTGGGTACCTTTGCCACTGTTCCCCCCCCTTGTGTATTGCGCTGTCATGGTGTATTTGTCTTTATAGCAACAGCAGAAAAGAGATTGGGATTTATTGTATACTGGCAGTGACAATGTCGCTGAAAAATATGGTTAACACAAATAGTAATAACACAAATAAATAATAACACAAATAACACAAATAGTAACACAATCACCCGACCTCAACCCAATTGAGATGGTTTGGGATGAGTTGGACCACAGAGTGAAGGAAAATCAGCCTACAAGTGCTCAGCATATGTGGGAACTCCTTCAAGACTGTTGGAAAAGCATTCCTCATGAAGCTGGTTGAGAGAATGCCCAGAGTGTGCAAAGATGTCATCAAGGCAAAGGGTGGCTACGTTGAAGAATCTCAAATATAAAATATATTTGGATTTGTTTAAATCTTTTTTGGTTACTACATGGTTCCATATGTGTTATTTCATAGTTTTGATGTCTTCACTATTATTCTACAATGTAGAAAATAGTAAAAAATAAAGACAAACTCTGGAATGAGTAGGTTTGTCCAAACTTTTGACTGGTACTGTATATCCATTGATTCTTAAAGAATATAACTTATAAATGCCTCATGAGCTTAGTTCAACTGTCACACACTACATTGTAAAGGTAAACAAACACTGTATAGCCTCATAACATGGCTAAAACTATAATTGTGATATCATGGATGGTCAGGCCTTGCATCCATAGCTCTGTGTATTAATCTGAGAGTGGTTATATATTTCTTCAGACCCATCCCTCAGCTTTTTACCAAAACTGAAGCAACCATTTTGTTATTGTTTCATCTGTGTACTTGCCCTTTAAACAGCTGCATATCATGTTTAATATAAAGATATCAAAGTGTCGCCAACAAAAAGGTAAACAATAGGCCTATTGCAAATGCAGTATATGGTATTAATTTTTCACATGCATTTAGCACTTTTCAGGAGTGCTCAAAGCATGCCATTCCATGAGCACAGCATTTTTTTTTTTTTTACTCTAATCAATGAGCCAAATTAGTCCTCCATGACAACAAAATCATAAATAACAGAGTAGGGCTGGCTAATAAATCCTTCGTTTTGGAGTCATGCTCAGGTAAAACAACTTGGCTAATCTATACTTCCATATTTCTAAGTCCTATTCTTGAAGATCAAGGGGTATAACGTATTGGAATGACTGGAATTCTGATAGACTTTGGTTTTTAATGTAAAGATATAATTTAATCATTATTATATGTAGTCGAAAGCGATGGTTTGGAAGAAGCCTACATAACCAACCCATAAAGTAACATTTTACATCCATATATGGCCAGCTTTGTAAACGTTAACATTGATTTATCCTGCAATAGATGTCGTTCAATTGGTGACATACATTTTTGTCTTCTTCTAATGCCTCTAAAGGGGAAAGTAATCTAAAAGTAACTGAATGTAATCAGATTACGTTACTGAGTTTGGGTATTCCAAAAGTTGCTTTACTGATAACATTTTTGGACAGGTAACTGGTAACTGTAACGGATTACATTTAGGAGTAACCTAAAGTAACCTACCCAACCCTGGTGCCCAGTCGATAAACAGTAATTGGAAACAGGAAATGAAGGAACAGGAAATACATGAATTATGTTGAATTAACAATAATAAGCTATGTGGGTACCTGTCAGACTTGGAATGTTTCCGAAATGCTTCACTGTTCAACTCCTGGAAGGTTCGGTAAGCTTGAGGTTCTGCTGAGATGCCTTGAGCACGCCTGGTTCTAGGTCCAATTATCTGCGCGCTGGGAAGAACGGATTGACATTTGTGCAGTTTTCGTTTTAATTCGTGGATCTCTTCTTCCTTCTCGACGAGACGCCTCTCCATGTCCTTAATTCTCTCCTCTTTTATCAATAGGATCTTTTTGAAGTCTTCTTCCAAATCACTCATGTTTGAATCTGCACAAACTTTCTCTAGGCGGAAAGAAAGATGCTATACGGTCCAATGCGATCCGCTACTAAAACGAAAAAAAAATATTTGGTAGGAATATGGAGATCAAATCGTGTCGAGGCTCCTTGGCACTCCAAAAGGTTCTGTTCACAGTAGATGGTGGACAGTTGAGTAACGGCGATTGGGAATGCTGGGTGTTGCTTTTCCTCAGTCCCTCCCGTGGTGGGACTAATGGTTATATTTCATTGAGAAACCAATTAGGGTCTGCTGCCCTTTCTCTCCAGAGAGTTTGCGGTATGCAGAGGAAACAGCCGTCCAACGTTGAACAACAGCAACTAAACACAGGACAATATTTCTAAAATCATGCTCACTCTCAACCCTAAACTATTTGCCTGAAATAGCATAAATTACCATACGAGCCGGTGGATGACGTAGTTTCATGTAACTTGATCCAGCACTTGAAAACAATAGAGCAGTGCAATAAGTTATGTTTCCTGGAGATCTTATATGCAGAATTGTCTGAGGCTATTAGTTACCCCTCAGTCTGATTGACTGCTTGCTCATCAATGAAACCTTTGAGCCAATGTAAGTAGCCCCAATGTGTGTGTGAGAGTGAGAAATAAAGAGAGAGATGAACTGATGAAAATAATTTTGATCATTGGATCAGAGACATTATTGTTGCATTTCAGCAAACTCCATTTACTGAAATGATTCAAACGTTTTACTCTTTAAAAGGCACTTATATTTAATATATTCCAATCCACATACTGTGGAGCCAAAGTAATTGCAAAAAAGGGAGGTGTCATGTGATATGGGTGGTGAGTCACCACACACAGGGTAGTGATTATTTTTCTACCCAGCTGTGTTTATGGTTTATTGATCGATCACTTCTATCAATTATCACCTTGTGTTGTTATTTATCAAAGGACATAAATGTCACTGTTTTCTGTAAAATTGCACCACCAGACAATTTCACTTAGAGGCACCTTTTGAATATGCAGGAATGTCCAGTAGCATCTCAGCATTACCAAAAGTTAATATTTTATTTGCAAAACAACAGATGCAGAGCCTGTAGCATTTTGTAACACAGTGATCCGTAAAACTTTGTATAGGCCTACTATATATAAAGAGGTGTGCACACGGATGCACGCGCACACACACCCAACCTGAGTTCAAAGGCTATTTAGGGTATTTCATTTACTTTCAAAGACATTTGGAAGTAATAATTTGGATATTGTTTCTTTGAAAATACAAGTGGTTGAACATTGAAATGGGTTTGGAAATACACTTGGGAAGTATTAGCATGCATTTGAAACCCTTGAGCCAATGTAAGTAGCCCCAATGTGTGTGTGTGTGTGTGTGAGAGAGAGAGAGAAATAGAGAGAGAGATGAACTGATGAAAATAATTTGGGTTATTGAATACTCAAATACACAAAAGTGTATTTTTAAATACAAGTAATTGAATACTCCATGCATTTGAACCCAGGTCTCTTTGGTCCAAGGGGTATTTGAAATAATGTATTTTGAAAAAACTATTTGAAAATAGTGTCAAATAGTAGGCTATATTTATAGTAAATTGTTTGAAAATACTTTCATATACTTTAAATAGAAGTAGTGGATTCTGACAAATTATTTTAAATACTCACATACACAGAAAATAAGTATTTCAAATCTCTAAATAAAAATATCCAAATACACATGTATACTGAGCAAAAATATAAATGCAACAATTTCAAGGACTTTACAGAGTTACAATTTTTAGAAGGAAATCAGTCAATTGTAATAAATTCATTAGGCCCTAATATATGGATCTCACATGACTGGACAGGGGCTCAGCCATGGGTGGGCCTGGAAGGGCATAGCTGCACCCACTTGGGAGCCAGGCCCACCCACTGGGGAGCCAGACCCAGCCAAGCAGAATGAGTTTTTCCTCACAAAAGGGCTTTATTAGAGACAGAAATACTCCTCAGTTTCATCAGCTCTCCGGGTGGCTGGTCTCAGACGACCCCCGAGGTGAAGAAGCCGGATGAGGAGGTCGTGGGCTGGCGTGGTTACATGTGGTCTGCGGTTGTGAAGCCGGTTGGACGTACTGCCAAATTCTCAAAAAAAAACGTTGGTCTGGTCGACATTCCTGCAGTCAGCATGCCAATTGCATGCTCCCTCAAAACTTGAGACATCTGTGGCATTGTGTTATGTGACAAAACTGCACATTTTAGAGTGGCCTTTTATTGTCCCCAGCACAAGGTGCACCTGTGTAATGGTCATGCCATTTAATCAGCTTGTTGATATGCCACACCTGTCAGGTGGATGGATTATCTTGGCAAAGGAGAAATGCTTACTAACAGGAATGTAAACAAATTTGTGTGAAAAATCTGAGAGAAATAAGCTTTTTGTGCGTATGGAACATTTCTGGAATCTTTTTTTTCAGCTCATTAAACATGAGAACAACCCTTTACATGTTGCGTTTATATTTTTGTTCAGTATATTTCAACCCAGGTTTGAAACACATTATCTCCCCAACATTGCTCAAATGTAAATATCGACTGCTAACAGTGCCATCACCGGTCGCAAAATGTCCTTTCATAGGATATCCGGAGGCAAAGTCATTAATATTCATGAGTTACATTGGGTGATTGGTTGAGCCTTTTTGGGTGTGTGACATCCGACAGATGTGCTGCACAGCCGTCTGTTTATCTTGCTCGCTGGCATAAGCAGAAAGCACGGAACGACTTGGGAAACCCAGCTTCAGCTTAATCAGAGAGGAAAAGGCGAAGCGAGAGGGTTTATTTACTCCATCCAAAATCTGTCCACGAAAATAAGACCACGAAGTAAGGAATTTTTGTATGGAGGTCAATGAGAGCGTGTCGAATTTGATGAACAAAAATGGAATTGCTCATTTGCTACATGAGGCTTATTTGATCTAATAGAAGTTTCATAGTATTTAGGTTGTTACAAATGCACTGATATAAGTGGACACACATGGCATTTTGGCAACTTCAAATGTTTTACTTTATATCAGAGTTGTTCACACGTGCATCTGCACTCTCATTGGCTAGCATGGTCCCACCTGATCTCGCTTCCTCCTGCCTGACTTCCATCTTTGAGGACATGTGTTACGGCTGTCCTCGCTGACAGAAGGTGTGGACCAAAACGCAGAGTGGTTAGTGTTCATACTTTTAATGAAAGTCAACAAAACACTTCAAAATACAAAAACAACCAACGTGACAAAACCGAAACCGTCCTGTGTGGCAACAAAACCTCCACAGGAACAAACACCCACAAAACACAAGTGAAACCCTGGCTGCCTAAGTATGATTAGTAATAAAAGTAATAAAAGTCCCATTATGGTAATGACTGCCCATACTGCTTATTACTTATCAACCATCATTTATTCACTTTACTTTACTTCAATAAAATATTTCAGTTGTTGTGTATATTACATTTGTTTTATTTGATGACTTTATTATTTCATTCCAAGACATCATCTCTACTCATCTCAACCGAGCTGCTGCCTATGCTGTGTGACAAAATCACTAGTTTAGTAGTTCTTCAAAGTAAATAAGGCATTATGACTGCTGAATACTAACTATCAATCACTTAGATCATGTATTTTCAGATAGAGAGAGATACCTCGTGAAGCAACTGCTCACTATCCCTCTCGATCCTGCATTTTTCTCTCTTCTCTTCCTCTCCGTGTCTGTGTGCCCTGCATAGACCAGACAAGTAGGTGAGCAATGGATTATGGTCATTGTAGTTAATTAGCACGTTTTCTGCGCTAAACTAAATATCCCTAAAACATTGCACAATTTGGGCTTGATCTGATTTATCTCTAGAGATACTGCGCATTGAGCTCAGAAGAAAATGAACGAAATGGAATTCAAAATAATTGAACCGACGTCGGTCAATTAGTTGTTTCTGAAAAACAAATGTTGGTTAATCATGCAGCACTAGTCATGGCCACTGCCTAGCCAGTAAGCTAGGTAGCTACATTTAAGTAATTTAGCTAGCCTTCTAAATGCGGTGGTCAGTGGATAAACTAACAATTAGTTGAACATATGTCTGAAAATGAACTAGTTGCCAGTTATTGTTGCCCAGAGTCTAGCTAGCGGCGTCATTTGGCGTCCACAATTAGCTAACTGTTAGCTTGCTAGTTGGCTACTGCCTGGCCAGTGTGAGACAGCATGCTGGCTAGCTACATTTCAGTCAGTAGCTATCTTTCTAAATAATGCGGTGGTCACTGGATAAACTAGCTATGAGTTGAAAATATTTTGGTAAAAACAAACTAGTAGCCAATTGTTGTTGCCATTGGTGGAAATGTATCTAATCAGCTGGCTCTGAAGCCTATGTGAAATGTCTATGTATGTCCCCATGAGCCTCCGAATCTAGATGCAGTCTAGCTAACGCTAGCTAGCATTGCTAGCTGAGCTGTTTTATAAGAAAACGTCTGAGGTGCCTAGATTCCTGTAGCTAGCTAACAAACCCTCCTCTGCAACAATGTTATTGGGGTGCGGGAATATTATTTATTTTCATTTTAAGATAACTGTCATTGAAGTTGGTGGTTACTACTGGTTTTAGATCCGAGGGGAGATAAATAGTCTGTCATTGTTTTGTGTTTTGAAGTGCTCAGAAGGATGCCACGCCCCCAATAAGGCTCAAACAATCACCTGAAGGATAATAATGACTTTGCCTCTGGGTATCCTGCTAAAGAAAATTTCATTCACTGGTCAACCTGACTTTGTCATTCAGCACATCTAACAAAGGGGATCGTACTATGATTGACAAAATGGGAGCATAAGGCAGTTATCACTCCAGAATAGATCATCTGGTCCATCCTTATCTCCACTGGGAGTATTGTGTTTCAGAGGAGTCAGGCAGGGCAGACATTAGTCACCTCCTTCCTGTAATGCATACAGATTCTCTCATTGAAACCAGAGATGGTCTCTAAGGGAACACAGGATGTTTCAAAATCAATATTGTTTGCCTCAATCGCCTGGCCAGCAGAAATTATGGACCGATGGACTGCAGAGCAGAGCAGAGCACTCACGCCAAGGCCCCATACTGTTGGACAGACAAAAGAGCAAAGAGGTTAAAGTTGTGGTACAGGTCAATTGTTTTAATGGAGCAATGGACAGGACAAAAATAAAGTATACACACAATACAGGACAAAACAATGGACACTAATACAGTACATACAGAGACAATAAAGTAAAGTGATGGACACACATGGATCATCCCACCAATAAAGTGCCTTTTGGGAAGTGTAATTATTATTATTTTTTTCAGAAAATGTTTACATTCTGTCATAAAGAGCAGATGTTCAACTTCATAAAAACATGTGTCTATCTGCTAATTAAGCACCAATTAGTAACAGGGCTGACCCTAACAAGGTTGACGATTTCATCTTAAATCAGCCATAAATCCCCTTGTAACATGGGAATAGTTTGACCATATTAAAACGAGTTCTGGTACAGGGTTGACTTTAAAATGAGGGACAGACAAAAATGTATCACATAAATAAAATAAATAAAAAATCTCCAGAAATGACTATGTTAAAGCAATAGCATAATTGGGGCTTTACAATGATGCTGAAAACTTGCAGACATAGTGGTCAAAGGGACGCAAAAGGCACTATGTGGAATAACCCACATATTATCGGTACATACACAATTCACTTTACACATTTTGAGGAAATTGGTCAGAGGTTATTGGAAGGTGTTTATTTTTAGGACTGTTCTCTCACTTTGTCTTCTGAGCTGTAACAGATTTACCTGGTATAATTACTGTACCAGGGGATGAAACAGATGCCTCTTCATCACAGCTCCCCATATTGCTAAAGCTCTTGAAAAACTTGATGTTATTCATGCCTGGATGTCTGCTATTCTCACAAGGCTTTGAAGAGAGTAGAGACAGAAGCCTGGAGATTCAAAGCCACAGCCAGACATTGTCCAGATTACTGAAATGTGGCTCTAATGCCTTTTTAACTAAACTTGGCGCACATTACTAAACATTTTTCTAGGCATTTTAAAGCATAACTGTTAGAGTAGCTAGACCTTCTGTAGATTGAGAGGAATTATTCTCTGTCAGCGCTGTGCAGTGACTGATGGGCACTTTTCCAGATGGTCACTGAAGGAGATCTCTCAAGGCAAATGCTTAAAGGTCCAATGCAGCCATTTTTATCTCAATATCAAATCAGTTCTGGGTAACAATTAAGTACTTTATTGTGATTGTTTTCAATTAAAATGGTCAAAAATGAGCAACAATAGCTTCTGAGCAAAGAGCCATTTCTCAAGCAAGAATTTTGCTATGACTGTCTGGTTGTGGTCTGAGTGGGGAGGGGAAAAATGAAGACGAGTTGGAATTGGCAGAGAGGTTTGGAACTCTCTTTCTTATTGGTCAATTCACTAATTTACCGTCTGATGATGTCACCAGGCAGGCCAAAACTCCATCACACCAAAACAGGCAGAAATTTCAGGCAGACCTTTCAAACAGCTCTTGCACTAGAAGGGCAAAATTATCATACATTTCTAATTTTCGCAGTATTATTCCAACCTCGCAATGTGGAAATATATCTTAAACACAGGAAAATCACGTTTTTGACGACAAACTGTGCCTGAAACCATCAGCAACCTATCCCGATGATGGGGTTTTGGATCAAATTAGATCATCCCTCCCTTAGTTCTCCTTTTCCATCTACCACTGTCTTTCTGCCTCAATTTCTCTATCTCCGTTTTATTTTTCCCATCCTTATCTGGCTCTTATCTCTCTCACCCTCTATCTTTCTCTTTCTTGTGTCTTATACCCTTCTCACTCTCTCCCCTCTCTGTCTCTCACTCTCTCTTTTCGTTGTCCCTCTCACTCTTTCTGTCTGCGTGTAAGGAGTGGGGCACAGCTGAAAAGGTCAGAGCACGTGTATCATATTATTTTAGATGTGGCAATAAGAAATTGTCAAGGAGGATAAGCTGCAATGTGTAGCTCTCTAGGAGAGGGGGGGGGGCGAATAAAATAAGAATTGTGGGCAGGCAGCCATAAAATGTAAGATGAATTTGGAGAAATTCAGAGGGAGAAATTATTATCGCTTGAAAAATAGTGAACAACTCTTTGAGAAGCTGCTGAATCAGGAGTGTTTTCAGATTTTTTAAATAATAAACAAAGATTTACATATTGAATACTTGAATATAGGTTACTGATATCCTTGCTGATTCATGTAATACAGTGTTATTATGCAGAGTCATGTTTTCCCTTTCATATTGGTAATCGTAATTGAATGCATAAATTATGATTATGACTTTAATTTTAGCACCCAACAACCTTATAAAGATTTAGCTCTATGCTATATTATGTAAGGCGTCCCTGTTGAATTATCAATCGGAAGACATGAATCACAAAACTGAAACAATGTGCAATACATACTGTATTTGCATTGTTACATACAGTAATACAGTAATAGTGTGTGTGATAAAGAAGGGTGTGCCACCCTGAGCCCAGACTCACATCACAGTGTTCAGTCAGGCAGAGCTCAATAATGGTGCCACCCTGTCTCGCCTTCCTATAATATACTCTCCACACGCTCTATTGAGAGGAAGGGCTGGGCGGCCTGCCATGTGATCTATTCCACTACTGCCCATTCAACAGTGCTGCAGCTACTTTGAAGTCATTAGGACCCTACTCAGCCTACAATTGACTTTTGTCTGAGAAGTGCATCAAGAATCAACAACCCTATAGTTTGTACTGTACGTATTAAGGCTTTTTGAGGAGAGATGCTCAACACTTTTATCACACTACTTATAGGCTACTACCAAGCTTTCTATATTTTTGATCATGCTGCTTTTTTCAGTCTGCTTTTGAGTCACTTGTTTTTGGTTGTTGGTTTGAACTACATTGATAGGTCTTCAGTACAAAATATGAGTGTTTGTAGATAATATCTTATGATTAGATAATATCTCATGTTTATGTCTGCGTAGAGCTCTCTACCACTAGGTATGATCATATCAATAGAGTTAGAGAGATTTCCAAGCACACAGTTTGTCTCACCCCCATCGAAGAACCATTATAGGATAAGTAGCAGCCAGCCATTATGTCATGTATAATTTATTTACTTAAATGACAGCCCTTCTGGTGTTCAATGTACTCACACACTATCACCTATGACCCATTAATACCCATGTTGTTTTACTGCAGTAATTGAGAACCAGACTTCTAGTGCAATTAGCAACCATCCTCCCCTCTACCACTGCTTCAGCTGCTCACCAGTGAGATATTGCCTAAGGCATCAAACGCATTTCATCATCCTCCTATTTCACTGACTCACTCTGAGAGGCAGGCATATGATATGAAGTTTCCTTTGGCAGATTCACCCCAATAAATCAAAAGAGTTGTTTTGTAGCTTACAGTATGCTTGTCTCCTCTTTCTCAGAGGACAGGGATGACACAGAGAGAGAGGGAGAGAGAGAGAGGAGAACTGTTTCACATCACTACAGGGGCCTCCTCCAGTCAATAAACATCAGAAAAAAGACCAGCCTTCCTCTCACTGCCTTTTCAGAAGAGCACATTAATATTCAGAGATGCCTCAAGGAGCAGAAATAGAAAGACGCGGAGGAAGATCAATAAAGGAAAGCTACCTCCGTGTCCCTATATTGCTGAGCACAACGGGGGACTGATTGGTTGCTGATACTTTTAGACAAGTTGTTGTGACATTTGATGCCTTGAACCTACGCTTGAGGCACTGTACCAAGCATGGCACTCTGTTACATTTTGAATACAATTCTAGTTGTTTTGTAGGCATTATCTGACATAAATAGGCAGCATGTCCTTGAGATTGAAACTTTGTATGAAAACTGAAATAAGTGTAAGTCTTGATTACATCTGCTCTGTACAGACACACGCATACACACACAAACGCTAGTACACGCACGCTGCACCCATGTACATTGTAATATTGCTGTATAGTGGCATTATACCTGTTGTATTGTAGTGGTGTAATTATGTTATACGATGTACTGTTTTAGCTTTTGTTTTATGTGTGATGTACTGTAAGTGCCTTAATGTGTTTGGACCCCAGGAAGAGTAGCTGCTGCCTTGGTCGCAGCTAATGGTTATCCCTAAAAAAATACAAATACAAATCTGCTCTACCTTTGGGTTCAAACGAATGTAATTGTCTCAAACTAACCTCATTATTTTACCAAATTACAGTAAAGATGTTCATCCTGAGTTAGTTAATCCTGTCGGTCTGCTTTCTGACCCAACGTCATCAGTATGTTCCACACAGCATGGGCTTGGCTTTCAAAACCTCATTAAACAAGCAGTCTTTGGCCAAAGAGGATAGAGCTGACTGAGAGAATGTAGCAAATTGCTCCATTCGGCCACGGTGGATTTCTCCATGTCAGTGTTTCAGTGCGAGGTTGTCATTCCAGCTATCACCCAGAGCAGCTGAGACCAGTCAAGGGACACCCTACAACAACCCCCTCAGACTGGACACCACAAATGGTTAACCTTATGAATGCAAAATGTCAAAATGCATTTAACTGTCGCACAAAGTGCAACAACACAGCAGTGCTTTATGTTACGAGATAAGTGATGAATGGAAGTTTTGTTTTAAACGAACGTCTGATCAAATGCTGGACAAACTTTATTAAATACACCTTACCCTTGTTAGTCTCAGAGTTTCCTCTCAGGTTGATTAATGTGACCTGGGTTCCTCACACCCTAAATCAGATAACAGTGATTAAGTGTCTATCAGATAAGTGATTGGATATCACCGCCAGAGAGTCACACTGCAAGCCAACCCGGTTTCTTATCTATAATGTTCATATGCAGGAAAACATTTTCCAAGGTAGGGACACTTTGGAATGACTGATTTGTTTCTTTAGCATTTTCCATGTGTGTCAGAGCCGAGATGCCCAGTAGATATGCTTTACTGGGACATACAGACACGAAGTGTTCTGATGTATTGTGACAGGCCAGGAGGGAACCATTATAGCCATCTGTCACACAGTACCTTAATAAACAGGAAGCTGTCATCTAACATCCTGTTGACTTCCTCCCATGCCACTTCCTTTTGATATCAGCTCTGCCCTGTGATGGATGGCTCCATTTTGGTATATATGTATGTAACATCAAACAAAAATATGGATGAAACACACATGGACTTTTTTCTGAGGACTTTAACAATTACTGTATGCAGAATTCATAGTATCTCAATGCCGATGTTTTCCTAAGTGTATGAAATGTTGAGATGTACACAGCATTCATGGATGTTATATGTCTAACTACATGGTTGAGTTGATAAACAATGCCTGGTCAGGGATGTCCTTGTGGTTTTCTGTTTGAATGAGCATGGCGCCAGAGGAGGTCACCCAGAGTAATAATGCCACAACCCTATAGAAACAAATGTTCAGTAACACCAAGTGGAAAACAACAGACACTCCAAAGGACAGATGGGATCTGGGATCTACAGAAGGGGCCGAATTTCTCGCAAGGCTGCCTCATTATTACGTCATTCAGATTAATGAGGTAATGCTGAGGAAATGTTTAAGGCAGTTTTCTCACTTTTTGGTTCAAGTGAGCCACCAGTAAAGGTACCACCACTCACTACTTACGGGCGTATCTGTTCAACCGCACGGGGGCGCTAGAGAGTCAATAAGACGTGACAGACTGCTGGAGGTCTGGACAAACAATGTGACATGCAATGTTTTTCCATGTCTACAGGATAACACTGACATGCACAATTTATTGAATGCATCAGTAATGGAATGAGTGGCACACAGCCTTGGGAGACACAAACCAATTATTTGTGCGGAAATGAAAAATGTCTGCCAGTGGAAAGAAATGGGCAAAAGCAATTATGCACAAAACATAGATCAACGACACTGCCAATGTTTCATTAAATTCACAATTGTTGAGGCCAAATATGGATACCAATGTTTGGCACGAATAATAGGTTTCTTATAATTACATATTGTTTACCAAAACCTGGGTTATGTGACATGATATTAGGGGAGACCGGGATGGTTGCAACACCATTTTTGTCAATTTCTCAGAGATTGTTAGAGCTACTTCATTCAAAATGTGATAGGAACAACTTCCATCTGTCTGCTACAAATTGGTATTGGTATTATCACTAAATCCAACAGACAAGGTGTGACTTTGGCTCAAATGCAAGGAGAGTTCAATTGTAACAGGGCTTAGGGTGAAATGTAACACTATGAAAAAATGCTTGAATCATGACATGCAACAAGATATTGAAAGCCTTTATTGAGAACATGAGAACAACATTGCCATGTTAAACATTTTGTGTGGCAGAAATAATCATTTGAGCTGTTCAAACTTTAGCATTGCTAACTTACGCCAAGTATATCTACACAAACTGGTTATATACCTGAAATAAGTTTGGTGAATCTAACTACAAAGCAGGTGATGCCGTCACAAAAAAAAAGACTCTGTTACTTCAAAATGTGATTTTTGTCAATCAAATTTGCAGAGTTTATCACAGGGTATTGCTTCGTCACATGAGGGTTGCGGACTAAACTGAACATGTGCAGTGAGTCACATGATTTTAGCTTGTTCCTGATTGGAGTATTTGAGAGTGTTACAACTATCCCGTGTTACAATCATGCCCGGTCTCACCTACTTCTTATTCATCCCAGCTAGGAGGCCAACTCTGATTAGTGGTGTGGATGTGAACAGCTAGACAGAGAAACACCTGGTAAAAACCCTGAGAGGGTAAAAGCGTACTAAGCAGGGAGACTCTGCCTGCCTATGTAATCTAGGTGATATGTCACTCAAACAAACAAGACGAAACAGCAAACACTGTGGCACGACAACATGGCATCTCAGAAGCTTGTTTACCTGCAGTCTATCACTGACAAATGGTGGATAGTGTCACACTACAACTTTGGTGATATTATTTTTGCGGAATAGAATAACAGAATATATAGCTCTCGCTGTCAAAGTACTACACATTCATTTAATTTACTTTATACCCATGTAATTGTGGCCCTATCTCTTAAACAGGAAAACACATACAGTACCAGTCAAAAGTGTGGACACCTACTCATTCAAGGGTTTTTCTTCATTTTTACTATTTTCTACGTTGTAGAATAATGATGAAGACATCAAAACTATGAAATAACACATATTATGGAATCATGTCGGAACAAAAAAAGTTTTTAACAAATCAAAATATATTTTAGATTTTAAATTCTTCAAAGTAGCCACCCTTTGCCTTGATGACAGCTTTGCATGCTCTTGGCATTCTCTCAACCAGTTTCATGAGGTAGTCACCTGGAATGCATTTCAATTAACAGGTGTGCTTTGTTAAAAGCTAATTTGTGGAATTTCTTTCCTTGTTATTGCGTTTGATCCAATAAGTTGTGTTGTGACAAGGTAGGGGTGGTATACAGAAGATAGCCCTATTTGGTAAAATACCAAGTCGATATTATGGCAAGAACAGCTCAAATAAGCAAAGAGCATTGACAGTCCATCATTACTTTAAGACATGGTCAGTCAATACGGAAAAAATGTACTTTGAAAGTTTCTTCTAGTGCAGTCACAAAAACCATCAAGCGCTATGATGAAACTGGCTGTCATGACGACCGCCATAGGAAAGCAAGACCCAAGTTCATTAGAGTTACCAGCCTCAGAAATAAGTTCAAGTAACAGACACATCACAACATCAACTGTTTAGAGGAGACTGCGTGAATCAGGCCTTCATGGTCGAATTGCTGCAAAGAAACCACTACTAAAGGACACCAATAATAAGAAGAGACTTGCTTGTGCCAAGAAACACGAGCAATGGACATTAGACCAGTGAAAATCTGTCCTTTGGTCTGATGAGTCCAAATTTGAGATTTTTGATTCCAACCGCCATGTCTTTTTGAGACGCAGAGTAGGTGAACAGATGATCTCTGGATGTGTGGTTCCCACCATGAAGCATGGAGGAGGAGGTGTGATGGTGCTTTGCTGGTGACACTGTCAGTGATTTATTGAGAATTCAAGAAACACTTAACCAGCATGACTACCACAGCATTCTGCAACGATATACCATCCCATCTGGTTTGCGACTATCATTTGTTTTTCAACAGGACAATGACCCAGCACACCTCCAGCCTGTGTAAGGGTTATTTGACCAAGAAGGAGAGTGATGGAGTGCTGCATCAGATGATCTGTTCTCCACAATCACCCAACCTCAACCCAATTGAGATGGTTTGGGATGAGTTGGACCACAGAGTGAAGAAAAAGCACCCAACAAGTACTCAGCGTATGTGGGAACTCCTTCAAGACTGTTGGAAAAGTATTCCAGGTGAAGCTGGTTGAGAGAATGCCAAGCGTGTGCATAGTTGTCATCAAGGCAAAGGGTGACTACTTTGGAGAATCTCTCAAATATAAAATATATTTTGATTTGTTTAACACTTTTTTGGTTATTACGTGATTCCAGAATATGTGTTATGTCATACTTTAGATGTCTTCACTATTATTATACAATGTATAAAATAGTACAAATAAAGTAAAACCTTTGAATGAGTAGGCGTGTCCAAACTTTTGACTGCTACTGTATTCCTGAGTCAAAAGTTATGGTTAATACCGTGATTTAATATTACAAAAAATAATCGTATTGACTTGAGAGTATATAATGTGGTGTTTTAGTTAAGTGAGCAGTGAGTCTGTGTCTGGCTGAGAGCACCATGATCTTGTTGTCCCTGGTCAAAGGGCTCCTCTCTCTGCAGGCAGAGCGGCAGAGAGAGAGATAGGGCTGGTTAAAGTTTAACCCTGCAGGCTCATAAAGCAGCTGCGGGACAGTGAACCTTTGGAGTTTGATATGATGTGATGACAGAATCACCCCAGTGACACGTTGCTAAATTCCCCAGAATGAAGGACTGAGTCTTCCGGGTGTTGATCTCTGGAATTGCTCAGGTAAGCTTTGCTCCCTAACTCTTCCTTGCTGTGTGTCTGCTGCTTTGGAGTCTTGTAAAAAAAAAATAAGCTCCCCTTGGAGATCTGCTCTCTTAGCACTGGGGATGTTTTTCATGTGACAGATCTAACTGATCACCTGTGGTCAAATGTTGTGTTGGGTGACTCGTATGTTTCTGAGGACACGGTCAAGGTAAGAAAGCAGAGGGAGAGGGAGGCACGGTTAGATGGTTTCATGTAGATGTTTGGAAACAACTTTGATTCAAACAGTGGGGTGTCATTTTCTGTTAATCGTGTTGATGTTGAAGGTGTCACATGTGTGACATGCCTGGCGGGGAAAAGCCACGTTTGGAAATGGTCATTTTAATTCAGTCGTTTATACTTTTGTAGCCGGTCTATCATTTCTATTTGTCAATTGTTGATTCTATGACAGTAAGGGCATAGTGTTCACAGTAGGGGGCTTACAGTTTCAGATAAGACAAACTGATTAACAGTAGCTCTTTCAACTGAAATGTAATCCTATTAAATACACCTACCACTACCTACCACATACATACCGTAAGGTATGGTATGTAGGCCAGATGCCAATGAACATATTAGTCATAGCTCCATTTTAACTTCGAAGTCCAGTGGAAAAAACACATAACCCAGTAAACATTAAAGGGGCTTTTCTCAAAAAGAAAGATAATTCATAAAACGTGTGACTAAAGACTCCAAAAGGGATATAAGTCTGAACTATTTGATATCATTTGTATTATAAATCTTTTCGGACTCATTTTTCCAGCAGCAGCAGCGGCCAACCCAGTGGCCTTCAGCCTTGTGTGTATTTAGCCTCAGTCAACAAAGCTCCTAAAAGCAGGTACTGATCACTGCCAGATAAGCCTCCGTCTAGTTATCTTGTTTACGCAAACGGTAACCAGGCTATCGTGAAGAGAGCCCCAGACAGAGTGAGAATAAGAGAAAGAGAGAGAGTGTAATGGAGTTCTGTAGTATTATGTTCACTCAGGGCCTACCCTCATAACGCCTTCTCTCCAAGCCACCCAGAACAGAAATAGAACATAAAGACCGTTTTCCTCCCCAGGTGTTTACCTAGGCTTAAAGTGGCACCCGCGTAACCCAATACCTCATATTTGACAGTAGAGATTCATTGAGGGTGTTTCTTGGTCAGGGAATAGAAGAGTGATGTTGCCATGGCTGGCTGCCTACGCTAATGTTCTGCTAGCGAATGATTAGGCAATAACTCATCTCTCTAGACACAGGCCTGGAGAGTATCATAATGGCAGCTAATACTGAATTCACAGATGAAAATACATGACCTGGGTCCCAGTATTGTTACTGATGACATTGTGAACAAACAATCTGAAACCTGAAATGAGAGAGTGAAACCATATCACCTCTGGCTTGACTGTCGGTGAAGGATGGTGCTCGACCCGAGAGCAGGTCTACTCCAGTATTTCATATTTTGCCTGGTGTCTTGACATTTACAACAAAGCCTTCCAGACAGCCGTTGAGGAGAGTGATGAGGAGTGAACTGTGAAAACAAAGCCATCTGTGGGCTTGTGTGTGTTGGCAGAATTCACTTTCTTAAAGGAGAGATTGGTTTGACTATTTGGAAACATTTCAAGGTGGAAAAGACAGTGTGTGCATGATATCATAATTTCCGTCATGATTGGCACTTGAGAGCGTTTGAAGATCGTTTGAGTGGCCGTCACCCCTCACGTACCCTTTGACCCCTTCTGAGTGGAGCCTTGTCGTCACTAGCAGGCCTCTCTTTGATCCATATGTGTAGAAAGAAACAGAGACAGGCCTCTCAATCAGGATGGAAATGATTGCAACACTCAGAGTTGCCTGTTTACTGTATCGTCCTGATAATTTAATCAACCTCTTACCAACAAAAGAGGATTATCTTGAAGTAGCCTATAGTGTGCTAGTGTTGGGCGTCTTGTGTCTTGTGATTGGCCATTGAAAATCAAAAGGCTTGATTAAGAGACCCTTATTCAAAGCTGTTGCATAAATCCTTCATGTATGTCTTATGTAACAGTACATGAGAGAGTGGGGTGGAATAGATTGAGACAAAAGTGGCCTCAGTGGTGGTCTGCTGTTCCTGTGGTTGGCTGAGTTTCGTTAATAATTACATAGCTGTCCTTGACAGGGAACTGAATGAAATAGGCTTCTCTCTACATGTCGTCATGACATGGAGCAATGGCATTAGTGCATAACAACTGAGTACATGTTGGAGGTGCTATTCAGCCAAAATCATACCTGATCATTCTGTAAAGGTAATCATTCTGTAAAGGTTACCATTCTGTAAAGGTAATCATTCTGTAAAGGTTACCATTCTGTAAAGGTAATCATTCTGTAAAGGCAATCATTCTGTAAAGGCTAAATTGTACTTATGAGCAAATGTATCTCACAATACAGAGCACAATTGTCTTGCTATAAGTGTGATACATTACTGAAGGTCTGAACCAGTTCAAGAGATTATGCCTAAAAAGTGAAAATAGTAACAAAAGAAGGCTTAGGCATGGTAACAGTGTGATTTGGTGACCTATTGAGCTCCAGTTCAGTCAGGTAACTGTATGGGTTGTTCAGCGATGTCACTGATGTGTTCTGAATTGTGATTTAATTTCAGTGAGCACCCCTAATTTTGCTGATTTATTGCTGACAATCGCTCTCAATGGAATCTAATCAAAAATCCGGGGATGGACTGACGGGCATGCAGAAAGAGGTGTCGCTGCGTGCACTCATTCAGCGCACAGGATATCAATTATTGCAGGTAGGAACCAGACCCCAATCATTTAGGCCTTTCACCCAGTATATGGCCAATGCACAGTGTTGGATACTATCATATGGCCCCCGCACAAAAGTCATCCTTCTTTATGGAGTTTGTGTGCAATGAAGTGGGGCTCTGATAAAATCCAACGCCTATCCATCAGTTTCAAACCTATTTTCGCTTGGCCTCGATCATGACAAGTGATAATGGGGCACCACCCTGTGGTGGAAGAGACAAACGACTGGATCCCTTTGGCCGTTATTGCTGCAGTCTGGCCCCTGGCAATTTCATTTGATTGGTGATTCTACAGCTCATACTTTATTGCTATGCGGATTGTCTGGGCAATTTGTGCACAACTACAAGATCATACCAAATGAAGATATCAGGGAGATTTCTATATGAATGCTCCAATCTCTCATTCGGAATGAAACCTGCATTACAAAAGGGCTTTGAAGTGGTAGGAAATCCTTACAAACCCTGTGCTACTGGTTACTCATTCCAGTTGTGTCCACAGGAGAATGGTCAGAGGAGGTACGGCGGGCCCCCTCCAGGCTGGGAAGGCCCTCCCCCAGAGAGGGGCAGTGAGATCTTTGTGGGGAAGCTACCCAGGGACCTCTTCGAGGATGAGCTGGTCCCCCTCTGTGAGAAAGTAAGAGATGTTTGCCGACTTAAAACGGTTGCCAAAGTGTAACCTGTTGTATGTCCTTGTTTTCAAAATAAATCCCCTTTCTATTCACAGTTTGGGAAGATCTATGAGGTCCGGATGATGATGGACTTCAACGGCAATAATAGAGGATATGCATTTGTTACCTTCACCACCAAAAATGAAGCTAAGACCGCCATGAAACAGCTCAATAACTATGAAATCAGGTAAACAATCACATGACACAATGAAATGAAATGGAGAAAAAGCCCTGTGAAGCCTAATGGTCAGCTACCAGAAACATATGCCTGAGTCATGGAAAACTCATTGCAGGACTACGAACACTCTCTTCATCAGCATGCAGCAACAATATCGGATTTCATTGTGTACATTGTTGACAAACTAAATCAATCTTCCCATTCAATTCAATCTGTTTCCTCTCCAGGAACGGAAGACTCCTAGGAGTGTGTGCCAGTGTGGACAACTGTCGTCTGTTTGTGGGGGGAATCCCCAAATCCAAGAAGAGAGAGGAGATCCTGATGGAGATGAAGAAAGTGACAGATGGGGTGTTGGAGGTGATTGTTTACCCCAGTGCTGCGGACAAGACCAAGAACAGGGGCTTCGCCTTTGTGGAGTACGACAGTCACCGTGCTGCAGCCATGGCCAGGAGGAAACTACTGCCAGGTACTGGGCCCTTATTTTATACTATTAACAGTCATAGTACTGAGAATCGCAGTCAGTCTAAAAACAGCATCATTGTAACATAATCCTATGGAAGGATATAGTATATCATATTGGATGATAACTTTGAGACTTTTGACTATGAAAACCAATTTGGGTCTTATGACTTTGGGTGGGCTGATTGGCTGAAATGTTGAACTTCCTGATCTTCTTCTCCAGGGAGGATCCAGCTGTGGGGACACGCCATCGCTGTGGACTGGGCGGAGCCTGAAGTGGAAGTGGACGAGGACACCATGGCAACGGTGAAGATTCTCTATGTGAGGAACTTGATGCTGGCTACTACAGAAGAGACCATCGAGAAGGAGTTCAACAGCATCAAACCAGGCAGGTTCAGTTACAGTACAGCCGGATAGTGTGTCACGTTTGGGTTCAACAACGAGTTTCTGTACGTGACCGTGTGTTGTAATGGGGTTGATAAGCGGATGTATGTTAACGATCCACAGGTGCTGTAGAGAGAGTGAAGAAGATCAGAGACTACGCCTTTGTCCATTTCACCCAGAGAGAGGACGCGATAAGCGCCATGGACGCAGTGAACGGAAAGGTATAATCTCTAACACTTTCTCTCTCGCGGGCCTCTCTCTCGCACCGGTCTATCCCAGGACATGTAATGTTATGACGACACGTGCTTCTATCTAAAGTGACTCCCAGTTAACCATACACGCAATATCAATACATGCAACTCATGTGGGAATCAAACTCACATCAGAATCAGGCTCCAGCCACTCAGCCACCAGAACCAAGCAATATCACACAACAATGCACGATCCAGCCACACAACAATGCACGATCCAGCCACACAACCATCCTCTACACTGAACAGTTACTAAATGTCAACTCCTCCCCTAGCTGGTGGATGGCTCTCCCGTGGAGGTGACCCTGGCCAAGCCGGTGGATAAGGACAACTATGTGCGCTACACCCGGGGTACAGGTGGCCGAGGTGGGGCCCTGCTCCAGGGGGAGTACACCTACACACTGGGCCAGGTGTATGATCCCTCAGCAGCCTACCTGGGTGCCCCAGTGTTCTACGCCCCACAGGCATATGCTGCTATTCCTAATCAGTTCCGCTTCCCCAGTGCCAAGGGGCATGTGGGTGGCCGTGGCCTGGTGCGCACACCCTCGGTTAGAGGTGGGTACCCTCTCTCTGCTTCCTCTCCACAGACAATCAGTGAGACACAAATATATATGGCAATTTATCTACCAATCTTTGTCTTTGAGTACCTGACTTGATCAATGGTATCTGCTATAATCACTTGAGAGATCCAAATCCAACCAGCCTCGATGGGTAGATTCCAACATCAGCACTTCACTGAAAGATTAAACTGAAATGACTTATCTAAATTGCAATGAATGGTTTTAATCACAGCATGTTCTAAAATACTTCATTCAAATGTTAAACAAGGCTGGAACCAAATACACATTTTGCAATGATAGTATATTTTCTTTCATTTATGTCTATGTTTGATCTCATAATAGAGATAAGTTACCCATTTTCATGCATTTAGCACTGTGCTGTACTGCTTTATTTATAGTAGAAAGAGATTTGGGATGTCTGACTCATTTAAAATGTGCTCTCCATGGCTGCATATTACAGTCTAGTATGACAAGTGCGATCATTCAATTAAGTTGGATTTGGGGGGAATTGAACATGTTGAAAATGGAATCATTGAAATGAATGACGACCCAAAAAAATAATCAAAATAACGCCACAGCTTTAAGCGGTGAAAATGAGAATCGCTGTACTGTGCCGGCCTGGATGACACCATAATCAGTGTTTACATCGTCTTGATGGCCCCCAGGTGATTTCTGGTGATTTTGATTGGATTTAATGCCTTCTTGCATTCCTAGAAATTTACATGAATGTACCTGTAGGGGCAGCGGGGGTGCGCGGAATGGGTGGTCGCGGATACCTTGCCTACGCAGGTGTAGGCCGAGGCTGTGCCACCTACCAACTAAAGACAGACAAGCACCCCGACGACAAGCTCTTTGACCTGCTGCCGGGCATGGAGCTCACGGCCATGAACCCTGTGTCTATGAAGCCTCCCGGTATCAAACATGCGCCACAGGTACACACCTCCCGGATGAGGCAATGCATGAGAACTGCATGATGAGGAACAAACACACACACGCACCCACACACTTACTTATTAGCCCTAAATAAGGTATTCAGAATTCTGCTCACTCAATAATTGAATGATGCAGAAAAACAATGTCATATCATTGATTGATCTATGGATATGTATCGATTCGTATACTATCTTCCAGATCTTGGAGGATGTGTGCCAGAAGAACAACTGGGGGCAGCCAGTTTACCAGCTTCACTCTGCCATCGGACTTGATCAAAGGCAACTGTTCCTCTACAAAGTCACCATTCCGGCTCTGGCCACCCAATACCCTAATGTGTAAGAAACACAGCCATACTTTGGCGTCTACTGTACACATCAGTTATATTTTCAGTAGTGGCTTCCTATATCGAAGGACCCCTTTGGATAAAATAACCTTTAAAAGAAGTTCACTTTTCTTTTCTTTTTTCCAAATCTGTATTTTGGATGTAAATGGCATGTTACAGAAGTGCCCAAACACCTTCTTTGCGATTCCACTTGGTTTTGATAAACGTAATCCACCAGCAATAAAACTATTCGTGCTCGTTAAGAAGTTGCAAGGGCACAGATAAAACATGAACAAATATTCCAAAAACACCCAAACATTGTCATTTTGGAAACGGCAACGCTCTCAGTATAGCGATGCAGGTCTTTAGATGTCGTACACATGAGATTTTGTCATTCCCAACTTTATCCGAAACGTTATATTCCATGTCAGACCTGTGGTGTGTGCGACTCGAGCGATACTTCTTCCGTGTAGCTCGCGCATGCGCACACGTAAAGGTAGGCTCTAGCTCCTGGGGGGGCGACTCCAGTCCGCTAGGGCCTGATTGGTGTCACACTTTTTCTCCATCCCTAGCAAACACAGCTGGTTAATCAGATTGCGTTCTAAACTGAATATCATGATTAGGTGATTATTGGAGTCAGGTGTGTAAAGCTGGAGCTGGGAAAAAACTGTAACACCAGGCCTTCGAAGGACTGGAATTGCCCACCCCTGCTATAGCTCGAGTCACACAACATGGAAAAAACGTTGTGGATAAAGATTGTAATGACACAACCGCTGAATAAGCATGAGGAAGTCTATCGCTAGTGTGGTCAATTTCTAAAGCCAAGTGAAATCGCAAAAAGAGCAAGTGTCTGGGCTCTTCTATTACATACCATTTACATACATACAACATCAACTTCTTTAACCTTCTCTCCTTTCTTTCCTCCAGGCATCCGTTCACCCCAGCCAAGCTGTGTACAGCTGTGGATGAGGCCAAGGTTCATGCTGCAGAGCATGCCCTGCAGACCCTGGGGCTGCAGACAGAGGGCGCTGAGGCCTCCTCTGCAGCAGTAGCTGCATTCCCAGGTATGTTGTAATTTATTTATTACTTACCTTTATTTAACAAGCCAAGTCAGTTAAGAACAAATTCTTATTTACAATGATGGCCTAGGAACAGTGGGATAACTGCCTTGTTCAGGGGCAGAACGACCAATTTTTACCTTGGCAGCTCGGGATTCCATCTAGCAACCTTTTGGTTACAGACCCAACACTAACCACTAGGCTACCTGCCTCCCCCAAAGGTCAATAAGACTAACCATCATCCAACCCTTTCTCTAGAGTAGGTCGCTAGCCTAGAACCACATAATGGTATACACTACATATACTAACCAAACCAAAAGGCTATCCGGCCTTCGCCGTGGCAACCCGTGGAGACGGTTATGGAGTGTTCTAAGTTCTAGGGCCATCCTGGAACCTCATTAATGACATTCTGGCAAGTGCTAGTTTGTGATAGGTTCTAGAAAATAGATATCATACAGACACAATAACAGCAAGAAATGAGATTAAACTACTTAAATGTACGTCATTTCTCCTGATCTGCAGGTTACACAATAGCGAACACCTCAGCCTCAGTAGCTGCCTCCCAGCTCAAACAGGCTGTCACCCTGGGCCAGGACCTGACAGCATACGCTACCTACGAGGGCTATCCGGCCTTCGCCGTGGCAACCCGTGGAGACGGTTATGGAGTGTTCTAAGTTCTAGGGCCATCCTGGAACCTCGTCTCAGTCACCAGCATTCTTTCTTAGTATATACATTCTCAGTCTGTGTAAAACTTATGTAGTATCCATTATGTCAATTTCATTTGATTGTGTTGATCTATTTAGTGGTAGAGGACCACAATTAGATGTTGTAGAGTTAGCAAATTGTCAGAAGTAGATTGCTTATGATGTATTTTATCATTATTTTGACGGCCAATTCTTTTTTTCCCAAATCATCTTTTTTATGACAGCTGCTGGTTCATAGTGACGGACTAGTGACTTCCTTTGACCCAATAGAGGTTGTAGTGTCCCTTTCAAGTTTGTTCAATTGTCCCTAAAAGTCTTTATATTTCCTCATAAATCATTGATAGAAGTAGAGTTTGCAAATGTCAGGGATACCATTTCTGCCATAGTTTCAATGGTGACCTTTACTTTCTACCTAAATCTGCTGCAGGTGCCTTTTGATGTTGTTGCACAGTTGTACATTGTTAAACTGAAAACACTGGCGTAGTTCAGCCACTTTTGATGGTGAGATGTGTGGAAAAGGGGGTTTCTTTCTGCTATTTGTGTCTCAGTATTTACAGATGCATACAGAGAATTTGTTTCCCTCTCTTTTCCGATGTTATAGTGTGCAGAAAATGAAAACCATCCACAAGCTGTGAAGCTGAACTGCCTATTTTAATATTTTAAGGTTTTGTTGTCTATGGAAGTCTGTGCAAACGTGTCTGTTTTAGCCATGGGATATTTATTGTAAAAAAATGTCTTTACATTGGAGTGTTAGCTATGGACGATCATCTTGAACGGAGATCGACGTCATTCTGTTTTGCTTATTCCCCGTATTACCTTACACCCGACCTAGGCTTGTGAACATGGACATTGGAAGTGTTAACACACTTATCAGGGCACGAACCGACACTGATAAATATGATAATGCCTAAGCAGTGACAGTATTAAAGTGTGTATAGCACTTAGAACGTATTTTTATACCAGAAATCCAACACTATTTGTATAGTTATATTGTTTTTGGATATTTCAAATTCTCTGTGCCTCAATAATTTCTCTGAAATCCCATAAAAGCAAATGATAAAAGGTTGAAATAAATGCAAATCTGAAATTTAAGGAGAAATGGGTACATTTTTGTGAAACTACATGTGGTACTGCTTGGGTAATTAGAACGTGTCATGAACTGCAATTGCCCATGATGAATAAACCAGCTGCATTTTGAGAACTGCTTTCTTCACTTTATTACAACTCTTTCTTTCTACATATAACTAAGAAATGTGTCACAATACTTCAAATCATTTCATTCTATAAAAGAATTAGGACTGCACATAATTACATGTGAATAAACTGATCATAAACAAATTATCTTAACTTCCATGGAAGATTAAATATAGACTAGCAATGAAGCTGCACTCATTCAAAATCACACGTATTTTCCCCTCACACCTTGTAGAGTGTAGTCCCCATTCGGCACATGGGCTTTTTGCACGTCAACCCAAAGGCCGGTTTTGTTTTGAAGCATGGGTCTTGTTTAATGCTTTAGTACTGTACGTGCATTGTATTACATTGAAATAGAGAACATACAATCTTTATCATATCAGGGCCACTAGAAGTGTACACTATCGTCTGCCTTATTTCCACTGCTGGTCTTGTCGTATTCAAATGATCAGTGGTTAGTAATTATACGTTATTTTGGAGACTCTGAAGACACCCGACACACCCTCATACGCCATGATCACAGTCTCTAGGAATCCCTTCCGCTGTTTGTAGTGTCCAAAGTGTCGGATCCTGTAGGAGCCAGCTTGGGCTGACAGAGGGATGTGCCACTCAATGGTAGCATTGCTCTCCGCTCCATTCTTCACCCAGTGAAACCTATTGGGAAAGGAGACGAGAGGAGAGGAGAGGAGAGAGAAAAGAAAACAAGAACACGGGGGACATGAGGGGTCAGTGTCACCCTCCATTCACACCCTCCATTGAAACCCTCCCCCCCACCTCCACCCCTGATGTCGTCCGGATTATGTTGATTGAGCTGTTCAAAGAGACTGTGACCTCGTTACTGTCACACAGATATATCAGGCTTTAGACTCATCATGACCACACCATGGAGGTCAGTGGACCAATGCTGACCCCATTGAACGGGGGTTGAATCTAACCCTAATTGGGCTATACAAGCTCTAAAGACCACCCCCAACCAATCATCCTGCCCAACCTACCAATGCTCCTCTCAAAAATACATGTTATGCTTTCAATTAACGTCGCAGCCGAACTCTGCCAATGAACGACCTACTCGGCCATCAATAATCTCAGTCAATTAAAATACACTGTCTACATCCTCATGATTTCTTTAGACGCATCTTGTGCGTCATTGTGAACCTGGATTTGAGCCTGTGTTTAAAGGGATACTGCGAGATTACCCAGAGCCAGATGAACTGGTGGATACCATTTTTATGTCTCTGAGTGCAGTATGAAGGAAGTTAGTGGTAGTTTTGTGAGACAACTAAGCCAACGCTAACTAGCATTAGCTCAATGACTGGAAGTCTACAGGTACAGTAGCAATGCCAGCGTACCAGTAGACATCCAGTCGTTGCGCTAACGCTAGTCAGCATTGGCTCGGAAACTACCGCTAACTTCCTTCATACTGCACGAGTTCATCTGACTGGGTAAGTAGAATAATGTCTTAAAATGCCAGAATCTCACAATATCCCTTTAATAGCAGCCTGTGTGTTAAGCTGTGGTGATAATCAGATACAAGGTGCTGACTCAGCACAACATTATCAACGAGTGGTCCTTGAACGATAAGGCCCGATGTGAATAATGCCCAATGAGCATTCTGTGCTTGTCAGATAAAATAATCAAAATGAACAGATAGTTTTCCAGGTGCTGCTAATTATTACAGCGGCCATTAAAATGATATCAAGCTCTAACAAAATGGATTATGTCTGATAGAGTGTTTATGAAATAAGAAATTTGAATGAACAGTGCTCTACCTTGTCTCCCAAGATGCATCTGTGTGAACGACGTCCCAGTATGCTGTGCTGTTATGATACTTTTCCACAGTGACAAAAGTCTTGTCCCTCTAAAATGACATGGTATCAGTGATGTGCTACATACTATACAACCAAGGTATCTAAAGAAGCATAATGCCATCAATGATACTAGTTAAGTGTAAGATTGCGGCCTCACCATATCTCCTGAGTGTCTTGGATTCCCTGCAACAAATGTGACTGAAGCAACATCCCCCTACAGGAATACATTAACATCCCTTGAACTGCATTCATATGCTGAGGAGATTCAGTATTGATGTTGTAAACAAGTTAAAAAAAACATCAGCTCATAGCATTTTGACCAAGTCAGACTTACAACCGTGTACTCTGGGTCCACTTGCTCTAAAACCTCTCCAAACGTGGTGTTGATTGGCTTTTTGTCTACAGCCGCAGCAGGAAGCAAGCTGAACAGCTGACTGTCCTTGAAGAACGGGGGCTCAGGACCCTTGGGCAGCTCCTGCTCTTTACCCTGTGAGCATAGGAGAAGAAGTTTTCCAATCAGCTGGAAAAGGACATTCACTGTAACAGGAGCCGGTACATGTACTGTACAGTATGTGATCCTCACCTCTGCAATGGCCTTGGCCAGGCCCCTAAACTTCTGAATGTATGCAGAAAGTGTATGAGGCCCGTAGATGGTGGAAGCTCCTTCATAACGCTGGATCTGTAGAAAACAATACTCATCAGTGACTATGGGCCCTTTAGTGATCAGATCAGATCAGGAGCAGTGATTTGATATCACTCAAAATCGCTTGTTCTCTCGTACCTGGTACTCCTCATAGGTGGTGATGTAATGAGTGTAGATGTTGCACAGGCCAGCGACGACCACCTCTGCGTTACTGAATGTTCCCTGGGCCTCCAGTTCCTGATCAACAAACACATACACAAGCATCATGTAATTCACAACGATGGGGCTGAAGTGGAGTAGGTCGAGAGCTTCAAGTTCCTCGGTGTCCACATCACTAAGGATTTAACATGGTCCAAACACACCAACACAATTGTGAAGAGGGTACGACAACGCCTCTCCCCCTCAGGAGGCTGAAAAGATTTGGCAAGGGCACTCTGATCTTTAGGACCTCTATAACAGGCGGTGTCAGAATACGGCCCTAAAAATTGTCAAAGACTCCAGCCATCCAAGTCATAGACTGTTCTGTCTGCTACCGCATGGCACGCAGTACCAACAGGACCCTGAACAGCTTATACCCCAAGCCATAAGACTGTTAAATAGTAAGTTAAATAGTTAACCAAATAGATACTCGGACTATCTGCATTGATCCTTTCTGCACTAACTTTTTGGACTCATCAGTGTCACATACACTGCTGCTACTGTTTACCAGTGGAGGCTCCTCAGAGGAGCAAGGGGAGGACCAACCTCCTCAGTGATTTTAATACAAATTAAAATGATTAAAAACATTTAAAAAGTTATCCTTTTTAGATAAAACTATAGTAAATATATTCACGTCACCAAATAATTGATGAAAACACACTGTTTTGCAATGGTATACAGTAGCCTCAACAGCACTCTGTAGCGTAGCACCATGGTGTAGCCAGAGGACAGCTAGCTTCCGTCCTCCTCTGGGTACATTGGCTTCAATACAAAACCTAGGAGACACATTGTTCTCACCCCATTCCATAGATTTACACAGTAATTATGACAACTTCCAGAGGACGTCCTCCAACCTATCAGAGCTCTTGCAGCATAAACTGACATGTTGTCCACCCAATCAAAGTATCAGAAAATGAATCTAGTACAGAAAGCATAAGCTACAGCCAGTAGCTGTAGCTAAAAGCTGAAATAAATCATTCTCTCTACTATTATTCTGACATTTTAAGTGGGAAGTTTACATACACCTTAGCCAAATACATTTAAACTCAGTTCTTCACAATTCCTGACATTTAATCTGAGTAAAAATTCCCTGTCTTAGGTCAGTTAGGATCACCACTTTATTTTAAGAATGTGAAATGTCAGAATAATAGTAGAGAATGATTTATTTCAGCTTTTATTTCATTCATCACATTCCCAGTGGGTCAGAAGTTTACATACACTCAATTAGTATTTGGTAGCATTGCCTTTCAATTGTTTAACTTGGGTCAAACATTTCGGGTAGCCTTACACAAGCTTCCCACAATAAGTTGGGTGCATTTTGGCCCATTCCTCCTGACAGAGCTGGTGTAACTGAGTCAGGTTGTAGGCCTCCTTGCTCGCGCATGCTTTTTCAGTTCTGCCCACACATTTTCTATAGGATTGAGGACAAGGCTTTGTGATGGCCACTCCAATACCTTGACTTTGTTGTCCTTAAGCCATTTTGCCACAACTTTGGAAGTATGCTTGGAGTCATTGTCCATTTGAAAGACCCATTTGTGACCAAGCTTTAACTTCCTGACTGATGTCTTGAGATGTTGCTTCAATATATCCATATCATTTTGCTTCCTCATGAAGCCATCTTTGTGAAGTGCACCAGTCCCTCCTGCAGTAAAGCACCCCCACAACATGATGCTGCCAACCCCGTGCTTCACGGTTGGGATGGTGTTTTTCGGCTTGCAAGCCTCCCCCTTTTTCCTCCAAACATAACAATGGTCATTATGACCAAACTGTTCTATTTTTGTTTCATCAGACAGAGGACATTTCTCCAAAAAGTACGATCTTTGTCCCCATGTGCAGTTGCAAACCATAGTCTGGCTTTTTTATAGCGGTTTTGGGGCAGTGGCTTCTTCCTTGCTGAGCGGCCTTTCAGGTTATATCAATATAGGACTCGTTTTACTGTGGATATAGATACTTTTGTAATTGTTTCCTCCAGCATCTTCACAAGGTCCTTTGCTGTTGTTCTGGGATTGATTTGCACTTTTCGCACCAAAGTACGTTCATCTCTAGGAGACAGAACGCGTCTCCTTCCTGAGAGGTATGACAGCTGCGTAGTCCCATGGTGTTTATACTTGCATACTATTGATGAACGTGGTACCTTCAGGCATTTGGAAATTACTCCCAAGGATGAACCAGACTTGTAGAGGTCTCCAATGTTTTTTCTGAGGTCTTGGCTGATTTCTTTAGATTTTCTCATGATGTCAAGCAAAGAGGCACTGAGTTTGAAGGTAGGCCTTGAAATACATCCACAGGTACACCTCCAATTGATTCAAATGATGTCAATTAGCCTATCAGAAGCTTCTAAAGCCATGACATAATTTTCTGGAATTTTCCAAGCTGTTTAAAGGCACAGTCAACGTAGTCTATGTAAACTTCTGACCCACTGGAATTGTGATACAGTGAATTATAGGTGAAATAATCTGTCTGTAAACAATTGTTGGAAAGATTATGTGTGTCATGCACAAAGTAGATGTCCTAACCGACTTGCCAAAAGTATAGTTTGTTAACAAGAAATTTGTGGAGTGGTTGAAAAACGAGTTTTAATGACTCCAACCTAAGTGTATGTAAACTTCCGACTTCAACTGTGTGTTGCAAACTTTCATTCATATGCTAAGTTGTAGAAACCGCATGATTGGGTATAGGGAAAATTAGAGTATCATGTAGTAGCCTAAACCTATCGATGTTACATTGAGCTGGGTGAATGGAATATGAATGACAGTCATCCAATATGCTGCATTAGAAGAAGAAAAAATATTGGCCTCCCAAATCTTGAACGGCACCGTCCACCCATGCTGTTTACTATCTATTATTTTATTCCTAGTTACAGTGCATTCTGAACGTATTTAGATCCCTTGACTTCTTCCACTCTGTTACTTATTCTAAAATTGATTACATTTCCCAACCCCTCATCAATCTACACAAAATACCCCATAATGACAAAGCAAAAAAATGAAATATAAGATTTACATAAGTATTCAGACCCTTTACTCAGTACTTTGTTGAAGCACCTTTGGAAGCAATTACAGCCTTGAGTCTTTTTGGGATGATGCTACAAGCTTGTCACATTTGTATTTGGAGAGTTTCTCGCATGCTTTTCTGCAGATCTTCTCAAGCTCTGTCAGGTTGGATGGGGAGTGTCGCTGCACAGCTATTTCCAGGTCTCTCCAGAGATGTTCAATCGGGTTCAAGTCCGGGGTCTGGCTGGGCCACTCAAGGACATTCAGAGACTAGTCCCGAAGCCACTCCTGCATTGTCTTGGCTGTGTGCTTAGGGTCACTGTCCTGTTAAAAGGTGAACCGTCACCCCAGTCTGAGGTCCTGAGCGCTCTGGAGCAGGTTTCATCAAGGATCTCTCTGTACTTTGCTCCCTCGATCCTGACTAGTCTCCCAGTCCCTGCTGCTGAAAAACATCCCCACAGCATGATGCTGCCACGATCATGCTTCACCGTAGGGATGGTGCCAGGTTTCCCCCAGACGTGACACTTGGCATTCAGGCCAAAGAATTCAATCTTTGTTTCTTCAGACCAGAGAATCTTTTTTCTCATGGTCTGAGAGTGTTTTTGGCTAACACCAAGTGGGCTGTCATGTGCCTTTTACTGAAGAGTGGCTTCCGTCTGGCCACTCTACCATAAAGACCTGATTGGTGGAGTGCTGCAGAGATGGTAGTCCTTCTGGAGGTTATCCCATCTCCACAGAGGAACTCTGGAGCTCTGTCAGAGTCACCATCGGGTTCTTGGTCACCTCCGTGACCAAGGCACTTCTCCCCCGATTGCTCAGTTTTTCCGGGCGGCCAGCTCTAGGAAGAGGCTTGGTGGTTCCAAACTTCTTCCATTTAAGAATGATGGAGTCCAATATGTCCTTGGGGACCTTCAATGCTGCAGACATTATTTGGTAACCTTCCCCAGATCTGTGCCTTGACACAATCCTGTCTCGGAGCTCTACAGACAATTCCTTTGACTTCCTGGCTTGGTTTTTGCTCTTACGTGCACTGTCAACTGTGGGACCTTATATATAGACAGGTGTGTGCCTTTCCAATCATTTGAATTCACCACAGGTGGACTCCAATCAAGTTGTAGAAACATCTCAAGGATGATCAATGAAAACAGGATGCATCTGAGCTCAATTTCGAGTCTCATAGCTAAGGGTCTGAATACTTATGTAAATAAGGTATTTCTGTTTTGTTTTTTTAATGCATTTGCAAAAACCTGTTATCCCTTTGTCAGTGTGTAGACTGATGAAGGAAACAAATATTTAATACATTTTAGAATAAGGCTGTAACGTAAAAAAAATGTGGAAAAAGTCAAGGGGTCTGAATACTTTCTGAATGCACTGTATATGTACACACCCACCTCAATTACCCCGTACTCCTGCACATGGACCCGGTACTGGTACCCATATAGCCAAGTTATTGTCACTCAGTGTTATCTATTATTACATGTTTTACTTTTCTATTATTTCTCTATTTTCTTTCTCTCTGCATTGTTGGGGAGGGCCTTAAGTAAGCAATTCACTGTCAGTCCAAACCTGTTGTATACGAACCATGTGATTTGATAAAATGTGAGTTGTATGACATACATTCAAATTTAAAACATAAAGAATGCTAAAATAATATTTGCCTTAATAAGTGGGTGTGCGTGCATGTGGTGTGCATGTGCCTACATTTGTATGTGTGTGATATTTGATTCTCACCTGCTTGACTGCCTCTCTTATCCTCCTTCCTGACATCGTGCTGCAACACATGGGTAAACAGAATTCAATCAATGTCTTTTAACACGTCAGCTAAACAAACACTGCGGACTGTCTGTTTTGTGTTGTGTGTTCGCTCTAAAGGTTGATTTGCATTGTTCTTCCAATGTGTGCCTGAATGCGTGACCAGCAACCCCAGAATCACAACCTGTTCCATCTCAAGTCCAACTCTAACTCATTGTTGCTTAATCGCATTTTCCATGACAGCATTGTGAGGAAAATCTAATTAGGGTCTATTAGGGTAAAAAAATAAAAAAATAAAAACTACAGACTGTAGTGGAAACTCACGTCATTTCTCCAGGGATAGCCACGATGGCCACAGGTCCTATGGTGATCATCTGAACGTCCACAATGCTTGGGTGCCAGGGGAGGGGCCAGGTCATCTAAGGCAGAGAACAGCACGGTTACAGTCACATTACACCGATGGTGACATCATGTACAGTATACTGACACACAGCTCTGGCTATGGAAACACAATTTGCCTACTGTAACGACGCAGTTCAAGCCCATGGAAAGTCTCTGGCCGCACTTGGACCGCAATGGAAAAAGAGAACAGTGCCCACCTCTCCAGTGCTAAAGAGAATAGGTTTGGGTTGGTGGCAGTCCTGAGTCTCATTGGAGGGAGCTCCAAGCAGTGCATCTCTAATTCCGTCCCAAAATGGGTCGCCCTCAACAGCTCCTGGATACATACAGCATGTACATTTCAGAACAATTCGGTACATTGAGGAGTGATTATCTACGTGAAAATTATCTTAATATAGTACAATAATATACACTGAGTGTTCAAAACATTTGGAACACCTTCCAAATATTGAGTTGCACCTCAATAACGCCGGGGCATGGACTCTACAAGGTGTCGAAAGCATCCACAGGGATGTTGGCCCATGTTGACTCCAATGCTTCCCACAGTTGTGTCAAGTTGGCTGGATGTCCTTTGGGTGGTGGACCATTCTTGATACACACGGAAAACTGTTGAGCGTGAAAAACCCAGTAGTGTTGCAGTTCTTGACACTCAAACTGCACTTAAATACCAATACCAAAACCAAATACCAATCTACACTGATTGAAGTGGATTTAACAAGTGACATCAATAAGGGATCATAGCATTCACCTGGATTTACCTGGTCAGTCTATGTCATGGAAAGAGCATGTGTTACTAATGTTTTGTACACTCAGTGTATAATGGACATTAAAAAGCAGAGAAAGGTTTCTAACCTTGTGTGAAATTGAGGTCGCCTCCTCCGTCTGTAGTCCCTGCGGCGAAGCTGTGGCCCAGGGCTGGTTTACAGGTTCTGCCCTGATTGTGAGAGACAAGCGTCAGAATCACAAAATTCAATACATACTGTATCAAAATGAACTGGGTCAAACTTCTGCAGTTATAATAATTATAATAATAATGAGGTGGGTGCTTATATTTGTCCTATTTCATACATGTACAAGTGTGTATTAATACGCATGTGTGAATTGAAAATGTGTTTTTTTGCACATCCCAACTCTTCCTGAGACACCCTCAGAGAGTGGGGTCACGGCCAGTGCCTGCCATAATCAACGGCGACCCTGGAGCAATTAGGATTAAGTGTCTTGCTCAAGGGCACATCGGCAGATTTTTCAGTTATATCACACTGCAGTCGACATCAGGGAATTATATTACCCTTAATACTTCCAGCATTATCTCTGATGTTGATAAAGCAAGGCACCATAAAAGTCAATGCCTAGAACATCCTCTTAGTGTTTCAAGATAAAGAGTGAGGCAGAGGTGAGAAGTTGAATCGAGGGCATTCTTTGTTACTTGCGACACACTTTTTGGTTTGGCTCCCTGTGTGCTCTTACAGGTCCAGAGGTTAGGTTGAGAATTAAGGTTAGGGTTTCTCACTGTGTGTGTAGAGTTTAGCTGGACGGTCACGTCAGTCATATTCACCCACTGATGGGCTGCATGGAGGGGCCCACGAACCTCCTGTCTGGCCTTACCATACAGATCCTTCAGGGGGCAGACAACAATATAACAGGCATTTACAGTTTAGTCATTTAGCAGATACTCTTATCCAGAGCTACTTACAGGGTAATTAGCATTAAGTGCCTTGCTCAAGGGCACATCAACAGATGTTTCGCCTAGTCTGCTCGGGGATTCGAACCAGCAACCTTTCGGTTACTGGCCAACGATCTTGACCCTTAGGTTACCTAGATATGGATCATCAACTCAACTAATCTCTTGATGGAGAAGATAAACATCTATCCACGTAATTGGTTTCTCAGCGAGGGAAAGTTGTTTCACAGGTCATGGACTTAAAATGGGCATATCACTCATAGTGACCGGTAAGATGTCTTACCTTTGCCCTTTTGAAAATGTTCTCTCCTATGATCTTGGTGTTGTTGAACATGTCAGATCCTGCCGGACCCAGCGCAACACACATTTTTAGCTGGAAAACATCACACAAGAGGTGGTGTACATAGGTTGGAGCGGTAGTGTTTTTTTGCTGTGGATTCTATGCGAACATAAACTTTGAATTTGCACAGAACGTAAACATGCTGATGCTGTTCAGTAAACATCTGCTACAGTATTCCATGGAGTACTCCTATTGTTTTGTGTCTGCCGTACACACCCCTCCGATGGGACAGGAGCTGTTGAGGTAATCACAGGGGAGTCCAGTGTTGGCACAGAATGGCCCTCTGATGTTTGGGCTGGCGTCTCCCAGGTTAGAAGAGGCAAAGGCTGCCACAAACGGCCCCTGGAACAAGACAGTGTCACACATACAAATGGAGTAAGGCGTCCTTCACATACAGTACCAGTCAAAACTTTGGACACACCTACTCATTCAAGTTTGGTTTTTTTGTGACTATTTTGGGTTTTTTTTTGGTTTTTTTGTGACTAAATAATCACATATGGAATCATGTAGTAACCAAATAATTGTTAAACAAATAAAAAGTAGCCACCCTTTGCCTTGATGACAGCTTTGCACACTCTTGACATTCTCTCAATCAGCTTCACCTGAAATGCTTTTCCAACAGTCTTGAAGGAGTTCCCACATATGCTGAGCACTTGTTGGCTGCTTTTCCTTTCACTCTGCGGTCCAACTCATCCCAAACCATCTCAATTGGGTTGAGGTCAGGTGATTGTGGAGGCCAGGTCATCTGATGCAGCACTCCATCACTCGGTCAAATAACCCTTACACAGCCTGGAAGTGTGTTGGGTCAATTTCCTGTTGCATCCCCACATCGTCACACCTCCTCCTCCATGCTTCACGGTGGGAACCACACATGCGGAGATCTTCCGTTCACCTACTCTGCGTCTCACAACGACACGGCGGTTGGAACCAAAATTCTCCAATTTGGACTCCAGACAAATTTCCACCGGTCTAATGTCCATTGCTCGTGTTTCTTGGCCCAAGCAAGTCTCTTCTTCGTATTGGTGTCCTTTAGTAGTGGTTCCTTTGCAGCAATTCGACCATAAAGGCCTGATTCACGCAGTCTCCTCTGAACAGTTGATGTTGAGATGTGTCTGTTACTTGAACTCTGTGAAGCATTTATTTGGGCTGCATTTTCTGAGGCTGGTAACTTATCCTCTGCAGCAGAGGTAACTTTGGGTTTTCCTTTCCTGTGGCAGTCCTCATGAGAGCCAGTTTCATCATAGCGCTTGATGGATTTTGCGACTGCACTTGAAGAAACTTTCAAAGTTCTTGAAATTTTCCGGATTGACTGACCTTCATTCGTCTTGAAGTAATGATGGACTGTCATTTCTCTTTGCTTATTTGAGCTGTTTTTGCCATAAAACATCGACTTGGTCTTTTACCAAATAGGGCTATCTTCTGTATACCACCCCTACCTTTTCAAAACACAACTGATTGGTTCAAACGCATTAAGGAAAGAAATTCCACAAATTAACAAGACACACCTTTTAATTGAAATGCATTCCAGGTGACTACCTCATGAAGCTGGTTGAAAGAACGCCAAGAGTGTGAAAAGCTGTCATCAAGGCAAAGGGTGGCTACTTTGAAGAATCTAAAATATATTTTGATTTGTTTAACACTTTTTTGGTTACTACATGATTCCATAATATTTGTTATTTCATAGTGTTGATGTCTTCACTATTATTTTACAATGTAGAAAATAGTAAAAATAAATGAGTAGGTGTGTCCAAACTTTTGCCTGGTACTCTATATATTCCATATATTACACAATGTAATATACGTAATATATTTCATATACATATTTACTTTATTAATCAATACTTAAAATGTTCCCAGCTCTAATGAACTCATACCCCAATTTAGCTTATCAAAACCAAGTTTTGCATATGTAAGCAGTCTGAAAGTTTTGATTTTGTTAAAGAAAGAAATCAAAGCTCAGCTCTCGAGTGATTGTGGAGAGCTAGGTTTAATCAACTTGCATAACGGAGAACTGCATTAACATGATTTAATTACAGAAGTTAAGTTAATTACACATTCAGCCCAAAGTGCAGAAAAATAACATTTAGATTGGCTCTATTTATTTGTTCCACACAGGCTCTCAACAGACTCGAGTCACTCTCCCAACACACACATTCAATCATTCTGTAGTTGCAATGGGGAAACGGCCAACAGCCACCACGTCTCTATTATACTAAATATGACAATGTTGATTGGACAAGGATAATGAAACCTCACCTCTCCAGGCAAGAAGCCAATGTTTTTCTCCTGCTCCAGTAGGTAAGAGGCATAGCCCATGTTATCACTGCTGACCATCTGATTGGTGTAGTTCATACTGACAGCATGGACAGCGAACCAGCTGAAAGTGACAGTGCCATATGTCAATGGGTCTGATAAATGTGAACCAACGGGTCAGAGGGCCTCAGAGACATCTCACTGCCAGTCTCATAAGTCATTATAGCCAGATTTTGACACCAACAGGCCACAGGTTGGTTTTTTATGATGCACATAAGAGGTGGAAACGTGTTTCCTTTTACCTGAGCATGCCCATACCATCTCCATCCAGGTCTGTGAACTTCAGAAGTGTGACCTGCTTGTCTGTGTTGGATTTATACCTGTAAAAGGTTGTATGATTGAGAGTCTACAATACAAACCAATTTCTGAAACATTCATTAATATGAACAAGCCTGGTCTACAAGCTATATCCTGTATTTATACTTTGTGAGCTACAGTATAAAAAAAATGGTACAAACATACTTGTTCCTCTCCTCTGCAGGGTTGTTGAGGTAGGAGTGAGGACTTCTGTTTAGGTTGCTCTCCTCGAGCTCTCCTTTGCTCATGTAGATTCTCCCAGGTTTTATATTCCTGTGTGCTATAGCAATGCTCTAAGTGGACACATAAGGTTTTATTGTCAAACCGCAAACTCCAACAGCATTTTCACTAGTTCATCCATTTTATTGTCTTAGAATACCATATATAGCGAAGTAATGCAACTCAAGTACTGTAATGCATAAAACGTGATCAATATTGTCAACTTGAGGCAGTACGATATATGGACTTATATATTGCAGTCAGGAGTGACATAGGGACAGGCACCTTGACAATTCCATTGACGATGGCTTTGATGGAGGGTTTGATGTAACCTTTACTAGTGATCATGAAGAGGGTGTATTGGAAGTACCCACCCAGACCAGAGTGTGTGTGGGTGCCGCTCAGAATCACGTTGTCCTGTCTGTACAGGTTACCATATTTCACCTCAAGTTCCTTCAGCACCTAAAACACATTGCATTGGATGAGACAACACTGACTACTAATTCAAACGTATGCATTTTTTGAGTGTGTTTTATAGTGCATTTGCATTCTCCATTTCCGTCAGCCTCCTCCTTGATTCTGAAAGCTAATAGAGCTTAACGTGTGTGTGTGTAGTTCGGTACACTGTAGCTCACCTCCAGCCGTAGCCTCTGAGAGACCATGCCGATGTCAGCTGTCACAAACACCACCCTCTTGCTCCCATTATCCACAATAAAGGCCCTGCTGAAGAGGCGTGTGTGGATACCCGCAGCAGTCTGCTCCAAGTTCGCATAGCCCATCTGGAATGAAGATATACCATTAACTTCCCTGGTTTATGGCATTGTAAGTGCAAACTGTAAACAACTAAAAACGAGGACTCCTTATCATAGATCTCATCTCATTGTCTCATCATAAATGCTATTACAGATTCTTATCAGGTATTTCTCAATGTGGGTGGGTCAATCTCAGCCACATCTCCATGACAATGATTTGTGAGCATACAAGAGACGCCACTAGTGTAATGCAAGAAGCATGCATGACTTTTTATGAAAATAGTCAAGAAAAGTTCCGGGGTCCTGAAGGACCGTTGCCACTCACCAGGGGGACATCCCCAGGGGGTCCTGTGCAGTCTGCTCTGCCCACCCCTATGAGGTATGGGTTCTCATGTGGTCCTGCAGTAGGACTTACTGTAGGCTCTGGTTCCTCTGTAGTCAAAAAACATGACACATCAGTTGTTCATACCATCAAAAATAAACACATGTTTCTGAATTAGACTTTTATAAATAAAAGGAATGTAGATTTCATTTTTGGCAGTCATGTGGTCAAGGAACGTTTACTCGTATTCGTAAATAAACAACATGATAAACCCCTGCTATCTCGCACTAAAATAACAAACTGCCCACATGCGCAAAAGCAGACAAGCGGACATGAACTCTTACGCAATCGGTCTTCCCAGTGGACGGCCATGACTGAGATGAGCCCCACAGATACTGCGGTCATGACCACAAACAGGACCATGAGGGTGACTTCGAGGGTGCTCAGGCCACAGCACACCGTTTTCCCCCGAGCCATGGCCCAACGCTAAGCATAACAGACATTGTGGTAAGAATGTTAATAGAGGCACTTCTTAGAAATGTGAGAAGTGCTTCATGAACGAAAGTCATTCAGCTTAAAGCTTGACAGAAGCACACTAATGATACGCTTGTATTAGAAAATTATAGCAAATAGAAGAAAGAAACGGTTATTGAAAAACGTAATAAAATCTGTTAATGCTGCATCATTTCATTCTGTTTTTTGCATGGATTTATTTTGCAACTGGACAGAAAAGTTGAAACTGTCTAAGTTGACAATATTCCTCAAGCAATCACAACTGTTGAAGCTCCAATTCTTTCAAACATTGAATGACATTCCAAGATAACAACAGTCAATAGCAGAATCATTTCTAGTTCACTGCAGAATGACACGTCATAGCACACCACGAGAGCATAACGGGTGTTTGTCATGGAGTAGAAAATGCCATTACCCGTACATAAGAATCACATTTCAACGTAGCAAAGCAACATGGTAAAAGCATGTCATACTCACATATTGTTTACACGCTCCTTGAGCGAAGGATCAATATCTTCAGGAGAAAAAGACAACACAAATGGAATTGTGTCTAACAGACCGACAAGGTTATAGTGTACAGTCCTGGAACTAAGGTAACATGACTTGACTGATATTTTTTTTACAGCCTGTATTGAAAACAACCCATTCGTACAATAAAATACATCTCAGCCTTGTCCAAGGGTGGCTTTGTTACATAACTATTAGATATAACTTAGAAGTATTTTTCACTCCAAAGGTCATAGATGCATATGGTTGATTACATTGTGAAATAATATACACGTGACCAAACTGAGCAGAGAAAGATCACTTCTTCAGTACATACATACAACAATCACAGATTAAGTGTGCTACATAGGATTTATTTCCTATCGGATACATTTTTCCCATGGTTTCACCACAATCAGCTCTTCTCATTGGGTGGTTAACAGGACAGTTCTGAGGTATACATTTCATTTGAGGAGAGGGGCATTTGGGTCAGTCTTCATCAGTAAGCAATTTCCTATCGGATACCTTTTTCCCATGGTTACACCACAATCAGCTCTTCTTTTTGGGTGGTTAACAGGACAGTTCTGAGGTATACATTTCATTTGAGGAGAGGGGCATTTGGGTCAGTCTTCATCAGTAAGCAGGGACATTGTCATGACCCCTCAATAAAACCTCACTGTGTTAACCTCTCTCTCCATCACACTGACCTACAATTTGGTCAAAGGACAGCCCACACAATGCAGCTATTTGGCATAATAGGCAAGAAATTACATGACATAGAGAGTCTAATATTCCCCTAACAGAGAAAAACACAAGCAATAATCAATGTAATAAATAAATCAATAGAAAATAAGAAATTAGTCAGAATTTTTTTTTTCAAACATGATTGCCTTGGAAAGACACTGAATGGATTCAAAGAATTACATGATTCTTTACATTCAGAAACAAGGAGAAAATGTAATGGAGTCATAATTGTTCAAGTGTGTGCGTGCTATATCGGTGATCAGCATCAGGATAATTCAAGCATCGTCCTATCTGTTCCAGTCTAAACACTGATGTATAACTTTAAAACGGTCATTCAATTCAACATGAATACATTAGTGAGGACACTGCTACACTTACTATACAATCATAACAAGAAAGGCACTGAGGAACATTGTTACTAATTCTTATCTCCTTTTCACTCTCTTTTGTCTCCCAACTGTAGAAATCTAAAGCATTAATTTGAAAAATAAATCTGTTATATCAGACTAGTCTCATAGACTAGACGTAACATAGTAAATGTAAATCTGGGACACTGAAATTAGTGGTTAGTTAAGGAAAAATGAAAGGAGGGTGCTTGGTCGGGGTGGATGGATGGGCTTTTAACGTGAACATATAGCATTGCGTGTTTTAGTCTCATCACGGACAACTTTAGCATTCTAGCTAATTAGCAACTTTGCAAGTACTTACTACTTTTAGCTACTTTGCAATTACTTAGCATGTTAGCTAACCTTTCCCCTAACACGTTAACCTAACTCCTAACCCTACCCCAAATCTTAACCCCTAGCCTAGCTAAGGTTAGCCAGCTAGCTAACTGTAGCGTTAGCAACCTTGCCACCTAGCTAACGTTATCCACAATTAATTGGAATTCGTAACATATCATATATTTAGCAAATTCGTAACATATTATACGAATTGAAATTCGTAACATATTGTACGAATTGCAATTTGTAACATATCATACGAAATGTAATTTGTAGCATATCATACGAATTGTAATTCGTAACATAATACGAAATGGATAACGAACATCCACAAAAGAATGCGCACCATATGAAACGTAAAATAGCATACTAAATGGAGTGTCTTGGATTTACATACAGAATAATACGAAATGCTCTGAGACCACGTTGTTTATATACTTAGGAAATGGTTTGCACTACAAAAAGCGCCTCCTGCTTCATGACAGGTCAGTTCTCAATGCTACAGCACGTCTTTTGAACCAAAACTTGGTAAAACATTTGAGCATGAAAGACTAAACATTTGGAACAGCCCAATTGCCGTGACAAACATGATTGTTTCGTTCAATTTCAGCAACAGAGTATCTGTAACAATTACAGAGAGAGATATTGGTGTTCACATATATAGTTACATGTCCTATTGTTAACTGAACTAGATCTGGACCTGACAAAGAAAATGCTTGTGATCCACTCACTGGAAACCCTTATAGCTTTCAGATTAGATGATAGACTGTTTTCCAATGTGAAATGTTTTGGCTGAAGCGATGGTTGGTCACAGTGCTAGCCAGTTGGACTGGAGTGTGCGTTACAGGAGAACACAAAAGGGAAATGGAACAGCTACAGATCTTGACTGATAGGGCATCTTCTTGTGATTAGATATAGCACTTTTAGGAGTGTAGTTAAGAGTCCTACACCATGTCCTTCTAGGGGGGGGGGGGGTCAATTCCTCCTGTCACGGGCACACAGTGTCGATCCGGCTGTACTTCACTTGACTCCACTGGGCCGATCGCCATGACAGCGGCATCTGGTAGTTCCGAGGGACGATGCCTGTGACATTCTGTTCAAGGTACTGGAAAAATCGGTACCACCACACCCTTGAGAAAAAGTTGCTCTGCGATGATTCCTTTAGCGCCTGTGAAACAAATAAAAATGTTCATGAATAACACCATTCCATAATTGTTGCACATACAAGTGATATTAGTCCATTATAGGGTAATTACATTGGTTATTCCACTAGTAAGTGTGACCAAATATAGACTTACTTGCTGGTTGGCCATGGTGTGGTACCACCAGAATAGGCGTGTGGTGATGAAGTAAGCCACCGCCACGTCTATAGAGTAGTGGTCATGAGCCAGGAGAATGCAGAAGAGTCCCACAGCACAGAGCAGCCAGCAGATCCAGTGGTACCACCATAACTTTTTGGGGGAATCTATGAGAAACAGAAAATACCTTTTATTTCATGCAACCAATCAAACATGTGTTTTTTCAACAGTCAGATATCAGATTGAATCATTCTTACAATATACCACCAGGTGTCTCTGTTGCTCCAAAATAAACATTATAGGCAGGTTTTTACTAAGAGAGGCTATGCAGTAGTTTTGTGTAGCCTACTTACACTCTTTAATGAAGAGATAGGTGAGTGTCAGCATGACTGTGTGGCCACTGTAAAGGTAGTCCCCACACATGTGGTGGGAGCCAGTGATGGTCATGCCTCCTCCTGCAATCATCTTCATCACTCGGCTCATTTGGGATGCCCAGTCACCAAACAGCTACAACAGGAAAAAAACATCACAAAAGTGTGTGAAGTTAGTGTGCTCCAGAAAGGCATAAGCACATGAAATCAGACTTATTCAACAACAATACAGTAACATTTGTATCTGTGTAAAGGTTTCAACAGTATCGCTAATTATAGTTAGATTCACAGGAAATTATAGTTAGACTCACCCCTACCATGTTCACTAGGCCTATACTGTATGACTCACACTAACTTTAGGGGGGGGGAACTCTCATGAGGAACTCACTGATTCACCACTGCTTCGTGATATCACTGAACAGACGTGCTAACGGTCGGGAGCATTGAGGTTAGCCACAGTAGGCGAAGTCATCATGTGCAGTCCAACAAAAAAAAATCCAGCCGTTGAGTCTCGAAACCGTTCCAAACATTGGCTGCAGATATATTGACGTCTTAATGGGAGGGCATACAGTAGATCAGCTTTTACTACAGCATGGCTGAGGTGAAACTGCTGAAGAAATGGGTCTACAGTCATATTGACAAATGCTGTCTACTATCCATTAAAATGGGACCAACGTTGCCACAAACGAAAAATAAATCCTCCAAAGAGGCATACATCGTCTGTTGTCGTTTAATGTGAGAACGTCTCCGGTTCTTTTTTAACCGACACTAGCTATGTTTCCATTAACTTGTCCAGTGAATTTGTTGTCGACATTTAAAAAGTTTGCATAGAAAATAAATGCGACAATTGCATGCCACGGTGCATTTCCATTTAACTAGCTTGTGTCGATAAAAATTGCTAGATGTAACAAAAGAAACAAAAAAACAAACCTACAGTGTCTAATAAAAATTAAGTGGTTGAAGTGTTTCCATTTCCCATTTAGGCAAATTGCGCATTAGGCCTAATAAAATGGCGACAGCCTGAAGCCTATGCCATCCCACCTATTTGTTTCATGTCTCAGGTAGTTTGCGAAAGCCAGCATGGATAGAATGCAATAATTGACTAATATTTGCCATATTCTAATAATTATCATGTGTCAACATAACGCTACAGTCGTGCCATGGTGAAACTTGCTCTCCTATTGATCTAAAATAATTGGATGGTGAAACTTGACAGCCAACCAGAAAAGCAAGGTGAAGCCATTCAGGCATTATTGAACTTTTTTATAGTTGAAAAAAATATATATTTTGCAAGCAGTAGGCACTTAGAATGATTCTATGGTATATTGGCATTCGCACAATTTAGTGTGCATCCCGCCACCTACTGTGTGGGATGTACAAACTACCAAAAAAACAAACAATAAATAAACCAAACAACTGTTCCGTTAAAAATAAAAATAGATCTGATCCCTACACAGGCTCAAGATGAGCCTGGGAGGGCGGGCCATCTTCCGGCGCCAGTACCGCTTGCAAGTCTTCAGATGCAAAACCCTTGAGTCCCCCAAAAAATTCTGCTGGAGCCACAATAATGTCCAGCTTCTTTGAGACGTAAAGTTTATATAAGTAACTTTTAACTGGCAGCAAACATTTACTACAGGCTGTGGTGCATCCACTACTATATGTTAACTAGCGTCACTTGTTTTCTCAACTCCTTTAAATCGCCTCCGCATAGGAGATTTGATTGACCAATAACTTTGCTCTAAACTTGTTTCTGAACAATTCACCATGCTGCCAACATGACCGAGTGGCGCAGATTACTGTTCAATTTGAGAAGGGCGGTCCTCCCTCACCTCTTTTTCCCCCATTCACGTCACAGCAGAGGTGGAAAAAGAACCCAACTGTCATACTTGAGTAAAAGTAAAGATACCTTAAAAGAAAATGACTCAAGTAAAAGTCAACCAGTAAAATTCTACTTGAGTAAAAGTCTAAAAGTATTTGGTTTAAAATATACTTTAGTATCAAAAGTAAAAGATAAATAATTTCTAATTCCTTATATTAAGCACCATTTCTTGTTTTTTTAATTTACGGGAAAGCCAGGGACACACTCCAACACTCAGACATCATTTACAAACAAAGCATTTGAGGTTAGTGAGTCCGCCATATCAGAGGCAGTAGGGATGACCAGGGATGTTCGGTTGATAAGTGCGTGTTTGACTATTTTCCTGTCCTGAAAGCATTCAAAATGTAACAGGTACTTTTGGGTGTCGAGGAAAATGTATGGAGTAAAAAGTACAATATTTTCTTAAGGAATGGAGTGAAGTAAAAGTAGTCAAAAATATAAATAATAAAGTGAAGTACAGACACTGAAAAAAAACTACTTAAGTAGTACTTTAAAGTATTTTTTACTTACAGTTGAAGTCGGAAGTTTACATACACCTTAGCCAAAAACATTTAAACTCAGTTTTTCACAATTCCTGACATTTAATCCTAGTAAAACTTCCCTGTCTTAGGTCAGTTAGGATCACCACTTTATTTTAAGAATGTGAAACGTCTGAATAATAGTAGAGGGAATGATTTATTTCAGCTTTTATTTCTTTCAGAAGTTTACATACACTCAGTTAGTATTTGGTAGCATTGCCTTTCAATTGTTTAACTTGGGTCAAACATTTAGGGTAGCCTTCCAAAAGCATCCCACAATAAGTTTGGCCCATTCCTCCTGACAGAGCTGGTGTAACTGAGTCAGGTTTGTAGGACTCCTTGCTCGCACACGCTTTTTCAGTTCTGCCCACACAATTTCTATAGGATTCAGATCAGGGCTTTTTGTGATGGCCACTCCAATACCTTGACTTTGTTGTCCTTAAGCCATTTTACCACAACTTTGGAAGTATGCTTGGGGTCATTGTCCATTTGGAAGACTCAGTTGCGACCAAGCTTTAACTTGCTGACTGATTTCGATATGTTGCTTCAATATATCCACATCATTTTCCTCCCTCATGATGCCATCTATTTTCTGAAGTGCTCCCTCCTGCAGCAAAGCACCCCCACAACATGATGCTGCCACCCCCGTGCTTCACGTTTAGGATGGTGTTCTTCGGCTTGCAAGCCTCCCCCTTTTCCCTCCAAACATAACGATGGTCATTATGACCAAACAGTTCTATTTTTGTTTCATCAGACTAGAGGACATTTCTCCAAAAAGTACGATCTTTGTCCCCATGTGCAGTTGCAAACTGTAGTCTGGCTTTTTTATGGCAGTTTTGGAGCAGTGGCTTCTTCCTTGCTGAGCGGCCTTTCAGGTTATGTCGATATAGGACTCGTTTTACTGTGGATAGAGATACTTTTGTACCTGTTTCCTCCAGGATCTTCACAAGGTCCTTTGCTGTTGTTCTGGGATTGATTTGCACTTTTCGCAACAAAGCACGTTCATCTCTAGGAGACAGAACACGTCTCCTTCCTGAGTGGTATGACGGCTGTGTGGTCCCATGGTGTTTATACTTGCGTACTATTGTTTGTACAGATGAACGTGGTACCTTCAGGCGTTTGGGAATTGCTCGCAAGGATGAACCAAACTTGCGGAGGTCTACACAATTTTTTTCTGAGGTCTTGGCTGATTTCTTTTGATTTTCCCATTATGTCAAGCAAAGAGGCACTGAGTTTGAAGGTAGGCCTTGAAATACATCCACAGGTACACCTCCAATTGACTCAAATTATGTCAATTAGCCTATCAGAAGCTTCTAGAGCCATGACATCATTTTCTGGAATTTCCCAAGCTGTTTAAAGGCACAGTCAACTTAGTGTATGTAAACTTCTGACCCACTGGAATTGTGATACAGTGAATTATAAGTGAAATAATCTGTCTGTAAACATTTTTGGGAAAAATGAATTGTGTCATGCACAAAGTAGATGTCCTAACCGACTTGCCAAAACTATAGTTTGTTAATAAGAAATTTGTGGAGAGGTTGAAAAACGAGTTTTAATGACTCCAACCTAAGTGTATGTAAATTTCCGACTTCAACCGTAAGTACTTTATACCACTACGTCACGGGCCATAGAACGGTCCCAGCATAATCGAATCCGCCCTTTGAATGGCGCTCCGGTGTGTAACGACCAGTGGTGGTGAGTATAACCAGATATTGGAATATAATGACTTAGGTTTTAGAATTAGGTTTTTCCATACTCCTGAGCACCCCAGTCCAACTAGGGCAAAACGAAATAATGGATGCAGGTATGGTAGTAGCCAACTAATATCTGAGTCTGACTAATACAGTGAACTAGAATCAAGAACCGTAATGGCGTTGCCAGCCTGAATCTAATCCAATCTGGAGCTACAATCAGTCTAATGCATCTGTAAAGCATAAAATTAGTTTCCATTAGTTACCACAGTTAAAAAGTCAAAAATGTATTTAAACAAAAATTAGCTTTTTGGTCTTAATTTAAGGTTAGGCATAAGATTAGCGGTGTGGTTAAGGGTTAGGGTTTATCACATTTTAAGAAGAAACATTTTAGAAATAGGGGGCCTGTATGACTTTGTATCTTGATCCGAGTTACTTCCTTGATGACACAGACAGCTTCATCAAAGGTAATGAGAGTTCCGTGAAAAGTGAAAAAAATACCCGGTTTGATAAATCAATTTCCCAGCCAAGCAGATACATGTAGTAATCATTTTGGATGTGAATTGGATATTCAAAAAGCTTTGTCCTTTCTTATAACAAAATGCAATTTACCACACCACCTCATAAGATGAGGAAGTACATTGTTTGTAAGGATTGCCTGCTGTAATTGTTTCAGAGATATCCAGTTTGCAGCCTAACATGCACCATAGAGAAGACCAGCAAGAGGACCCTCAGCGGGCCAGGAGCTGATCTACGCTGTCATGGGCCAGGAGCTGACCTACGCTGTCATGCCTATTAATGGGGCGCCAGAATTAGGTAGGTTTAGTCTGACCTGTTCAAACTTCAACATAGTATATGTTTGTTTGTCAGATATCACCTATCCTAACTGCCATTGGTTATAGAACAGTGACTATGTGTGTATGTGTTCACAGAGGCATCTATGGAGCCAGCACATGGAGACTTGCAAGATGATGTGATGAAGTCCAGACTGACAGAATGGCTTGATACGGATGTCTCTGAACGGAGAGCCCTGGCACTCAGCATAAAATTTTACTAGACAACTTTCACTTGTATTGTTTTTAAAATTATTGAATTGATGATATCAAACCAATATGGGGAAGGAAAAACCCTAAGTATTCTGTACCAGGATCATGGAACTCCTGTTGTATACGGGACACCACACAGGAAGGTATGACCACTCTGACATGTTTGCCAAGGTAGCCCCATTACCACCAGACAAAATGCCAATAGGCACAGTATCTGTATCAGCTGGGAATGACAATGACAGGTGCACATTGATATATTAGCAAAACACTGCTTCTATGGTATTACTACATTTGAAAGTTATCAAAACACTTAGTTTAGAACATCTACATAAATTCAGCAAGTCACCATACATCTACCTGTAGTTATTGAACTCAAACTGCAGGAGTTTGGTTTGTTGTAATTGAGTGAGGGAAAATGGATACGGGCAAGGTTCTGACATATGGGTGTGTCTTGGTGGTGGCAAGGACACACCCAAGAAACACCCACATCAAACCACATCCTCAACCCAACACGCGTTTGGCTTCTGTGACTTCTGCAAGCATTTCCTGAGGAGCAAGCCAAAGAAATGAGGCCAAATCAAAGGGTGCAGTTCCTCTCTCTAAGACATAAGGCTACTTACTACACAGTCATGTACAGTGAGGGAAAAAAGTATTTGATCCCCTGCTGATTTTGTACGTTTGCCCACTGACAAAGAAATTATCAGTCTATAATTTTAATGGTAGGTTTATTTGAACAGTGAGAGACAGAATAACAACAAAAATATCCAGAAAAATGCATGTCAAAAATGTTATAAATTGATTTGCATTTTAATGAGGGAAATAAGTATTTGACCCCTTCTCAATCAAAAAGATTTCTGGCTCCCAGGTGTCTTTCATACAGGTAACGAACGGAGATTAGGAGCACACTCTTAAAGGGAGTGCTCCTAATCTCAGTTTCTTACCTGTATAAAAGATACCTGTCCACAGAAGCAATCAATCAATCAGATTCCAAACTCTCCACCATGGCCAAGACCAAAGAGCTCTCCAAGGATGTCAGGGACAAGATTGTAGACCTACACAAGGCTGGAATGGGCTACAAGACCATCGCCAAGCAGCTTGGTGAGAAGGTGACAACAGTTTCTGTGATTATTCGCAAATGGAAGAAACACAAAAGAACTGTCAATCTCCCTCAGCCTGGGGCTCCATGCAAGATCTCACCTCGTGGAGTTGCAATGATCATGAGAACGGTGAGGAATCAGCCCAGAACTACACAGGAGGATCTTGTCAATGATCTCAAGGCAGCTGGGACCATAGTCATCAAGAAAACAATTGGTAACACACTATGCCGTGAAGGACTGAAATCCTGCAGCACCCGCAAGGTCCCCCTGCTCAAGAAAGCACATATACATGCCCGTCTGAAGTTTGCCAATGAACATTGAATGATTCAGAGGACAACTGGGTGAACGTGTTGTGGTCAGATGAGACCAAAATGGAGTTCTTTGGCATCAACCCAACTTGCCGTGTTTGGAGGAGGAGGAATGCTGCCTATGACCCCAAGAAACCATCCCCACCGTCAAACATGGAGGTGGAAACATTATGCTTTGGGGGTGTTTTTCTGATAAAGGGACAGGACAACTTCACCGCATCAAAGGGACGATGGACGGGGCCATGTACCGTCAAATCTTGGGTGAAAACCTCCTTCCCTCAGCCAGGGTATTGAAAATGGGTCGTGGATGGGTATTCCAGCATGACAATGACCCAAAACACACGGCCAAGGCAACAAAGGAGTGGCTCAAGAAGAAGCACATTAAGGTCCTGGAGTGGCCTAGCCAGTCTCCAGACCTTAATCCCATAAAAAATCTGTGGAGGGAGCTGAAGGTTCGAGTTGCCAAACATCAGCCTCGAAACCTTAATGACTTACTTGAAGAAGATCTGCAAAGAGGAGTGGGACAAAATCCCTCCTGAGATGTGTGCAAACCTGGTGGCCAACTACAAGAAACGTCTGACCTCTGTGATTGCCAACAAGGGTTTTGCCACCAAGTACTAAGTCATGTTTTGCAGAGGGGTCAAATACTTATTTCCCTCATTAAAATGCAAATCAATTCATAACATTTTTGACATGCGTTTTTCTGGATTTTTTTGTTGATATTCTGTCTCTCACTGTTCAAATAAACCTACCATTAAAATTATAGACTGATCATTTCTTTGTCAGCGGGCAAACGTACAAAATCAGCAGGGGATCAAATACTTTTTTCCCTCACTGTAACTTAGTATGCTATGTTTTTGCATAATGGAAAAATGCAACAAATATGGCATATTTCTGAGCCCAGGGAGAGGTGGTAAGTACCTTAGGAGAACACTTGAAATGCATCCCTGGCACGGGGAGTGTGGTGATGTACATGGTGATACACCTGTAGAGGTAGAGTGTGCCAACGATGAAGAAGAACCGCCGACCAACGATGGACCTGAGGATGAGAACGTTGTACATAAAGAATCAAGACCTGCTGGAGTGCTTAACCAGCACACTACTAGGGCTGTTGCGGTGACCGTATTACCGCCACACCGGCAGTCAAGAGTCATGACCGCAGTAAAATTCCACATGACCGTTGAGTCATGGCAATATCCTATTATGCTCTCTGGACATGCTTTGGTTGTACCCAAATGTAACTCAGTGCTCTATTGTCCCTCTAACAACTCTGAAATCAATGCAAATGCAATCAAAAATCACATCAAACACTTAAAATCACGATACTGTTTTGATTGTAAAACTCACCTCACTATGATCAATCAATTTGGAGAAGTTCAACAGGTTGTACCTGAGTGAAAACATGGTTGTTGTGTATGTTGTTTTAAAGCCTAACACAACTAAATGGACGACGCATTCGAAGGTGAATGCTTATGAAGGTAGAACTTGTGAATATGCATAGGCCTATATGAGAATAATTAAAATGATGATCGTGCCGATATACAATACATAGCCTAATATCCTACTGCATACTTAAGATGTCTTTGGTACATAATTGGTCTAGTCTATACTCCAAAATTAAACAAATTTGAGTAATCTTCTTTGAGTGTGGACTGTATTATTATGCTTACTGGATGGACTGGTTACCTTATGCTACGCTCCAAATGTTCTATCCACACGTCTGGGAGAGAACATATAGGCCTAGGCGATGCTGTTGGTTCATTGATTATGTAGGGCGGCTTAGAGTTGGCCTACAATTATAGTGAATTTGTATTTGATTTTGAATAGCCTAGTAATAGGCTGCTGACATTACCTTTAGCTACAGAATCTCACCAACATGCATTTCCATCTCATTTCTCGAGCGCACAGAGAGAGGAGCTGTCAACAGTTTAATTTAATGTTTAGTTTTTACCACTAAAAAGAGGAGGATCCCAGCTGCTACTATTTATATTTTTCTGCTAATATTAAGCACATTCTCCATGCTCCCCTATAAAACCGGAGTAGCCTACCCGGCATGATTGAAAAACGATGATATGATATATGATATGCATACGGATGATATGTCTTTTTTCCCCTGACCCTAAATCAAAACTAATTTTACATATTAGTAAAGACCAGATTAAATTGAGAATAGTCTGATGGGTGAAAATATGATCACTTGATGAGAGAACAGCGTGTGCAGCCTGAGGCAAGCTTTTGTTGCAACTTTCTCACATCACCAATAGCCTAAAGTCACATTACGCAGCCCATATACGTATGATTTCTAAGACATTTTAAGGTTTGTCTCATTCACAAGTTGCCAAATAACAAAAAATCAAGCATATAGGACCTGTTTCAAATTATCACTTATACGCTCAACATAGGAACTTCATATGCGCACTCGATCCGGAACGGGAGAAATATAATATCTATTTTATTCAGCTAAGTTGAAATATATTCTCCTTACTATAAAATCATATCATGTAAAATAATGGCACGGGACTTAAAAGCATATCTTGGTCATTTACCTATATTTTAACAGTGCCCACTGTAGAAGCCATAGGACGACCAGTATCATGCCATTGATTTCGCATATAGAAAAAGCCCAGTCTACTCGCCCGAAAAAGTCAAAGAACTTGTCTGGCAGGGGTGGAGTGGCCTCCTTGGCAGGCACACGTTCGTGGACCACGGAGATCATAATGGTGGTGAAGATGAAGCAGATCATGGCGTAGACAAAAGCCACGCCCGTCTTCCCCCACTCCTCAGGAAACGGAGAGCGGGTGATCTCAGGCATGGGGATCTGGATCCGCTCCTTGTGGAACTCATTGACCACACCGTTCCTCTTGGGCTTGTTCCCATTAACCTCACTGTTGACGGCCAAGATGGCGTGTCCGTTGGCATGCCCGTTTTTATGCGTTTCAATGTGGTGCTCTATCCTGAGAGTCTCCATCTTGTCCAGGAGCTGTCTGCCTCCGTCCAAGGTGACAAGGGCCAGAGGAGCCGTCTGGAAGTCTGCTTTAGAGAGCTGCAGGAGGCCCTTGCCGTTCAGGTGGCGTAAGGCCTCTGAGTATTCCTGCATTCCCACATCAGTCAGCCACAGGAGCACGTCCTTCGTTGACCAATGGACCACTTTCTTCATGTCAGACCCTGTGCCGTACGCGTTGCAAACAGAGGGAGAAACAATGGAGGGATAGTCCAGAGGTGTTCACAACTAACAAATCCTGAGCCCTCCTGAAGTCACACATCATGTGGTAAGCACATTGGGTGCTGCCGACAAATGGAGTATCCAGTCAGGTTTATCTAGAGGTTAACCCACCAAGGTGGGATTGAATTTTCAGCTGTTCGATGCAGTGACTTTTTGTACTAAAATGGGAGAAAAATAAAAACATTTGAATAAATATTCAAAATAAATTTGCATCACTTTGACATATTAGGCTTTATGTTCCCCTCAAACAATCAAGTATATCCTATACTGTATGTAATCTATTAAATAGTGTGATGACTCAAAGAAGAAAATAATTTTAACTATACAAAATGTATATTATTATAATATTCTTACATTAAAAAAAACTTTTATAATGGTAAAAGTAAAATATTCATAATGAGCGGACTAAAATTCGTCACCCATTCAACATATTTCGAAATGTCTACACACACACACAGGGCCACAGAATGTTGACACTTATGCACGCGCTCTCGTTCAAGAGGGCATGAGACTTCTATGTGGGAAGACAAAGCCAAAATGATCCGTTAAAATACCCGTTAAAAGGGCATTCAGGTGAGGAAGTAGCCAACAGCTACGTACAACAGTTATTTCATAAACACACACCGTCAACGACTAACTACTTGAACCATGTCTGATATTGTTCTTGTATCAATACAGTATAGCAGAGAAAGCAAATTCCGTTATGAGAGTCAAATACGTTTAAAATGTTTCACGCTCTGTGGAATAATTTTAAACAAATAACATTTTACCTTGTTGCTACTGTGTCTATGTTGCCGAATGAACCCCGATACGAAAATAGTTACGCTACACTATTCCTCGTAATGAACAAATAGGCAAATTGAGGCAACTTTATGTTAAGCGCGGGAGAGGTAACTTCCATGCAAGCCATTCGAAGAACTCGGGAGGGTGTGCTTACAGGGTGTGGCAACTGTATTTACAAATCTGTTCTCTCTTTCACCTCATGTGCTTTACATTAGCAAAAGGATCAAACGCCCATCGGAGCCATTTCTTCAGAAAAAATAAGTACGTCTTCTGACGTAATTCTAGTTACTGCTACCGGGTATCCTTGGGACGTCCCCAACCTCACTCCTGTGGTTTGAGTCGTAGGAGTCGACTCTTGCTCGACTCCCAAAACGGATGCGCACACACATACACACCTCATTAAACATTATATTTGATTTATTTAACTAGGCAAGTCAGTTAACTTCTACAGGATCGGTGGGTCCCTTGCAGGACGTTGAGCTAACATATGCTAATCGCATTAGCCTGAGGTTGTAAGTAATAAGAACATTTCCCAGGACATATACATATCTGATATTGGCAGAAAGCTTAAATTCTTGTTAATCTAACAGCACTGTCCAATTTACAGTAGCTATTACAGTGAAATAATACCATGCTATTGTTGAGGAGAGTGCACAGTTTTGAACATGAAAAGTTATTAATTAACAAATTAGGCACATTTGTGGAGTCTTGATACAACATTTTGAACAGAAATTCAATGGTTCATTGGATCAGTCTAAAACTTTGCACATACACTGCTGCCGTCTAGTGGCCAACATCTAAATTGACCTGGGCTGGAATAATACATAATGGCATTTCTCTAGCATTTCAAAGATGGTAAAAAAAAAAAAATTGTTGGTTTGTTCTTTGTATTATCTTTTATCAGATCTAACGTGTTATATTCTCCTACATTCCTTTCACATTTCCACAAACGTCAAAGTGTTTCCTTTCAAATGGTACCAAGAATATGCATATCCTTGCTTCAGGGCCTGAGCTACAGGCAGTTATATTTGGGTATGTCATTTTAGGCGAAAATTGGGAAAAAAAGGGGAGTATCCATAATTGCTGCACTCTGATAAATTTCCCCAGTGAATTTCTTTGGTTTAGAGATTGTGCCTCTTTTCTCATTGTTTTTTAAATATTCGCTTCCTGATAGTTTTTGTCTCTTAGATTTGAAACAATTTGCTACCATGTCTCTATAGATTACTTTTAGCTAAAATTATATCCACTAGTAGTAGCTAGCTAACTTTAACAGGCTAGGCTACTGCCTTAATCACTAATCGTTTTCGTCACACACAAACATTAAAAAAATACAATCATTTAATTGGCAGATTCATTTTTATTAATGTTTCACAATTGGATAATCCCATATAAACACACACATCACCATAGCTACCAAGGATAGTGGGAGTGAACTTGGGGAGAAGCGGGAATGGAGTGGGGGCGGGAACTGCAGCAACGCTATGAGCTGGTGGCTGGGGTACCGTGGGCGGTATAGTAGCCGATCAGGGGCGCCAGCCAATTGTCAAAATGCTGCCCCAAATTCCCTGCTCATGACGGAAGCCTGGAGGTTTTTAATTGTAGGCGTGAATATATTTCAACGTCATATCTAGACGATAATAGGCTACACTGATAACTCGTACTTGGCTGCCAAATGTATAGGTCTCCCCATAATATTTAAATTGATGAAGTGTGATCCTAATCATCATTTTAGCGATCCATCCATGGTAGACGTCCTTCCTAATAACAATGCCCCACATCCTGCTGATTTGAGCTGCTTAACCGTATTTGCACTTGACTGTGTTTATGGATGAGAAAGTGAACTTGCCATTTCCAAAAAGTTTTGTGGGGATGGTGCTTTGCAATGTAATGTCTAGGACAGGGCTCTCCCTGATTTAGTGCATCTGATTCAATAATTAATTGGTTGATAAACTGAAACAGGTTAGCTACAACTGGGGTTGGTGTGAAAACCTACTGGAAGGTAGCTCTCCAGGAACAAGGTTGGAGAGCCCTGACCTAGGACATCAACAGCCAGCCAGGGTTTCATTAAATAAGCTATAGACAACTTTTTTATTGCACATTTAGTCCTAATTAAACTGATGCATTTGGCAATGTTCAATGTCAATTCACTGGCACTATGAAGAATAGCTTAGCCATACTCATTGATAGCCTAATATATACTTTATTATAAACTGGGTGGTTCGAGCCCTAAATAATGATTGGCTGACAGCTGTGGTATGTCAGACTGTATACCACAGGTATGACAAAACATTTCTTGCATGTAGGACCTGCCTTGTTGATAGTGTTGTTAATTAAGAAGGCAGAGCAGCGCTTTATTATGGACATACTTCTCCCCATCGTAGCTACTGTTGTTTCAATATGTTTTGCCATGACAGTTAACAATCCAGGGCTACTCCAAGCAGTTTAGTCATTTCAACTTGCTCAATTTCCACATAATTTATTACAAGATTTAGTTGAGGTTTAGGGTTTAGTGAATGATTTGTCCCAAATACAATGCTTATAGTTTTAGAAATATTTAGGGCTAACTTATTACTTGCCACCCAACTTGAAACTATCTGCAACTCTTTGTTAAGTGTTGCAGTCATTTCAGTCGCTGTAGTAGCTGTATAGTGTCGAGTCATCCGCAAACATAGACACTCTGGCTTTACTCAAAGCCAGTGGCATGTCGTTAGTAAAGATTGAAAAAAGCAAGGGGCCTAAACAGCTACCCTGGGGAATTCCTGATTCTACCTGGATTATGTTTGAGAGGCTTCCATTTAAGAACACCCTCTGTGTTCTGTTACACAAGTAACTCTTTATCCACATTATAGCAGGGGGTGTAAAGCCATAACACATACATTTTTCCAGCAGCAGACTATGATCAATAATGTCAAAAGCTGCACTGAAATCTAACAAGATAGCCCCCACAATCATTTTATCATCAATTTCTCTCAGCCAATCATTTGTGTAAGGGCTGTCCTTGTTGAGTGTCCTTCCCTATAAGTGTGCTGAAAGTCTGTTGTCAATTTGTTTACTGTGAAATAGCATTGTATCTGGTCAAACACAATTTATTCCAGAAGTTTACTAAGGGTTGGTAACAGGCTGATTGGTCAGCTATTTGAGCCAGTAAAGGGGACTTTACTATTGTTAGGTAGTGGAATTACTTTTGCTTCCCTCCAGGCCTAAGGGCACACACTTTCTAGTAGGCTTAAATTGAAGATGTGGCAAATAGGAGTGGCAATATCATCTGCTATTATCCTCAGTAATTTTCCATCCAGATTGTCATTGTTGATAGACAACACCATTTTTTTGATCTCTTCTACACTGACTTTATGGAATTCCAAATTACAATGTTTGTCTTTCATAATTTGGTCCGATATACTTGGATGTGTAGTGTCAGCGTTTGTTGCTTGAATGTCATCCCTAAGTTTGCTCATCTTGCCAATGAAAAAGTCATTGAACTTATTGGCAATATCAGTGGGCTTTGTGATGAATGAGCCATCTGATTCAATGATTGATGGAGCCGAGTTGTTTTTTTTCCCCAAAAATTTCATTTAAGGTGCCCCAAAGCTTTTTACTATCATTCATCTTTGTTTCATAGTATAGCTGCTTTTTATTTAGTTTAGTCACATGATTTCTTAATTTGCAGTACGTTTGCCAATCAGTTGGGCTGCCAGACTTACTTGCCATACCTTCTGCCTCATTCCTCTCAACCATACCGTTTTTCAATTCCTCATCAATCCACGGGGATTTCACAGTTTTTACAGTCATTTTATTAATGGGTGCATGCTTATTAATAACTGGAATAAGCAATTTCATAAATGTGCCAAGTGCAGCGTATGGTTGCTCCTCATTACACACCAGCAAATATTCTTTACATCAACATATGAAACACTACAAAAAGTATTGTATGACCTCTTATACACTATATTAGGCCAAGTCTTTGGAACTTTGGTTTTCCTAGATATGGCTATTATATTGTGATCACTACATCCTATGGATTTGGATACTGCTTTAAAGCAAATTTCTGCAGCATTAGTAAAGATGTGATCAATACATGTTGATTATTTAATTCCTGTGCTGTTTGTAACTACCCTGGTAGGTTGACTGACAACCTGAACCAGGTTGCAGGCATTGGTTACAGTTTGAAGTTTTTTCTTGAGTGGGCAGCTTAATGAGGGCCAGTCAATATTTAAATCACCCAGAAAATATACCTCTATTGATATCACATACATTATCAAGCATTTCACACATATTATCCAGACACTGACACATGGTGGTCTATAGCAGCTTCCCACAAGAATGGGCTTTAGGTGAGGCAGATAAACCTGGAGCCATATTACTTCAACAGTTTTTAACATTAGATCGTCTCTAAGCTTTACAGGAATATGGTTCTGAATATAGACCGCAATACCGCCCCCGTTGGCATTTCTGTATTTTCGGTAGATGTTATAACCATCTATTGCTACCACTGCATCATCAAAGGTATTATCTAAGTGAGTTTCAGAGATAGTCAGAATATGAATGTCATCTGTTACAAGCAAGTTATTGACTTCATGGACCTTGTTTCTCAGGCTGCATATGTTAATATGAGCTATTTTTAGCACTTTTATGGGTTGCTTGATTGTTTTTAATGCTTTACTGAGAAGCTTATCAGAAGTAGACTTGCTCATGTGAGTGAGCTGCACAAAGTGGTCTTCCTACTAGGTCACACTGCCTCAGTGCTAACAGTGTAACTCTGGTTCATAGGCTCATGATTACTGCATACAATAGCTGTAGGATAAACAGAGGTATTCAGTGCAATTAGGGGCACATAAATTAAGTTACTTACATTGTGTTTGCCAATGCCCCTAGGATCATGTACATTTGATGCAGTATTATGACGACTCATTGTCACAATGGTAGGGATTAACTGAGCTGTTCTTGAATCATTGAAAAGTAATTGTTACAACGCAGCCTTGAAATGCGTGGACAGAGTCCAGGAGCCAAGATGATTTGGATGGACTCCATCATTCCTGTAGAGTATCTTTGGTTTCCAGAAGATGACAAAGTTATCTACAAAAGTGAATCCAGCAGAGCTAAAGTAATCTTTTAGCCAGATGTGTAATGCCAACAGTCTTCTGAATCTTTCACACCCACGGCCCAACGATGGTACTGGACCTGAAACGATTGGCCGTATTTTTTTTGTCTTTTAATGCTAAAATCAGTTCTTTAAAATCCATTTCCAAATGTTCTGAGCTAGCCGTCGTGATGCCATTTGACCCCACATGGACTACAACAGTGTCAGCTCCCGGCATCTGTCGTAGAACAGTCGGAAGCAGCCTTGTGATGTCATATACTCGTGCTCCTGGGTAGCACAGGGTTTTTGCCTTAGGAATTGAGATGTTTCTCACCATAGAGCTACCTATGATGACAGCTGGTGATGTTGAATGGGCCGGTCTCTCAGGCAGCCTTCCGGTCTGATGAGGGTGGGAGCTCCAAGAATTTGAACCCGAGGTAGAAGCCACCAGAGAGGACGAAGACGCAGGTACCTCCGGATCCGATCTTGAATGGGAAGCCCTCAAGGAAGAAGGTGCCGGAACCTCTGGATCTAGGGCGGCAAAGCTGTTTCTGGTCTGTGTCAAATCCGAGCTCAACATCTCCATGGAGACCCCCGTTGCCAGAGGATGCTTTCTTCGACTTCCTTCGGCGAGTGACGTACCTCCATGGCTGGTTAGTTGGGTCGAGAACAGCTCTGTTCTCCAGGGAAGGGGGAGACCCCTTCAGGGATGGAACCCTGCCTAGCACCGGCCAGTCGGCTCTGGAGAGCTGACATGCCAGCAAAACCTCCACCAGACCAGAGCGGCGTCCGGCTACTGGGGTGAAAGAAAAAGTAGGTGGGCGTGGATTCCCCAGTAGCTTGTGTAGGTTTGCTACTGTAACGGATGTGAAATGGCTAGCTAGTTAGCGGGTACGCGCTAGTAGCGTTTCAATCAGTTACGTCACTTGCTCTGAAACCTAGATGTAGTGTTGCCCCTTGTTCTGCAAGGGCCGCGGCTTTTGTGGAGCGATGGGTAACGACGCTTCGTGGGTGACTGTTGTTGATGTGTGCCCGTGTCGGGGCGAGGGGACGGTTTAAAGTTATACTGTTACACTACTTGCTTGCTAAGAGTAGCCACTTCGCTCCTGTAGTCCTCCGAAAGCAAGCCTACATTGAAAGTCAGCGCGGTCCTCATTGTCCTGGAACATAGCAAAGTCAACACAGCTCCTGCAGCACTGGAAACGTTCAATAGCGACCTCCATTTGAGACCGCCGAGCCAGCTAGGCTAGCTGGGCTTTAGTGTCTATCCCCCTATGCGGAATCTGGCAGGATCCCAGGACAGACAGCAGTGCTCACAGCAAGTAAGCCAAACAGAGCCGCAGGATCCAAAATGAAATAAAAGTATATAAAAACACTGTCAACTTTTAAACAGAGGTCTCTAGTTCAGGTTTCAGCGCTCAACAGCATTCAACAACAAACATACCTCAAACATCGATTCTCAATTGGGATCCAGTTCTAGAAAGAAAGCCATTTACTTTCATATCAGATCAAAATCATTTCACAAATGAAAAATGTACATTTACTGTTTACACTGTTATAACTGGCTTTGTCACAGTTGCAGCCGACAGTATTTTACAGTTACGACACGTTTCTGGCGGCCTTCTTCCATTACATATTGTTGTTTGGAGCATGCTAGATAGCTAATTAGCACAGGTGGTTGCCTCGGTGGTTCTGTCTATCTTTCGTAAACATGCGCTGTAACATGGAAATATGGCCGTGTGGGAACACAAACCCCAACCCTATAAAAAGGCGTTGTAATGTAAACCCCCCCCCCCCCCCCCCTCGCTGATATGAAAGATACCGTACTTATGTTTCCAAAGCCGTACCACAAGCAATGAGTGTTCAGACCGAACATCGGAGCTCTTAAAGTCCCCCGGGAAGAAGAGTAGCCAAGAGCATGAATCAACAAAATGAGTCTAATTTAGAACGTCATTATAAAGCAGAATATAAATTGTGGGCCTATTGTGACCATGACGTGGCCTATTTAAAAATGTACGTGCCACAACGTAGAAGTGCTCTCAAATCAGTGTGAATGACAGAGCCATAGAGAGGAACCGTGGTAAAGAAACCTGAATGCCAAAAAAGAGTCTGACTTAGCGATGTCCACCACCATTGAAATCAGTAATAACATATAGGCCTACAACAGGGAAAGTAGTTATCTTTCTAAACATCATCCATTGACAGTTAAGTCATCAACCCTGTAGGTCTCATAGGCCAGTGCATTGGACCGTACAACAAATGAGGATATCAAAGAATGAAGTCACACCCCTTGTTGAATAGTTATGTGAGGCAAGAGTGATTGATTTGGGATATCTAGGAGGCTAATTCTTGCAACTTAGTGATTACAGTATCAGTCTGAGCCACAGTCTATATTGAACATCTAAAAGATTTAACACGGTCAAGCAGTTTCACAACATCATTCAAGATAACAGTCAAAAATCACATGATGAGCACTGATTGCGTCATATGATGAATCAGTCGTCACAGGAAGCCTAAGCCTAATGGTACAGACACTGAGAAATCTGACTGCCGATAGGTACTTAGCACAGTAAGAGGCCGTTCCTTCTCTTGCTAGAACAAAATACGTCCCTGCTGTGAACCGGCCTGGTACCGAAAAAACCTGTAGTTTCTACTTGTAGAATCGCAATGCTCATCAGTGGACGAGAACTTGACTTTGAGACAATCAGAGTTAGGTTCAGTTTGCTTGCTAGCTATCGTTAGCAAAACGGTTAGCGTCGCCATTTGGGACAACATAGCTTCCCACTGGGCACAGACGTCAATTCAACATCAATTGCACGTTGGTTCAACGTCATTTCATTAAAATTACGTAGAAACAACATTGATTCAACCAGTGTGTGCCCAGTGGGTAGCTAGCTACTCCACGACTCTTGACAGGTAACATGCAGCTGCTTCATTCAAAAACAAATCCATTGTGATGTAATTATGTTGCTAGTTATCTAGTTGTGGCCATCTGGTTAGTATCTAGCTAGCTAGCAACAACATTAGCACAGCTTCCTAGTTAGCTTACATTAGCTACAGTAGGCACATGCCAAAAAAAATCTGCTGCCACCTTGTGGCCTGGAGAATTTAAATGAATCAAATCAATTTTATTTATATAGCCCTTCTTACATCAGCTGATATCTCAAAGTGCTGTACAGAAACCCAGCCTAAAACCCCAAACAGCAAGTAATGCAGGTGTAGAAGCACAGTGGCTAGGAAAAACTCCATAGAAAGGCCAAAACCTAGGAAGAAACCTAGAGAGGAACCAGGCTGAGGGGGGCCAGTCCTCTTCTGGCTGTGCCGGGTGGAGATTATAACAGAACATGGCCAAGATGTTCAAATGTTCATAAATGACCAGCATGGTCAAATAATAATAATCACAGTAGTTGTTGAGGGTGCAGCAAGTCAGCACCTCAGGAGTAAATGTCAGTTGGCTTTTCATAGCCGATCATTAATAGTATCTCTACCGCTCCTGCTGTCTCTAGAGAGTTGAAAACAGCAGGTCTGGGACAGGTAGCACGTCCGGTGAACAGGTCAGAGTTCCATAGCCGCAGCCAGAACAGTTGAAACTGGAGCAGCAGCACGGCCAGGTGGACTGGGGACAGCAAGGAGTCATCATGCCAGGTAGTCCTGAGGCATGGTCCTAGGGCTCAGGTCCTCCGAGAGAGAGAAAGAAAGAGAGAAAGAGAGAATTAGAGAGAACATACTTAAATTCACACAGGACACCGGATAAAACAGAAGTACTCCAGATATAACAAACTGACCCTAGCCCCCCGACACTTAAACTACTGCAACATAAATACTGGAGGCTGAGACAGGAGGGGTCAGGAGACACTGTGGCCCCATCCGATGATACCCCCGGACAGGGCCAAACAGGAAGGATATAACCCCACCCACTTTGCCAAAGCACAGACCCCACACAACTAGAGGGATATCTTCAACCACCAACTTACCATCCTGAGACAAGGCCAAGTATAGCCCACAAAAATCTCCGCCACGGCACAACCCAAGGGGGGGCGCCAACCCAGACAGGAAGATCACGTCAGTGACTAAACCCACTCAAGTAACGCACCCCTCCTAAGGACGGCATGAAAGAGCACCAGTAAGCCAGTGACTCAAACCCTGAAATAGGGTTAGAGGCAGAGAATCTCAGTGGAGAGAGGGGAACCGGCCAGGCAGAGACAGAGAGGGCGGTTCGTTGCTCCAGAGCCTTTCCGTTCACTTTCACACTCCTGGGCCAGACTACACTCAATCATATGACCCACTGAAGAGATGAGTCTTCAGTAAAGACTTAAAGGTTGAGACCGAGTCCGCGTCTCTCACATGGGTAGGCAGACCATTCCATAAAAATGGAGCTCTATAGGAGAAAACCCTGCCTCCAGCTGTTTGCTTAGAAATTCTAGGGACAATTAGGAGGCCTGCGTCTTGTGACCGTAGCGTACGTGTAGGTATGTATGGCAGGACCAAATCGGAAAGATAGGTAGGAGCAAGCCCATGTAATGCTTTGTACGTTAGCAGTAAAACCTTGAAATCAGCCATAGCCTTAACAGGAAACCAGTGTAGGGAGGCTAGCACTGGAGTAATATGATCAAATATTTTGGATCTAGTCACGATTCTAGCAGCCGTATTTAGCACTAACTGAAGTTTATTTAGTGCTTTATCCGGGTAGCCGGAAAGTAGAGCATTGCAGTAGTCTAACCTAGAAGTAACAAAAGCATGGATTCATTTTTCTGCATCATTTTTGGACAGAAAGTTTCTGATTTTTGCAATGTTACGTAGATGGAAAAAAAGCTGTCCTTGAAACAGTCTTGATATGTTCGTCAAAAGAGAGATCAGGGTCCAGAGTAACGCCGAGGTCCTTCACAGTTTAATTTGAGACGACTTTACAACCATCAAGATTAATTGTCAGATTCAACAGAAGATCTCTTTGTTTCTTGGGACCTAGAACAAGCATCTCTGTTTTGTCCGAGTTTAAATGTAGAAAGTTTGCAGCCATCCACTTCCTTGTCTGAAACACAGGCTTCTAGCAAAGGCAATTTTGGGGCTTCACCATATTTCATTGAAATGTACTGTGTGTCATCCGCATAGCAGTGAAAGTTAACATTATGTTTTCGAATGACATCCCCAAGAGGTAAAATATATAGTGAAAACAATAGTGGTCCTAAAATGGAACCTTGAGGAACACCGAAATTTACAGTTGATTTGTCAGAGGACAAACCATTCACAGAGACAAACTGATATCTTTCCGACAGATAAGATCTAAACCAGGCCAGAACTTGTCCGTGTAGACCAATTTGGGTTTCCAATCTCTCCAAAAGAATGTGGTGATCGATGGTATCAAAGGCAGCACTAAGGTCTAGGAGCACGAGGACAGATGCAGAGCCTCGGTCTGACGCCATTAAAAGGTAATTTACCACCTTCACAAGTGCAGTCTCAGTGCTATGATGGGGTCTAAAACCAGACTGAAGCATTTCGTATACATTGTTTGTCTTCAGGAAGGCAGTGAGTTGCTGCACAACAGCTTTTTCAAAAAAAATTGAGAGGAATGGAAGATTCGATATAGGCCGATAGTTTTTAGATTTTCTGGGTCAAGGATTGGCTTTTTCAAGGGAGGCTTTATTACTGCCACTTTTAGTGAGTTTGGTACACATCCGGTGGATAGAGAGACGTTTATTATGTTCAACATAGGAGGGCCAAGCATAGGAAGCAGTTCTTTCAGTAGTTTAGTTGGAATAGGGTCTAGTATGCAGCTTGAAGGTTTAGAGGCCATGATTATTTTCATCATTGTATCAAGAGATATAGTACTAAAACACTTGAGTGTCTCTCTTGATCCTAGGTCCTGGCAGAGTTGTGCAGACTCAGGACAACTGAGCTTTGGAGGAATACGCAGATTTAAAGAGGAGTCCGTAATTTGCTTTCTAATGATCATGATCTTTTCCTCAAAGAAGTTCATGAATTTATTAAGTGAAAGCCATCCTCACTTGGGGAATGCTGCTTTTTAGTAAGCTTTGCGACAGTATCAAAAAGAAATTTCGGATTGTTCTTATTTTCCTCAATTAAGTTGGAAAAATAGGATGATCGAGCAGCAGTGAGGGCTCTTCGATACTGCACGGTACTGTCTTTCCAAGCTAGTCGGAAGACTTCCAGTCTGGTGTGGCGCCATTTCCGTTTTCTGGAAGCTTGCTTCAGAGCTCGGGTATTTTCTGTATACCAGGGAGCTAGTTTCTTATGACAAATGTTTTTAGGGGTGCAACTGCATCTAGGATATTGCGCAAGGTTAAATTGGGTTCCTCAGTTAGGTGGTTAACTGTTTTTTGTCCTCTGGTGTCCTTGGGTAGGCAGAGGGAGTCTGGAAGGGCATCAAGGAATCTTTGTGTTGTCTGAGAATTTATAGCACGACTTTTGATGCTCCTTGGTTGGGGTCTGAGCAGATTATTTGTTGCGATTGCAAACGTAATATAGTCCGATAGTCCAGGGTTATAAGGAAAAACATTAAGATCCACAACATTTATTCCATGGGACAAAACTAGGTCCAGAGTATGACTGTGACAGTGAGTAGGTCCAGAGACATGTTGGACAAAACCCACTGAGTCGATGATGGCTCCGAAAGCCTTTTGGAGTGGGTCTGTGGAATTTTCCATGTGAATATTAAAATCACCAAAAATTTGAATATTATCTGCTATGACTACAAGGTCCGATAGGAATTCAGGGAACTCAGTGAGGAACGCTGTATATGGCCCAGGAGGCCTGTAAACAGTAGCTATAAAAAGTGATTGAGTAGGCTGCATAGATTTCATGACTAGAAGCTCAAAAGACGAAAACGTCATTTTTTTTTTTGTAAATTGAAATTTGCTATCGTAAATGTTAGCAACACCTCCGCCTTTGCGGGATGCACGGGGGATATGGTCACTAGTGTAACCAGGAGGTGAGGCCTCATTTAACACAGTCAATTCATCAGGGTTAAGCCATGTTTCAGTCAGGCCAATCACATCAAGTTTATGATCAGTGATTAGTTCGTTGACTATAACTGCCTTTGAAGTGAGGGATCTAACATTCATTAGCCCTATTTTGAGATGTGAGGTATCACGATCTCTTTCAAAAATGGCAGGAATGGAGGAGGTCTTTATCCTAGTGAGATTGCTAAGGCGAACACCGCCATGTTTAGTTTTGCCCAACCTAGGTCGAGGCACAGACACGGTCTCAATGGGGATAGCTGAGCTGACTACACTGACTGTGCTAGTGGCAGACTCCACTAAGCTGGCAGGCTGGCTAACAGCCTGCTGCCTGGCCTGCACCCTATTTCATTGTGGAGCTAGAGGAGTTAGAGCCCTGTCTATGTTGGTAGATAAGATGAGAGCACCCCTCCAGCTAGGATGGAGTCCGTCACTCCTCAGCAGGCCAGGCTTGGTCCTGTTTGTGGGTGAGTCCCAGAAAGAGGGCCAATTATCTACAAATTCTATATTTTGGGAGGGGCAGAAAACAGTTTTCAACCAGCGATTGAGTTGTGAGAATCTGCTGTAGAGCTCATCACTCCCCCTAACTGGGAGGGGGCCAGAGACAATTACTCGATGCCGACACATCTTTCTAGCTGATTTACACGCTGAAGCTATGTTGCGCTTGGTGACCTCTGACTGTTTCATCCTAACATCTTTGGTGCCGACGTGGATAACAATATCTCTATACTCGCCAGTTTTAGCTTTAGCCAGCACCATCTTCAGATTAGCCTTAACGTCGGTAGCCCTGCCCCCTGGTAAACAGTGTATGATCGCTGGATGATTCGTTTTAAGTCTAATACTGTGGGTAATGGAGTCGCCAATGACTAGGGTTTTCAATTTGTCAGAGCTACTGGTGGGAAGCTTCGGAGTCTCAGACCCCGTAACGGGAGGAGTAGAGACAAGAGAAGGCTCGGCCTCAGACTCCGACTCGCTGCTTAATGGGGAAAACCGGTTGAAAGTTTCTGTCGGCTGAATGAGCGACACCGGTTGAGCATTCCTACAGCATTTCCCTCCAAAAGCCATGAGAATGTTGTCCGGCTGCGGGGACCGTGCGATGGGATTTATACTAACGTTACTATCTGTACTTACTGGTGGCACAGACGCTGTTTCATCCTTTCCTACACTGAAATTACCCTTGCCTTAAGATTAAGAGGTTAAACTGTTCTTTGTGAACAACAAAACGTTAACTGCCGACACTGGGCAGAGGTGCAAAGTAGCCTACCTATCGGCAGTCAGATTTCTCAGTGCGTCTGACCCATAAAACTAAAAACTAGACTCAGAACAAAGTTAAAGTACTACCCCGTACAAACGTCAGTTTATTTCCTACTCAGGTCTCTTCAAACCATAATAAAAACACTGAACATGTGTATTGCATACAGAGTATTCTCAGAACCTCACATGGCCAGACAACTATTGATGACAGAGTGGAAAATCAGTGGGGAATCCATCCTTCGTACTAAAACAGGTGTGTGTGTGTGTGTGTAATAAAAACACTACTTGTGATATCCAGGGTTTGCTCTGCCTGCCATGGCCTTTTTCCCCCCCACACACCATCTCTATCAGAGGCGCTGCAAAAAAAGCTCTGTCCTCACCAGCCAGAAAATGTTAATCACTCACTCCCCTGAATTTCCCCTGGCTGTGTGTCCTGCAAGGCTAAGCAGAGCACTTCAGCGAGTCCTGCCCATCCACTGCGGACTAGGGTGTTTTTGCCGAACAGTCACCATCCTAAGTGTTGAAGTTTTTTTTCTCAAGTTACCTTTGTCCAAACAAAAAAAAGAGTTCAGTGTAAACTTTAAACAACTAAAACCAGATATAAAGTATGTAGATAAGATAATGGACACAATCAAAAAAAGAAACCAAACATGCGGAGATCATATGTTCACCTACTCTGCGTCTCACAAAGACACGGCAGTTGGAACCAAAAATCTCAAATTTGGACTCATCAGACCAAAGGACAGATTTCCACCGGTCTAATGTCCATTGCTCGTGTTTCTTGGCCCAAGCAAGTCTATTCTTACTGGTGTCCTTTAGTAGTGTTTTTTTGCAGAAATTTGACCATGAAGGCCTGATTCACGCAGTCTCCTCTGAACAGTTGATGTTGAGATGTGTCTGTTACTTGAACTCTGTGAAGCATTTATTTGGGCTGCAATCTGAGGTGCAGTTAACTCTAATGAGCTTATCCTTTCCGGATTGACTGACCTTCATGTCTTAAAGTAATGATGGACTGTTGTTTCTCTTTGCTTATTTGAGCTGTTCTTGCCATAATATCGACTTGGTCTTATACCAAATAGGGCCATCTTCTGTATACCACCCCTACCTTGTCACAATGCAACTGATTGGCCTGAAACGCATTAAGAAGGAAAGAAAAGGCACACCTGTTAATTGAAATGCATTCCAGGTGACTACCTCCTGAACCTGGTTGAGAGAATGACAAGAGTGTGCAAAGCTGTCAAGGCAAAGGGTGGCTACTTTAAAGAATCTCAAATATAAAATATATTTTGATTTGTTTAACTCTTTTTTTGGTTACTACATGATTCCATGTGTTATTACATAGTTTTGATGTCTTCACTATTATTATACAACGTAGAAAATAGTAAAAATTAAGAAAAACCCTGGAATGAGTAGGTGTGTCCAAACGTTTAACTGGTACTGTATATCTAACAAAGACTTGATTTTTACCCAAAACATTACATAAAACCGTGTGTTTCCAGCTGTGAGTCTTTGTGGGTACGTCTAAGAACATTCCACAGCTGGATTGTTTAAAATTTGCCCATTATTATTTTCAAAACTCTTCTAGCTCTGTCACATTAGTTGTTGATCATTGCTAAACAACCATTTTCAGGTCTTCCTATGGATTTAAGTATATTTAAGTCAAAACTGTAACTCTGCCACTCAGGAACATTCACTGTCTCCTTCGTAAGCAACTCCAGTGTAGATTTAGCCTTGTGTTTAACGTTATTGTCCTGCTGAAAATGTGAATTAATCTCCCTGTGTCTGGTGGAAAGCAGTCTGAACCAGGTTTTCCTCTACGATTTTGCATTTGCATTCCATACCCATGACATGATGCATACCCATAACATGATGCAGCCACCACTATGCTTGAAAATATGGAGAGTGGTACTCAGTAATGTGTCGTATTTACCCCAAACATAACCCTTTGTATTCAGGCCAAAAAGTGAATTGCTTTGCCACATTTTTTGCAGTATTACTTTAGTGCCTCGTTGCAAACAGGATGCATGTTTTGGAATATTTTTATTTTGTACAGGCTTCCTTCTTTTCATTTTGTCAATTAGGTTAGTATTGTGGAGTAACTACAATGTTGTTGGTCCATCATCAGTTCTCCTATCACAGCCATTAAACTCTGTAACTGTTTTAAAGTCACCATGTCCTGGTGAAATCCCTGAGCGGTTTACTTCCCATCCGGCAACAGAGTTGGGAAAGAAGCCTGTATCTTTGTACTAACTGGGTGTATTGATACACCATCCAAAGTGTAATTAATAACTTCACCATGCTCAAAAGGGATATTCAATGTCTTTTTTTCTCTTCACTTTGGAAAACCTGCCTGGTCTTTTCTGAAAACATAATTCCACTTCGACATTAAAAATGGGTATTGTGTGGAGGCCAGTGACAAACTATTTTTAATTCAGGCTGTAACACAACAAAATGTGGAAAAAGTCAGAGGATGTGAATACTTTCTGAATGTGTAATAAGCAACTGCTTTGTACGAATGAAGTAGGAATACAGTCAGAAGACCAAGAAAACAAAGCGCTATGACACGTAGGCTTCAGATGTACATTTCAACCCTCCTCTCTATTCACATTCAATGGAAATAGGCCTATGTGCATTCAAAGCATTTGCCTCTAGCCACCCAACAGGTGAAATTTACTCACTTGGCCCAAATCATTTTTGGAGGAAAAAGTCAGACTACTGAGTCCACAAAGAGACAGCACGTTACTTTAGAGAGTGAGTCATTTTCTCCTCGAAATGTGATGAGAAGTTTCCACTGTGGTGTCTATTAGAGCAGCACATTTGATTTCACAGCAGCTTCTGGTGACTCAACTCAATCTAATAGCCATTAGACATACTAAGATCATTGAGACAGGAGCAATAGACCATTTTGCGGCAATTGAAAAACTCAGCTTTTCACCAAGAAACTGCCCTCTTCAATTACCCTCATACCTGACTTGTGACCTCTTTTACTCACGAAAGACAACGTGGGCCATTCCTCTAAATTTGGCCACAGCAGCACCTCATTGCCGTCAGACAGCCACACGAGTCGGCTTTAGTAAAGCCACGTCGAAGGAGAGGCGGCAGGAAAGGATTAGAACAGGGGACATGGGTTTGTACGGTCTAGGTCTGGTGACCAGCTGGCATCATTTATCGCTTGATGATAACTTCATTCCCCACTGATCTGATAACACCACCGCAACCACGCTGGAGCGAGAAGAACCATAGCTCAGGCCAAAAGGTTGTTGACTGGTTTGGACCAAAACACTGGCTTTAAAGAACTTGAATATGACACAGATGTAGAGGATCTAAACCCATTAACACTTCGGAACAGATAGGCTAATACCTAGAAATAATTATTGACAATGTTCTTCGCAGAGAAGATATTAAAGAAGAGAAGTGGAGCAGCCGTAAAAATAATTACGCAACTTCACAAGGTCTACAAATGATCTGCTCTCTCTGATACAGTACATTACTAACGTTAGGATTGGGAATGAAGTATGCTGTGACATAACAAGTTGCCTATCTCTGCAGTGGCCTTTCCAGTTGAACGGTGGAGGACCATTGCATACTTTTCAGACAGCTGCCAGTGGAAAGCTGCCAGTGCACTTCACACAGGCATTTCTTTGTAAGCGAACAACTGAACGTTTGACTTCGGGACACACTTTTTTTTTACCGCATTTTTGTTTGTTTTGTTATTTTTTTGTTGGGGGGGGGGATTATCCATTTCACATTATACGTTTATAAAACATGTACCAGTAGGCTGCCACTCAAAATAAATTAAAAACAGTGAGAAATACAGTTTAATTGGTAGTAAATTCAATATATAAAAAAAGAAATGGGCCTGCACCCCCAACCTCCCATCCCCACCCAGCCAAAATGTCTTTATCCAGAAAACCTCCCTGGTCTTTGTGGTTGAATCTATGTTTGAAATTCACTGCTCGACTTAGAGATAATTGTATGCGTGGGGTACAGAGATGAGTTAGTCATTCAAATATCACGTTAAACACTATTATTGCACACAGAGTGAGTCCATGCAACTTATTATATGACTTGTTAAGCACATTTTTACTCCTGAAGTTATTTAGGCTTGCCATAACAAAGGGGTTGAATACTTATTGACTCAAGACACTTCAGCTTTTAATTTTTAATTAATATCTAAACATTTCAAAAAACATAATTCCACTGACATTATGGGGTATTGTGTGTAGGCCAGTGACAAAAATCTAAACTTCATCCATTTTAAATTCGGTCGGTAACACAATAAAATGTGGAAAAAGGGGTGTGAATACTTTCTGAAGGCACTGTAAAGTACATATACTGTATATTGTTTGTATGTATGTGTTGGGCTTTATCAATTGTATGTGTTGGGCTTAACTGATATGCTTTACAGAGTTAAGTATATTTGTCCATGCCTCAATTGTTCGAAAAGTCTAACGTTAAAACTTCTAATAGTAACTGTATCCACTGGCAAATTGGGAGAGTGAGATGATTGCTATCTAAGAGACATCGTTTTTTTGCGGCAGTGCTGCCTGCCAGTAATAGTCTCTGATTGAGAGATTCAAGAGCTATCATAGTTAACGTAATAGATGCAACCATTGAATATTTGCATACATGCACATACATGCAATTTCGTAATTTTACCCCAGAAGCATTTAACTGAATGTCACTCACACATCATATGGAGGAATGTGCCTACCCGATTTAGGGGACACAGTGAACAGTTGGGAGTTAGGGCCAATTTCATCGTAAAATGTTTTCTTGGTATAAAATATAGTGTCACGTCCTGACCATAGAGAGCCTTTATTTTCTATGGTGGTGTAGGTCAAGGTGTGACTGGGGGTGTTAGTCTAGTTTATTATTTCTATGTGGGTGTTCTAGTTTTCATGTTTCTATGTTGGTGATTTGTGTGATTCCCAATTAGAGGCAGCTGGTCATCGTTGTCTCTAATTGGGGATCATATTTAAGTAGTGTTTGTTCCCACCTGTGTTTGTGGGATATTGTATTTTGAGTAAGTGTATGTAGCACCGCTGTAGTAACGGTTCGTTGTTCATTTATTGTTTTTGTTAAGTTAAACTATTAAATAATTATGTGGAACTTTAATCACGCTGCGCCTTGGTCCGTTTCTACAAACGATTGTGACATATAGTCTGAACAAACTTCAAATGTATAAATTGATGGATTGGATTTCAGTATGCCAAGGTCATATTTTTCCATACTCTGTTCCAGTTAAAGGGTTGTTCAGATTCAATTAGATCTGTGGACCACACCTTTTTAATGGCTAGCATAGCATATGAGCTTTCCAAAAGTTGTTTATATATTATAGAGATTAGTTCAAACTTGTCTCAACTTCAGTCCACACTTGTCTCAGTTTTGACCCCTGGTTTCAGGCCACAAATGAGCCATGACATTATTGCAATACAAATGGGTGAATTCAAACTTCTCTTAATTTCTTCAACAAACCGTGGTGCTTTAGGCACTACTGTTGCACAGATGGAAATTAAAACAATGACTCAACTGGACCAATATCAACTTATTTCCATCCACTTTACAAATTCATTTGTTTTGTGGTTCAACCAGGACAGCTCCTGGTAGTGTGATTCATATGGGTAACTACCAACAGACACGAACCGTGTGTTTCAGGAATTCTCTCAGTCCATTCCCCCTATTTGCACTAACCAGTGCTTCATCAGCAACAAAAGCAGTTAAATATCAGCTAGATGAGCCAGGACAAAACTTAACGATTGCAAAATCTAAAGGCCAAAAGTGTGACCTCTATCTTAAACAGCCAAGCTAATTTATCAGTGCTCATTTGGTCATGACAAACAATCTTGATGCCTACAACACAGCAGTGTGTGCTTTGGCCTTTGACTGACTGTGAAATTAAATTCAATGAATGCATGAATCTCCATCTCAAACCACATCCATCTGAAATACAAACCAGCCTGTGGTGGATGAGAGAGTTGAGGAAATGAAACATATCAAGCTTATTTGGTTACATTTACTGTAGGCTAAATTGTGAAAAAGATCGGGTCATTTTCAGCCAATGGAAGGAATTAAGACTATTACTGATGTCAGTGAAAGCCATACACAGCTACAATCAAATCCAACCCTCATCACTGTGTATACATTTCAAAGCATAGTAGCCTACCTACCAAACAAAGGCATTGCCTTTCAGCCAGTCTCTTAGTAGGCATTATCATTGAGAAAAACTAATTGCACAACAGCCACAGGTAATGAGAAACTCCTTCGCCCATGAGTGCAGTCTACTCAATCCAACACAGGGATAAATGACCACAATTTATAACCTCTCTCTCAAAAGTGGCACTGAGGTTTTCCTAATGAGGCCTGTGAATAATGCAGGAACACAACGGGAACTTCTGCCAGACACAGACACCACCTCTATTTACAGTTAGTCTGTACCCAACCAGGGACATTGAGTTCAACCTTCACTGTCATGCAGGTCTTGTGTTTATCCATCAGTCAAACCTAAGAGACCCAATGGTAAGTGTTATTGGCACAATTAGAAATACAATAGGCCGTTTACATATGCAGGTATCATTTACCCATTCAAACTGGGATTAACCACTAAGAGAAAGAAAAAATATACATGGTTAGGCCTAAACCTACCAAGTACAGGACAACAGCCTACCTGGCCTACCGATGCTGTGTCCATTTGAACAACGTCCAAGGTAAAATTTTCCATCCAAATTGTCAGACCCTGGTGGCTTGTCATTGTTGATAGACAACAATTTTTTTTTTGCCTCTTCCACACTAACTTTAAGATGTAAAATTACATAAAAGGACTTAAATCATGGATATTAATTGTTCACCAATTCCCATATGCTGTAGAATAGGCCATAAATATTTATACTCTAGGCAGTTAAAAGCTTTTTCTTAAAAACAAGTTTTGAAAAAAAAAAAAGGCAATGCAAGTAATGTATATCTAGGGCTACACCATACAGCTTTACTATTAAATAATATATATCTCATGTGATATGCATATCATTGCATGATTCATTCTTTATAAACAAGAACAATAAAGAAGTGCAATCTTCCATTAGAATTTTTCACTGCACCTGTGCAATTTATCTCTGGAGATGGACACAGCTGCACCGGGGATTTTTTTGCCTAGAAAATGAAGGTAAAGAGTGGTCCTCTCTATCAAGAACACCTGGGAGAATTCTAATGGGCTATGAATAGCCACAGGCTCCTGCATAATGCTAGCATTTTCAAATAGACAGTAAATGTACTTAAACATTATACCATCTATTAACGAAGCCGTCTGCACGCAATACAGATTTGGAAACATTTGGAATTTAGCTTGCAACTGAGCAAACAGACCAAGAAATCGCGTGTGTGGCGTCTGATAGGAAAGTCCTTGCCTCCAAAAGATGGAATGTGCCAGGCACCTGAAATTCCTTCAGGAATTTCACTAATGCAAAGCCCTTTTGTCATTTTCTTACTGCTCTGCTGATGAATAGCTACGGAACTATACAATCCTGGAATTTCGCAAATCTCGGGATATAAAAGAAAATATGTCTCATGCTCAGGCACATAAAAAGCAGTGATAAACCTTTATTGTATTCGCCCTCTGGTGGGGAGAAGTGATATTTTTCTGATAGACCCAGTGGATTCAACATCATTTGGTTTCTATCTACGTTTGGGATATTTGATTGATTTTGATATCCCACAGCCCTGAACACGGTTTGTTTTATTATCTTGATTTCTGTCCAATTTCTACACCGATTATAACTAAGTCATGCAGTTTAGTGTGGGTCCCTTGCCACACGAAAACGCAGGGATATAATATGGTTGGCCGGCTGGTGGAGCTCCATTTTTATTGTTGTTGCCAAGTTCAAAGTTCGCAGCGAAACAACAAACAAAGCAGACGGCAATGTACTAGCTAACTTAGTTTAGTAGTTTGTAAGTATCAATTATTACTACCTCAACTAATTTTGACGAAATGACATCTGCGTTATCTAAACAAACGTTGTTGTTCACGACATTTAGTCTAGCTTTGACCCGGTTTTCATACTGCTCAGTTGCAAATGCTAACGTTAATTCAAGCATACCTGCGATTGCAAATTATTTCGGAACGAAAGGCAGATATGAGGAAATAAACCCTTATCTCATTAATGACATCCTCTCGGTAAACAAATCCCTTCTAAAACCGGGATGTACCGATTGCACTGCTATTCATGTGACCGCCATAATTCGGCATGGAACACGATATCCAACGACCAAAAATATCAAAAGGATGCAACGGCTTTACGACCTTGTTCTAAACGACGCAATGAACACCGATAAATGGCTGACTGAAATAAAAACCAAGTGGGAAATGTGGTACACTGAAGACATGGATGGGAAGCTTGTGGAAAAGGGGAGAGATGACCATCGACATCTGGCTGTCAGGTTGGCAACATTCTTTCCATCTTTGATGTCAGAGGAAAACCTCAGGAGCCATCGTATCCGTTTCATCACTAGCTCCAAACACAGATGCGTGGACAGCATTGTCGCTTTCCAAGAAGGCCTACTCAACCTTTGGAAAGTAACAGGTGAGTTTGTAGAGTGTAAGAAATTGTATAAGATACTGGTAACTTGTTTTAACCACTTCCCAACATAAGCTATAACTTGGCACAACATCCACCCATCCCCCACTATACCCCCACATTTTGTACCTTGTTAAGTAACCACAGACCCACATACTCAACCCTCCCCCATGAATAGGACTCTGTTAAAACAGATGCACATGCATTCTGCTCAAGGATGAGACTTTAAGACAATGAACTGTGGGAAGGGCCAATGGAAACGTCGACATCAGGCCGAACAGGATTACCCACGACCCAGATCGACCAATCGGAAGGCCAGACTACCAGATCAACCTACTTTGCTAGTTGCCTATATAATCTGTATGAACTGCTTAGAGCGCTCTCTTCTCCGACGATTCCATAAGAATCAGACAGAAAGGGGCCGTGCACGCTTTTGCCTGATATCTTTACACTTGAATAAAACGGCCTTATTATACAAATATCCACCTCGTCCTATGTCTCCACTTGGTCTCCTGTCTCCAGTAAACGTTTTATCAACAAGAGTAAAGCTAGTTTAGTCGTTTTCCTATTCTCTGAATTATAAATAGGCCTGGGGGTATCACACGCAGTCACTCACACTGATCACCAGTGCTTTTTTTCTCTCCTCCGGCTCCCAGAAAGACGGTAATGTAAAAGCGCGGTGATCATTCAGCGTATTCATCCTATCCTGCCACACTGATTCTAAATCTAATTTTATTGGTCACATACACATATTTAGCAGACGTAATTACGGATGCTTCTGAGAAATAATACACACACAAAAACCAAATACTTAAAAGTTGCTTAGGAGCTAGAAGCAAAGGTGTCCCGTCTGACCTGAGCTGTGTTCGAAAACTACTATTTGTGACGTACATTTAGTATGTTGTATGCTTATTGGTCATTTAAGTAATAATGCCCGAGAAGCCGGTGTTTGGTGGATATATTGGCAAAGGTGTTGTTAGGCCCCTGTAAATGTTAGTCTAAAAGAAATGTGAGAATATCTAGATGCTTTTTATAGTTTATAAATTGCCTGGCTGGGTTGATGAGGCAGATGGAACAGAGTAAATAGGCATTTATGTCATAGCAGGTGGTAACTTGTGGAATAGACACCGTCTGGAATCCGGTTTTAACCAATCACCATTCAGGATTAGACCCACCCATTGTATAAAGTTAGTATGCCAAAAGTTCCTGGATGTCTTACTACAGTCGCCAAAATTCGAAGTATACAACAGTGGACACTTTCTGTGCTTTTAGGGCCCATAATGCAATTCTTCAGAAATGAGCATGGCTTCACAACAATTTCAGATTTTAAGAAATGGTGGAAAATATGCAGCCGAAGTCTGACGAGAGCGGATACAAATGTAAGTACAAAAAGTTCATTAGTTAAATTAGTTAACTAATTATGATAAATGTTAAGAAAATGTTGAGCAATGTAATAAAAAAAGTAAATACTTTTCAAATAAGTTACGTTACATGTGATGTTGGCTGACAATTTGTTTTGCTACGCTAGCCTTACGAACCGCATAGCAAATCATTACAGCAGTTGCTTGTATGTATCGGTATGTTAGCTAGCTACCTAACGTTACTTGGCTACTAATAAATCGACAGTTTATTGACAGTTTATTAACTATATGCTATCTAACTACCCAACGTTTATGGACTTGATTATTCACGTCATGCTTAGCTAAGTGGTATAGTCGTTGTTTGTTCTCAATGGAGATTGTTAAAGAAGTCGTAAGATGTCTAGCTAGTAATTTGTTATGCTAACATGCTGGCAAGAAGTTGCATAGCAACAGCATCAACTTCCAGTAGACAGGCGGAGCGTAAGTACACTTAACTGAAAGGATACCGTTCGTTTACAGTATACTCAAATTTACTTATACTACATACTTAATGAGTATATTTGTATTTTTTTATTTAACCTTTATTTAACCAGGTGGGCAAGTTGAGAACAAGTTCTCATTTACAATTGCGACCTGGCCAAGATAAAGCAAAGCAGTGGGAAAGGCAAATAAAAAAAATTAATAAGAAAAGGTTAATCGAGTTTGAGGACATTTTTCAAGCCCAAAAATCTAGAGAAAGATGGTGAATCAAACCCAGAACCAGCCAGAGGACTATCAGTGCCGGAGGAGAGGTGTGAGGGGCAATCTGTTCCTGATGGCAATGCCTTAGCTAGCAGCACTGCTAATCCTGCAGTGCATCCACTGACAAAGTGCTCGGAGCAGGTGCAATTTGTAGTTCAAGAATACGCAAACGTATAACCCCTTGCTTGTCATGCAGAATTCAAAGTTGGGCTGTACACCATGCAAAAAGGGTTGGTCCTAGAAACGACTAGAGGGATTAAACTAGCAAAAGAGTGGGTGGAATGTACCGTAACATTCTCTGCCTCTGAAAAAGGTTTTTGAACATGCCCGACCCATGGTGCATTTAATGGTGGCAGCAAGCCTTGTAGACAAGGCTAAAGAGGACACCCAGGTGATAGTTAACACTCAAAGAAAAAATAGACACTACAGCCAGAGGAGTCTAAACGTCACAGCTCATGGCTTTGAGGAAGAAGTTGATTGTCAGTAGTTAAATGGACTTGACATGGGGAGAATCATTGTGGGAGGTTTTGAAAACTAAGGTAGGAAAAAATAATTCCTTTACAAACTTGTTCTGTGCTGTGAATTTAGTCTGAATGTGCTTAATTTTAACACAAAGGCAGGAGGCCTATATATTCTCATGTGTGTTCTGCTGTAGCCTACATTGATTTATTTTATTTGAAGTTATATTCCGATATTGTGATATTTGTTCTACTGCTACATTGATATCTTGAAAATGATATGAAATTCGGGTCGTGTAAGCCCCACAGCTGAGTATGTGTGCGTATGCATATGGCTGGTGTTCTACAGTGACGTCAAAAAATGTTGCTGTACATTGATGTCTACAAAAGTAGGCTATAAGAAATTCGGACTTGTGTAAGCCCCGCAGATATACTCAAGTATGTGGCCTTAAAATGCATTGAATTAATCAGCACCTTGGAGAGTGCTGTCCATTTCACCACCATATAACAGTAGCCTGCTATACGTTTGCTCTGTCTGCCTCGCTGCGACATTGTGTTTGAAACCTTTTCTCTCAATGTAATCCGGTACCTCAGAGCCCCCCGCATAACTCCCCCCTCTCTCACACTCACTATGTGTTCCGGGACCTCCCGATTTACAAATGAAGCACTGCTGATCACCATTAGTACAGTCTGGTGGGGGTGAGATCAGCAACAATAATATACAATGTTTGGACTCTCTTTTTGTCTTGTTACAGAAGTTGGACCCAGCCACGAAATCAATGATGAGTTGATGAGATTCTTTGACCGGTGCAAAAAATTTGTTGACGATGTGGAGAACAACAGAACTGCCCTCGAAGAGGTCCACCGCTTCAAGGCCTCAGCAGAGATGAAAATAGTGCAGATGAAGATGGCTGACCAACTGCAAGTTCCATACAATCACATCACACCAGGTTTTTTAAAACATTTTTTTATTTCTCCTTTATTTCACCAGGTAGGCCAGTTGAGAACAAGTTCTCATTTACAACTGCGACCTGGCCAAGATAAAGCAGAGCAGTGCGACACAAACAACAGAGTTACACAAGGAATAAAGAAATGTACAGTCAATAACACAATAGAAAAAGTCTATATACAGTGTGTGCAAATGGCATAAGGAGGTAAGGCAATAAATAGGCCGTAATAGTGATGTAATTACAATTTAGCAAATTAACACTGGAGTGAAAGATGTGCAACAGGACTTGTTGCTTGGTTCCAAATCGTAGCCACTTTGTGTAGTTGAGGGAGTTCATCATGTTACGGCTGACACTTCCAATCCTCTTATGCCAGTTGAATTCATTCAATAATTCTCCCTTTTTCTCACCAGATCTGGTGGAGGCTGCATTCTTCCTGTGCTCATACGAGTTTGCCATCAAATCTTTGAACTCCCCCTGGTGCAACCTGTTTGATGAGACTGACGCCCAAGTATGTACACAGCGGGAGAGCTATTGCCTCTGCCTCCATAAACAATGAAGAACCCAGTTCAGTCATACAGTTCAAACCGGTCTTTCACAGTATCATTAACACAATCACCTGTGCCTTTTCAGGTGCTGGAGTACAAAAATGACCTGAAACAGTACTGGAAGAGGGGCTATGGTCATGACATCAACCGCAAGTCCAGTTGCACTCTTTTTCATGACCTGTTCAATCGCCTTGATAAGGCTGCTCATGAGATCAGGTGAGTCGGTTGTAAAGTTAGTCCACAGTCATTTTGACTACCGTGATCATATCATTTAAACACAAGTGCTTAAATAGGCCAATCATTGTTATCAAGCCACTCGCCTTGCTTGTTATTGAAAAACTATTGGGTCCCTGAGGGTATATCCACCGCTTCCTCTCCCATTAGTTGTTACACCTGTTTTAAAAATGGGCTCTCTACAATGGGGAAAGTCATTGAAGTAAACTGCTACATGGCAATTGATTGTTTCTCCTTTGTTTTCCCCTCTGATGCATTTCACAGCACTTCCCTTAGTAGTTATACCATTGTAATAACATACTAAGTGTGGCTGGTTATTATCACGATTTTTGAATTGTGGATTATGTCCCCTTTTTTTCTGTTCAGGTTTGGGCATGTATCTGAGGCTGTGACCATTCAGGTGGGCCATGCCGAGACCCTCCTGCCCCTGTTGGCCCTCATGGGCTTTTTCAGAGACGAGACGCCCCTGACCGCTGACAACTTTGACCTGCAACATGGCCGCACCTTCCGCACCAGCCGCATCGTGCCTTACGCAGCCAACTTGGTCTTTGTGCTGTATGACTGCAGTGAAGGCCTCCGGCTGCAGTTCCTACTCAACGAGACACCTCTGAAATTCCCCGGTATAAACCACCAGGCTCCACTGTACAATACGGTCAGAGAGACCTACAGAGAGTTGCTGCAGGGCTGCAATTTCGAGAAGGAGTGCGAGCCGTCCAGACCCAACAGAAACTGTGAGCTGTGAGCTTGGGGCGTGTGAAGGTGGAGGGCTCTTTCTATACAAGGGTTTGAAGACTCAAACGTCTGTGTCATGCAAGAGAGGGGGTTTTAAGGGTTTTGTCTGAACCAGTTCCTTTTTCTTTATGGTATCTTTTTAGAAGTAACAGGTTTTACAGATAGCTTTTACTGAGCCCCCTTTTTTTTCAGGCATCACTTTAGCACAAGTTATCATGATGCTTGCTTTGTTTTCTAGGGTCATCCAGGGTCTTAATTGAATTCACTCTTTTTAGAGGAGGGAGAGCTTTATATTTATGCTATTTCACGGTTTCATATTGATTTATATTATATTGCAGATTTTCCATGTGCCTTTTTGTGTTTTCATACAGTATGCATTTTCCAAAAGCAGAAAGAAACAATGAGTAGAATATAATGTCTGCCACTGGATAGATGCAGTGGGTTGGGTTTCCTTGCTGAAAAACTCTTTGCAAATGTTTGTGTTATATTTTTTTGCTCTGTAATGAGTCATTTTGTGTGGTCTGATTTTATATTTGCACTCATTTTCAGAGACATTTACTCCAAAGTTTGCCTTTTTTTAAATATGGACTCGAACATTATTGGACTGCATTGTGAACAAAATATACATTTTGAACAATAAGCTTTTAATTTGGGGTTACCTTAGCTGAGTTACTTTATTTAATTATTTTCTACATTGTCATTTGATTTGTTTGTGAAATATTTCAGATTAAAGTAAATGCCTTGAGATTTTGACATATTTGCTTTTGTATCAAATGCAAATTGAGCAACCCATTTCAAAATCAGTAAATGATGTCATATGGTTCAAACGTTCCATGACAGTGGTTATTTGTAAATGCCATTCATGGGTTCTCTGATTACATGGTTTTCTTTCGATTTTGCAACGGATCAGCAAATTACCTATGGGAACTCCTTCCCGCGATGCGATTGAGATTAATATTAAATATTGTAGCGACCCGCACAGACAGCGGTGTGTTATGTGGTAGGCTATTAGTGGGTTGTGTTGTACTTACCAGTGTTCGCGGGGTCCGACATGCCAATCAACCTGCTATCTGCCAATCACGGGGATGCCTGGAATGTTCTGATGCCGGGCATCCTGGTGGTTGGCGGAGTGGTGTGGAGGGGGGTTGGGCAGGGGGATGGAGCATTGGAAGTTAAGACCAAGTCTAGCCATTGTTCTCTCTCTTACGTCTGGGCTTCACAAGAGAAGGTCACGGTTGGCTTGTGGGGTATCTTTCGTTTATTTGGCGTGGGCTACTGCCAAACAGTAGCCTGTGTAAAGTTGGGTTAATAAACCGTCAATTCGTAAACTCAACCCTCTGTCTGGACAATTGTTCCTTTATGATCTAGTCAGGTCATTACAATATGTTTACTGTTACGCCACACCCTTACTGAACCCACGTGACCCGTCACTGCAAAAGGCAGTGTGACGTGACCTTCAGCCTTTTCTTCACTCGCACGTTTGTGTTTTACATTACGAGACTGCTATTAATAGTCTTTAGATTACTTTCGTACAGAATTACAGATTTTAACTACTCTGAGGTGCTGAAGTTTATTTGTTATCTAATCTACAATCTCCCCACGTCTCTCGTTATTGTGCCTGCCCATACTAGCTAACTTTTTTGCTTTTTGTCTAGCATTTCCATCCTTGTGTGTTGGCTAGCTAGTTAGCTTCGAGTATCCTATTACCTCAGAATTTCGCTCGTAGCTAGCTAAGTTAGCCATACATAGCAACCATAGCTAGTTAGCTTGTTGTACCTGTTGTTGGCGCTTGTAGACCCGCGATGTCGTGCCAGTCCCCTCTTGACTGCCACACCAGCCCGTTGATCCAGCATTACCACTCCCTCGCTTGGAGTATTGCTGTGATCAAGGAGCTCAGCAGTGATGTAGGCTACCGGTCCTTGCTTGACAAAGACAGTCCACGCTTGACTGCCAGTCAGATGGCTTCATATAAGTGGGAGTTTCGAACCCGGACCTTGATACATATTTAGGAGGGAGTCTCGACCCCAAAGCACGACTGGTCGGAGCCAACGGTAAATACAACCATTCTGTAGTGACGCTGCAGTGCCTTAGACCGCCGCGCCACTTGGGAGGCCCTTCTCTGAAATCTTTGCGATGGCGTGCAGGAACCTCAACGTGGAACATGCACCTACTGCCACGCTGTCCACATCCAAGTTTGATTAAGTTCTTCAAAGACTGAGACATCTATCCCATTGTTCAAAGACTTTCGTGCGTGGTAGTATAGTATACAATAACAATGAGCACTTCCTCCTATAGCTCCTCCCACCAGCCTCCTCTGGTTCCAAGGCAGGAAAAATGACAGCACTGCTTCAGCCGCCAGGCTTAGGTCAGTATCGCTGCTGAATTTCTATCAGAAAGAGCTGCAAGAACGCCTCTCCGCAAACTACGATGCTGAGACCATAAAATAACTGTCTTTTAGTTACAGACTTGCTCATCCAATGCCTTCAGGGCAATACTCAGATGGTTGAGAAATCTTTAGCAACACTGTGTTGCATGGCACCACCTATGGTTAGCGCAGTCCAAGCTCTCTAACAAAGAGAAGGTTCCACTCCTAGGTGTACCCATATCAACTGGCCAGACATTTGGCCCAACAGCGGCCCACCTCCTCCAAGTGTCTAAGGAAGACAGAGAAGCACAGATGGAGCTTCAGCTCCTCATTCCAAAGCCTAGAATGCATCAGCCAGCAAACCATTACTCCCGTCCCAGAGCCACAACTGGGAAGCCAAGAAACCAGGCTCGGACTCACGCTGTACTAGGGCCTTCCGAGTGGCGCAGTGGTCTAAGGCACTGAGTCGCAGTGTTAGCTGTGCCACTAGAGATTCTGGGTTCGAGTCCAGGCTCTGTTGCAGCTGGCCACGACCAGGAGACCCATGGGGCGGTGCACAATTGGCCCAGCGTCGTCCGGTTTAGGGGAGGGTTTGGCCGGCCGGGATGTCCCTGTCCCATCGCGCTCTAGCGACTCCTGTGGTGGGCCCGGGCGCATGCACGCCGACACGGTCGCCAGTTGTACGGTGTTTTCTCCGACATATAGGTGTGTCAAGAAACAGTGCAGCTTGGTAGGGTTGTGTTTCGGAGGACGCGTGGCTTGACGACCTTCGCTTCTCCCGAGTCCATACGGGATTTGCAGCGATGAGACAAAACTGTAACTACCAATTGGATACCACGAAATTGGGGAGAAAAAGGGGTAAAAAAATGTTTTTTTAAAGACTCACACTGTACCTGCTCAGGAGTGGAGGAACAGACACTCATGGCCCTACCAAAGAGGTGGAGCACAGCATCCCCAAAGAGGCAGAGGTGCACCATATGCAGGCCGTGTCCCCTATGCATCACATCACGCAGAGAGCCTCTGTCCCGATGGGACTAACTCGCTAGCACAACACTGTTTCCTCGAGCACCACCTTTCCAGCTAGAAAAAGGTCAGTACAGTGGACCTGAAAGACGCATACTTCCATATCCCCATTCTGCCAGCACTCTGAAAATACCTGAGATTTGCCTCTGAACAACGTGTTATTCAGTTTGAGCCCGTCTTCTCTTCACAGTGCCTTCGTGAAGTATTCAGATCCCTAGACCTTCTCCATATTTTGTTAAGTTACAGCCTTATTCTAAGTATTAAATCGCTTCCCCCCCTCAAATCTACACACACTACCCCATAATGACAAAGCAAAAACAGGGTTTTATACATTTTTGTTAATGTATAAAAAAAAAAAATGGAAATATCATATTTACATAAGTATTCAGACCCTTTACTCAGTACTTTGTTGAAGCACCTTTGGCAGCAATTACAACCTCAAGTCTTCTTGGGTATGATGCTACAATACATGTATTTTCATTTACTTCCCTATTGGACCCACCGCTATGCCAGTTCTATTGGTGTGTCATTCTGTTTTACTTTTTAAGATGCAGCCTAATTATTTTATTTGGATCTCTGTGGCGGTTGGGGCAGACAGACAGAACATTTTCTCCTGCTACACTGTATCAAAAACATGTAGGCTTCGTGTGTCAATCACAGAGATACTTTGGAGTCGATTCTGGCGTTGCTTCTTGTCACAGCTGTTTGGAAAAAATATAATGGAAGAATAATTCTTCCCTGCGTTTCTGAGATTTTAGTAACAGTAGCCTACACAAGAAAGTGACCCAGTTTCTGCCACAAATCAGTGTTGGGGGTTCAGTAGACCTGTGGATTGACTCAACACTTGCCTGTCTGGAAATCACTGCAATGCAAAACTGATTCTTGGCAAAGAAATTCCTTTTCAATAACAATAAGAATATTAAACATCCACATTAAATAATATGCCACCCATGTTATACACTGAGTGTACAAAACATTAAGAAGACCTGTGCGTTCCATGACATGAAAACTATGATCCCATATTGTCACTTCTTAAATCCACTTCAAACAGTGGATTGAAGGGGAGGAGACAGGTTAAAGAATGTTTTTTAAGCCTTGAGACAATTGAGACATGGATTGTGTATGTGTGCCATTCAGAGGGTAAAAAGGCAAGACACAAGATTTAAGTGCCTTTGAATGGGGTATGGTAGTAGGCACCAGGAGCACCAGTTTGTGTCAAGAACTGCAACGCTGCTTTGTTTTTCACACCCAACAGTTTCCCGTGTGTATCAAGAATGGTCCACCACCCAAAGGACATACTTGACACAACTGTGGGAAGCATTGGAGTCAACATGGGCCGGCATCACTGTGGAACGCTTTCGACACCTTGTAGAGTCCATGCCCCGACGAATTGAGACTGTTCTGTATAATATCAACACAATGAAGGTTATTATATAGAATGTATTATGATTTACTATATGATATGATAGTGTATGATGTGTTTAACTGTTTCAAATAGCTGAGATGTGTGCTATTACAGGTTGTGGCATATTTAGTGACAGGTATCTAGGTTACACACCTGGATCTGGGTTATGGCTGCTAAACAGTGTGCAAAGTTGTGCCAGTTGGACCAGTTTTGATTAAGCTTATCCATGTCCCTAACAAAGGCTCATTGACGAGTTGTGTCTAACAGTATCAGTGAGCCGCTATGTACTATGGGAGTCACTGAGCCCATGGGCCAAATGAATGAAGCTCATTCTGGGCAGACCTGGGAGAAGCATATCCAGGCCTGTGTGTGAGGGGTTGCAGCCAGCGAACAGTGGGCCTGACTGCCACACTGCAGGAATGTATGAATGAATAGCCCTTTTTGTTTCCCCCCTGTCCCTCTGCAGCCCCCCACCAACCTGGTCCGCCTGCACACAGCGTGCGAAGCCACAGAGATGCACTTAGGGAGGCTGAACAGAATAACTATAAAAGGCTGGAGCGACATTAGTGTACCTTGTTATTTCCAGATCTGAAAGACTTCCATTCTATCCAATTAAAGCTTCCCTGGGTTTGGGTTATCTATGTCATTCTAGTCTCTGCCTGGTGGTCAGTAGTCGTATCCTTTTAACTTCTAACAAGGACCCGATGAGCTGTGAACTCTTTACAATCCTTCCCATTGCATTCAGAGTAATAGTAGCCAGCTGTACAGGTCCAGAGTAGTGCAGCTCACTGTAGCATGGCTTATTTCAGCTATTTCACATACATAAGCTTATAGATGGATCATATGACATTCATCAGGTGTCACTCACCACTTGCATTCTCCCACCACCTTCTCATTTATCCATAAGGCCCTCTCCAAAGGAACAATGAATTGCTATTCTCTAGTTTCTCTTATCAAAACTAGACAAAGACAGACATTGTTCTGCTTGGAAATGAAACATATGTGAAGGTATACTTGTGTTGGGAATTACTTAATGCACAGGTAAGCAAAGAAAACCCTCTCTCCAATACTACACTGCAGAGTTTCACATAAGCCTTGTTGGATAATGGATGTATTGTCAATATTGACTATGTCACTGTGTACTAAGGGTTTGTCAGGTGCTGGAAAGAAAACCGTTGGCTTTGCCCTGGACGAGTACTTGGTATTCCCCGCTACTCCTTGGACGGGGATAACATCCGACAGGGACTGGATAGTAACATAGGCTTCACCTCTGTGGACAGGGAGAACATCAGGCGCATTGCTCAGGTGGCCAAGCTGTTTGCAGATGCAGGATTGATCTGCGTCACCAGTTTCATTGCTCCATTCACGAAGGTGAGTGAGTGAAACAGATAAACAGACACTGTTCAATTTGCACTTGATATGAGATACTTAGTTGGAAACTTATCAAAGGGCCATCTCTAAATCATCCATTGTGATGGATCTGAGCTCTGGCTTGTATAGCTGATATACTGTGTATCTGCATTCACTTCTGTTACTATCTGGTTTTGAAAACCTGTTTTTGGTATAGAAGTAAAATCAAGATACCAATCCTGTTGATTTTTGCTACCCAGTCTCTTCCTCTTGTGCGTAGGACCGAGATGAAGCTAGGAAAATCCATGGGTGCTCTGGGCTGTGGTTCTTCGAGGTGTTCATTGGCGCTCCTCTGGGGGTGTTTTAGAGAAGGGATGTCAAAGGCCTCTACAAGAAAGCCTGTGCTGGAGAGATTAAAGGTCCGGATCAGACTGACTGTGTGTGTCTTAGTACCCTGTTGATCCAGGTGGTGACTGCGTCCTCAGTGTCGTAGGGCAGATCTTCCGGTCACAACTTGTGGAATTGTTTACGTGCTGCTGTGCGGTTTGTTGCCAACTTTACGGTTTTTACTTTCAACATTTTTAATAACCGGTTTATATTTGTATTTTTCCCTCAACTTTTTCCACATCGAAGGTTTTATCTGGACATGGTTCTACAGGACATCCACCAGCCGAAGCTATGTAGTAACATTAACATTATGCCTTCTAATTGCAGTCGCTGTACTCATAATATACAGGAGAACTATCGCCTTATGGTGACGATAGCCGTGCTGCAAGCCCAGCTTCAGACGCAATCGTTAGGCAAGGGTAATTTAAGTGTAGGAAAGGATGAAACAGCGTCTGTGCCACCAATAAGTACAGATAGTAGTATAAATCCCCTCGCACGGTCCCCGCAGCCGGACTATTTTCTCATGGCTTCTGGAAGGAAATGCTGTCGGAATGCTTAATCTGTGTCGCTCATGCAGCCGACAGAAACTTTCAACCGGTTCTCCCCATTAAAGCAGCGAGTCGGAGTCTGAGGCCGAGCCTTCTCTGGTCTCTCCTCCACCCGTTACGGGGTCTGAGCCGCCAAAGCCTCCCGCCATTAGCTCTGACAAATTGAAAACCCAAGTCATTTGCGACTCCATTGCCCCGCAGTATTAGACTTAAAAAGAATCATCCAGCGATCATACACTGTTTACCAGGGGGCAGGGCTACCGACGTAAAGGCTCACCTGAAGATGGTGCTGGCTAAAGCTAAAACTGGCGAGTGTAGAGGGTATAGGGATATTGTTATCCACGTTGGCACCAACGATGTTAGGATGAAGCAGTCAGAGCTCACCAAGTGCAACATAGCTTCAGCGTGTAAATCAGCTAGAAAGATGTCGGCATCGAGTAATTGTCTCTGGCCCCCTCCCAGTTAGGGGAAGTGATGAGCTTTACAGCAGTCTCACAACAATCGCTGGTTGAAAACTGTTTTCTGCCCCTCCCAAAATATAGAATTTGTAGATAATTGGCCCTCTTTCTGGGACTCACCCACAAACAGGACCACGTCTGGCCTGCTGAGGAGTGACGGACTCCATCCTAGCTGGAGGGGTGCTCTCATCTTATCTACCAACATAGACAGGGCTCTAACTCCTCTAGCTCCACAATGAGACAGGGTGGAGGCCAGGCTACAGGCTGTTAGCCAGCCTGCCAGCTTAGTGGAGTCTGCCACTAGCACAGTCAGTGTAGTCAGCTCAGCTAACGTTATCCCCGTTGAGACCGTGTCTGTGCCTCGATCTAGGTTGGGCAAAACTTAACATGGCGGTGTTCCCCTTAGCAATCTCACTTGAATAAAGACCTGTCGCTGTCATTATTGAAATAGATTGTGATATCGCACATCTCAAAATAGGGCTACTTAATGTTAGATCCCTCACTTCCAAGGCAGTATAGTCAATTAACTAATCACTGATCATCATCTTGATGTGATTGGCCTGACTGAAACATCGCCGTAAATGAGGAGTGGCGTCATTTACTGTGTTATGAGGCCTCTCCTCCTGGTTATACTAGTGACCATATCCCCCGCGCATCCCGCAAAGGCGGAGGTGTTGCTAACAATTACAATAACAAATGTCAATACAATTTTAAAAAATGACTGAGTTTTTGTCTTTTGCGCTTCTAGTCATGAAATCTATGCAGCCTACTCAACCACTTTTTATAGCTACTGTACAGGCCTCTTGGGTCATATACAGCATTCCTCACTGAGGTCCCGGAATTCCTATCGGACGTTGTAGTCATGGCAGATAATATTCACATTTTTGGTGACTTTAACATTCACATGGAAAAGTCCACAGACCCACTCCAAAAGGCTTTCAGAGCCATCATTGACTCAGTGGGTTTTATACAACATGTCCCTGGACCTACTCACTGCCACAGTCATACTCCGGACCTAAGCACCTTTGGCAGCTCCGGTTTTGACCTGTGGAATAAATATTGTGGATCTTAATGTTTTTCCTCATAATCCTGGACTATCGGACCACCAATTTATTAAATTTGCAATTGCAACAAATAATCTCCTTAGACCCCAACAAAGGAGCATCAAAAGTCGTGCTATAAATTCCTGGACAACCCAAAGATTCCTAGATGCCCTTCCAGACTCCCTTCACCTACCCAAGGACATCGGAGTACAAAAATTGGTTAACCACCTAACTGAGGAACTAAATTTAACCTTGCATAATACGCTAGATGCAGTCGCACCCCTGAAAACTAAAAACATATGTCATGAGAAACTAGCTCCCTGGTGTACAGAAAATACACGAGCCCTGAAGCAAGCTTCCAGAAAATTGGAACGGAAATTGCGCTCCACCAAACTGGAAGTCTTCCGACTAGCTTGGAAAGACAGTGCTGTGCAATATCAAAGAGCCCTCACTGCTGCTCGATCATCCTATTTTTCCAACTTAATTGAGGAGAATAAGAACAATCCAAAATGTATTTTTGATACTGTCGAAAAGCTAACTAAAATGTATTCCCCAAGAGAGGATGGCTTTCACTTCAGCAGTGATGAATTCATTAACTTCTTTGATATAAACATCATGATCATTAGAAAGCAAATTACGGACTCTTTAAATCTGCGTATTTCTCCAAAGCTCAGTTGTCCTGAGTCTGCACAACACTGCCAGGACCTAGGATCAAGGGAGACACTCAAGTTCTTTAATTAATACTATATCTCTTGACACATTCATGAAAATAGTAATGGGCTCTAAACCTTCAAGCTGCATACTGGACCCTATTCCAACTAAACTACTGAAAGAGCTTCTTCCTGTGCTTGGCCCTATATTGAACATAATAAACGGCTCCCTATCCACCGGATGTGTACCAAACTCACTAAAAGTGGCAGTAATAAAGCCTCTCTTGAGAAAGCCAAACCTTGACCCAGAAAATATAAAAATCTATCTGCCTATATCGAATCTCCCATTCCTCTCAATAACTTTAGAAAAAGCTGTTGTGCAGCAACTCACTGCCTTCCTGAAGACAAACAATGTATATTGAACGCTTCAGTCTGGTTTTAGACCCCATCATAGCACTGAGACTGCACTTGTGAAGGTGGTAAATGACCTTTTAATGGTGTCAGACTGAGGCTCTACATCTGTCCTCGTGCTCCTAGACCTTAGTGCTGCTTTTGACACCATCGATCACCACATTCTTTTGGAGAGATTGGAAACCCAAATTGGTCTACACGGACAAGTTCTGGCCTGGTTTAGATCTTATCTGTCAGAAAGATATCAGTTTGTCTCTGTGGATGGTTTGTCCTCTGACAAATCAACTGTAAGTTTCAGTGTTCCTCAAGGTTCCATTTTAGGACCACTATTGTTTTCACTATATATTTTACCTCTTGGGGATGTCATTCGGAAACATAATGTTAACTTTCACTGCTATGCGGACGATACACAGCTGTACATTTTGATGAAACATAGTGAAGCCCCAAAATTGCCCTGCGTTTCAGACATAAGGAAGTGGATGGTGGCACATTTTTTACTTTTAAACTCAGACTAAACAGAGATGCTAGTTCTAGGTTCCAAGAAACAGAGATCTTATGTTGGATCTGACAATTAATCTTGATGGTTATACGGAGTTCGGCATTACTCTGGATCCCGGTCTCTCGTTTGACGAACATATCAAGACTATTTCAAGGACATCTTTTTTCCAACTTCATAACATTGCAAAAATCTGAAACTTTCTGTCCAAAAATGATGCAGAAAAGTTAATCCATGCTTTTGTCGCTTCTAGATTAGACTACTGCAATGCTCTACTTTCTGGCTACCCGGATAAAGCACTAAATAAAATACAGTTAGTGCTAAACACGGCTGCTAGACTCTTGACTAGAACCAAAAAATGTGATCATATTACTTCAGTGCTAGCCTCTCTACACTGGCTTCCTGTTAAGGCTATGGCTGATTTCAAGGTTTTCCTGCTAACCTACAAAGCAGTACATGGACTTGCTCCTACCTATCTCTCCGATTTGGTCCTGCCGTACATACCTACACGTACGCTACGGTCACCAGACGCAGACCTCCTTATTGTCCCTAGAATTTTTAAGCAAACAGCTGGAGGCAGGGCTTTCTCCTATAGAGCTCAGTTTTTATGGAATGGTCTGCCTATCCATGTGAGAGACGCAGACTCGGTCTCGACCTTTAAGTCTTTATCGAAGACACCTTTATTGAAGACACATCTCTTCAGTAGGTCCTATGATTGAGTGTAGTCTGGCCCAGGGGTGTGAAGGTGAACGGAAAGGCACAATGAACCACCCTCTCTGTCTCTGCCTGGCCGGTTCCCCTCTCTCAACCCGGGATTCTCTGCCTCTAACCCTATTACGGGGGCTGAGTCACTGGCTTACTGGTGCTCTTCCATCCCATCCCTAGGAGTGGTGCGTCACTTGAGTGGGTTGAGTCACTGACGTGATCTTCCTGTCCAGGTTTGGCGCCCCCCTCGGGTTCGTGCTGTGGGGGAGATATTCGTGGGCTATACTCAGCCTTGTCTCAGAATAGTAAGTTGGTGGTTGAAGATATCCCTCTAGTTGTGTGGGGGCCGTGCTTTGGCAAAGTGGGTGGGGTTATCCTGCCTGGTTGGCCCTGTCCGGGGGTATCTATCGGATGTGGCCACAGTGTCACTCGATCCATCCTGTCTCAGCCTCCAGTATTTATGCTGCAATGGGTTTGTGTCCAGGGGCTTGGGTCAGTTTGTTATATCTGGAGTATTTCTCCTGTCTTATCCGGTGTCCTGTGTGAATTTATGTATGCTCTCTCTAATTCTCTCTCTCTCCCTTTCCCTTCCCTCCCGGAGGACCTGAGCCCTGGGACCATACCTCAGGACTATCTGGCCTGATGACTCCTTGCTGTCCCCAGTCCACCTGGTCATGCTGCTGCTCCAGTTTCAACTGTTCTGCCTGCGGCTATGGAACCTGACCTGTTCACTGGATGTGCTACCTGCTGTTTTCTACTCTCTCTCTCTACCGCACCTGCTGTCTCTAACTCTGAATGCTCGGCTATGAAAAGCCAACTGCCATTTACTCCTGAGGTGCTGACCTGTTGCACCCCCTACAACCACTGTGATTATTATTATTATTTGACCCTGCTGGTCATCTATGAACGTTTGAACATCTTGGCCATGTACTGTTATAATCTCAAACCGGCACAGCCAGAAGAGGACTGGCCACCCCTCAGAGCCTGGTTCCTCTCTAGGTTTCTTTCTAGGTTCCTGCCTTTCTAGGGAGTTTTTCCTAGCCACCGTGTTTCTACATCTGCATTGCTTGCTGTTTGGGGTTTTAGGCTGGGTTTCTGTATAGCACTTTGACATCAGCTGATGTAAATAGGGCTTTATAAATAAATGTGATTGACTGACTCTGCCCTCTAGTGTTCCAGTTCTCTTTTACATTACATTACAGAGCTACATTTAACAGTATAGATCACATGGCTTCAAAGTCTACTACTTTACATGCTATGCTATTAAACAAGCAAAGAGAGTGCGTCATAGAATGTACAGCTACAGCACTAAAGTAGTGTCAATTATTGACAAGGTGCTGAACATGTATCCTAATCCTCTCCCCTGAGGCTTTAAGGGCATCGATTCACCCTTGGAGAAGCCTGAGTTACCTGAGCTTGTGCTGAAGGCCGGAGAGATCTCAGCGAATGAGTGCATCCAGCAGGTAGTCGAGCTGCTGAAGTAACAGGACTGTCTATCTATGGTCCCTGAGACCTTGTTGGTCCTCGTCTGTCTGTGGTGTAGCTAATTCAGTATTTTCCAATTACTGGCACTACCCTATCTCTACCATGACGAAAATGTCCTAGTCATTGGACGAAATTATTCAAATTAGTATTTTCAGGCTCCTTTGAACAGTGTGAACTTGTTAATGTACTAACACATTGATCCCTTTGTTTTGTATTGTGCCAACTAGTGTGACAGAGGAAGTTAATGAGCTCTTTGTGCCAGAGAACAAGCTTGACTTGGCACTGAGCGACGCCAAGACGCTGCCCACCGTCAGTATTACCAAGGTAACAAATCCTTCTCGTATGCATGTTTTTGGGTTTGATACGTACAGTCTTGAGTAGACTTAACTGCTGACCCTTCATGTTGAGTAGTTAACACCTGATTTGACCCTCATGGCAGGTTTTTGTTCTGTATTTCCTGTAGCTGGACCTCCAGTGGGTGCAGGTGCTGGCAGAGGGCTGGGCCAGCCCCCTCAAGGGCTTCTGGAGGGAGAGGGAGTTCCTGCAGGTTCTGCACATTAACACTCTTCTGGATGGTAATATTGCCTGTACTAGTCCCAGCCATTACCATCGTGGCCATATTCCCCTCCCCCATGATGTACGCTGGACCCACTGAGTAGAGTAATGGTTTCCACCTGCACTACATCTTAAATATATTTGAACTTACACTGTTTGTACTTACCGGACACTAATCTCTAAAGCATTTCTAAGCATTGTTTTATTTAGTAGAATCAGGTCACATCAGTTCAGCCCCACTGCCGGGCACGGATGATAGCTGGTGCCAACTTCTACATCGTGGGTCGGCCCCCATCGCTCATGCCTCACCCAGAGACCAAACAGGAGCTTACCATGGCCCCTGGCCTCACTTCTGTGTAGATCATCCCCTTCAGAGTGGCTGCCTACAAGACTCAGAGCTGTGGACTTCTATGATAAGCAGAGGTTCACTGACATAGACATTTTCTTGGGCCATACGTTTTTCCGGACTACTGTATGTGGCCTGACCAGGAAAATCTCTGGGATCTAGTTGTAAGCAATAACTAGGGCTCACGAAAAACGTTTCTATCCCTGAGAGTCAAGCTGCTTCACTTTTTTTGTCTTACCTTCCTTTCCAGACACCAGGAATTTAAGTTAATCTCTGTGACCAAGATGAGGATTGGGGAAGCACAGTGGGGAAAACCCTCTGGGTGGCCAATAAGGCCTGGAAGGTCCTCACAGAGTACTACAGCTCCCTGCAGAAGGACAAATGAACACCTGCACATCCTGGTTTGAACAGAGGGATGACTCCTTATTTTATATTCCCATCTTCAAACAAGTACTGTAGAAATCTAGGCATAAATGGAATACATGCCTGAGAGCTTTAAAAACATATATTTTTTAAATAACTATATCATTTAGTTTTATGAGTGGGTCAAAGGGAATCGGTAAGCACAGTAAAGTACTTAGGTGAAGTCATTGAGAGTTGTGGAGAAATCAATATGAATATTTTATTAACAGATCACTTTTGTTACCTATCTATGCATTTTAACTGCATCTGAACAGCCAAGGTAGTAACTAAAAACATTTATGATAGATGTTTAATAAGCTGTGAGAAGACAAATTATGTAATTCCATAGATGAGTGACCAAGAAGTTTGTGATATGTGAGTGGAATGGGTATATATCAAGTGATGCCATATTAACTCATGTTCTTATTTACCTTTTTATATTTCAGAATACTTTTCAGAGTATAGGAAATGTCAAGCAAATACATTACATGACATCAAAATATGTATTTGTGTAATATATTTTAGCAGACACGAGAATGCAGGGTAATACAAAGGAAGCGCATCGGACGATTTGTTAACTGAAAAAACATTATTCAATTAACATATTAGTCACAATCAGGAACTTATCAACAATACCATTATTTAAAATTAAAAACAAAAGCAAGCATATTTTATCGAAACAAAAGTTAAAAAATAAACAAAACTATTTCCACCAATCCCCGAAACTATATGTCCACAGAACTTGTCATTCAAGTAAACTATGAATTGGCAATCACACATTCAATAAATTTACAAGTTTCAATGGCTGTTGCTTGTGGGAGATACTAGAAGTTTGTCATGAATAAATAATCAATCACCCAACAATTAAGCATCCTGGTCATCATAAGAGATAAACAGAAACTATAATGCTGTGTTCACGTGCTAGTCAGAACTAGGAAACTCTTGACATTTCCGACTTGCTAACTGGTTGAAGGCGGCACGTATATAACTACAACCAGTTAGCAAGTCTGACATTTCCGAGTTTCCTAGTTCCGACTAGCACATGAATGCAGCATAAGAGACACGACAATCAGCACAGGAAGTATTCACAAGCAGTTTCTATATTCTGTTAATGAAACCTGGACTGACAAGGGAACATAAAAAGGACCTGAAAGCACAGACACACACACACACAACCTGTCACACAGGTTTCCTGATCTATTGAAGTTTTAAAAACAAAAGTAAACTCGAATAATAAATACCTTAACATTAGCAGCTCACGATATTAGAGCTTTAACCTACTCTTATGTATTTACTAGAAAGAAATGGAAGGCCACGACACTAATCTTTACCCCAAGCATCTTTGCATCGTGTTCTCTTCACAACATCCACAGCGATAATTCACTTTCGATGAAAAGTTGAATTGCTCTGTCTGATATAGAAACTTTTATCATGCATGATCGAACTCATAATTCAGACATCCGAGAACCACTCATTGTATAACATTTAGCTAATAGTCAAAGGATGACGGTGCCTTCTAAAAGTAGCACATTTTATTACAGATGTTACACTAGCTAGTTTGATAAAAAATAATAATCTGAATAGCCCAAAAATATACAGTACCAAAAGAAATGATGTTCAGATAAAAAATGGAAGGTGAAAGGCCAAGGCTAAATCAATATTGCTGTGTGTGTAATAAGGATGAGCATGTGTGCTGTGAAACCTGAACGGATCCAAAGCTGTGCTCATATTTTTGCAGTCTGAGAGCATGCTTCGGTGAGACCTTGGTTGAGCAGACATGGATAAGAAACTAATACCAACATAAGTATCATGTAACACCTAACTTCAAGATAAATAAATTGCATTTTGACCAAAATATTTAATGTAAATGCAATGAACCAAATTGTTCTAAATTAATTGTTGAAGTAAAATGTTACTAAGTGATATTATGATAGACTTTACATTGTGTGTATCTCTTAATGATTTCTATCAGTACTCTTTATACATAGGGAAAACATAGCCAGAGGCTTAATAGTTCTCTTTTGCACATCAAGACTCAATCCATAGCAGCATGCATCAGTACACTCTGTCCCCCTGCAGACTTGGACTTCCTCATCTTGTGGATGGCCCTCTGCATGTCTTGCTGCTGGATGGACCGGATGCAATCCTCTTCTAGACTAGAAGGGGGGTGGGAGGGAGCCAGGAGACAAAAAAAAGGTCAGTATATTGCTGGTAACTGCAGAAGGCACTATAATTGTGTGAAATCTCTAATCACTATGAATGCTCATATGTAAAGCCAATGTAAGACCGTGGTAATGGTCATCGAGTAAGGGCTCAATAAGGGGCGTGGTACCTGTCATTGGCATGGGTGTTATGGACAAAGTCCCGCACACAGAGCAGAGCAGCGTCCCTACACAACTCTCTGAGGTCACTCCCTGAGAATCCATCAGTCTCCTTCGCTATCTCAACAAAGTCAACAGTGGGCTCAACCTGGGAAATGCATGGGGAAGTTAAGTGAAAACACACACTGCCAAAAAAGCACAACTTAATTAGCATGACTTACATGTAGAACTTACATTTTCATTGTCCAATATAAGTTTCAAGATTTCTTCCCTCTGCCTGACATTCTGCAAGAAAACAAAACTTTTTAGCAGGAATTAAATACATTTCAGGTAATCTCATATAGTACTGCATAATCATATCATAGAACATATTCATTGTACTGATAAAACATGTGTACAGTTTGTGAATATACTCACAGGCTGATTAATGTGAAATCTTGTGGGCATTCTCCTCAGAATGGCAGAGTCGAGATCCTGTGGACGGTTAGTGGCCCCCATAATGATGACCTGCATGTGGAAAAGGTGAGGCAAGTGAGAAACAGACTCAACCATACAGGTGTCACGTGATCCTTGTATTTTATTCATGATAGACCCACCTGGCAGTTGTAGTCAGTTTCCAGCCCATCCCACAAGCTCATGAACTGAGCCTTCATCATGGCTGTGGCCTCGTGGTCAGAGCTGGAACGGCTTCTTAGGAAAGAGTCTGGAACAGAAAATTACAAGATCAATAGGAGGTGGTTATGATCACTATATAACTGGCTTAACTGAAGTACACAGACAAGATTTCAAAGTACTGTATACCATCTGAAGGGCAATGGTAAAATAAGCATTTACCAATTTCATCGATGAAGATGATTGAGGGCTGGAGCTTAATGGCTAAAGAGAAGACGGCAGCAGCCAGTTTCTGGGACTCTCCATACCACTTGTCTGTGAGGGTGGAAGGCTGCAGGTTGATGAAGCGGAAGCCAGCTTCCTTGGCAGTTGCTTTGGCAATCAGCGTCTTTCCACAGCCAGGTGGTCCATACAGCAGCACACCTGTTATCATAATGAATAGGTACGAGGAGTGTTAAAGACAGACGGTGGTCTGTTGAACCTTCATATGCATTGTGTCTATCATTACCGGTCTCAATAAGCTAATATTTTATGAAACAAGACTCACCTTTTGGTGGCTGAAGCAGTCTGGATCCCTCAAACAAGTGTCTCTTCTGTATGGGAAGTATGACAGTGTCTTTCAGCTCAGTGATGACCTCATCTAGGCCAGCAATATCACTCCATGTGATCTGTAGAGAGAGCATCACATTGGTTAGTTGTGAGGCATGAACATACACTGAGTGTACAAAACATTAAGAACACCTGCTCATTCCATGACAGACTGACCAGATGAATGCTATGATCCCTTGATTGATGTCACCTGTTAAATCCACTTCAATCAGTGTAGATGAAGGGGAGGAAACAGCTTAAAGAAAGATTTTTATGCCTTGTGACATGGATTGTGTATGTGTGCCATTCAGAGGCTGAATTTAAAAAGATTTAAGTGCCTTTGAACGGGGTATGGTAGTAGGTGCCAGGTGCACCGGTTTTTATCAAGAACTGCAATGCTGCTGGGTTTTACACACTCAACAGTTTCCCATGTGTATCAAGGATAATCCACCACCCATCCAGCCAACTTGACACAACTGTGGGAAACATTGGAGTCAACATGGGCCAGCATCCTTGTGGAACGCTTTCGACACCTTATAGAGTTCATGCATCAACGAATTGCGGGGGTACTCAATATTAGGAAGGTGTTCTTAATGTTTTGTATACTCTGTAGAATATTGTCATGAAGTTTTGGGTTCAAGAAATTGTGTATTGATGCAGCTCTCTTACCTGCATGGTCAGTGGGTCCACCAGATGTGCTGCGATGCTCATCTCATACTCTGAGAGCTTGACATTCTGCACACCGATCTGCTTCATGAGTTTCTCTGCCTAAAAACCCCAACTGTAAATAGCCATCTACCTTTGCACATTACAATACAGTCCCAACAAACATGATACATAATCCACAGAAGATTCTCAGAATCAAACAGGTCAAACTTGTCTATATTTGAAAACTTCACCTGTTTCTGTGCTTCCATTTTCTGTTTCCTTGTGGGATCAATGGCATCAACCATCCACTTTATGGTGAAGTAGGTGACTGCACCAAATATAGTCAGTCGGAAGAGTAAACCAATAACTTCATTCCGGCCCAAGGGCCGGGCAACACTTTCAGTTGGAATCTCCTTCAATACCATCTTCTTAGATGTCTGCAGGATGGGGGGGGAAAAATACACGCTCCCAACTTAATTACAGTTGAAATTGAACAATAAAGCTTGGCTAGTAGCTACTATGGCCAAAACTCCATCCAACCAAAACACTAAAAGGGCATTAGCATCCTTTTCACAATTTCACAGAATTATTCCAACCTCAGTGTGGAAATACACTGGGTGTACAGAATATTGAGAACACGTGTGCTTTCCATGACAGACTGACCAGGTGAAAGCTATGATCCCTTATTGATGTCACTTGTAAAATCCACTTCAAAACAGTGTAGATGAAAGGGAGGAGACTGGTTTAAGGAGTATTTTTAAGCCTAAAGACAAGTGAGACATTGATTGTCTATGTGTGCCATTCAGAGGGTGAATGGGCAAGACAAAATATTTAAGTGTCTTTGAACAGGTTATGGTAGTAGATGCCTGGCGCACCGGTTCGAGTGTGTCAAGAACTGCAACGCTGCTGGGTTTTTCACGCTTAACAGTTTCCCGTGTGCATCAAGAATGGTCCACCACCCAAAGGACATCCAGCCAATTTGGCACAACTGTGGGACGCATTGGAGTCAACATGGGCCAGCATCCTTGTGGAACGCTTTCGACACCTTGTAGAGTAAACTTTGTAGGGCGGGGACGGGTGCAACTCAATATTAGGAAGATGTTCCTAATGTTTGGTATACTCAGTGTATATATACTGAACAAAAATATAAATGCAGCAATGTCAAAGATTTTGCTGAGTTACAGTTCATATGGGGAAATCAGTCAATTGAAATAAATTGATTAGGCTCTAATCTTTCAATTTCACATGACTGGGAATACAGATATGCATCTGTTGGTCAAAGATAACTTAAAAAAAACTAAAACTAAATTAATATCGTCATGGTATTTCTGTGCATTCAAATTGCCAACGATAAAATGCAAATGCCTTCGTTGTCCGTAGCTTATGCTTACCCAAACCATAACTCCACCATGGGGCACTCTGTTCACAAGATTAACATCAGAAAAACCCCTTATGGCAGAGAAATTAACATTCAATTATCTGAAAACAGCTTTGGTGGACATTCCGGCAGTCAGCATGCCAATTGCACGCTCCCTCAAAACTTGAGACATCTGTGGTATTGTGTAACAAAACTGCACATTTGAGCTGACTTTTGTGTGTGTCCCCAGCACAAGGTACACCTGTGTAATCATGCTGTTTAATCAGCTTCTTGATATACATCCACCTGACAGGTGTTGCATTATCTTGGCAAAGGAGAAATGCTCACTAACAGGGATGTAAACAAATGTTTACCCAAAATATGAGAAAAATAAGCTTTCTGTGCGTATGGAAATTTTCTGGAATCTTTTATTTCACCTCATGAAACATGGAACCAACACTTTACATGTTGCGTTTAGATTTTTGCTCAGAGGAAAATCAAGGTTGACTGCTCTGGGCCTTTAAAAGTCTATCAATTTTATTTTTATTTTTTACAATACAGACTAATGACAATAACCTAAACTGTGAAAAGACGACTTGCTAGCTCGTAGTTTCACTTTGCGTGTTACAAAATCGAAAGCTTGGCCTGACCTAACTCATTCATAGACGCCAACTACCTTTTCGCCTACTGATGATAGTATCTTCTGGGTGTTTTGGTGTTCTTCGGCTTGCAAGCCTCCCCCTTTTTCCTCCAAACATAACGATGGTCATTATGGCCAAACAGTTCTATTTTTGTTTCATCAGACCAGAGGACATTTCTCCAAAAGGTACGATCTTTGTCCCCATGTGCAGTTGCAAACCGTAGTCTGGCTTTTATATGCCGGTTTTGGAGCAGTGGCTTCTTCCTTACTGAGCGGCCTTTCAGGTTATGTCGATATAGGACTCGTTTTACTGTGGATATAGATACTTCTGTACCCGTTTCCTCCAGCATCTTCACAAGGTACTTTGCTGTTGTTCTGGGATTGATTTGCACTTTTCGCACCAAAGTACGTTCATCTCTAAGAGACAGAACGCATCTCCTTCCTGAGGGGTATGAGGGTTGCATGGTCCCATGGTGGTCATACTTGCGTACTATTGTTTGTACAGATGAACGCGGTACCTTCAGGCGTTTGGAAATTGCTCCCAAGGATGAACAAGACTTGTGGAGGCATACAATTTTTTTCCTAAGGTCTTGGCTGATTTCTTTCGATTTTTCCATGATGTCAAGCAAAGAGGCACTGAGTTTGAAGGTAGTCCTTGAAATACATCCATAGGTACACCTCCAATTGACTCAAATGATGTCAATTAGCCTATCAGAAGCTTCTAAAGCAATGACATTTTTCTGGAATTTTCCAAGCTGGTTAAAGGCACAGTCAACTTAGTGTACGTAAACTTCTGACCCACTGGAATTGTGATACAGTGAATTATAAGTGAAATAATCGGTCTGTAAACAATTGTTGGAAAAATGAGTGTCATGCACGAAGTAGATGTCCTAACCGACTTGCCAAAACTATAGTTTGTTAACAAGAAATGTGTGGAGTGGTTAAAAAGCGAGTTTTAATGACTCCAACCTAAGTGTATGTAAACTTCCGACTTCAACTGTGTGTGTAAAAATAATAATAATATATATATATTACAGCTCCCGAGCGGGGCAGCGGTTTAAGGCACTGCATCTCAGTGCAAGAGGCGTCACTACAGTCCCTGGTTCGAATCCAGGCTGTATCACATCCGGCCACGATTGGGAGTCCCATAGGGAGGAACACAATTGACCCAACGTCGTCCGGGTTTGGCAGTCATTGTAAATAAGAGGTAGTTCTTAACTGACCTGCCTAATTAAATAAAAGGTTAAAAATAAGAAATATATAAATAAAACAAATATAAAAACAATGACATATTACAAAATTAATAAAATCTATATATTTTTAAAAATAACCTGTATTTATCTAGTTAAGTCAGTTAAGAACAAATTCTTATTTACAATGATGGCCTACACCGGTCAAACCCGGACGACGCTGGGTCAATTGTAAGCCGCCCTATGGGACTCCCAATCACGGTCGGTTGTGATAGTCTGATTTCGAACCAGGGTGTCTATAGTGACGCCTCTAGCATTGAGATGCAGTGCCTTAGACCGCTGTGCAACTCGGGAGCCTTAAAATATATATACATACAGTGGGGAGAACAAGTATTTGATACACTGCCGATTTTGCAGGTTTTCCTACTTACAAAGCATGTAGAGGTCTGTAATTGTTATCATAGGTACACTTCAACTGTGAGAGACAGAATCTAAAACGAAAATCACATTGTATGATTTTTAAGTAATTAATTCTACAAGCTGTAGAAGTGGGCGAAGCTAATGGCTGAAAACTGTAAAGCAGAATGACTCAGTTTGAAAGCTAGGTTAGTGTTATGCTGCGTTTAGACGAGGGACGCAAAAACCATCATACCTGTTGGCATAGCGGATAAGCAAGTAAGAAAGAGGGTGACAGCCAAGCCAACACAAGGCACGTGTTGCCATAGTGATTTCAGTAAACAATCAGCAAATCAACATCGGTAGAAGTTAAATATTTGAACTTTGGCGGCAAGTCTAGTCTACGGTTGCGGCTGATGGGATTCAATACCGGCATTTACAGTCGTGCTCTCATTGAAAACAATGACATCCGGTTTACCATCTACCTCCTACTACCATGTAAACACGGCATTCGTATTCCCACATGGCCATGTGTCATATCTTCACGTTACATCGCTTGTTTAAGGAAGACATAGGCGGCCACCTGTGCTAATTAGCTATCTACCGTGATCCGAACACCTTTATGTATACCCAAGTTAGTTCGTCAACTGGAGGCACACACAGCTTGTGGCTCTGTGCAAAACTGCTACAGTAAGTATAATTTTTATTTGAATGATTCTGTCTTGCTGATATGAAAGATGAGTAAATCTACTGATATGCCCCTTTTCTAAACGTTAAACACAGCGTCGGAATTGTAGTTCACATGTGGGCGAATGTAACCGCTGAAAACCCTACAAATGGAGAAGGGGTTTCGAGAGCTAGCTTTGACCTTCCAGTTAGCATGCAGCCTCGTGACAAAAAATGTGTCGTTACTTTGTAGGGAAATAAATACTACTAGCCCGGACACCTTGTGAAATGTGTTGGATTAATCCATCTATTTCTAATAAGAACATTTAACATATTTAGAAAAACAAATAAACCATCACAGTTTGCTCATGTGGACTGGTGTGACACTCACCTCGCGCTTCCGACTCTTACTCTTGTCCGGGGGTTGTCAGCATGAGGCTCGGCGTGGTAGGTGCCCCCTACTGTTTTGGAATAGACACAAAAATAATTTCCTCAATATTTCTGTGGCATGGGACTGATGGAAAAGAGTACTCAATAAGTGTATGAATTGGGCAATTTTCCTGTCAAAATGTAACGAGTAATTTTGGGTGCCATGGAAAATGTATGGAGTAAAAAGTACATTATTTTCTTTAGGAATGTAGTAAAGTAAAAGTTGGCAAAAATATAAATAGTAAAGTACAGACCGATGCAATTTAAGGTAAATAACGACACAAGTTAAACTAGATTTAATGAGGTGGCTACAACCCATATTGTGCAAATGAAGGTACTCCCCTCTCATAAAACGTAATTTTTTATTGTTACTTAATGTGTATGTAGGTACTTTACATCATGTTCCATGCAAATCTGACAGGAGGCGCCCTAACACAGCAAGTCCAGTGACCACAACCAGTACTTGTCATCTACACTGGTTTACAAACTCCTGTCCGGGTAGAGAACTAGAAAAAGTCAAGATACTCACACTGCAACAACTGTGTTTATTTTTGTTTCCTAGTCTGTAATGCATTGTGAAAAAGATGCATAATGTGCAACAACTCTCAAGTTGTCAAGTATCAAAACATTGAAATGGTGAGAAGCGCAATCCATAGTGAGTGACACGTACTGTTTATTTTTTATTTCCTAGTCTATGCATAGTGAAAAGGCAACAGACAATGTATTTATTCCTCATCAAATACACCTGCAATTTGCTCCATAGACATCTAGTTTATACAATGCCATGAGAAAATGGAATTTACTTATTTAAAAAGGCTACATCAAATGCATCCAGCACATCGAGTATATAGTTTCACAACGCAAAGTTTCTGATTTGATTGTATACATATCAATGTCATGAATCCTAAATTAAATATTGGTAACTTCCCCAATTACAGTGCCCATGTCCTTCCAACACCGATTAAAACAATTCATTCTAAATTAAATTATTCGATTAGAGACATTTAATGATAGCTTTGTCAATGTATTCTACACTATTTTACGTTTTGTCGGAGAAACGTCTTTGATGAACTATTTTACACTGCGGCATAACGTTCTGTCCAATCGTAGCCTTTTTCAATTGGAACGGAACTTACGGAAGCCATGATGGAAGTTCGCGAGTGCAGCCTGGGGCTGGGAGAAACGAGTCAGTACTGGGAAAGGGACGTTTCAGGGAAGGACGGCAGGCGTGCTAGAAAATAAAATCGAACACATTTGTAGTCTTTGAACTGGAGGCTGTCAATTTTCACTCAAAAAAAATTGTCGGATGACTGATTCTTTTTTGTTTTGTTTAAGAATTGACATGCTATGCGCTAGCCATATCTAGCTACGTGTGTGCTGAGATCGAGTGTGTCAGTCACTTTTCTGGGCAAGGAACATCGGGGAGATTTCTCTCCGCTTTTCTGGCATAATCACGGCGCTTTTGGCGAAATCAGATACTTGGTATTCTCTTGAAATACAACGCTCCGAGGGCTGGATAATTAATCACCTATTCATCTGGGGGATTTTATGTGAAATTGCGGGACCTGTGAAGCCGGGCCTGTGGTGGAACGGAGTGAGGCCCTCCTTTATGACCTATCGGCAGCAGAAACTATTCTAGCTAGCTAGCACGGCTAGCTTAGCTAGCTGTCAACGTTTGACACCAACGGGATTGAGAGGGAGAAAAATATTGGCAACATTTCATACAAAGGCAACGATACTTTCTCTTAATTTAAAAACGTTAAAGACTCCTGACACAGATATGGCTGCAATCATAAAGGAAATTGTCAGCCGAAACAAAAGGAGATACCAGGAAGATGGGTTTGACTTGGACTTGACTTGTATCCTTTTTGTTCAATGTCTGTAATATTAGCTAGCTACAGTAATTTGTCTATGTTCATCTTTGTCTATATTAAATTGTTAGCTACTGTATCCAGTTAGCTAGCTACTGTAGCTAACACATGAATGCCTATATTGATAACTTAACCTTTATCCATAAGATGATTAGCTGGCTAACGTACTAGTAGTCGGTGAACATTACTTCGAATATATATAACGGTAGCTAGCTAACGTTTTGAATATATAGTGAAATAATAACTAGCTAACGTTAGGGAGCTAATGACACTAACATACTCTTTGCTAAATTGCTATTTGATAAAGGTGTCTGTCCTGTTAAATTAAATGCAGTCTTGATAGCTAAATATATCCCATAACTTGCATAACGTTAGCTAGCTAGCTAGTAGTTTGCACATCATCACGATTGAATGAAAGATTCAACATCATAACATAAGGAAAATGTAGCTAGGCTAGCTAATGCCGTGGTGGTTAATGTTGTCTAGTTAATTGATGTTGATAATGTGAAGTCTTGATGAATTATTTGGTTGTCAACTAAATTGGTCAACTGGTTAGTTAGCTAATATAGCCAGCTAACTCCTGGATGGGGAACAAAGAGATCAACCTTTTGCGACGCATTATTGCAGTTCTCTGGCCTACAAAATAATCTATCAAACTATAGTTCATGGATTAACGTTATATTCACAATCAGTGTTGCTGCTGCTAGCCACACAAAGACCAAAAGCATTGAATCATTATCAGCGTGAGGGCAAATGGTAATAGTACTTGCTCATTAGTGGGATGTACCAATTTCATGGTGCTAGAATGAACGTAATCAGTAGACCTTTGGTTTGCTTGTCTTGATGTCTTAATGAGGTCAGCTTGTTTGTATTGATTTGAGCAGTGTTAGGGATAAAGTGTTTAGTTATGAATGACCGGAGAAGAGCATTCTCTAAAAGACAAGTGTTCAGATGCTAGATTTGTCTGAAATGGGTCACCTAACCAAGGTATGCAATCAAATGGTGAAAGTAAAGGTGCATGTAGAATGCACAAATAAAAACCAGGTAAAGGTTATGAGTGTGATTGGAGGAAGTGCCGCGTACTACTGTAGTACAATATTGGCATGTTCAGTTGTCATGTCTTCATGTCTTGCACTTGAAATGGTCAAAGCCATTTTGTTGTGCCTGTGGCCCCTTGGTTCAGTGGTCTCAGAAAGCTCTGTGCAAAAACCAGAACTGGAATAGGGTTAGGGCAGGGGTTCCCATATATTTTCTGCACGCGAATGCAAATTTATGTAAGAAAATGCAGGGGACCCCGTTTGGAAACATTATATTCCCTAGTAAACGCCCTGTGTTTATATTCACAAAATTGTTGTTCCTGTAGGCCGTCCCAACATATTGTAAAATGCCAGATTTCTTAAGTGGACCCCATTTACATTTTCCCAACCCCAAATTTTGGAACCAAGGGTTTAGGATTTTCCTAACTTAGCAACTATGATAATGTGTGAGTTAGATATTGTATGAGTGAAACATGGTATTATAGCTAAATCACTTTGTTTTGATGTGATATATCTTTAGTGCCAGGCATTGTTGGTCAGTGTTTGGGAAGGCAATGTAGCCGTGGTTGTTATGTAATGAATCCAGTTCTAGGAATTGGCCTTAAAATTGTGATGAGATTTCACATCAGCAGCAATGCCTTTCCCACCACACTAGTAGCAGAGGCTTAAAGATTAGCCTTTATGCCTTAACTGCCATTTGAAACTCCTCGTCTTCATGGGACTAGAAGAGGTTTTTGTAATGATATGTTAGGTTTTTAAAAATATTTTTTATAGGCCTAGGGCTATGCTATTTAAGATTATGAAAATTCTACATTCATTTCCTAAATGGTGTTGCTGGAAAATGGCAGTAGGCCTATAGACTACCTATGTTCTGGAACAATTTAATTGAACCCATTCAGTCCATTGACTATTTATTTGATAGGAACAGTTAAATGTGAGGCTCATGCTGACATTGCATTTGTCATTGAGGTAGTCTCGGGTACTTTTTGAGCATGATGTCATTGTGATGTTATGCCAGTTCAAATGCAAAGTACGCTATCGGAGGAGTTGAGCGTGTGACGAGACGGCCCGGATCTCAGTAAATTAACAGTAATAGAATAATCATTTAGAGATCACGTTTTGTATTTCATATAGTAGTAGCCTATTTCTGATGAATTGTTTGACAAAATAGGTCATTTTTTTTGTATGAAGAATTCAATTATTTTGTGCATGGATATATTTCCCAAGTGACTTGAGGAAATTAGACCGACGTGAGCGTTTATATTATACATATATCTAAGTGATGATGTGAGTGAGGTAATGCTCTTTCGGAGAGATGATGGGAAGGGCGGGGGCAGTTGGCTGTGGCACAATGTGATTTATTTGGTGCCCTTGTGGGGCCTGGTAGGTTAGATGTCCGTCATTGGGTCTCGTAGAGAGAGCCCCATCTGTTCCATATTACACATGCTCTGTCCTGTTCTCCATACAGCTCTGTCATGATTGGTCTGGCATAATAAGCAATGCATGTACAGTATGGTGTAAGATGTGATATACGATATCTATGTTTGGGCAAATCAGGGAGTTGTTTGTGTGTGCGACGGTTGCCGAGATATGTGAATTGAATGACGATTGCTAGACAATCATAATTGCATGTGTATGTTGGTGATTAATATTGGCCTAGGTGTGATTCTTCGCTTTAGTCTCTGACCTCAGCAGCCAAACTCCTGGTTTCTTTGACTCCTGCATTCAGATATTTATCCAAACATAATTGCTATGGGCTTTCCTGCTGAAAGACTTGAGGGTGTCTACAGAAACAACATCGATGACGTAGTACGGTAAGTACTTAAAAAACCAAATGTGGATGTCCCAGTCAAAATAATGAAGGGGTTTCTTAGAATGTAAAGGAATGAAAAGGGTTACATGTAAATGAAAACAGCAGGTAGTTAACATGTCCTAACTACCTTAACCAAACCCATTCTATAACAGAATTTGCACAACCTTTGGTAATCTAGGCCTATCTTTGGTCTCATCTTGTTTCTCACGGATTATCATTATATGGGCGACAGTGGTCAGAATAGGATGTTTGAAATGCATTCTGTCATCCCAGCTGCAGAGGCTTACCTGATTAGTCAACTGAAACCAAAGGAGTGACCTGCAAGCCACCTGTGAACTTAACCTGACCCTGCTTGTTGTATTGTCCAAACAATTTCCTTCGATTTACGCAGGCTGATGTAGACACAGAAAATTGTGGGCTTATGGAAATGTGAACAGAAAAAGCAGCCTTCGTCATTTCCCCGACCCTGTAGTTTTTAGATGTGTTAAACAATCTGTTAAATAAATAAACCGACATAACGAACACGCCCTACTGATAGCAGGGTTCAATACTGCGACCAAAACAGTCGCATTTGTAACCGTTTGACTTGGCCGAGCGACACGCATTTTTAATTGGTCGCAAGGGTGCCAGTATTCTTTTTTTTATTTTTTTACCTGGTCACGGTTAGTCTTCGGGTCACAATTAGCTTTTTTTTAATCTTGATTTATTCAAACAGTAGTGTTCAATTGACCAACAATAAACCAACAACGGCACTAATAGCATTATTACAATATTTTTCTAACTGGCCCAAGCGGGCCTCTGACGGGGATGATCGACTGGCCCATAGGGTTTCCAAAATCTCCCCTGTCTGGATGTGTGTCAGGGCTCAACATACAGGGGAGATTTTGGAAACCCTATGGGCCAGTCGATCATCCCCGTCAGAGGCCCGCTTGGGCCAGTTAGAAGAACATTGTAATAATGCTATTTTTAATCTAGGCTATAATTGCTAAGAAAACAGATGGATTCCCGACGCGTTCGTTATGTCTGTTTATTTATCACACGCTTGATGCGCGCACACAGCCTATAGATAATCTGTCAGGCAAAGAGAGCGCGCAGCTTTCCAACAGCTGGTTGTTGCGTGGAGCAAAGACCAACAGCGGTAGTGGTAGGAAAGATGCTCCAAGTTATGATATCTACCAGTAAATGATAAGGCAAGAATGGGTATGCAAACAAAGGTATTTAAAAAGTTTGAAGTCTTGGTAGAATATTTGCCAAGTGCAATTTAGTCATCACAGAATAGCCCACCTTCAAAATAAGACATTTCCTCTAGGCTCTTTGGTCCTTAAAGTCATTTATGGTAGCTGATTTTAGAAGTTCTACTGCTACAATATACTTATTCAGTGATTTAATTTCAGATCAGTTTTTCTGAGAGTAGTAGGCACTTTCATTTGTTTCCTGCCGTTTCAATTGAAGGGTGTTGCTCTAGTCTGTTGTGGTAAATCCATGTGCAGTTATTATGAGCATCACAACAAATGTTGGCTTCAACTTGGTTTTCCATACAAAGTGTTCCATTACAAAGCATTCCCAGATTTTTGTTGTTGCCTTCTCATTTTAAAACATGATATAGTAACCCCTCAATAACTCTTAAACATCTCAAATGGCGACACTGACTGGCTATCACATGGACAGATATAATTAGAGTGTTCGGAGCATGCTCTATTTCGTCAGGCAAGGCCCACATTATTCTGGCATATTTTAGAATGTAAAAATGGCAATGCATAATGCCATTGGATAGGCCTATTAAAAATGCGTTATTCTTAGTGGTAATGCATACATTGGGGGGAGCTTTTTTCTTTAGGCTATTACAACAGTGAAATATAAAATATAGGACTGTGAAGATTTCAATTAAGTGCTTGGAAAAGTCCTTGGAAAACCCGTGAATATGACTTGCCAATGTCTGTATGAACCCTGTATAGGCTACTTTCTCAGCCCGCAAATGAAATATGAAAAGCACCTGCTTTTGAAATTATGCACACATCATTCGCTTTCCTGTCAGGTCTTGACCCGGGCCAGTTTTCCCCCCATTTTTTCCCATTTTTTTCTCCCATTTCGGCTAGTAGCTTTAAGTTGACACTGGCAAATTTACCTTGAATGTCAAGCCCTGCTGTGTGGTGCATGTTGGGCCTATACATTACCACTTTGTGTAGCCGTTAGTGATGCTAATGATGGCCTAACCGTTTTCAGATAGATTACATTATAGTTACATTAAAATGTAACTATAAAATAGCCTTTGTGCCAACCTGGCAGAATCATGATTATGCGCATCAATCCAGTATCCATTTATGTAGCACAAGTGCGCTATAAGAAATACTGCTAGCCAAACACTGGTGCTCACGCTATAAGAAATACTGCTAGCCAAACACTGGTGCTCACGCTATAAGAAATACTGCTAGCCAAACACTGGTTCTCACGCTATAAGAAATACTGCTAGCCAAACACTGGTTCTCACCCCCCCTTATTTTATTTTTGCAGTCATTAAGTATCATTTTGTCAAATTCTGCCCTCTAGAGGATTTCACAGAAAAGAACACATGGCACTTTGAAATCTTCAATAAATTAATTTAGCACTTTATTTGAAGGCTCTTCTTTGCTGTTACAGTAAATCTATCCAAATCAATGTAAGAACACAAGGGCAAGTTAAAAGATGGCTAGTCATTGTTAGCCAGGTTCTGGAAGGAATGCAGGCACATTATGGGGGACAGGCCAGGCCTTTATCAAATATAACATTTCTTTTAAACTAGTGCGACCAAATCATGCGCTAGTGCCACCAGCTGAAAAAGTTGGTAGCACCAGTGTCGCCAACCCTGGATAGTCAATGTTGTAACACTGTTATTTAGCTTGTCTGAGAGCCTGTCAGTCTGCCCCTATGACATGCTGTCATTACACTCTGTAAGTTAGTGTTGAAAGGTTTAGATCGGACCAGAATCTGTGAAAAAAATTGTGCCGGATGGAAAAGTAATTCTCCTCCCTTTCTCTCCTCAGGTTTCTGGACTCTAAACACAAAAATCATTACAAGATATATAATCTGTGAGTACCCTGGTATCTGACTATTTTGCTTGTGCATATGCAGTATGGTCAGCAGCGGTTGCTGTGCTGCAAAGTTATGTCTGATGCATGCAGAAAATGTCTGGAGTATAGGCCTGGAGGTAGAAAAGTCCTCATGTTTTTGAGAATGCAAACCGCAGTAGCCACTTATTTGCCTTTAGTCATCAGTGGTTCTTGATGGATAGGCCTAGGCATTGTGATGAAGGGGTAGAACAATCATATCATGGTAACCTTTGGCATAGTTTTACCCTGGAAAGGGAATTTACGACAATATCTTACTCACTCAGTAGTATAAAGTCGTTTAGTTAGTAGACTGGCATTAACTGAATGACTCACTGCGCGCTACAAAGATACTAAAGACCACAGGTTTCTCATTAACCAGGTTTCCATCCAACTTTTTTATGTGAGTAGTAAAGTATATGCCGGATAAAAAAAAATGTCATGAAACAGCAAGTCTATCGGGGAACTTTCCAAATGTCGACAAAACAAAATATGCTAGACAAGGTGGGATTTTTTTAAATGCACAAATATTGATAAAATAACCATCATATTGAAGTAAACTTGGAGTCACACAATGATATATTATGTGGTCCTCCCACAACAAGCTTGCAGCTTATTATGCTATGCTACGGATAAGATAAGTTAAGATGAATTTCACAGGGTGGTGAAAGTGAATGTTGATGAGCTTGATGCTCCTTTCCAATAAATATAGAAGGTCTTATTCTGGCGACATGATTATTGATGCTGGGCTGCTGTTTGACAAAAACATCTTGCTATTTTTGTCTATAATAATCTCATCTTGTATGCTATACTCGCACTGTATCTGTGAGCTGTTGGCTAAAACGCCAAGACCAATTTTTTTTTTTTTGTGACAACCATCAGTTGTGTTGAATATGATTTGAAACCCATTTAACTTGTATTTTTTGTTTGGTACATGGGAATTTAACTGCAAGTTATTTTTTACGTGCACTACATCATCATGCACAGCCTTTTATCCGCAACAATTTAAATTCTGGTGGAAAAATTCTCATTGTTTTTATGCAGATTAAAAATATATATTCTCCTGAAAATCTGTTGGCAATTGGATGGAAACATATCTACTGGTTAACACATTTCACTTATTGGTGTTCATGAGAATCAGAGGGGAAGTAAGGTAGACACAAAATATATATTTAACAGTTTTTCATGAATCTGTGTGGAAGTTGAGGTTGCTGTAACACTCCAGCATACATCAGAGGGATCTTACATCAACATGTAATATGCTGACAGATTGTACAAAAGAAAGAAGGCTGCTGTTTGAATTCCAGTATTATAACAACGTATTTTGTTTGTCCCTTTTTATAGGTGCAATGAGCGACATTATGACGCAACCAAATTCAATTGCAGAGGTTAGATATTACATCAGTGAAACCATTATCACTGTCTTTCAGGCAGTCGGTGAATGAATCAATCTTTCACTAAAAACCCACGTGTGACAATAACTAACTGAGCCCTGTCTCTGTCCATCTCTCTCCAGTTGCACAATATCCGTTTGAGGATCACAATCCGCCCCAGCTGGAGCTGATCAAACCGTTCTGCGAAGATCTTGACCTTTGGTTAAGTGAAGACGACAATCATGTGGCGGCGATTCACTGTAAAGCTGGAAAGGGACGTACGGGTGTCATGATCTGTGCTTACCTGTTACACCGGGGCAAGTTCCTCAAAGCACAAGAAGCTCTCGACTTCTACGGCGAAGTCAGGACCAGAGATAAGAAGGTAACATTTTTTATTTTTCCAATCTGGCCATCCTACTGTCATGGAAACTGATAATTTTCTAGTTGGCTTATTCAACCCCTCTCATCTCCACTCAAACTCGTCCCCAGGCCATTTTCAACTTACCTTGCTGGTAAGATAAGGGTTAAACAGATAAAATGATAATGTTCATCATGGGTGTCGCTAGTATCGCTAATATTTGTTTTAATTGTAGGCTACATGATGAATAGTTGCAGGCTTTAACATTTTTTAGGATCATATAAAGGCTTGTCGTCATCCCCTTTACTGCCAGTGAAAATCTTCAGTTTCACTAAGTGATTCTCTTTCCCATTCCACAGGGTGTAACAATCCCCAGTCAGAGGCGGTATGTCTACTACTACAGCCACCTTCTGAAGAACCAGCTGGAGTACAAACCAGTGGCTCTGCTGTTCCACAAGATGGTGTTCGAGACGGTGCCCATGTTCAGTGGCGGAACGTGTAGTAAGTGCTTTCCCCTTGTCATTGGTCTCAATCCTATTTCTTTCCTGTATACTGTCTTACCTTGGGCTTGTGTGCTACTGGCTTTCACAATGTGATCTTCAGTTGATTGTCCTGCCCCTATCCTCTGCTTTGCTCTGCACAGCTTTGGTTCTTGATGTTGAATGCATTTTTTTGTATTTTTTTAAATATTTTGTTTTACAATTTTCTCCATGCAACACTGACATTAACCACAGTGGAGTGTATCGTTTTGCAATTATGGTTATGCTTGTCAAAACAGCATGGTGTATTTTCACTGCTATTATTTGCTTGGCTCACTGGTCATTTGGCTTGGCTGCATGCATCATCAGATAAGGGGGTTTATACCTTGCTGGATAGCCAGAAGACGACTACAGACCTATAAGGACCTATGATATAACAACCCCCTTTGCGTGAGTCTGTCGTCAGTGGCTGCTCTTGTCAGCTGTGTCTGGCATTTCACCTCTTCACTTCCTTTATCCACATTTTTCTGACACTTCACCTGTCCCTTTAGCGGGCCCTACAGGGATGACCTATTGCCTGGGGCAAGTGAACTGAGCAGTTGCTCAAGTTGAGCCTGCTCTGAGCCACCTTTGGGCTGGTGATATTTTTTCAAAAAAGAGAAAACGACTAAGCAACAAAGAATTCCAGTAGCCTAAAACTGATCTTTCTGGTTCCTCCCCATTTTTTAAGCGAAAGACGGACAACTTACGGCAGTCTGGCAAGTTGAGCCTGCTCTGAGATTTATTTGACTGATAACAACCAAAATACAAAGAATTACAGTTATAATATTTCTGATTCCTCCCCACTGTGTGTAGGGGATAGGCAAGCAATATATGACACTTCTTCCTGTAAATAATGAATTGACATTTTCGGGCAAATCAAAACATACTCCTGACTTTGCTCGATTGGCAAGTGCCTTTCAGACTTTGTCAATCCCTGGCCCAATTCTGAACACACACACACACACACAGCATGATGTGACCCCCCCCCCCCCCCCCCCCTCCTCACCCTATGTGGTCAGTTCCCATGGCACAACACACAAAATATTGAAGTGGTTTAATTTAATCAACGCCCAATCACCCGCCCCTCTCCTTTTTATAAAATCTTAGTGAGTAGCAGCAATGTAAAGATTGTGTTTTCTGTCAGTGTCTTAGAATTTTTTTAGCTGATGCTTATTTAGGCCTATATGTTAGGAGATGCATTAATATGAATATTAGGATTGATTTTAACGGCCATTATGTAATTATTATTATACTGGCTAAGCGCCTAATAACTTGACAACAGGAAGTTGCTGTTGAAATGGTGAGTCAGGATCGGTTTATGGGTGGTTGTAAGCCTGTATACAGTATGTTTGTACATAGCCCTGGTGATAACCCACCCACTCCCTCCCCAGGCAAGGCAGCAGAACTCTGTGTTAATCTCTCATATTTTTTTTTCTCTCTCTCTAAGGGGACACTTCCGTTAAAAACAAGAGTGAGCAGATTCCACATGGTTTCAGAAAAGGGAATTGGCACTGGGGTAATAATAAGCAGCTTTCATCCAATGTTTACATGTTGACTAGGAGGTTGTTGTAGATTTAGAAGTCAGTGTTTGTTGGAGTAGGTGGAACTTAATATGGTAACAATCAACTCTGCATCCCGCACAACTCAGTGGACTGATTCTAGAAGCACTAGAAGTGCTCCTTTAAATGAGCTTGGTTTTGGTCAACTCTTCTCAGAGTAGGGCCCTTATCGCATGTTACTGTAACAGTCTTTTCTATATTTAATATTCCTGGCAGTGGTACTATGTAATTCTGTCCCTTTCTCTGCTGTCCTCTTTTCATAATTTGCCTAGATGTAAATAATAGATACCCGGTTGTAGTTGCTGTGATGTGGTCTCCACCCACCAGGAGAGTGACTGGCGTTAACTTGTTGTGCTCCCCCACAGATCCTCAGTTTGTGGTGTACCAGGTCAAGGTAAAGATCCACACGTCCAACCCGGTGAACACACGGCGGGAGGAGAAGTACGTGTTCTTCGAGTTCCCCCAACCGCTGCCTGTGTGTGGAGACATCAAGGTGGAGTTCTTCCACAAACAGAACAAAATGATGAAGAAGGTGTGGTTCCTGATTTGTATGATTGATTTTTATGTGCATATTAAATGAGGTGTTTTAGCAGCCGATTCACTATGAGGAATGTCAGGATTTAACTGAAAAACACATTCTGATTTTGGATTGGAGTATAGCCTACATTTGTTTTGAGGTTGAGATGATGTAACTGCTTTTTGGAGTCATGTCTTGCCTTTATTCACCCCTCCCTCCCCCGTGTATTTTTCCATCAGGACAAGATGTTTCACTTCTGGGTGAACACCTTCTTCATCCCTGGACCAGACGAGAAGGTGGAGAACGGGACGTTACCGAAGGAGCAGGAAGGAATCCAAACCACAGGAGGAACGGGAGACAACGACAAGGAATGCCTGATCCTCTCACTGACAAAGAATGACCTGGACAAGGCCAACAAGGATAAAGCAAACAGATACTTTTCCCCCAACTTCAAGGTCAGTCAGGTGATTGAGACTTAATTTCATTGGGGGGATACCCTTTTGATTAGTAATTGGGAAAGAATTTGACTGTGCCAAGATAATTGCTCTCATGAACTTTTGCCGCAGTTCATAAGAGCAAATAATTGTAATTAGATTAACATGTTTCCGCTTGGTATAGCTCTTGTTACCATGTTTCAGAATGTGGATAATGATGTTGTGTTTTCTCTGGTATTACAGGTGAAGCTGTACTTTACCAAGACTGTGGAGGACCCCTTCAACTCCGAGGCCAGCACTTCCACCTCGGTAACGCCAGACGTTAGTGACAACGAGCCTGACCATTACCGATACTCTGACACCACAGACTCTGACCCAGAGAATGAACCGTTTGACGAGGAGCAACTCACACAAATAACAAAAGTGTGAGAGATTTCTATGGGAAGTGAAAAAGAAAAAATTGAAAAAAATACTGCTTTCAGAGGGAAAAAAGGAGAACTTGAATATAAACTGAAAAGCAAGTACTTTTTTCCTCACCAACCTATGGCAGCAAGACATTTGCGTCATGGAAAATGCCACCAATTTAAGAACAATAATGCTGACCAATTTTATTTTATTTTTTTACTTTTTTTCCCCGACCCCACTCTTTCATCTGAAAAGTATTGACACCGTTGTTGAGTGGAAAAAGGTTCAGTAGCTGTAATGTAATATACCTTTTTTTTGTCAAAGACTAGAGAAGATTTCCACGATCAGGAGATGGGAGATCTGGTATGGGAGAGGCTTATTGGAAATCTACATTTGGCTGCTCCATCTCCTGTGGAAACCAAGGCCAGTGCTTCTGTCACTTTCTCCCCCTTCATCCATTGTCCTCCACCACGCCCTTACCACCCCTTTCATCCTACCTACTGTGAATGCTTCTTGTGCTTTTTGCAGGCTGTCTCACATGAGTTTGTGCAGTATAAACTGCATGTTAGAATTTCTCCAGTTGAATTTTGATTATTGTTATTGTCATTATTATTAAGCTACATGACATCTAACCAATGTCCATTCCTTCTACCATTTCTGTTCAAGGTATGCAGAAAAGCAGTATCCCGTGTATTGTTGATGTTTTTATGTTAAGATAAATAATATAACAGAGAACTGCAGGGAAGCCAGTGTTGCAATAACGTTAACACTATAGTTAAACGACAAACAGTGTGCATGTTATTGGAATCAATGTCCATCTTGTTTAATAAATTGTATACAATGTTTTTCAACAACAAAAAACTACGATTTCTAAAGTCATTTAAGATCTGATTGTATTTAGCCAGGAGGTCAAAAATGACATACTTTATTCTCATGGTATCTGCAGGCATGATTTCAGTCTTTTGGCAAGCCATTTAGAATGGCCTTGTGTTTTTATGATACAGTACATGGCGTTTCCCCTCATTTTAATGGTAACCAGATAGTTTTGGGGATCATCACAGAAGACAATAGTATAGAATGCTGACTGACTTGATGGTTCATGTTTTGAATTGGTGACTACTTCAGTGTGTCATGTGCTTATAGAGAGGTAAGCTGTTTCAAATGTGTACCTTTTAACATGCCGTACTAGAACATGTATCAAAACCTGCATTAGTGATTGTGTCGGTTTCTCCTCAGTCTCTAGAAAGTGTTGTTTTTTGTTGTTGTTGACAAACTGCACTTTTGTCATCTTAGTATGTGTCTGGTCACACCAGAACTGGTGGTGATGGTGACCTATTCTGAGTTCAGTATGGCCCATAGGCTTAGAGCTGATGCTTGGTCAGAGACTGTGGGAGCAGAGGTATTGAATGTAAAGCGTTGTCTCTGAACCGAACCACGGGTGTTAATGCAGGTTTTGATCAACCCAGGAGTGGATAATATGTGAACTTAGGCACTCTAGGTATCTTTCTCTTGTGAAATCAGATCTTTGGTTCCTTGACTGACTTGTTTGCAGCCTTATTGTACTTGGTCCAATGAGATCCGGATCACTTTTTGGCAATTCCACGGAAACCGAGTGATGCTGAGACTCAAATTGTTCACTTTAAAATATATGTCAAACAAAAACCAAATGATTGCAAAGTTCAACAAACCATACAACTCTATGCACAAGGACTACTTAACGATTTCCACAGACAATGTTACAAAAACACATTTACTTGAAGGACAAGTGCAGATGTAAAGTTTGGTAACAGAATGATTGCACCAACATCACAAATCATTCTGTTACCAAACTTTTCCTTCAAGTAAATGTGTTTTTGTGAAATTCGGTGGAAATTATGTAGTCCTTGTCCATAGACTTGTATCGTTTGTTTAACTTTGCAATCATTGGTTTTTGTTTGACATTCTAAGTGAAAACTCTGTTACCGTGGAATTGCACTTGTATATCCAACAAAAGGTGCTTACAAACTGCCACACTGCATACTTAAGATCAATAATAACAACAGAGTCAAGAATCTGTTCCAATCATATGGTGCAAGTAACTTCAGTGGCACACACTACTTCTGTGTGTGAGAACTGTTAACGTGCACGCTTCTGCAGTCGCTGTCCATAACTGGCTGGGGTTCTTTTTCTGTTTTTTGTTCTGTTCTTTTCCTTTTTACAAACAGGTTTCATTTTGTGGAGGAATGAGAATAGTGCAGCTTCAGATTTTACAGAAAGTCTTGTGCTTTCTTCAGAAATATATAAAAATCCCTAAACTATATGAGCATATTTAATTATGCATAATTTCTTTTTAAGCATGCCAAAAAAAAATGTAACACCTGACCTGTGGCATGCCACAGGCCAGACCAAAAATCTCTTGGGCAGGATTCTTCAGTGGGTAGTGATGTAAGCTGCCTTTTCTTGTACTTTTGACATTTAACGCTTCCCTCTTTTCACAACCCCATCACACATTCTGTTTTATCTCAACTTGTTTTTAGAAAGAATACTTTCCCTAGGTGTCGAAAGGAGACACTTCTTCATTGCAAAATGTACACTAGCTAACCCAGGAACACTTAATCTAGATGTTATATTTTTGTTTACATTTTATTACTTCACTGAAAACCTGCCAAAAGTAAGCTTATTTTATTCAACATTTTCTTTGTTCTTGGAGGCGGGGCCTATGGAGGTATTCTTTGCCTTACTTGAAGTTGACAATGCTTACTCTGCTACTGCTTTGAAATCTACCATTCTGCCCAAGCACTGACTTGATAGTTCAAGTACTTATTTAAAGCTACTATTAATAGAGCAACATATTGTACTAGACTTTTGCACTGTTACAGGTTTTTGCAGGGTTTCAGTCAGTGGTCCACAGTATTCCCCCCCCCCCCCCCCCCCCTCCGTTGTTCCCCTCAGTAAAACAAATGCCTTGCAATCAGTGAAAGAAGGTGAAATAATATGGCTAGTTGTACCTTAATCTTGTATCCATGCATCCCCATGAATAAACTATTTGACAGTATTCTGTTAAAGACACTCTGCAGGTAGTATTTATTTTTTAGCCCGATTAGTAGATCTGGATCATATGCTTACTATTCTGGATGTTCAGCAGCTTAAATGTATGAATCTATTCAAGGGCATCCCTGTTAACGAGCTTATTTTAAAGTTACTGTCCAGTGAAATTCTAACTTTTTTAAAAGTGAACTCCTATCCATATAATGTTGACTCGTCTTATACTCATTTGTGGCAAACGCATACATTGGAGGAAAAAAATACTCAACACCTAAAACTTGTCTTAGACTGTTTAAAAAATGCTTGCCTTTTCCTCATAGAGAATGTCATCCTGTCTTATTGGCTGAGCTGGCCAATCAGCTGTCTACTTGCATTTGATATTTTTAATGACCGGTATATGCCCACACCATTCTGTTGAGGTACGCCCACACCATTCCAACACAGAAAAGCTACTTTTTAACATGCTTAATTACCCATTTTTGTAAGGAAAAGTATTTCACTCATTGTAATTTAATTATAGGACATCATTCATAGAAATCTGGAAACACTGGACAGTTACTTCAAGTTAAGGCCATAAGCCATCCTCTAGACATCTGTAGCCCCACTTGAAAAACATTTTCCACAGTACCTTAACATAAAGTACAAATATAGTAAAGGGGAAACCTACGGGAACCTTTTTTATATGGCACGGGCTAAAACCTGTGTGGAGTTCACGGGCAGCATCAAAACTTAAGTTTCAGCTCTAAAAATAATTAAAATCATCTTAAAGGTGCCAGTGTGTAAGATTCATGTCACTAGTTTTTAGCTGATTTGTGCAATATGTTATGATGCCTGTCTGTGGTTGCCACAAAGTGCCTCTTGTTTACTATTGAGAAAAAAAAAAAAAAAAGTGCTTGTTAAATACTGTTGTAGGACATGTCATGCATGTAGATGGAAGGGGTGCAATAAATCAAAATAGCCTTTACCTGCAAACGTGGCTAGGGCTAGCCGCCTGGCTCCCACCACTGGCCATTTTTTTTTTCTCCCTGGGTTTAATTTTGTGCAAAGGTATGTTAACTCACTCTATTTTCAGTCTTTAAAAAAAAACACAAAAAAAACAGCCTTATTCCATTTCAGCCTGTTCGGATACTATTTAGCTGTGCAACAGTTGCTCTGTGTGTAATGCTATGCACTGAGAATACACAACCCACGATGTATGGAAAGACGTGTACAGGTTATAATTATGCTCATACAAATCAGATGTCTGTTTGTTATTGTATGTGTAAACTGCCCATTATCTTAGTGTTATAAACTTCACGTAAGTCCAATAAAGTCTCATTCTTGTCTGTTTGTGTGAGATACCTGATTTGTGATCCACCGTTATCTTATGCTGACCAGTAAGATGAGAATTATTCATCTCCATTATTAAAAGGTGCTGCATGGTCAATCTGAAATCTGCATTGACAGCATTTACGGTGATACGGCCTCAGCGGATAGCAGGGCTTTCATGCTTTGTGGAGTTGAGCAGAGCTGTTATGAAGGAAGTTGTCAAGGAAGGGAGTTTGTGTTTATACAGGACCTCCCGCCCCCTACCTACACTCAACCAATCATGTCAATGCGGAGCTATACGTAGCCTTCCGCATTGTTGGAAAATTTGGGAGGCGCACGGCGACGCTGTACAGAGCTCAATTTGGTCTCTGCATGCCAACGGAGGGTCCGCACAATTGCATCACACCCTCCATACAGAGACTCCGGACAGATTTTCAGATCAAGCATAAATTTGCTTTTAGATGAAAGGTGTTAATTAGAGAAGTATCCTATTATGGTCCTTGACACATCAATTGATCATTAAGTGTCATTAAGTATATTGATGCATTCTGATTCAAGTAGAAATGGATAATGAACAGTGCTAGCTATGGAGAAGAGGGTTGTAGGATGACCCTGAGTGTGAGCTTGTGTGCAAAGCCTCTAGGTCCCAGGGCTGGGACAGACATAGTCATTGTGGCGTCACATTCTCTCAAGGCTGGGAAATGTTTACTGCTGTGTGTAAATAGCTTGCTTTTAAGATGCCAGAAGTTTGTGAGAAGTCATGTCGATGGTCTCGCTTAGTCAATCTATGAGTGGGATAATGAAGTGGTTGTATACTCTGACTGCAAACCCTGTAAATCTGAATGACCTCTGTTTTGGAAACATTAAGCCTCTTTATTAAAAAATAATGGTGCCATCACCGTACTTTGTAAGTATGATCTGATAATAGAATACAGATTACATTTCATGATACCTTCAAGGACAGTGCTGTGATATTGAGCACATTCGTTGCTTGGTAATGTATGCATCAAATGTCCTTCACTGATTCTTTAACACAGGAAACTGTGTTCTCTTTGTTTGCTAATATCCTCGAGGGTTCCTATTGTCAGTGTGAAGGATTCACCATTTTGTATATTGTTTGTCTTTGTTCTATGATGTGGCAGAAATTGTACTATGTTTTTCCCACAAATGACAGCGATTTGTGTGGCCTGATCCTTTGAAATGATAGGAAAGACAGACATCTCTTATGGAATTGACATTTGTTACATTTCCGTACAAACATGATTTGTGAATACCAAGTATGTGGTGAAGTGTGTGCTACCTGCTAGTGTATATGTGAACAGACCCCCCCCCCCCCCCCCAATGATGTTAGTGACATTGATACAGACAGTCAGTAGATGAACGTTCCCCTCCTGTATAACTGACTGCTCTGCGTCCATTTGTCGTTAGAAAACACCACCACAGCCCCGGTGGAAGCTGATATTTTCAGCAGTATGAAAAAGAAGAAGTGAGATTTGAACATTGTGGTGTGCCTCTCATTAACGAACGAGACTATCTCTCTCTCTAGCCTGTTGATAATCAAATTCCCCATGCAGCTCCCCTCAACTCAACTGCACCAGTTCAGCTCAAGTCAGTTCCCCTTTCCATGTTGCCTTTCTTCCCAATGCATTTCTTTCAACTGATCCATGTTGGCAGCAACCAATGATTGCTCATCATGTGAGTTATGGGTTTGTGCGTCTGTGGTTATCTTCTAGCATCAGATACAGTTGAAGTCGGAAGTTTACATACACCTTAGCCAAATACATTTAAACTCAGTTTTTCACAATTCCTGACATTTAATCCTAGTAAAAATTCCCTGTCTTGGGTCAGTTAGGATCACCACTTTATTTTAAGAATGTGAAATGTCAGAATAATAGTAGAGAATAATTTATTTCAGCTTTTATTTATTTCATCACATTCCCAGTGGGTCAGAAGTTTACATACAATCAATTAGTATTTGGTAGCATTGCTTCGGGTAGCCTTCCACAAGCTTCCCATAATAAGTTGGGTGAATTTTGGCCCATTCCTCCTGACAGAGTTGATGTAACTGAGTCAGGTTTGTAGGACTCCTTGCGCGCACATGCTTTTTCAGTTCTGCCCACAAATTTTCTATGGGATTGAGGTCAGGGCTTTGTGATGGCCACTCCAATACCTTGACTTTGTTGTCCTTAAGCCATTTTGCCACAACTTTGGAAGTATGCTTGGGGTCATTGTCCATTTGGAAGACCCATTTGCAACCAAGCTTTAACTTCCTGACTGATATCTTGAGATGTTGCTTCAATATATCCACATAATTTTCCACCCTCATGATGCCATCTATTTTGTGAAGTGCACCAGTCCCTCCTGCAGCAAAGCACCCCCACAACATGATGCTGCCACCCCCGTGCTTCACAGTTGGGATGGTGTTCGTTGGCTTGCAAGCCTCCCCCTTTTTCCTCCAAACATAACGATGGTCATTATGGCCAAACAGTTCTATTTTTGTTTCATCAGACCAGAGGACATTTCTCCAAAAAGTACAATCTTTGTCCCCATGTGCAGTTGCAATCCATAGTCTTGATCTTTTATGACCGTTTTGGAGCAGTGGCTTCTTCCTTGCTGAGCTGCCTTTCAGGTTATGTCAATATAGGACTTGTTTTACTGTGGATATAGATACTTTTGTACCTGTTTCCTCCAGCATCTTCACAAGCTCCTTTGCTGTTGTTCTGGGATTGATTTGCACTTTTCGCACCAAAGTACGTTCATCTCTAAGAGACAGAACGCGTCTCCTTCCTGAGAGGTATGACAGCTGTGTGGTCCCATGGTGTTTATACATGCGTACTATTGTTTGTACAGATGAACGTGGTACCTTCAGGCATTTGGAAATTGCTCCCAAGGATGAACCAGACTTGTGGAGGTCTACAATGTTTTTTCTGACGTCTTGGCTGATTTCTTTTGATTTTCCCATGATGTCAAGCAAAGAGGCACCGAGTTTGAACGTAGGTCTTGAAATACATCCACAGGTACACCTCCAATTGACTCAAATTATGTCAACTAGCCTATCAGAAGCTTCTAAAGCCATGACATAATTTTCTGGAATTTTCCAAGCTGTTTAAAGGCTCAGTCAACTTAGTGTATGTAAACTTCTGACCCACTGGAATTGTGATACAGTGAATTATAAGTAAAATAATCTGTAAACAATTGTTTAAAAAAAATTACTTGTCATGCACAAAGTAGATGTCCTAACCGACTTGCCAAAACAAAAATGTGTTAACAAGAAATTTGTGGTGGTTGAAAAACAAGTTTTAATGACTCCAACCTAAGTGTATGTAAACTTCCGACTTCAACTGTATGTCTTTACAATCCATATGGACAGAATGTAAATTAAATATTGTCAGAAGACTGTTTATTGATGTCTGTTGGAGCCCGTAAAAAGTTTCCAGGCTGACGTTTTGTAGCTGCAACGCTTCCAAAGTCTCAGTAGAAGTCACAGACAGTGCCTGTCTGGATGGTGTCAGATTTTCAGGCAAATGCCCAAGTCACCCTCATGTTGCCACCTTACCTGCCACCCTAGACCCACTTCAATTTGCTTACCGCCCCAACAGATCCACAGACGATGCAATCACCATCACTCTGCACACTGCCCTATCCCATCTGGAAAAGAGGAATATCTATGTAAGAATGCTGTTTATTGACTATAGCTCAGCATTCAAAACCATAGTACCCTCCAAGCTCATCATTAAGCTCGAGGCCCTGGGTCTGAATCCCGCCCTGTGCAACTGGGTCCTGGACTTCCTGATGGGCCGCTCCCACGTGGTGAAGGTAGGAAACATCACCTCCACTCCGCTGATCCTCAACACTGGGGCAACACAAGGGTGTGTACTCAGCCCCCTCCTGTACTCCCTGTTTACACATGACTGCGTTGCCAAGCACGCCTCCAACTCAATCATCAAGTTTGCAGACAACACAACAGTAGTGGGCTTGATTACCAACGATGATGAGACAGCCTACAGCGAGGAGGTGAGGGCTCTGGGAGTGTGGAGCCTGGAAAACAACCTCTCACTTAACTAAACAAAGGAGATGATCGTGGACTTCAGGAAACAGCAGAGGGTGCACCCCCCTATCTACATCGACGGGACCGCAGGGGAGAAGGTGGAAAGCTTCAAGTTTCTTGGCGTACACATCACTGACAAACTGAAATGGACCACCCACACAGACAGTGTAGTGAAGAAGGCGCAACAGAGCCTCGTCAACCTCAGGAGGCTAAAGAGATTTGGCTTGTCACCTAAAACCCTCACAAACTTTTACAGATGCACAATTGAAAGCATCCTGTCAGGCTGAATCACCGCCTGGTACGGCAACTGCACTGCCCACAACCGCAAGGCTCTCCAGAGGGTGGTGTGGTCTGCCCAACGCATTACCGGGGGCAAACTACCCGCCCTCCAGGACACCTACACAACCCGATGTCACAGGAAGGACAAAAAGACCATCAAGGACAAAAACCACCCGAGCCACTCCCTGTTCACCCCGCTATCATCCAGAAGACGAGGTCAGTACAGGTGCATCAAAGCTGGGACCGAGAGACTGAAGAACAGCTTCTATCTCAAGGCCTTCAGACTGTTAAGGAATGGAATACTATTCACTTTAATAATGTTTACATATCTAGCATTACTCATCTCATATGTATATACTGTATGCTATACTATTCTACAGTATCTTAGACACTAATAATGTTTACATAGCTTGCATTACTCATCTTATATGTATATTCTGTATTCTATACTATTCTACAGCATCTTAGTCACTTAATAATGTTTACATAGCTTGCATTACTCATCTCATATGTATATACTGTATTCTATACTATTCTACAGTATCTTAGTCACTTAATAATATTTACATAGCTTGCATTACTCATCTTATATGTATATACTGTATTCTATAATATTCTACGGTATCTTAGTCACTTAATGTTTACATATCTGGCATTACTCATCTCATATGTATATACAGTATATACTGTTTTCTATACTATTCTACTGTATCTTATTCTGTTCTGCTCTGACATCGCTCGTTCATATGTATATAGTCTTAATTCATTCCTACTTAGATTTGTGTGTACTGGGTATATGTTGTGTAATTTATTTGATATTACTTGTTAGATATTACTGCCGGAGCTAGAAGCACAAGCATTTCGCTACACCCGCAATAACATCTGCTAATCACGTGTGTGACCAATAACATTTGATTTGATTTGACTGAGGAGGATGAAAGGGATGACAATGGAAGCCACTGGTACACAGGGACACAACAGAAGTCCCCATGTCACAGCACATTAGCTTTCAATTAACCTAACCCTCCATGGAATCTGGCTGGTAATGTTGTCTCCCCACTCTATTTCTATGGTTTCCTACCAAGTTCAAAACAGAGCAGGGTGTCTTTAGTATATGCTGCTTTGCAGCCTCAGAATAAAATGTGGCCTGGTTGCCTGCCGATGCAGTCAGGCATGTTTGGTTTGAGAGGTGACTGAGTTAGGCTAGGCTGAGTTACCTAACCAAACACAGCAGCCAGGGCCGGTTATAGCCTTTTGGGGGCCCTAGGTGAGATTTGGTTGGGGGGGGCAGCTCACATGCAAAACATTTTAGTGGCCAACCTCTTGACGGCAGAGAGAAAATGTTTACATTTTAAATTGAATTTCCCGCAATTCTACACATTTTGCCATGGGGCGTAGAGAACATTTTGAAGTTCTACAGCTAATTTCCCCCAAATTCGACACATTTTGCCATGACATATGCCATGTTAATATGATATCTGACTGAAAGTGACCAACAAAATCGATGGGGGCCTGCTGGAGGTCAGGGCCCCTGGGCACATGTCCTTCATTCCCGGTTGGTAATTTGGCTATGATTACTACAAGTTTAGATAGCTGACTAAACTACCAATCAAAAATGTGTTAGCTGACATAGCTAATTGAGTGACTGACATAATAAGAGGAAAAACAAGAGAAAAACTGCTGATGCACAACCAAATTTCGAAATTGCACTTTGTGTATACTATTGTAATGCTCAATAGTCTATGTTGCTTATCCCCAGGGCCGGCCCTGAAAGCAGCAGCAGCATAACTAAGTAAACTCCCAGAGAGGCCTGTGGCATAACTGACTCCCACACGCCTAGCTCGATCCAGCATCCACAGGCTCAGAGAGAGAGTGGGAGAGATACAGAGATAGATGTATGCAGAGAGAAAAAGAGGGGAGAGATAAATAGAGAGAGTGGGGGAGGGGAAGGGAGAACATGCAGAAGCCTAGATCCAGAGAGCCTGCTAAAGCCATCTGCTGCGTGTGGACCTGATTCTCCAAGCATCTGCTGAGGTCCATTGTAGCAACTGTCAATGAAACGTGGAGCCTACTGTATGTACAGTATGGGCTCCCTTTAAGAATGAAGATTCATTTATGGGCAATGTTGTCTTTCTTTTTCTTAATGATGCCCCTCCCGTGGTGTTAGGGATTAAACCGCTCTGTGTGTGTGTGTGTGTGTGTGTGTGTGTGTGTGTGTGTGTGTGTGTGTGTGTGTGTGTGTGTGTGTGTGTACGACTGCACGTCTCTGAATGCGTGTGTGTGTGTGTCTGTGCACGTATGTGACTGGGTGTGTTTTTAGACAGTGTGTCATCGCTCACCCATGTATTTAAAGTAAACCATTTTACCTGCACCTTAGTGTTTTTGTCAACACCCCTGCATCCCCTAGCATGGTTGGCCAGGTTTAATGGTGTGTGTTATGGCACAGTAGAAGAACTTGGCAGAGGGCCGGGTCAAGTGCCCGCCAGACCACACACAGGTAGGTCACAGTCCCTCTCTGTTCCCCTATCCTGCTGTCGAAAGAACATTGCCGAGTCATCAGAGTTCCCGGCTGCCAGCATGGCGGAAGTCTGGGAGGGAGCCCGGCGTCTGTGCCGCTCTATACACACTGCTAACTGCTCACAGGGGCCTTGGCAACACACACATAGAAACAGACACACACACACAGCTGTTCTACACATACTGCTCACAGGGGCTCTGGCAACACACACATAGATCAACTCACACAGGTTGGTGAACAGTCTAGAACTGGGCCTCTGGTACTATACTTCATTTGACAGGAGACAGTCACTATGTACCGGCTCTCCAATGTCTGTTTTCTTCAGTCATCTCACTCTGTAGCATTTACAAAACAACATTTCTATCTCGCACTGAGATTAAACGCTTTAGATGTGTTGTATGCTGAGCCTGACGATTGAGTATGAGTTCACAAATCAGGTTAAGATCACTTTGTACGCCCGCCTGCGCGTCCTAGTGAGATCAATTCTTGCTGGCAGCTTTGTTGAGAAGCCTGCCATGCTCGGGTATGGATTGTGGAAGGCGTGTGCCCCTGGGCGCTATTGACTGTCCTGACTGGCCCAATCGTTGCACCTCATGAGCAGAGGGGAGCTCGATGCACGAAATTGACAGACGAGCAACGTCAAAGTCAATCCTGATCATTACTCTGCCTCAATGAATCTCATTTACTGCACAATAAGAGGGCAGGCAGGGCAACGCTGATGTGACTGACTGCTGAAGTTCACGTCTATTTATCGACAATTCTTCATCAGGCACAATGGCCATTTGATTATTGCACATTGATTGCGCAATAATCTCTCCTGATCTGCTTTCTCCGGGTGTTTGTGCAGCAACTTTTTGTAATTACATGTAAAGGAATCCGATAACTAGTTTTGATGTTCTTTCTGTTCTCCGTGACGCCTTGAGACGCCCTCTTAGATGGTGCTATGGTTACAGAAAGCAGGATACAACACTGACTTGTTAGGATAATGCCACATGTTCTATGCATTCCCCCAACAAACGGCTGGAGCCATATGGTTGCATTCTGTGTTTCTGCCTGTTGTTTATGATCCTCTACAGGTTCTCACTACAGCTACTTACTTGGCAAATCCTTGTTAGATTTTTTTACTTTTTTTAAATGTAATCTTTATTTAACCAAGAGACCAAGAGACTTGTGATTGACCATAATGACCATAAAGACCATACAGACCTCTAGTGGCCCAGGAGCTGTGAGCTCAGGAGACTCTATCCAGAACAGGAACATCTGCTGCAGGCCAGGCCAGGGCCCAGTGGGCTGGATTCCTCTGTAGGCCATATATCAGTGTGATGGGACCCCGAGGTCTGGGGAGGCCCCTTAGTGCTGCCCCTGAGAGATAGTCCTGTCTGGCCAAAACTCTACCAGGTCCTGCCCAGCCCTAGCAGCCCCAGTAACCCGAGGAAGAAGCTGAAGAGGGTAATGGGTACGGCTGCAGCCAATGGAGGGCAGGAGGATCGTAGACTTTCCACAGAAGCTTCCCTCTGGGGAGTCCTACAGCAGTCCTTTTAACTTCTCGGCAAGAGACCATTTATCTTGGTTTGTTTCTATGAAGGCATGCTATGAATAGAAAACATGAATAGGGAAAAGGGGGAAACTTGTGTGGCAGTGTTTTTCTCATTTCCCCCCTCCCCCCACTCTCTATCGTTCTTTTTCTACATGCGTATGACCTTGGCAGTGCAGTGGATCAAAAGCTCTGTGAGAGACGGAGCAGATAGGAACAGACAGGAGGCTCGTATTTCAAGCAGAAATGTGTTAGTCGCTGAAGTTTTCAATGAGTCAATTGTTCTCCCTGCCTTTTAGACCTTATCATTTTTTTGAAGTTTTTTTTATGTCCCTGGTAATATATTTTCCCTCTACTGGTTTCTGTGTCATTGGCTGAGAATTCCCTGCGAGAACATTGACGTTAACAGGGAAACATTCACAGCATGGAGAAGGTTTTGTATTATTCTCAACCAATTGAATTGGTTTGTGTCAAGATCATCTATCCACTCAAACGAATGAAACATTGTCTCAAAATATAGATAAGTCTATGTGAAATGAGACAATATCAGTTCACTCCTACATTGCGAAACGGCAGATAACATCTCAAATATAAATACTGTATTGCTTTAAGATCACAAAATGATTTAACATCGGTGTCCCCTAAATCTTTAAGACCACTGTAGCCCAGATGGATCCCTCAGACTCCAGTGAAAAAGCCTTGTGGGCTATTCAGCCAGCCTACATATGGTGAGTGAGCAGTACAAAACCCTTGGGCCCTTAGCTCTAACCTGGTGAGTGTTTGCGGCAGGGCCTGTATCAGTAGCATGGCGTGCACGGTTCTCTAGCACTTGCACTGTGAGTGCTGCTCTTCTCACTACGACTCCCTGGTTCCCACAATCTGTTAAAGCAGTTGAAGCGTGCTCCTCGGCCCAGCGTCTCCCCCATGACGGCCCTCCTCGCCCCCTCTCTCCCTTCCCCTACCCTCCCCCTGCCGCCTCACTGCACAGCTGTCTTGCGTTTGGATTAAGCCAAGAATAAAGCAGGAAGTGGAAATTAAACAAGGGGCTGAAAAACCGAGTCCTGTAAGTTATCAAATATGTAGGAACCTGTCTTCTGACAGCTCGTGGAAAATACTATTTTCACGGGGCCAAAACACTGTCAAAAAAAGAAATACAGAGAAGAGAGAGAGAGCAATCAAGCAGTCGTACCGTAGCCTCAGCCAGTGTACATTAATTTCCATTATTTATTTATCTGGGGGAGTGTACCAGGATGATTGTGTAGCCTGGAAAAGCAGCCATGTCATTTGTTTAAAGCCTGGGGAGAGCTATGCATCATAACCAGGCAGATTAAAGAACAATTACAGGCTTGGAACAGCTGTCAGATATTTCTGGCCCCTGTTCTCCTCTAGGCATTACCTTCATCTCAGCACTCTGAAAATTGGTCAACAGCACAGGTACAGTGCATTCGGAAAGTATTCAGACACCTTGACTTTTTCCACATTTTGTTACGTTACAGCCTTATTCTAAAATGGATGAAATAGTTTTTTTAATTATTTTGCAAATGTATTAAAAATGTAAAAACAAATATTACTTTAAGTATTCAGACACTTTACTCAGTACATTGTTGAAGCATCTTTGGCAGTGACTACAGCCTCGAGTCTTCTTGGGTATGATGCTACAAGCTTGGCACACCTGTATTTGGGGAGTTTCTCCCATTCTTCTCTGCAGACCCTCTCAAGCTCTGTCAGGTTGGATGGGGTGTGTTGCTGCACAGCTATTTTCAGATCTCTCCAGAGATGTTCGATCGGGTTCAAGTCTGGGTTCTAGCTGGGCCACTCAAGGACATTCAGAGACTTGTCCCGAAGCCACTCCTGCGTTGTCTTGGTTGTGTGCTTAGGGTTGTTGTCCTATTGGAAGGTGAACCTTCGCCCCAGTCTGAAGTCCTGAGCGCTCTGGAGCAGGTTTCATCAAGGATCTCTCTGTTCTTTGCTCCGACCATCTTTCCCTCGATCCCGACTAATCTCCCAGTCCCTGCTGCTGAAAAACATCCCCACAGTATGACGCTGCCATGATGGTGACAGGTTTCCTCCAGACGTGACGCTTGGCATTCAGGCCAAAGGGTTGAATCTTGGTTTCATCAGACCAGAGAATCTTGTTTCTCATGGTCAGAGTCCTTTAGGTACATCTTGGCAAACTCCAAATCGGGCTGTCATATGCCTATTATTGAGGAGTGGCTTCCATCTGGCCACTCTACCATAAAGGCCTGATTGGTGCAGAGATGGTTGTCCTTCTGGAAGGTTCTCCCATCTCCACAGAGGAACTCTGCTTTGTCAGAGTGACCATCATCGGGTTCTTGGTCACCTCCCTGACCAAGGCCCTTCTCTCCTGATTGCTCAGTTTGGCTGGGCGGCCAGCTCTAGGAAGAGTCTTGGTGGTTCCAAACCTCTTCCATTTAAGAATGACTTTGGCCACTGTGTTCTTGGGGACCTTCAATGCTGCAGACAATTTTTGGTACCCTTCCCCAAATCTGTACCTTGACACAATCCTGTCTCGGAGCTCAAAGGACAATTCCTTCGACCTCATGGCTTAGTTTTTGCTCTGACATGCACTGTCAACTGTGGGACCTTATATAGACAGGTGTGTGCCTTTCCAAATAATTTCCAATCAGTTGAATTTACCACAGGTGGACTCCAGTCAAGTTGTAGAAACATCTCAAGGATGATCCATAGAATAGGATGCACCTGAGCTCAATTTCGAGTCTCATTGCAAAGGGTCTGAATATTTATGTAAATAAGGTTTTTCTGATTTTATACATTTGCAAACATTCTACTAACCTGTTTTTGCTATGTCATTATGGGGTATTGTGTGTAGATTGATGAGGAAAAACAATTACTTAATCAATTTTAGAATAAGGCTGCAACGTAACAAAATGTGTAAAAAGTCAAGGGGTCTGAATACTTTCCGAATACACTGTATTTGGGCCAAGTTCGGCTCATTGTTCAACCCTGTGTCCCAGGTTGACACAAAATGGACACGTCTGCTTCATGTACCGTTTTGTGTATCATCAGGCCCCACTGCTGTGAGATGGTTTTGTTTTATCACTGGCACATTGGAAACTGACTAGGCATCTGCCCCAAAATGGCTTCCCACTCTCTACTGGAGCTCCTGATCCAAACCAGAAGGATTGTGAGAAAGGAGATGAGAGGAGGGGGGTTGCACTCCATGTGTTGACACTGCACTACTACAACCTCTGCAAATGTGCATATTACAGCACCCTGTGTGATGCTAAATGTTAATACTCCTTAAGCTACTTCCCGCTCCTGCATTTCCCTGCTTTGTGTCCTGTTTATGTAGTTACTACACTACATGGTTAAGCACTTTGACATTAATCCTATAGGGTCAGAGGAAGATTGAAATGATGTCGAGCTGCCAAATGAGTTATTCGGGATTAGAGGCTAGCGCTCTGTGCCGCTGACATATGTGGGAGTGAGGAGGACATGATGTTCCAATGGAAGATGGGATGGCAGCCATAAAACAAACTCTCTCCCAATATCTCATTGGAAATAATGTGCCTTTTATCAGTACAAGTGGGGATTAAACATCTAAGAGCCAGTGTGTTGTCATCCTCAATGTAACAGAGAGACCAGTGATAACTCTCTCCCCATAAGAGAAATATCAAACATTCGACGTGCAGCAAAGGAGGTAGGTTTTTCCTAACATTAAATTATGCCAGTGAGAATTATGAGACACATGACAGTGATTTCTACTGTAGATCCTTCATTGTAGACATGTATGTTGTAGCTACCGTGAACACATAGGCCAAACATGATTAATCAGATTAGCCAATAGAGGTCTTCGCTTATTAGATAATGAGATGATATCATCAAGAGGCATGGAATAAGATGGCCTCTGTCTCCCCGTGGCTTCCTATCCTCTGCTCTATCATACAGAGCTCTGTCTATTGTTCCTATCCTATTCACTTCAGTCAGTCATTTAGAGTTGGAAGGAATTTCTCCCTTTTTGTGTCCTTAGTTGCTGTAAGAAAAGCAAGTATTTTCTTCTGTCAGCCAGGTCAGTTGCAGGTCGGTTGCAGGTCGGCGTGGGCCAGCAACATTGCTCCTCTAGTTCGTTGTGCATGTCTGTGTTACTCAGTGTCCAGAGGAGACACACATGGAGTCCATTTGGCAATTCACTGTTGCCACTGACCCTCTTCGCGGGGGATGATGCAAGTATAAATATGGGCAGAAGGGCGAGTGTGTGTTGCTGTGTTTTGAACATGACGGCTAATCAAAAGCATGCAGTTTCAATAGCATGTGGACATACGCAAGAATAACCTGGATGGTTGTGCTCTGGTTTTTCAGATAGGGGCTGAGGTCACTCAAGAGCCTGGATGTTTCACTATTCTTCACCAAGATGTCAGTCCAGCCCAGACAACCCCTCTCTTAGCGGGTAATATACCTTGTATCTACTGAAATACTACCTGTGACTTTTGAGCTTTGTGGGTCACCATTGTTGTTTGGTTATGAAAGGCTGGTTGTTAGAGAGAGCTCGAGAAATCATAAGCCTGGGGCGTCAGACAATCAGTTAGTTCTTTGGCGTGCAAGATGGCACCGACAGAGGTGGTCGCCATGCTTCGAGTCCTTAGGAAACTATGCAGTATTTTGTTTTTTATGTATTTTTTCTTACATTGTTACCCCAGGAAATCTTAAGTCTTATTTACAAACAGCCGTGAAGAACTATTGGATATAAGAGCGACGTCAACTTACCAACATTACGACCACGAATACGACTTTCCTGAAGCGGACCCTCTGTTTGGACCTCCACCCAGGACAATGGATCTAATCCCAGAAGCTAAACCAAAACAACGGCGCCGCAGAAGGGGCAGTTGGAGCGGCCTCTTGGTCAGGCTCCGTAGATTTGCACATCGCCCACCGCTCCCGAGTATACTACTCGCCAATGTCCAGTCTCTTGACAACAAGGTAGATGAAATTCGAGCAAGGGTTGCCTTCCAGAGAGACATCAGAGATTGTAACATTCTCTGTTTCACGGAAACATGGCTCTCTCGGGATATGTTGTCGGAATCGGTTCAGCCACCAGGCTTCATGCATTGCGCCGACAGAGATAAACACCTCTCTGGGAAGAGGAAGGGCGGGGGTGTATGCTTCATGATTAACGACTCATGGAGTAATCATAACAACATACAGGAACTCAAGTCCTTCTGCTCACCCGACCTAGAATTGCTTACAATCAAATGCCGGCCATAATACATCCCAAGAGAATTCTCGTCAGTTATTGTCACAGCTGTGTACATTTCCCCTCAAGCAGACACTAAGACGGCCCTCAAGGAACTTCACTGGACTCTATGTAAACTGGAAACCATATATCCTTCGGCTGCATTTATTGTAGCTGGGGATTTTAAGCAGATTTGAGAACAAGGCTACCTAAATTCTACCAGCATATTGATTGCACTACGCGCGGGGGTAATGCACTCGATCACTACTGCTCTAACTTCCGCGATGTATACAAACCCTCCCCCGCCCTCCCTTCGGCAAATCGGACCACAACGCCATCTTGCTCCTACCGTCCTATAGGCAGAAACTCAAACAGGATGTGACTAGAACCATTCAAAGCTGGTCTGACCAATTGGAATCCATGCTTGAAGATTGTTTTGATCACATAGACTGGGATATGTTCCTGTCAGCCTCAGAAAACAACATTGATCTATACACTGACTTGGTGAGTGAGTTTATAAAGAAGTTCATTGGAGATGTTGTACCCACTGTGACTATTAAAACCTACCCTAACCAGAAACCGTGGATGGATGGCGGCATTCGCGCAAAACTGAAAGCGCGAACCACCGCTTGTAACCATGGAAAGAGATCTGGGAATATGGCTGAATATAAACAGTGTAGTTATTCCGTCTGCAAGTCAAAGAAACAAGCGAAATGCCGATACAGGGACAAAGCGGAGTCGCAATTCAACGGCTCAGACATGAGACGTATGTGGCAGGGTCTACAGGAAATCAAGGACTACAAAAAGAAAACCAGCCACGTCACGGATACCGACGTCACTCTTCCAGACAAACTAAACACCTTCTTTGCCCTCTGAGGATAATACAGTGCCACCATCGCGGCCCGCTAACAAGACTGCGCCCCTCCCCCCTTCTCCTTCTCTGTGGCCAACGTGAAGAAAAACATTTAAACGTGTTAACCCTCGCAAGGATGCTGGCCCAGACAGCATCCCTAGCCGCGTCCTCAGAGCATGCGCAGACCAGCTGGCTGGTGTGTTTACGGACATATTCAATCGCTCCCTATCACAGTTTGCTGTCCCCACATGCTTCAAGATCGCCACCATTGTTCCTGTAACCAAGAAGGCAAAGATAACTGAACTAAATGACTACCGCCCCGTAGCACTCACTTCTGTCACCATGAAGTGCTTTGAGAGACTAGTCAAGGGTCATATCACCTCCACTTTACCGGCCACCCTAGACCCACTTCTGTTTGCATACCGCCCTATCCCATCTGGACAAGAGGAATACCTATGTAAGAATGCTGTTCATTGACTACAGCTCAGCATTCAACACCATAGTACCCTCCAAGCTCATCATCAAGCTGGAGGCCCTGGGTCTCAACCCAGCCCCATGCAATTGGATCCTGGACTTTCTGACGGGCTGCCCCCAGGTGGTGAAGGTAGGAAACAACATTTCCACTTCGCTGACCCTCAACACTGGGGCCCCACAGGGGTGCGTGCTCAGATCCCTCCTGTACTCCCTGTTCACCCACGACCGCGTGGCAATGCACGCCTCCAACTCAATCATCAAGTTTGCAGACGACACAACAGTAGTGGGCTTGATTATCAACAGCGACGAGACAGCCTACAGGGAGGAGGTGAGGGCACTGGGAGTGTGGTGTAAGGAAAACAACCTCTCACTCAACATCAACAAAACAAAGAAGATGATCGTGGACTTCAAGAAACAGCAGAGGGAGCACCCCCCTATCCACATCGAAGGGACAGCAGTGGAGAGGGTGGAACGTTTTAAGTCCTCTGCGTACACATCACAGAAAAACTGAAATGGTCCACCCATACAGACAGTGTGGTGAAGAAGGTGCAACAGTGCCTGTCAGGGTTTTGGCTTGTCACCCAAAACCCTGACAAACTTTTACAGATGCACAATCGAGAGCATCCTGTCGGGCTGAATCACAGCCTGGTATGGCAACTGCACCGCCCGCATCCGCAAGGCTCTCCAGAGGGTGGTGCGGTTTGCCCAACGCATTACCGGGGGCAAACTAAATGCCCTACAGGACACCTACAACACCCGATGTCACAGGAAGGCCAAAAAGATCATCAAGGACAACAACCACCCGAGCCACTGCCTGTTCACATCGCTACCATCCAGAAGGCGAGGTCAGTACAGGTGCATCAAAGCTGGGACCGAGAGACTGAAAAACAGCTTCTATCTCAAGGCCATCAGACTTCTAAACAGCAATCACTAACTCAGAGAGGCTTCTGCCTACATTGAGACCCAATCACTGGCCACTTTAATAAATGGATCACTAGTCACTTTAAATAATGCCACTTTAATAATGTTTACATATCTTACATTACTCATCATATATACATATCATATGTATATACTGTATTTTATACCATCTATTGCACCTTGCCTATGCCACTCGGCCATCGATCATCCATATATTTATATGTATATATTCTCATTCACCCCTTTAGATTTGTGTGTATTAGGTAGTTGGGAAATTGTTAGATTACTTGTTAGATATTACTGCACTGTCGGAAAACAAGAAGCATAAGCATTTTGCTACACTCGCATTAACATCTGCTAACCATGTGTATGTGACCAATAACATTTGATTTGATTTGATCTTGGTTTGATGAGCAAAACTCAGTAACACAAGATGCCCTTTCGACCGTGGCTGAACTGAGTGAACTCCAAACCCAGTGAACTTCCAACCCAGCACCCCTTTGGGAATACCACCCATCTCCCTCCTCCAGATGTGGGGCTCAAAGTTCAGAAACCACACCACAGTTTAGAAAAATGGTTTGTGTGTGTGTGTGTTGCAATTTTGCGACTAAGTGTGCAACAGAGACCATTCACAAAACAAGACCAACAGGATTCTTACAGAAACCTCTTGAGGTTTTCTCAAAACAACCTCATTGTCTTAAGTTCTTATGAGGGAGAGCCAAATACGAAGGAAATAAAAAATGTCCCTCAGAAGATCTAAGATCTGCAGCTGTCCATTTTACAGCTTCTTTACACATCTTCGAGTAAACCACCCTAAGTGATGAAGTAAAAAAGGCCCATCGCATCAAGGGTAAGACTGTCAAGAGGTCATGTGTTTGACATCTCTACCTAATAACAGCTAACGTTCCAAGAATGTCAAGGACTCAAGGTTCACAAACTCCTAATGAAAATGGACATTTATGGACCTCTATTTGACTCTGGGTCATCATCTGATCACTCAGCACACCCAAATAAAAGCCTTCTATATATGACTGCCCAATGGTGCACTCAGGCAGGCCCCTGGCCCTGAACAGACATACATAGATGAGAGCCATCCAACCAGAAGAGTGCACACAACACCTTCACCAATAAACCTGTGAACCCACACAGAAGCCCCATACATATGAGATAGCCTGCCCCATGTCACCACTCATCACAGATTTAAAAGCTGTTCATTTATTTTAAGTTGGTAAAAAACAAAGTAATAAACATATCCGTGAATGTCTTTGGTGGCCCACTTCATTATAATAGATTATAAGGTAACAAACAAAGGCCACTTTCCTTTGAAGTTAACATTCTATTTAGTTACAGCTAAAGGACTGAAACTTGAGAATCAAGACAAGTTGCCTCAGAAGAAGACGGGCTGACCATTTTAACAAGGAATATGTGTCTGGGTGTGAGGCCAAGCCAGAATAATCTGCCTCGTGGTCTAGAGGTCCCTTACCCGGTCTTCTCCCCTCTTTCCCTTAAGTCCCCATTCCATCAGTACTGCCTCCCCTCATTATTCAGGAGCCATTATCTCATCACAAGGTCACAGCCATGCCACAGGGCCTGCTATATATTGGCCCCTATTCTCTTTTGACAAACCCATATGTGTTACAGCGGGGCCAGCGTTTTCACTCTGCCACAGAATTCCCTTTCACTATGTCCTGATTACTCAGGCTTTCTGACGTAACACATCTAAGTGCATGGTATTACATATCTGAATTGACCACTCAGGACTCTAAAGCCAAATCCCACTGGGAACAGATGTCATTTCAACGTAAAGTTTTGATTTAAATTTGTCAACTAATGTGATTTCAACGTGAAATCAACAAAAATGGCACCATGTCAAGTTGGGTAAAAAAAATTACAATGTCCTTACATTGATGACAAATCCAATCAGTTCTCCACGTTGATCCAACGTCATCACATAGAATTTTTGGGGTTGAAATGACATGTAAACCATGTTAATTCAACCATATTTTGCACAGTGGGATATGTACATGTAGGTCTATATAGGGATGGGTTTCTAGAGCAGAATTAAATGCATTAGGACTAAGCACAGGGGATATACAGTGGGGCAAAAAAGTATTTAGTCAGCCACCAATTGTGCAAGTTCTCCCACTTAAAAAGATGAGAGAGGCCTGTAATTTTCATCATATGTACACTTCAACTATGACAGACAAAATGAGAAACAAAATCCAGAAAATCACATTGTAGGATTTTTTATGAATTTATTTGCAAATTATGGTGGAAAATAAGTATTTGGTCAATAACAAAAGTTTATCTCAATACTTTGTTATATACCCTTTGTTGGCAATGACAGAGGTCAAACGTTTTCTGTACGTCTTCACAAGGTTTTCACACACTGTTGCTGGTATTTTGGCCCATTCCTCCATGCAGATCTCCTCTAGAGCAGTGATGTTTTGGGGCTGTTGCTGGGCAACACGGACTTTCAACTCCCTCCAAAGATTTTCTATGGGGTTGAGATCTGGAGACTGGCTAGGCCACTCCAGGACCTTGAAATGCTTCTTACGAAGCCACTCCTTCGTTGCCCGGGCGGTGTGTTTGGGATCATTGTCATGCTGAAAGACCCAGCCACGTTTCATCTTCAATGCCCTTGCTGATGGAAGGAGGTTTTCACTCAAAATCTCACGATACATGGCCCCATTCATTCTTTCCTTTACACGGATCAGTCGTCCTGGTCCCTTTGCAGAAAAACAGCCCCAAAGCATGATGTTTCCACCCCCATGCTTCACAGTAGGTATGGTGTTCTTTGGATGCAACTCAGCATTCTTTGTCCCAGCTCTCTGCAGGTCATTCACTAGGTCCCCCCGTGTGGTTCTGGGATTTTTGCTCACCGTTCTTGTGATCATTTTGACCCCACGGGGTGAGATCTTGCGTGGAGCCCCAGATCGAGGTAGATTATCAGTGGTCTTGTATGTCTTCCATTTCCTAATAATTGCCCCCACAGTTGATTTCTTCAAACCAAGCTGCTTACCTATTGCAGATACAGTCTTCCCAGCCTGGTGCAGGTCTACAATTTTGTTTCTGGTGTCCTTTGACAGCTCTTTGGTCTTGGCCATAGTGGAGTTTGGAGTGTGACTGTTTGAGGTTGTGTACAGGTGTCTTTTATACTGATAACAAGTTCAAACAGGTGCCATTAATACAGGTAACGAGTGGAGGACAGAGGAGCCTCTTAAAGAAGTTGTTACAGGTCTGTGAGAGCCAGAAATCTTGCTTGTTTGTAGGTGACCAAATACTTATTTTCCACCATAATTTGCAAATAAATTCATTAAAAATCCTACAATGTGATTTTCTGGATTTTTTCCCCCTCATTTTGTCTTTCATAGTTGAAGTGTATCTATGATGAAAATTACAGGCCTCTCTCATCTTTTTAAGTGGGAGAACTTGCACAATTGGTGGCTGACTAAATACTTTTTTGCCCCACTGTAGCTATGTACAGTGCCTTCAGAAAGTATTCACACCCCTTGACTTATTCCAAATGTTGTGTTCCAGCCTGAATTCAAAATATATTTTTTCTCACCCATCTACACAAAATACCCCATAATGACAGTGAAAACATGTTTTTATAAATAGTGACAAATGCTTAGAAAAATACAGAAGATCAACTTTATATACAGTGAACACAAATATAAACGCAACATGTAAAGTGCTGGTCCCATGTTTCATGAGCTGAAATAAAAGATCACAAACATTTTCCATACTCACAATAAGCTTATTTCTCTCAAATGTTGTGCACAAATTTGTTTACATCCCAGTTAGTAAGCATTTTATGCTTTGTCAATATAATCCATCCACCTGACAGGTGTGGCATTTCAAGAAGCTGATTAAACAGCATGATCCTTACACAGGTGCACCTTGTGCTGGGGACAATAAAAGACCACTCTAAAATGTGCAGTTTTGTCACACAACACAATGCCACGTCTCAAGTTTTGAGGGAGCGTGCAATTGGCATGCTGACTGTAGGAATGTCCACCAGAGCTGTTTTCAGAGAATTGAATGTTAATTTCTCTAACATAAGCCGTTTCCATTGTCGTTTTAGAGAACTTGGCAGTACGTCCAACCGGCCTCACAACAGACCACGTGTAACCACACAAGCCCAGGACCTCCACATCCGACTTCTTCACCTGTAGGAAATCGATTGATTTCCTTATATGAACTGTAACTCAGCAAAATATTAGAAATTGTTGCATGTTGCATTGATATTTTTGTTCAGTATGTATATGTATTCACACCCCTGAGTCAATACTTTGTATTAGCACCTTTGGCAGCATTTACAGGTGTGAGTCTTTGTGAGTAAGTCTAAGAGCTTTCCACGCCTAGATTGTGCAATATTTGCCCATTATTATTTTCAAAATTCTTCAAGCTCTGTCAAGTTGGTTGTTGATCATTGCGAGACAACCATTTTCAGGTCTTGCCATAGATTTTCAAGTAGATTTAAGTCAGAACTGTAACTCGCACACTCAGGAACATTCATTGTCTCTTGGTAAGAAACTCCTGCGTAGATTTGGCCTTGTGATTTAGATAATTGTCCTACTGAAAGGTGAATTAATCTCTCAGTGTCTGGTGGAAGGCAGACTGAACCAGGTTCTATTGGATTTGCCCCAAACATAACACTTTTTATTCAGGACAAAAGTGAATTGCTTTGCCACATTTTGATCAGTATTACTTTAGTGCCTTGTTGCTATAAGTACGCATGTTCTGGAATATTTTTATTCTGTACAGGCTTCCTATGTCAATTAGGTTAGTATTATGGAGTAACTACAATGTTGTTGATCCATCCTCAGTTTTTTCCTATCACAGCCATTAAACTCTGTAACAGTTTAAAGTCCCCATTGGCCTCAGCAACTAAGTTAGGAAGAAAGCCTGTATCTTTGTAGTGACTGGGTGTATTGATACACAACCCAAAGTGTAATTAATAACTTCACCATGCTCAGAGGAATATTCAATATCTGCTTCCCCCCACTTTGAGATTATGGGGTATTGTGCGTAGGCCAGTGACACAAAAAAATCTACATTTAATCAGTTTTAAATTCAGGCTTTAATACAACAAAATTTGGAAATATTCAAGGGGTGTGAATACTTTCTGAAGGCACTGTATGTCCTGAGTTAGGGTTAACCCTAACCACACATTGGTTGTACTATCCTTGTGGAGACCAAACCACTGATTCACATTCAAACTCCTATTTTCCCTAACCCTAAACTTAACCCTAACTCTTAACCTAGCCCCAAACCCCTAACCCTAACTCCTAACCCTAATTCCAACACTAATTGTAACCCTAACCCTAAACCCTAAGCCTAAAATAGTATTTTTCCCTGTGGTGACCGGCTAAATGTTTTTTTCTGTTCCCCAAAAGGACAGTAATAAAAAAAACACACACACATTCATAAAACGCAATCACATGGATGTTGCAGTCCCATATCTTAAATCACATTGACAAGTCTGGTTGGTTAATAATGAAAGAGCTGGTTTGGACTCAGTGAGAACGAAAACAGTTAAAAGGTTTTCATCAGAGATGCCAAACCCCAGCTTAAACTGTCTTTAGCACAATAAACCGGATTGAGATCAGATAACCCACAGTGGTGGAGATAAAGCATTTTAGCCCAACAACAGAGTAATAAGTATCTTTACAACCAGCCTATTAAATTCCATCTGGCCTTCTGGCGTGAGTTGACCACAGTCGCCTGCCCTGGTTGAAGGCACCATGTCATTTCAGACTGGCGTATGTAGAGGTCCTGTGTTCCAGTTCCACACTGTGGTCAACTGTTACATAAAACAACGACAAAGTGCTCTGGGCATGTGTTTAGAGGTTTCTCCAAACTTGACATTTCTTCCTGGAGTTCCCTCTCTGTTATGTTAAAGCATACCACTGATAATCATGTCCCTTAGGGAAAAGGATGTCTTTATATGGTCACAAAGAGAAGTCCCAGTCAGACTAGAAGTCACTCCACTTCATTACTGCAGGTCTGAGAACAGACGCCCCGCTCAGGCCCGGGGACGAGAGGGGAACAATGTATGCATTTAGCCCTCTGCCCTCTTATGTGAACCACTCTCTACTCTCGGCTGTTGAGTTAGCACGGAGAGGTTAGGGGAGGATAAACAATCCTAGTAGTGACGTTGTGGGGACCGCCACTAACCCCAATCCCCTCTACAAGAGAATGGGTAAGGGAAATGAGGGAGCATGAGGGCTTGGGGTGTGTGGAGTCACGTGACCGATGGTCCCAATCCAGGAGTCCCGAGGGAAGGACTCCTCCCTACTGTTCAGTTACAGAGAGAATCTCAAAGAAGAGTCCCAATCCGCCTCTACCCAATGTCTCCTCGTACAAACCCCAAATAAGTGTAGCATTGCTCTGAAACAAAAAGAATGGAGATCATTGTCTAAATTACGAAAATAATCACAGTATCAAGCTTTCAGAGTAAGCTAAACATGTTGATGTGTGCGTGCATGACGTCTCCCCATGCTGCAGCTGAGGCGATCTCTTAAGGGTTAACCCACTCTTCCGGACACCCCATTGCGGCTGCCTTCCTCCCCCCTCCTCTCTCTCCACCCCCCCATCCCACTCCACCCCCCGCCTCTGCAGTTTAACTTCCCTAATCCATGTCTGCATCACTCCCACTGCAGCCCCCATCTCCCCTCCTCCACCCGTCCCCCAAAAATCAACTCTTGTCTTCAGGTTACTCTCACTCCATCAGGTGTTGTAGATATTGGAGAAGACACTTGGATGAACTGCTGGGGGTGGAGGGGAGGGATAGCATTTGGTTGCAGTGGAGATGAGGATGGGGAACATCTGTGGAACAGATAAAGGAGATGCTTTGCTCGTTTTCTCACGAGCCCTGGGTAGAACAAGGCCAAGCACAGTTCATCTCCCCATCTCAGCTCTCTCTCCTCAATGGCTGGTGTTTGCCTAAAGCCTTCAGGGGCTTCGGACCAGCCCCCACCAGCCCCCAACACACAGGACAAGAGCACAAGGAGGAAGTCAGCCCAGAGGTCTCGTGTGTGATCAAAGTTAGCCCTTATAAGCCTCATATTTGTACCAAACCCCAGTTATTTTCAAATGGCTTTCATTTCAGCTAGGTAAACAATATCCCGGCGTTCTCCTTTTTCAACCTCCCTCTCCAACCCTCCTGCAGTATTTCCAACCCCCTCACACTTTCCCCTATTACATGGATGGAGGGAAAGGGAACGTTGAGAATCTAGATTCCTCCACAGGATAATTAATTTTCTGGGTATTAATGCTGATTTCAAAGGAGAGTGTGTTAGGAGAGTGTCCCCTCGGGGGACCTCGCATCAAAACCTTGAATACTTCATGATGACAAGAAAGTCAGCCATATGAAGTGAGGGAGCTCCGCTCTTTGATTCTCTCTCCTTCCATGTTACAGTCCATCAACCACATTGTTATTCCGGACTTGTCTCATTGCTAATGAGATTTCCAGTCTGCTAAAAGCCATGTTTTTCTTTTCCTGTCTTATGAAACCCAACACCTTTTCCCTTTTCGCTAAGAAGGCCGTGAGATCAAGTGACCAAGAGTCCCTCTTTATCCCATCATTACGACGCCGACACCATCAGAGGGAAACAGTAGAGGCTTTTCTCATATGAAACATATATGATATATTTTTGTTACAACCACAAAGAACACCCCCTTGACTTTTTCCACATTTTGTTGTGTTTAGAATAGATGCAATTGAGATGTTTTGTCACTGGCCTATACACAATACCCCATTATCTTGAAGTGGAATTATGTTTTTCAAAAATGTTACAAATTAATACAACATTAAAGCTGAAATGTCTTGAGTGAATAAGTATTCAACCCCTTTGTTAAGTCAAGCCTAAATAAGTTCAGGAGTAAAAACGTGCTTAACAAGTCACAATAAGTTGCATGGACTCACTCTGTGTGCAATAATAGTGTTTAACATTATTTTTGAATGACTACCTCATATTTGTACCCCACACATGTAATTATCTGTAAGGTCCCTCAGTCGAGCAGTGAATTTCAAACACAGATTCAACCACAAAGACCAGGGAGGCTTTCCAATGCCTTGCAAAGAAGGGCACCGATTGGTAGATGGGTATAAATAAAAAAGCAGACATTGAATATCCTTTTGAGCATGGTGAAGTTATTAATTACACTTTGGATGGTGTATCAATACACCTAGTCACTACAACAATACATGTCCTCAGGGATTTCGCCATGATGCCAATGGTGACTTTAAAACCGTTACAGAGGTTAATCGCTGTGATAGGAGAAAACTGAGGATGGATCAACAAATTGTAGTTACTCCACAATACTAACCTAATTGACAGAGTGAAAATAAGGAAGTGCTATGCTTGGTGCAAATCCAATACAACACATTACTGAGTACCACTCTCCATATTTTCAAGCACAGTGGTGGCTGCATCATGATATGTGTTTGCTTGTAATCGTTAAGGAAAACCCCAGAATGGAGCTAAGCACATGTAAAATCCTAGAGGAAAACCTTGCTCAGTCTCCTTTCCACCAGACACTGGGAGATGAATCCACCTTTCAGCAAATCTACATCAGAGTTGATTACCAAGAAGACAGTGGATGTTCAGTGAAAGTGGCAAAGTTACACTTTTGACTTACATCTAATGAAAATCTATGGGAAGATCTGAAAATGGTTGTCTAGCAAAGATCAACAACTAATTTGACAGAGCTGGAAGAATTTTGAAAATACTAATGTGCAAATGTTACACAATCCAGGTGTGGAAAGCTGTTCGAGGCTTACCCATAGACATACCCAGAAAGACTGCCAAAGGTGATTCTAACATGTATTGACTCAGGGGCTTGAATACTTATTAAATCAAGATATATTAGTGTTTTACAGTGCCTTCGGAAAGTATTCAGACCCTTTGACTTTTTCCACATTTTGTTACGTTACAGCCTTATTCTAAAATGTAGTAAAACACTTTTTTTTGCACATTTATTTCAAATAAAAAACAGAAATACGTTATTTACATAAGTATTCAGACCCTTTGAGACTCGATATTGAGCTCAGGCGCATCCTGTTTCCATTGATCATCCTGTTTCTACAACTTGATTGGAGTCCACCTGTGGTAAATTCAATTGATTGGAAATTATTTGGAAAGGCACACACCTGTCTATATAAGGTCCCACAGTTGACAGTGCATGTCAGAGCAAAAACCAAGCCATGAGGTCGAAGGAATTGTCCGTAGATCTCCGAGACAGGATTGTGTCAAGGCACAGATCTGGGGAAGGGTACCAAAACATGTCTGCAGCATTGAAGGTCCCCAAGAACACAGTGGCCTCCATCATTCTCAAATGGAAGAAGTTTGGAACCACCAAAACTCTTCCTAGAGCTGGCCGGCCGCCCGGCCAAACTGAGAAATCGGGGGAAAGCTCCAGATTCCCTCTATTGAGGGGAGAACCTTTCAGAAGAACAACCATCTCTGTAGCTCTCCACCAATCAGGCCTTTATGGTAGTGGGCAGACGGAAGGCACTCGTCAGTAAAAGGCACATGACAGCACACTTGGAGTTTGCTAAAAGGCACCTAAAGTCTCTTAGACCATGAGAAACAAGATTCTCTTGTATGATGAAACCAAGATTGAACTCTTTGGCCTAAATGCCAAGTATCAGGTCTGGAGGAAACCTGGCACCATCCCTACGATGAAGCATGGTGGTGGCAGCATCATGCTGTGGGAATGTTTTTCAGTGGCAGGGACTGAGAGACAAGTCAGGGTTGAGGCAAAGATGAACAGAGCAAAGTACAGAGCGATCCTTGATGAAAACCTGCTGCAGAGCACTCAGGACCTCAGACTGGGGCGAAGGTTCACCTTCCGACAGGACAACAACCCTAAGCACACAGCCAAAACAAAGCAGGAGTGGCTTCGGGACAAGTCTCTGAATGTCCTTGAGTAGCCCAGCCAGATCCTGGACTTGAACCCGATCGAACATCTCTGGAGAGCCCTGAAAATAGCTGTGTAGCAACACACCCCATCCAACCTGACAGAGCTTGAGAGGATCTGTAGAGAGGAATGAGAGAAACTCCCCAAATACAGGTGTGTCAAGCTTGTAGCATCATACCCAAGAAGCCTTGAGGCTGTAATCGCTGCACAAGGTGCTTCAACAAAGTACTGAGTAAAGGGTCTGAATACATATGTAAATGTCATTTTTCCATTTTTTATTAATTAGCAAACATTTAAAAACCTGTTTTTGCTTTGTCATTATGGGGTATTGTGTGTAGATTGATAAGGGAAAAAACGATTTAATCAATTTTAGAATAAGGTTGTAACGTAACAAAATGTGGAAAAAGTCAAGAGGTCTGAATACTTTCCGAATGCACTGTACTTTTCACCTTTTATTTATTTTTAAATTTTTTTAACAAATGTTAGAATTGTTTTATTTCCACTTTGACATTACAAACTACTTTGTGTAGATCATTGACAAAAAACTACAATTCAATCAATTTTGATCACACTTTGAAACACAACAAATTGTGGGAAATGTCAAAGGGAATGAATACTTTCTGAAGGCACTGTATGTGTCCATTATCCTATATGGAGGCAGTGATAGAGCAATCATGGGATCTGGCTCTTCATATAATCCTACACACCACCATCTTTCCTCCAGTTCTGACAGAGATGTTTGGGAGATAATCTGGGTAAGAATGGAGATTGCATGTTCTCCCTGGACCACAGAGGAGCCACACACTGGCGCCGGAGGGGATAGCTGCTCCCAACCAACTGTGCTATTTTGTTAGTTTTTTCACATTGTTTGTAACTCATTTTGTACATAATGTTGCTGCAACCGTCTCTTATGACAGAACATAGCTTCTAGACATCAGAACAGCGATTACTCACCTCGAACTGGACGAAGATTTTTTATTTAATGAGTCCGACACGAAGGATATACTGCTTTGTCAAGACAAGGCCCAAATCCATGTCATCAGCGTGAAGAAAAGACAGCATTATTGGCCAACGTGTAATCTAAACAGGAAACCAAACTGGACGATCTACGATTAAGACTATACTACCAATGGGACATTGGCTGAACGACAACATGGATAATATAAAGCTGCCTGGATTCTAGTAAGACGAGGGGCGGGAGTGTGTGTGTCACGGCCGATGTTGGAAGGAGACCAAAGTGCAGCGTGGTGAGCGAACATTTTACTTTTATTTTACTGTCGCTAACAAATCAAGAAACAAAGAAATGACCGTGAAGCTTAACAGGGCAAAGTGCCACTAACAAAGATAACTACCTACAATCACAGGTGGGAAAAAGGGCTGCCTAAGTATGATTCCCAATCAGAGACAACGATAGACAGCTGTCCCTGATTGAGAACCATACCCGGCCAAAACATAGAAACACAAATCATAGAAATAAAGGACATAGAATGCCCACCCAAATCACAGGGGCGTGACAGTGTGTCTATTTGTCAATAACTGCTGGTGCACGATGTCATACATACAGTCTCGAGGTACCTCATGATAAGCTGTAGACCACAATATTTACCAAGATAATTCTCATCTATATTATTCGTAGCCGTCTATTTATCACCACAAAACGATGCTGGCACTAAGACCGCACTCAACGAGCTGTATAAGGCCATAAACAAACAAGAAAATGCTCATCCAGAAGCGGTGCTCCTGGTGGCCGGGGACTTTAATGCAGGCAAACTTAAATCCGTTTGACCTCATTTCTACCAGCATGTCACATGTGCAACCAGAGGGGAAAAAACTCTAGACCACCTTTACTCCACACACAGAGACACATACAAAGCTTTCCCTCGCCCTCCATTTGGCAAATCTGACCATAATTCTACCCTCCCGATTCCTGCTTACAAGCAAAAACTAAAGCAGGAAGTACCAATGACTCGCTCAATACTGAAGTGGTCAGATGATGCGGATGCTATGCTACAGAACTGTTTTGCTAGCACAGACTGAAATATGTTCCGGGATTCATCCAATGGCATTGAGGAGTATACCACCTAAGTCACCGGCTTCATCAATAAGTGCATCGACGACGTCGTAATGACAGTGGCTGTACGTACATATCCCAACCAGAAGCCATGGATTACAGTCAACAACCGCACCGAGCTAAAGGCTAGAGCTGCCGCTTTCAAGGAGCGGGACACTAATCCGGACACTTATAAGAAATCCCTCTATGCCCTCAGACGAACCATCAAACAGGCAAAGCATCAATACAGGACTAAGGTTGAATCCTACTACGTCGGCTCCTACTACATTTTATGCTCGCTTCAAGGCAAGCAACACTGCATGAGAGCACCAGCTTTTCCAGACTGTGTGATTACGCTCTCCGTAGCCGATGTGAGCAAGACCTTTAAACAGGTCAACATTCGCAAAGCCGAAGGGGCCAGACAGATTACCAGGATGTGTACTCAAAGCATGCACGGACCAACTGGCAAGTGTCTTCACTGACCAAGTCTGTAATACTGACATGTTTCAAACAGACCACCATAGTCCCTGTGCCCAAGAAAGCGAAGGTAACCTGCCAAAATGATTACCGCCCCGTGGCACTCACATCGGTAACCATGAAGTGCTTTGAAAGGCTGGTCATGGCTCACATCAACACCATCATGCCAGAAACTCTAGACCCACCCCAATTTGCATACCACCCCAACAAATCCAAAGATGATGAGATTTCAATCGCACTCCACACTGCCCTTTCCCACTTGGACAAAAGGAACACCTACGTGAGAATGCTGTTCATTGACTACAGCTCAGCATTCAACACCATAGTGCCAACAAAGCTCATCACTAAGCTAAGAACCCTGGGACTAAACACCTCCCTCTGCAACTGGATCCTGGACTTCCTGACGGGCCACCCCCAGGTGGTAAGGGTAGGCAATAACACATCTGCCACGCTGATCCTCAACACTGGGGCCCCTCAGGGGTGCGTGCTTAGTCCCCTCCTGTACTCCCTGTTCACCCAATACTGCATGGCCAAGCACGACTCCAACACCATCATTACGTTTGCTGATGACACAACAGTGGTAGGCCTGATCACAGACAACGATGAGACAGCCTATAGGGAGGAGGTCAGAGACCTGGATCGTGAACTATAGGAAAAAGAGGGCTGAACAGGCCCCCATTAACATCAACGGGGCTGAAGTGGAGCGGATCGAGAGTTTCAAGTTCCTTGGTGTCCACATCACCAACAAACTATCATGGTCCAAACACACCAAGACAGTTGTGAAGAGTGCACGACAACACATTTTTCCCCTCAGGAAACTGAAAAGATTTGGCATAGGTCCCCAGATCCCAAAAGTTCTACAGCTGCACCATCGAAAGCGTCCTGACCGGTTGCATCACCGCATGGTATGGCAACTGCACGGCATCTGACCGCAAGGCGCAACAGAGGGTAGTGCGTACGGCCAAGTACATCACTGGGGCCAAGCTTCCTCACATCCAGGTCCTACAGTTGAAGTCGGAAGTTTACATACACTTAGGTTGGAGTCAATAAAACTTGTTTTTTTTCAACCACTCCACAAATTTCTTGTTAACAAACTATAGTTTTGGCTAGTCGGTTAAGACATCTACTTTGTGCATGACACAAGTAATTTTTCCAACAATTGTTGACAGACAGATTATTTCACTTATAACTCACTGTATCACAATACCAGTGGGTCAGAAGTTTACATACACTAAGTTGACTGTGCCTTTAAAAAGCTTGGAAAATTCCAGAAAATTATGTCATGGCTTTAGAAGCTTCTGATAGGGTAATTGACATCATTTGAGTCAATTGGAGGTGTACCTGTGGATGTATTTCAAGACCTACCTTCAAAGTCAGTGGCTCTTTGCTTGCTATCATGGGTAAATCAAAAGAAATCAGCCAAGACGTCAGAAAAAAAATCTGGTCTGGTTCATCCTTGGGAGCAATTTCCAAATGCCTGAAGGTACCACGTTCATCTGTACAAACAATAGCACGCAAGTATAAACACCATGGGACCACGCAGCCGTCATACCGCTCAGGAAGGAGACGCGTTCCGTCTCCAAAAGATTAACGTACTTTGGTGCGAAAAGTGCAAATCAATCCCAGAACAACAGCAAAGGACTTTCTGACGAGTAAAACGACGCGTATATCGACATAACCTGAAAGGCCGCTCAGCAAGGAAGAAGCCACTGCTCCAAAACCGTCATAAAAAATCCAGACTATGGTTTGCAACTGCACATGGGGACAAAGATCATACCTTTTGGAGAAATGTCCTTTGGTCTGATGAAACAAAAATAGAACTGTTTGGACATAATGACCATAGTTATGTTTGGAGAAAAAAGGGGGAGGCTTGCAAGTCGAAGAACACCATCCCAACCGTGAAGCACGGGGGTGGCAGCATCATGTTGTGGGGGTGCTTTGCTGCAGGAGGGACTGGTGCACTTCACAAAATAGATGGCATCATGAGGGATGAAAATTATGTGGATATATTGAAGCAACATCTCAAGACATCAGTCAGGAAGTTAAAGCTTGGTCACAAATGGGTCTTCCAAATGGACAATGACCCCAAGCATACTTCCAAAGTTCTGGCAAAATGGCTTAAGGACAACAAAGTCAAGGTATTGGAGTGGCCATCAGAAAGCTCTGACCTCAATCCTATAGAAAATGTGTGGGCAGAACTAAAAAAGCGTGTGCAAGCAAGGAGGCCTACAAACCTGACACAGTTACACCAGCTCTGTCAGGAGAAATGGCCCAAAATTCACCCAACTTATTGTGGGAAGCTTGTGGAAGGCTACCCGAAACATTTGACCCAAGTTAAACAATTTAAAGGCAATGCTACCAAATACTAATTGAGTGTATGTAAACTTCTGACCAACTGGGAATGTGATGAAAGAAATAGAAGCTGAAATAAATAATTCTCTCTACTATTATTCTGACATTTCACATTCTTTCAATAAAGTGCTGATCCTAACTGACCTAAAACAGGGAATTTTTACTAGGATTAAATGTCAGGAATTGTGAAAAACTGAGTTTAAATGTATTTTGCTAAGGTGTATGTAAACTTCCGATTTCAACTGTATATACTAGGCGGTGTCAGAGGAAGGGCCAAAAAAATTATCCAGTCACCCAAGTCATAGACTGTTCTCTCTGTTACCACATGGCAAGCGGTACCGGAGCTTCAAGTCTAGAACCATAAGGCTCCCTAACAGCTTCTACCCCCAATCCATAAGACTGCTGCTACTCACTGTTTATTATCTATGCATAGTCACTTTACAAATTACCTCGACTAACCTGTACCCCCGCATATTGACTAGGTATCAGTACACCCTGTATATAAAAATTTTATCGCCCTCCAGGTTCCCTTGGAGAGTTCATCAATGAGCTTGACGCCCTGATAAGTTCCTTTCCTGAGGATGGCTCACCTCTCACAGTTCTGGGTGACTTTAACCTCCCCACGTCTACCTTTGACTCATTCCTCTCTGCCTCCTTCTTTCCACTCCTCTCCTCTTTTGACCTCACCCTCTCACCTTCCCCCCCTACTCACAAGGCAGGCAATACGCTTGACCTCATCTTTACTAGATGCTGTTCTTCCACTAATCTCATTGCAACTCCCCTCCAAGTCTCCGACCACTACCTTGTATCCTTTTCCCTCTCGCTCTCATCCAACACTTCCCACACTGCCCCTACTCGGATGGTATCGCGCCGTCCCAACCTTCGCTCTCTCTCCCCCGCTACTCTCTCCTCTTCCATCCTATCATCTCTTCCCTCTGCTCAAACCTTCTCCAACCTATCTCCTGATTCTGCCTCCTCAACCCTCCTCTCCTCCCTTTCTGCATCCTTTGACTCTCTATGTCCCCTATCCTCCAGGCCGGCTCGGTCCTCCCCTCCTGCTCCGTGGCTCGACGACTCATTGCGAGCTCACAGAACAGGGCTCCGGGCAGCCGAGCGGAAATGGAGGAAAACTCGCCTCCCTGCGGACCTGGCATCCTTTCACTTCCTCCTCTCTACATTCTCCTCTTCTGTCTCTGCTGCTAAAGCCAATTTCTACCACTCTAAATTCCAAGCATCTGCCTCTAACCCTAGGAAGCTCTTTGCCACCTTCTCCTCCCTCCTGAATCCTCCTCCCCCTCCTCCCCCCTCCTCCCTCTCTGCTGATGACTTCGTCAACCATTTTGAAAAGAAGGTCGACGACATCCGATCCTCGTTTGCTAAGTCAAACGACACCGCTGGTTCTGCTCACACTGCCCTACCCTGTGCTTTGACCTCTTTCTCCCCTCTCTCTCCAGATGAAATCTCGCGTCTTGTGACGGCCGGCCGCCCAACAACCTGCCCGCTTGACCCTATCCCCTCCTCTCTTCTCCAGACCATTTCCGGAGACCTTCTCCCTTACCTCACCTCGCTCATCAACTCATCCTTGACCGCTGGCTACGTCCCTTCCGTCTTCAAGAGAGCGAGAGTTGCACCCCTTCTGAAAAAACCTACACTCGATCCCTCCGATGTCAACAACTACAGACCAGTATCCCTTCTTTCTTTTCTCTCCAAAACTCTTGAACGTGCCGTCCTTGGCCAGCTCTCCTGCTATCTCTCTCAGAATGACCTTCTTGATCCAAATCAGTCAGGTTTCAAGACTAGTCATTCAACTGAGACTGCTCTTCTCTGTGTCACGGAGGCGCTCCGCACTGCTAAAGCTAACTCTCTCTCCTCTGCTCTCATCCTTCTAGACCTATCGGCTGCCTTTGATACTGTGAACCATCAGATCCTCCTCTCCACCCTCTCCGAGCTGGGCATCTCCGGCGCGGCCCACGCTTGGATTGCGTCCTACCTGACAGGTCGCTCCTACCAGGTGGCGTGGCGAGAATCTGTCTCCGCACCACGTGCTCTCACCACTGGTGTCCCCCAGGGCTCTGTTCTAGGCCCTCTCCTATTCTCGCTATACACCAAGTCACTTGGCTCTGTCATATCCTCACATGGTCTCTCCTATCATTGCTATGCAGACGACACACAATTAATCTTCTCCTTTCCCCCCTCTGATAACCAGGTGGTGAATCGCATCTCTGCATGTCTGGCAGACATATCAGTGTGGATGACGGATCACCACCTCAAGCTGAACCTCGGCAAGACGGAGCTGCTCTTCCTCCCGGGGAAGGACTGCCCGTTCCATGATCTCGCCATCACGGTTGACAACTCCATTGTGTCCTCCTCCCAGAGTGCTAAGAACCTTGGCGTGATCCTGGACAACACCCTGTCGTTCTCAACTAACATCAAGGCGGTGACCCGTTCCTGTAGGTTCATGCTCTACAACATTCGCAGAGTACGACCCTGCCTCACGCAGGAAGCGGCGCAGGTCCTAATCCAGGCACTTGTCATCTCCCGTCTGGATTACTGCAACTCGCTGTTGGCTGGGCTCCCTGCCTGTGCCATTAAACCCCTACAACTCATCCAGAACGCCGCAGCCCGTCTGGTGTTCAACTTTCCCAAGTTCTCTCACGTCACCCCGCTCCTCCGCTCTCTCCACTGGCTTCCAGTTGAAGCTCGCATCCGCTACAAGACCATGGTGCTTGCCTACGGAGCTGTGAGGGGAACGGCACCTCCGTACCTTCAGGCTCTGATCAGGCCCTACACCCAAACAAGGGCACTGCGTTCATCCACCTCTGGCCTGCTCGCCTCCCTACCTCTGAGGAAGTACAGTTCCCGCTCAGCCCAGTCAAAACTGTTCGCTGCTCTGGCACCCCAATGGTGGAACAAACTCCCTCACGACGCCAGGTCAGCGGAGTCAATCACCACCTTCCGGAGACACCTGAAACCCCACCTCTTTAAGGAATACCTAGGATAGGATAAAGTAATCCTTCTACCCCCCCCCCCTTAAAAGAGTTAGATGCACTATTGTAAAGTGGTTGTTCCACTGGATATCATAAGGTGAATGCACCAATTTGTAAGTCGCTCTGGATAAGAGCGTCTGCTAAATGACTTAAATGTATATAGCCTCGTTGCTGTTATGTAATTTTCTTTTGTTGCTTTTTCTTTCGTTTTTTTTCTTACTTTAGTTTATTTAGTAAATATTTTCTTAACTCTACTTCTTGAACTGCATTGTTGGTTAAGAGCTTGTAAGTAAGCATTTCACGGTAAGGTCTACACCTGTTGTATTTGACGCGTGTGTAACGCCCTGACCATAGATTGCTTTGTATGTTTCTATGTTTTGTCTGGTCAGGGTGTGATGTGGGTGGGCATTCTATGTTGTATGTCTAGGTTGTCTATTTCTGTGTTTGGCCTAGTATGGTTCCCAATCAGAGGCAGGCGTTTGTCGTTGTCTCTGATTGGGAGCCATATTTAGGTAGCCTGTTTTCCTTTGTGTTTTGTGGGTGGTTATTTTCTGTGTCTGTGCTTCACCATACGGAACTGTCTCGGTCGTTTGTCAGTTTATTGTTTTTGTTCATTGTTCAAGTATTCTTATTAAAATGGATACTTACCACGCTGCGCATTGGTCCTCCTCTTCTCATTCCAACGACGAGCGTTACAGCGTGTGACAAATAACATTTGATTTGATTTGAAGATAACAGTAAACAAGGCAAGGCTGAAAAAAATAATATGCTGAAATCTGTTTTAGAAAAACTGGTCGGTCTGACGAAATTTGTGTGACCTCCTGGCCTTTCCCACAGATATAAAACCCCTAGAGTCTGAAGGCTGGAGAGGGCCACTGTGGTGGGCAGACAGACTGCTCTACCTCCTCTCTCCATCCATCACTATATTATACTCTGTCTCTCTCTTGTAGGCTCCAATGGTAAAGTACAGTACCAAAGTGCCTGATTGGTAGCGATTGGCAAGATGTGTCTCTCACTTGGTGCTGGGAACACCAGGGTGGATAATTCAGCCAGTTTACTGTTTCAGACATCACATTGAGCTAGGCCAGCTTACCACAAAACACTTGTTATCAGCAAGGCAAAAGTCAAATTTCAGGGCGCAAAAAATAATACATATGTAGAGTTTTTTTTTTTGTTGAAAGATGAGAGGCAGAAGAGAGGCAGGAAGGAAGGGAGAGAATAAGAGAGACAGTTAATTGTATTAACATCACTGTATCAAACTGGTTGGAACAGCAAAGCTCTTAAAACGTTCTTTATATAGTTTGTGACTTGCTAGCTTGTCTACGCAAACATTATACTTTTGAAGTATTTATATACACTATGTTAATTTATACTTTTTGTCCCATGGATATGGACCGAACACATATAAATTAACCAAAATCAGAAGGCTTTTGCAAGATCATGAAGTTTAGAATGATTTCTTTTTTTTTTTGAGATGAGAGTTCACATGCAGCCTTTAAGGGTTAATCTCTTCACAGGTTCGCCTCTTATCTTCTCACCTCAGAACAGAGATTGTGGTCGAACAAGAACACATGCCAGATGACAGAAAGGGTTTCCTGTCTTTATGGGAAGGTGGCAAGTGAGTGTGTGTACGTGCATGTGTGTGTGCATGCCTACGTGCATTTCTTAACGTGGGTGTGTGCAAGAGAGAAAGAGAGGGTAATACTGTATAGTCAGTGGACTAAATCATTCTTCATAGCCGTGAAAGATGCCCATTCTCATGGACTCAGACTTGAGGGAGTTGATAAATAACCCGTTTGAAACTGTCCGGAACTGTTTCAACCCACATTTGAGCGATCACATATCCCACTTTTTCCCATTGGTGTCACAATTTAATAAGAGGAAGGTTGAAAATGTACTTTCAATAGATGTTATAATTACTTAGCCTATTCAGTTTTATATAGAAAGTATAGCTTGCATGCTGTGTTGAGATGAGCAAAATGGTGAGCAAAATGTCTCATTACACATTCAGTTTGTGTATCAACAACCCTGCTTATTTGCAAAGATTAAATTATGTCCTTGACCCATCTTTGTCACTTTTCAACCACAATGGCCAGATTGTAAATTGATGTGACGATGCCAACTCGAGCAACTAGCACTGCCAAAAGTGCACAACAACAAACTCATGATCACAAACTGAATTTACAAGCAAACAAGTCTGTAAACTTCCACCGATGGTCTTCTTCTCAATAGAAGAGCAGCAACTTATCTTTCCCTCGGACAGAAAAAATGTATGATCTTACTAGTACAACCAACATATGGAATCTTGAATCCCTTAATTTTTTTATTTATTTTTATTTTACCGTTATTTTACCAGGTAAGTTGACTGAGAACACGTTCTCATTTGCAGCAACGACCTGGGGAATAGTTACAGGGGAGAGGAGGGGGATGAATGAGCCAATTGTAAACTGGGGATTATTAGGTGACCGTGATGGTTGAGGGCCAGATTGGGAATTTAGCCAGGACACCGGGGTTAACACCCCTACTCTTACGATAAGTGCCATGGGATCTTTAATGACCTCAGAGAGTCAGGACACCCGTTTAACGTCCCATCCGAAAGACGGCACCCTACACAGAGCAGTGTCCCCAATCACTGCCCTGGGGCATTGGGATCTTTGTTTAGACCAGAGGAAAGAGTGCCTCCTACTGGCCCTCCAACACCACTTCCAGCAGCACCTGGTCTCCCATCCAGGGACTGACCAGGACCAACCCTGCTTAGCTTCAGAAGCAAGCCAGCAGTGGTATGCAGGGTGGTATGCGTTGTAACTCATGCGTAATGAGTTGAGATGAAATAAAACATGAAATAAGGATAAATTGTTAATGTATTAAATTAATTAATCATGAAGAAGGAATATTAATGCAGCAATAAAAAAGTCACAATCATTTAAAAAACTGTCCCAGTCAGAAGTATGAGTGATTAGACTGGACTGTGTAGCTATCGGCTCTATACCCTCCCCCACTCCTTATCTCCCTCTCTAATCGAATATCAATGCAGGGCAGCTTTCACAGATTTTGTCCCTTTTTTCCCCTAAAGTCTAAAGTCTAAAGCTGTTACAGATGTACAACCCAGGGAAGGCTGTTGTGGGTGTATTATACGGCGTGCGAGTTTAATCTGTGCTGAAAGGCTTAGTATCACAACAGACTACCCTGGCCTGCGAGCCCTGCGAGCGGCTGGGCTTGACCAGTGTGTGTGTCTCTGTGTCTGTGTGTAGGGAGCTGTCCAGTCAGAGGCTGCATTTATCAAGTCCCTTGATTAATTATCTGACCCACTCTATTGGCACAGCTGAGGGAGATCCAATAACAATGTAGGGTTAAGAGCATTTCCTTCACAAGCAGTCAGACAGAGAGGGAATACTGCTACAATACACTATAATACTACAGTACACTATAATACTACAATGCACTATAATACTACACTATAGTACACTATAATACTACACTATAATACTAGAGTACACTATAATACTACAGTACACTATAATACTAAACTATAGTACACTATAATACTACACTACAAGACTACAGTACACTATAACACTACAGCCCACTACAATTCTACAGAACACTATAATACTGCAATACACTACAACACTACAGTACACTATAACACTATGTTGATCTGAGACTGGGCAGAAAGAACATTGGCAGTCCCAAAGATATGCCACAAAAATATTTAAAAATCTAAATAAAACAGTGAAATACAGTACTACAACAGCCGAGACTATGTAACAAATACAGTATAACTTTGTAATAATTGAAGACTATTGTTAACAGCGTGTGTGTGTGTATTGTGTTCATGGAGGTCTATGAGTACAATATGGCTATTTTGGGAGTAGGTAGAGGTGATACCTAACCCCTGGCGTAGGTTCACCCCTCTGGTCAACTTCTAGATTGAAAGTGTTCTTACATTCAACATTGCCTTCTGGTTTGGGAACCTCTCAGTCAAGAGCAGAGATGTTTTTGAATTGTGATATTCTACTCTCTTGTGTTTGGTGGCAGTCATATGGATTTGTATTTAGCTACGGTATTCAAATTCAATTTTGAATTAACGATAATTCGCTACTTACTAAAAAACCTATAGGGAACACGAGGATAATGCGATAGATATGATGTATTTTTTATAACACATTCAAATGCCACAAAAGCTAATGCAAAAAAAAACAAATGCAACAGCATGCAATGAAAGGTTAGTTGAGATCAGTTGACATCAGTTCAGTTGATGATCAGACCCTCTGTCTCTTCTGATTGAAGGAACCAGACTCTGAACTTCCTGGTCAAATGGCTGATTCCAGTGTCCTCTTCCGGGTGACCCTGGTCACACTTGAGGCGATCACACTGTCACTGACCTTATCTGACCTAATAATACATATATAAATAAAATGTTACATTTTAAGCACTTTCCAAGTCACCCAAGTACACTTGTACATATGGGAGATAACACAAAAGCAAGAAAATTACAAGATAAAAAATAAAACAAAACGCCTTTTGAGTTTCTTCCAGGATGTGCTTGATGGGTGGCACTGGCTCATTCTCTTACAGGGAACCCATGGTGGCGTCATAGGGACGAGAAAACTCTCACAGTCCTCCAATCTTCTCTTCTTCTTGGAGAGCTGGCCCTCTGGCTGAAAGTCTCCTGGGTGACTAATGGCTGATTCTTGAAACAATAGAGGTGTTCTCCTTTGGTGAGTGGCTGGGGACTGCCTGGTCGGGTTGCGGCTGTGGCTGACTCCACATATGTTGGCACCACCACAGGGACAACAAGGACGTAGTCAGGCCCTGGTGATCTCAAGGCTGGAGCTCTGGGGGTTCTCATGTTGCTCTCCCACTACGACCTCCAGGATCTCCAGGCCCAAAGCTTCAGCCACTGCCTGTTCCAGCTCACCCCGGCTCAGGGCGTCATGCCTGACCACTGAGGCTTCATGATCCTGGTCTTGGCCAGAGGGACCAAGCAGATGATGGCTGGGAGGGTGTGGGTTGGTATAGGGATGTTGGTCCATACTGACATGATGGCATCACACAGTTGCTGCATATTGGACAGCAGTACATTCATGCTGTACTGCCCATTCCATTCTGTACTGCCCAAGCCCATTCCATCGCATCCCAAAGATGCTCTATTGGGTAGAGGTCTGGGTCCTGCGCAGGCCACTCAACTAAACTGAACTCGCTGTCATGTTCCACTCCTCAATTGTCCAGTGTTCGTAATCGTGTGCCCACTGGAGCTGCTTCTTCTTGATTTATCTGATAGGAGTGGAACCCGGTGTGGTCGTCTGCTGCAATAGCCCATCTGTGACAAGGATCGAGTTGTGCGTTCCGAGATGCCGTTCTGCACACCACTGTTGTACTGCACTGTTATTTGTCTGTTTGTGGCCTGCCTGTTAGCTTGCATGATTATTGTCGTTCTACTTCGACCTCTCTCATCAACAAGCTGTTTTCACCTACAGGACTGCCGCTGACCGTATGTTTTTTGTTTGTCGCACCATTCTCGGTAAACTCTAGACACTGTCGTGTGTGAAAGCCCGGGAGGGGCGGCTGTTTCTGGGATACTTGATCCGGGACGCCTGGCACCGACGATCTGTCTTTAGAATGTTGACGTAGCATGTTATTAATGGTTTCCATGGCAAACCAAGCTGATTTCCTTGTGATGCACTAGATCCATGCAGGTGTTGTCATAATGGTGGTTACTGTATGTGGCCAGGGAAAGATGGAGATTTAAAAAAAACTATTTTTCAGGAACTTCTTGTGGTGGTTCATACAACAAAACAGTACAGGCAATAGAGGACATGATATAAATTGCCAAACAATACTTCAAAAAGGCAGTCAGTGTGTGTATATAGGGTATTCTGGTCTCCTTCCCCAGAGAGCTTGACTGTGCACACTTCCTTTACTCTGCAAAGTGGGTGTGATGCTGCTATATGCTCTCTCTCTCTATTTTTTCATTTGCCATTTAAAAAAATAATAACCTATATAATAACCCCCTCCCTGTCCCTGTATTTAACAGTAATGATTGTAGGAGCCCCCTTCTGTCTTTTCCTCCTGCCTGAGGCTGAACCACTCTCTGATCACTTCCTGAGGGCCCCGGGGCCTCTCATCATAATTCTCCCATCTCTGACCACCTACACCCAGCTCAACGACTACCCCTCTCCTCTACCATTTTTTACGACTTAACACACAGCTCAATAACTACCCGTCTCCTTACACACAGCTAAATGACAACTCTTCTCTCCTCTCTCTCCCCCCCTCACATCGCAGCTGAGTTTGGGTGTCTACACACATGTAACCAGTTCAACTGAATAATGAGAACTCATCTATGATGTTGCAATCAAAAGCTGCATGTTATGCAAAAAAAAAAATACATTCTTCAGTATTATTCATGTGGAGCAAGACACATTTTTGGAGGATTGTTTTCTTTGGGCCAATTGGGGTAGAGAGAGTAGAAACAGAGGATAATGCCTTAAAAGTGTTGTGTGACTTGGTGTCAGGCCGAGACATGGATTGTCCTGACAGGGAGCAGTGAGCACTTTGTGGGGTGGAATCAGTTCACCATCCCCGCTGCGGAGAGCTTGGCACAGAGCCTACCAACGTCACACGTGGCAGGAGACAGACAGGGCTGTCATTCACTGTCAAAACAATTCCTGCAAAGGGGAAGGCCCACACTGGTCAGACGAGTTGGGCTCGACTCACCTTGGCGGCCCTGCAGATTCCAGGTATTTAGTAGCTTGCTTGGCTGACTGGGGCGCAGCACAGTAATGACAGGTAGCAGTAGCTCTGCGGAACTAGCCGAGGAATCATAATTGACGCAACATTAGGTGCATGTCATTTTTTGGGGCTGCTATAGACACCACCTCCTGGGCTTTAGTGTTAATACCTCAGTGTGTCCTACATGTGCAGTGACACTATGTATTATATTATAGAGGTGTCTATTAAGGTGATGCTTTTGGTACCCCTGGTGTTGTGGTAGCATGCAATATTCACCCTCTTGCGACCTGGATTTGATTCCAAAGCGGCACCCCCCTAGAAACCAGTCATGGTGAATGGTTGTGCATGGGGATAGCAACCCCATCCTATAAACAGCAACAAATATACACTACCGTTCAAAAGTTTGGGGTCACTTAGAAATGTCCTTGTTTTTGAAAGAAAATCAAATTTTTAGTCCATTAAAATAACATGAAATTGATCAGAAATACAGTGTAAACATTGTTAAGGTTGTAAATGACTATTGTAGCTGGAAACTGCAGATTCTTTATGGAACGTCTACAGTGGCTTGTGAAAGGATTCACCCCCTTGCCATTTTTCCTATTTTGTTGTCTTACAACCTGGAATTAAAATTGATTTTTGGGGGGGTTTGTATAATTTGATTTACACAACATGCCTACCACTTTGAAGATGCAAAACATTTTATTGTGAAAAAAAAACAAGAAATAAGACAAAAAAACGGAAAACTTGAGCGTGCATAACTATTCACCCCCCTGAAGTCAATACTTTGTAGAGCCACCTTTTGCAGCATTTTCAGCTGCAAGTCTCTTGGGGTATGTCTCTATAAGCTTGGCACATCTAGCCATTCTTCAAGGCAAAACTGCTCCAGCTCCTTCAAGTTGGATGGGTTCCGCTGGTGTACAGCAATTTTTAAGTCATACCACAGATTCTCCATTGGATTGAGGTCTGAGCTTTGACTAGGCCATTCCAAGACATTTAAATGTTTCCCCTTAAACCACTCGAGTGTTGCTTTAGCAGTATGCTTAGGGTCATTGTCCTGCTGGAAGGTGAACCTCTGTCCCAGTCTCAAATCTCAGGTTTCCCTCAAGAATTTCCCTGTATTTAGCATTCGTTCAATTCTGACCAGTTTCCCAGTCCCTGCCGATTAAAAACTTCCCCACAGCATGATGCTGCCACCACCATGCTTCACTGTGGGGATGGTGTTGGGTTACGCCAGACATAGTATTTTCCTTGATGGCCAAAAAACTAAATTTTAGTCTCATCTGACCAGAGTACCTTCTTCCATATGTTTGGGGATTCTCCCACATACCTTTTGGCGAACACCAAATGTGTTTGCTTATTTTTTTCTTTAAGCAATGGCTTTTTTTCTGGCCACTCTTCCGTAAAGCCCAACTCTGTGGAGTGTATGGCTTAAAGTGGTCCTATGGATAGATAATCCAATCTCCGCTGTGGAGCTTTGCAGCTCTTTCAGGGTTATCTTTGGTCTCTTTGTTGCCTCTGATTAATGCCCTCCTTGCCTGGTCTGTGAATTTTGGTGGGTGGCCCTCTCTTGGCAGGTTTGTTGTGGTGCCATATTCTTTGAATTGTTTAATAATGGATTTAATGGTGCTCCGTGGGATGTTCAAAGTTTCAGATATTTTTTATAACCCAACCCTGATCTGTACTTCTCCACAACTTTGTCCCTGACCTGTTTGGAGAGCTCCTTGGTCTTCATGGTGCCGCTTGCTTGGTGGTGCCCCTTGCTTAGTGGTGTTGCAGACTCTGGGGCCTTTCAGAACAGGTATATATATACTGAGATCATTTGACACTTAAATAAAGTCCACCTGTGTGCAATCTAACTAATTATGTGACTTCTGAATGTAATTGGTTGCACCAGATCTAATTTAGGGGCTTCATAACAAAGGGGGTGAATAGCACTTTTCGTTTTACATTTTTGGGAATTCTTTGAAACAAGTAATTTTTTTAAATTTCACTTCACCAATTTGGACTATTTTGTGTATGTCCGTTACAACAAAATAGGAAAAACACCAAGGGGGATGAATACTTTTTCAAGGCACAGTACATAGGCGTACAGAGGCCCATTATTAGCAACCATCACTCCTGTGTTCCATTGGCATGTTGTGTTAGCTAATCTAAGTTTATAATTTTAAAAGGCTAAATGATCATTAGAAAACACTTTTGCAAGTATGTTAGCACAGCTGAAAACTGTTGTTCTGATTAAAGGAGCAATAAAACTTCTTTACACTAGTTGAGTATCTGGCGCATCAGCATTTGTGGGTTCGATTACAGGCTCAAAATGGCTAGAAACAAATCACTTTCTTCTGAAACCGGTCAGTCTATTCTTGTTCTGAGAAATGAAGGCTATTCCATGCGAGAAATTGCCAAGAAACTGAAGATCTGTTACAACGCTGTGTACTACTCCCTTCACAGAAAGCGCAAACTGGGTCTAACCAGAATAGAAAGAGGAGTGGGAGCAAGAGGACAAATACCTTAGAGTACCTTGTTTGAGAAACAGATGCCTCACAAGTCCTCAACTGGTAGCTTCATTAAATAGTACTCGCAAAACACCAGTCTCAACGTCAACAGTGAAGATGCGACTCCGGGATGCTGGCCTTAAGTAGAACAAGGCTGTCTGTATGGGCCTGACTGACTGACTGTCCTTCCCTCCAGGATCAATAGTGAGCTCTTAGGCAATCGACTGACTGTGCTCAGAGGGCTGTGGGCTGTGCCTGCCTACCTGCCACAGAAAGAGAGAGAGAGCCGACTGCTGTTGGTGACGTCACCTCCCATGGGGCTGTGCACCGCCTCTCTCGTTATCCCAGCTTGGGCTCTCTGGGGAGGCAGAGGAGAAGTCTAAACATCCCAATCTCCTGTCTGACACACACACTTGTATGCACACGTATGCTCATGCATGTACGCACACTCAAACACATATGCTTGTAGCGTGCACTCACTCACTTACACACCGTTGTGCACACAAGAGGCCACAGAGTGGACTCGCTTATCCTGAAAACCCAAGCCTCATTTCTCCTCATTTCCTCCCTGAAAACATCTTTCCCCCTGAGCAAATAGCCCTCCACCAACAGAGTAATCTTATGAGAAATGCTCTTGGATCCAAACACAAATACCCCCCCCCCCCCCCCCCCGACACTTATCCAGCCCCAGTGGGAGCAGAGTAGAGTGAGTGCTCAGAGACTTTTAATCCCACTCCGGGGGTGTCCACCAAAAGTGGAGTCACATGACAAGCCATGACCTGAATCCTGACCTTGTGGCCCTAGAAGGAGGACGGGGGGATGGAGGTAGAGGGGGGTAGCTGCTATCTCCTCAACCTCTGGTGCCATCTGCCAGTGACTTTGCAAAAATGCAAATCAGCTACCCACAGTGCACAGCAGCCTTGCTCCATCGGAATAGCCTACGAAAATAGGTCAGACGCACCATGAGCCTAGTGTCTCCGGCAGCATGCTTAACTGCTTTGTGTGATGGGGGATAAGGATGAGTGGGGGGACTCTTCACAGAGAGAGACACACAGTCTGGATCTAGAGAGGCCCTTTTGTGCATGCATGTACAATGCTGTAAAAAAATCACAGAGAGAGAGCGAGAGAGAGACACAGAGATACAGAGAGAGAGCGAGAGAGATAGAGGGTGAGAGAGGAGGGTTGTATAAAAGAGAAAAGGAGTCGGGGGAACATTTTAAATGAGTTCTGGCAGTGAAACAAAGGCTTCACTTGACTTTGTCATTTACCAAGCCAGCGAGTGCTCTGCCAGCCAGCCAGCCAGCCAGCGAGAATGACACAGTGCGTGCCGCTCTTCTCACTGCTCCAAACGCGACACTGCTCTGTTCTGTCCCCCTCTCTCTCTTCCCGCCGAACAATCACCCGGCAGTCCCCTATCCAACCAACAACACACAAGCTCGCTGGCAGTACCGGGTTTATTCTACCAGCACCCCGCATCCTACACACCCTCCTCAACAACCCAAATACAAATCCCCAGTATTCTTCTCCCCTCCGCCGCCTAGCTCTCTTCAACCTTAACCAATTATTTCTTGTCGGATGCTAAAAAAAGATCAAAGACCCCCAGCTGAGGATGGGCGTGTTAATGAGAGTCAGACAGGCAGGCAGAGCAGAGAGGCAGGCAGGCAGAGAAGCAGGCAGCTGATGCAACGCCGTGGCAAGGCTAGTGCAATCCAGGCAGCTGACTTCTATTTCTCGCAGGATGACTGCGATGAATTATGCATCCCCTTGGAGCAAAACGCTAGTCTCTCCCCACCCCCCTCTATCCGTCTCTCTCCTGCTGCATTTGGGTTCTGTTCCAACCAGTCTCTGTGCCCTGGATGAGCATTAACATGTAATCCGAGGAGGCTCCATCTCTCTCCTCCTGCCCCTAACACATGTGAAGTTCAGTGTGGCACAAGGGGTACAGTCCACTGACTGATGTAATCTACTGTCCGTGTGCTTTGTGAATGTCATTGAGACCTGAGTGCATATGTTACAGGATATCAAACACATGCATCGTATTTTATTGTACACAAGCATGAACTCACACCCCTTGGGCCTTTACAATTATGCACTGGTGCGAGCTGTGGAAGGTTGGTTTCATATCACACTCCCATTGGAAAGCAGACAGTCCTGCACTGCAGTAAAACTGGAGAAACTGGAAATGAAACACTTCCATTTTATTCTACCATTGTGTTAATATTCTGTTTTCATATACTCACATATAAGATGACCCTGAGCGAAATGTGCTTGTGTCTGACCTTGAATTCACCCATTCAGTTAAGTGGAGGAGAGAACACTAGTCATTTAACGCACTGTACAGTGACTGCAGGGGGAAAGAAGTGTTAGATCGATAATAAAAATAAATCCAAAAACAGGGCAAACCCTTTAATAAGGACAATAGCAAACCTGTCAAGCATGAAGAACAATACCCAAACCCCAAGAACAGAGATCAGGGTGATGCAATCAGCTACGATAGTGTCCTAAAACCACTCTCGCTCTCTTTTGTTTCTCTGGATGGTTTTGGCCTCTTCAAGCCAGTGTGTGAAGTCTGTGCAGAGGGCTGTTCATAATTCAGCATTCTGGGCTTTCTGTGGCTCACTGTGTTGATAGTGCTAGCACGCGAGAGGGCATAGCCTAATCACACACAGGCCTTTTCCAACTGCCAGTGTGGAGGCAGAGCCTGGTGCCATTGCGGGTGGTACTGCATGGGGCCTAAGAGCGATCAGGGTTCTGCAGCTGCAGGCTGGGTATGTGTGTGTGTGTATGTGTCCTATATGTGTGTGTGTTTTAACCCTTACCTGGGTGCTGCTTGTTACTGCAGACTGTAAGTAGAGTGGGCCTACTACTACCCCAGCTGCAACAGCCTGGATCTCCGGCCCAAAACGCTGTAATTATGTCGGATTAGTGGGGGCTCTTTCTCCAGACCGGCTGCCAAACATTTTGTCCCAGATTACTGTCCCGCCACTAAGCTGCTGAACTCGGTCAGTGTCGGGAGGCTGCCCCGGGTGGAATTACACCGCCACGGGCGCAATAGGGGGGGGGGGGGCAGGGTTGGCAGGGCCACAGGGCTCTCACTGGGACACTTGACCTTCATGAGCACAGGGCAGACCTGGTGTTAGCCATACCAGGCAGTCATAACCAGAGTCCTCTGGCTACATCAATGGTGGGTGAGATATGGTATTAGTCAAACTACTGTGCCTACTTTGCCTAATGCATTTATAAATCATTAAGGGATCTTGATTACTTTCTAATTGCTTTTTGACTACCCACATCCATTTTGTACGACTTTGCTCTGAGCTCTGTGCTGATTGGTTCCCATACCACCTGCCATCTTTCTGAGTAAAAAGAAAGTGGAGTTACAGACACAAAGGGGGAGATACAGTTTTCAACTTTTTTATTCAATCTGAACCAAAATCAGATGTTTAGAGAGAAATCCTGAGTAACAACACCATATTTACTTTCAGTAAAGTACTTCATTGGAACGGAATCATGGTCCACCTTGTTGTATTAGTGGGTCATATACACACCGGTTCCACATCTAACCACAAGTGAACACAGCATAGCATCAACATGTTAAAAAAACATATCAAGTACTTCAGTGGACAGTTCAACTCTTCTATTTTACAGATTTCATCCATGATGGGGGGGGGGGGGGGGGGTTAGGGTAATGGTTCAATGAGAGTACCCCCCTCTCTGGGCTAGCATACTGTACACATAGAGGCCCCCACACTATACTCCCATCCCCCCTACCACCCCTCAAGGCATCAGAGAGAGGACTTCAGAACGTCAAACACCTTCAGGGCAGACTCGATACAGCCGTCGAAATTGGAATGTGTGAAGCCGTCGCCCCCACACACAAACAGAGGCTGGGACAGCGGCGTCATCTGCCCTGGGCAGTCGGCCACCGAGCTCGTCACCTAATTAGTTGAGAAAGAGAGAGGGGGTGGTGGGGTAGAGAGAGAGAGGGGAGGGTGGAGAGAGAGAGAGAGAAGGGCCATACAGCAGCAGGTGGAGTGGCCCTAACGGTCACTAGACCCAATAGAGAGGGCTGATTAGTCCTTCATGCTGCTGCTGAGCTATTGAGTGGAATCGGCAGCTCACTGTCCTTCACTGATAAATGATGCATCGATTGTATACTACACTACTGAAGCCAAATTGTTGTCATGGCCACAGATGTATCTATTTCTACAGCTACAGTAGAATGTGTATTGAGACAATGATTTGTTTGTGCTACAGTTATCCTGCAATCCAAAAAACTGTCTGTGCTCAAGTTACCTCTAAATGAACGTGGTGGGATACCACAGATCAAGTCATAAAATGCACCGCCTTTGGCTAGACAGGCAGATATCAAATCAGCCTTGCAGCCAACTGTCTTCCTCATGTTTAAATCCTGAACGCTGAGAGTTAAGTGTGTTAATGACTTGGGAGTGTAAACACACAAGCCGGTGTACGTGTCGTAGCTTCTGTCAGAGGCTTCTGCTGGCCTGTACTAAGAGGAGAGGCAGCAGATGGATAAACATCGAGGTACGCTGCCCTGTACCGCTAAGGGTAAGGAAATAGTATCCATTTCCTGCTGGGGCTTTTAATAGGCATCGTTATAGGCTACTATGTGCTGCTATCATAACCCCCACCCTCCACCTCCCTCCATCCCCACTCCTCCCCAAAAACATAATTGTTTGTTTGCTCATGCATCCTTGAAAAGGTCATCACCATGTAAATCAATTGATGATAAGCATTTTTGTTGAAATGTGGCCATGGACAAATTGTTTGGTTCACTCTAGTGGTACGTTGATAAAGTGGCCCTGGGCCCTGCCGTCTCCATATACAGCGTGAGGCTGACTTCCCATGGCAAAGAGCACGGAGCGCCAAGGAGGAGGGTTTGGGACCTTAAGATAAACGCCCCAATATAAACACGTTTTATCGCAAGGAAAGCAAGAGAATTCAGCAGCTGAGAATACGTCTGCTTCATAAGAGAAGTAATCTAATGAGCACGCAACCTATAACCTATATTTTAGCAACAGTTAAACTGCTATAACTGTTAGGATCAATCATGCATGTGTCTCTGTCACAATGGTCTTTGAAAGAATGACTGCTAGTGCATTTGACAGGGAGCTGATATGTGTACAGTATGAGTGAGTGTGCATATGTGTGTGTGTGTGTGTGTGTGTGTGTGTGTGTGTGTGTGTGTGTGTGTGTGTGTGTGTGTGTGTGTGTGTGTGTGTTTCTGCGTTTCTGCGCATTCCATTATGAATGTGTGTGTGTCTATATTATAATACAAATGTGCTTGTGTGTGTGTGTTACAGTACAAGTGTGTGTGTGTTCTATCATGGCCCATCCAGTTCCAGTGGGCCTTGGCCCATGCTCTGGCACTCCCAGTGATGTGGCCTCCCACACAGATGTTCTGTGGCCTCTGACCCCCAGCCCAGCCCAGCCTCGCTTAGCAGAGTGTGTGTGGGTGTGTGTTGGAGCAAAAGAGAGAGAGAGAGAGAGAGAGAGAGAGCACATTTAAGAGATTGAGTGATGCAATCGCCGAGTGTGTACTTCAATCACTACAGAAGAGTGATGAACAGCTACGAGAGCCCTTGGAGGACATATTCTTGCTGGACATAAGTAGTGTAAATAAAGTCACAGTATCTGGTCCAAGAAGAACATAGAGATTCAGGGAAACATCACAGTAAACAGGACATTGGAGCTACTTGAAAAGGGAACACCATGTCCAAGCAGTCTCCGTACACTACACTCGGGTGGTATACAGAAGCAGAAAAACGTCATACATTTAAGTTTAGTACAGCGTGATCGTGATAGACAGCATGTCACTCATCAATGTTCTTTACACAGACAATGAGTTTTACTGAACCGAGTCTAACCCTCTGACCTACTTTCCATGTATCTTGACAGGATTGTGAGGTAGCAACAGTTATTATCTCTTAAAGTATCTATGAAGGGAGAAAAAAAACTCTTCCTCTTCTCTCAATGAGTGAATGAAATAAAACTCCTGGTATTATCTCTCCTCACTCGATGAAGTAATACAGTAAAACTCCTGGTATTATCTCTCCTCACTCGATGAAGTAATACAGTAAAACTCCTGGTATTATCTCTCCTCACTCGATGAAGTAATACAGTAAAACTCCTGGTATTATCTCTCCTCACTCGATGAAGTAATACAGTAAAACTCCTGGTATTACCTCTCCTCACTCGATGAAGTAATACAGTAAAACTCCTGGTATTACCTCTCCTCACTTGATGAAGTAATACAGTAAAACTCCTGGTATTATCTCTCCTCACTCGATGAAGTAATACAGTAAAACTCCTGTCTGAGTAACCCCTCTCACCTGTGAGTATCTCCACTTCTGACACTTGATGCTGTCGGGCTGTGGCAAGCCAGGCAGCAGCTTGTTCAGCTTCACCAGGATGATAGGCTCCACCTGCTCCTTGGCCTCCTCCAGGTGTTTGACACCAAATGGAAGACTGGTGTGGACCACCATGGAGGGACCGCACTCTGGGAATTCTGCACAGGCAAGCACATACAGCACAGTTCAGAACCATACCACCATAGACGGACTGCACTCTGCAGAGTTTGAACAGCACAGGGACACACAGGAATACGGCACAGCTAAGAACACTGTTCAGTTCACAATTCAGAATGCAGGAAAGTAGAGGTAAAATTCTGGTTTGTGAATTGAATTTTTGATTCAATTTGTTTTTTTTAAAGACATTTATGTTTTGGCCATACTGACCTTCATCAGAATCGACTTCTAAGTCAGTGAAAGCGCAATCGTACAGTTGAACAGTAAACACTATGAAATATACACTACCGTTCAAAAGTTTGGGTTCACTTAGAAATGTCCTTGTTTTTGAAAGAAAAGCATATTTTTTGTCCATTAAAATAAGATCAAATTGATCAGAAATACACAAGCCTCTCCACTACGTCAAGGTGACAGTCCAGGAGAGTTACATTTAGGATAATTTATTTTTTGTATTCATTTACCTGTATTAGCCCATTGCTGAACTTCCGTTGTCCAGTTGTACAGAGTCTCATCGCCTACACCCAAATCACTCTTAAACTTTGAGAGAGTCTGGGTCTCTTCCTGGATTTTTGCTGTTGTCTGAGAATTATGACAAAAACAAAACAGAATAATTAATTGGTTTTAAAATAAATTAAATGCATAGATATAATACTTCTCAAATAAATGTATTGATCCACACAATACACCTTCAAGTATCTTCTGGACAATAGATATTGTTAATGTTGTAAATTACTATTGTAGCTGGAAACGGCAGATTTTTTATGGAATATCTACATAGGAGTACAGAGGCCCATTATCAGCAACCATCACTCCTGTGTTCCAATGGCACGTTGTGTTAGCTAATCCAAGTTTATAATTTTAAAAGGCTAATTGAACATTAGAAAACCTTTTTGCAATTATGTTAGCACAGCTGAAAACTGTCGTGCTGATTAAAGAAGCAATACAACTGTCCTTCTTTAGACTAGCTGAGTATCTGGAGCATCAGCATTTGTGGGTTCGATACAGGCTCAAAATAGCCAGAAACAAAGACTTTCTTCTGAAACTTGTCAGTCTATTCTTGTTCTGAGAAATGAAGGATATTCCATGCAAGAAATTGCCAAGAAATTGAAGATCTGGTACAACGCTGTGTACTACTCCCTTCACAGAACAGCGCAAACTGGGTCTAACCAGAATAGAGAGAGAGGAGTGGGAGGCCCCGGTGCACAACTGAGCAAGAGGACAAGTACCTTAGAGTGTCTAGTTTGAGAAACAGACGCCTCACGTCCTCTGGAGCTCTGTCAGAGTGACCATCGGGTTCTTGGTCAATTCCCTGACCAAGGCCCTTCTACCCCGATTGCTCAGTTTGGGCGGGCGGCCGGCCAGCTCTAGAAAGAGTCTTGGTGGTTCCAAACTTCTTCCATTTAAAAATGATGGAGGCCACTGTGTTCTTGGGGACCTTTCAATGCTGCAGAATTTTTTTGGTACCCTTACCCAGATCTGTGCCTTGACACAATCCTGTCTCGGAGCTCTACGGACAATTCCTTTGACCTCATGGCTTGTTTTTTTCTCTGACATGCACTGCCAACTGTGGGACCTTCCAAATCAAGCCCTTCCAAATCAAGTCCAATCAATTGAGTTTACCACAGGTGGACTCCAATCAAATTGTAGAAACATCTCATGGATGATCAATGGAAACAGGATGCACATGAGCTCAATATCGAGTCTCATAGCAAAGGGTCTGAATACTTATTTCTGTTTAGATTTTTTTTTATACATATGCAAAAATATCTAAAAACCTTTTTTCGCTTTGTCATTATGGGGTATTGTGTGTAGATTGATGAGGATTTTATTTAATCAATTTTAGAATAAGGCTGTAACGTAACAAAATGTGGAAAAAGTCAAGGGGTCTGAATACTTTCCGAATGCACTGTATGTTGAGTGTTTGGTAACTGTACACACAACAGAAAGGCTTGGAGCCCTGTCTGCTGAGGATCCGGTTGTGTGGCGGTGACATCATGCGGGGAGTGGACACGGTGAGATCCTGTTTCTAATGACAGACAGACAGACAGACGAGAGACAGACAGACGAGAGACAGAGACAGACAGACGAGAGACAGACAGACGAGAGACAGAGACAGACAGACGAGAGACAGACAGACGAGAGACAGAGACAGACAGAGACAGACAGACAGAGACAGACAGAGACAGAGACAGACAGAGACAGACAGACAGAGACAGACAGAGACAGACAGACAGAGACAGACAGAGACAGACAGACAGAGACAGAGACAGACACAGACAGACACAGACAGAGACAGACAGACAGAGACAGACGAGAGACAGACAGAGACAGAGACAGACAGAGACAGAGACAGACAGAGACAGACACAGACAGACAGAGACAGACAGAGACAGAGACAGACAGAGACAGACAGAGACAGAGAGACAGAGACAGACAGAGACAGACAGACAGAGACAGACAGAGACAGACAGACACAGACAGAGACAGACAGAGACAGACAGACAGAGACAGACGAGAGACAGACAGACAGAGACAGACGAGAGACAGAGACAGACAGAGACAGACACAGACACAGACACAGAGACAGACAGAGACAGAGACAGACAGACAGACAGAGACAGAGACAGACAGAGACAGACAGACGAGAGACAGACAGACAGAGACAGAGACAGACACAGACAGACAGAGACAGACAGAGACAGAGACAGACACAGACAGACAGAGACAGACAGAGACAGAGACAGACACAGACAGACAGAGACAGACAGAGACAGACAGAGACAGACGAGAGACAGAGACAGACGAGAGACAGACAGAGACAGACAGACACAGAGACAGAGACAGAGACAGACAGAGACAGACAGAGACAGAGACAGACAGAGACAGACACAGACAGACACAGAGACAGACACAGACAGAGACAGACAGAGACAGACAGACAGAGACAGACAGAGACAGACAAACAGACAGAGACAGACAGACAGAGACAGAGACAGACACAGACAGACAGAGACAGAGACAGACAGAGACAGACACAGACAGACAGAGACAGACACAGACAGAGACAGAGACAGACACAGACAGACAGAGACAGACAGAGACAGACAGACAGAGACAGACAGACAGAGACAGATAGAGACAGACAGACAGAGACAGACAGAGACAGACAGACACAGACAGACAGACAGACAGACAGACAGACAGACAGACAGACAGACAGACAGACAGACAGACAGCTCTGAACCATACAGGATGTTTTGCATTGATTTATCGAGGCTGCACGTCATGAAGTTATCTCTCTAATGACATCGTCTTAAAACCATATTTAAACTGATTGTGGAGAATAATGGTTTACTGCCGCCAATAAACATGTCCCGCAATTGACCTGCTGGAGCGGGAAACAGAGTTACTACGAGGTCAATCATTTCCTCCAGCTTGGCTTGTTTTTTTAATGCGGCAGTCGGGACAACGTTGCGTGAGGGAGTGCACACACATCAAACACAGACGGTTGTTTAGTTCGGAGCCAAGCTGGAGATGCTGAATTCCCTTGTAGGGAACTAGGGATGGTCACTGTGTGGACAGTGTAGGGACAAGGAGACTTCAGTTTGGTGACAGTGACTATAGTACACAAACAGGCTACAGCACCCATTCGCTGGGGTCTGTCCAACTTCTGTCCAAAGGGCCATTCTGGTATGGCTCATTGGTTAGATAGTCACCCTAACCAGTTTTTGACATCATAGTCCCCAGCCATAGGGCCTGCCAGAGAGAGAAAATGAGAGAGGGAGAGAAAGAAAGAGGAGGAAGGCAAACAAAGATGAGAGAAGTATGAGGAAAGAGTTGAAGATAAAGAGATAAGACAGAAAGAGGTGGGGAAACAGTGTGTATGTTGGTAGCAAGGTAGGCAGGTAGGCGAGAGACTGGCACAAACTCGGCTTCTGAAGGAGAAGTAAGAAAAAAAAACACACAGGTTACTAAATTCACTAGGTAGACAGGCACCACTCAGAGCAAGTTGGCACCAAATGATGCATTGTGCAATTTGCACGAGTTGTTAACTCACTTGCATATTTCATTCCAATTGGAGTACAGATGAAACTCTGAACATGAAGCGGTTTACTCCTAAATCTTCCTCAGGGGGCCGTCCTGTCTGGGTGACGCAGGAGGGCCATTGTCCTGTCCTGTGTGCTCTGTGACCTGACACCTGTTCCCCTGGTCACAGCAAGCTCCCTGTTTTAGACCACTCTAGAGAGTTGGAGAGACGCTCCACAGCTATTCTTACAGCGCCTTTCCTGCTCTCTGCATTCCCAGGCTTTCAAAGGGCCAGTCAGAAATCATCTGTGCTTGCACCCTACTACCCCCTGCTTACTTGAGCTACAAGCAAAAAACATTACACAAAGGAACAATAAGATTAAAGCGTAGCGGGGGAGGGCGAAAGGAGGAGGGCAAGAGGAGGAGGGCGAGAGGAGGAGCGCAGTAGCAGCACCGGGGCAGAGGAGCCTTGTAGAATGAAACATTTACCAGCTCCTCTAATTAGGATGTTGCCTTCTGAACACTGGAGTGGATGAGAGGTGACAGGTGCGTGAACACTTTCTCTCGCACTCTTTCTCACACATACACAAGTGACGTGCAAACATGCGCTTGTGCGCGCGCACACACACACACACTTATCGTTTTTCACTGAAGCACACACGCACATATACATATTTGTCTCTCTGTGAAACACACACACACCCCTCCAGGTCTGATATAATATGATGTTGTTCCTTCTCATAGAAGCCGAGAGGCTAGTGGTTTTCTAGCAGAGCTGATAATGAAGGCCGGTGTGTGTAGAAGCCTGATCTTAGGGTGTTGTGCTGTGTGTGCTCTCCTGCTCAGTATCTGCTGCATCTCCCTTCTGTGTTCAAATCAGCAATGAAGTCGGACTACCAATGGACAAGGCTAGCCCAGCACTCACAGAGCCAATCAAACACTAAGGTCTACGGAGGCTCTCAACAGCACGGCAGCGCCGTCAAATAAGTGAATGATGTGAGGTTGAATGAAAACATCAGAACTTAAACACTTACATTTACATTCGTACACCAAATGCAGCTTGACAAAGTCAATAAAGAATCCAGTGGACTGGAGGTATAAACTAACGAGGAAAGTTAAAGGCCTGCTGAACAGTGGCACTCAATCAGGGAGCAATTCTGACGCATGCCTTCCAGAGAGGGCGGGGGGAGTGAGACAGAGATGCAGAAAAGGAAACAGAAAAATAGAGTGGAAATAAAGAGACAGACAGGCAAACAGAGAAAGAGAATGGCGGGCGGCACTGACCTAAATTGCGCTTTTGATCGTCGATGGCGATGAAGCGAATGCAGGGATTATTGGAGACGTACTTGGTGGCCCAGGGGACGTTGATGTGAGCCTGGGCCTTTGTAGAAGAAGCCCAGCGCATAGCGCCGACAAGTAGCTTACCGCCCCAAGCTGCTGCCGCTGACTCTCCTCTAGCACTTTCGCATAGGAAAACAGAGGGACAATGTCAGTTTAAGCCTGTTACCAGGCCGGCATCAGTTAGCCGAGCCTGGATACACAGAACCTACAGTATGCTTACAATGGATACCACTGTGAGGTGATGGGACTGCGCCCCGAAGTCTAGGAATCTGTCAAGCTTTCAGGTAACCAGTGTCAGGCTTCACTCATTCATTCCCACTGAGCCCTCAACAATGAGACATTAAATGACATGGATTACATTTTCTTAAAGGATTTGATCCAAGCAGGCTTACGGCAGTAACATTAATGCATTATTGAAAAATGGGACATATTATTCATATCAAAACTGGAGTATCATATCTAATGATGTTTGTGTGCTCACAGTATAATTAACGAGCAAGCATTCAGTCTACTGAGGCAAGATAGCTACCGCCTACCAGACTACATGCAGTCACCCTGTAAGCTTGGGTGCAACTAAATAACTAAACTAACGTCCATATTGCATATGGTAGAAGAGATGTTCTCTCCTTAGTTTATTTATACGGGTTTTGGAGTTGTTTTTTCAAAGCAATGCTGTCCTTGTTTCCAGTCTGAAACATCTGTTGTTTATTGGCCTCTGAAGCGCTAGCTTGGCCGTGCTTTAGTTATTTAGGGCCCCAGAGTATGGAGCATACACAGGTCAGAGATCAACACTGTGGATTTCGAATACATATTTCTACTAGAACACGTTGAACAGAAAAATAACTATTTTAATCTAGGCCAACAGTGAGTCCTAAGAGAAGTAGCAAGTAAGCTAACCTGGCGGTCGTCTCTGGACGGTCCTAAAAAATACATGACTGAGGAGATTCTTGGAGCGCAGAGCTGAAATGTGGGTAGATAAACTTTAGTTAAACTTAACCTATGTATGTAGGACAAATGAACTGGTTGTGCGACAGCCGTTTCTGAATCTGAACAACGATTTACAGCAGGGTCAGTAGATTATATTTGGAAATAATTGCAAACAAAATAACCATAAAGTAAAACAGGGGCAGAGAGGCAAAGAGATAAAAATGTATGAGGCTTACGAACACAGAAATAGTCCTTGAGCACAAGCCATCTTAACATGTTGCACAGTACAAACAACTACAAGCACCACAGCTGTATGCCTAACGTCCCAGTGACCAAAGCTATTAAAACAACAGAATTAAAAATGACCCCACCTATATTCCCGGTGCTGTAGTTATACTAACAAGCAAATGATCTTCTAATTAGCTGCACAATGGGCTGACGATGGGGGAATATGACAGCGCCAGTCACAAGGTCACATTACTTTCCCAGGGTATGGGGCCTTTTATAATTTTCTGTGTCATCCTGGAACATCTGGCCCAGATTAGGCCCATGTAAATGTGGACCTCGGTATGGCCGGACAATCTGCTGCGGCATCTCACAAATGCACGGGCGCACACACATGCATGGGTGCACATACACACACGCGCGCGCGGACTGACAAACAGACAGACAGACAGACAGACAGACAGACAGACAGACAGACAGACACAGACACAGACACACAGACACACACACACACAGAGACAAACACACACACAGGGTCTGTCTGCACAGGGGAGAATGCAAAACCACTATCTGACGCATCCATAAAGAGACTTTCTGTTTCTCATGAAAATGGAGCAAGCCCATTGTTGATGCCGTTTAAAGATCTCAGACATGGGCAGGACGGAAGCTTATCTCGTCTCAGAGTACCATTTTAAAACAGAGTACAGTTCCGCACCAACTGTGGATTTAGTACTCTTACTAAATGCCTTCAACTTAAAACACAGTCGGTCAGAACCTCGGCGAACATCTGGTAATGGAAAAGAATCTAATGATCTGAATAGAGACAAATCTTTTAAAAGACTTTGTTCAATTTAACGGTCAGCATTGGGGTCCACCCACCATACTTCACCTAGACCTCATTCATGGAGCTGTTCAAGTTATAGCCCTAGTAGATGTGAGGGGAATGTTTACTCAACGATCAAAATTACCCTGAGTAATGTGGCTTGTCCCAATGCGTTGTTAATGGAATCCGCAGTCCTCCCGCATCAAATGAAGGCATGCTCCATTCCATCTCCTCTGCATGTTTCTACTAACTGTGTCCTGATGAAGGCTTATTGAATGCTCATTCATCAGTTCAGTGCCTCCTCTGCTCATTCTCTGCTCTCTCAGTGGTTTGCACTCCAGTTTTGTTGTGGGTGGGTGAGAGAGATGCCTTGCGTTTTTCCAGATGACTGTCCAATGTGGCAATCTGGGGGAGTTATTGGGTCCAGTGCCCAATTCTAGCACAGATGTTTAACAGGTGGTGGATAGTGTTGCATTAAATGTTTTGGTATGAATAAATATGGAACAGGTGTGTGAGAAATACAGTACCTTGTGTTCAGGTCTCTAAAAACACATTGCATTACTGTACATTACATTGCATAAAGATCTATTAGTTAAAGTCATCAAGACATTAGGAACCATTCCATTCTATTAGGGCTGACCCCATTTAGTCGACTCGTCAATAAATAAAAAAATCATGGTGTACAAGACTGTCTGATTTGCGTCTGTCTGAGTAGACTGATCCATCGTGGAGGGAATGGGGATGGCACAGTCCATCAGTCTAAGGCATTTGCTACCGAAATTGTATATGGTTATATTATGTAAGAACAATGGTGCTACACAAATACAAATAATATTATTTTATAACAAATGTGTGTTTTTCCCCGCGTTAGTGTTTGCTGTCCACAATTCTGAAATATGTCTGTGCGCTGTTGAATTGGCACCTTTTCCTAGACCATGTTTCTATGTGTATAATAGAAAAGTGAATCGCATTTTGGTGTTGAGACGAATGCGGCGGAGGCAGAAGCGGAGAGAAAACAGCCCTTGCCTTAATTGTCTAAGAAAAGTGAGGAGAAAGGAAAGCCCAACTTAATTAGGTCTATAATCAATAGCAGGGGTGCCACTTTGGTTGTAGAAGTGGGGGGGGACATAACCTGATGGGAGGTCTGGGGGTCCTCTCCTTGGATTTTTGGGCCATCTAAAGCTCATTTCCTGCATTTTTACACAATCCAATATGCAGTCTCCATTTAGAACAAAAAGTAAGCAAAAATACCCACAGTCATCAAGCTATGTAAGAGATAATTATTAAACCTGTTTAAGTGATTAATAAGACTGAACTAGATCAAAGGTAATTCGATAATAAAATATTGTGTTGCTCCTTTAACCAATAGACTAACAAATGAGCAACTCTTGAAAAAATACAACAAAAGAAATTGCAGCCTGACCGACCAGCAGCCCGAGACGCCTGCACGCCCGACCCCCACCAGTCTAGTCAATAACTCAACTCTCACCCAACACAATTTCCTTCACCATTCACACATTTCACTTTTTTCATTTAAAGGGAAAGGTTTGAAATGAATAAAACACATACACTTCAAATATACATTAAAACCTCTACCGACCCCCCCCTCCCGGATCCGGGATCATCCTCATCAAAAAAGCTGACTAGCCTAGCCTAGCGCCACAGGGTTAACACACAGAAACAGCAAATCCTCCATATAACTATTCTCATACTACTAATAGTACTCTAGAGCTCTTTTTACTTGCACACAATATATTTGGGTCGCCCCGTCCTGTCCTTAACGTTCCACCACCCTGCAGCCCCCCAACCCAACACACCCCACTTAACTTTAGGATTTTAGTGAAACATTCGTTATTGGTATCAGGTGTGTTAGGCCAAGGCCAGAGTGACAATCCACAGGACGGCAGACCCCCAGACCAGGACTGAGCAGCTAGATATGTATCTCCCCTGACGTGGGCATGTTTTCAATACAGACTCCTTTAGTCCTACTGTATTCCATATAAGAATATTCCATATTCCTTTCATTGTGTAATAAATCAAATCTAGTGATACATAACTTGACATTGTGGGAGGAAAACCAACCTTCCAATAAATGGCAATGCATTTCTTAGCCACTATAAATTATTGGTTACACCGTTTCTTCAGAAAACAGTCTCCAGTTTCAACATTTCTAAGCAAACAAAAACAGGGAGAAGGGAGAATCTGTAGACATGCTGAGAAAAAAAGAAGATACTCTTTGCCAGAAATCAGCTAGCCTGCACAAGACCATAACATATGCAAATATGTCCCCTTTTGTATTTTACACCTCCAGCATAGGTATTACATTTCTGAGTGCATGATATTCAGTTTTACTGGCATACAGTACATTCTATGGATGGTCTTAAACTGTAGTAATTTATGTCTGAGATGATATGAACATGACTGGAAATTCAAACTTATCTGTATCCATTCATCATCATCAATAGCTTCTACAGGGTCTTCCTCACATTTTTGCTTTACCTGTTTTGTGTCATTGGGGAAAGCCTCTATCAACCCTTGATACAGTTTGGAAGTCAACTTTGGAGGTTTGTCAGACTGCCTTGAAATAGCATCTGGCTTGTCCAGTGTTTGCTGCACAGAGAGAATAAAGTGTTGTATCTGCAGAAATTCACCTCACCTCTGTCACAGATTGGTCTTCCCTGGTTGCCTGACCCTGCTGAGACCCCTGTCACCATCTGATCCTCCTAAAATGAGGCATGACAAAGATTTACCTTGGTGTACATTATATTATCCAAGAATAGAATAAATGGTTCAATAATTGAAATGATCATTATTCTCAGATTCCAGACTGTAGCTTTAAGCTTCAGCTTTAAGCTTCAGTTGCATCCCTTCAGTTGCATCCCTAATGCATCCCGCATTTTTCATGCTAAGGGGCGGGAACGGGCGGTCAGGAGCAAAAGCCAGCCAAGTTCATTAACTTCTGAAACGGGACAACATAAAGGCTACAAAACATTTCCATACAAACAACATCTGTTAGATAGTAATAATAGCCAGCTCATATCGCTATCTGACAGATAACTAGAGGCTAGAGCTGACATGGCTGTGGTAGTTACTAGTTATTGTAGCTTATATATTCACCTTACTGTACATGTCAGTTACAATACTAGCTCAGCACTGTGAATAAACACTAGTTTAGTGTTCTGTTAAGTTAGACAGCAGTTACCTTGCCAGCTATATTCAGTCAACTAAAGAGTAGCCAGTTTCTGCTCTGCTTGCTTTTACAACTTGGTGGAAGAGCGCAACACACACACACTGAACTATGCTCAACTCTCCCGTGCTGGTTCAGCCAGCCTGCCAGAAGCTTTGCCTTCACACAGCCTGTCAGCCTGTTCTGTGGTATCCGTGCGGTCCTAAATCCAGCCGGCTGAACACTCCAAGCAGGCTACCCGAGCGCTCGGAGTCCAATGGTCCTAAAGCACAATGTGTCGCATTATGTATCACATTGTAATGATAAAACTGGGGGGGACAAAAATGCAATTTTTTTTGCCCCTGATCAAGAGCCTAACTATTAAATGTGCCTGGCTTTATAAAATCAGCCATATATATCTGCAGAAATAAGCCAGATCCTGCTTCTGTTGCCTGTTTGAGTGTTTGCTTAATAGCCTACTAATTCCGTGAGCACCAAGTTTCAGGCAACCACAACATGTTGGATAAACAATTTCACAAATTCAGCTGTTTTAAATCTTTGCTATGCTGTAACAAAGGCTTTACACTTTTTTCTCGTTAGACCAGCTTCTCTGGTATTATTTATAATAATAACAACCCTCCTTTTTCCTTGACCTCCTTCTTATTGTTATTATTATTATGACGATCATTATAATAATAAGTAATGTCATTATCATTAGTAGGCTTAATATAGCAGCCTTGTATAACCACCATCGAGCTCTAGGCCTAAGAGCGCATCCTGTTAATTCTTAATACCGTAACTTACTCAAGCCTATATTCCAATACTTACATAGACTACTGTATCAATCAATCATTTATTTGTTCATGTCATCACACAGGAGTCATTCGTGATTTCGAATGCAATCAAGCATTTTAGTTTTAAAATAAAATAACAAAGCGACCATTGAATAATTGGCGTAAACAATAAATAGGCCTAAACTGTTACATTTTGGAAATTGCATTCACGAATGAATGCGATTGTTTTTAGTCTTTGCTCTAATAAAGGATTAAAAAAAACGTTACAACAGATTCTCTGGTACGCTTATAATGTATTTAGTGTTGTTTACATTGTTCCAAACAATCAGAAAATATATAGTAAAAAAAGTACATTGTAATGTAACAACACCTGTTCAGCACATATAATATGCATGCATATTACCTTCTTTTTCTTGATTTCCAGTATTTTCCACAACTAGTCAAATGTATTACACACATCTGACTTCCCCTTTACCTCCTGAGCAACCAGTAAACATTCCCCCATTCCGAGTTTATTTGTCACGTCCTCTGCATCCATTTTTCTGTCACGTGTTACAGTGTTCAGAGTTTGACATAATAAATGTATTGATGTGATTATGATATGCTATAGGTCAGGCCCTATTGGTCACATGCATGCAATGTATACATGTCTCATGTGTAGAGAGCAAGGGTTGAGGGAATAGGGATAGCCTCAGACAACAACATTGATGTATACGCTGAATCGGTGAGCAAGTTTATTAGCAAGTGCATCGGTGATGTTGTACCCACAGTGACTATTAAAACCTTTTCCAACCAGAAACCGTAGATTGATGGCAGCATTCGCGCAAAACTGAAAGCGCGAACCACTGCTTTCAATCATGGCAAGGTGACCGGAAACATGACCAAATACAAACAGTGTAGCTATTCCCTCCGCAAGGCAATCAAACAAGCAAAGAGTCAGTATAGAGACAAAGTAGAGTCGCAATTCAATGGCTCAGACATGATACGTATGTGGCAGGGTCTACAGTCAATCACGGATTACAAAAAGTAAACCAGCCCCGTCGCGGACACCAACGTCTTGCTCCCAGACACGGCCCACTACCAAAACTTTCAGGCGCTCCTTCACCGCGGGCAATGTGAGTAAAACATTTAAACTTGTTAACCCTCACAAGGCTGCCGGCCCAGACGGCATCCCTAGCCGCATCCTCAAAGCATGCGCAGACCAGCTGGCTGATGTGTTTACGGACATATTCAATCAATCCCTATCCCAGTCTGCTGTTCCCACATGCTTCAAGAGGGCCACCATTGTTCCTGTTCCCAAGAAAGCTAAGGTAACGAGCTAAATGACTATCGCCCCGTAGCACTCACTTCTGTCATCATGAAGTGCTTTGAGAGACTAGTCAAGGATCATATGACCTCCACCCTACCTGACACCCTAGACCCACTCCAATTTGCTTACCGCCCCAATAGGTCCACAGACGACGCAATCGCAATCACACTGCCCTAACCCATCTGGACAAGAGGAATACCTATGTAAGAATGCTGTTCATCGATTACAGCTCAGCATTCAACACCATAGTACCCTCCAAACTCGTCATTAAGCTTGAGGCCCTGGGTCTCCATCCCACCCTGTGCAACTGGGTCCTGGACTTTCTGACGAGCCGCCCCCAGGTGGTGAAGGTAGGAAACAACATCTCCACCCCGCTGATCCTCAACACTGGGGCCCCACAAGGGTGCGTTCTCAGCCCTCTCCTGTACTCCCTGTTCACCCATGACTGCGTGGCCATGCACGCCTCCAACTCAATCATCAAGTTTTCAGACGACACTACAGTGGTGGGCTTGATTACCAACAACGACAAGACGGCCTACAGGGAGGAGGTGAGGGCCCTCGGAGTGTGGTGTCAGGAAAATAACCTCACACTCAACGCCAACAAAACAAAGGAGATGATCGTGGACTTCAGGAAACAGCAGAGGGAGCACCCCACTATCCACATTGATGGGACAGTAGTGGAGAAGGTGGAACGTTTTAAGTTCCTCGGCGTACACATCACGAACAAACTGAAATGGTCCACCCACACAGACAGCGTGGTGAAGAAGGCGCAACAGCGCCTCTTCAACCTCAGGAGGCTGCAGAAATTTGGCTTGTCACCGAAAATACTCACAAACTTCTACAGATAGCACAATCGAGAGCATCCTGTCGGGCTGTATCACCGCCTGGTATGGCAACTGCTCCGCCCACAACCGTAAGGCTCTCCAGAGGGTAGTGAGGTCTGCACAACGCATCACCGGGGACAAACTACCTGCTCTCCAGGAAACCTACACCACCTGATGTCACAGGAAGGCCAAAAAGATAATCAAGGACAACAACCACCCGAGCCACTGCCTGTTCACCCCGCTATCATCCAGAAGGCGAGGTCAGTACAGGTGCATCAAAGCTGGGACCGAGAGACTGAAAAACAGCTGCCATCAGACAGTTAAACAGCTATCACTAACATTGAGTGGCTGCTGCCAACATACTGACTCATCTCCAGCCACTTTAATAATTAAAAATTGGATGCAATAAATATAACACTAGTCACTTTAAACAATGCCCCTTTATAGAATGTTTACATACCCTACATTACTCATGTACTCTATACCATCTACTGCATCTTGCCTATGCAGCACGGCCATCACTCATCCATATGTTCATATGTACATATTCTTATTCATTCCTTTACACTTGTGTGTATAAGGTAGTTGTTGTGACATTTTTAGATTACTTGTTAGATATTACTGCACATTCGGAACTAGAACCACAAGCATTTCGCTATACTTGCATTAACATCTGCTAACCATGTGTATGTGACCAATAAAATTTGATTTGAATGTTTTTCCTATACAAATTAGGGATTTTGTTAACATAACTTTTCAGTCAGAAATGGCTGTAATTACGATGCAGCTTCAGCAACACGGACAGTGTGATACGCACTGTTGATTTTTCTTTGTTGGTCGCTGCAGCAGGGAAGGAAGCGAGATAAATGGGTGCTAGTTACACAGTCACTCGCAGTTTTTTTTAAACACAACGCAGCAAGTCTGAGCCAGGCCCAGCACAATCAAAGCAATTGCGGTTGGACTCCCTCTAGTCATTTGTGTATCTTAATTATTTCATCAAACAGTTCGCTTAAAGCTCAGTGCATATACTTGTTTTGATTCAAATGTGTCTATATATGGAAAAATACACCTTTAAAAATTTAGACCAATCGATTGGTCGAGAGAACAGATGACTCTTGGTCGACCAAGATTATTTTGGTCAGAGACAGCCCTACTTTTTATGTCTGTTGGTTTACTGACTATGAAACTCAATATTCAATCTGCACAAAAAGGAGAAGACAGATAGATCTGAAAAAGTCTCTTCTGCAAAAGTGGGGCCTCTTTGGACCTCTCCAACCACCTTCATTCACCAAGAGACAGTACTGCAAAACACACACCAACACGCACACACGCTATCCTCTCACACTTGTCACCACAGAGGCCTCTGGAGTGGGGGTGCCTGCTCTCTGTCTGTCCAAACATTATACATTTCCTCTGCATTCTCTCTGCAGAGACTTGGCCAGCTGTGCTTTACGTGCTGAGAGGAGTGGCTCCCTCCAACCATGGTGGCTTATGAACAAATGCTTTACGGCTCCTATAAAACACATTCAGAGCATACAGTTCATCACTAAAAAAGTCCATATGAGCAGGGGCCATTTCTATACAATCACCTGGATGTGTTGCAGGGATCTATGAAGATCTTCCGTATGTGTGTGTGCGAACACGTGTATGTGTGTGTTTGTGTGTGTGAGAATGGGTGTGCCTGCGTGAGTGTGTGAGAAATGAACATAAAGAGAGAACAAATGTGTGTACGTGCACGCACCCACACGTGTGTGTGTGTGTGTGTGTGTGTGTGTGTGTGTGTGTGTGTGTGTGTGTGTGTGTGTGTGTGTCAGCGTACTTGGAGTTCAGTGCAGATGAGAAGGTTAACATTTTCCAGCGGGGTGGTGGTGCAGTGGGGCTGCCGCTGTGTGTTGTGTGTGTGTGTGTGTGTACCGGTGGCCTCCCTGGTCTTTGATGTGGGAGTGGGCACGCTTGCACTGCACATAAGCACACAGCCAAGACAACGCAGGAGTGGCTTCGGGAGAAGTCTCTGAATGTCCTTGAGTGAACCAGCCAGACCCCGGACTTGAACCCGATCGAACATCTCTGGAGATACCTGAAAATAGATGTTCAGCGACACTCCCCATCCAACCTGACAGAGCTTGAGAGGATCTGCAGAGAATGGGAGAAACTCCCCAAATACAGGTGTGCCAAGCTTGTAGCATCATACCCATGAAGACTCGAGGCTGTAATCGCTGACAAAGGGTCTTCAACAAAGTACTGAGTAAAGGGTCTGAATACTTATGTAAATGTGATATTTACGTTTTTTATTTTTAAAACATTTGCAAACATAAAAATGTATATACATATTTTTTTGGGTTCATTATGGGGTATTGTGTGTAGATTGATGAGGGAAGAAAACAATTGAATCCATTTTAGAATAAGGCTGTAACATAACAAAATGTTTAAAAAGTCAAGGGGTCTGAATACTTTCCGAATGCACTGTAAATGCCTATAAAAACGGTGGGACGGTGGGCATAAAAATGCCTCTAACTGATGGGATACACAAGCTACATTACTTGCCCAATGACAACAGTTTAATCAAAATGGACTGGTTGATTAAAGTAGGGAAATATGTGTTTCAACAACGAGCTGCAGTTTTGGAATAATTGCATCCCGTCTATTTTCCGCTTAGGCTACTTTGCGAACTGATAATGCCATTTAGAATTGGTATATATAACCCCCTAAACATAGACAGGTTCCACACTGAAAATATGCAAAAACATTTGTTTGATAAAGACAAAGATCATATTTTCATCAGAATCACCAAGCCTAGGCCTACTCACCAGACAGATGTCGCGGCTGTAATTTATCATCATGCAGTGTTCCATTTGGAATTGATTAATCCATTAAGAAAATACAAAAAAACGGGCAAAATAAACAAAATCGAACATCTGTAGGCTTATATTGAAAATAACACATATTTTGGTTTGTAACCCTGAAAATTGTTTATTTCAATGCACCAAACGGAGCCCCTTTTCAAATTATCTCTCTTTGACAATAACTGTTCCAGACGCGTGAGATGCGCAACACTTTGCACTGCCAACTTTTTTTCATTTGGAAAAATATTGTTATATTACATCATGTTTTTGCTATAAAAGAGATGTGTCTTGACTGTATAACAAAACAAGGCTATGCCTTTGCACAGCCATAGGCTTTTACAAGCAAGCGCCACTGCTGAGGTTACTGCCTTTTTGAAGATTGTGTTCCACGATACAATATAACCAGCTGATATTATAGATTCAATAATTGAATCTTAAAGGCAATAGTTTTTTATTGATTGAATATATATGAGGCAATTTAGCAATTTGTTTTGATTTGTTATCTGTAATGGTTATGATAAATTAGGCATTGTTGTGCACTTTCTCATATTTTTTCCATTGCTGGCCTTGCCCTTCTAAAAACATATATTTTTTCCATTACAAGTACTTGAAAAAAATCATGGGAGTAGTCGAACAGTCCAAAAACGTCAAATGCCCATCCCTAGTATAGAAGTTCATACCCTGTCTATATCCGTATTAAAATGAATGCACAGCACATATAGTCCAGTAGCAAAGGTCAAATGAACAATTCATTTTAAAATGCCCCTCGGGTATGCTTTACAATGTCTATACATCCGAATTGGGACTGTCTACGGTCTACACCCCATACTTTAAGAAGGATTTATTCCAACAGTCAATTACAATGGCTCTTTATATGTGGACCCGCAGGCTTACTGTCTGATGTGCTAGAATTAAACTGCCTATCAATGCCTTAATTAAATGCCATAATTCAAATCTTTATGACTATACTACAGCAAGAAGAAAAGAGAAGAGCTTTGTATAGTAAGGTATAAGGTGGATGTGGAAGTCACAGTATCTATAGTCATCACCACAGTAAGGAAGGGAGGAGTACTGTAAAGCATAAATTTAAAAAAAAGTTTACACTCTAAAATGTGCTCAATGTTAAGGTCACCGTCCATGGCAAACAAATAGCTATCTACCTGTTCTGAGGGTGGTGGGGAAGCCTTCAACACCATTCAAATACACAGTATTTTACCTAATTTCAAGATTCACAATGAGGTGCTCTGAAAACACACAACAGTTGCACTGAGGAGGAAATACATTGCCATTTAAGACATGAATGTATGGTGAAGTGGGACATGTATAGTGCAATGAATGCACATCACACCATTTCCCCTGTTGAATGACGTAATGTGAAGGAAACAATGCGTCCTTGGGAGAATCTCAATTGCATTTCCTTGAATCTTCTCTCTTCTGCCTTCTTCTCAAAACCCATTGGATGAGAAGGTCAGAGGAGAGAGGACGTGAGGAATCAAGGAAATGCAATTGAGATTCTCCTCATGTTCAAATAAAATGGCTGCTCCTCTCCTAGACCCTCTACTCTCCTGTGTCCACCTGTCCTCTAGTCTGATAGGATACATGCTCCCCTGCACGTCGCCATCCCCGGAGGCATGCGCTTCGCCCCTTCACACCGCAATGTCTTTTCACTTAATTGCATTTTTGTCAAACCTTGTAAAGGATCTGTGCGGGCGGCGGAGTGGCAGCCATGTGGAGTCGCGCATCACTTGGAAGGCCCGGTTACACATCATAAACGGCAATGCCTCTTCCCCATCTGGCAGGGGCAAGGCTGTAAAAGAGAATGTTATTGTGAAACTCGCTCGACGGCTCATAGCCGATCAATGGGGTGTAAAAGGGAGGGGGAGAGCGAGAGAGAGAGTGAAGGGAGAAACATGCAGGCCAGGCAAGGGCGTTTTCACATAAAATCCCAAAGTTCAGAGTTGGGTATTAAACATTCGGCCCATCACTCCCCTGCTTGTGTTGCATGTCCTTAAGACAACACCAGGAAGACCGACTGTGATGCCCAATACCCTTGCAGACTGTTCACTGTGTGAGTTCGAAGCACAGACCCAAGTGAATCGATCCAGCCTCTCCTTATACTTCCAGCATCTCACTGCTCTGCTATAGTCCTGTCCCACAATTCACTAATATGCTGACTGTTAGTAGAACTCAGGCAGGGTGTCTAGTGGTTAGAGCATTGAGCCAGTAACCAATGCTGGATCGAATCCCCGAGCTGACAAGGTAAAAATCTGTCGTTCTGCCCCTGAACAAGGCAGTTAACCCACTGTTCCCTGGTAGGCTGTCATTGTAAATAAGAATTTGATCTTAACTGACTTGCTTAGTTAAATAAAGGTTAAAAAAAATCTTATAATAAAATATACTCTGTGCCAGAAGGGAGGAGGGCCCAGGATATATATGGCATGTTTACTCACCATGTCAGGGTGCTAGACTGCCATGCTACATAAAGACTGTGCTGGGTTGGATGAGATTTATAGGCCCTGTAGCCTGGGCCAAGGAACTAGGAAGAACCACAGGCCTGCAGTGCTGCTGCTGGACTCCAAATGAGTGGGGAGTGTGAGCAGGGAGTGTGTACTGGCAGGCACTGTTAATCACTGCAGCTCTAGTGGGGGAGTCAGGAGTCTAGTTCGCTAAATGTAGGACTACTGTGACACTCAAGGTGCATGTTTCCCTCCTAAAACTACAGGTTTAGGATCAGATTACTTTCCTAAATAATCCTATCTTTAACAATTAGGGGAATTAAATAATATCTGACCCTGGACTGGGGCAATATGGGACTGCAGTGAGCTACCTTAATGGTGCTCTATGAGGATCCCAGTTATGCCCATTAGTAAGGAGGAGAACATCACATCCATTGCATGGGGCGGCAGGTAGCCTAGTGGTTAGCGCGTTGGGTCAGTAACCGAAAGGTTTCTAGATCGAATCCCCGAGCTGACAAGGTAAAAATCTGTTCTGCCCCTGAACAAGGCAGTTAACCCACTGTTCCTAGGCTGTCATTGTAAATAAGAATTTGTTCTTAACTGACTTGCCTAGTTAAATAAAATTTAAAAAATCATGAACATGATAATTGACTGGGTTAGACACCTGCTAATGGGTTGAGCCTGTGCTGAGCTAAGTGTCACTACACAGGAAGAGCTGTCACGGAGGCTCTCCGCGCTGACTCTCATGCCTCTGTTTTCATCCTCCTAGATCTATCTGCTGCCTTCGACACTGTGAACCATCGGTTCCTCGTCTTCACCGTCACAGAGCTGTGCATCTCAGGCTTTGCACAATGTTGGATTGCATCCTACCGGACAGGCCGCTAGTTAGTACCAGGTGACGTGGAGAGGATCTGTGTCTGCACCACGTGCTCTCACCACTGCCTTGGCAGGTCCCTAATAACATTCAAATACAAATGCTACTGGTGTCCCCCAGGGCTCGATTCTAGGCCCTCTTATTCTAGGCCCTCTTAGTCACTCGGCTCCGTCAAATCCTCACATGGTCTCTCCTATTATTGCTATGCGGATGACACTCAACTACTTTTCTCCTTCCCCCTTCTGACACTCAGGTAGCGGCACAAATCTCTGCATGCCTCGCAGATATCTCAGCTTGGATGTCTGCCCACCACCTCAAGCTCAACCTCGACAAGACGGAGCTCCTCTTCTTCCCGGGGAAGGCCTGCCTCCACTAAGACCTCTTTCCATCACGGTTGACAACTCCAGTGTCCACTTCCCAGAATGCAAAGAGCTTTGGCGTGACCCTGGACAACAAACCCTCTGTGGTTCTCTGCAAACATCAAAGCAGTGACTCGCTCCAGCAGGGTCATGCACCACAACATCCATAGAGCACGACCCTACCTCACACAGGAAGCTGCACAGGTCCTAATCCAGGCACGTCATCTCCCGCCTGGACTACAAGTTCTCCCATGTCACGCGCTGCTCTGCACACTCCACTGGCATCCAGTCGAAACTTTGAAAGTTCTTGAAATTTTCCGAATTGACTGACCATGTCTAAAAGTAATGATGGACTGTCATTTCTCTCTGCTTATTTGAGTTGTTCTTGCCATAATATGGTCTTTTACCAAATAGAGCTATCTTCTGTATACCACCCCTACCATGTCACAACACAACTGATTGACTGAAATGCATTAAGAAGGAAAGAAATTCCACAAATGAACTTTTAACAAGGCACACGTATTTATTGAAATGCATTTCAGGTGACTACCTCATGAAGCTGGTTGAGAGAATGCCAAGAGTGTGCAAAGCTGTCATCAAGGCAAAGGGTGACTACTTTGAAGAATCTCAAATCTAAAATATACTTTTTTGGTTACTACATGACTCCATGTGTTTTGATGTATTCACTATTATTCTACAATGTAGAAAATAGTTTTAAAAAACTTTTTAAAAACTTGAATGAGTAGGTGTCCCCAAACTTTTGACTGGTACTGTACTTAAGTATAAAAAGTAAAACGTAATTGTAACAATATACTTAATTACAAAAAGTTTGCTTAATACATTCCATATATTAAGCAAACCAGATGGCACTGTTTTCTTGTTATTTAAATGTATGGATAGCCAGGGGCACACCCCAACACTCAGACATAATTTACAAACAAAGCATTTGTTTTTAGTGAGTCCATCAGATCAGAGGCAGTAGGGATGTTATCTTGATTAGTGCCTGAATCGGACCATTTTCCTGCCATGCTAAGCATTTGAAATGTATCAAGTACTTTTGGGTGTCAGGGAAAATGTATGAAGTAAAAAGTACATTGTTGTCTTTAGGAATGTACTGGAGTAAAAATATAAAAATATAAATAGTAAAGTAAAAGTACAGATACCCCAAAAAACTACTTAAGTAGTGCTTGAAAGTATTTTTTACTGAAGTACTTTACACCACTGCCGTTCTGCCACCTCCTCCCTACGGGAGGTCAGCTCAGCTCAGCCCAGTCAAAGCTATTTTTCTATCCTTGCACCTCAAATGGTGGAAGCAGCTTCCCCCGAAGCTAGGACAGCAGAGTCCCTGCCCCCTTCCGAAAACATCTGAGACCCTACCTCTTCAAAAAGAATCTTAAATCATCTTAAATAATCCCACAACCCCCCCCCCCCTCATGAAAAATTATTAAAATAACACCCTTGCTTTTCCTGACCTAACACTTGCACTTGATAATCTGAGAAGATCATTGTATGTCCCTCTCACTGTAATAAGGATGGTTTGTCCACCAACACCAACTCTATAATAAAGGATAGTCAACCTGCAAGACAAAATGAGGAAGGCTAACATACAACAGCACGATGAGATGAGAACACTGCAAATACACTGACCACAAACACAGGCCTGTTAACACAGAAGCCTAGGTGTCAAGTGATGTACACGCTTTCCTTGACAGGACTGATAAAGTGTGACAACAGTTAAGAAATAAGATGGTAAAATAAGAAGTACAAAGTGCAACATCTCAGTGGTCTGCACACACTGTTACTGTAAACATTATTGAGTGCCATGCTTCCATAGCTGAATGTGATATGCAAAGAATGAACTGTGCCACACAAACCAAGTACTCAATGAAAAAAGCTAAGTCCTGGCACTCTTACCGGCAAGTGTTTATTCACAAAATCTTAAGCATCTGTTTATTTTTAAAACGGGGGTGGTAGGAGATTTATTTCACGTTAGTATTGTTTTAAATGGACATTGTTGCGAGTGAACACAAAGGTTTGAATGGGTCAGAACACTACTCCCAGCCATTCTCCATTGTTCCCAGCCAGGACCTTGCCTTTGGCTGCTTCCCTAGGGTGGCTCAGCCCCAGCACCACGGCAGCGCATTGAAAAGTTATTCATAGAGCCAGCACTCCGCGCGAGGCGAGCTCTAACTGCACCGTTCCCCCAATTTATGATCTCTTAGCCCTTTAAAGGTTGATTTTATATTTGCCTGAGAGGTTTTGGACGGCATCCCATTAGTTAGAAGGGGAAAAAAGAAAAAGGAGGTTGTTTTGCTAACCTTTAATGCACTTGTACGTGAACTGTGTCCAACAATAAGTAAAATATTTATTGGGCAGGGTGAGTCATTGGCGTGCGTACTGAGAGGGGAAGAGAGGAGAGGTCAGCGGCTCAGCGCCCAGCACTCTGTGTCTGTCAGCGGTCAGAAAGCCCCCACACAGGAGTGACCGGGCCCCGTCATTAGCCCCGTTTCCTAATGGATCCCATCTGAGAACTAATTTGTTGGAATGACGAATGGCGTAGACAATATATTTTAGGAAGGGGGCTAAATTACTTTTCCAACTGCAGCACGCATCTAGATTAGGGTCAGATTAGAGACACTCTACAAAGAGAATGAGGTAGTGTGTTGGCCAGACAGAAGAGTCTGGATGAAGTAGCCTACTTGGGGTTTTACCATTAGAACGGGTCAGAATATCTCATTCATGCATTATTTCTCTCTGACTGTTTGGTGTGCTTCTGTTTGTGTATTTTGCATTATTAAAAGATAAAATCTCAGACAAAGCTCTCAGATAGACATGCCAGTAACTGACTCTGCTGCTCCTCACCACAACAAAGATTCACTTTCAGCTACCACTTTTCCCCGAGCCACAGAGACAGACTAGAGATATGAGTGGCAAACATATCGACCGGTCTGGACATTCATACATCCCCTCACACATCTCTCTCGCTGTAGCATGCGTCTTGCTTCTGTAGAAGAAAACTTCTGGCCTCTTTATCTCCGGGGTGATGCATGGAAGACGGTGAGGAAAAGCGGAGCTGATTCTGACCAACTCCTCCACAGCTGCAGCAACAGTGTACTTTTAACCCTTTACACTCGTGGGAATTGGCTTATATGGATAGGGCTACATTGAAATGTTTCTTACAGAAGGAATATGAAAAGCCTATGCATACGCATGGTAGCAATTGTAAGGGAACAGATTGGAGATGATGGGAAAATTATTAGAGCAAAGTTGAGGACAACATTTCACCTGACACAAGACTGAATCCAAACATTACACTGTTGATTTTATGTGCATTTTACATTTACTGTACTTTTCACAGCATTAATTGATAACGATATCTGAAAATACTCTGGATACAGTCAGTAACATGTTCAGAATATTACTGGAAAATGTGGGGTAGGTGCAACATAAGCAAAAAAATTACAAGGATATGAGTGAGAGGACTAACTGGTGTCTCCAAGTGGCCACACACACACACACCTTTCCAAAGTGTGCACAGTTCCTAAGTAATTTCAATGCACTTTCATGACTCAAAGAAGAGTCTTCAACTATTAGGTGCTTCTTTTTTTTTAGCTCTCCAAGCTGTGCCGTTGAGAAACTAGAGCAAGCACACTTCAAGTTGTTTTGTTTGGAACACAACCCTGCATCCCCACCGTCACACAATTACTGTTGTTGTTAACAAACATAAAATAAATAAAAAACATATAAATCACGATCTGGGTCAGGTGGGCATAATTTGAATGCTTGTTCTATTGCCATCATGACTCGCTAAGTTATAAAATCCAATCTTACAGTGTTAGGCTTTCACAAAGGCAATTCAGAGAAACAGATCGTCATTTTGGTGCGCATAGAAAGGAGTCATGAGTGCATTCAGGTGCGTGTTCCACAGCAAATTTTCTTCACAATACAGTGGGTTTTGACCAGAGGTGGTCGCCTCCTCTTGACAACGCTTCGCTCTCCAACGCTTAGCTTGAAATTAGCATGAAACAGCGCAACTTTTTCAACCGCTCCGCTAGCAGGGTTTCGACGCTCACCTTCTCACAATCCCCCGCACATTTCTCTGTGTGCCCTCGTTGAAAATGAATGGGGGCGTAAATTCTCCTGCTGAATTCGTTGTTTGTGAAAACCCTACAACAGACAAACATAGGCTCATTCTGTTCAGAACAACCCAAGGTATGACGCCATATCATCTTGTAACTGTGCATCAAACACAGTAGGGCTGGTCGATATGGCCAAAATATGTCATGGTATTTAAAAAGAACTTGGACGATATTTTTTGTTTTTGAATAATAAAAGTTCTAAATTTGCTTTATGAGTAGTGCGTGACCCTAGAGTGACAACACATACATTCTAAGTGATTTCAATGGGGCATTCTAGGTGATTTCAATGTTTTATACTGTTCAATTCAACCCAAAATAATTTATCAATTTCTGCATTTCCTGCACTCATTTGAGATAATTTCCAAACGGCCAAGCAGGGCTGCACGATATGGGCAAAACATCTAGGCTTTATTTTTAAATAAATGTTGCAATTGCCATTTTACACTTGGATGAACTGTTGGAATCATGGAAATATAATGAATATTCTAATTCTATAGTTAGAATATAATAGTGGGCACTTTGAATACAGTGTTGTTTGACATGACAACAAATTAAAATGCCAGGGAGGAGTTGTGACAGGGTAGGAACCAAAGTGTTGATACGTTGTTTTTTCTAGGGAACCCTATAATCTACCTAATTTAGCTAACATTCTTGCTTTGTGTATTCCTCTTTGATTTAGAAGATACTGTTTCACAAACAACATGCGCTCACTCATTAGCTAGATAGTGATTAGCATTAGCAGCTAACAAGATTTAGGCCCAAGTTGCAGAGAACAAACTAGCTGTTTGCAGATGTAAGAAACACAAACAAATAATGTAATTATAGAATGCTAGTGGATTTATATTAAGAAGCAAAGTGAAAACAGCATCGTTGTAATCGACATTGGTGCTTGTGCTGCATTGACCATGCAGACTGAACGTAAGTGTCTCGTAGTCGAGAAACAACGAATGTGCTCCTTGAGTGACAGGGGGCGGGGCTAGGTCTGTGTGGAAAGTTCCGTCAAGAGAAAGAGACAACTTAAATAGCGAAGTAAACTATAAAAATGGACGTTGCACACAGCATATCACATTTAACAAACCAAACATTCAAATAACGTTATAGAAGGTAAAGTAAAAACCCAAACCGGTCGGTGCATCAATACCGGTATATCGTAAAATACGGTATACCGCCCAGCCCTAAAACACAGTGATTATAAATGTTGGCACTGTTTATGACATGAGTTTTATGATATGGAAATGTGAAGTGCACATTTGGACTCAGATGTTTACTTGTATGACATCAAAGTGGTGTTTATTATAATCCTCAACGTCTCATCTTTCAAAATACATAGAGTCCTCTTAATATACAGCATTTCCCTCACTCAGACAAACAAAACATTTAGGGGAGGAATGGGAGCAACTACTTGTCGCGTGAGGTTCTCAAGTTCAGAACGGCCGTCAGTCAAAACCCATACAGCGCTGTGAAGTGCAGAGCTCTGACGTAATGTATAGCATGTTACTGTACAGCCACTGCGTTCCAATTTAGACACTTATCAGTGACTAAATCTGCCATTTTCAACCCGTATACGGGGTACGAGTATAAAGGGCTACAGCACACATTTTCAGGGGATTTTTCTTAATGTATTTGCTGGAGTTTTTTTCCTCTTTCTGCAAACAAGCATAACGGACCCCTTTGTGTAGCCAAGCAAATTAAGCTAGGTTGCTCCGATGTCAGTTAAACCATTTTCTGGGTAAACAGAGCACCGCAGGGCTTAAATGGCTAGGTTTATTTCAGAGATTGTTTGGGACAGAATTTAACACAACCTGAGACATTTAGAGCGACAACCTGCAGGCTCCAGGACTGACGTCAAGCCAGAGTGGTTATTTTTAGCAGGGAGGGAGTAAAAATTTGCAAGTTCCACTGTCTTTTTATAGGGGGAGCTAAGCACTAGTTCTGACCAGCTAAACCAATTCATACTGACCCAGCTATTCATATTGCTTTGCATCATGCAAACTAAACTAGAAAGGTATCTTTATTTCTGACTTTGAACTGGGTTGATGGATAGCTACCAAATGCATTCATAAAAGTTGCAGTAGTACACCGTTTACCTACGAAATATTAGTTCTCTCTAAATCTATGGAACATCCCCTCGTCTCTCCTCTGTAGAAGTGTCACTGCTGCAGTCAGAGTGCTGCAGGACAGAACAGAATCGAACAGAATAAGAAATCAATAATCCCCATTTCAAACTACACAACAGTTCCTCTTTGAATGAAAGCCGTTGGTACAACTGGAGGGGAAAAAATATCTACTTACTCAAATTCAGCCAGTGAGTAGAGAATTGAAGAATTGCATACCACCCATTTAGTGCAGAGCTTTGGCTGACATCTATGCAACCCCTAAAATGGATGTGTTTGGTGCTTTCAATCGATGACATCATCTGTGCACACTGGCAGGCCTGTGAATGTGAAGCCACTAGCTGCTATATAAACCCTTCACAGTGCTCTGTGCAGCAGAGACAGAACCTGGCGAGACATCTGTGGCCATAGTTTCTATTTTGAATAAAAGTGCTGGTAGGCAGGAGTCTTTGGACATATTTTGGGTACTTACGGGTGAGCTATGTAAATAAGGGGCTCATGCGTTAAGTGGGTGTGAAATACTTGAACCCCAGAGGATAGGGGATGTGCGTCACCACTTGTTTCCGTCTCCTTTATAAAACGTCTCATCAACAACAGTGAGGAACCAATAAACCTTCTACTTGTTTCCTTGCCCTTAACAAGCAACAGAAAGTCCATTATATATTTGCACATGCACTTGCAATGCAAAGCAGCAAGAAACAAGAGGAGAGAAAAAGCAGTGAAAACAGGGTTGCTAGTGGAAACAGGAAACAATCTGTAGGTGTGACGTGAAATGAGGAACATGCATACAGAACATATACTGTAGCCTACACCCAAGCATCATCAAGTCCTCAACATATATTTTGGACACATATATTGCACATTTCTCTATGGTTCGTCTTTGTAAGACGACACAGAGCAGGCAGCAAAAAAAAGCAGTGCATCTCTGACAGTAATCAGAGAGAAGGATTACATCATTTTAGGCACACCAGACTGAAGCACTGCTGTAGCTACCCCAGGCAGACAGAAATACACACTGTCTGAATAGAGAAGCTGTGCATAACAATACAGTCCAACTATAAACATGAACCTGTTCAAAGGATACGACTGCATAAATAACTAAAGGTATGAATGTTTCAACAATGAATAAACCAAAATGTGCAATATGGCTGTTTACTAATGAATTTGAGAAGCATACTGTAAGTAAAGGGAGTTCTGGGGAGAAATCCTCAGTGCGCATACTATTCATCTCAAACTATCAAAGCCACAAATCAAACTCGGCTGCCAAAAACACAAATTGCCACACAAGCGAGGCGTGCCTGCCAAGAACAGTTAGGCATTTCATAAGAACGGAACAAGAATTAGGTTTCTCAATATCAGCCTGGCGTGGGAGCCGACACAGAGAATGAGGGGTCAAATATAGGAGGTGAGTGACTGCCTGACTGCCCTGGTTCTGGTGCTTCCATCATACTCCCCTCCGCTCCATGCTGCAGTACTTATTCTTATTTCTATCCTGCTGTAATTATCTGTGGCTATCTGCAGCTCAGGGAAATCAAAGCTGTGGCCTAAAGGCTCTCAGCACTGTGCTGTGACCGGACAGGACGGATGATGTCATCGGAGAAAGGCAGGCGGTAGGGCAGGCGGGCAGCAGAGGAGAGGAGGCACTGCTATGTGCTGGCCTCCATGGGAAGAGGGTGTGGCCCGGCCAGAGGGACAGATAACGGAGAGATGAACGAAGGGAGGGATATCAGTTCGAGGCCAGGGTCGCAAGTGGTGGTGACAGTCTATGGGCAATACAAGTTGAGGAAACCTGAAGGGGTACTTTGGGGAGAGGTGAAAATGCTGTGAACCCGCGAGGATGTCATAAACTACAGTCGAGTGAATCAGTGCTTTATGATTCACAGCTTGGTGGAGGCAGGTTATAATTTCTCAGTAGAAATAGTTGGGCCTTGGCTGAGGGAGAGCTGGGGAGGACCAAGTGCACTTTGATCATGCAGATCTGTGGCTAATTTGTTTGACAGATGATAAAACCAGTGCAAAGGGGATAGGGAGTGGCAACACACTGATAACCTTTGATAGATCTGCTCATTGCTTTTCATTTGACTTCCACCTCTATAAAAAGAGTAATACTTAAGCTCCGACTATGAAAGCGATCACACTCAGATAACAAGGGAGATATCTACATTCATTTAGGCAGTAACACTGCCTTTACTAAGAAGCCAGTACTTGCAGTATATTATTGTAAATCAATATATCTCAACATATTTAGGACAGTGAAAACCATTGATCACCGTTATACTGTACTTGCATGCATATAGGCCTTAGGCCAAAATAATTGTTTCATGGAAACACTACTCTTTTCTATGGGTTAGCCTGTAACATTTTTATAAGCAGAGGGTCAACTAACTTCCTCTTTTGTCCTATTCTTTCTTTACCCACAAGAACAGAAACGGTTCCTCTTATGCTTTAAAACGGTGTGTGCCAAAGCGGAAGTGAGTTTATATCGCATTCTAATTTTAAAAATGACCTTACTCAGCCCTTCTGCATTGTTCCAGGACCGGGTTAACCACCTGTTTGTAATACCGATAGTGCTCCACTTCTGGCCTGGATCCAGTCGAATTCGAGGAAAGTGTGGGGAAGAGGAGGATTGTGTAATGTTTTTTTTGTGGGTTGACATGTTTCATGGACGGTTTCCAATGTGGGTACAGCATGCTGTGTGTGTGTGGGCTGCGGCTGGCTGTAGGGAACACCCTCCGTACCAACAGGGGCCCCTGTGAACACTGCAACAGACACACTGGCCATCAGAAACCGTTCAAATGTCTTATGTCATTTAGTGACTTTGCGAACTCTGCCAGCTCTTGCAAAACCAACATTCCTGCTTCTGTTGTTCATTTTTGGCAGCTGGCTTGGGTTGTCAATGAAATCAGACATTTCGCTAGAGTAAAGGGGAAAAAGAGGAGATTCTGCAAAAGCTCCAAACATTAAGACAGGGAATTCACTTCCAAGAACAAAAAAAAAAGAGAGTCATGCAATTGGCTAGGGTAGAATGCATTAAGCCTCTGGCAAAGACGTTGGCAAGCCACCCTGGATAAAAGGACACCTCTCCTCCCTAAAACTAGTGCTCCAGGAACCGTGTCAAACCGCTGACCCCAAATCCTCTGCAATATATTATGGGGAACAAATAAGCCAGGAGACCACAGTGATTTATATCAGGCGTGCCATGTCCCGCCAGTGCTCCCTGAGTTCATTCATCTTTTGCAAACGATACATGGCCGTATTTCCCACTCATTTCCCCTGCAAGGAAAGGAAAAGTGCTGTGAAGGCCAAGACACACCACAAGACGCGCACAAGCTATGCCTGAGTATTCAGCCGGATACCAATCATAAAACCAAACACTTCAGACGAGACAACATGAACAATATGTTCAGAACTTGCCCACTGTACATTTGACAGCTTGGATATGTGGTTGATTGAAACCAAGGGCTTTGATTTCTTTCATATTGTTGCAGTTCTAAAGGGATAGTGGCCAGACCGTCGATCGTAAGGCAATAAATCAGAAATCATCAGAATAACATGCACACATCCAGTCCAATCATCTAATAAAACATTTTTTTTTTTTAATTTATACAGGTTTTTCTCATTGAGATAACATCTCTTTTTCAAGAGAGACCTGGTCCAACAGCAGCAGGGGGGGAGCAAAGTTTCAGACTAAACAACTTACATACACTAACGCAACATTGAACCAAACTATAGGCACACACACAGTACAACAATTACATATTACGTAACAAAGGACTCCAGTACCTTTGACAGTACAGACAATTTTGATATGGGTCGATAGTTGTCAAGTAGCGAAGGATCTCCACCTTCCAGGAGAGGCAGTTCAAAAACAGATTTCCATAACTTCGGGATTTCCTTAATGTCAAGCGTGAGGTTAAAAGTACATGTTAAGGGGGAGCAATGATGTCAGCAGCTAGGTGTAGGAGGCGGGGGTCTAGTTCATCAGGGCCAGGGGATTTCTTTCTATCAATTTCTTTCAGGGCTTTATGCACTTCTGAAACGGAGAAGGATGAGAAGGAGAACCTGGCGAAGGAGTGCACAGGGGTGTCAGGTAAATTCACAGGGGGCTCATTTATACCTTCAACCTTTTCAAATAAACTGCCTGCATCTAGAATATGCTGATTTAAGGCTTTCAGAATAGAGGTTCTCTCAGTTACAATCTGTGTCTCTACCAACAATTGTTTTGGAAGCTGTGTATCTTTTTTTGCACTCCAAACCTTTCACTACTTTGCCAAAATTTGGAGGGATTATTTAAATTATCCGAAGTAGATTTAAGGTAGTGGTATGCTTTCAGTTTTTGGTCATTGCCACACCCATATTTCAAAGACATTCAAAAGCCATCCAATCATCCTCTTGGTGTAGCCCACATAGCATTTCGTTACCTTATGATTTTAGTAAATTCATCAGTAAACCAAGGGTCTTTCTGCACTTAATCCTGAATTATTTAAAAGTTGCATGCCTATTGCATACATCCTGGAATGCGTTGTGGAAGTAAGATAAGGCTAGTTCAACATCAGGGACTAATTCAACTCTATTCCATTCCATGCTAGATACATCATGTAAAAAACCTTGAATATCAAACTGCTTCTAGTTTCTTTTCGTAATGACACGTGGAGATCGCTTAGGAGTTTTACCATCTCTCACACAGGAAATAGCACAGTGATCACTAATGTCATTTGCAAAAAATACCAGAAGCATTAAAACGATGAGGAGTATTGGTTAAGATCAAATCAATCAAAGAGGATACTTTATAATCAACCTAGTTACACTGTTGACAATCTGGGTGAGATTATAGGTATTTCATAGAATTTAGAGATGATCAGAGCTAGATGTTAACCAATCCTGATTCAGATCACCCATCAGGACAAACTCAGAATTGACATGCTGTGATAACAATTCGAAAAAAATACAATCCAGAGAGCCAGCAGTAGCAGATGGAGGTCTATAGACAACAAGATACAACAATATCTAAAGATGAGCCGAGGTTTAGGTTCAAAGACAGATATTCAAATTGCTTAGGTTTAGTAACAGAAGTCAGAACGACCGCTGAGAAATTGTCTTTTACGTATACAGCAACATCACCACCCGTAGATTTATGATCTGCACGAAAAATATTGTAACCATTTATGCCAATACTTTTGTATGAAATAGATTTTTGGAGCCAGGACTCAGAAAGCATAAATACGTCAGGGTCGTCAGTTTCTATCCATATATTCACAAAATCAAGCTTCAGTAGAAGACTTCTTACATTCATATGCAGAAACTTCAGGCCACTCTGACTACTTAATTCGGCAGGGGTAAAAATGTCAGGACCTAGGTTAGATTGTACATTTCCAGACAGTAGAAGCAGCAAGATAATGGCAAGCCTAGATCGGGGGGTTTTACAGACGGGACTTGAACGACAATCCATAGTCACCAGTCTTTAACGCCACATATTTCAGGAGATGTGTGAAGTCCAGAGACATGGTTAAGCACCAAGAGAACAGTCCTGACATGTAAGCGCAAGAGTCAGATTTCTCCCATGTTGTTTGGGAGAAATGTGCATAGTTCTCACGTGCATTTATGGAGCAAGAGGGTGGTTTCTCCCGAAACACGAAGGAGAAACAGTCATGTATTTCCTCATTCACAGAGCAACGGGCTCTAAAAGTATTGCCAACATTGTAAAAGCCAAGGGCAGACAACAGCAAAATGAGCGACAGCAGCATGTTTGTTTATTGCCCTATCAATTACCATGGGAGAAAACTTTGTATGTGCCTAGCACTGTGTTAACAGAACAATCTAAGATACGTAGCCAACGCAACGCTAAACCCTCATTAAATGAGCTACGACTTCAAATGAAAAACGTTCCTAAATAATAATACAAAACACAGCAAGAATCACTAATCAAATAGTCCAACAGCAGATCAGTAAACAAGTCTGCGATGTATGCGTATGATGTAGACGAGCAAAGCTCCGGGGGGAGAGAGGGAGGGAGAGTGGCGAGGGCACCTGTAGCAGACTGGGAGAGACAGACCAGGGCAGGCGGGGAGCAGTGCAGCAGGTAACAGGAGGCGGCCGAAGAGAGGCCCTCAACTAGGCAGACATCCAGGGCGACAATAGATTATGAAATAACCGTTGGGCAGAAAACAAAACCATGAAGGTGATATAATCGCTAACCAGAACGGTAATAAAAATGGCTAAAATCCAGACCAGAATGGACAGTCATGTAAAAGCAGGAAGCAAAATGTTTGGTGATCAGATCCAGTGTGATGTTGTGTTCACACTGCCCACAAAATGAGGTGGAAAAAAAGACATGTACTCTTGCATTCACACTAAATCTATATAGCCTAAGTCTAAAAACAGTTAGAGGAACAGGTGCAGATAGGTAAGTCTTCACATACTGTACTCCTAACCTAAGTTTGCTCAGAGCAACACAAAAGGAATTCTATGGAGGAAATAGTACCACTTTTTGCAAACAGAACCATGCTATATTGAAACCTTAAGAACAACAGGCCTATACCTCGACCCTCTCTATTATGTTAACCAAACGTAGAACACATGAAACCCTTATCTAAAGACTAACTGCACAACAAAGAGCTGGACCTTTCAGATGCTTCAAAAAAAAAACACTAGATCCCTGCGGTTTCAGATGCTTCAAGAAACACTAGATCCCTGCGGTTTCAGATGCTTCAAGAAACACTAGATCCCTGCGGTTTCAAATGCTTCAAGAAACACTAAATCCCTGCGGTTTCAGACACTTCAAAAAAAATAACTAGATCCCTTTGGAGACTCAGTCAAGGTGGTTCTGAGGAGTTTTACCAATAAACTTGTTAATTTCAAAAAGGGTCTGCAGAGAACAGATAAATCCACATTGACTCTGTTCAGCGATATCAAAAGTAAAATTCATACAGTAGCTGCCAAAGATGATTTGATATGAAGAGAAAGAAAATATATTTTGTGTATGATTTGGCTTTCTAGACATGTTTTATTAGAATTACTGTTTGTGTAGATTTCTGCACATTATCCGCAGACTATTCTTATTCCCCATTTCTCTGTTCAACATAATGACAACACATTTCTCAGTGTCTCATATTTTCAGAATTTTGAGCAACCAGGACAGAGGAGGAAGTGTGAAGCAAGGGTTATTTTGAAGCTTGATTCTGTTTAAATGACTTCCAGACTGCATCCTCATGGGGGCAGGGACTGGCTCCAGCTCACACCTGTTACTGCCCTCCTCTGTCCAGTCCCTCACACTGCACCACTATCACTGACATCTTCACATTTTTTGCTAAATAAAATGCATAATGAATGAACCTGACAAAGTCATTACTACCACCCACATTTATAAATATATCTTATCTATTGTATATAATTTGCATCTAATCTATAAAGGCAAACCAATGTATGGTGGTCTTAAACATATATAAATATACACTGAGTATACAAAACATTAAGAACACCTGCTCTTTCTTGACATAGACTGACCAGGTAAATCCTGGTGAAAGCTATGATCCCATATTGATGTGACTTGTTAAATCCACTTCCATCAGTGTAGATGAAAGGGAGGAGACAGGTTAAAGAAGGATTTTTAAGCCTTAAGACATGGATTGTGTATGTGTGCCATTCAGAGGGTGAATGGGCAAGACAAAATATTTAAGTGCCTTTGAACAGGGTATGGTAGTAGGTGCCAGGGGGCACTGGTTTGTGTCAAGAAGTGCAACACTGCTGGGGTTTTCACTCTCAACAGTTTTTGTGTGTATCAAGAATGGTCCACCACCCAAAAGACATCCAGCCAAATTGACACAACTGTGGAATGCTTTGACACCTTGTACAGTCCATGCCCCGACGAATTGAGGCTGTTCTGAGGGCAAAAGGGGGGTAGCAACTCAATATTAGGAAGGCGTTCCTAATATTTGGTATACTCAGTGTATAAGTAGCCTTGTTGCACAAGCCTTGGCTTGGAACAGCCGGAAGGGCTCATTAGGGGAAGGATGCTATTTCTTGTTTCTGTAGCGTAAGGCAGCTTCATGTGTACCGCTTGGACAGGACGCTAGTCTTTTGCCGGGCCTATTCAGTGTGACTACAGTATATACACTATATATACAGAAGAATGTGGACACCCCTTCAAATTAGTGGATTCGGCTAGCTCAGCCACACCCGTTGCTGACAGGTGTATAAAATCAAGCACACAGACATGCAATCTCGATAGATACATTTGCAGTAAAATGGCCTTACTGAAGTGATCAGTGACTTTCAATGTGGCACCGTCATAGGATGCCACCTTTCCAACAAGTCAGTTCATCCAATTTCTTCCCTACTAGAGCTGCCCCGGTCAACTCTAAGTGCTGTTATTGTGAAGTGGAAATGTCTAGGAGCAACAACGGCTCAGCCGCAAAGTGGTAGGCCACACAAGCTCACAGAACGGGACCGCCGAGTACTGAAGCGCACTAAAATAATTGTTTGTCCTCAGTTGCAACACTCACTACCGAGTTCCAAACTGCCTCTATAAGCAACGTCAGGACAATAACTGTTCGTCGTGAGCGTCATGAAATTGGTTTCCATAGCGGAGCAGCCGCACACAAGCCTAAGTTCACAACGCCAAGTGTCGGCTGGAGTGGTGTAAAGCTTGCCGCCTTTGGACTCTGGAGAAGTGGAAACATGTTCTCTGGAACATGTTCTAATGTTCTATTAAATCGCACTTCACCATCTGGCAGTCTGACGGAAGATTATGGGTTTTGCGGATGCCAGGAGAACGCTACCTTCCCCAATGCCTAGCACCAACTGTACAGTTTGGTGGAGGAGGAATAATGGTTCAGGCCCCTTAGTTCCAGTAAAAGGAAATATTAACGCTACAGCATACAGTGACATTCTAGGCGATTCTGTGCTTCCAACTTTTTCCTGTTTTTGCCCCTGTGCACAAAGCGAGGTCCATACAGAAATGGTTCGTCGAGATCGGTGTGGAAGAACTTGACTGGCCTACACAGAGCCCTGACCTCAACCCCATCAAACACTTTTGGGAAGAATTGGAACGCCGACTGTGAGCCAGGCCTAATCGCCCAAAATCAGTGCCCGACCTCACTAATGCTCGTGGCTGAATGGAAGCAAATCCCCGCTGCAATGTTCCAACATCTAGTGTAAAGCCTTCCCAGAAGAGTGGAAGCTGTTATAGCAGCAAAGGGTGGACTAACTCCATATTAATGTCCATGATTTTGGAATGAGATGTTCGATGAGCAGTGTATATTCATACAGTAACAATTGTTTTTCCATTGATGTTGAGTGTTCTAGAATGAACCAGTTGTCCTACACATTCTAGGGGCATTTGCTGTTACTTACAACACACCCGATGAATACACACTTACAATCAATCCATGATGAGTTCAACACACTGCATGCAGACAGATGGTTTGGTTGGGTCAGATTTAATTTGACCGAAAGACTATAGCGAGAAGAAAATATGCATGCAAGTGTCAAAAGATCTGTGTATAAATTACAAACAACAAAGGAGCCGGGGCTCTGAAGAATGCTCCCAAATGACTCCAGCCTGTCTCTGTAAAGCAGAACCATTTGTATGGATAGAGTTTCTCACAGTAAACCTAAGCCCAAAATGCACAGAGCACATTTCTCAAATGAATCCATAAATCCATTTCTAAGTCATGGGGGCTTTGAAGTCATTTCTATGGCTTTGAATGAAAGCAGTCAAACTGGGCCGACTAACTAGCTTTGGAATTTGTCTATTAAGTGAACTCACTAGCAGCTCATTATGCACTTTTACCCCTACCCACATGTACATACTGTATTATCTCAATTACCTCAACTACTTCGTACCACTGAGCGTTGACTCGGTACTGGTATTCCTTGCATATAGCCTCGTTATTGTTTAAATTGTGTTACTATTTCCTTTTTTATTTAGCAAATATTTATCTTACTTTTTAACTCTGCGTTGTTGGGAATGTCTACAGTAAGCATTTTACTGTAAAGTTGGTGCATGTGACCAGCATGTGACCAATAAAATTTGATTTGATCCCCAGTAGAGAAAAAATGTACATTTTCTCGAGACAACTCAGTGAATATTGTAGAGACAGGTTATTCGATATGTAATACTTACAGAGGCTCTGTCTTAATTTAAATAACCCATTCCCCACTGCTCCTTAAGATTCAGCGAATCTTGAATTGGACTGACATTTACTGTTTGTACAGTTACATGTCACAGTCATTCAGTAAATGGTAACATAGCTGACACCATCACTTCAGACTATAGTTCCTTTCAGGTGTACCTCTCAGCTTTAACTGTCACCCACAGTGCAGCACAGTTCAAGAAGATATCCCTGCTTCCAGTGGCGGTTCTGTGGGGGGGGGGGGGGGGGGGGGGCAGTGCCCCTGTGACAACAATTTTGGACCCCCTTGTGGCCCCCCTAAATGTGGAGTATGAAACAGTTTTTACATAACAAATTTTTGCGATCGTTCTTTTTTTACATCCGTTATTAGACAGTGGCAACGATGATGATTATGAACATGGTCTTTTGCCTGCTAATGCCTGCAATGCAGTGAAGAAAACGATGACAACAATAACGTCTAATGTAACTGGCCCCTCTAACAGTACAACTGGCCCCAGCTAAGCCCCCCCCCAGTTGAAATGGTCTAGAACCGCCACTGCCTGCTTCACCAACTCATCCTCTCCAGTCGTGGCCAAAAGTTTTGAGAATGCCATGGACCCAAAATATCGATGGTTTGTTCCCCGAGCCACTTAGTTATCACTTTTGCCTTATGGCAAGGTGCTCCATCAGGCTGGAAAAGGCATTGTTCATCACCAAACTGTTCCTGGATGTTTGGGAGAAGTTGCTCTCGGAGGATGTGTTGGTACCATTCTTTATTCATGGCTGTGTTCTTAGGCAAAATTGTGAGTGAACCCACTCCCTTGGCTGAGAAGCAACCCCACACATGAATGGTCTCAGGATGCTTTAATGTTAGCATGACACAGGAGTGATGGTAGCGCTCACCTTGTCTTCTCAGGACAAGCTTTTTTCCGGATGCCCCAAACAATCGGAAAGGGGATTCATCAGAGAAAATGACTTTACCCCAGTCCTCAGCAGTCCAATCCCTGTACCTTTTGCAGAATATCAGTCTGTCCCTGATGTCTTTCCTGGAGAAAAGTGGCTTCTTTGCTGCCCTTCTTGACACCAGGCCATCCTCCAAAAGTCTTCGCCTCACTGTGCATGCAGATGCCCTCACACCTGCCTGGGCTGAATTGCAGTGGAAATGTTTTTGGGGGATTCAGTTCATTTGCATGGCAAAGAGGGACTTTGCAATTAATTGCAATTCATCTGATCACTCTTCATAACATTCTGGAGTATATGCAAATTGCCAACATACAAACTGAGGCAGCATACTTTGTGAAAATGTATATTCGTGTCATTCTCAAAACTTTTGGCCACGACTGTACTGCCCTACTTCGACCATCCTCAACCTTCTGTGCGTGATACCAAACTAGTCATTCGGAATTCAGCATCTCAGACCATCTCTTCACCCTAATAGCAATAGGCACTGTTTCCTCCACCGTTTTATTCCCTTTTTCAGTCCAGTGGCTCATTTGGAATGCAGCGACTTCTGCTCACACTCTGCATTATTCACCGTTTCCAAGAAACTCTACGCACCCTGGAGGACTATGCCTTCCTCTCCCATTTCCATATTCGTCCTTCAGGAATCTACACTACACTGTGTTAGGGTTTCGAAATCTCACTTGGAGAATACAAATTTGGCTGTGGATGCGAGCCCCTCGCAGCCAGAGAGACAGCTGGAGACTGATTTAACATGCGACTGGAGGGACCCGGTCAGCGGTTTGGCAGCCAAGGACAGGCTCTGTGTTTGTTGGTCTACTGGTGGGGCCTAATCACCCACTGACCAGCCAGTCAGCTGTCTTTCTGTCTGTCTGGAGAGGCCAGAGTGATGCATTCATACATATGTGTAGGAGTGAGGAGCGAATACCAAGTAAGATTTCTCATAACACCCAATTTCTTAAGTCAGAGGAATGATGGGGAGCTTCATCATGAACATAAAATTAAGTAGCAGCTTGTTGTCAGAGCCAAGGTCCAACAATGTCCAGCATACCTGGAGCAATTGGGGTTAAGTGCCTTGCTCAAGGGCACAGTGGCAGATTTTTCTACCTTGTCGGCTCCGGGACTTGAACCAGTTACCTTTCAGTTACTGGCACAACGCTATAATCCTGAGGTTACCGTAAGACCTGGCTGTCTCCAGCTATGCCAAAACTCACATTTAACTAGAAGCAGAGGTGAACTAGACAAGATCTGAATATCTCACATATTGTTCAATGCAAATATTTGGCTGATTAGAAACAAAAACATAGGCTGTATATACACTGAGTATACCAAACATTTTGAACACCTTCCTAATATTGAGTTGTACCCCCCCTTTGCCCTCAGAACAGCCTCAATTTGTCGGGGCATGGAGTCTACAGCGTTTCACAGTCGAAAGCGTTTCACAGTGATGCTGGCCCATGTCGACTCCAATGCTTCCCACAGTTGTGTCAAGTTGGCTCCTACTACCATACCCCATTCAAAGGAACTTAAATCTTGTCTTGCCCATTCACCCTCTGAACGGCACATACACAATCCATGTCTCAATTGTCTCAAAGCTTAAAATTCTTTCTTTAACCCTGTCTCCTCCCCTTTATCTACACTGAATGAAGTGGATTTAACAGGTGACATCAATAAGGGATCATAGATTTCACCTGGTAAGTCTGTCATGGAAAGAGTAGGTGTTCCTAATGTTTGTACACTCAGTGTACAGTATATCAGGGGTAAACAACTCAGGCCCTCAAGATCCTCAGTCCAGCTGTTTTTAACCTCGTTGGATCCTAATTGATATAAGGCCAGGATGAAAAAGGAGCAGCATACAGCACATCGGCCCTCAAAGACTGGAGCTGTGTAGTATTATGACTAACCATGCATATGTCTGTGCATCAGCGGATGGTGGGTAGATCAATACTCACAGGAGCCCACGTCTCCTTGCAGCTGTAGGATCTGCGGTATGGCCACGGTGAGGACCACAGCGTCAAACTGCTCCGTGGCCGTACCCTTCCGACACACCTCTCAGCTCGCTCCATTCTGGTAGATGTGGGTGACTTGGTGGTTAAAGAACACCTCTGCCTCTGCCTCTGCCTGGGTGCAGAGATGCAGAGTCGGCATTGTTGCAGTGAAATAGAGGGACGGACGGAGGAAGAGAAGGAGAGAAAGAGAGGCGGTGAGGAAAAATCCAGAGACGATGTCAAATACAGAGAACCTGTTTGATTGTGCATCACTGGGGAAATGATTCAAACTTTGTGGTTAATGATACACACAGCCTGGAGATGGTTACACACACACGCACGCTCTGCCGCACATGGCGGTGGCAAGCGACGAGTAGAACAGTATGTTACCTCACCACAAACAGTAATCAAATGATGCACAATGAGGAGGAAACACAGAATGAGACAGTAAATTAGAGCAAGGATGCACAGCTCTTCTCTCCGAGGACCCGGAGTTGTACATTCCAGAATTAGACTACAGAATCTCTTTAGAGATGAAGAACCAGGTTAGGCACACCATAGAGGTCCAGAAAAAAATATAAATGGAGCCCTTAACCTCTTTTTAGTGGAGACTAGAAATAAAATAGCTGGTGTTGCATGAGGGTTGTGATTTGATCTGCTAACACTGTACTATTAGGTTTTGTAGGCGTCAATTCCTGTGAATGTTTTCTAAAAGGCCTGTACTGGGTAATACTGTAGATATCCCCCTCCTTTATCGGTTGATAGTAGAGGTCGACTGATTACCATTTTTCAACGCCGATACTGATACCGATTATTGGAGGACCAAAAACATCCGATACCAATTAAATCGGCCGATTTAAAAAAAATGTTTTATTTATTTACTGGTAATAATGACAATTACAACAATACTGAATGAACACTTTTATTTTAACGTAATATAATACATCAATCAAATCAATTTAGCCTCAAATAAATAATGAAACATGTTCAATTTGGTTTAAATAATGCAAAAACAAAGTGTTGGAGATGAAAGTAAAAGTGCAATATGTGCCATGCTCAGAACATGAACATATGAAAGCTGGTGGTTCCTTTTAACACGAGTCTTCAATATTCCCAGGTAAGAAGTTTTAGGTTGAGGTTATTATAGGAATTATAGGACTATTTCTCTCTATACCATTTGTATTTCATATACCTTTGACTATTGGATGTTCTTATAGGCACTTTACATTTACATTACATTTAAGTCATTTAGCAGACGCTCTTATCCAGAGCGACTTACAAATTGGTGCATTCACCTTATGATATCCAGTGGAACAACCACTTTACAATAGTGCATCTAACTCTTTTAAGGGGGGGGTTAGAAGGATTACTTTATCCTATCCTAGGTATTCCTTAAAGAGGTGGGGTTTCAGGTGTCTCCGGAAGGTGGTGATTGACTCCGCTGACCTGGCGTCGTGAGGGAGTTTGTTCCACCATTGGGGTGCCAGAGCAGCGAACAGTTTTGACTGGGCTGAGCGGGAACTGTACTTCCTCAGAGGTAGGGAGGCGAGCAGGCCAGAGGTGGATGAACGCAGTGCCCTTGTTTGGGTGTAGGGCCTGATCAGAGCCTGAAGGTACGGAGGTGCCGTTCCCCTCACAGCTCCGTAGGCAAGCACCATGGTCTTGTAGCGGATGCGAGCTTCAACTGGAAGCCAGTGGAGAGAGCGGAGGAGCGGGGTGACGTGAGAGAACTTGGGAAAGTTGAACACCAGACGGGCTGCGGCGTTCTGGATGAGTTGTAGGGGTTTAATGGCACAGGCAGGGAGCCCAGCCAACAGCGAGTTGCAGTAATCCAGACGGGAGATGACAAGATGACTTTAGTACTGCCAGTGTAACAGTATAGCTTCCGTCCCTCTCCTCGCCCCTCCTGGGCTCGAACCAGGAACACATCGACAACAGCCACCCTCGAAGCATCGTTACCCATCACACCACAAAAGCCGCGGCCCTTGCAGAGCAAGGGGAACAACTACTCCAAGTCTCAGAGCGAGTGACGTTTGAAACGCTATTAGCGCGCACCCCGCTAACTAGCTAGCCATTTCACATCGGTTACACCAGCCTAATCTCGGGAGTTGACAGGCTTGAAGTCATAAACAGCTCAATGCTTGAAGCACGAAAGTGCTGTTTGAATGAATGCTTACGAGCCTGCTGCTGCCTACCATCACTCAGTCAGACTGCTCTATCAAATATCAAATCATAGACTTAATTATAACATAATAACACACAGAAATATGAGCCTTTGGTCATTAATATGGTCGAATCCAGAAACTATAATTTCGAAAACAAAATGTTTATTCTTTCAGTGAAATACGGAACCGTTCCGTATTTTATCTAACGGATGGCAACCCTAAGTCTAAATATTGCTGTTACATTGTACAACCTTCAATGTTATGTCATAATTATGTACAATTCTGGCAAATTAATTACGGTCTTTGTTAGGAATAAATGGACTTCACACAGTTCGCAACGAGCCAGGTGGCCCAAACTGCTGCATATACCCTGACTGCTTGCACGGAACGCAAGAGAAGTGACACAATTTCCCTAGTTATAAGAAATTCATGTTAGCAGGCAATATTAACTAAATATGCAGGTTAAAAATATATACTTGTGTATTGATTTTAAAGAAAGGCATTGATGTTTATGGTTAGGTACACATTGGTGCAACGACAGTGCTTTTTTTGCGAATGCTCTTGTTAAATCACCCGTTTTGCAAAGTAGGCTGTGATTTGATGAGAAATTAACAGGCACCGCATCGATTATATGCAACGCAGGACACGCTAGATAAACTAGTAATATCATCAACCATGTGTAGTTACCTAGTGATTATGTTAAGATTGATTGTTTTTTATAAGATAAGTTTAATGCTAGCTAGCAACTTACCTTGGCTTCTTGCTGCCCTCGCGTAACAGGTAGTCAGCCTGCCACGCAGGCTCCTCGTGGAGTGCAATGTAAGGCAGGTGGTTAGAGCGTTGGACTAGTAACCGGAAGGTTGCAAAAACGAATCCCCGAGCTGACAAGGTAAAAATCTGTCGTTCTGCCCTTGATCAAGGCAGTTAACCCACCGTTCCTAGGCCGTCAATCAAAATAAGAATGTGTTCTTAACTGACTTGCCTGGTTAAATGAAGTTGTATAAAAAAAAAAAAAAAAAATTAAAAAAGCGGCCACAATCGGTGTCCAAAAATACAGATTACCGACTGTTATGAAAACTTGAAATCAGCCCTAATTAATCGGCCATTCCGATTAATCGGTCGACCTCTAGTTGATAGCCCTCTTCTGTCGGGCTACTAACGACTTGCAAACTCTGACCTCGTATGACATTCCATGACTTTAACCTAGTATGACATTCTGCTATCTTATACTCAATAGACAACGATACAAGCAAATCACATCTCCAACAAGGTCCTTGTCAAAGATATTTGAGATAGACATGAAAAGTGTGCTCTTCAAATACAAGGTAAAAAGGGTAGGAGACAGGGCTACCTAACTGCTTGAGGAAATGTTTGCCGATGGAGGACACTCCTGTTGGAGTGACATAGTTTTTATGGCCTCCATCCATCACCTCGCCTTCCACTGAGGACAACAGGGGCTTCAGAACACCATGGGCCAGCAGCTCTTCATAGAAACTGAAACACAATGTGATGATGAAGATGAGAGCCATCTTGGAACCCAAAGAATAACTTGCTCAAAGTTGACAGAACAAACAGACACCAATGGATTGACATTTGTTGAGTCCACTTACAAATATCATTGGTAAAATGTTGTAAAATATGTCCACATTTGATTATGCTAGTAACATATTGACATAATTAGTCTGGTGGCCAACCTTCAAAAAAGGTATTTCGTTTGAGATACCCTTACCCGAGGCACAACAAAACACAACCATGTTTTTTCACATCTCTTAATGTCTCCCATATACAGTACCAGTCAAAAGTTGGGAAACACCTACTCATTCCAGGGTTTTTCTATATTTCTACCATTTTCTACATTAAAGAATAATAGTGAAGGCATCAATACTACGAAATAAAACATATGGAATCATATACAGTTGAAGTTGGAAGTTTATGTACACCATAGCCAAATACAGTTGAAGTCGGAAGTTTACATACACTTAGGTTGGAGTCATTAAAACTCGTTTTTCAACCACTCCACAAATTTCTTGTTAACAAACTATACTTTTGGCAAGTCGGTTAGGACATCTACTTTGTGCATGACACAAGTAATTTTCCCAACAATTATTTACAGACAGATTATTTCACTGTATCACAATAACAGTGGGTCAGAAGTTTACATACACTAAGTTGACTGTGCCTTTAAACAGCTTGGAAAATTCCAGAAAATTATGACATGGCTTTAGAAGCTTCTGATAGGCTAATTGACATCATTTGAGTCAATTGGAGGTGTACCTGTGGATGTATTTCAAGGACTACCTTCAAACTCAGTGCTTCTTTGCTTGACATCATGGGAAAATCAAAAGAAATCAGCCAAGACCTCAGAAAACAAATTGTAGACCTCCACAAGTCTGGTTCATCCTTCGGAGCAATTTCCAAACGCCTGAAGGTACCACGTTCATCTGTACAAACAATAGTACGCAAGTATAAACACCATGGGACCACGCAGCCGTCATACCGCTCAGGAAGCAGACGCGTTCTGTCTCCTAGAGATGAACGTACTTTGGTGCTAAAAGTGCAAATCAATCCCAGAACAACAGCAAAGGACCTTGTGAAGATGCTGGAGGAAACAGGTACAAAAGTATCTATATCCACAGTAAAACAAGTCCTATATTGACATAACCTGAAAGGCAGCTCAGCAAGGAAGACTTCAACTGTATATATTGTGTCTTGCCCATTCACCCTCTGAATGGCACACATACTCAATCCTTGTCTCAATTGTCTCAAGGCTTTAAAATTATTCTATATTCTATTCCTGTCTCCTCCCTCTTACATTGATTGAAGTGAATTTAACAAGTGACATCAATAAGGGATCATACCTTTCACCTGGATTCACCTGGTCAGTCTGTCATGGAAGTAGCAGGTGTTCATAATGTTTTGAACAATCAGTGTATGCATAAACATTGAAATGATAACTCAAACTAGATGGTAACTGTACATGAAGTAAAGTTGTGGGGCTTGCTTTAGCTCTTCAAAAGTATTTTTGTGGTAGTGGAAGAAGAGTCACGACCTGACCTTAGAGCGCTTTTTATGTCTCTATTTTGGTTTGGTCAGTGTGTGATTTGGGTGGACATTCTATGTTCTATTTTCTATGTTTTTGTATTTCTTTGTTTTGGCCAGGTATGGTTCTCAATCAGGGACAGCTGTCTATCGTTGTCTCTGATTGGGAACCATACTTAGGTAGCCCTTTTCCCTCCTTTCAGGGTAGGTAGTTAACTTTGTTTGCGGCACTAATGCCCTGTAAGCTTCACGGTTGTTTTTCGTTTGTTGGCGACATTTTGAAATAAAAAGGAAAAGGTACGCTCACCATGCTGCACCTTGGTCTTCTTCCAGCAACGGCTGTGACAAGAAGTGTAAAAAGTTTAACTGTACTATTTAAAGCAAATTAGTTACATTGAACAAAAATATAAACACAACACGTAAAGTGTTGGTCCCATGTTTCATGAGTTGAAATAAAATATCAAATTTTTTTCCCATATGAACAAAAAGCTTATTTCTCTCAAATTATGCACAAATTTGTTTACATCCCTGTTAGTGAGAATTTCTCCTTCGCCAAGATAATCCATCCACCGGACAGGTGTGGCATGTCAAGAAGCTGATTAAACAGTGTGGTAGTTTTGTCAAACACACAATGCCACAGATGTCTCAAGTTGAGTGAGCGGCCAATTAGCATGCTGACTGCAGGAATGTCCACCAGAGAATGTTGCCAGAGAATTGAACGTCTCTACCATAAGCCGCCTTCAACGTTGTTTAGAGAATTTGGCAGTACATCCAACTGGCCTCACAACAGCAGACCACGTGTAACCATTTCGCTACACCACAAGCTTTTCTCTACACTTGCATTAACATCTGCTAACCACGTGTATGTGACCAGTAAAATTTGATTTGAACCATGCTAGCCCAGGACCTGCGGGATTGCCTGAGATCAGCCACCTGGACAGCTGATGAAACTGTGGGTTTGCACAACTGACAAATTTCTGCACAAACTGTCAGAAACCGTCTCAGGGAAGCTCATCTGCGTGCACGTCATCCTCACCGGGGTCTTGACCTGACTGAAATTCAGCGTCATAATGACTTCAGTCGGAAAATGCTCACCATCGATGGCCACTGGCACGCTGGAGAAGTGTGCTTTTCACGGATGAATCCTGGTTTCAACTGTAGCAGGCATATGGCAGACAGTGTGTGAATGGCGTCGTATGGGCGAGCAGTTTGCTGACGCTAAAGTTGTGAACAAAGTGCCCCATAGTCGCGGTGGGGTTATGGTATGGGCAGGCATAAGCTACGGAGAACGAAAACAATTGCATTTTAACGATGGCAAGTTAAATGCACAGAGATACCGTGACGAGATCCTGATGCCCATTGTCGTGCCATTCACGACAACTATAATAACAGAGCACAGAAGACAATGAGACATTGTTGAAGTTTTAAATAAACACCTTTTTTCACAACGTATTTGGACCAGTAGGATGTTCATGAAGTCCTCTCTGGGCTGGAGGATCAGTGGGGATCAGTGGGAGGATCAGTGGGAAGAGGTACCCACTGGCCAGAAAGGGGGAACCCCTTCCCTCTGAGCACCTCAGCCCCCAAATCAAATTGAACATTTAATTTGTTCCCTGATTTCATTTAGGTTTCCATATTTTTTTCCTCTCTCAAAATATAACTTAAATATTTTTTTAAATACACAATTGGACATTCTAAGTCCACAACAATGCTTAAACCACATCAGGAGATCACGTTTGAGTTTTATTTTTGGGAATAGTTACCCTTTAATGCAGGTGAACACCAGCAAGAGACCATTGTTGTTTGGTTAGCAATGTTTCTGTAGAGCTCATGTGATTACAGAGCTTGCAAAACAAATGGCCAGTGGATTGATGCAAATAATCCTTATAGTGGTTTTATGCGGTTACTAAAACAGCTCTATCATTAGGTTAGTAGCAGATATCTTTGTTTCAATTTCAGATTTAAATAGCAGATAAGTAGAAGATGTCATATGCTCCAACATTTTCTAACTTGTTGGGAAAGTGGTCAAAGTAGCTGATTTGTCATAAATTGCATTGTTGCATTTAAGTGAATGGAATGTTGGAAGTGATGATGTCAATGGGACATTCAGAATGTAGAAGAAATCCCATAAAAGTGGATGAAGGACAAAAAGAAAGAAAAAAATGTATAGTTTAAAAAGTATAAAAAAGTTGTATACAAGCAACTTAATCCAGACTGGTCTGCACGTTTTAAAGTTTGAACGAAGTATCTCCCTGGGGGAAAAAAAGCATCTACCCCTGATTTTTCCATGCTAGTACTTGGTTTGCAGTGGGGCTTGTATAAACCTACCTGTCTTCTTCTACGACGACGACAGGGGTAGGCAACCCTGATCATGGAGTGCCACAGGCACTTTAAGTTTATTATTTAACCAACTGAACCTGGAAGACCAGGTGTGTTGAATTTAGGCAATCACTGAACTGATCAATTAACTCAGTTGGTCAGGTGTGGTGCCTAGTTGGAACAAAATCCTGCAGTACTCTAGGAACAGGGTTGCAACAGGGTCTACGACCTGTTGACCTTCACATTGGTTACACCAGCCTAATCTCGGGAGTTGACAGGCTTGAAGTCATAAACAGCTGCTGGCAAACGCACGAAAGTGCTGTTTGAATTAATGCTTACGAGCCTGCTGCTGCCTACCATCGCTCAGTCAGACTGCTCTATCAAATCATAGACTTAGTTATAACATAACACACAGAAATACGAGCCTTAGGTCATTAATATGGTCGAATCCGGAAACTTATCATCTCGAAAACAAGACGTTTATTCTTTCAGTGAAATACGGAACCGTTCCGTATTTTATCTAAATCCATAAGTCTAAATATTCCTGTTACATTGCACAACCTTCAATTTTATGTCATAATTACGTAAAATTCTGGCAAATTAGGCGGCCCAAACTGTTGCATATACACTGACTCTGCGTGCCATGAACGCAAGAGAAGTTACACAATTTCACCTGGTTAATATTGCCTGCTAACCTGGATTTATTTTAGCTAAATATGCAGGTTTAAAAATATATATTTCTGTGTATTGATTTTAAGAAAGGCATAGGTACACATTGGAGCAACGATACGCACCGCATCGATTACATGCAACGCAGGACACGGGACACGCTAGATAAACAAGTAATATAATCAACCATGTGTAGTTAACTAGTGATTATGATTGATTGATTGATTGTTTTTTATAAGATAAGTTTAATGCTAGCTAGCAATTTACCTTGGCTTACTGCATTCGCGTAACAGACAGGCTCCTCGTGGAGTACAATGTAATCAGGTGGATAGAACGTTGGACTTGTTATCTGTAAGGTTGCAAGATTGAATCCCCCGAGCTGACAAGGTACAAATCTGTCGTTCTGCCCCTGAACGAGGCAGTTAACCCACCGTTCCTAGGCCGTCATTGAAAATAAGAATGTGTTCTTATAAACATTCAAACAAAACATCTGCATGTGGGTTTATGGAAGTCACAGGGAGGTCAACAGCAGCAGACATAGCCTATGAATTAGGGTCAAATGTCATCATTAATATTTTGGGATTTATCCTTCTTAAGAAGTACTGAGATGTCACTGATCGGAGCAGGAAGGGTTGAAATGTATGGTAAAAAAAAAATCCCACGTCACAATTTGACCCTCACTTTTTTACTGTTATCTGTGGAATAATAAGCACGCAGCCGACATTGTAACGATATAAATTAATTTGGTCAATTATAATTATGTGAAAGTCTCGTCTCAAGTAGCAAGTAGGCTACGCTTCGTATACATTTGACTTAGATACAATGTAACAACTTTGGCGGCAACTGACAAATTTACCTGCTCCTCGCGATTTGTCCCAGAAAACAATAACTTTGTTTGGCATTTCTCTTCGCAGAAGACAAGCGCATAAACTGCCTGTCAACCCTGCACCAACTATAAGAACTCGTGACATTGAGTTAAACTTGAACTATAAACAACTGTTGCTGGCAATACACAAATAATTTACTTTTTAAATTTCGTTGAGCGTGTTTGGTAACGCCAGATTTCACATAGTAGGCTAAACATGAATGGCTGTTGGCCGACCAAAATGTTCCCTTGGATGCATGGAAGAAACAGTTTATTCCAGTCAAATAACATACGACTTAGTTTCTATTACAAAATAGCACTGTCGACAGTATTGTCATTGCCACATCTACAGGACTGATTGATTAGGCTAGAGCAGGGTGGAAAGGTTAAATCGGCAATTAATCTTTCCCAATGTTTGTTACAAGCCCAATCAGCTAAAAAAGCAGTAGGGAGCCTCTGACGTTTTATCACGCTGCAGCTCCTGTGACTACTTCTTCATTTGGCCAACCAAGAACAGAGTATTGTTATTCTACACAGCAGAAGTTGTCCGGGTAAGTGTTTGCACATGGACACATTGTAGCTATCGTAAAATACATTTATGGGGATATATTCGCCACTGATACAAATGTATAGTCTACATTTTCCATATATCACATATAGGCCTGCCCTGTGATGCAATAGTTTAGACATGTACAGGTTAAGTGTCAGTGAGTACAGACCACCTTGTTTAATGTAAATGTCAACAACAGCCTACTGAAGCATAACCTACTCCTATTTTAACGCATACTGGTCTAATTAGATAGTCAGTCCACATATGGCATAGTTTTGAAGGCAAGCATAGTTTATGAATAATGTGCAGGAAAACAAAAGATCAGGGGTAAAATAAATGATGAATTAATAATGTATTAATTGGGTCAGAGCTTTTGTAAAGGCTAGAGGTTGTTGTTACTTTCACTTCCTCATGGAAATCTTGGTGTTATATCTAATTTACTCCCACAGTTATCTGAATTAATTAATTAATTAAAATTAATGTTTTGCTCTTTTGACTGCGAAGGCTTCATACTCAGTTTATTTTTCTCTAACTAATCGGTTATGAGACTCCATCAATAGTTCAATGTCTATTCTAAGTCTGGAGCCACTCAAGCAATATTTGTAGAATTTATCATCTAGTGCTTATTCTTGAGACAATGCAAACATCTTTTGATATATTACAAAAACAAATGACTAACTTTGAACTGTTCAGTGAACACAGTATCAGGCCAGATCTCATGGTAAAGAGAAGATATAGCAGCCGACTAGTTTTTTATTTTATTCGAACATTAGTAGTGGAGACAGCAACATTTGGATTGCAATCATTTTGGTTAACCAATAACTATATATCTTGTGTAATTAGTCTGTCAATGAGAGATTAAGATTGCAATGAAACATACATTTAATGTATAAAGTCTCTGATTGATGCTCATATTTAAGTAGGTGTCTGCTGCCAGGGTTGTCTTGTACCCCAAAAATCTGAAGGGGCATAAAGAAAGTGAGGATGGCTGGAGGTGGTCCGGAGGGGGGCTAGGCCCCCTATCCGGAAGTTGGAGAATTTAGCATTTGTCAAACACCTGCAATCTAGAGCCATAATCATTATGCTTAATTCTATGTTAAAATGTGTCTACTTTTCTGCATATCTAAGCATACATCTTGAGCTGTCAGTATCCTCCTGACTGGTGTTTCTTTTTTGCATCTCTGCTAAAATCTGGGTAAAAGACTGAAAGGAATGTCTTATTCAGTACATTTAGTTATTGCTTGCTTTCCTAAAGTCTACCAACTTTGCCAGAAGGCATACCAGGTAAGATAGATAGACAAGCTAGCTTCTCTAACTTAATTGATAGCCTGAAATGGCTTCCTGGGAGCTAGTTATGTTGGGACATCGGGAACCTATCAGGGCTAGCTAAAGCCAACTTCATAAAATTGCTAGTAGTAATTGTAAATTAAACATTTTTAAAAAATGTAAAAAATGGGCATGACGCCTCTGTGCGATGCTGAATAGGTTCTGCCATAATGTGGTCGGAGAGACTTCTAAAGGTTTATAACACATGTATTATGTTTTTCAGACTGAAGATGGTGTGGTTAATACTTTTAATGGCCTTCCTGACCACTGGGGCGGTCCAGTGTCAGAGATCCTTGCTGAAAGACATAAAAGGACTGGACCCAGAGGTCAACATGAATATTGTGAGTTGGCTAAAATCAATAACAGACAAACTGTATTCTCAGAAACAAAGTGGACAAATACTGAGAAATTGTATTTATCCACACAGTTTTTCCAGACAGACTTCAAACTTTTTTAATACCAACCATAGATAACTGAACACACTACTGGACTTCATAGGTCACAGAGCTCATTAACTATTCATAGAACTAGGCAATCTTCTGGGCCAACATGAGCAAATAATAGTCATGGTGGTTACCTCACATGGGGGGAGTTCTGCTTTGCCCACATTCTTCACTTTGTCCCCCATATATCCCATGAGTCATTTCAAGGATAGTCATAACATGTGATACTGAGGCTTGGGCAAGGTCACTCGAAAGGAAATCCCTCTGTCATGTATTAAACTTCAGCATATATGTATCACTGGATAGGACAATATCACACCCATATTATAGGACTTAAACATTAAGTCTGAGATCTGACCTAACTAAACATAGAGTCCCTGTAAGTTGGGATAAGTGAGTGTTCAATTAAACGGTTATTTTGTGTGCTTAGTGATATCAGTATAATTTGTGTTCCAGGAGCCCACACACAGGCATGCAGTAGTTGAAATATTTGACATGGCAGTCAATCAAATTCTTTCACCACACTTTGTCAGAAAATATATAATGTATGTTTATTCTGAAGTATGCCAATGATAAAATCAACATTTGTGGATTTGGGCCTGGTACATGTCAGTGGTTAACCTCGTATCTTTTATAGGCACCGCATAGTAACAAAATGACATTAATCCTAATTCTAGTGTGTCTATAGTTAGTATACAGTATTTGTCATTGGAAACTACACACTATCAATGATATAAGCCTAATACAATTCCCAGTACGAATAGTTCTCACATGAGAAAACATATTTCCCATTGTTGGCCTGCAAGCACAGGCCCTCTCAATATCTCTCTCCATACTGACGTCACGTGACATTACATTATTTTTCATACTCAGCCATTTCCCTGTGTAAAACCAGAAACCCAAATGAGTCAGAGCAGAACACCAATCCTCCCCTCCACCCCTGAGACGACCTCGGTGTGTCGAACCAGCAGGTTTATCCTTAAGTGGCCCAGAGTCAGTAGAATGTGCAGACTGGCAGCCTAGAGGGAGGGAGGGGAATGGTGGTGTGTTTTAATTATGCATGGCTAGATCTCATGGCAGGCCCGGCTGGAACCAACAGCCTCAAACACTTTCTTTGAAGTTCCAGATTAGCGTATATATAGATAATATCTGGGAGGGGGCGGTGAGAGGGAATGCAACAGGGGAAGAATTGTCTGCTTTTAATTTTACTGTAATTTGAATACCAGTGATAATGGGGCTGTAAAATAAAGTGTTACCAGAGATCCCCATTATGTCAGAATTCAAAATATATTTGACAGTTTGTTTGTCTTCTTTCTCTTCCACAGAGTGAGATCATCAGGCGTTGGGGCTACCCAGCAGAGGAGCATGACGTCGTCACAGAAGACCTCTACATCCTCAGTGTCAACAGGATCCCACATGGCCTGAAGAACAGTAAAGGTGTGCATCAAAGGGTTTTAATGCAGTGCTTCCCAAGCTTTTCACTCATGCCCCCCTTTCATCATGGGGGAACATCTCGTGCCCCCCACTCCCCTTCACTCATCCAATTGAATGAACGGCTACTATTGTTACACAAAAATGTGTTAACAAAATTATTAACATTTAGTTCATAAATTAGCCTTTTACTCAGCAAGAAACAGCACAAACAAATACCAGTACCTGGTTTCCCTTCCATATTGAAAGGAGAAATAAATGAGCTTACTGCTGTGCATGTCACATTCCTATGATGAATAGGGTGGGCCAATTTCTATTGTAGAATTTCTCTATTTGAAAAAAGAAATAATAGTGTTTCTGGAAGTATTCTAAGGGTGATTATTGGGTTGCAAAACATGATTAGTGCTTTCCCTCCACAATTTTGGCCTTCAATTATTATTTATTTTTCAAGTTAGCTGATAGATTTGAAGGTTTGTTAAGGAGGAAGAATGGGAATAGGGCAAGCGGAGCAGCTTGCTGTATGCGGCGCACGTCCACAATCACCAGTTAGAACTCATAGCAGATTATTATTGGGAGCCGACAATTATGTTGTTGAGCAGCAATTGAGGGCTGCAACATTATGCTTTTAATTGAAATAAAAATGTAATGACCAACTTTAATTGTGACCGAAAATCCAGCTTAATTTTCTCTTAAAGATAATCTAATAATTGATTTAAAATATAGATATACATACAGTAGAAAGTTTATACACACCTACTCATTCAAGCGTTTTTCTTTATTTTTACTATTTTATACATTGTAGAATAATAGTGAAGACATCAAAACGGTGAAATAACACATATGGAATCATGTAGGAACCAAAAAAGTGTTAAACAAATCAAAATATATTTTAGATTTTAGATTCTTCAAAGTATCAACCCTTTGCCTTGATGACAGCTTTGCACACTCTTGGAATTCTCCCAACCAGCTTCACCTGGAATTATTTTCCAACAGTCTTGAAGGAGTTTCCATGTATGCTGAGCACTTGTTGGCTGCTTTTCCTTCACTCTGCGGTCCAACTCAAACCAAACCATCTCAATTGGGTTGAGGTCGGGTGATTGTGGAGGCCAGGTCATCTGATGCAGCACTCTATCACTCTCCTTCTTGGTCAAATAGCACTTACACAGCCTGGATGTGTGTTGGGTCATTGTCCTGTTGAAAAACAAATGATAGTCTCACTAAGCGCAAACCAGATGGGATGGCGTATCGCTGTCGAATTATGTGGTAGCCATGCTGGTTAAGTGTGCCTTGAATTCTAAATAAATCACTGACAGTGTCACCAGCAAAGGACCCCCACACTATCATACCTCCTCCTCCATGCTTCACGGTAGGAACCACACATGGGGAGATCATCCGTTCACCTACTCTGCGTCTCACAAAGACTCAGCGGTTGGAACCAAAGATCTCAAATTTGGACTCATCAGACCAAAGGACAGTTTTTCACTGGTTTAATGTCCATTGCTCGTGTTTCTTGGCCCAAGCAAGTCTCTTCTTCTTATTGGTGTCCTTTAGTAGTGGTTTCTTTACAGCAATTCGACCATGAAGGCCTGATTCACACAGTCTCCTCTGAACAGTTGATGTTGAGATGTGTCTGTTACTTGTACTCTGTGAAGCATTTATTTGGGCTGCAATTTCTGAGGCTGGTAACTCTAATGAACTTATCCTCTGCAGCAGAGGTAACTCTGGGTCTTCCTTTCCTGTGGCGGTCCTCATGAGAGCCAGTTTCGTTAGAGCGCTTGATGGTTTTTGCAACTGCACTTGAAGAAATTTTCAAAGTTCTTAACATTTTCCGGATTGACTGACCTTCATGTCTTAAAGTAATGATGGACTGTTGTTTGTCTTTGCTTATTTGAGCTCTTCGTGCCATAATATGGACTTGGTCTTTTACCACATCTTCTGTATACCACCCCTACCTTGTCACAACACAACTGATTGGCTCAAACGCATTAAGAAGGAAAGACATTCCACAAATTAACTTTTAACAAGGCACACCTGTCTGTTAATTGAAATGGATCCCAGGTGACTACCTCATGAAGCTGGTTGAGAGAATGCCAAGAATGAAGAATTCCAAATATAAATAGATTTTGATTTGTTTAATACTTTTTTGATTCCATATGTGTTATTTCATAGTTTTGATGTCTTCATTACTGCTCTACAATGTAAAAAATAGTAAAAATAAAGAAAAACCCTGGGATGAGTAGGTGTGTCCAAACGTTTGACTGGTACTATATATATATTTCATTTTTTTTTTGTGTTTGTTTATCCCTTACTTCTCTGCCCTGTAATCAGATCCACATATCTAAGACCAACACACACAGACAGACCTTGTCTAACATCTGAAGTGCTGATATTTCTCACATTGTCAAACATTAGTACTGAATCAGAATCCAAAAGGGAAGTGGTTTTTAGCATTAGTCACCTTGAGGAGAGCGGGGGAGGAGGAATCCATTTCTATATTTTGCGATTGCACCGCCCAGCCTACTCCTGGCTTTTCGTGTTATCACGAGCTATAATATCACATGCATCCAGTGAGGCTGTCCATCTGCTAATAGGTCACCTCTATGCTTTAATCATTTTGAACCCAGTCTATGATTGAATTTAATTTCTGTAGAGTTTATTTGTTTGGCATTTCTCGTAATCCGTCCCTAGTTTGAGCTGTTTCAAATGTGGCTTGGCTAATGTTCAACCAGCGTCTCATTTATTAAGCTCTTGTTACAATGTATTGTAATTACAGCTTATTTTCAATATGTGATGGGAACAGTAATAGTGGCAGTAATAAGGAGCAAACTGTTTGTTACATGATTTGATTTGAGTATGTTTAGGAATGCATTATGGTGTTCAAAGTTTTAGATTTCTTGTAAAGAGGAAGTTGTTTTCTTACAAGTTTAGTCTAAATACTGAGATGCACAGCTTCTGTCAGACACAGCCACTGTCCCTCTCCAGTTCCTACAAATCAGTATTCAGTTTCTCTTTCCTTTGTGGCACCTATATTTCATTAATGAGCAAAGTGAGTGCTAAACCTCACACTAATCTCATCGTGGGAACCCACTTGTGTAAAACAAATTCAGAGGCAATAGACAATGCTTTTTCCTGAACACAGGGTCTCATATTATTCTGAACAATAACTCATGTTCTCGATACAGATCTCGCTGTAGGTGAATGTAAGTGCCTTCGAGTATTAAACACTGGCTTTGGCCCCGTTCTTGTTTTTTTGCCATTGCTTTCTCCATTGCATTACTTCCCAAAACATGAATTAGTAAATGAATGCTGTGTACTTAATTTGACCCTCTCCAACAATTTCAAATGTACATTCAGTTTAGTATTAATATTGACAGTGATTTGTCATTAGAAATGCTTCATCAACTAGGTAGGGGTTCCACTTTAAAGATACGCCCAATACCTCAGCCCTGGCATATCACATCGTAGTCTGGGGAATTAACAATCTCAATAATACATTCTGATATCCTCTAAATAAGTAAAGAGCCGTCATGCCGTTTGTATCTCTTGATGCCTCATACTCCCTGCTCAGTAGTATGTGGCAGCAGCCGCACATCCAGTAAGATAGGCAGCGGAGCTCTCTGATAGGCTGGAGAACATCTAATTTCCTGTTGTCCCACTTCCCCTGGTCACACGGGAGAGCGTCTGGATCTCAAAGGAACACGGCAGAGCTGGAATTATTTCAGCCCCCAAATGGGATTTTGATATGAAATCGTGCTCGCTAGAATAGCTATTGCTGGAAATCTTTGTTCAATCTAGGAGAGATAGTGTAGATTTCTTGCACACAGCTGCATTGTGGTTGAAATGCCTAGTACAGGTACAAGGCAGTCTAGGCAACAGGGTAGACTAGAGGTCCATCTCAAATGCCACCCTATTCCTGACCTGGACCAGAACCCAAAGTATTGCACTATATATAGGGTGCCATTTGAGACAACCTAGGGGCAGGGAGGGAGGAATAGCTGGTATGAAGTCAAACAATCCTATCATCTAAAGGTCTGTTTGTGCTACCGAAAGGACCCGCTCACATCCTGTTTCTGACAGATCGCAGCGATAAAGCTCCCAAAAAAGAAACGGTGCAGAGCCACAAGAACGGCTGCTCTGCAGCTGAGATACAGCTTAGACAGACACCCCCTCTGGTGGTTACAGTCAACACAACACTTGAATTATGAATAGAACATACTTTTTTGTAACTAACCATTTTTGTAACTTGTAACCATACACTTTCAGTTTATATAGTTTTGGTCATGTTGGAATGTGAATGGATACTTCAACCATGTTTGAGAAGATTGGAGAAATACTGCATTACCACATGGGCTTTGTGATCCTTGCTTGGAATAAGGTGCTCCTCACTTAGTATTTCTTCCATACCTTGTTACAGTATTCATCCTATAGCATTATGTGTAATGTCGTCTTTTTCTCATCTTCTTAGATCCCAAGCCTGTAGTGTTCCTCCAGCACGGTCTCCTAGCTGCAGGGAGTAACTGGGTGACCAACCTGCCCAACACCAGCCTGGCTTACCTGTTAGCCGATGCTGGCTACGACGTCTGGATCGGCAACAGCAGGGGAAGCACCTGGTCCAGGAGACACGTCACACTCAGCCCTGACCACAACGAGTTCTGGCAGTTCAGGTAGCTAGAGATTTATTCCACTTATACTGATCCTTGCTCGCTCAGCTATTCACCCCATGGCTATGCGCCTAACCTGGATCTGCACTGAGTGTACAAAACATTAGGAACACCTTGAGTTACATGCCCTTTTTCCCTCAGAACAGCCTCAATTTGTCGGGGCATGAACTATATAAGGTGTCGAAAGCGTTCCACATGGATGCTGGCACATGTTGACTTCATTGCTTCCCACAGTTGTGTCAAGTTGGCTGGATGTCCTTTAGGTGGTGGACCATTCTTGATACATACGGGAAACTGTTGCGTGTGAAAAACCCAGCATCATTGCAGTTCTTGACACACTCTTACCGGTGCGCCTGGCACCTACTACCAAACCAAATGTTCAAAGGCACTGACATATTTTGTCTTGCCCATTCACCCTCTGAATGGCACAAATACCCCATCCATTCCTAATGTTTTGTACACTCAGTGTATATCCCCTGTGCTTACCAATAGAATCACAAGAGGTTGTAGAAAAAAAAACAATATATTATTTGAAATGTTTATTTAAATAGTCTTATTATGGCATTCACTGAGTTTCTTCTGTTCTTATTCTTCAGTTATGATGAGATGGCAAAGAAGGACCTGCCAGCAGTGGTCAACCACATCCTGAAGACCACAGGCCAGGAGACTATCTACTATGTAGGCCACTCTCAGGGAACCACTATTGGTGAGACGGCTTGATTTAGTTAAATGTGTCATATTACAGTATGAAGCAGTATATTTTTTTAAATCTGTAGTTTCACACTGTTAAGTACACTATGGTTTACAGTTATAAACAGGGGCGCAACTTTCACTGGGGACGGTTTTATCATTGGAATGTGATACAGAACGAGGCACCGGTGTCCTTTAGGACTATGCGGATGCCTCCGAGCGGTCGGGTAGGCTGTTTGGAGTGTTTATTATTTTTAATCCAGTCGGATAATGTCCCCCCCCACTTCTTAAACCAAAGTTGCGCCCCTGTTTTTAAACCATGACATATCTGACTGTATGTCTCTGTCCCTGTAGCTTTTATTGCATTCTCTTCAATGCCTGAGCTGGCAAGCAAAATCAAGATGTTCTTCGGCCTGGCACCAGTGGCCACCGTGTCTTTTACTACCAGCCCCATAACCAAGCTCTCCCTCTTACCCGAATTCCTCATTTGGGTTAGTAGCAAAGGTTATTTTTCTAACTTTACCTGCATTATGCCACAATTCATTCATACAATAAGTCTAACCTGTAGTTTCCTTTTTCTACCCAACTTTGGCATCAGTTTTTTTTTCTTGATCGATCTGTCAAAATTCTTTGAAAATATTTCAATACTAATGCTAATCCATTGTTTGGTTTCCATATCCTAGGATCTATTTGGGAAGAAGGACTTCATGCCTCAGACTTCTCTCATCAAGTGGTTTGCCACCGAATTCTGCACTGAGGAGCCTCAGAGTGAGCTGTGTGGAAACATCTTTTTTGTCCTCTGTGGCTTTGATGAGCTGAACCTCAACATGGTGCGTTTCACAGCGCTCACATTTGATTGCTTTTGGAAAATGATTTTACATGATTACTATTGTGGACTTCAACCTCAAGCCAATTATATAGGTACTGTATGAGTTTGGTGAAGATGTTCATTTCTCTTTTTGTCCAGACTCGCACACCTGTGTACATCTCCCACTGCCCAGCAGGCACCTCAGTGCAGAACATGAATCATTGGTCTCAGGTAAGAACATACCTGAGAGGAGCTTCTCAAAACATCCTCCAATATGATTCCACTTCTTCAAAACTACAGTATACATCCCATCCCAACCCCATGTTTGTTAAAACTGTCATCTAGGCCTATAGTGTAGATATCAGACCTACAATGTTACCTATATCCTGTGAGGCTGGGGTGTGTTCAACACAGTCTGAATTGAGAATGAGTTTGCACTTGTCAAACCACAGTTGTCAAACCGATACTGACATTTTGGTTTCACAAGCAACAGAGCAAGTAGAGTTACTCAGGACAGAAATAGTTGATCTCAAAGACGTTGATCAATTATTTTTCAGCTTATTCTGTGTCATGAATAATTATTTCACCCTGTTTATACCTCAGTCTCACACCCAAGTCAACTATCATCGACATTCCACTGTGTGAATAGGAGAGGCACAGACATTCCACACGGACTCAAACACACCTATTTGTTGCCCTATCCTTGAGTAAAGGCCAATACCAGATTTACCAAAGACAACTTTAACTTTACTGAAGTTGACATATTGTTGGACATATTACCTATACATACAGTACCACCATCTGTTCAGCTATCTTGAGACAAGTCTTTTTTATGTGTATTCTTTTTACAGGCGGTGCATGTTGGAAAGCTGATGGCGTATGACTATGGGAGAGAAGGGAACATGGCTCACTATAACCAGGTAAGGCCAGCTCAGAGCTCATTAGTCTACCAACATACACTGAGTATACAAAATATTAAGAACACCTGCTCTTTCCATGACAGACAGGTAAATCCAGGTGAAAGCGATGATCCCTTTTTTGATGTCACCTGTTAAATCCACTTCAACCAGTGTAGATGAAGGGGAGGAGACAGGTTAAACAAGGATTTAAGCCTTGAGACAATTGAGACATGGATTGTGTATGTGTGTCATTCAGTGGGTGAATGGGCAAGACAAAATATTGAAGTTATGACCAGTCCTTTAGCTGACATCTAGTCCATTCTTGTCCCTCCTCCAGTCGACCCCTCCATTGTACAACATCCAGGACATGAAGGTGCCTACGGCCCTGTGGTCCGGAGGTAACGACACCCTTGCTGACCCTAAGGACGTTGCCGTGCTGCTCACCCAGGTCTCCAACCTGGTGTACCACCGCCACATCAAGGACTGGGAACACCTGGACTTCATCTGGGGCCTGGACGCCCCTCAGGAGATGTACAGTGAGATAATCAAACTGATGAGCCAGCAGGACTTGGTGTAAACAGTGGATAGGCAGGGAGATATATGGATAATTTTAGCCTCAACTCTCATCACAATTGCTGAAGAGATTTTAATACTGTATCTGACATATATTGGGAGTCATATAGTGCCTGGGTGCGAGGGTTTGTGCACTGTATGTGTGTTTGTGACTATAAGCGTGTGTAAGAGAGAGTATTAGCATGCTTGTGTGTGTTTGACTAAACCATGAGCAATAATCATTCACCTCTAAATTGGGGTAGTGCGGTACACAAGCTGTGAGTTTAGGGTTATGTGTGAGGAATCATCTTGTATTATTTTTGTCTTACTTTACTACCGTCCTCTCTTCCACAACACTTGAATGGATTTTAATCTGTGTTTTGAGAATTTCCCGGGTTTGTAAAAACACAAGTACACTATCAGACATTTAGATCCTGTTGAAATCCTGCTTGTAGGTTTGGATGACCAAATCTCAGTCATTGGTGCATTATCATATTTACCGTCCAGGGCCCAGTTCAACACCCAGTACCTCTCTCTTCAGGACTTGTACTTGTGTTGGTTTATTTTGCTGTGCCTTTTTAGTCAAACAAAATAACTGTTTTGTTTGTTTACCACTAATTTTTCTCTTTCCTGTGCTATTGACTGTCTTTTTATTAGCTACTTCCTCAATGTATTTTTATTGGATTTTAGGTGATCTTGAGAATTAATTAGGAAGGGTGCTGACCAAAGAATGACTGACTTGTTTGTTCATTAATTTAATACTTATGTTGTAACACTTATTTATGCCTCCTTGTAACTAATTGAGAAAACTGCTCATTAAATCTCCATTAGAAAATCAGTTGTACGATTCAATTACTTGACAACATTTATTGAAAGTGCTTGTCTACTGAGTATCTACTCATATATTTTATTTATTTAAACATTGTCAAAGGCTTTAATCTGTAACAATGTTTTAATTCACTTACTCGTATGTACTGTACAAAAGGACAATATCAAAACCAGAAACAATACAAACACTCAACTCACAAATATTGTAACGGCAGCCTTCCTCCTCTTCGTCCGAAGAGGAGGTGTAGCAGGGATCGGACCAAGACGCAGCGTAGCTCGTGTTCAACATATTTAATAAACAAGACGAATACTGTGAACACTTACAAATAACCAAAATAACAAATGTGGCAAACCGATACAGTCGTAGCTGGTGCAGAGAAAACACAGACAGGAAACAACCACCCACAAACCCCAACACAAAACAAGCCACCTATATATGATTCCCAATCAGAGACAACACAAAACATCTGCCTCTGATTGAGAACCATATTAGGCCAAACATAGAAACAGACAAACTAGACACACAACATAGAATGCCCACCCAGCTCACGTCCTGACCAACACTAAAACAAGCAAAACACACAAGAACTATGGTCAGAACGTGACAAATATTTAGAGAAGCATACTATTAAGAAAAATAATAGTATACACTGAGTGAACAAAACATTAAGAACACCTTCTCTTTCCGTGACAGACTGACCAGGTGAATCCAGGTGAAAGTTATGATCTCTTATTGATGTCACCGGTTAAATCCATTTGTGCATGTGTGCCATTCAGAGGGTGAATGGGCAAGACAAAATATCGAAGTGCCTTTTTTATTTATTTCACCTTTATTTAACCAGGTAGGCAAGTTGAGAACAAGTTCTCATTTACAACTGCGACCTGGCCAAGATAAAGCAATACCCTTTGAATGGGGTATGGTAGTAGCAGCCAGACCCACCGGTTTGAGTGTGTCAAGAACTGAAACGCTTCTGGGTTTTTCAATCACAACCGTTTCCCTTGTGTATCAAGAATAGTCCACCACCCAAAGGACATCCAGCCAACTTGACACAACTGTGGGAAGCATTGGAGTCAACATGGGCCAGCATCCCTGTGGAACCCTTTCGATACCTTGTAGTCCAGGGATCATCTAGTCAGCTGCGGGACGATTTATTTCTTGAGCGGATGGTCAGGGGGCCGGAACATAAATAGAAGTTGGGGAACCCTGTTGTAGTCCATGTCCCAACTAATTCTGAGGGCAAAAGGAGGTGAAACTCAATATTGGTGTAATGTTTTGTACTCAGTGTAAATTTAAATGAATAATTCAAATAGGATCAACCATGAGACGATTGAAAACAATTACATGGCCACTTGTACTGGTATTAACTTTAACGAATGGTTGATAGACAGCTGAGGCGAAGGTGTCCATTACGAACTACAGACTGTATAAAAATGACTTTGTCAGACAAAAGACTACTGAAAACATGGTGATGTTGCCATGGTGAAAAGTTCCCCCTCGTCCTCAAAACCCCCTTAAAGCTTTTCACACATTAACAAGTCCAATAAAGCAAATGAAAGACACACATCTTGTGAATCCAGTCAACATGTCCGATTTTTAAAATGTTTTACAGCGAAAACACCACATATATTTATGTTAGCTCACCACCAAATACAAAAAAGGACAGACATTTTTCACAGCACAGGTAGCATGCACAAAGCCAACCTAACTAACCAAGAACCAACCAAACTAACCAAGAAACAACTTCATCAGATGACAGTCTTATAACATGTTATACAATAAATCTATGTTTTGTTCGAGAAATGTGCATATTTGAGGTATAAATCAGTTTTACATTGCAGCTACCATCACAGCTACCGTCACAAATAGGACCGAAGCAGCCAGAGTAATTACAGACACCAACGTCAAATACCTAAATACTCATCATAAAGCATTTCTGAAAAATCGATGGTGTACAGCAAATTAAAGACAAACATCTTGTGAATCCAGCCAATATTTCAGATTTTTTAAGTGTTTTACAGCGAAAACACAATATAGCATTATATTAGCTTACTACAATAGCCTACCACACTACCGCATTCATTCATCAAGGCACGTTAGCGATAGCAATAGGCACGTTAGCGATAGCGAATAAACCAGCAAAAGATATATAATTTTTGACTAACCTTGATAAGCTTCATCAGATGACAGTCCCATAACATCAGGTTATACATACACTTATGTTTTGTTCGAAAATGTGCATATTTAGAGCTGAAATCAGTGGTTATACATTGTGCTAACGTAGCATCTTTTTCCCACAACGTCCGGATATTTTTCTGACACTTTTTCTGACACAGATATTCTGACCAAATAACTATTCATAAACATAACTAAAAAATACATGTTGTATAGGAAATGATAGATACACTAGTTCTTAATGTAATCGCCGTGTTAGAATTCTAAAAATAACTTCATTACGATATGCAGTTTACGTTATGGCGAGAGCGTGCCCAAAACCTGGCCGCAAACTACTAGTTCACATGTACGACAGTGTCACGTTCCTGACCTGTTTTCTGTTAGTTTTGTATGTGTTAGTTGGTCAGGACGTGAGTTTGGGTGGGCAGTCTATGTTTTCTGTTTCTATGTTGGTTTAAAGGGTGACCTAATATGGCTCTCAATTAGAGGCAGGTGTTTGGCGTTTCCTCTGATTGAGAGTCATATTAAGGTAGGTTGTTTCACATTGTTTGTTGTGGGTGGTTGTCTCCTGTGTCTGTGTCTATGTTACACCATACGGGACTGTTTCGTGCGTTTGTCATTTTGTGTAGTCATTTTCCTGTTCGTGAGTTCTTCGTGTTTCATGTAAGTTCGTCGTTCAGGTCTGTCTACGTTGTTTTGTAATATTATCAAGTGTTCTTCGTGTATTTAGTTTCGTCTTGTGAATAAAGATAATTATGTATTCACAACCCGCTGCGCCTTGGTTCAATCCCTACTCCTCCTCTTCGTATGAAGAGGAGGAGGAACACCGTTACAGACAGATATATGAAATAACATCATAAAATGGGTCCTACTTTTGCTAATCTTCCATCAGAATGTTGTACAAGGGGTCCTTTGTCCAGAACAATCGTTGTTTGGTTTTAGAACGGCATTTTTCCCTCTCGATTTAGCAAGCACACTTGCCAAGCGAATCTCTCCATCGTCAACAAACTCAGAGAACGGAACACGGCAAAACTCCCGAAAGAATTTCAATAATCTGATTAAAATATATTGAAAAAACATACTTTACGATGTTATTGTCACATGTATCAAATAAAATCAAAGCCGGAGATATTAGTCGTCCATAACGACAGCTTATCAGAAGGCAAATCCAGGTCCCTTCACGCGCTCTCCAGAAAACAGGAAACTGGTGACACGTCATGCCGAGAGCTATTATTCGACACCAGATCAAGTTACACACTCCATTTCTTCTCTCACTGCCTGTCGACATCTAGTGGAAGACGTATGAAGTGCATCTAAACTAATAAATATCAAGGACTTTAATAGGCAGGCCCTAGAACAGTGCATCGATTTCAGATTTTCCACTTCCTGTCAGGAAGTTTGCTGCAAAAGGAGTTGTGTTTTACTCACAGATATAATTCAAACGGTTTTAGAAACTAGAGAGTGTTTTCTATCCAATAGTAATAATAATATGCATATTGTACGAGCAAGAATTGAGTACGAGGCCATTTAAATTGGGCACGATTTTCCCCCAAAGTGAAAACAGCGCCCTCTGTCCTCAACAGGTTCAGTCTGTCTTTTTCAGCATTGTTACAATCTTGAACTGCAGTCTCCTTGCTATATCCAGTGGGGTTTTATCATCCTAAAGGACAGAAGAATACATCATATTATCATCCAAAACTTTGATAAATATATCCCTTTCAAACCAAGACGAAAAGCCGCCAAATTTACCATGACGCCAACTTTTGTCCGCCTTTTATTTATATCTGAAAGGTATTGGCAGTAACAAAGCCTGTACTTTTATTGTTTAAAAGTCCCGTCAAAGCCTCATTATAAAATGTCCCCTTTCATCTTAACGGCTTGGGAACGTTTTAAATCATGAACATGCTATTGTTGTCTGACATCAAACTTGTCCGCGTTAATCACAAAGCTTCACGGAAATGCTTTTAATGCATTTATGCTCTCCATCTAAATTTACTGTATGCAGAGTGCATTCGGAAAGTATTCAGACCCCTTGGCTTTTTCCACTTTTTGTTACGTTCAAGCCTTATTCTAAAATGGATTAAATAAATAAATATCCTCATAAATCTACACGCAATCCCCCATAATTACAAAGTGAAATCCTACACAAATTTTTTTTGGGGCAAATTTATTCAAAATAAAAAGAGATATACCTTATTTATATACAGTTGAAGTCGGAAGTTTACATACACCTTAGCCAAATACATTTAAACTCAGTTTTTCACAATTCCTGACATTTAATCAGAGTAAAAAGTCCCTGTCTTAGGTCAGTTAGGATAACCACTTTATTTTAAGAATGTGAAATGTCAGAAAAATAGTAGAGAGAATTATTTATTTCAGCTTTTATTTCTTTCATCACATTCCCAGTGGGTCAGAAGTTTACATACATTCAATTAGTATCTGGTAGCATTGCCATTAAATTGTTTAACTTGGGTCAAACGTTTCGGGTAGCCTTCCACAAGCTTCCCACAATAAGTTGGGTGAATTTTGGCCCATTCCTCCTGACAGAGCTGGTGTAACTGAGTCAGGTTTGTCGGCCTCCTTGCTCGCACACTTTTTTAGTTCTGCCCAAAAATGTTCTGTAGGATTCAGGTCAGGGCTTTGTGATGGCCACACCCCACTACCTTGACTTTGTAGTCCTTAAGCCATTTTGCCACAACTTTGGAAGTATGCTTGGGGTCATTGTCCATTTGGAAGACCGATTTGCGACCAAGCTTTAACTTCCTGACTGATGTCTTGATGTTGCTTCAATATATCTACATAATTTTCCTGCCTCATGATGCCATCTATTTTGTGAAGTACACCAGTCCCTCCTGCAGCAAAACACCCCCACAACATGATTTTGCCAACCCCGTGCTTCACGGTTGGGATGGTGTTCGTCGGCTTGCCAACCTCCCCCTTTTTCCTCCAAACATAACGATGGTCATTATGGCCAAACAGTTCTATTTTTGTTTCATCAGACCAGAGGACATTATGTCGATATAGGACTTGTTTTACTGTGGATATAGATACTTTTGTACCTGTTTCCTCCAGCATCTTCACAAGGTCTTTTGATTTGCACTTTTTGCACCAAAGTACGCTCATCTCTAGAAGACAGAACGCGTCTCCTTCCTGAGCGGCATGACGGCTGCGTGGTCCCATGGTGGTACCTTCAGGCGTTTGGAAATTGCTCCCAAGGATGAACCAGACTTGTTGAGGTCTACAATTGTTTTTCTGAGGTCTTGGCTGATTTATTTTTATTTTCCCATGATGTCAAGCAAAGAGGCACTGAGTTTGAAGGGAGGCCTTGAAATACATCCACAGGTCCACTTCCAATTGACTCAAATGATGTCAATTAGCCTATCAGAAGCTTCTAAAGCCATTACATTATTTTCTGGAATTTTCCAAGCTGTTTAAAGGCACAGTCAACTTAGTGTTTGTAAACTTCTGACCCACTGGAATTGTGATACAGTGAATTATAAGTGAAATAATCTGTCTGTAAACAATTGTTGGAAAAATTACTTGTGTCATGCACAAAGTAGATGTCCTAACCGACTTGCCAAAAGTATAGTTTGTTAACAAGAAATTTGTGGAGTGGTTGAACAACGAGTTTTAATGACTCCAACTTAAGTGTACGTAAACTTCCGACTTCAACTGTAAGTATTCAGACACTTTACTATGAGACTCGAAATTGAGCTCAGGTGCATCCTGTTCCCATTGATCATCCTTGAGATGTTTCTACAAGTTGATTTGAGTCCAGCTGTGGTAAATTCAAATGATTGGACATGATTTGGAAAGGCACACACCTATCTATATATATTGTCCCACAGTTGACAGTGCATGTCAGAGCAAAAACCAAGCCATGAGGTCGAAGGAATTGTCCGTAGAGCGCAGAGACAGGATTGTGTTAAGGCACAGATCTGGGAAAGGGTACCAAAAAATGTCCGCAGCATTGAAGGTCCCCAAGAACACAGTGGCCTCCATCATTCTTAAATGGTGGAAGTTTGGAACCACCAAGACTCTTCCTAGAGCTGGCCACCCGGCCAAGCTGAGCAATTGGGGGAGAAGGTCCTTGGTCAGAGAGGTGACCAAGAACCCGATGGTCACTCTGACAGAGCTCCAGAGTTCCTCTGTGGAGATGGGAGAACCTTCCAGAAGGATATTTAAAGGTCCTATATTCCAGTAGGATATTTAAAGGCACTATATTTAGCTAACAAATTATGTTAATATGCATAAATGTAGAACTTAAACTACAAATCGCTAGTAGGCTATCAGTTTGAAAGGAGAGAAAGTGCACAATAGTATGATCACATTGGCTGGTGATAATAATATTTAGGTGGGTGCTTATATTTGTCCTATTTCACACATGTACAAATGTGTAATAATGTTTTTTTTGGGCATATCCCAACTCTCCCTGAGACACCCTCGGAGAGTGGGGTCATGGCCAGGGTCTTCCATTATCAACAGCGACGCTGGAGAAATTAGAGTTAAGTGCCTTGCTCAAGGGCACATTGGCAGATTTTTCACCTAGTCAGCTCGGGGATTCAAATTAGTGACATTTCGGTTACTGTCCCAACACTCTAACCGCTAGGCTACCTGCCGCCCAGTAATGATGAAACATTTACTTCCGTATTAGGCGTAATATTTAGCCAACAAATGATGGGTTAATATGAATGAGCTTCTTCAGCTACACATAGCCTCTCTTTTCCAGATGAGCCACTGCAAAAAACAACATGAAATGTGGATCAAAAAAGTGACTAGCTCAAATCATCCTACAGAGGTTCATCCAGATTCGATGTATTTCTTTAAACGATCAGAAAAAGCAGATTCTACGGTTTCTAAAGCATACAAGCACCTACAAACTCAAAAATGAAGGCATAGGGTACAGCTTTGTTGTTATATGACAGCCATTCCACAAGTTCCCGTATTTTATTCTGTTATATTCCATTATATTCTTAATATAAAATACACTCATATTAAGTACACCCATCTAGTACCGGGTCGTACCCCCCTTTGCCTCCAGAACAGCCTGAATTATTTGGGACATTCTACAAGGTGTCGGAAACATTCCACAGGAATGTTTGTCCACGCGATGGCATCACCCAGCTGCAGATTGGACAGCGGTACATTCATGCTGCGAACAGCCCGTTCCATCTCATCCTGTGCAGGCCACTCAAGTAAACTGAGCTCGCTGTCATGTTCCACGCAATGTTTTTCCACTCCTCATTTGTCCAGTGTTGGTGATTGTGTGCCCACTAGAGCTTCTTCTTATTTTTAGCTGATAGGAGTGGAACCCGGTGTGGTCATCTGCTGCAATAGCCCATCCATGACAAAGATCGACGAGTTGTGTGTCCCAAGATGCTGTTCTGCACACCACTGTTGTACTGCGCTGTTATTTGTCTGTTTGTGGCCCGCCTGTTAGCTCGCACGATTCTTTCCATTCTCCTTCAACCTGTCTCATCAACGAGCTGTTTTCACCCACAGGCCTGCCGCTGACTGGATGTTTTTCATTTGTAGCACCATTCTAGGTAAACTCTAGACACTGTCATGCGTGAAAAGCCCAGGAGGGCAGATGTTTGTGAGATACTGGATCAGGTGCGCCTAGGTCACTCGTTTTCCCAATCTAACGTTCAATTGAACAGTAACTGATTGCCTCGATGCCTGTCTGCCGCCTTTATATAGCAAGCCACAGCCACATGACTCACTGTCTGTAGGGGCGATCCATTTTCGTCAACGGGGTGGTGTACCTAATAAAAATATATGTATGTTGACTGTGATCAGGGCAAGGGAATGTAAGTGTGTCTGTTTGAACAAAATAAACTATTGGTTTCATTTGCATGCACAGTGAACACGAAGTTAAATGTCACAGAGAATGATCAGTAGCGAATCATTCTAATAATCAACTGCATAATCTCACTACTCACATAGTCCACAGCGTCAATCTCCCCTTTAGTGCTCAAAACCATATTCATTATTTTCACATTTGTCCGTTGCTTGGCATGAGGATAGCAATCATCAGGCCATCCAGGAAGGAGAAGGTCCTCTGTGCAGCGTAGTGCTGACATGTCCTCTGTTTCTACAGGCAGACAGAGGAAGAGAGAGCATGGACACTTTTCACAAGACACCCAGTTTTGTCAGGGTCATCATTGGTAACACTAACATGTTCCTGCACGATTCTGTATCTTTTACTAAACTGCATCACCTAGGTGAGGAATAATGACAGCAAAGTAAATGATACACTTGGTCTGACAGCCTCCTTGTTACCTAGCATTTACATGAAATAGTAACTAATAACTACTGTTATTATGATTGGTGTATCGCCAGATTCCCCCTCTTGAATATTTAAAGTCTACGCATCCACCTTTTAGAATGTGGTACACCTTATGAAGGTCGTCATCGTAGGCAGCTTGCCAAATGGGCTGCGGAGATGAGCAAATGGTTGAGTATAGAGTGAGTTGAATGCATTTGTATGTATTGTAAATCAATGCATGTTGATTTGTCTTGATTTCACACCTGGGTCAAGGGTTTATTGAAGGATAAACAGATAAACAATGAAACGATGCCAACAACAAATACTCTAAGTGGGCCTACTGCTGTAATCAGACCAAGCCCTTTTGTGGCCAAGAACATATGTATGCCATATGAGCATCTTAAAAGGTAATTTCTGTCTCAGTTCAGTTATAGCCGTGAGACAGCCAGCCGCACTTTAGGTCACACCCTTTAAAAACATAAATTACACCTGACTGCAGTCAAATACAGACCATCTCTGGTTTCTGTCAGATGGCTAGGGAAATTCCATAGCCTAAACAGATGCCATATCTTAATTTGATAATCGTGTTGTTGCACACTTGTAGTGTATTTGAGGTTTAAAAAGGCTTCTAAAGTTAGCAATTTACACTTTAAAATCTAATGAAAAATGTATCAACCCCTACAAAAAATGTCCATTATGTAATCTACATAATAATTTACTGTTGCTGCAGGATTATTTTCCTGCTGTAGCAAACTGTCTCAAATGAATATCCTATATATATGTATGTGTACAGCCAACACTTCCTAATTAACAAGACAATACATCTGTGGGAGACCCCAAGTCATGAAGAGCATTCTGCACCCACTGTCACTGTCAATGGACCACCAAACCACAGAGAAGAAAAATAAATATACGATTTCCCTCACCTGGTCCAAGAAAACAACTATACCAACCGACTACTCCTAGTAGGCTATTAGATTATGTGAGGAATAGAACAATTAAAAAAGCTGTGATGAAAGTCTGTCTGGTAGGCCTATTATTATGAACAGTGTTATTTCCTTGTTTTTTCTGTAAGTGTAGGCTACTATTTATCCTATTAAACATGAAAATAATTATAAAACAGTGCTTTCAGAAAGTATTCAAACATCTTGACTTTTTCCACATTTTGTTACGTTACAGCCTTATTCCAAAATAGATTTTTTTTAAATTACAAAATCAGCAATCTACACACAATACCGCATAATGATTTTCTTTGTTGCAAATGTATTAAAAATAAAAAACAGAAATACCTTATTTACATAAGTATTCAGACACTTTGCTATGAGACTGGAAATTGAGCTCAGGTGCGTCCTCTTTCCATTGATCATCCTTGAGATTTCTGCACCTTGTTTGGTCCACCTGTGGTAAATTCAATTGATTGGACATGATTTGGAAAGGCACACACCAGTTTATATAAGGTCCCACACTTGACAGTGCATGTCAGAGCAAAAACCAAGCCATGAGGTCGAAGGAATTGTCCGTAGAGCTCCGAGACAGGAGTGTGTTGAGGAACAGATCTGGGGAAGGGTACCAAAGAAATGTTTGCAGCATTGAAGGTCCCCAAGAACACAGTGGCCTCCATCATTCTTAAATGGAAGAAGTTTGGAACCACCAAGACTCTTCCTTTGTACCACAAACTGAGCAATCGGGGGAGAAGGGCCTTGGTCAGGGAGATGACCAAGAACCCGATGGTCACTGACAGAGCTCTAAAATTCCTCTATGGAAATGGGAGAACTTTCCAGGACAACCATCTCTGAAGCACTCCACCAATCAGGCCTTTGTGGTAGAATGACCAGATGGAAACCACTTCTCAGTGGGCACTGGTCTGACGAAACCAAGATTGAACTCTTTGGGCTGAATGCCAAGCGTCACGTCTGGAGGAAACCTGGCCCCATCCCTACGGTGAAGCATGGTGGTGGCAGAATCATGCTGTGGGGATGTTTCGGGGGCAGGGACTGGGAGACTACTCAGGTTCGAGGCAAAGTACAGAGATCCTCGATGAAAACCTGCTCCAGAGCACTCAGGACCTCAGACTGGGTCAAAGGTTCACCTTCCAACAGGACAACAACCCTAAACACACAGCCATGACAACGCAGGAGTGGCTTTGGGACAAGTCTCTGAATGTCCTTGAGTGGCCAGCCAGAGCCCGGACTTAAACCTGATCGAACATCTCTGGAGAGACCTGAAAATAGCTGTGCATTAATGCTCCCCATCAAACCTTACATAGCTTGAGAAGATCTACAGAGAAGAATGGGAGAAACTCCCCTAATACAGGTGTGCCAAGCTTGTAGCGTCATACCCAAGAAGACTCAAGGCTGTAATCTCTGCCAAGGTGCTTCAACAAAGTACTGAGTAAAGGTTCTGAATACTTACGTAAATGTAATATTTCAGTTTTTTATTTTAAATAAATTTGCAAAAAAACAAAACATGTGCTTTGTCATTATGGTGTATTGTCTGTAGATTGATGAGGGGGAAAAACGATTTTATCAATTTTAGAATAAGAATGTAACCTAACAAAATGTGGAAAAAGTCAAGGGGTCTGAATACATTCCAAAGGCACTAACTAGCGGACATGATGTGTTTATGAATTCAAATTTGGGTCACACTTTATTTTGATGGCACTTAAAATGGGGAGGACAGGGGGGGGGGCGGTCAAATAACATCAGTGATCTTCAGGTCAGAAAGTCAGAGCTCTAGAAAGATGCTGCGTTCAATACAACAAGGGACTGAGAACTAGAAACTCAGAAATGTCCGACTTCAGTGTGTTCAAGACAACTGGACTCGAAAAAAACGAACTCCGACTGGTAAAAAATCATTTTGAACTATCATCCAACTTGGAATTCCATTTCGGAAGCTCAGGCATCTTTCGAGAGCTCCGACTTTCCGACCTGAAAATCACTGACGTGTTTCCTAGGCTAATATTTCCACAGCCAACTTCTTCATTTTTAATTTAGGCCTATGCACCTCACGGGCCACTGCTCATTTTCAACATCTAGTCATACACCCAAAGTAGGCTAACACATTTAGGGTGTGGTTTGTTGGATTATTTAATGATTCGGATTATTATTTTTTTCAGCTGTGTTTAATGACAGTTTTCACGAAGATACATTTGCCTACACAAACTGTATTAGGCTAAAGTTGGTCTATTGCGATGCTAATTTTAAGAAGTCAGAATAGGCAACAAGTGTGAGTAAGCATTTTGCATTAAGGTAAGACATGGCACAACATCACCATGCAAAGGGTGGGGTTTATCATTGTGCCACATCATATGTTCATTAGAATAGAGATAAATGATACATCTGGAAAGCCATGCAGTAATCATGAACGTGGGCATGATGATGATGATGTTACAGTTACAGGTCCTTAATTCATCCAGAGTGAACCACACTTGAATTATTCAAATCATAATTCAATTTAGCTGGATCGTCTTTTAAATAGGCTCATGTTGTTTACACGCAGCTCCACAGCACATACATTTTTTGGAGAAAGCGCACGTGTAGTTGCCGAATGTTGCAGCTAGAAATGAACTGAATAGAGCCGATGTGATTCCTTATTGTACATGTCAGAGAGGCATATTTGTTCTAAAGAGCCTATTTCTATCTGAACGTTCCAAAACGCCCAGCAGGTACCGCAATGTAGCCTACGCCCTCTGGCGAAGGAGTTTGATTATTACACCACACTTATTTCCAATGCACCCTCTTTTAATCAGAATCATATCTGGTGACAATTCAGAATGCACTGTTGAGTAATTGTATGTCCGAAATCATTTTTTTTTCTATAAGCTTAATTATTGGACAAATTGTAATGAAATAGCTTCTTGTTGGTCATTCTGTAGATGTTTGTATTTCTTTTTTCAACCCCACGTTTTTATGATGACATTGTGTCAAGCGCCGCTGTGGTGTGTGCGCCATGAATAATCTTATGAATTTACAGGATGCAAATGCTGTTGCCGGTGTCGAAGCTGTAGGGCATTTTCTCTTTTGTCCAGTAGTGGATTTTCCTCCACCCCGTTTATGTGTAGTAGGACACATCCCTTCATAGCGACCACGGCTGCTGTCACCAACACCACAGCGCCGATGCTATCATAGGAGGACTGGATGACAATCTCTTTCGCCTATTAGGACATTGGATTTGAAAGACAGCTATCAGCCATTTTATCGTCGGTAAACTTACGCTCTTTCTATCCCTTTTCATTTTGAACAATGCCTTCATGAAGTAGGTTTACAAAAGCTAAATACGCCAGGTTTGGATAAGATAACAGTGGCTTTTATTGACACCAGTTTCCTGCTTTCGCACTCAATTCTAGCGTGTGACGACAGGGATGCGGAGTTTGGGGAAAGCAAATAAACTGGTTCGCATTTTTAACTATTTACACGATTTATCAGTCTACTGCACGCTAAACTGTTACATCAAATATTTTCTTTAATTTTCCAGAAACTACACGCAGTAGCCAGTGATTGTGTTTTTATTAGGGAGTGAGTATCATTCATAAGCCCCCCCCCCCCCCCTCCTCCCTTAAATATCCTGATGTGGCAAAGCTGGTGAAGTGACCAGAAATCGGTTTTAAATCACAAACAAGAGGTCGAATAGAAGGTCCTATATTGCTACATGGAATCTGGAACTACAAATTCAGTGTAGATAAAGTGATGATCGATGTTATTGTACAGATACAATGTTGCTGATGGGCCACATTCCCAATGTTGACATGTAGGCAGTGATTTTCTCATTTTGTTGACACATGGCTATCAAAAGAAGTTGTACTACTAGCTAGTGCCAGGTGCATCAGCTTACCAAAGCATACAGGAAGCACACAGACAAGTCTCAGTTTGAGAGAGGTAAGTTACAATGTTCATTCAATGTTTCATTTAGTTTCATATGAATAGTTACCTACTTTCTATGTTTCATTTAGTTTCATATGAATAGTTACCTACTTTCTATGTATATAAATTCACTGTGACTTTTGTTATTAAAATAATGCTATGCTACTGTTATAATGGGTATTAGTTAAGATAATGGTCCATTATATCAGTAGTCTAACTAATACGGTGACTCAAATATAGTAGGCTGGCCTACAATGCAAGCACATGCCATAAACAATTTTTTTGTTTCCTGAATCTGTAAGTCATATCTTAAAATAGCTTACCATTTTTGAATGGTGCATTTATTGTGCAAATTCAATTGAAGGAAAGACTCAAATCATTTTGATGGAAATACAGGTTCATTCAGAAAATGGGACATGTCAATATAATGTGTTCTGTTGACTTGACATCTTAGGTATGTTGTAAAACAACTTTTAGCTTTCTATGCCTTTCCATTCTCAAGCAACATTTTAATTATGTTGGTTCGTTGTCCTTACTGTACTGTATCATAGAAAATAGTACTAACGGAGTAGAACACTCCTGATTGGGTCTTTCTCACAACTCACATTTGACCAAAAAAAGCATTGTTTTTCAGGAAATATCATTTTTCACGAAATGTCCTCCTTAAATCACTGAGATTAGGATCTGTACTTATCTATTTCATAATTATTATACATTTGACCACAATCAATGCAAAAATTCTCATTATTGCAATAGTTTAAAAGTCCCAAAAAGTAATAAACACATTTTTTTTTGTACCCCCTTTTTCTCCGCTATTTCGATCTTGTCTTCTCACTGCAACTCCCCAACGGGCTCGGGAGGCAAAGGTCGAGTCACGCGTCCTCCAAAATATGACTTGCCAAACCGCGCTTCTTAACACCCGCCCGGAAGGCAGACGCACCAATGTGTCAGAGGAAACACCGTTCAACTGATGACCGAGGTCAGCCTGCAGGCACTCGGCCTGCCATAAGGAGTAGCTAGAGCGTGATGAGCCAAGTAAAGCCCCCCCGGCCAGGCAAAACACATTTTCCACAAAAATTACCCCAAAAAAACACAAGAAATGGATGATCAAGCTTTTTAAAGTTTCTAAAACAATACATGTATTACTAGTGAGAAGCAATGTGGTATGTTGTTTAAGTATATTTTTTGTGAACTGAGTCTTTTAAACAAAATATCACAGATGAGACAAAAATGTTCACCTGTCCCTTTAAGGGCGGGATGTTACCGTGGTAACGCGACTCGAGTCATGTTTGTGCCTGTGAGATTGAGAGTCTGACTAGTAGCTGCATTGTCTTCTCATCCCTAACATTTGAAACTCATAACTTTGAAAAACAACCTAGTTTGTGAACAAAACAATGTAAATAGCCAAGAAACACAACGACAAAGTCTCACTTAAGTAGACTTTCGTTTCAAGTAAATTAGACCAACTTTTATACCTGTGCCAGCGCTACTAAAAATAAAATATTCACTCAGTTCATCAGGTGTGCCACAGCCCCCAGCCAGGCAGTGTTGCAGCGCTGTGTGGGTTAAAGACGCTGCATGATCAATCTGACATCTGTATGGGCCTTGCAGCATTTACGATGATATGGCCTCTGCACGAGTCAGGGCATTCATACTTCTTGCGCTCCACCGAGCAACGCAGAGCTGTTGTTTAGGAAGTGAGTTTGTGTTTATACAGGACCTCTCGCCCTCACCTTCCATTAACCAATCATGTCAATGCGGAGCTGTACTGAGCCCTCCACGCTCTACATTTTTTTAGAGGCGCACGGCGATGTGGTACGGAGCTCAATTTGGCCTCTGCGTGCCATACTGGCGCCTCCGACCACGTTTTCAGATCAAGCATAAATTGTCTCTTACCTGCCAATGCCAAAATCTACCTTAATTTGACTGGTGGTGGGTGTTCATTTTAGGCCCTGTTAAAAACGAACTTGTCATTTAGAAAACATCCTATGTGGGGTTAATATGAGTCAGTAACATTTATTCTACTGTCAAAATGTACTACAAAGTGTAAATAGGATAATTTTGTTCATAAAATCAGTCTTGTCCAAAACAGAGTTTTGTGAGACTTGTGGTCATTACTGCATCACAACGTAAATGAAGGTTGTGTACCCACATGCCCACAGCTGGCAGCAGCAAGTAATCATATATTCGGAGTGCAGCTGCTCCTGACCAGATCAAAATGCCTGTGGTAAATTTGGGACCATCTGTAAATTACACAACGTACATGGGACAATATGTTAAAATTCCAACAGCTCCAAATTTCAATGACTTAAAGACCTCAAACCTACTATACATTGTAGAAATGTATTTACAAATTGAAAGTGTTTCATGAGAAGTTGTGCAACATAAAAATATTGTCTCATTTGCATTGTGTAGTTTATTGATGTCCCTAACTAGCCGGAGATAGGCTATCCAAAGTGAAACCAATTTTGCCAACCTCTCACATCAGCTGGAAAAAATTATTTGCCTAACTCTTTCCACCTGCGAACACAAGACACGAGACACCAACATCAAACCACACCCCGAAACCAACTCACATTTGAAATCAGTAATGGGCACTAGCATTTCTTAATTAACTAAATCTAAAACGAGGCCAAATCAGGAATGCAGTCGCCCTTTAATGCAATTGACTAAAATACCCCTTACTTCAGTGTAAGTATAAGTACTGTAATTACATGCATGTTTTTTCAAAAGTCAAAAGTGGATTTGAACGTAACACAGTGAATGTAAAAAAAATATATATATATATATTATACAGTACCAGTCAAACGTTTGGACACACCTACTCATTCCAGGGTTTTTCTTTATTTTTACTATTTCCTACATTGTAGAATAATAGTGAAGACATCAAAACTATGAAATAACACATCATGTAGTAGCCAAAAAAGTGTTAAACAAATCTAAATATATTTTATATTTGAGATTCTTCAAAATAGCCACCCTTTGCCTTGGTGACAGCTGTACAGGTAATATTAGCTTTGTGTAATAGGATTTGGTTATTTGTGGTTGTAAGGTATTTTAGATGTATTTCCGAATTGAGTGTGAATGCAAACAGCACAACACATTATGCCTATAAAGTACCTAAATATGTGAGATACTGATCAAAAACTGTCTTGGGATATCAAACAACAGTATAGGTAAGTGTGAAAACAGGTACACGTGTCAAAATGGGGGATATACTGGTGGGGTTGCTCTTTGCTGAAACATTAACTGCCGATTGTGGTTTAAAGTAAGTTAAATGTTTTTTATACACCCCGTATTTCTTGACAAACCTTACTTAATCAAATAACTGTTCTTTTACAAAAAATCTGTACAATCAGTTTATTAAGGAGTGGTCCTAGTAAATAAATAAAGTTACCAACACAGCCCCCCCATTGACTATACATTAGAATTAGCTTATTATCATTACTGAAATTACTGTTATCATTACCAAAACGGACCTAAATATGATGTGGTAATGAGAAATGTGTGTATCGGTTATGAGAGGCACATAGCTCAATTTTCATATTATAGGAGACAGCAATTATGAGTCAGCAAACAATTGACCACATCACTAAAGCCCATTCATGCCAACATTCTGGTAAGGTAATGGTTCTCTGACATTTTACCAATTTTTGCTTTTTAGCCGTTTCGGTAATGAGAAAGCCAAGTGGGGTAAATGGGGTGTTTGAGAAAAATAACCTCATTCTGAAGGCAAACAAGCAAATAAAGTAATGAACTTGTGCTCATCTAAGGACAACTCCTCTAGATCAGTGGTTCCCAAACTTTTTATAGTCCCGTACCCGTTCAAACATTCAACCTCCAGCTGCATACCCCCTCTAGCACCAGGGCCAGCGCACTCTCAAATGTTGTTTTTTGCCATCATTGTAATCCTGCCACACACACACACTATACGATACATTTTATTAAACATAAGAATGAGTGTGAGTTTTTGTCATAACCCAGCTCGTGGGAAGTGATAAAAAGCACTTATAGGACTAGGGAACAAATAATAATAATCAATAATTTTGCTCTTTATTTAAACACCATACAAATATAACACAGTATTTGTTCATCAAAAATTGTGAATAACTCACCACAGGTTAATGAGGAGGGTGTGCTTGAAAGGATGCACATAACTCTGCAATGTTGGGTTGTATTGGAGTCTCAGTCTTTAATCATGTTCCACACACAGTCTGTGCCTGTATTTAGTTTTCATGCTAGTGGTTGCAAAGTGCATCAGTGTCTTAACAGCCGATTTGCCAAGGCAGGATACTCTGAGCGCAGCCCAATCCAGAAACCTGGCAGTGGCGTCTGATTAAATAACATTTTCACAGTACCGCAGGTTGCAATTTCGATGAGGCTCTCTTGTCCAGATATCGTAAGTGGACTGGAGGCAGGGCATGAAAGGGATAACGAATCCAGTTGTTTGTGTCATCCATTTCGGGAAAGTACCTGCGTAATTGCGCACCCAACTCACTCAGGTGCTTCGCTATATCACATTTGACATTGTCCGTAAACTTGAGTTAATTTGCTCACACCTGTGTGTTGTTCTTGTTAATGCAGACAGAGAAGAGCTTCAACCTCTTAATCATAGCCTCAATTTTGTCCCGCACATTGAATATAGTTGCAGAGAGTTCCTGTAATCCTAGATAAAGATCATTCAGAAGAGAAAAACATCACCCATATAGGCCAGTCATGTGAGAAACTCGTCATCATGCAAGCGGTCAGCAAGTGAAAATTATGGTCAGTAAAGAGAACTTTAAGTTCGTCTCTCAATTCAATACTTTGCCCCTTGATAACCAGCACACTTCTGTATGTTGTAAAAGCGTTACATGGCCATATCATTGCATAGTGTAGAAAATACCCAAGAGTTCAGGGGCCTTGTTTCAACAAAGGGCACCATTTTCACTGTAGTGTCCAAAACGTATTTCAAGCTGTCAGGCATTTACCTTGGCAGCAAGAGCCTCTCGGTGGATGCTGCAGTCTACCCAAGTGGCGTCGGGAGCAACTGCTTGCACGCGCGTCACCACTCCACTATGTCTCCCTGTCATGGCTTTTGCAGCATCAGTACAGATACCAGCACATCTTGACCACCAAAGTCCATTTGATGTCACAAAGCTGTCCAGTACTTAAAAATATCCTCTCCTGTTGTCCTGGTTTCCAGCTGTTTGCAAAAGAGGATGTCTTCCTTAATTGACCACCCATAAACGTAACGGACATATGCCAGGCCCGCCACGTCTGTTGACTCATCCAGCTGTAACGCATAGAATTCACTGGCTTGTATGGGAAGCCGTAATTATTTAAAAACATCTCCTGCCATGTCACTGATGCGTCGTGAAACAGTGTTGTTTGATGGAGACATTGTATTGTTTTTTTGGCTTTTCCCCCAACATTGTCCCAGCCATATCTGTGGCAGCAGGAAGAATTAAGTCCTCCACACTAGTATGGGGCTTGTCTGTCCTAGCCACTCGGTAGCTCACCATATAAGACACTTCTAGCCCCTTCTTATTAATGGTATCTGTTGCTTTTATACATGTCTTACTACTCGAAGTCGTCTTAATTCTCACTCAAAAACTCCCGTGGCTTATTTTTCAAATTGGCATGTTTTGTTTCTGAATGTCTGCGCAAGAGTGAAGGTTTCATCGAGTTGTGAAATAGTACTTTTGCACATATATCACACTGTGGCTGAGGAAAGGCACTACTCCCAATATAAGGGAACCACAAATCAACGTAGTTCTCATCATATTTGCGCCTCTTTGAAGGCCCAATGTCCCTGTCTGTTTTTTCGGTGCTTTCCCAGGAAAGGGGGCAGTAGCTCTTTGGCTGCATCCAATTCACAACTGTCAGTGTCCATGCTAGCTAGGCTAACAACAAATGTAGAATTACTGATGCTATCATTGGATGTGCTTGAGGAAGCAGAACAACTTGTGTCATCGACAGGTGCAGGTGTAGTACTGCTGGTAGTAGCAGTACTACCAGTAGAGCTGGTATGTGTCTATAAATGGATTGTTTAAAAATGTGAAGAATCCTTTTTTATTTTATTATGTGAATCACGTTTTTATTTGGCGTACCCCCGACGGCATTGCACGTACCCCAGTTTGGGAATACCTGCTTTAGATGATGCATCATGCATGGGTGAATACAACTTTATTTAAAAACTAATTGGAGTTTTTACAGTGTTACGTAATTAGGCACGTCTACAGACACTGTGTTGTTACATAATACATCTAACAGTTTAATGTAAAATTCAACTAAAATACAATTTTTGTGAGTTAAGGACAAACTACAGCAACATATTTTGTTTAATTAAAATATGTTAGGCTTTCTAAAGTAAAATTGACCTGAGAATTTAATCCAGACACATTTCGGTAATGAGAATTTTGGGTGAGAATGTACAAAATGCAGGCTAAAATATTGTACATTTATTGAAAATAAGACACATTGCCAAAAACTAGAAATCTAGTTGATTTTTCATGCATTAAGTTAGTCATGCTGTGTTCATGATCTGTGAGTGACTGAAGGCTTTCATGTCTCCTGTAATTGTATTTGAATCAGTGAATGTCGTTCCCATCTGCTTGAGCATTACTGCTTCTTGCAGAGAAAGTAGGAATCCAAACACATGAATGGTGAAATTTTCCATATTCATCATCTCCAGCAAAACCCCAATGTCAATGTACAGTCGTGGCCAAAAGTTTTGAGAATGACACAAATATTAATTTTTACAAAGTCTGCTGCCTTGAGTTGTGTGATGGCAATTTGCATATACTCCAGAATGTTATGAAGAGTGATCAGATGAATTGCAATTAATTGCAAAGTCTCTCTTTGCCATGCAAATTAACTGAATCCCCCAAAAACATTTCCATTGCATTTCAGCCCTGCCACGAAAGGACCAGCTGACATCATGTCAGTGATTCTCTCGTTAACACAGGTGTGAGTGTTGACGAGGACAAGGCTGGAGATCAGTCTGTCATGCTGATTGAGTTCGAATAACAGACTGGAAGCTTCAAAAGGAGGGTGGTGCTTGGAATCATTGTTCTTCCCTGTCAATCATGGTTACCTGCAAGGAAACACGTGCCGTCATCATTTGCTTTGCACAAAAAGGGCTTCACAGGCAAGGATATTGCTGCCAGTAAGATTGCATCTAAATCAACCATTTATCGGATCATCAAGAACTTCAAGGAGAGCGGTTCAATTGTTGTGAAGAAGGCTTCAGGGCACCCAAGAAAGTCCAGCAAGCGCCAGGACCGTCTCCTAAAGTTGATTCAGCTGCGGGCTCGGGGCACCACCAGTACAGAGCTTGCTCAAGAATGGCAGCAGACAGGTGTGAGTGCATCTGCACGGGTGATTACAGTGAGGCGAAGACTTTTGGAGGATGGCCTGGTGTCAAGAAGGGCAGCAAAGAAGCCACTTCTCTCCAGGAAAAACATCAGGGACAGACTGATATTCTGCAAAAGGTACAGGGATTGGACTACTAAGGACTGGGGTAAAGTCATTTTCTCTGATGAATCCCCTTTCCGATTGTTTGGGGCATCCGGAAAAAAGCTTGTCCGGAGAAGACAAGGTGAGCGCTACCATCAGTCCTGTGTCATGCCAACATTAAAGCATCCTGAGACCATTCATGTGTGGGGTTGCTTCTCAGCCAAGGGAGGGGGCTCACTCACAATTTTGCCTAAGAACACAGCCATGAATAAAGAATGGTACCTACACATCCTCCGAGAGCAACTTCTCCCAACCATCCAGGAACAGTTTGGTGACGAACAATGCCTTTTCCAGCCTGATGGAGCACCTTGCCATAAGGCAAAAGTGATAACTAAGTGGCTCAGGGAACAAATATTTTGGGTCCATGGCTCCCAGACCTTAACTCCCCAGACCTTAATCCCATTGAGAACTTGTGGTCAATCCTCAAGAGGAGGGTGGACAAACAAAAACTCACAACTTCTGACAAACTCCAAGCATTGATTATGCATGAATGGGCTGCCATCAGTCAGGATGTGGCCCAGAAGTTAATTGACAGCATGCCAGGGCGGATTGCAGACGTCTTGAAAAAGAAGGGTCAACACTGAAAATATTGACTCTTTGCATCAATTTCATGTAATTCTCAATAAAAGCCTTTGACACGTATGAAATGCTTTTAATTATACTTCAGTATTTCATAGTAACATCTGACAAAAATATCTAAAGACACTGAAGCAGAAAACTTTGTGGAAATTAATATTTGTGTCATTCTCAAAACTTTTGGCCACGACTACACCACCGTTCAAAGGTTTGGGGTGAAAATATTTCAGAATTCTAACCACCTTTTTAAAAATATATTATTAAATACAGTTATTAACTGCAGAAATATGGTAATTTTACAGTCACTGACTTGAAGTAGTTTTTTCCCCCTTCACATTAAAGTCAGCCTCAAGCAGTGTTAATTACACCTAGATTTCACACAATGTTCCCATTTTGTACTGTACACGATGGGTTTCCAAGGCAGCATCAAGCAGACTATCACTGCATATCACTGAGGAATGGAAAGGGTTTGAATGTATGGCATCTTGCTTTTCAATCTGTTGCAGTATCATAGTAATTTTTGGATTGAAGAATAGAGGGAACCCAGATGATTAAATGCACTGCTGAAATCTGCTAATTGACCAAGCTAGATAAAGCCCCATCAAGGATTTCATCTCAGCAAAATATGTCCATGACTCACCCTATTTTGCTGCTTGGTTACAAGCTGTCATAGCAACAGTAGCACATTTTCTGGGAGGCATGTTGAGCTATTTTGAAAAACCTGTTAGAATTTGATTGAGAGGCTGCTTTTGGAAGCTCTTGTGCTATGAAACAACAGAGAAACTATACGGCTGAAAAAGCGAAACAAATCCAATAGCCATACTTGTCATTCAAGTCAGGTTATAAGCCAAGCTCTTGACCATTTATATGACTACTACCGAGGGTAAGCTGTCTCTGTGGACAACATGAATGTGTCTCTCTCAGTGAGAGGAAACCTTATCGATCCAATGGTCATCATTACACAGCAGAGTCATGGCCATTAGCCAAGCTAAGGTTTCGCTCCTCTCGTCTCCAGTGGGCTATAATCTTGGGAGATGACAGATGGACACATTGGGAAGATTGGAACCTGTGACCCTGCAGTCTAAAGACACCATGGAGCAAGGCTTCAGCTTCAGCACACTGGTGAGTCTTGTCAGTCAGCGGTGAGGGTACTTAGGGTGGGGGGAGGGGGGGTGAAGCAGGGAGGGGTGAGCTGTGTGTGGAGTGGGATAGGTAGAGGAAGAGGCGGTGTGAAAGGAGGAGCTAGAGGGCTCTTGTCTTGGTAATCGAAGGATTCAAGGTTAGTATAGGAAGGCTGATGGAAGGCTGGGGTGAATTGAGTTTACTCTGTAGAGGGTGTTTATGAGGGTCTGGGAAGGTGTGTGTGTGGGCTGTATTGACTTATTCTGTAGAGTGGGGGGGGGGGGGGGGTGAGGAGTGGGAATGGGTTAGTGGGTCTGGGGTGGTCCACTCCAACATTTTCCTCTGACTCATTCCCATTAGTATTCCCACTGCAGCTGCTCTGTCATTCAGACTCATCTCTCCATTCAGGGCCATCCCTCCATCCTGCGTTGGGAGAGATGGATGGAAGGAGAGAAGGAGGGATAGAGCGGATGTTAGCCTCTTCAGACTTTACTTCCGCTGCTCATGAATAGATGATTAGACAAAGGAGATGTTATTATCAAGCCCTCCAAAGAGAGAGTGCTCATGCCTGCTTCAACTGTCACTGCCAAAAGGATGTCTAAATTTGATACTTTGAGTGTCCAAACACTTCCCCCATTATTTTGCCTGTTATGTTCTGCGAGCAATGGTTCTGTCTGCAGTCTTCGTAAATTTCCCCCTGTGGAGTCCAGTAGAATCTTGATAAGACGCCCACATTCAGTAGTAACCTTATAGGAACTCTGCAGCAGCAGTGTCCAGTGTGTACTGTGCTGTGCTCATTAGTATGGTGCAGAGCAAGGCCGTTCAGGCCAAAGCGGGGGCTAGCATAGCAGCGGGCTCAGAGGGAGCAGGCTTCCGATCAGCTCCCCCCTCAATCCACCCAACCCCCGCCCACTGAACCTGCACTGGCCGCCCTGTCCCAGTGAAGGATGAACAGTGATGATGTTGTCTGGTCATGTGACCACCTGGAGAGGGAGGGCTGGGAGACTACTGAGGGAGACAGCCCATGCTGATGCTAGCTGTTGTTTCAGAAGAAGCTACAGTAGTACTGCTGCTAGGGGTGATAGTGTTGCTGTGTCAGACTGTTGGCCTTAGGGTTTTTCTGGTACTGATGCAATGTTAGTGATGAATGTGTTGTTTTAGGTCCTGGGGTGTAGAAAGAGGTGTTCTAATGCTGGTGTTGATAACCAGGTTGACTTAGTCCTATCCTAACCTTATCCATTAGATGGGAAAATGCAATAATAGCCTTTGATCAGTTTCTAGGGACGTCTACTACACTCCGATGCTTGTACTTTGACTCCTAAGTTGACCTCTATGACTGCTCTGCCCGTGTCCTCTCGGACTCTGACCCTGGTGTTTGAACATTGATCTCTGATCCCGGTGACCTTTGACCCCCAACAGAAGAAGCTGGCGGCCGAGCCGGACCACACGGACGTGAGCCTGACGGCGGCAGAGCGCGTGCGGGCCCTGAGCAAGATGGGCTGCAGCATCGAGATCAACGAAGAGATCACGCCACGCCGCTACTTCCGGTCCGGGGTGGAGATGGAGCGCATGGCCGCCGTGTACCTGGAGGAGGGCAGCCTGGAGAATGCCTACGTCCTCTACAACAAGTTCATCACGTAAGGAGAGAGAGAGAGTATCTTATACCTGTGTCTAGACTAGGGCCAATGATAGCCCAAAGGTATGCTAGTACTACACTCTATGTACTAATGGCAGATCAAGTACAGTATCTGATGATTAATGCACTACTGTAATCTGTCTAACCACCCACTATCTCTCTGTTGTGTTCTAGTCTGTTTGTCGAGAAACTCCCCAGCCATCGAGACTACCAGCAGTGCAGTGTGCCTGAGAAACAGGTGATAATAAAGGTAAGCCCTTGGGCTTCTGTTTTAAGTGGACCCATGTGGTGCTCAGCCCTGCGGAAAGCTCATTAACATCAGGGCTTATTAGCCTGGCTGGAGGGATGGAGAGAGGTGTCGAGGGATGGAGAGAGGAGTGGCAGGGTGGTACGAGGGCCCTGTCTGTCTGGCTGAGTGGTAGGCTACTTAGTGGGTGCCTCATACTTAGTGGGGGGGGTTTCAGGTCTGCTTTGATTTAAGTGATGTATGTAAAGGTAAGCGAGTCCAAGGTCACCTCAGGAACAGCACGAGTTTAGAAAGGGCTGTAGATAACCTTTTGTGGACAAACAATAGAAGAGCCACTACGATCTATTAAGAACTTTGAAATGGTAGATGAATGGCTCATCGTTTTTCTGTTCTTCATGTAATGATTTGGCCCACTCTTATTGACCATTGGAGCTGCAAAGAAGAAAGTAAGTCCCTGCCTGCACTCACACAGTTGATTTTATTCACAGAAGTTGCAAGATGTCGCATTTCCGCGGAAAGATCAATTGAAGAAGCTCCTCCACGAGAAGTACAACAAGGAACATACAGAGTATCTCAAAAGTCAGGTAAGGTTTAGCACCCAAACCTTTCGTGACATTCCTTGAGATTAGCTAGGAGACTGGCTGGGAGCACAATGTGTGGCTCTAAGCCCAGTGCTAGTGTGCAACGCCTGTTCATATTAGTTACAGTGTGGTATTTGTATCACTTGTTCGGCGAATGTGAATGCTTCAATGCAGCAGTTTGTAGTTACATTTGTAGTTTGCGATAAGTAGTGATGAGGAATGTTTAGGAGTAAGATCATGTATATCAACAAATTGTACTAATATTAAAATGGCACAGATCTGAAGTGTGTCTGCATCTTTGGTTTGTGCGTGGCGTGTTCATGTGTGCGCTTGTTCGTATGCGTGTGCAGAGCCAGGCGGTGGTGGCGGATTGCTGCGGCCAGCAGCTGCAGAAGATGTCTCTGGTTGAGCAGGAGAGGCAGAGGGTGGCGCAGCTGCGCAGGATGCAGATGGAGTCGGAGCAGTTCCGCTACTTCGAGGACCAACTGCGCAGACAGGAGCTGGCCAATCGCAGAGACGAGGCGGCCGCTAAAGTGCCTGAACAAACGGACGGTTCCTGCCTGTCCCACTCCTCCAAGAACCATGTTCGTCTCGACCCAAACCGCAATAAACAGCTTCTCCCCAGCAGCAAGCCAGCAGCTACACTGGCTGGCGTACATAGTGAGTGTCCTGCTCCCATTAGTATATAACATCTAGGTTCTATATTTTCGATTGAGTGATTGTTACTCAGAGACTATCCATTAGTAAGGTAATGGGTAAGTCAATAATGAGGTATATTAATAGATGGTGTATATATTTGAGCTGGTTAATCACTGTTGATTCATGTTTTTGTGTTGCATGAGTCACACTGATGGACATCCTGTTATTGTTGTTACACATACTGTGCTTAAGTGTGGTGTGTGTGTGTGTGTGTGTGTGTGTGTGTGTGTGTGTGTGTGTGTGTGTGTGTGTGTGTGTGTGTGTGTGTGTGTGTCCATACAGATCAACGGGTTGAGGGCCTGAGGCGGGTGGGCATTCCTAGAGACCTGACCTACAGGTTTTTACTGCTAGCCGACAGTAACACAGCCAGGGGAATAGAGACTTGCGGGGTACTCTGTGGAAAACTGGTAAGACATGCTCTGCTCTGCGCACAAACATTGATCGATTTTATTTGTCGACAAACTGCCAGTTTCTTTGGGGAAAGTCAAACTTGCCAGGCTGCTGTTTACCTTATCTAAGCAAACTGTCGGAGACACCATTTTTACTCAGTGCCGTTCCATCTGCAAACAATAGTTATGTCGAGTAGGAGGAGAGCGTTGCCAATGTAAGGTGTTCAAAGTTGATTGTAGTTGCTACAGTATTTGCTCTCATTTTATGATGTACTGTATGTCATATGCACGCGTCAGATTGCTGTGTGTAGGTGGGTGTGCTAAATCCTGCAAAATAGCAATAACAGCACCTCAGTGCCAGTAGACTTATGCACAGTTATTAGCGACTATGTTGTGCATTGTAATGCGTTAACTCATAGGAAGTGTTACCTTTGTCTCTTCCAGACTCAAAACGAGTTCATGCTGACCCATGTGGTGGTGCCCAAACAGTCAGCCGGCCCAGACTACTGTGATATGGAGAACGTGGAGGAGCTCTTTAGTTTCCAGGACCACCACAACCTACTGACTCTGGGCTGGATCCATGTGAGTCGACACTACACACACCCCTCCACACATACAGTTGAAGTCGGAAGTTTACATACACCTTAGCCAAATACATTTAAACTCAGTTTTTCACAATCCCTGACATTTAATCCTAGTAAATATCCCCTGTCTTAGGTCAGTTAGGATCACCACTTCCTTTTAAGAATGAGAAATGTCAGAATAATAGTAGAGAGAATGATTTATTTCAGCTTTTATTTCTTTCATCACATTCCCAGTGGGTCAGAAGTTTACATACACTCAATTAGTATTTGGTAGCATTGCCATTAAATTGTTTAACTTTGGTCAAACGTTGTTGGAAAAATTACTTGTGTCATGCACAAAGTAGATGTCCTAACCGACTTGCCAAAACTATAATTTGTTAACAAGAAATTTGTGGAGTGGTTGAAAAACAAGTTTTAATGACTCCAACCTAAGTGTATGTAAACTTCCGACTTCAACTGTATGCGCAAGCGCACACACACATGTACACACACAGATGCACTCAAACATGCACATATACACATACATGTATGCACTCACATACACACACGCACACACACACACACAGAACCATGTGCGCGCACACTTACCCACCCCCACCATTTAATTTGCATAATCAAATATCACCATAGAAACCAGGTCCATTGGTTCAGATGTCAAAGTTAATCATAGACCTGCCTTCTGAGTCTGTGCCAGGGATGTTTCTAGGAGTTGAGGACATTGGGAGCTTAGCCCAAAACCAGAGGGGGCATCCTCCCCCGGAAGAAGACATTTTTTTATTTCAACAGCCTAAATGCATCAATCTGGTACACTTTGAGATAAACATTGAGAGATTTTCTAAAATACACAAATAATAGAGTACCAGTCAAAAGTTTGGACACACCTACTCATTCAAGGTTTTTTCTTTATTTTTACTATTTTCTACATTGTAGAAAATAAAATGATCCCTTATGGAAAAAAACATGTTTTCATGTGAAGTTAATGTGATAACGTGACAACATGTAAAGCAATTTGATTAAATTAAATCACATGTGAAGGGTTCCAAAAACACATCTTCACATGTGAAATCATGTGATTTTTCCAAATCAAATCAAACTTTATTTCTCACATGTGCCGAATACAACATGTGTAGACCTTACAGTGAAATGCTTACTTACCAGCAGTGCAGTTCAAGAAAGAGTTAAGAAAATATTTACCAAATAAACTAAAGTAAAAAATAATAAAAGTAACACTAAAATAACAATAACGAGGCTATATACAGGGGGTATTGGTACAGAGTCAATGTGCGGGGGTACAGGTTAGTCGAGGTAAGTTGTACATGTAGGTAGGGGTGAAGTGACCATGCATAGATAATAAACAGCGAGTAGCAGCAGTGTAAAAAACAAATGGGGGGGGGTCAATGTAAATAATCCAGTGGCCATTTGGTTAATTGTTCAGCAGCCTTATGGCTTGGGGCTAGAAGCTGATAAAGAGCCTTTTGGTCCTAGACTTGGCGCTCTGGTACCGCTTGCCGTGGGATAGCACATGTGAAATCATGTGGTTTTTCTGTAAGAGATAGCCAATCATAAGGAACAGAAATTGTCCCACTGAATTATATCAGCTGATGTGGAAGAAAGAAATTAAACAGAAAATCTCCTGAAGACAACAAAGTATAGCCTAAATGTACCAAGGGCTACACTCTACCCAAATTATGTCTATGAATTTTTTCCCACTCAAATAAAACGTTTACTTTTGGGTTCACAATCTCTTATTTTCCATGTGCCATCTTAATCCAAATGTGTGCGTGTTCAGTTACAAGGTTGTTAGTTAAAAGGTAACATGACTGAACAGCTTGTTTGTTATAAAACAAATAGGCTAGTAAGTGGCCTGCGAGTAACCTAGTTTTAAAGCTGCCCGGGACATTTTATTTATCCAATACTTCCCGCGAATTCATAATAGAAAAGAAAAACAAGATACTGTACCTCCGGTAAAACGGATTGTATCTTTTTGAATGGTTTGGGCTACAGACACACGGTTTTCACTAAATTAATGATAAAACCATGACAGTCACAAAACTGAGCACTTGCCTAGCGTGTAAGTGATGCGCCGTTTATGGAAACTTATATCAGACTTACAGCCTGCAATTTCGAAATTCTTTGACCATCAAAAGGTTTGGGACTTGACCAAAAACGTTCAGGGCTGCAGCCCCTGGAGCCCAGGTCTAATAACTTCTAACATGGGAGTTATACAGTGGAGGGTCAGACTGAAATCTAGTTCCACTGATTTTGCGGAATAAACATAATCTGCAAATATCAGATATAACACCTAACATATTTCTGACACAGTTCCATTATCTCCAACCAACTCTTCTGTTGCTCTCCTCTGCCCTCAGACCCACCCCACCCAGACGGCCTTCCTGTCCAGTGTTGACCTGCATACACACGGCTCCTACCAGCTCATGCTGCCTGAAGCCATCGCCATCGTCTGCTCGCCCAAACACAACGAGTGAGTCCCTGTCCCTGTCTGCTAGAAGGAGTAAGCCTGCTGATGCTAACGCTAAAGAAAACCAATCCATGCAATGTGGGTGGTATCAAGTAGTTTATTCAGTAGGCAGCAATGTTACCGGAAATGCGTGATGTAGAACCGACATGAGGATTCTCTGTGATGTGGAAGAATGGGTTGTGTCAGTTCTATACTTAACATCTCTATCTAATTCTACACAGCTCTAAATGTTCTACCTCACTGAATAAGCCTCAGGCATAAGTTCAGAACTCAGATGACTAACCTAATGTAGGCCTTACAGTTGCTTGGCTGGAAGACGCTCTAGTTTTACCAGATGAATGTCATGACTTCCTTTGGCCATGAGCCCTACTGTATATAGACAAGTCCTGTGTCTGTGGTCTGTGTGTTGCAGTACGGGAGTGTTCAGACTCACCAGCTCTGGGATGGGGGAGGTCGCTGGCTGCAGACTGAAGGGCTTTCACCCACACTCCAAGGACCCGCCGCTCTTTAGCGTAAGTAATACACACAGACATCCTCCCAGCAGAGAGAGGCCTCACTGCCTCCGCAGCCTCCCTCTTATTCAGCACAGTCACAAATAGAGCTTGTGTGTATTATTGTGTGTGTGTGTGTGTGTGTGTTCATGTCGAATCCCCGAGCTGACAAGGTAAAAATCTGTCATTCTGCCCCTGAACAAGGCAGTTAACCCACTGTTCCCCGGTAGGCTGTCATTGTAAATAAGAATTTGTTCTTAACTGACTTGCCTAGTTAAATAAAGGTCAAATAAAAAATATGTCCCTCTATTCATGGTTGTGCTTCTCCACTGTTGTTGTTAGTTAACCTGAGAATTAAACAAGGCCTTTTCTATTTTCAGATCTGTAGGCATGTTGTTATAAAGGACTCGAAAACAACAGTGCTGGACCTCCGGTGACAGCGAGGGGAAGACAAGACACCCACAACCCTCACCATCACAAGCTGGAACTCCTATTTATTTTTTTATTTAACCTTTATTTAACTAGGCAAGTCAGTTAAGAAAATATTCTTATTGACAATGACGGCCTACCGGGGAACAGTGGGTTAACTGCCTTGTTCAGGGGCAGAATGACAGCTTTTTACCTTGTCATCTCGGGGATTCGATCTAGCAACCTTTCGGTTACTGGCCCAACGCTCTAACTACTTAGGCTACCTGCCGCCCCATTTTTACCTTTGTTTACAATGAAGGCTTTTGTATTTATTTATTTTTTTGAGATGAGCTACTGTGAATTGAAACTGCTTTGCAACACAATGATGTGAGCTATGGAATTGTTCTTATGGTGTTGTTTTATCAACTCTTTATCCACTTTAAGTATGGGTTTTTTTTGGGTGGGGGGGGGGCTTTTTCATAGCTTGGCTTGACAATTTTGGCAGAGGGGAGTTTTTGAGGCAGAGTCTTTCTGCTTGTCAGATTTGATGTGAAATTCTCCAGAGAGAACTATTTTAGCACGCAGGCTTACTGTAAATGGCCTTAGGTGTTTCAGTGTGAGAACAACTGGCTGAGAATAAAGTGTGTGTGGGAGCAGGTGTGTGTGTTATGAATACATGAATGAATACATGAATGATAGTCTCCCGTGACGGTATCCTTACCCTTAACTTTCTCGGTACAGGATACAACAGACAAGACTGGAGAGACACAATTATACAGTATTTACACAATTGGTTACCATACGCAGAGATTCAACAAATGAACAAACCTTTTTTTTAAACGCAATATAAAATGGACTGATTGAATTGTGATGGCTCTATGTGGTTTAGGAAGTTTCATGTTGTATTTTTAGTTTTAGTTATAATAGATTACATTTGGCCAGTTGGATTTTAGCCTTGACATTTTTGCATTATTTGTGAGTCTTGATTTATCTTGAAGTGTTGACCTAAAAGAAAAGGGTAACTCATCGAGGTGGAATGTCTTGTGCGGGGAGGAACAAACCGAAGTGCTCAAAGAATTAGTGACTTAAGAAAGTTTTCATACCCCTTGACTTCTTCAAAATATTGTTGTTACAGCCTGAATTCAAAATGGATTCAATAGATTTTTGTGTCACCCATCTATAAACAATACCCCATAATGACAAAGTGAAAACGGGAAAAAAATTGCGACGGTATTGATAAAAAAAAAATATATAATTTACATAAGTATTCACAGAGCTGAGTCAATACTTTGTATCGCGATTTGTATCGCGATTACAGCTTTGTGTTGTCTTGGGTATGTCTGTATCACCTTTGCACATCTAGATTTGGGGATTTTCTCCCATTCTTCCTTGCAGATTTTCTCCAGCTCTGTTAAATTTGTTTTGGAGCGGCATTGAAAAGCAATCTTTCCACAAGTCTTTCCACACATTTTCAATGGGATTCAAGTCTGGGCTTTGGCTGGGCCACTCAAGGACTTTCACATTCTTGTTCTGAAGCCATTCAAACGTTGCTTTGGCTGTATGCTTGGTGTCATTGTCCTGTTGGAACGTAAATCTTCACACCAGTCTAAGGTTGTTTGCACTCTGAAGCAGGTTTTCATCAAAGATTTTCCTGTATTTGGCTCCATTCATTGTTCCCTCTATCCTTACCAGTCTCCCAGTCCATGCCGCTGCAAAGCACCCCCATAGCATGATGCTGCCCCCACCATGCTTCACGGTAGTGATGGTGTTAGACGGGTGATGAGCTGTGCCTGGTTTTCTCCAGACATAGCGCTTTGCATTCAGGCCAAGTTTGTCTCATCAGACCACAAAATCTTTTGCCTTACGCTCTGAGTCGTTCACGTGCATTTTTGAACACTCCAAGGGCCTCATAACTGGCTTGTAAATTTTACACAGAATATCTGCATGCACCATTTCTGAAAAGGGCACACACACAAAAATATTTAGAATTACAAACTTGCCACATTCCATATATACGCATGTTTCCCGTTATAAATCAGACCTGAAGTAAAACTGTGCACATGAAGGAACATTATAACTCTGCCTGAAAAACACCAATCATTCACCTTTTATGGTGACAATAACTAAGTTATTTTCTGTATACTTTGGAAGTATTGGAATGCCCGTCCTACAGAAGGCTATATTGGTCTGCTAATACAGCACTAGTAAACGCGCAGTGCACTAGGTTTGTGGGGGGAATTATTATTACTATTTTCATACTATAGGCCTACTTACAGTGGTAGCCTATACACCTCAAAGCAAAAATATCAATTGTCTGTTCACCTGTTGAATTCTATTGTATGTTATAAAGCGCGCTCACTTTCGGAAATTATAGCATATCTAATACTGGTGGTAGGCCTAATTAAATGAGAGCTGCGCACGGTAATTTGTTGTATGGCTACTTCGGGAATATGAATTCATCATGGCCAAAAAATCTGAGGAATTTACTCTGCAATGGTTATGATATATATATATATTTTGTTTATGAATTTAAATATTGTCTACTTTATGAATTTGACATTACCGTATTCAACGTTTTAGAATACAAAAAATAAAACATATCGATTTTTGCTCTTCTCACTAACGGCAAGTAATAGCATCTGGTAATTGTATATTTAGCTACCCGATTTTGTTGTTCTTATGAATAAGACTGTCATATTTTCCTGCACAAGGCTAGTCTACTTTTGCCTTCTTGCCATACAATACCTCGCCCACTAGAAATTGTGCATACGCATGGTCTAAAGTTTGCGAGAGGATAAGCACATTCTCACATCAAGTTTTTGAAAAAAAAAATTATAATTGCCAACCTTAGCGTGAAAACTGGCATTTTTGGGATTTTTTGGTGCATATAAAGTTTATAAATGAAGCCCCATGTGTGCTGTCATGTGCCTTTTTCTCAGGAGTGGCTTCCATCGGACCACTCTCCTATAAAGGCCAGATTGGTGAAGTGCTGTAGAGACTGTTGTCCTTCTGGCAGGTTCTGACATCTCAGCTAAGAACTTTATATTTCTGTCAGAGTGGTCATTGGGTTCATAATCCTCTCCCTAACCAAGGTCCTTCTTGCCCGGTTGCTCAATTTGGTAGTTCCATATGTTTGCAATTTCCCAATGATGGAGATGATTTCCCAATGATTTCAACACTCTAGAAATTGTTTTATACCCTTCCCCATATATGCCTTATCACAATTCTATCTCAGAGATCTATGGACAGTTCCTTGGACTTCATGGTATAGTTTCTGCTCTGACATGCACTGTCAACTGTGAGACCTTCTATACTATATATACATAATCTCCAAACAATTGAATTGGCCACAGGTGGACTCCAATCTAGTTGTAGTGACATCTCAAGGATGATCAAAAGAAATTGGATGCACCTGAGCTCAATTTGGAGTGTCATAGCAAAGGGGTGTGAATAATTATGTAAATTTGATATTTCTGTATTTGTTTTTGAATACATTTGCTACATTTCTAAAAACATGTTTTCACTTTGTCATTATGGGGTATTGTGTGTAGAAGGGTGAGAGAAAAATATATATTTAATACATTTTAAATTCAGGCTGTAACACCAAAATGTGGAATAAGTCAAGGAGTATGAATACTTTCTGAAGGCACTGTATAAGTAAAGACGCATTAGACGCCTTATAAGAGGAGTATATTTTTGCCATCCCAAGGTCCTTGACTACACAGAGCTCAGGTATAAGAGCTCACTTTCCACCCCCATGAAGCAGTTAACTAGCCTGGTCTCAGACCTGTTTGTGCAGAAAATGGAGCTGTCCTTTTTTCACCTTTGACAGAAGCGGGCATGTATTTTTTTACTCTGTACACGCCCTCACAGCAGTGCTGATAATGGCATTATCAGTTGTACAATGTGGTGTTGGACTATTGCTGCAGTGTGATTAACTGTCCCAGTGGTGCTGCACAAACATGTTATGTTGTAGTGGCTTTATGTTTGGCAATGTGAAAGACAACCAGTCAATGCTGTGACTCTACCACACTTTTCCACTGCCATTTTGGTAATAAAATACACACTGTGTTATCTCCTTGTCCAAGTTGTTGTTTTAACTGCACTTCATGTGTTGTCAAATGTAGTTGTTCTGCGTTTTTTCCCAAATGAACAGAACCATGTCATCAAGGGAAAGGAATGAGTGAAAACAGGTTATCAAGACAGGACCAGAAATCCAGTTCCTCTGCAATCCATGGCATGAAGTATGTCAGTGTAATTATTTTGTTTGAGAATTAACAAAGGCAATCTCCTGAAAGGATGAACCAGGAAATGTTTTTTTTACCAACAGGTATTCTGTTGTAGTTCATTTTCGGAGAATGTAGGGTAGCAGTGACGCATAGATTCTGGTGTCTTTTGTATAAAAAGAAGAGTAACTGAAAATGTGGCTAGATGCAGCAGTAGTTATAGTAATTATATTAGAAACACTTGTAATAGAAATATATGAGCCAGAGACCCTTGTATGAGAGCTTTATTCCTTCCTTGGGTGTTCATTCATGTTCACATGGATCTTTACAAACAGATGGTTGAAGCTTTCAGCAGTGATCTGAGCCATGCGAGAGACCACATCCAGGGATGAAATACTGAACAAAGTGAACAAAAGAGGGAGAATGCTAGCTCTGTGGAACAGATTCAGCCTCTTCTACTTCATTCTATCGCCACTGCTGGAATCTATATACACTCGCCCAGGAACGGCCCCAAAGTTTTATATCAGCTGCACATTCAAGCTTTATTCATTCAACAACAAAAAAACATAACCAACCAATAACATAACATTCACTCAGGGGTGGGCAGTGCAAAGATAGAAACACGGGAGGGTAAATAGGGGACACATTTACAGTTTACAGGCAAAAGAACGAGAGCAGAAATTGGGGCTGGAGGGAGGGAGTGGGCTGGGGTGGGTGGGTCTGGGCCTTGTTTAGAAGCACTTGCGATGCACAATGGAAGGGCCGGCCTCGTCGTACTCCTGCTTGCTGATCCACATCTGCTGGAAGGTGGAGAGGGAGGCCAGGATGGAGCCACCGATCCAGACGGAGTACTTCCTCTCAGGTGGGGCGATGATCTGGTAACACAGAAGATGTCATGTAATACACAGAATGAGCAAATCACATATGTGCAGTGAATAAGGTACAGTACAATAAAGCTTAGTAAGACAAAATCAATGATATTTAGCTTCAGATTGAGTCTGAACAACTTGCATGAAATCATGAAACATTTATCAAGACAAAGATTTATATTCAAAGTAAAGAGGTCAAAAGGATAATTGCGTTGAAATGGACCAATATCATTACTGGCTGTGAATGGCAAAAATAGACCTTTAAATTAGGATGAATACTATACCGAACAAGGTAAAGTCCCTGTATAACATCTCACACAGTGACTTGTAAGTTAACTCTGGATGTTAGTATCTTCTACACACCTTGATCTTCATGGTGCTGGGGGCCAGAGCTGTGATCTCCTTCTGCATTCTGTCTGCGATGCCAGGGTACATGGTAGTACCTCCTGACAGGACGTTGTTGGCGTACAGGTCCTTACGGATGTCAATGTCACACTTCATGATGCTGTTGTAAGTGGTTTCATGGATACCAGCGGACTCCATGCCTGGGGAGAAACCAGAGGAAATCACACAGAGTCACAAGAGACAGAGATAGATCCTTGTTTCAAACTGTTGAGAGAACGGCAGATGGAGAGAGTGAAAAAGGGATACAAAAAAACAGAGTGGGATTACCGATGAAGGAGGGCTGGAAGAGGGTCTCGGGGCAGCGGAATCTCTCATTGCCGATGGTGATGACCTGACCGTCGGGCAGCTCATAGCTCTTCTCCAGAGAGGCGGAGGAGGCAGCAGTGGCCATCTCATTCTCAAAGTCCAGGGCCACGTAGCACAACTTCTCCTTGATATCGCGGACAATTTCTCTCTCAGCTAGAGATAGGAGAATAAGGGGGAGATTAGGTCAAGGATTGATTGGTAGTTTGGCAGAACAGCACTTCTGTATCCGCGTAGGCCTCTGCTTAAAAGTCATATACTGTACAGTATGAGAGAATATAGTGTCATCAGAGATTTGCCCATCCTAGAGTTCCTACTGACCGGTGGTGACGAATGAGTAGCCCCTCTCGGTCAGGATCTTCATGAGGTAGTCAGTGAGATCACGGCCAGCCAGGTCCAGACGCATGATGGCGTGGGGCAGGGCATAACCCTCATAGATGGGGACGTTGTGGGTGACACCATCACCAGAGTCAAGGACAATACCTGTGGAGGTTTAGGAGGACACCGTTTTTGGGAGGACACAAGGTTAAGACCCAGTGGAACTGAATGGTCAGTATAAAATGAGGCTGGTTTTGACTGGTGTGTTAGACTGACCTGTTGTGCGACCAGAGGCGTAAAGGGACAGAACAGCCTGGATAGCTACATACATGGCTGGAACGTTGAAGGTCTCAAACATAATCTAGAACAGGACCATTTGTTTAGGTTACAGTGTTATTTTTTCACACTAACATTTTGACAGTGAGCATATCATTCTCATGCCACTAATCAAAGGTCATAGCCTCGTGTAACACATTTCTTCTGTATATATCAAGAGCATTACAGAGCCTTAAAAGGCTAGGTAGGAGATATACATTGGACCAAGTCCCAGCTGTAGTGTATGAGGGTCATCACCTGGGTCATCTTCTCCCTGTTGGCTTTGGGGTTAAGGGGGGCCTCTGTCAGCAGGGTGGGGTGCTCCTCTGGGGCCACACGGAGCTCATTGTAGAAAGAGTGATGCCAAATCTGCCAATCAACACAAAACACACAAACCAATCAAACAACAGCCTCACCACAACCTGGTGAAAAAAAAGGGGTTCGATTGAGGCCCTTGTTGAAATCCCACACAAAAACATTGAGGTCGATTTTGAGAGAAATTTACGATTCTAAGTGAATAACACCATCTGTTGAGGGGATGACAGCATGTGCCCTGAGATAATTGGTTGACATGTTTGTCTCTTAGTCACCGGGGATGAGTCATAGCTAAATTACATGACAAGACTGCCATGGTGGAGGATGGGGGGCGCCATTAGCATAACATCTCTTTTGCCAACTCCATCTTTATCTAACCAATGATCATGCCATAGTTCTGAGAATAGATCCTGGATCTAAATGCCACTGGATGGATCCCAAAGTGCCACCCGGGGAGTTGTGTTGGCTGAGGGGCTATTTTTGGGTGACATGATGGAAAATGAACGTACATCAAATTCCATGTTCCATGTTCCTGTTTTCCAATGTGATTTTTTTTTACGGTCGTCTAAGTCATGTGTGTTTTATGAGTGTGTGTCATTGTTGTATTGTGTGTAGTAGGGTGTGGTAGGCTTACTTTTTCCATGTCATCCCAGTTTGTGATGATGCCGTGCTCGATGGGGTACTTCAGGGTTAGGATACCTCTTTTGCTCTGCGCCTCGTCACCCACATAACTGTCTTTCTGTCCCATGCCCACCATCACACCCTGGGGAGAGAAACCGGCTGCTCAGAAACACACTCACCACACTGTAAAGTGGATGCCATTGCTAGCACTGAAATTCAACAAATAGACTTTGCTGTGTGGAGACTTAAACCATGATGGGTAAAAAAAAAAGGTAAACATTTAAATAAAAATGCTTTGAAATTAAGAATATAACAAGGACCATGAAAGACTACGGTCAAAAAGGGGATGATTTCCCATCGCCCAATCAGAAGTTGGTTACATCCAGCCGCTCTTTTGATGGACAAATGGCGGCTCACCTGATGTCTGGGACGGCCTACGATGGAGGGGAATACTGCTCTGGGGGCGTCGTCCCCGGCGAAGCCTGCCTTGCACAGACCGGACCCATTGTCACACACAAGGGCGGTGCTCTCTTCGTCGTCACACATTGTCAATTCTTTGCTTTACCTTCCTTACTCCGACTGGAGACAATCACTGCAGGGGCACCAAACAGAAGAGTAAGTTAACATCTACAGATTGGTAGATTAGTGTGTGTGTGTGTGTGTGTGTGTGTGTGTGTGTGTGTGTGTGTGTGTGTGTGTGTGTGTGTGTGTGTGTGTGTGTGTGTGTGTGTGTGTGTGTGTGTGTGTGTGTGTGTGTGTGTGTGTGTGTGTGTGTGTGTGTGTTTTATGTGTGAGTAAGTCTATCCCTCTAAAGTAATGTGACCACACCCTTCTGAGGTGAATTCATGAAAACCGTAAACCATAACAAAAGTCTGGTGTGGCAATTATTGACATCAATTCATGCAGGAATACATGGCTCAGGTAAATCCACTAGTGCGTACCAAAATGTGATAAAAGGATGTAGGCTATTCCTATTAAAAGTGAAAAAGTCCATTTGGAAAGTTGGCATGTGCTTGGAGTACAATATAAATACATTTTTCCAAAAGCCTATGAAGCACATTGTTATACAATGTTATAATACTGTAAAAATGTAACATTAATAGCAGAACATTCATGATTAAGACCAAAACTCCCCATAGGAGTTGCCCTACAACCCTCCTGAGTTAGGATTAGGGTTGTACTTCCGTCTGTAATGAATGAATTCAGCACCCTGGGAAAACTTCCTAATTAGGAATTGATGCGACATCATGTCTGTCTTTGGACTGGACTTTGAAAACCTTTCTCCTTCACTCCCTTTCTCTCTGGTCCTGCCTGTCTACAATCGTCAAAAAAATAGAAAGGAGAGAAACACGACAGGGATGGGAGGGAGAGAGAGAGGGCAGCAGAATCAAGGAGAACCATATTTAGTCATAAACCTTTGGAATAAAGGATTTCCAAAGCTTTCCAGCAGAGGGTACCATGAGCAGCTATGGTGGAGTTCACTGCTGAAAGTTGGCCGGCGTTGAACTCTTCAAGACTCCCATCATTTGCAGAACATAACAGAGGCCCCTATATGCAACCAGTCACCATCTCATTTGCCAATTTCAAAAGCTTTTCACATTTCAAAACTGTAGACAGCGTTTTCCAAAACGTTCAAACTTTCCAAACTGACTGAGTTCCCAAGAGACTTAACACTCAATGAGACAATCTATGAGCCCGACTGTCCCCAAGAGACGTTACAAGACTTTGAGGCAGCCTTTGAGAGAAATGTTTCTCTTGCGTTATGGCACTGACCCAGCTGTCTAATACCATGATCAACTAACTGAAAAAACAAGTCATAATTGATAACAGGTATCTTAGCCTATACCATAGTTGCAACAAGACATTGCAAATTGAGCATTTACAACTGTGGTATTCTACCACACTCTTTCAAGCAGCAACACTTGCTTCTTCAACCACAAATCCTAAATGAACCACAACAGCATAAGACTTAAGATCTCTTCCAAGAGCCGTGACACTTAATACCCACAACAGACCACAGTGACTTAGTTGTGAGACTTCAAAAGCCCTGTCTTGCATTAACATACACCTGTGAGATTAGCCAAAGCTCTTCAAGGCTAATGAGCTTGGTTTAAATTGAGCAGCCGTCTGTGCTGTAAGGTGCTGACCCCTGCAGTTGACTCAGACTAGCAGATTAGCAGCTAACAATTTTGCAGGTGTCGATTTCAGGCAGTCAGGCAGACTGGCGGGCAGGAGAGGAGGAGAGGGTAGGAGAGCAGAGAAGAGGAGGAAAGAAGTGGTGAGAAGAGGAAAGAAGATGATTAGGAGAGGAGCAGGGAGGAGAGAGGACAGAGAGGGGCTGAGAAGAGCAGGGAAGAGAGAGGGGGAAAGGAGAGGTGAGGTGGTGGCCTACTTACCCTGACAGTGCTTGGCCGGGGTATGCCTCTCAAGGATGGTGTGCCCCCTCACTGGCCTGGGGAGAGTTTATGTAGCTCCCAGACCCTATCCTCCACTTCCCCCTCCCACTTCCCAAACATGGAGCCGGGGCTGCACTCTCCCTGTCTGCCTCACTCAGCCAGAGCCTTATAGGGATGGCCGGGGAAAAACAGTCCAATCCTAGTGCTTTAGTGGAGGGCCCCAGTTCCATCATTCAGAGCATTCCAGGGGCCTTTTTTCTGTGAAAGGCAGGAGATCTCACCATCCTGGAACATAAACACACAGCACAGAGCTCATACGACTGCCCCCTGTGACACACAGGGCCCTCATACACACACAGACTGAGTGACACGGAAGAGTGAAACGGGTTAGGTCACAAATACAGCCTATAGGTGCTGTTTGAATTGGCATCAGTTAGATGAGGAAATATTCGATCAGTGTGAAGAAATATTATTTATTGTCAGTTGAGGTAGAGGTCTGTTAAATTGTATAACTATGGAATATCCTGACCTTTCAAAATGTCAGTGTCACGCCCTGACCTTAGAGATCCTTTTTATGTCTCTGTTTTGGTTTGGTCAGGGTGTGAGTTGGGGTGGGTATTCTATGTTCTATTATTTGTATTTCTATGTTTTGACCAGGTAGGGTTCTCAATCAGGGACAGCTGTCTACCGTTGTGTCTGATTGAGAACCATACTTAGGTAGCCCTTTTTCCCACCTGTCTTTGTGGGAAGTTGACTTTGTTTATAGCACATAGCCTTTGGCTTCACGGTTTGTTTTTTAGTGTTTATTGTTTTTGTCGGCATTTCCAATAATAAAGAAAAAATGTACGCTGACCACGCTGTACCTTGGTCCTCTTCCTTCAACAGCCGTGACAGTCAGATTGTTATTCTACACACTTTTTCTCAGTGCTTCTCTGGAATGATCTTCCAACCCAACTTGTAACTGTCCGTAATAACCCACACTGAAAGGAGAGTGGTCACACTTTATTTGGATAATCTCATATAGTTGATCTTCAGATGGTCATACTAACACTAAACTATTTGTTGATAAGCAACTGGTTGCTACGGTTACTGTTTAGGGTTAGGATAAGGGTTAATGTTAGGGTTAGGGTTAGTAGATAGTTAGTTTAAATGTTGTTGACAGTTATTGAACATCTACGGAACATCTACAAACCATCTACTTGGAACAATCCAGATAAAGTGAGTGTTAACAAATGTGCTCCCGTTTGTGAGCGGCGGCTTGGGTAGGTAGACCTTGAGACCATAGCGAGGAAAAGTGAAGTTGAGGCTTTACTAATGGTGCTGAAAGAACCTGTCACCAACTGCCCATTGCCACAGCGCTGAGACCCACAGAAAGTGGCATGTTGAGTCGCTGGCTCTTAGTATTACAAAGGCTACATCCCTCTGCTCTAACAGTCAGGGGGTCAGATGATCAGTTCTCCCCTGGTCAAAAAGCACTTTAGGGCCATTTCATTCTATAGCCAAAAGCTTAAGTGCCCCTTTAAGTTGAAGCTAAATCGATGCCGTTATTATTGAACTATATGAGGTGCCGCTGGTCATAAGTTGGGGATGGGACGGTAATCATCATCTACCCTGGCGCTGGTGGGATCCCATACTGTAAACCCATGAGCTCATCTTCAGACGGATTGGCCGGGTGTTGTCTCAGGTCCCAGGCTCTCTGGGCTCTCTGCTTGTCTGATGAGGTATGCTACGCTACAACAACGTACTGACAATGGCCAGCACAAAGCCATATCAGGATGAGAGACAGTAGGGGAGAGAGGGAGGTGAAAGGGGGTGGAGAGAAGGGGAGAGAGAGGGAATAAGGAAGTGAGAGAGTAAGAATATTATCAGCATGACTGGAGGGCTATTGGGTTTGTGGTTGAGCTAACTAAATGTACTGTGAAAGGCTATTGTCAGTGAATATGAATTGTCATTAGATGCAAATGGTACAGCAATCCCTCTGAAACAGTTCAAATGGTCAGGACTCATCAGACTGTGCAAAATAATGTAGTTGTCACCCAGTGATCAACAGCTTTAAAGCTACAGCAAAATCTATATTTTTCATTGAAGTTTAAAAAGTATATATTTTTCTTTCTCTGCCATAAATCTTGAAATAACATTCTCAATTCATTCTCATGTTCTGCAAAGTCACGAGGATGATATTTGACTGATTTTGTTCCAGGGAATTCTCAGTGCTGTTGTATTAAAGGATTCGTCATGTTCAGTAGTACAGAAGCTAAACTGTTTCATGGAAAAAATGCTTGGAATGTTAGATCTGCTGTCAAAAATAAATGCAGTTGGTTGTAGCCCACACTCCATCATAGGCTGACGCTAGCTGATGCTGGTATTCCTTTGGTTCATACTTTTAACACTTGGAATTAGCAACAAGATGTTGTACAGCAAGATGGCCAAATGTACCACATTATAAGACTTTTCATTCATTGTAACACAAAGGCAAAATGATTCAACAGTACACAGCTCTCCCAATATTGTTTAACTAGTCAGACTTGCACATCTCTACAAAGTGGCCCTTTACCAATACATGACCTTTGCAATACAGCATGGCTGGTGTTTATCACTGTCTGTCAGCGTGAAATCGCTCAAATTGGAGGTCAGCTTTACACATCGAAGGAAAACCACTGATCTGCCTCCCACTCAGCTACAGTAACAGTGTGCAGCAGATTTGAATGCAGCACCAAAAAAGGAGCTGTTCAGTAAATAAGGAGAGACTTGGCAGACCACGCTTCCTCAAGGCATGTAGGGAAGAAATAATCCCACTGAAGGTGTGGTCTGGGAAAAAACATACCCTCACTCTATTTTGTGTGTGTGTGTGTGTGTGTGTGTGTGTGTGTGTGTGTGTGTGTGTGTGTGCGTGTGTGCGTGCGTGCGTGCGTGCGTGTGTGTGCGTCTGCATCTACGTAATACTGTCGGTAAAAAGGCACTCCGCGTGTTTAAACTGAAGATATCCTTTGCACCCCATCAGTCAGCGTGCACTCACTTATTTCCATGTCTAGCTGCACTCTTTACTTCCTCTCCTCTCTTGCAGCGACTTCTCTTCTCCTTTATGAGACCTCCTCTCATTCTTTGCCTCATTGAAGGCACATCTGCGTGCCTAAATGATAGTAACGGCAGCAACTAATTCAGTGAGCCTTGTTTTGAAAGACGATGCATAACACACTGCACCTTTCGGAAGACCATGGGTATACAGCATCATGTAAGACTTGTTATCTATCTGAGAGGTTCTGAAGAAACATGATAGTCATCATAACCTCGTGTCACGTAACTTTACAAACATCTCTGCCCCTCAGTATCTTCCACCTATGCCTCTTTCAATGAATCGAGTTAGCAGCATTTATAGGGGAAAGTGGCTGTAGACCGTTTCATCTCCCTCAACACAGCTACTGCTGCTACTGTTCCGACTATCAGCATTGATATCAATCCTCTCCACATTAAATCCTCATCTGACATCAGACATCAACCGATCAGAGCAGGCCAGTGTGTGCAGCAGGCCAGTGTGTGCAGCAGGGCGTTGGGCTCTTGCAGGGATATATTGGCATGTGCTTTGACCGAAAATGGCAAAGCAGCTGTGGTCTTTAAGGACGTTCCCTGCTGCCGTCTCATTGGACGCTTAGCATCAACAGGCATCTGCTCACAACCAGCTCTGGAATGTCTTATGGTTACTCCTCGCAAGCAAGGCCTGAGCCCGCACCCATTTTCTTCCTGTTTTGAGTGTGTCTCTCTCTCTCTCTGTATGTGTGTGTGTGTGTGTGTGTGTGTGTGTGTGTGTGTGTGTGTGTGTGTGTGTGTGTGTGTGTGTGTGTGTGTGTGTGTGTGTGTGTGTGTGTGTGTGTGTGTGTGTGTGTGTGTGTGATTGTCTATGTGTGTGTGTGTGTGTGTGTGTGTGTGTGTGTGTGTGTGTGTGTGTGTGTGTGTGTGTGTGTGTGATTGTCTATGTGTGTGTGTGTGTGTGTGTGTGATTGTCTATGTGTGTGTGTGATTGTCTATGTGTGTGTGTGATTGTTTATGTGTGTGTGAGAGAGAGAGAGAGAGAGAGAGAGAGAGAGAGAGAGAGAGAGAGAGAGAGAGAGAGAGAGAGAGAGAGAGAGAGAGAGAGAGAGAGAGAGAGAGAGAGAGAGAGAGAGAGAGAGAGAGAGAGAGAGAGAGAACGAGAACATTGTGTTAGCTAACTCGAGTACAGATGCAGTACCTCAATACTCTTCAGACTTCAGTTCCTTGTTCCATTTCCTTAATGGCCTCTGATTGGTCAAAGGATTTGAAGGTCTCAACCATATTGCTTTCACCAACCAAATCCAATCAAATCTGTGGTAATGAGGTGAAGAAGATGAGAAAAAGAAGACAGAATGCCCTGTTGGGTAAACCTATGGATATTATCTGGTGTAATCTGTCTTGTCTCTGTTGGCTTCCACCTCTTTTACTGTTGTATTTAGCCTCACCTGACCTCTGGCCTACTGGTATCCCCCTTTCCCTTTACGGCCCTCACTGTCTGCTTCTGCGAAGCACTGGCACTCTCTGTACTCCATGTGCCTTTTCCTCTCTCGCCCTCTTGTGGCATAATAATAGCTTTTGTTTTTCAGCAAAACAGCTTTAGGTAAGAGTTCCTATTTAGATATTTTGATTTCAGATTCAACCCAACTGACACTACCTACCTAGAGAGTTGTCATCTGTATTTTTCATAGCTGTTTACATACCACCACAGTCAGAGGCTGGCACGAAGACAGCGTTGAATGAGTTGTATTCCGCCATAAGCAAACAAGAAAACTGTCACCCAGAGGCGGCGCTCCTCGAAGCCGGGGACTTTAATGCAGGGAAACTTAAATCCGTTTTACCAAATTTCTATTAGCATGTTAAATGTGCAACTAGAGGGAAAAAAACTCTGGACCACCTTTACTCCACACACAGAAACGCATACAAAGCTCTCCCTCGCCCTCCATTTGGCAAATCTGAACATAATTCTATCCTCCTGATTTCTGCTTACAAGCGAAAATTAAAGCAGGAAGCATCAGTGACTAGATCAATAAAAAAGTGGTCAGATGCTAAGCTACAGGACTGTTTTGTTTTGCAGACTGGAATATGTTCCGGGATTCCTCCGATGGCATTGAAGACTACACCACATCAGTCACCGGCTTCATCAATAAGTGCATTGATGACGTCGTACCCACCATGATTGTATGTACATACCCCAACCAGAAGCCATGGATTACAGGCAACATCCGCACTGAGCTAAAGGCTAGAGCTGCCGCTTTCAAGGAGCAGGTGTCACGGGTTACTAGGAGTGTAAGGTAGGAGTCAGGCGCAGAGAGCAGAGGGTTCAATGATTTGTATAATTTAATTCTCCGGAAAAAACGGTCACGCCAAACACAGAGCGCATACACACTGACCAACCCAGAACACAGGGCAAACGATCCAGAGAACAAAACACATCCACAATCGACAGAGAACACAAAATAATCCTGCACAAACCTAAGCGGGCCTAACAGGCTTAAATAGACCAAAATCAAGAAACACAAAAAGGAACAGGTGCAACTAATAAGACTAAACTAACAGAAAAGGAGAAAGAGATCGGTGGCGGCTAGTAGACCGGCAACGACGACCGCCGAGCACCGCCCGAACATGCAGGGAAGCCACCTTCGGTGGGAGTCGTGACAGCAGGACTCTAACCCGGAAGCTTATAAGAAATCCCGCTATGCTCGCTTCGAGGCAAATAATACTGAAGCATGCGTGAGAGCACCAGCTGTTCTGGAAGACCGTGTGATCACACTCTCCGCAGCCTATGTGAGTAAGACCTTTAAACAGGTCAACATTCACAAGATTGCAGGCCCAAACGGATTACCAGGACGTGTACTGCTAGCATGCGCTGACCAACTGGCAAGTGTCTTCCCTGACATTTTCAACCTCTCCCTGTCTGAGTCTGTAATACCAACATGTTTCAAGCAGACCACCATAGTGCCTGTGCCCAAGAACACTAAGGTAACCTGCCTAAATGACTACCGACGGTGGAGCAGGTTGAGAGCTTCAAGTTCCTTGGTGTCCATAAACAAACTAACATGGTCCAAGCACCCCAAGACAGTCGTGAAGAGGGCACGACAAAACCTATTCCCCCTCAGGAGACTGAAGAGATTTCCCATGGGTCCTCAGATCCTCAAAAGGTTCTACAGCTGCACCATCGAGAGCATCCTGACTGGTTGCATCACTGCCTGGTATGGCAACTGCAAGGCCTCCAACCGCAAGGCACTACAGAGGGTAGTGCAAACGGCCCAGTACATCACTGTGGCCAAGCTTCATGCCATCTAGGCCCTCTATACCAGGCGGTGTCAGAGGAAGGCCCTAAAAATTGTCAAAGACTCCAGCCACCCTAGTCATAGACTGTTCTCTCTGCTACCGCACGGCAAGTGGTACCGGAACACCAAGTCTAGGTTCAAGAGGCTTCTAAACAGCTTCTACCCCCAAGCCATGAGACTCCTGAACACCTAATCAAATTGCTACCCAGACTATTTGCATCCCCCCACCCCTATTTTACACCGCTGCTACTCTCTGTTGTCATCATCTATGCATAGTCACTTTAATAACTCTACCTACAGTTGAAGTCGGAAGTTTACATACACTTAGGTTGGAGTCATTAAAACTTGTTTTTCAACCACTCCACAAATTTCTTGTTAACAAACTATAGTTTTGGCAAGTCGGTTAGGACATTTACTTTGTGCATGACACAAGTAATTTTTCCAACAATTGTTTACAGACAGATTATTTCACTTATAATTCACTGTATAGCAATTCCAGTGGGTCAGAAGTTTACATACACTAAGTTGACTGTGACTTTAAACAGCTTGGAAAATTCCAGAAAACGATTTTCTGACTTTAGAAGCTTCTGATGGGCTAATTGACATCATTTGAGTCAATTGGAGGTGTACCTGTGGATGTATTTCAAGGCCTACCTTCAAACTCAGTGCCTCTTTGCTTGACATCATGGTTAAATCAAAAGAAATCAGCCAAGACCTCAGAAAAAAAATTGTAGACCTCCACAAGTTCGGTTCATCCTTGGGAGCAATTTCCAAATGCCTGAAGGTACCACGTTCATCTGTTCAAACAATAGTATGTAAGTATAAACAACATGGGACCATGCAGCCGTCATACCGCTCAGGAAGTAGACATGTTCTGTCTCCTAGAGATGAATGTACTTTGATGCGAAAAGTGCAAATCAATCCCAGAACAACAGCAAAGTACCTTGTGAAGATGCTGGAGGAAACAGGTACAAAAGTATCTATATCCACAGTAAAACGAGTCCTATATCGACATAACCTGAAAGGCCGCTCAGCAAGGAAGAAGCCACTGCTCCAAAACCACCATAAAAAAGCCAGACTACGGTTTGCAACTGCACATGGAGACAAAGATCGCACTTTTTGGAGAAATGGTCTGATGATAGAAAAATATAACTGTTTGGCCATAATGCCCATCGTTATGTTTGGAGGAAAAAGGGGGAGGCTGCAAGCCGAAGAACACCATCCCAACCGTGAAGCACGGGGGTGGCAGAATCATGTTGTGGGGGTGTTTTGCTGCAGGAGGGACTGGTGCACTTCACAAAATAGGTGACAGCATGAGGAAGGAAAATTATGTGGATATATTGAAGCAACATCTCAAGACATCAGTCAGAAAGTTAAAGCTTGCTCGCAAATGGGTCTTCCAAATGGACAATGACCCCCAGCATACTTACAAAGTTGTGGCAAAATGGCTTAAGGACAACAAAGTCAAGGTATTGGAGTGGCCATCACAAAGCCTTGACCTCAATCCTATAGAAAATGTGTGGGCAGAACTGAAAAAGCAAGGAGGACTACAAACCTGCCTCAGTTACACCAGCCCTGTCAGGAGGAATGGGACAAAATTCACCCAACTTATTGTGGGAAGCTTGTGGAAGGCTACCTGAAACGTTTGACCCAAGTTAAACAATTTAAAGGCAATGCTACCAAATACGAATTGAGTGTATGTAAACTTCTGACCCACTGGGAATGTGATGAAATAAATAAATGCTGAAATATATCATTCTGTCTGCTATTATTCTGACATTTCACATTCTTAAAATAAAGTGGTGATCCTAACTGACCTAAGACAGGGAATTTTTACTCCGATTAAATGTCAGGAATTGTGAAAAACTGAGTTTAAATGTATTTGGCTAAGGTGTATGTAAACTTCCGACTTCAACTGTACATGCACATATTACCTCAACTAACCGGTGCCCCCGCACATTGACTCTGTACCGGTTCCCCCCTGTATATAGTCTCACTATTGTTATTTTACTGCTGCTCTTTAATTACTTTTTACTTTCTATTTCTAATTCTTATCCGTATTTTTTTTTAAACTGCATTGTCGGTTAAGGGCTCGTAAGTAAGCATTTCACTGCTGTATTCGGCGGATGTGACTAATAACATTTGATTGGATTTGAAACAGAAACAGAAACAGAAAACTCTCATTCCTGATGGTGAGTGGTCGACTACCTTTGTATTTTGAGTGAATAGCTGGATAATAGACCATGGCTCATACTGTATATGACCTACCAAGCCCTGCTTTTGATAAGCATCTGTTTACACTTGTCTTGACTAGTCTTTTGGGTTTTGGAGTTAGGTTACAAACTGTGATCCTCCCATTGCTGGAAATATTTTCCAAGCTTATCCCATACACAATGGTTGATTTCAGTGTAAGGTACAACACCTGTTGTATTTGGCACATGTGACAAATAAAATTGGATTTGATTTGTAAGACTCATCTCAGCCGGAGTACTCACCATCATAGCAAAACCTAAACACCATCATTCTCACATATTATCCAATAGCAATGTTGTTCAGATTTGTTTTAGAAAGAGACAGAGGATCTTAGGATACATCGCATTTCTAGTTGTCTTTAAAAGTGAACCATGAATAGCAGACATGAAATAATATAATATTCTCAATCTGTGTGATATTGCTTCAAACAGTGCTTCTCCATTTTGTGAGATCCTCTGTGATTCACTGACTTGCCTAGTTAAATAAAAGTTAAATAATAAAAAACTAAAAAACAATGCCAGTGCCTCTTCTAACCTCAACCCAGTGTTGACCACAACTCATGGACCAGTGGCAACACACCAGTGGGCCGCAAACCAATATCTGGAAAATACTGCTCTAAATACTATCATAACATTCACAAAGAATCCTACATGTTCACAAAGATATAATCAGAAAATGTCATACAGTGTATTGCATAGGCCAGGAAATTAGTGTCTGATGGCTCTGTTTTGTCTGCAGAATTGTATTGTTCCTTCTCCTGTTCGGGAATTCTCCAATTACTTCTGGGAAATTCTCAATTGTCAATCTCAGGAAGATGTCCTTTTCCCTTTTTAGATGAGGCTTTGGCGAATTCATATTTGGTTTGGAAGTGTGGATGGGGGCAAGGTTGATTACTGCACTTTTATAAATAGTGGACTTCATTCTGTATTTCCCCTCGCGGGGAGGTCAGGAAATGTCTGCATCCTGTCACCAGTGGATTTTGGCACAACTTTCACCTGATTCCATTAATATTGGAAAGGGCCTAATTAACATGAATACTATTGTCCATATATAGAAATTAAGAAAGAAAACTGTTTGTTAGAAATTCATAAAATGAGTACATGTAAATGTATAAACATTTTGTTCATGTTCAGGTCACATGGTCCAGAAAAAACTCTTCGATCTTGTAATGAGTATCGACCTCTTTTGATCACAAGGTCACGATTAACAAAATAACACATTTGCGATGCAGCAAGACTTTCTTGAGACCACATGATTTATGAGTCATCTGCCTCTTAAAAGTGTCTCGAGCCCTAATGGACCACTAGTAGAAACATGCCTCAATATAAATCTCTTTGGTGCACGGTGGCACACACATGGGTTTCAAATTACTGTGCGCAAATTATGCTTATGTATATATGCATCATATGAAACCATCATGGTTGTTCTGCATGCAGCATTGCTGTATCTGACAATTGGCATCTCCATGAATCAAAAACATTGTATAAACAAATAGGCTCACGTACAGAAACATTTTGATTAATGAAAGCGAGCCACACACATATTTTTGGTTATAGGTTTTATTGCTCCTTGCTTTGTAACTAAAATGTTGGGAGTCATCACTTGTTAATACTGCATACAGCTTGAAACAGCTGAACATTTTGTTCTGTGATGCTCACCCAGTAGAACTGAGAAGTCAACACAAACATTCACAACAGTCTTCAGTCATTCAATCCCAGTCAAATTCATTCTGATAGTTCTGACTAAACTGGTTAATTTAACCGGGTTTTAAATTTGACCTGAAAATGTTTGTACATTGTAGAGTCCATTGCATAAATCTTTAAAATACAACAGTAATAGAAAATCTGCAGTCAGGCTACGCCATTATAAATAACACATTTAATTAAAAATACTTTTATTAAATACAGCTTTATCTTTACTATGGTAAATAACATCGACATATAATAAAATATATCACAAAGTGATGCTCTCTGCATCCCATCCTTTTAACATAAAAGATACTCAAGATGTCCAATTGCACTTTCTTCTGTGCACAAATTCAGTCTGAATGCTTGTGCAATGTCCCCAAAACCCTGTCCCAGTGTGTGAAGTACGGAGCATAGTTGGACTTGAACTTCAGATGGTGCAGGTCGTGGTGTGGAGCTCCACCGTAGAGCCCAAAGGGCACCAGTCTATGCGTGGACCAGGGCAGGTCATAGCCAGAGTGGTCCTCCACAGAAAGCCAGATATTCAGAACATAGAAGAGCATCTCTGTCAGGGGGTGGCAGCCCAGCAGCAGAGGGTTGACCCCAGCGAAGAATCCCAGTGACAGGGTTTCCCAGGCCCCAGAGTACTCAGTGGTCAGGGCGAAGGTGGATGTGTGCTTGTGATGCACCTTGTGGAATGTTCGGTACAGCCAGGGCACCTTATGGTGCAGCAGATGCCAGATGAAATATTGAAAGTCGAACAGCAGGAGGCAGGCGACCACGTCCCAGATGAGACGCAGCGTTCCAGGGGCCTCGGCTATGAAGCTGGCTGGTCTCCAGAACCAGTGCAGCACAGTGAGAGGGAAGAGGAAGACTACATGGTTGTAGAGGGAGTGAGCCAGGCAGCTCCACATCATGGTCCAGGAGACATGGCTATTCTGCTGGATCTTAAAGGTCCTGATCCAGGCCAGCCTGGGGGAGAGGAGGTCCAGCACCACGAAGGGCAGGCAGAAGGTGAGGTAGACACTGAGGGAGAAAAGCACAGGGAAGAAAGGTGATCTGAGCCACGCATTATATCCCAGTATGAAGTCCCATAGGCTCTGTAGAAGCATTGTGTTCAGTCTTGTGTGTGAGCTTGACGTGCGTGTTTAAACAACCTCCTGCAAAAGCTCTCCCTTTTTATGAGTTCTCTGTGAAAAGTATCCGCCCACAGATGTCCTTATATAGCCTTACTAAACTTCCTGTTAACTTCTTACAGTGTCTTCAGAAAGTATTCATACCCCTTGACTTATTCCACACTTAGCTCAGTTATCTGATTCGGAGTATGATTGTTCTGTGTGCCTGTATTGAAAATCTCAATACAATCATTAAATAAATACATTTATAACCAGAAATGAGTGTTGTTCTAAGCTAAGGTATATCAAAGTTTCACTGTATTGCATAATGTTATCAAAGGGAAGAGGAGGACAAGGAGGAGGGGTGGGTTGAACATTTTTATTTTGCCAGGAGCAAACGACGTGGTGAGAGCTGATGGAGGTCTGACCCACTGACAGTCAGAGAGACTTTACCACTGTTACAACAGAGCTGTGACCCTCTGATGACTTAACCTGTGTAGCAGAATTCCTGTGAGAGCTGAGAACTAGGCATAGTGACTATGCAAACAGTAGGTGGTGCTGTTGATTGCTTTCTGTTTCCATTCCACTCATTTGCCTTCTATTCACATTCCAATGTGTGATGAAAGGAACTTTCCATTCATCAGTACTAGGGATGTGTTCCTGAACAGTATTATGTCAGTGCCAGAGGTCAAACAGAAAAGGAAACCTCTCATTCCTGATGATGAATGGTCAACTGCCTTGGTATTTAGAGTGAATAGCTGGATAATAGACCATTAGTCATTTATGATCTATCAAGCCCTGCTCTTGATAAACATCTGTTCACAAAACCACAGTAATTACAACATTTTGGACGCATTATGAGGAATGTCAAGATAACTTTCTGTAAACTGCATGTTGAAACTAACTAGGGGTTAGTTAGGGTCTAAAATCCATCCTCATCTCCACTTAAAAGTCTATCCATCTAACCTACGAATCACACTTTTAAACATATTTAAACAGGTTACACAGGAACCCATCATATCAGAGGCATCTTTAATGTTCACACACATGACAGCACAAGGAGAGCGCAGGAGTGAGTCAAGTGGTGACTCTCCCTTTCTGAGATAAGATAAGGTAAGTTCAGTTCCACTTGTCTTGACTGGTTCTTTGGAGTCAGGTTACAAATTGAGATCCTCCCATTTCGGAAAATCCAGTGTGTACTTTCCAAGCTTACCTCACGCACATTCCCAAATCTCAATTCTGATCCTATCTGTGACAGTGCCGACCGGATCTGTGGGTTTATTTTGGCTCCATCCTCAATCACACAATCTGCCTTCTACAACCAATGTCCTTAGTGAACCACTTTATATTGATCAAATCAAATGTTATTTGTCACATGCGCCGAATACCACAAGTGTAGACTTTACCGTGAAATGCTTACTTACAAGCCCTTAAACAACAGTGCAGTTCAAGAAGAAGAAAATATTTACCTAGTAGACTAAAATAAAAAACAATAATAAAAGTAACACAATAAGAATAACGAGGCTATATACAGGGGTCACCGGTACCGAGTCAGTGTGTGGGGGTACAGGCTAGTTGAGGTAATCTGTAGATGAAGGTGGGGGCGAAGTGACTATGCATATAACTATGCATATAACAAACAAACAGCGAGTGTTGATCTATACACAGCAAATTGGCCAGTGTTACCTCGTGTTGACTTTGCAGTGTAACATTTCTAGTGTTGATTCGGGTGTTACATGTACTCTGTAAGTGTAAGATTAACACCTATTGGTGTAAAAAAACCCGTTGTTGGTGTTAAACCAAAACCACGCACATCATTATCATATTTACCACCATGCCCTATTGCAGGCAGATTTTTAGATACTCCAGAAACTGTGTAGAAATGATAATGAATCTATATTTTTAAACAATTTAACCTCTGAACTATTTGTCTTCAATCACAGTATATTTTCAATATAGAGTTATTAGCGCCACTATTTAGCAGATTTGCTTGATTTTGTGGTCTCAAACCAGTGAGCATAATATTCTTCATCACGAATATAGGCAAAATGTAATTATTGACAATGAAAAAGGTGGGATTGTTGTTCCCTTGTCCAATAATTGGTACATTTACTATCAATATAGCATTAAAAGTAGTTTTCCAGATTGCATTTTGGCAACAAAAAAATCCTTTGTGAATATTGGATAACAACAGACAACCTGGTTCAATTCGGGTCTCGAGGCAAAACCTGTCGAGAACCACTGGTTTAGGTAGTCTCATATCTTAGTGTTCCCAACCAGGCAGTCAATCTGAATTCAGGTTGTGGGTGAATAAAAATTCTAAATTTACATTTAAGTCATTTAGCAGACGCTCTTATCCAGAGCGACTTACAAATTGGAAAGTTCATACATATTCATCCTGGTCCCCCCGTGGGGAATGAACCCACAACCCTGGCGTTTGCAAGTGCCATGCTCTACCAACTGAGCCACACGGGACCACTAAATGTTGGATATCCCCACTCTGGCTGCATTCCAAAAGGAATTACTCATCACTTTGCAAGCCAGCATAATGTGACTTGCAGGCCTGATGTGGCCTGAAAACCATGACTTTCAGGCCACTGTATTAGGGTAGAACTATGCCCATAAAATAAGGCCTTATGAAATATGTGCTTTATTGGGTAAAATCATATAATTTGAATGATAACATATTCATTTAGGAGATCATTTGGTTAAGGCCACAGGACTGAAAATGGATGAATGCCACAACTATTTCTCTGTCACTAACAAATACAGTCATTGGTGGTACACTGCATTCGGAAAGTATTCAGACCCCTTGACTTTCCACATTTTGTTACGTTACAGCCTGATTCTAAAATGGATTTCAAAAATAATTGATGAAGGAATTGGTTTCCTATATGTTCATTAACCAATTTAATTATACAAAGCAAACACTCTGTCCGTTTCTAAGAATATGTAAGATCCTTATTTGCATAAAATAGACATAGACCCGTGTCCAAATTAATCAATAGTGTTTATTCTCGAGAGTACTCTGACGTGCATATACAAAACTGTTCTTTTTATCCCTTCTATTACTAACGCACATACATAATAGGGAAAACCTAGAGGGCTTGAACTATTCTACCTTATCTCCACAGAGTTATAGCTTAGAGGTTCAACCATAGGTTAATGATCCCTTAGTTTTCTTTAGGCACACACACACAGACATTCCTTTCTACCCCCCTACATGCTACCAAACAAATAATCCTAATGGTTAAGTTTCTGGGTAGAATTATTTAATCATTTATCTTAACCCTTGATAAAATATTCTAACAATAATCCTCATAAATCTACACACAATACCCCATAATGGCAATGCGAAAACAGGTATTACTTTTTTTTGAAAATACCTTATTTACATAAGTATTCATACCCTTTGATATGAGACTCTAAATTGAGCTCAAGTGCATCTGTTTCCATTTATCAACTTGATTGGAGTACACCTGTGGTAAATTCAATTGATTGGACATGATTTGGAAAGGCACACATCTGTCTACACAAGGTCCGACAGTTGACAGTGCATCTCAGAGCAAAAAGCAAGCCATGAGGTTGAAGGAATTGTCTATAGAGCTCTTGACACAGGATTGTGTCAAGGCACAGATCTGGGGAAGTGTACCAAAACATTTCTGCAGCATTGAAGGTCCCCAAGAACACAGTGGCCTCCATCATTCTTAAATGGAAGACTCTTTCAATCGGGGGAGAAAGGCCTTGGTCAGGGAGGTGATCACTCTGACAGAGCTCCAGAGTTCCTCTGTGGAGATGGGAGAACCTTTCAGAAGGACAACCATCTCTGCAGTACTCCTCCAATCAGGCCTTTATGGTAGGGTGGCCAGACGGAAGCGACTCCTCAGTAAAAGGCACATGACAGTCTGCTTGGAGTTTGCCAAAAGGCACCTTAAGAACTCTGAGACCATGAGAAACTAGATTATTTTGACTGATGAGACCAATATTTAACTCTTTGGCCTGAATGACTAACGTCACATCTGGAGGAAACCTGGCACCATCCCTACAGTGAAGCATGGTGGTGGCAGAATCATGCTGTGGGGATGTTTTTCATCGGCAGAGACTGGGAAACTGGTCAGAATTGAAGGAAAGATGGATGGCGCTAAATAAAGGGAAATTCTTGAGGGAAACCTGTTTCAGTCTTCCAGAGATTTGACCCTGGGACGGAGGTTCACCTTCCAGCAGGACAATGACCCTAAGCATACTGATAAAGCAACACTCGAGTGGTTTAGGGGGAAACATTTAAATGTCTTGGAATGGCCTAGTCAAAGCCCAGACCTCAATCCAATTGAGAATCAGTGGTATGACTTAAAGATTGTTGTACACCAGCGGAACCCATCCAACTTGAAGGAGCTGGAGCAATTTTGCCTTGAAGAATGGGCAAAAATCACCGTGGCTAGATGTGCCAAGCTTATAGAGACATACCCCAAGAGACTTGCAACTGTAATTGCTACAAAAGGTAGCTCTACAATGTATTGACTTTGGGGGGGGGGTAAATAGTTATGCACGCTCAAGTTCTCCGTTTTTTGTCTAATTTCTTGTTTGTTTCACAATAAAAAATATTTTGCATCTTCAAAGTGGTAGGCATGTTGTGTAAATCGAATGATACAAACCCCCCATCAATCAATTAATTCCAGGTTGTAAGGCAACAAAATAGGAAAAATGGGGGTGAATGGGGGGTGAATACTTTCGCAAGCCACTGTATGTCATCAAATATCTCAGAACACTTGAACTGGAGCTTACAACTATAAATAAACATTCTTACGCATCATGGTCTTGAAAAATGTAAATTCTTTCAAGAAACATTAAAACACAAGGTTCTTTGAACTTGATTCAAGAGGAAACAGTGTTTAGGCCACCACTAAACTTTTGTTTGCTTGTAAAACAATATTTTCTAGGAATGTGTTTAAAACAAGAGAAAGAGATCATGATTATCAAAGGTTTACTGAGGAGCACTTATTGGTCTCTGGTGACCTCAGTGTCAGGACCCGGTGCGAGAAACAGTCACTAATAATGGGCAGAACCCAGAAGATGAGGCAGACACAGCAGTACTAGAGATGGTGGTTTAATAAAAAATAGATATCTTCCAAAATACAAAGAAAATCCACAAAGTGGTAAAAACAGCAAGGGAAAAAACAAACCTCAAAAGACCAATCCAAAAATACACGAGAACAAAACCAGAGAACCTCTGGAAAATCCAACAAGAGAAAAATGATCACAAAGGCTGGGGCTGGGTGCTAACATACAAACACTGAGCAAGGAACTGAGGAACACACAGGGTTTAAATACTAACAAGGGAATGACTTACAGGTGCAAACAATAATTAGGGCAAGAAAAACAAAAGGTACAAAAAAGGTGCAAGGGGGACATCTAGTGAACAAAACCTGAACAGTCCTGGCCAAAACCTGACACTCAGAAAGTATAAATCACACACAGGCAGATTTACTATATACAGTGGGGAGAACAAGTATTTGATACACTGCCGATTTTGAAGGTTTTCCTACTTACAAAGCATGTAGAGGTCTGTCATTTTTATCATAGGTACACTTCAACTGTGAGAGACGGAATCAAAAAATCCAGAAAATCACATTGTATGATTTTTAAGTAATTCATTTGCATTTTATTGCATGACATAAGTATTTGATCACCTACCAACCAGTAAGAATTCCGGCTCTCACAGACCTGTTAGTTTTTCTTTAAGAAGCCCTGTTCTGCACTCATTACCTGCATTAACTGCACCTGTTTGAACTCGTTACCTGTATAAAAGACACCTGTCCACACACTCAATCAAACAGACTCCAACCTCTCCACAATGGCCAAGACCAGAGAGCTGTGTAAGGACATCAGGGATACAATTGTAGACCTGCACAAGGCTGGGATGGGCTACAGGACAATAGGCAAGCAGCTTGGTGAGAAGGCAACAACTGTTGGCGCAATTATTAGAAAATTGAAGAAGTTCAAGATGATGGTCAATCACCCTCGGTCTGGGGCTCCATGCAAGATCTCACCTCGTGGGGCATCAATGATCATGAGGAAGGTGAGGGATCAGCCCAGAACTACACAGCAGGACCTGGTCAATGACCTGAAGAGAGCTGGGACCACAGTCTCAAAGAAAACCATTAGTAACACTCTACGCCGTCATGGATTAAAATCCTGCAGCGCACGCAAGGTCCCCCTGCTCAAGCCAGCGCATGTCCAGGCCCGTCTGAAGTTTGCCAATGACCATCTGGATGATCCAGAGGAGGAATGGGAGAAGGTCATGTGGTCTGATGAGACAAAAATAGAGCTTTTTGGTCTAAACTCCACTCGCCGTGTTTGGAGGAAGAAGAAGGAGGAGTACAACCCCAAGAACACCATCCCAACCGTGAAGCATGGAGGTGGAAACATCATTCTTTGGGGATGCTTTTCTGCAAAGGGGACAGGACGACTGCACTGTATTGAGGGGAGGATGGATGGGGCCATGTATCGCAAGATCTTGGCCAACAACCTCCTTCCCTCAGTAAGAGCATTGAAGATGGGTCGTGGCTGGGTCTTCCAGCATGACAACGACCCGAAACACACAGCCAGGGCAACTAAGGAGTGGCTCCGTAAGAAGCATCTCAAGGTCCTGGAGTGGCCTAGCCAGTTTCCAGACCTGAACCCAATAGAAAATCTTTGGAGGGAGCTGAAAGTCCGTATTGCCCAGCGACAGCCCCGAAACCTGAAGGATCTGGAGAAGGTCTGTATGGAGGAGTGGGCCAAAAGGAAAACGTATGATCTCTGTAATTGCAAACAAAGGTTTCTGTACCAAATATTAAGTTCTGCTTTTCTGATGTATCAAATACTTATGTCATGCAATAAAATGCAAATTAATAACTTAAAAATCATACAATGTGATTTTCTGGATTTTTGTTTTAGATTCCGTCTCTCACAGTTGAAGTGTACTTATGATAAAAATGACAGACCTCTACATGCTTTGTAAGTAGGAAAACCTGCAAAATCGGCAGTGTATCAAATACTTGTTCTCCCCACTGTATACACTAAAATGTACAAGGACATATTTAACAGTGTATAGTAAAAACTGCTGACAGATAATGTTACAGTCTTGGAGTACATCAAGACCAGGCAAATTCAAATCTAAACCAATTCCTTAAACTGTGTGAAATGTGAATACAAAGAGGTCTTTTCATTGAAGTATGACTCACACCAACCCACACAAACTATGATAAATCAGAGCAGTAGTCAATCGTTATTAGCACCATTCTCTATCATTCATATCATCTGCCTAGTACTTTCACAACAATATCCTGCTGTTGCAATGCCTATTACATTAAAACAAATATTGTGTTGTAATGCATTTTTATGTAATGCTGTTGTTGTAATGCTGAGAAGCTCAAAAACCCAAATGACCCAAACCTTTACAATTTCAAAGCTTTTCTATTTCAGTACACATTGTTTGGGCAAAGGAACATTGTTGTCTTACATGAATTTTATACTATCACTTTTTTAGATCACTGTCTGAATTTGCATCTTGTGAGTGTGAGCATCAGTGTGTGTCTGTGTTCGTGTGTGTCTGTGCGCAATTAAACTACTGTATGATCTATATTTTTTTTATCTTTGAAATTTATGTTTTCAATTTTTCTGTTTGGAAGGATAAGTGACAGTATTTGATGCTTCAACCAAGATAGAAGACATTACATTTCACCACAGTGGAGATTATAAATGACCCTTTCCTCCACTTATTAACTCTCTACTAAGATGGATGTTTATGTTTGTAGTTTGACTGCTATTATGGCAGTGTGTCTAATCCAAAAACCTTTGTGGACATAAACTTGGCATTTAGGCCTCGATTCAATCTGTAGTGCTGAAGAGCTGCGCTACAGCCCTATAAATTTAAAGGCAACGTTCCCGCGTTAGCGGAGACTGCATTCACGGTAAAAGCTGCATACGTTGGCTCAATCGGAAATTACCTTTGAATGTGAACCTTGCTATAAAGCGGATCTTCAGCGCTACGGATTGAATTGAGCCCTCGTTTCTGAGCTTTTTTCAGGACACAATGATCTTGTAAGTTCCAGGAGATGTTGAGTAACTATGGATGTCCTGAAGAGGAGCATCAGTTTCATTATTTTAAGCTTTTACAAAACTAAAGCAATGGCAGAAGTCTAGATTACCATATGTGTCCCACTTTAGTGTTTAACTGAAGATATTATCGCAAGAGATAAAATTCACTTAGGGGAAAATCTAGAATCACTTTTTCTTATTCAAACGTCTGTTGACGTACAAAGTCATGTTTTCTGTCTTAAGGTACAAGTGGATGAGTGTTTGTGGGATTGGCCTGAGGTGTCATGTAGTATAAATGATTGGAGACAGGCGCAGGAATTCGAAATAGGGGGTTTTAATTAGAGGTCGACCGATTAATCGGAATGGCCGATTTCAAGTTTTCATAACAATCGGAAATCTGTATTTTTTTTTACACCTTTATTTAATCTTTATTTAACTAGGCAAGTCAGTTAAGAACACATTCTTATTTTCAATGACGGCCTAGGAACGTTCTGCCTCAGGGGCAGAACGACAGATTTTTAACCTTGTCAGCTCGGGGGATCCAATCTTGCAACCTTACAGTTAACTAGTCCAATGCTCTAACACCTGATTACATTGCACTCCGAGGAGCCTGCCTGTTACGCGAATGCAGTAAGCTAAGGTAAATTGCTAGCTAGCATTAAACTTATCTTATAAAAAACAATCAATCAATGACTGTCATTGCTCCAATGTGTACTTAATCAATGCCTTTCTTAAAATCAATACACAAGTATATATTTTTAAACCTGCATATTTACCTAAAAGAAATCCAGGTTAGCAGGCAATATTAACCAGGTGAAATTGTGTCATTTCTCTTGCGTTCATTGCACGCAGAGTCAGGGTATATGCAACAGTTTGGGCCGCCTGGCTCTTTGCGAACTAATTTGCCAGAATTTTACGTAATTATGACATAACATTGAAGGTTGTGCAATGTAACAGGAATATTTAGACTCATGGATGCCACCCGTTAGATAAAATATGGAACGGAATAAACGTTTTGTTTTCGAGGTGATAGTTTCCGGATTAGTCAAAGGTATATGGTTTAGGGAGAAATAGTCGACGCGTTATAATAATAACTTAATAACCATTATTAAAATAGGATTTCCTGCATATAGAAATTACATTTTTTTGTTTTCAACATTCATCACAGGTAACTTAAACTCTATTTTTATTCAAACAGTTGAGAGTATTTGTCTCCTAAGCAGACTCTTCAGTATCATTGTCACTTCAGAGCTGTGTGTGTGTGTGTGTATTTATGTATTATATTAAGTTAAAATAAAAGTGTTCATTGTTCATTCAGTATTGTTGCAATTGTCATTATTACAAAAATGTGTGTGTGTGTGTGTATGATATATGTATAAAACATGTATTTATATTTTTTATAAATCGGCATCGGCTTTTTTGTCCTCCAATAATCGGTATCGGTATCGGCGTTGAAAAATCATAATCGGTCGACATCTAGTTTTAATACTCCACTCAAAAATTCAACATGCCATGAAAGGCACGGGGACGAAGCCCAAAACAAACACATATACAAAAACACAGGGATGTAACCCAAACAAAAGAGTGAGATTAAACCTCTAATAAATACACGGGACGAGACCCGTAATAACAAGTGCACAACAATACACGGGACAAGACCTGTAATAACGAGTACACAATACACGCAGTACGAAAGCCGAAACAACAAAGCACAGGTACTCACAAAACCAACGGACATGGGAACAATAACCGACAAGACAAATGGTGAACAGAGGGCACATACATATACAATTACTAATCAAGGGAAATGGAATCAGGTGTGCGTAATGAGACAGTTCCGTGACACCTAGAGAGAAAAAAAAAGAAACGTCCTCTCACTGTCAACTGCGTTTATTTTCAGCAAACTTAGCATGTGTAAATATTTGTATGAACATAACATGATTCAACAACTGAGACATAAACTGAACCAGTTCCACAGACATGTGTCACGCCCTGGCCTTAGTTATCTTTGTTCTCTGTAATATTTTGGTTAGGTCAGGGTGTGACAGGGGGGATGTTTGTGTGTATTTGTCTCGTCTTGGGTGGTTGTATGGTATAGGGGGGTTTGGTAGAGTATATGGGTTTGTGTTTGAGTGTAGGTGTCTAGGTATGTCTATGGTTGCCTGAATGGTTCTCAATCAGAGACAGCTGTCATTCATTGTCTCTGATTGGGAGCCATATTTAAGGCAGCCATAGGCATTAGGCTATTGTGGGTAATTGTCTATGTGTAGTGTTTAGTGTCAGCACTATTTTGTTTGATATAGCTTCACGGTCGTCTGTTTTTTGTTCGTTTGTTCGTCTTCATAATAAAAGAAGATGTCTTTCTATCACGCTGCGCCTTGGTCCACTCTGCCTCATTACGACGATCGTGACAACATGTGACTAACAGAAATTGAATAATGTCTCCTTGAACAAAGGGGGGGTCAAAATCAAAAGTAACAGTCAGTATCTGGTGTGGCCACCAGCTGCATTAAGTACTGCAGTGCATCTCCTCTCCATGGACTGCACCAGATTTGCCAGTTCTTGCTGTGAGATGTTACCCCACTCTTCCACCAAGGCACCTGCAAGTTCCCGTGCATTTCAGGGGAGAATGGCCCTAGCCCTCACCCTCCGATCCAACAGGTCCCAGACGTGCTCAATGGGATTGAGATCTGGGCTCTTCGCTGGCTATGGCAGAACACTGACATTCTTGTCTTGCAGGAAATCACGCACAGAATGAGCAGTATGGCTGGTGGCATTGTCATGCTGGAGGGTCATTTCAGGATGAGCCTGCAGGAAGGGTACCACATGAGGGAGGAGGATGTATTCTCTGTAACGCACAGCGTTGAGATTGCCTGCAATGACAACAAGCTCAGTCCGATGATGCTGTGACACACCGCCCCAGACCATGATGGACCTCCACCTCCCTATCGATCCCGCTCCAGAGTACAGGCCTCGGTGTAACACTCATTCCTTCGATGATAAACGCGAATCCGACCATCACCCCTGGTGAGACAAAACCGCGACTCGTCAGTGAAGATCACTTTTTGCCAGTCCTGTCTGGTCCAGCGATGTTGGGCTTGTGCCCATAGGCGACGTTGTTGCCGGTGATGTCTGGTGAGAACCTGCCTTACAACAGGCCTACAAGCCCTCAGTCCAGCCTCTCTCAGCCTATTGCGTACAGTCTGAGCACTAATGGAGGGATTGTGCGTTCCTGGTGTAACTTGGGCAGTTGTTGTTGCCATCCTGTACCTGTCCCGCAGGTGTGATGTTTGGATGTACCGATCCTGTGCAGGTGTTGTTACACATGGTCTGCCACTGCGAGGACGATCAGCTGTCTGTCCTGTCTCCCTGTAGCGCAGTCTTAGGTGTCTCACAGTAATTTGCAATTTATTGCCCTGGCCACATCTGAAGTACTCATGCCTCCTTGCAGCATGCCTAAGGCATGTTCACGCAGATGAGCAGGGACCCTGGGCATCTTTCTTTTTGTGTTTTTCAGAGTCAGTAGAAAGGCCTCTTTAGTGTACTAAGTATTCATAACTGTGACCTTAATTGCCTACTGTCTGTAAGCTATTAGTGTCTAACGACCGTTCCACAGGTGCATGTTTATTAATTGTTTATGGTTCATTTACGAATTATCGTTGAAAAACAGGGTCCTGAATAAAGGATGTTTCTTTTAATGCTGAGTTTATTTTTGGCTACATTACAGACCATTACTAGAAATCCCACGAGACAGTAACAGTTAATGAGATTGGATGTCAATTATTTGACTAGGCTACCTGTATTTGACATTGTGTTGTTATTTCGCTGAACACTAGATGGTTTGATTTGATTTTTGGCAGTGAAACGAGGCTACTCAGGCGAGAAAAAAAACTCACCCAAATGTATAGCCCCGTTGGAAAATATAAATGGACTGTTTGAAAATGTGAAGGATTTTTCCCCCAAAAAAATAAACGGAAGAAATGTTTTATTATAATTAATAATTTTATTTGGCGTACCCCCGTGGCATTGCATACCCCAGTTTGTGAATACCTGCACGACACGTTTGCATTTCCTGCACAACAGGAAAATTCTCTTCAACAAAGGAGTGATCAAATTAAGATCCTACATCCGTAAGACTCATCTCAGCCTGAGTACTTACCATCATAGCAAAACCTAAACATCATTCTCAGCTATTACCCACTATCAGTGTAGTTCAAATTTGGTTTGGGAAGAGACAGAGGATCATAGGATCCATCTTCCTTCTTGTTGTCTGTAAAAGTGAACCACAAATAGCAGACATGAAATAATATAATATTCTCAATCTGTGTGATATTGCTTCAAACAGTGGTTCCCCACTTTGTGACTCAGTGATTAAACAAAGCCAGTTCCTCTTCTAACCTCAACCCAGACTTGACCACAACCCATTGACTACTGGCGACCCACCAGTGGGCCGCAAACCACTATCTGGATAACACTGCTCTAAATGCTACTGTATCATAATATTCACAGAGAATCCTACATGTTCATAAACATGTAATCATAAAATGTCATAAATTATACAATGGGTAGGTCTAATCCTGAATGCTGATTGGTTAAAATCGCATTCCAGCCAGTGCCTATTCCACAAATTGCCACCAGCTAAATCTATGCCTATAAAATGCCTATTTACTCTATTCCATCTGACTGCGCAATTTACTGTCTCATCAGCCCAGCAAGGCAACTTATAAACTTGATCTCCATTATTGAAAGCATCTAGACATCTAGATTTGTATAAACATTGCTGTCTGTCTCTCCGACATTTGCAACATTGTTTCAATATTCAAATCTCCTGCTGTCCCATGGTAATGAATGTGTCGGGAGTCGGGACGAGACAGACAGGCAGGCAGCATTTCTCAACAAGTCGAAATCATGAATCAGCTGGCATCATTTTAATGGATATATACAAAAAAATGTCAATTGAAGAAGGTACAACAAAACGCAGCTAATTTGCTGTCTTTCCAGCTTCAGTTTGACGTGGTTGTGTTACTGTAGCTGTGATGTTGGCTAGCTCCTCCGAACAACAGTGTCCTGACGAGTGAGCACATTTTCTATGCCAGGCGAAATCACGCCTCATTAGCTCATTGTTATGGATGTATCCAAATAAATGTGACCCGATTCAGGAAACTAGGCGTATGTCGCAAGTCACGACTTCACAGGAGAGCTGTTTGAACATAAATTAAAAAAAATTGATCAAAATGTGTTTTTGGGCAGAAATTCCTTCTCGAACATGTGAACTTTCATGTGCCTTAATATCAAACTTGTATGCCTACTGTAAATACGGATAAAACATGTAAATTACGAGCCTAGTTGGTTTAGCCACGGAAAAAGCCAGCAACCTTCCCGCTAGCCATGATTGGCTGAGATAATGAGTGGGCTGGACATGCCGAGAGATGAGTTTGGATTGGTCTGCCATATAGCACACGTCTGTCTATTAGAGCTGGTCAGTATGTCTAGGTAATCATGTCAAACGTTTCTTTAAAAAAAATGTGTCACGTAGTAAAACTGCATAAACCTAGTTAAAGGGTACTGTTAGCTAGCTAACGTTAGCCGGCTGGCTCGCTAGCTAACGTTATGTGTATGCTCTCCACTTTCTGGAGGACCCAGTTTTGAAATCAGTGGAATTCGAGCATGATACTGTAGCTAAGGAGATGGAGAAAACGCAAGTCTAGCTAGCTATCTAGCTACTTTTCTTAACAAAATACTCTCGTCTTAGTGTGCCAGAGCGCAGAATAACTGATACATTTTTGAATGCTCAACACCCGTTGAATATGGCCGGTGTCAGTAAATGTCGGCAACAAAGCATAATTCAATTGTTGCCAGCAGCACAGTTACAGTCACCAACGCTCTGGATAACATGAAAACTGCCTAACCAGCTCTGCTAGGGGGAGTAAAATGGTCAGGGTGGGGTGTTCTCTCATTACGTGTCTGGAAGTAGCTAGCCAAAGTTAGCCAGTTAGCTTGGGTGCTTGACTGTCGTTGTGAGGTCAGAGCTTTCGGAACAACCCTACTTTTTGGCCAGAGCGTCCAGTGTGAGCTCTGAATTCGAAATGCTCTGAAATTACGAATGGACAATCTGACAGCACAGTTGCAGTCACCAACGCTCTGGATAACATAACAGCCTAACGAGCTCTCCAAGGGCGAATAATGTTCAGTGAGCTGTTCTCTCTCTTGGATGTCTGGAAGTAGCTGGCAAGTTAGTACAGAACGCTCAGATCAACCCCTAAAGAGATGGGTTGGGCTAAGGGTTAAGAGGGTGTGAACAATGCTGAATGGGGGCGCTCCAATAGTAAAACCAAAACATTGAAAGACAGTTTTCTCAAAAGTGAGTTTACAAATTGATCAACTTTCAAAGAAGAATTATGTTCCCATTGTTTCTTCAAATGCAGTATATGATATACCATTTTGTAGCTCTGAGTCTCTACTTTTATCCAATGTAAAAACTGAAATTAAAATGTTGCTACATAAGACCGAATCCAGGTGGTGAGTCACAAATGTCACTATAAAACAGTTTAAACAAATGCAAAAGCAGCTACTTTGCTGTTATTCTGGCTAAACTTCTTGACGTGACTGTAAGTTAGCCGTAGTTGGCTAGCTAGCAAGCAAGGGATAAGACCGCTGCCAGCCAGTATGGCAATGGAACATTTAGAACGAACTACTGGGTCACGTCCATATATACAGAACAAAAAGACTGAACAACTTGGTCGCGTCTCTAGCAACCCTAGATTTGTGTATGGACTTTAAGGACACTATTTTCACTACCGGATGAAAAGTGTGCCCAAAGTAAACTACCTGCTACTCAGGCCCAGAAGCTAGGATATGCATATTATTATTAGTTTTGGATAGAAACACTCTGAAGTTTCTAAAACTGTTTGAATGATGTCTGTGAGTATAACAGAACTTATTTGGCAGGCGAAACCAAGGACAAACCATCCAGGATTTCTTTTTTTTGAGGTCACTCTCTTTTCAATGGGCTTTCAATGGGAATCTAGAATTCTAAGGCAGTTGCTTGCAGTTCCTATCCCTTCCACTGGATGTCAACAGTCTTTAGAAATTGGTTGATGTTTTTCCTTTGAGAAATGATGAAGTAGCCCTGTACAGAATGAGGGTCGAGTGAAGTGTACTGTTTGATAGAGGTGCGTGACATGAAAAGCACGCTCCACTTTGTTTTCCTCCGGTATTTAACGCAGTTTATTCCGTCTTAAATTTTATCGATTATTTACGTTTAAAAATACCTAAAGTTGGATTAGGAAAGTTGTTTGAAATGTTTGGATCAAGTTTACAGGTAACTAATTAGATAATGTATAGTCATGTTGCGCGAGTTGGAACCGGTGTATTTTCTGAATCATACACGCCAAATAAACGGACATTTTGGATATATAACGACAGAATTTATCGAACAAAAGGACCATTTCTGATGTTTAACGGACATATTGGAGTGCCAACAGAAGAAGATCTTCAAAGGTAAGGCATGCATTATATGTTATTTCCGACTTTTGTGTTGTGCCTGGTGGTTTGAATCATGATTTGCATGTGTATGTTTGCTGGGGTGCTGTCCTCAGATAATAGCATGGTTTGCTTTCGCCGTAAAGTCGTTTTGAAATCTGACACTGTGGCTGGATTAACAAGAAGTTCATCTTTAAACCGCTGTATAACACTTGTATGATTTATGAATTATTATTATGAGTATTTCTGTTTTTGAATTTGGCTCTCTGCTATTTCACTGGGTGTTGTCAAACAGGATTGGCACGCGAAGGGATCACTAAGAGGATATCTTGTGTAAGGATGAAATAGTATGAAGAAATGTATCAAAATAACATTTATGAAAATATGTCAATCATTATTTGAATATGTTGGTAACCCAACGTATAAAAGTGATAATGCCCGAGAAGCCGGTGTCCTGGAGGATATATTTGCACGGGTGTTACGAAGTCGAGTATTGCATTGCATAGACCAGCAAATTTGTGTCTGATGACTGCGGAGTTGTATTGTTCCTTCTTCTGTCGAGAATCCCCAATTACTTCTGGGAAATTGTCCATCTCAGGAAGTGTTTCTTTTCCCTTTTTAGAGGTTTTGGCAACTTCATGTTTATTTTGAGGTTCGGAGTGTGGATGGGGGGGGGGGGGGTCAGGGTTGATTACTGCAGTTTTATAAGAAGTGGACTTCATTCTGTACTTCCCCTCATGGGGAGGTCAGGAAATGTCTGCATCCTGTCACCAGGGTATTTTGGCACAACTTTAACCTAATTCCAGTAACATTGGAAAGGGCCTAATTAACATGGATACTATTGTCCATATCAGTTGCGACCCGTCATTCAGGGAAGGTGGGACAGAGACACATATTTAGCAACAAAAAAATGTTTGGATGCTTTACATTTTTTCATTCAATATCTTTGTTTTGCATGTTCATTGATTAATTAATCAATCTTATGCTACCCAAATATAAATAACTGTTACCCAAATAATAATGTGTTACTTGGGCTTGTTGCTCCCGTTACTGAAATGGTTGTTCCAGTTTAGATGGTTTCGGTCAGCAATTCTCAACTGGTGGGTCGAGAGGTTTTGAATGGGTCGGGAGTGTCTAAGTAAAAATATATATTTTTTGTTTTTATTTTTTGTATATGATTGTCTTTTATGAAAAATATTCCAGAAACTGTGTAGAAATAATTATGAATCTATATATTTTTTTTTATAATTTAACCTCTGAACATTTTTTTTTCAATCGCAGCAAATTTTCAATATAGATTTCTTAGAAGTGCTCTTTAGTGGATTTGGTTGATTTCGTGGTCTCAAGCCAGTGTGTCACGATCGTCGTAGTGATGAGACCAAGGCGCAGCGTGATTAGAATACATTCTTCCTTTTAATAATGAAGAACACTTAACAAACAATACAAAATAACAAAACCGAACGTGACCGCTATAATACTGAGTGCAAACATGCAACATCAACATAGACAATCACCCACGAAATACTCAAGGAATATGGCTGCCTAAATATGGTTCCCAATCAGAGACAACGATAAACAGCTGCCTCTAATTGAGAACCAATCTAGGCAACCATAGACATACAAAACACCTAGACCAGTAACAACCCCATAAACATACAAAAACCCTAGACAGGACAAAAACATATATCACCCTTATCACACCCTGACCTAACCACAAATAATAAAGAAAACAAAGAATACTAAGGTCAGGGCGTGACACAGTGAGCTTAACATTCTTTACCAAGAATATGGGCAAAATTGAATTATTGACAATGAAAAAGGTGGGATTGCTGTTCCCTCGTACATTTACTACCACTCTTAGTCTTCCCAATCTGAAAGTCTTTCTGAATTCAGGTTGTGGCTGAATAAAAATTCTAAATGTTGGATATCCCCACGCTGGCTGGATTCCAAAAGAAATTCCACATTACTTTGCAAGCTAGCATAATGTGACTTGCAGGCCTGAAGTAGTCTGAAAACCATGAGTTTCAGGCCACTGTATTAGGATGAAACTAGACACACAGAATAAGGCCTTATGAAATAGTTCTTTTATTGGGTCATTTAATTTGAACAAAAAATATTTGCTTAGGATCTCACTTAGTCAAGGCCACATGACTGAAAGTGGATGGTTGCAACTCTACAATTCACTCGAAAGGCAAGGCACTTTGGGAAATATGTCAATAAGGCTTTAGTTTACGCTAACCAGTGTGTTAACTTAACACTGAAAAGTGTGGACCCATATAGACACTGGACTAGTGTTAAACTTAAAACTCTAAGTGTAAATTTAACACGGGAGAATTTGCTGTGTAGTGAAAGAGGAAAGATTTATGCACTGTAAAATATCTCTAGCGAAGATTAACCACACAACTCTCAAACTTTTCTTGTAGAATTGAAGAATTCAAAAGGCAAGCCTCTGGCTGTATGGTTCTCATGGGTGTTTTCTCTTCTTCCAAATGTCTTCAGGAAGATGTGTCGTCAAATATCTCAGAACACTTGAACTTGAGCTTACAATTAAATGATCATGCCCAAGAAGCCGATGTTTGGAGGATATATTGGCACGGGTGTTGTTAGGCAAACCCTGCCAATATATCCCCCAAACACTGGATCCGAGGGCATTATCACTTTTATACAACAGGTTACCAACATATTCAAATAATGATTGACATATTTTAATTAAAAACATTTTGATGAATTTATTTCCATTTCCATACTGGCTGGCAACGTTCCTATCCCTTGCTTGCTAGCTAGCCAACTACGGTTAACTTACTGTCACGTCCAAAAGTGCAGCCAGAATAACAGAAAAGTAGTTACATTTGCATTTGTTTAAGCTGTTTTCTAGTGACATTTATTTGGATACAACCATAACAATGAGCTAATGAGGCGTAATTTTGCCTGGCATAGAAAATTTGCTTACTCGTCAGGACACTGTTGTTCGGAGGAGCTAGCCAACAACACAGCTACAGTAACACAATCACTTCAAACTGAAGCTGGAAAGACAGCAAATTAGCTACATTTCGTTTTACCTTATTCAATTTACATTTTTTGTATATATCCATAAAAATGATGCCAGCTGATTTACGATTTCGACTGGCTGAGAAATGCTGCCTGCCTACCTGCTTGTCTGTCTCGTCCCGACTCCCGACACGTTCATTACCATGGGACAGCAGGAGATCGAATTTGAATATTGAAACAATGTTGCAAATGTCGGAGAGACAGACAGCAATGTTTATACAAATCTCCGCTGTTGAAAATGAAATGTTATTCTAAGGTAAATGTGAGATAATGTCTAGATGTTTTTATAGTGAGGCAGGTGTGCCTAGTGGTTAGAGCGTTGGGCCAATAACTGAAAGGTTGCTAGATCGAATCCCGAACTGACAAGGTAAAAATATGTCATTATGCCCCTGAACAAAGCAGTTCACCCACTGTTCCTTGGCTGTCATTATAAATAAAAAATGGTAATTAACTGACTTGCCTGGTTAAATTAAAATAAATAGTGGAGATTATGTTTATTAAGTTTACATACACTTAGGTTGGAGTCATTAAAACTCGTTTTTCAACCACTCCATACATTTCTTGTTAACGAACTATAGTTTTGGCAAGTCTACTTTGTGCAGGACACAAGTAATTTATACAACAATTGTTTACGGACAGATTATTTCACTTATAATTCACTGTATCACAATTCCATTGGGTCAGAAGTTTACATACATGAAGTTGACAGTGCCTTTAAACAGCTTGAACAATTCCATAAAATGATGTCATGGCTTTAGAAGCTTCTGAAGGGCTAATTGACATCATTTGAGTCAATTGGAGGTGTACCTGTGGATGTATTTCAAGGCCTACCTTCAAACTCAGTGCCTCTTTGCTTGACATCATGGGAAAATAAAAATAAATCAGCCAAGACCTCAGAAAACAATTTGTAGACCTCCACATGTCTGGTTCATCCTTGGGAGCAATTTCCAAATGCCTGAAGGTACCACGTTCATCTGTACAAACAATAGCACACAAGTATAAACACCATGGGACCACGCAGCCGTCATACCGCTCAGGAAGGAGACGCGTTCTGTCTCCTAGAGATGAACGTACTTTGGTGCGAAAAGTGCAAATCAATCCCAGAACAACAGCAAAGGACCTTGTGAAGATGCTGGAGGAAATAGGCACAAAATAATCTATATCCACAGTAAAACGAGTCCTATATCGAAATAACCTGAAAGGCTGCTCAGCAAGGAAGAAGCCACTGCTCCAAAACCACCATAAAAAAGCCAGAATACGGTTTGAACTGCACATGAGGACAAAGATCGTACTTTTTGAAGAAATGTCGTACTTTTTGAAGCAACATCTCAAGACATCAGTCAGGAAGTTAAAGCTTGGTCGCAAATGGGTCTTCCAAATGGACAATGACCTCACGCATACTTCAAAAGTTCTGGCAAAATGGCTTAAGGGCAACAAAGTCAAGGTATTGGAGTGGCCATTACAAAGCCCTGACCTCAATCCCATAGAAAATGTGTGGGCAGAACTGAAAAATCTTGTGCGAGCAAGGAGGCCTACAAACCTGAGTCAGTTAAACCAGCTCTGTCAGGAGGAATGGGCCCAAATTCACCCAACTTATTGTGGGAAGCTTGTGGAAGGCTCCCCGAAACGTTTGAACAAAGTTAAACAATTGAAAGGCAATGCTACCAGATACTAATTGAGTGTATGTAAACTATGTATACTTCCGACTTCAACTGTAAATGACCTGGCTGGGCTGATTTGACAGTGGATTGTGAAGTCAGATGGAACAGAGTAAATAGACATTGTAACGTTGTAGATTTAGCCGGTGGAAACTTGTGGAATAGACAACGGCTGGAATTCGGTTTTAACCAATCAGCAATAACTATAAATGAACAACCTTACACTTCATGGTCTTGAGAAATTCCTGCAAGATACATGAATACATGAGGTTCATTGGCTCAAGAAGCATCAATGTTTCGGGAGTCAATTAACCTTTGTTTGCATGTAAAACAATATTTTCTAGGAATGTGTTTAAAATGAGAGAAATAGGTCACGAGTGGTGCAGCAGTCTAAAGCACTGCATCTCAGTGCTAGAGGCGTCATTACAGATACCCTGGTTCGAATCCAGACTGTATCACAACCGCCCGTGATTGTGAGTTCCATTGGGCAGTGCACAATTGGCCCAGCGTCGTCCGGGTTTGACTGGTGTAGGCCATCATTGTAAATAAGAATTTGTTCTTAACTGACTTGCCTAATTAAATAAAGGTTACATTTAAATTCAAATAAAAAAGATTATTAAAGGTTCCCTGAGGAGCACTTATTGGTCTCTGGTGACCTCAGAAAGGATAAATCGCACACAGGCAGATTTACTCTATATATACACTAAAATGTACAGGACATATTTGACAGTGTACAGTATAAACTGCTGACAGATAATGTTACAGTCTTGGAGTATATCAAGACTAGGCAAATTCAAATCTAAACCAATTCCTTAAACTGTGTGAAATGTGAATACAAAGAGGTCTTTTCATTGAAGTATGACTCACACCAACCCACACAAACTATGATAAATCAGAGCAGTTGTCAATCGTTATTTGCACCATTCTCTATCATTCATATCATCTGAATAGTACTTTCACAACAATACCCTGCTGTTGCAATGCCTATTACTTTAAAACAAATATTGTGTTGTAATGCATTTTTATGTAATGCTGTTGTTGTAATGCTGAGAAGCTCAAAAACCTCAATGACCCAAACCTTTTCAAACCTTTTCTATTTCGAAGGTTTTGACGCAGTACCCAACACATTATTCACATTCACTAAAAGCTGTTTGGATCTGTATGTAAAACACATACAGTAATGACTTACAGTAGACACATTGTTTAATTGCATGCATATATAATACTGTGTTCTTCCTCTACTCAGCATATATTCTTTGTGTTTTGTGTCCATGAAGCCTGCCATTAGAATATGTAATCATTTTTATGTCAACGATAAAGATAAGTGTTATTGCGCAATGGCAAGGTCGTCATGCAGAATTTCCTTTCTGCACAGGGGTGGCGTCAGGGAGATTGGTTTGGGCAAGATGATCAGTATTATCCTTTTGAAAGGCTTCAGGGAAAATAAAGAGGTTGATTGTAACATCTTTGTTTTTGGACATCTGTGTTCCATTTTAGTGTTTGTCTGAAGATATTATCACAAGAGATAAAATTCACATTATTTGTATACAGATTTGTTTGGGGTGGTGGGAAAATTTTGGGGAAAATAGAGAATCTCTTTTTCCTTGTTCAAACATGTGTGTTGACGTAGAAAGTCATGTTTGCTGTCTTGTGGTGGATAAGTGTTTGTGGGATTGGCCACAGGCCACTTGTGTATGGGGAGAGACTGAGTAAGAGAATTGAAAACTGGAAAGCAGTCAACCTCAGACATGTTTGGATCTGTGGTCAATACTAATGCGATCGGGCATTCAGAATATTTCGAACAGTGGTTATATTTTTGCTCTCCTAGTCCACTAATACAGATGTAGGATCTTAATTTGAGCTAGTTTGCTACATTAGGACAATAATCCTACAGCAACAGAAAATGTGAATTATTATGTGGATTATAATTAATGGTCAATCTTTGTAGGGGAAGATACATTTTAAGTTAGGGCAATTAGAAATGTACAACTTCAGAAGCCTTTTTAATCCTTGAATACACTACACTTTTGTATTTCCTTCAGTACAGGAAAATAATTTTCAGCAAAAGAGTGATCAAAATAAGATCCTATGTCTGCAAGACTCATCTCAGCCTGAGTACTCACCATCATAGCAAGACATAGACACCATCATTCTTAGGTATTACCCATTAGCAATGTTGTTCAGATTTGTTTTAGAAAGAGACAGAGGATCTTAGGATACATCGTACTTCTAGTTGTCTTTAAAAGTGAACTGTCTGCAGAATTATAAATAGTGGACTTCATTCTGTATTCCCCCTCTCTGTATTCCCCCTCGCGGGGAGGTCAGGAAATGTCTGCATCCTGTCACCAGTGGATTTTGGCACAACTTTCACCTGATTCCAGTAATATAGACCACATGATTTATGAGTAATCTGCCTCTTTAAAGTGTCTCGAGCCCTAATGGACCACTAGTAGAAACATGCATCAATATAAATCTCTTTGGTGCACGGTGGTACACTCATGGATTTCAAATTATTGTACGCAAATTATACTTATGTACACTGCTCAAAAAAATAAAGGGAACACTTAAACAACACAATGTAACTCCAAGTCAATCACACTTCTGTGAAATCAAACTGTCCACTTAGGAAGCAACACTGATTGACAATAAATTTCACATGCTGTTGTGCAAATGGAATAGAAAAAAGGTGGAAATTATAGGCAATTAGCAAGACACCCCCAATAAAGGAGTGATTCTGCAGGTGGTGACCACAGACCACTTCTCAGTTCCTATGCTTCCTGGCTGATGTTTTGGTCACTTTTGAATGCTGGCGGTGCTTTCACTCTAGTGGTAGCATGAGACGGAGTCTACAACCCACATAAGTGGCTCAGGTAGTGCAGCTGTGGCAAGCGAGCTGTGGCAAGAAGGTTTGCTGTGTCTGTCAGCGTAGTGTCCAGAGCATGGAGGCGCTACCAGGAGACAGGCCAGTACATCAGGAGACGTGGAGGAGGCCGTAGGAGGGCAACAACCCAGCAGCAGGACCGCTACCTCCGCCTTTGTGCAAGGAGGAGCACTGCCAGAGCCCTGCAAAATGACCTCCAGCAGGCCACAAATGTGCATGTGTCAGCATATGGTCTCACAAGGGCTCTGAGGATCTCATCTCGGTACCCAATGGCAGTCAGGCTACCTCTGGCGAGCACATGGAGGGCTGTGCGGCCCCACAAAGAAATGCCACCCCACACCATGACTGACCCACCGCCAAACCGGTCATGCTGGAGGATGTTGCAGGCAGCAGAACGTTCTCCACGGCGTCTCCAGACTCTGTCACGTCTGTCACATGTGCTCATGTGCTCAGTGTGAACCTGCTTTCATCTGTGAAGAGCACAGGGCGCCAGTGGCGAATTTCCCAATCTTGGTGTTCTCTGGCAAATGCCAAACGTCCTGCACGGTGTTGGGCTGTAAGCACAACCCCCACCTGTGGACGTCGGGCCCTCATACCACCCTCATGGAGTCTGTTTCTGACCGTTTGAGCAGACACATGCACATTTGTGGCCTGCTGGAGGTCATTTTGCAGGGCTCTGGCAGTGCTCCTCCTTGCACAAAGGCGGAGGTAGCGGTCCTGCTGCTGGGTTGTTGCCCTCCTACGGCCTCCTCCACGTCTCCTGATGTACTGGCCTGTCTCCTGGTAGCGCCTCCATGCTCTGGACACTACGCTGACAGACACAGCAAACCTTCTTGCCACAGCTCACATTGATGTGCCATCCTGGATGAGCTGCACTACCTGAGCCACTTGTGTGGGTTGTAGACTCCGTCTCATGCTACCACTAGAGTGAAAGCACCGCCAGCATTCAAAAGTGACCAAAACATCAGCCAGGAAGCATAGGAACTGAGAAGTGGTCTGTGGTCACCACCTGCAGAATCACTCCTTTATTGGGGGTGTCTTGCTAATTGCCTATAATTTCCACCTTTTGTCTATTCCATTTGCACAACAGCATGTGAAATTTATTGTCAATCAGTGTTGCTTCCTAAGTGGACAGTTTGATTTCACAGAAGTATGATTGACTTGGAGTTACATTGTGTTGTTTAAGTGTTCCCTTTATACTTTTGAGCAGTGTATATATGCATCATATGAAACCATCATGGTTGTTCTGCATGCAGCATTGCTGTATCTGAAAACAGCCATCTCTATAAATCAACAACATCGTATAAACAAATAGGCTTACGTACAGAAGACTGTAGATTAATGAAAGCGAGCCACACACATGTTTAGGTCATAAGTTTTATTACATCTTGTTTTGTAACTAAAATGTTGGGGGTTATCTCTTGTTAAAACTGCATACAGCTTGAAACAGCTGAACATTTTGTTCTGTGATGCTCACCCAGTAGCACTGAGAAGTCAACACAAACATTCACAACAGTCTTCAGTCATTCAATCCCAGTCAAATTAACTAGCATCACAGCTCTAAACTGGTTAATGTAACTGTTTTTTATTTTATTTGAGTCCATTGCATGAATCTTTAGAGAGAACTTTCATGTACAACAGTCATAGAAAATCTGCTGTCAGGCTATGCCATAATAAATAGCACGTTTAATTAAATAAATAACTTAAATACAGCTTTATCTTTACTATGGTAAATAACATCAGCATATAATACAATATATCACAAAGTGATGCTCTCTGCATCCCATCCTTTTAACATAAAAGATATTCAAGATGTCCAATTGCACTTTCTTCTGTGCACAAATTCAGTCTGAATGCTTGTGCAATGTCCCCAAAACCCTGTCCCAGTGTGTGAAGTACGGAGCATAGTTGGACTTGAACTTCAGATGGTGCAGGTCGTGGTGTGGAGCTCCACCGTAGAGCCCAAAGGGCACCAGTCTATGCGTGGACCAGGGCAGGTCATAGCCAGAGTGGTCCTCCACAGAAAGCCAGATATTCAGAACATAGAAGAGCATCTCTGTCAGGGGGTGGCAGCCCAGCAGCAGAGGGTTGACCCCAGCGAAGAATCCCAGTGACAGGGTTTCCCAGGCCCCAGAGTACTCAGTGGTCAGGGCGAAGGTGGATGTGTGCTTGTGATGCACCTTGTGGAATGTCCGGTACAGCCAGGGCACCTTATGGTGCAGCAGATGCCAGATGAAATATTGAAAGTCGAACAGCAGGAGGCAGGCGACCACGTCCCAGATGAGACGCAGTGTTCCGGGGGCCTCGGGCATGAAGCTGGCTGGTCTCCAGAACCAGTGCAGCACAGTGAGAGGGAAGAGGAACACTACATGGTTGTAGAGGGAGTGAGCCAGGCAGCTCCACATCATGGTCCAGGAGACATGGCTATTCTGCTGGATCTTAAAGGTCCTGATCCAGGCCAGCCTGGGGGAGAGGAGGTCCAGCACCACGAAGGGCAGGCAGAAGGTGAGGTAGACACTGAGGGAGAAAAGCACAGGGAAGAAAGGTGATCTGAGCCACGCATTATATCCCAGTATGAAGTCCCATAGGCTCTGTAGAAGCATTGTGTTCAGTCTTGTGTGTGAGCTTGACGTGCGTGTTTAAACAACCTCCTGCAAAAGATCTCCCTTTTTATGAGTTCTCTGTGAAAAGTATCCGCCCACAGATGTCCTTATATAGCCTTACTAAACTTCCTGTTGACTTCTTACAGTGTCTTCAGAAAGTATTCATACCCCTTGACTTATTCCACACTTAGCTCAGTTATCTGATTCGGAGTATGATTGTTCTGTGTGCCTGCAATGAAAATCTCAATACAATCATTAAACAAATACCTTCATAACCAGAAATGAGTGTTGTTCTAAGCTAAGGTATATCAAAGTTTCACTGTATTGCATAATGTTATCAAAGGGAAGAGGAGGACAAGGAGGAGGGGTGGGTTGAACATTTTTATTTTGCCAGGAGCAAACGACGTGGTGAGAGCTGATGGAGGTCTGACCCACTGACAGTCAGAGAGACTTTACCACTGTTACAACAGAGCTGTGACCCTCTGATGACTTAACCCGTGTAGCAGAATTCCTGTGAGAGCTGAGAACTAGGCATAGTGACTATGCAAACAGTAGGTGGTGCTGTTGATTGCTTTCTGTTTCCATTCCACTCATTTGCCTTCTATTCACATTCCAATGTGTGATGAAAGGAACTTTCCATTCATCAGTACTAGGGATCTGTTCCTGAACAGTATTATGTCAGTGCCAGAGGTCAAACAGAAAAGGAAACCTCTCATTCCTGATGATGAATGGTCGACTGCCTTGGTATTTAGAGTGAATAGCTGGATAATAGACCATTAGTCATTTATGATCTATCAAGCCCTGCTCTTGATAAACATCTGTTCACAAAACCACAGTAATTACAACATTTTGTATGCATTATGAGGATGTCAATAGCACTTTCTGTAAACTGGATGTGGCAACTAACTAGGGGTTAGTTGGGATTAAAGTTCATCCTCATCTCCACTTAAAATTCTATCCATCTATTCTATGAATCACAAGGAGAGAGTTGGAGTGAGTCATGTGGTGACTCTCCCTTTCTGAGGTAAGGTAAGTTCAGTTCCACTTGTCTTGACTGGTTCTTTGGTGTCAACTGAGACCCTCCCATTCGCGGGAAAATCCAGTGTGTACTTTCCAAGCTTACCCCACGCACAATGGTTACATTCCAAAACCTCAATTCTGATCATATCTGTGGCAGTGCCGACTGGATCTATGGGTTTACTTTGGCTCCCCCCTCCGTCACACAATCTGCCTTAGTGAACCACTTTACATGTATCATGTTACACAGATGTTGATCTATACACAGCAAATTGGCCAGTGTTAACTAGTGTTGATTTTTCAGTGTAACATTTCTAGTGTTGATTCAGGTGTTACATGAACTCTGTAAATCTGTCCTGTACAGCCAGGGCACCTTGTGGTTCCGTATGTGTGTACATATGTGTGCATGGTATGCTTGAGATACTATTAATAGGATGGTGCATACACGTTATCTAAATTTCGATTCAGTTGTTGATAGTTGGCTGTTTTTTATTCACATAAAAAATACTTTGTTACATGATAAATAGCTATTTGACAGAATAGAAACTCATGGCAATCACGTATCAGTTTCGTTTTCGTCTCTGCAAAATATAAATAATATGCCAGGGAGTGGCTAGTTCAAGTGTCTGTGCAAATTATTTCTATATACACTACATAACTTCCAGGGGGCGCTGTTTTGAAGCCTCCATCTTGGCACTCCACCATGTAAAAAATATTTAGGAAGCTATAGAAATGCATTTATTGTCTACATTCATTTTTGCCATAAATGTATTATATTACAGACACTTTAATGCATACTTTGAAATTATATTATGTGAGCTAACATTAAAAAAACACAGATAAATATATATAAACATTTTCCTTAAAGTACATTTTTTTAGATAACTAATGTACTGTTACCATTACAAAAACAAAAATACTTGAATACATGTCATTTTGTCCTTGAAACATTGAATTGAAATACTGTAAAATTCCATTAATTCCTATGGAGGACTGCTCCTACTGGGGAGTGCCAATACTGCCAACCAGTGGCTTCAAAGCCTCTCAATGGTCAATACATAGAAAAATCACAATCCAGGGTTTATATACATTATTGGTTTGCACTAGTCTCAGATTTTTATTACCTCAATACTGTGGTCATATATCTTATCTGCCATCGAAAATAAAACGAGGTAAGAATTTGACACCAATTGTAAAATAATTTAATTACATGCACATAATCTATTTCTCTGAACTACTTGATATCACAATAACAAACAATGCTGTTGTGTTGAATATTATTATGACTGTTAACAATGATAACAATGTTGGGCTAGTAATAATATAATAACTTATAATAATTTGTATTATTTCTTTTTCCTCACAGAGGTCAAAGCAGATATGGAAGTCAAGCTGAAAGCACTTGAACGTCACTTTACACGGGGAATAAAAAAGGCCGACATTAAGGATAAAAGCGAAGGTGGAGGTCTGCATCCGTCACTTCTCCAGAGCCGTGGATCTGAAGGCCTCCAACGACCACACCAGGATGGACCTGGCTGAGGCCTACGGGAACAACTACCAGCTGGAAGAGCAGTGACTCAGACAAGCAGCTCTGCTATACCGGATTTGGTTTAGCAAGAAGAGAGACGGGGATGGCGCTGTGACATAGGTCAAAAACGCCTACCAGATTCGGATTGAGAGTTGGGACAGAAAGAGGCTGGCTGGGAAGAGGCACCTCTCAGCGGATCACAGAGGTGGCAGGATAACAAGAGAGTTGGCGAGGCCTCTGAGATTTTGTCGTTCCACAAACAGGAAAGGTAGTCTGAGGACACAGACGACCTGACAGATTCTTTCGGCAAAGGATTGCAACTCAAATGATATGCCTAACTATAACACAATGCCATGGCTTACACTGCTGCATGCATTTGAGCATTTTAATGTTTTTAATGGTGAAGTGAAAACTAAAGTTTAAGGTGGGAGTACGCATCTCTGGCTGCACTCTTCTTTTTATTTTGTGTAAAAGTTGCAAAGGAAATTTGAGTTCAAATGTATTACTTTTGGAAAAGATATATGTTTATATGTCTTAAGGTGTCAGGTAGTGTTACAAAGTTCAGTTGTCTGAGTAAAATTGCACCATGTGGCTGCATGATACATCTTGCAAAAAAACAACTAGACCTATAAAAAAGTGTTATTCTAATTTCTAAAGTTGGTTATTCATCATGTACATAAGCATTGTTCAGAAACAATGAGTGAGTATAGAGTCACGAGTGTTGAAAAAACTATTTGAATATATACTCGATGGAAAATAATATTTCTACAAGCATCTCCTCTCTACCCATTATATGACCTTCTCCTTTCCCCCTTTATATAGTACACAGCGCGATCTCAACCTTGGCAATACAGCTACGCATCAGTTTCGTTTTCCTTTCATTTAGTTGTAAACTGCAGGTCTATATATAGCCAGCGAGTGAGTACGTGTTGGTTGAGTACGTGTTGGCTGTGTGGCCTATTCCACGTACTTGGTCGTTACAAAAAACAACTCGCTGTATTCAACAAGATGAGGTGAGAATATTAGACAGGATATGTGGATATAAATATATGTTACATTGTTATTGTATTTAATCAATTAATTGAAGGCACAATTTGGCATCACCTGTGATATTTCTCGTTGAAATCATGATTCATTTAGCGTATACTACAATTTGTGTAATTTCGTATTGCTAATAATACCTGTCCTGAATGTGACAAGTTTATTTTTGGATGCAATATTCAGACATTCACAGAAGTAATGACCGCATAACACAGTCATCCAAACCGGAAAATGTCGTTTACATTAGCTAGTTTACAAACACAATTAGTTAGTTGACAAACACAATAGCTAATATAGTTAGTTGACAAACACAATAGCTAATATTTAGATAACTCTCGGCTGACAAAAAACACCATGTGAATTAGCTAATAGCAATTACTATTTATAGTTAATCATATCACGGGTGAGCTCAAAATTGATCGAAATAATTGAGTAAAACACTTTCTAGAAATCAAAAATAATCCGATGATGGGTAGTTCGTGCGCGCCGCCTTGTTTGTTTTTCGCGTCAACCAAAGATAATAAGAGGAGACAAGATGAGTTTGGTCTGTTTCCAATACGCATGTTGAAGGGGGTGTGTCGTTTACCATAACTTACTTCCCTTCATTCACTTACGGAAGTTTACCCGAATGACGAGTAAACCATTCCTTCGCCTCATTATAACATCTTTCGTCTGACAGACGTTCACGTGACATCCAGAATACATTGTCTAATGTCAACGAACATGGCGCCACACACAGCTAGCAAATTACTTAGCATTAGCTCATTATAATCAGTACAACCTTCAAAAAAGTATTTTACACACATCATAGGTGTCCATTACAATATATGCAATAATCGGAATGCATTATTTGTTACTAGTACTTGAAAACGTGAATAAGACTGTAAATGCATTATGCTTCATACATACATACTTCGTGCTACAGTAGAAACGACAACACGATATACAGATAGGCTGAAAAATTGCAAAATAACTTTGGGTGAGCTGGAACACTAGCTCGAGCCCAGAGCAAATGACTGGAATCGAACGTTCGCCGAACCTCTTCGGACTGGAGTGACGCTTAGAATTCAATTTCGCCTAAATGGTACCAAAACATGTATCCCTTTTTATTTTACCCCTACAACCTGTTCTTAGAACAAAACTGAAAAATAACAACTCGTGTAGAAAGTAAACATCCGCACCTCGATAGTGCCAAGTGTGCTTATGTCTGCATAACGAGGAAGTAGGGGGAAAATGACAACTTTTTACTATTTCTGGTCTAGCGATCATGGCAGCAGAGTACGCTGCCCAACCTTATGTAATTAGAAAGAGGTTATCCACCTAGGTAAAGTTGGTTTTATATTCCTGTTTTGATTTGATATAAATAGATCAAATCTATATAATGCCATTTAAGGCGGTATAAATCAATAACTAATTCACCGTTTGTCACAGAAGCATCAAACTAGGTATGATTTATTCTATAAAGGTCTAGCATACTTTTACAACCTTTGTTTTGAATAAAAATTCCAGTTGACTTGATAGAAATACATAACATATTTAAAATGCCATTTAAAGCTATATAAATCAATAACGTTTCACTGATTATGACAATCATCAAACTAGGTATGATTTATTCTATAAATGTCTAGTATACCTTTACAACCTTTGCTTTGAGTAGAAATTCCAGTTTTGATTTGATAGAAATACATAAAATCTCAAATATTGCATTTAAAGATGAAGAAAGAAATAACTAATTCAGTGATTGTCACAGAAAAAAGTGAAAATATTAATTTATTTGCAATAACTTTAAATAAATGTTAATTTCAAGTGAAATGTGTTCTATATGAAGTTAGAGAATGTTTACATAAAGTTGTACAATGTTTACAATCTTAAATTGTATGTCAAATCAATGTTTGCATTTTTAGTGCAACAGTTCCACATTTTAATGTAGTTACAAGGCACAACAGTCATGTATTTATACGTCTCTAATTTAACAGCGACGAGGCCCCTTCCAATCATTTTCTATTTTGGCTTTGTTGAAGTCCTTCTTTGTCATCCCCAGACAAGCTGAATGGTACCATCTCCTGGGGTAATAGATTCAAATGTTCAACACTTACAGCCAAATGTTTAATACCCCGGCTATTCCCAGAACACATTCTGGAAAGTCTATAGATACAGTGGTCACTTTATTAGGTACAACCCCCTTTGCATCTGGAACAGCGTGAATTCAAAACTGTTGATGAAACTGGAAAAGGAGATAGACTGTTCAAGTTTTTAAGTCCAGTTGGAGTTTATTACAGTCAGTACAAGTTTTGGAACATTTCTGTTACAGAAGACCATCACAGACTGTGCTGTCATTTTGCACATTCTAAAGTTCTAACAAACAGTAACAGAATACCTGAATACTTCTCTGCATGCTTTAGTGTCTAGCAAGCCATGACCATAGGACTTGGTGTATGTACTGTAGGAGTAATTTATTTTCATGAATAGTATGGTGAACCTAATAAAGTGGACACTGAGTGTAGATATCACAAATAACTCATTTTTGAGCAGTGTCTGTCTGTTATACGTTTGATCAATGGGTATAATGGTAAATCTGATCCCCAAGGTCCTCATAGGCTCACTTGGATATATAGAGTTGGAGGTAAAGAAAACAACATGAAACTAGGACTTTAAAACACTGGCAGAATTCTTTCATCCACATAAAATATGTCTTTTAAAGTATAAATACCCTTCTAAGTCTTTCTGGATGTTTTAAAAGGTTTGCAAATAGTTCTTTCTGCAAGGAATGTGAATTGAAAGGGATATGGCAATACCTATGTAGGTGATGTAATTTCTCCACTGGTATAATGGGTATAATGTGTGGTAGTTGCACACCTCCCTGCTGAATTATGTAGAGCTGATTTGGGCCAGTTGATATTTTTTTCCATGATCTTTTGTGAAAAAACACATTTTCACGTAGGCTTTGTGCTAGCAGTTTAAGAGAGAAAGAGAGCAAATAGCATAGGGACAGCCTGGTTGAAGTCCTAGTTTTTAATGGTTAGTGCCAGTAGATTGCAGAGGGTTTCACATACAGTTCAGAGGCAAATCACAATGTATACATTTAGCCCAAAAACAAAACATGTGCCGTCCACTTCTTATATTAGTACTTTTTTTTGTTATCCACCATCTGGTATCTTTCAATACCCATGCTAATATATATATATATATATATATATACACACATACAGTATACACGTACACTACCGTTCAAAAGTGTAGGGTCACTTAGAAATGTCCTTGTTTTTTAAATTAAAGCAAAAAAACATTGTCCATTAAAATAACATCAAATTGATCAGAAATACAGTGTAGACATTGTTAATGTTGTAAATGACTTTTGCAGCTGGAAACGGCTGATTTTTAATGGAATATCTACATAGGCATACAGAGACCCATTATCAGCAACCATCACTCCTGTGTTCCAATGGCACGTTGTGTTAGCTAATCCAAGTTTATCATTTTAAAAGGCTAATTGATCATTAGAAAACCCCTTTGCAATTATGTTAGCACAGCTGAAAACTGTTGTGCTGATTAAAGGAGCAATAAAACTATCCATCTTTCGACTAGTTGAGTATCTGAAGCATCAGCATTTGTGGGTTCAATTACAAGCTCACATAGAATATCCTTCTTTTCTCAGAACAAGAATAGACTGATTATGTTCAGAAGAAAGTTTTGTTTCTGGCCATTTTGAGCCTGTAACAATGTCTACACTGTTATTTTAATGGACATAAAAATGTGCTTTTCTTTCAAAAACAAGGACATGTCTAAGTGACCCCAAACTTTTGAATGGTAGCGCATGTTATGGTTCACTTTTAGTTTTCCTCATCTCCACTGTAGAATGTCCATGTTGATCCTCTTGGTTGTCTTGGTCCTCTAGATCCATCCATCGGTCTTCTTCATTAGGCAGGCCTGACCACTTCATTCCGTAGTTTTTTCCTGTAATCTAATTTAATAGGACTTCAGATGCAGAATTTTCTGTCAGGCCCCTTCTAATAGGGTATAACAGACTCGTTAGAACTTTGAACACACACCCTCTAGATGGCCTACATGCCCTCTATCAAATAAAAACTGGAATTTTTACTCAAAACAAAAGTTATAAAAGTATGCTAGACATTTATAGAATGAATCATATCTAGTTTGATGATTGTGACAAACGGTGAATTAGTTATTGATTTTTACAGTTTTAAATGGCTTTTGACGAATGTCTGTTGAATGACTGATGAATGTCCGAATATGTGAATATAAAACCAATTTTACCTCGGTAGATTATCCTGATTAAAATGGTGTCCAACTTGAAAAAAATCTGAATATACACATTGCGAGATATTTGGGAAAATAGACAGACATGCCTATATTTCCCTATAGGAAACAATGGGACAACCTCAGAGTTCCATGAGTCATTTTTTGTTATTTACATTTTTAACTACCAGCAATGTGGGCAGGTCTCATTGCCAACAATAGCAAAGTGGGGATTGTGACGTAGAACAGGGTGAAAAATGCCCTAAAGGCAGGCCTGTTTTTTCGTGACTACTTCAAAACTACGGCAAGCAGCTGGGACATATGGTAATATTATGAAACAGGGCTCCACAGCAGATGCAATGAACTAGTTGTTATCAGAAAAAACATTGTTAAAAAGTTTAAGAGACCGAAAGAGAAATTCATGTTCAATTGTGTCAAAGGCTTTACAGAAGTCCAAAAATAAAACAACAGCATCTGAGTCAATTGCATCTGAATAATCTAAAAGAGCTAAACGAATGTTGGAGTTTATGTGACGGCCCTTCATAAATCCTGTTCGAGTCGCATTTATAATTGTATCTATTCCTTTCTTTAATCTATTGGCATAATCCAGAGCAATCAATTTGTAATCAATATTTAATAACGTAATTGGTCTCCAATTGTCAATGAGAGAAGGGTCTTATCAGGCTTCGGAATCAGTGAAATAAGGCCCTGTTTCATAGTGGAGACCATTTAATCATTTTCAATGCAATGTTGAAACATGTTAAAAATAGGTCTTCTAGTAATTCCCAAAACTGCCTATAGAATTCAACTGACAGACCATCAGGGAATGTCTGCATACTTGATCTGCGGAAACATTGGTGAAGTGCGTGGGCTCTCCTCGACGGGAGAAGTTTGTCTGGCTCATTGTAGTTAAAATGGTAATAATGGTATTTTTGCCTTTCTCACAGTGCCTCGGTCAAAGCAGATATGGAAGTCAAACTGAAAGCACTTGAGTGTCACTTCACATGGGGCATAATGAAGGCTCACATTAAGGACCTGGACAGCCTCCCTGAAAAGCTCCTGGATCGCATCATGAGGTTTACCACGCCGAAATACCATGCCACATATTTCAACTTACTAGCGTTCCTGAGCCACCTGGAGGAAAATAATGTTAGTGCTCTTGAGTATCTCCACAAGGCTGAGAGTGCATTGAAGGACAGACAGGATGATACAGAGTTACTGGTGACCTATGCTAACTTTGCATGGGTTCACTATCACTCAGGAAACCTTGATGATGTGGATGCCTACATTGGAAAGCTGGAAATCATCAATGAGGGAATTCCAAGTGCCTTAATTATTCAAGGCAGCTTACCTTCCGTACATGGTGAGAAAGGTTGGAGTCTTCTCAGGTTTGGGGGATTATTTTATAAGAGGGTAAAAGAGAGCTTCCAGAAAGCTCTTGAGGGGGAACCAGACAATGCTTCTTTCAATATGGGCTATGCCCTGGTCCTGTACAGGTTGGAGGGCATGGTCAAGAATAAGAGAGTGAGTTCAGTGATGACTGCAGCTGCCAACCAGCTAAGGAAGGCCTTATCCTTGGAGCCTGATAACTCTGAACTTATGGTCCTCCTAGCTCTGAAACTTCAAAAAAATCAAGAAAACAAACTTGAGTCCTTGAAACTCACCAAAGAGGCCCTCAGGCTGTCACCTGACGTGCCTCATGTACTGCGTTATGTGGCCAAATATTTCAAAAATGAGGGCTCCATCAATGAGTGCCTACAGGTTTTGGGGAAAGCTCTGGAACTGTCTCCAAACTCTCACTTCCTCCATCACCAAATCGGCCTGTGTCACAAACAGCAGCTCATCCAGATGTTCGAGCAGAAGAGGAAAGGGGGACAGATAAAAGCGAAGGTGGAGGTCTGCATCTGTCACTTCTCCAGAGCCGTGGATCTGAAGCCCTCCAACATCCACGCCAGGGTGAACCTGGCAGAGGCCTACGGGAACAACTACCAGCTGGAAGAGGCGATGCAGATATTCACTGTCCTTTTAGAGGACAAGTCCCTCAGTGACTCAGACAAGCAGCACTGCTACACCGCCTTCGGCACGTTTCTTTTCTACAAGAAGAGAGACGAGGATGGCGCTGTGACACAATTCAAAAAGGCCTACCAGATTCCGATTGAGAGTTGGGACAGGAAGCAGGCTGGGAAGAGGCTGAATCAGATCGCAGAGAGGTGGCAGGCTAACAAGAAGAGAGTTGGCGAGGCCTCTGAGATTTTGTCGTTCCTCAAACAGGAGAAGTAGTCTGAGGACACAGACATCCTGACAGATTCTTTCGGCAAAGGAATGAAATTCAAATGATATACGTAGCTATAACACAATGCATGGCTTACATTGAAACACTGCTCAAATCAAACTTTATTTGTCACGTGCCGAATACAACAAGTATAGACTTTACCGTGAAATGCTTACTTACAAGCCCTTAACCAACAGTGCAGTTCAATGCTGGATGCATTTTCATGTTTTTAATGGTGAAGTTCAAGTTGGGAGTACGCATCTCTGGCTGTACGCTTCTTTTTATTTAATTTAAAAGTTGCAAAGAAAATTTCAGTTCAAATGTATTACTTTCGGAAAACATATGTTTCTATGTCTTAAGATGTGTCATGTAGTGTCACAAAGCCATGTAGTGTCACAAAACCATGTAGTGTCACAATTGTACCGTATTGAAGAGGCTTCATGATAAATCTTGCAATAAAAAAAAAAATACTTGTAAGTGTTATTCTAATTTCCAAATTTGGTTATTCATCATGTAAATAAGCATTGTTCAAAAACAACGAGTGATTGTAGAGTCGCTAGTGTTGAAAAAACAATTTGAATATATACTCGCTGGAAAATAATATTTCTACAATCATCTCCTCTCTACCCCTTTTATGACCTTCTCCTTTCCTCCTTTATATAGTACACAGCGCCAGTACGTGGTCAATCATTGCATCACAGGAATTATCTTCATGCAGGTTTGAGTAAATTGTTGATAGCACTGCTTTTCTATTCACGGTTTGAAAACTTTTGTCACGTGATGATCGCAGGTCAGTAGACTATATACCACCATCTTTGTTAGGCTACAGTGCAAAATGTTAATAAATTACCTGTTGTCACTTGTCAGAATGGAAACTTTGGCAATACAGCTACGCATCAGTTTCGGTTTCCTGTCTTTTGCGAATTGCAGAAGCCCTATATATTGCCAGGGAGTGAGTTGTTGAGGCTGTGTAAGCTACGTCCGCGTACTGGTGCAATACAAAAAACAACTCGCTGTATTCAACAAGATGAGGTAAGAATTTTACCTCCGAAAATTAGACAGGATCTCTTGGTGCAAAATAAATATATACAGTATTACATTTTTATTGTATTTCATCAATGAATTGAAGGCACACTTTGGCATCACCTGTGATATTTCTGTCTTTGAAATCATGATTTATTTAGCGTATACTACCATTTGTGTAATTTCGTATTGTTAATAACTAGAATTTGTATAATCGATTTGACATGACACAATAATAATCCGTGTGGTGTGCTGCTTCAGTTTAATTTACATTTTATTTATCCAGAGTGACAATTATTGCTGGAAATTAAAGGTGCCAGTTGACAGGTGGACTACACACGAAAAATGATTAATATAATTACCACAACATATATGAAGAAAAAAAACATCACGAAAATAGGACATTCGTGTAAAGCATTCGTGTAAGTGGTGTGAAAGGATAGAGAGGAGGCAGATAGTGTTACTCTAATTTCTGAAGTTGGTTATTCATAATGAAAATAAGCATTGTTCAAACACAACGAGTGATTGTAGAGTCATTAGTGTTGAAAAAACGATTTGAATATTTACTCGCTGGAAAATTATATTTCTACAAGCATCTGCTCTCTACCCCTTATTTGGCCTTCTCCTTTCCTCCTTTATATAGTACACAGCGCTAGTACGTGGTCAATCATTGCAGCACAGGAATTCTCTTCATGGAGGCATTCTTACTGAATACGGTGTTGAGAGCACTGCTTTTCTATTCACGGTTTAGAAACGTTTGTAACATGATGATCGCAGGTCAGTAGACTATATACCACAATATTTTGTATGCTACAGTGCAAAAGGTTCCTAAATGGCGTATTGCCGGAATGGAGACTTTGGCAATACAGCTACGCATCAGTTTCGCTTTCCTGTCTTTTGCAAGTTGCAGAATGTATTGCCAGGGAGTGAGTACGTTCGGCTATGTAGGCTACGTAGGCTACGTCCGCGTACTTGTGCAAAAAACAACTCGCTGCATTCAACAAGATGAGGTAAGAATTTTACTCCGAAAATAAGACAGGATCTTTTGTTGCGATATAAATATATTGTAATGAAACAGCAGGGAGCAGGTCTTTTATTTATTTATTTTAGCTTTATAGGCAGGTCAGTTAAGAACAAATTCTTATTTTCAATGACGGCCTAGGAACAGTGGGTTAACTGCCTTGTTCAGGGGCAGAACGACAGATTTGTACCTTGTCAGCTCGGGGATTCGAACTTGCAACCTTTCGATTACTAGTCCAACGCTCTCCAACGTTACAATATGTAACATTTTTATTGTATTTCATCAATGAATTGAAGGCACACTTTGGCATCACCTGTGATATTTGTCTTTGAAAATGATTTATTTAGCGTATACTACCATTTGTGTAATTTCGTATTGTTAATAACTATAATTTGTATAATCGACTTGACATAACACAGTAATAATCCGTGTGGTGTGCTGCTTCAGTTTAATTCAATTTACATTTTATTTATCCAGAGGGACAATTATTTCTGGAAATTAAAGGTGACAGTTGACAGGTGGACTACACATGAAAAAGGATTAATATAATTACCACAACACACAGAAAAAAAACATTAAGAAGAAAATAGGTCATACTGTATACTCACACAAAGCAACTTCGATAGTGCAATATTAATGCCCAGGCAGTAAAGGGAGCTAGGCATTCGTGTAAGTGTGTGAAAGGATAGAATAGGCAGATAGTGTAGGTCAGGTATCAGGGGAGAGGGTGTTGATCAACCTGACGACCTTGGGTACAATTGTGATTATGTGACCCTCAGCTATAAGGTCCGACACCTTGGGAGGCAGAAGTGACAACAACAGTTAAAATGCTGGGTGTTAATAATGGTATTTTTGTCTTTTTCTCACAGCGCCTCGGTCAAAGCAGATATGGAAGTCAAGCTGAAAGCACTTGAGTGTCACTTCACATGGGGCATAAGGAAGGCTCACATTAAGGACCTGGACAGCATCCCTGAAAAGCTCCTGGATCGAATCATGAAGTTCTGCCCTTCAAAATACCATGTCACGTATTTCAACTTACTAGCGTTCCTGAGCCACCTGGAGGAAAATAATGTTAGTGCTCTTGAGTATCTCCACAAGGCTGAGAGTGCAATGAAGGACAGGCAGTATGAGACAGGGTTACTGGTGACCTATGCTAACTATGCATGGGTTCACTATCACTTAGGGAACATGGATGAGGTGGATGCCTACCTTGGGAAGCTGGAAAACATCAATAAGGGTATTCCAATGGCCTCAAAGATTCACGGCAGCATACCTTCAATACATGGTGAGAAAGGTTGGAGCCTTATCAGGCTTGGGGGATTCTTTTATAAAAGGGTAAAAGAAAGCTTCCAGAAAGCTCTAGAGGGGGAGCCAAACAATGCTTCTTTCAATGTGGGCTATGCCATGGTCCTGTACAGGTTGGAGGGCATGGTTAGGGATAACAAAGTGAGGTCTGAGGAAAGTGAAGCTACCACTCAGCTAAGGAAAGCCTTATCATTGGAGCCTGATAACTCTGAGGTTATGGTCCTCCTAGCCCTGAAGCTTCAGAACAAAAATAAACAAGAGTCCATAAAACTCATCACAGAAGCCCTCAGACTGTCTCCTGATGTGCCTCACGTCATGCGTTACGTGGCAAAGTTTTTCAGATACGAGGGCTCCGTCAATGAGTCCCTACACATTTTGGGGAAAGCTCTGGAGCTGTCTCCAAACTCCCACTTCCTCCATCACCAAATTGGCCTGTGTCACAAACAGCAGCTCAGTCAGATGTTCGAGCAGAAGAGGAAAGGGGGACGAGTCAATGGGGGCCAGATAAAAGCAAAGGTGGAGGTCTGCATCCGTCACTTCTCCAGAGCCGTGGAGCTGAAGCCCTCCAACATTCACGCCAGGGTGAACCTGGCTGAGGCCTACGGGAACAACTACCAGCTGGAAGAGGCGATGAAGATCTTCATCAACCTAGTGAAAGATGAATCCCTCAATGACTCTGACAAGCAGCACTGCTACACCAGCTTCGGCCTGTTTCTGTTCCACAAGAAGAAAGATGAGGGCAGGGCTGTGACACAATTCAAAAAGGCCTACCAGATACAGAATGAGAGTTGGGACAGGAAGGAGTCTGGGAAGAAGCTTAAGCAGATAGCAGAGAGGTGCCAGACTAACAAGAGGAGAGTTGGCGAGGCCTCTGAGATTTTGGCGTTCCTCGCCACTGAAGACAAAGAGGAGCCAAGGAGAGTCAATGTGCACTCTCCAGACACAGATGACCTTACAGATGCCCTAGGCAAAGGAATGAAACTCAAATGATATATTTTATTGTAACACAACGCATGGCTTACATAAGAATACTGCTACAAGCATTTTAATGGTTTTAATCGTGGAGTAACATTTACTTCAAGTTGCATGTATGCTTCTTAAGTTTGATTTAGTGTAAGAAATTGCAAAGAAAATTTGAGTAAGATTCTATTACTTTTGTGAGATTTTTTAAAAATGTCTTTGGATGTGTCCCCTATAGCGTAGATGATTAGATATCTTCATTGACTGTTAAACTGTTGCTTGACCTGTCATTAACATTCTGAAGAGGTAATAAAACACAGTACCAAAGTCTTGATTATCTTTTGTTCTTGTTAAATTGCAATGTTTTTTTCTACTTAGTTCCTAAAGCCAACATTGCGTAATAAAGGGGAACCACGTCAGATATATACGTTTCCTGTTGTTCCCTCTAAGAATCTCCATGCTTGCACTTTGATTGAAGTTTGGAGGGACTCACTTGAAGTTTGACAGACAGTGAGTCTACCTACCACTTACATAACAGGGAACAATAAGAAATGTACTTATTTTTACATTGTTTAAGAATAATTCCATAACAAAATTAAAAGTAATTTAATTTCAGATATATAAGGTCCAATGCAGCTGTTTTTGTCCGTTTTTTCTCTCAATATCAAATCATTTCTGGGTAACATTTATGTACCTTACTGTGATTGTTTTCAATTAAAATGGTCAAAAATAAACAAAAATTGCTTCATAGCAAAGAGCAATTTCTCAAGAAAGAATTATGCTAGGACTGTCTGGGAGTGGTTTGAGTGGGGAGGGGAAAACTGAAAATGATCTGTTATTGGCAGAGAGGTTTGGAGCTCTTTCTTATTGGTCTACTAACTAATTTACCGCATGGTGATGTCACCATGGAAGGCCAAAACTCCCACCAAAACAGGCATTTCAGGCAGTCTTTCCAAACAGGTCTTACACTAATTTTCACAATTTCACAGTACTATTCCAACCTCATTGTGTGGAAATATATATAAATCACAGGAAAATCATGTTTCTACTGCACTGGGCATTTAACAATTGTAGTGAGTAGGCTTCATATAAAGGGTTAGTTAGGCTATGGCTCATGTGACAGTAAAATTGCAAAGTTAGGAAGAGATTTTCAATGTACCGATTCGATGGTTTATGAACTGATACACAAAACACCGGATTCAACTTAGATTTGTATGGCCTCCCGAGTGGCGCAGCGGTCTAAGGCACTGCATTGCAGTGCTTGAGGCATCACTACAGACCTGGGTTTGATCCCAGGCTGTGTCACAACCGGCCACGACCAGGAGTTCCATAGGGCGGTGCACAATTCGCACAGCGTTGTCCGGGTTACGGGAGGGTTTGGCCAGGTGTGCTTTACTTGGCTCATTGTGCTCTAGTGACTCCTTGTGGCAGGCTGGGTGCCTGTAGGCTGACTTCAGTCATCAGTTGAACAGTGACACATTGGCACAGCTGGATTCTGGGTTAAGCGGGTGGGTGTCAAGAAGCACGGTTTGGTGGGTAATGTTTCAGAGGACGCATGGCTCGACCTTCGCCTCTCCTGGGCCTGTTGCAGTGATGAGACAAGATTGAAAAAGGGGGTAAAATACAAATAAACACATTTTTATATACAATTCTTGCTCCCAATAGAATGTTATATATATATATGGGGGATACAACCATCCCAGCTCTGCAGAATGTGCTGTGAAGAGAGAATCATTAGATCACTTGTTTTGGTACTGCCCATATGTAGCTTGTTTTTGGTCGCAGGTTCAAGAATGGCTAAAGAATTACAACATTTACCAGGATCTAACTCTGCAAATAGCACTGCTGGGTGATTTCAAAAGTCATAGTCAATCAATCAATAATATAATAATACTCCTTAGCAAAACATTTAATCTTTAATTCACAATCTGTAGAAACTATGAGAATATAAAGGTACAAGTCTTTTGGGAAACATCACAACACAGTTGAAAAATATATGACTAATAGAAATCAAAACTGGATGGTGTTCAGAGATAGATGGGAGGGGTTGAGTGGAGCTGAAGGGTGGGACTAAATATAACAAAAACAATAATATGAAAATAAAATGTTCAGAAAAAATGAAAGCATAGCCTAAGAAGAGTATTCGTGCCAAGTGAAAAACACAAATTAATACATGCTGATGGATGGAAGTACTCTGATAAAAAAATTTGCACAGTTAGTACTTTAAAAACTTAGAATACTTTGACAATAAAGTCAAGATTTCGAGAATAAAGTAGATTTTCTTTTTATAAAGTCAAATTTAAATGCCGTGAATAAAGTGACAATATTTCGAGAATAAAGTGGGAATATTTCGAGAATGAAGTCGACATTTTGAGAATAAAGTCGCAGTTTCAAGATTAAAGTAGGAGTTTCGGTTATTAATGATTAATGCATCCCTGGCTCCTGGTTGCTTGGCGCGCCACGGTTAAAATGCCTGAGTTAGATGACTGGTGAAACTAGACTTTAGAATTTGCTTTAGTAACAACGAAATCCTTGCACTTGTAGCACATAATAGCCATATTATTATAAGTATAAGGACCTGGTAGAGGGTGTGCCACAAATTGGGTATTTTCAGGAGGAACCACACGGACTTGGAAGAGGTATTTCATCCAAGTCCGTGTGGTTACATACACATGTAGAGACGGGTCGGTTGTGTGTGTTCGTGGGCGGTAAAAAGTAAGGGCAAAACAAACAAATGGCCATCAATCTAATGATCTAATACACGCGATCAAACAGGCGTCACTGCACATTCACCTTTATCAATCTAATGATCTAATAACTCGTTCAAACAGGCGTCACTGCACACTCACAGACAATTAATGTAAAATATACTGGTGTTAGAGGAAAATAATAAAGGAAAATATATATACAAATATATATTTACCAAAAAAGATATATGGGGGATTGGAAATGATAAAGACTATTACATTGATAGAAGCCACAATCTATCTGCAATATTAATGCTGATCTACCCTCTAAAAAATATATAACAAAAAAACGTTCTGCTGTCTATCACACTCGATCAAACAGGCGTCACTGCACACTCACGTTTATCAATCCAATGATCTAATAACTCGTTCAAACACACACCGTATCCCCTAAGCAATACCATTCTAACCGCCATGTTGACTTGTCAGTCTGCGAAGAAACATGGAGTTGGGTGCAGACATGATGCCCTTCGATTTCGCAACAATGTTATTTATCCTCAATCCCCTGCGTATGCTAACACCGTGCATTGCATATGTCAGAGAGTAACAGGCCAGCAGCCTATATGTCTAAACGAAAGGTTAACTAACAAGTTTGTATGTAATGGCATGGTGTTTATGTACGCTATAATTCCAATGAAGTAGCCTCATAGGCCTATGGTATTATCTTTTCAGTGTAGGTTACAGATTGCGCGGAGAAGGATTGCGCGTCCTGCTGGACCCAAGCGCTGCCCCTCAACCCTGTCATGGACCTTGCCACAGAGCAAGGTGGCAGGGGTTTGGATAAAGCCCCGTCTGAGACAGTAATTTTACGTTCCACTATTTTAATCTAACAGCCAACAGGTTTAGCTACTAGCCTCTATAAAGTGAACAAGCGGTAGCCTAAACGGTATAACTCTGACAAATAGCCTGTAGAACGGAGAAGATGCCCATGTTTTGGGATAACATATGCATCCTTCATTCCTCCCATCCTTGAAGACCGATAGATGGATAGTGAAATTAGATATTACGTTAGGCTACCAACCAAGTCATGTCAGATTAGTGATTGTTTCTTTAGAGCCTATATAGCCTATCATCACTATCTAATAGGGCTATATTTAGATCAATAATATTTCAAGAAAGGGTGATTGCAACCATGAATATGTTTAAATAGCACCTCAGATTAGCTGGTTTGCACATGCAGGAGTGGTCCTCTCCTCCCACAGACACTTGCGTAAAACCCCTGTTTCATTGTTCATTCCTCCCGCAGCCATTGGATAGTCCTATAATTTAACTCTCCCACTGTAATATACGATACATTTACAGATTAGGGTACTCAATCTAGTGGGCGCTATAGGTTTATAATGTGCTGTAAAATAGCGTTGTTGTAGCGAATTTGGAGAACAGTTTGACATGGGACATACACACGCATAGCCCTGGGCTCCAGGATCCCCAAATAATTTGTTTTATTGGGTGTGCTCACTTAGCCTACTAGCCTAGTTGTTAGAAGGATAGTTACCATAAAGGGGAAATACCACCGTTAGTAAAGGACCATGGATAAAGTCGTTAATAGTTCTGTTAGGATTTATGTTTATGCACTATAGCCTGCTAGCATATTGTTTGAAGAGGAATATTGTTTTGTTACACACACACACACACAAACAATACAGATGTGTGTGTGTGTGTGCAGGTGTGTAAGGACTGACCAACACAGGCCATAAAAGCTGTGGTCAATCTGGAGAGGGGAGGGGTGCATCTCTCTAGGCCAACCAGGGAGGTTAGAGTACTGATCAATACCATATTAGGAACTGTTTGAGTGTAGAATCGAGGGGGAGACACAAGACGGAGCCAATCTACCCAACAACCAGATGTGGACAGAGGAGAGCACTAAGGGACTTGGACAAGTTCGAGTGCCAGCAAAGGCGGAGCAAAAGTTTAAACCGCGCTCAGCCTCTACTATGATAGGCCAACGGACGGGTTGGAACTAAAGCTGTCATAGTATAAGAACTGCTATATAAGTACATTCCACAGTTCTCTGATCTACCCTGCGCGGAGATACAGTGAACTCGTATATACGAAAATTGCATTTACCATTTATCGCTTGAGTTTAATTAAAATACTTAAAATATATTCGGTGACTCTGAATCACATTTTGTCCTGATACCAGATTTGAACTGACGCAAATCTCTTTCAGTTCTCATTATGCACAGATTTTTTGCAAGGTGTTCGCCTAGGCTACGCAGCAGAACGTTGTATAGCGAATTCGAAGGGCAGAGTGACAGGGACTCAAACCTAGTTCACTTTGCATTCAGTGACAGTGCCAAAAAAGTATTTTGTTTGCGCTCATAATGCACCATAGCCGTTAGAAGAGTTAATGCCTATAGTCTGAAATTACCAGGGGGAAACGTGTATGTGTGTGCGTGCGTGCGTCTGCGAGTCAATCGATCATTAGATTGATAAACGTGAGGGCGCAGTCACGCCTGTTTGAACTCGATGGCCATTTGTTTGTTTTGCCCCTGCTTTTTAGCGCCCACAAACACACTGCATACACACACAACTCACCCATCTCTACCTATGTATGTAACCACAGTTCCTCCTGAAAATAATCTGTGGTACAACCTTTTCCAGGTCCTAAAAATTATAATAATATCGTTATGTGCTAAAGAGACACTCCATTTAGTATGATATGTTGTGTTTGGTATGGTTTCAACTGTAGAAAACAGGCAATATACAAAATGGATAAATCTGAATACCAACATTACATAGACGGTGTTAGTGACAACTTACATCAGCCTCGTAAACTATGGAACATTTTAAAGGACACTGACTCAAAAACTCCCCATAAAGTAAAATCCTGTAGTATTGGCCTGGATATTGATGATGTTTTATGCTATGACCCATCAAGGGTTGCTGATTATTATTATTCTTGTTTTACCACTATAGCCTTATCTCTGGTTAAGACGTTATGGACCTGCTCTGGACAGTATTCATTAAGAACTTTTACCATAGCAAAGGTATCAGGAATGTTTGTTTGAGCTCTGCATGGTAACAAAGGACAAAGGTTCCAACCTATTATGCTTAATCAAATCAAATCAAATGTCTTTATAAAGCCCTTCTTACATCAGCTGATATCTCAAAGTGCTGAACAGAAACCCAGCCTAAAACCCCAAACAGCAAGCAATGCAGGTGTAGAAGCACGGTGGCTAGGAAAAACTCCCTAGAAAGGCCAAAACCTAGGAAGAAACCTAGAGAGGAACCAGGCGTGGCCAGTCCTCTTCTGGCTGTGCCGGGTGGAGATTATAACAGAACATGGCCAAGATGTTCAAATGTTCATAAATGACCAGCATGGTCAAATAATAATAATCACAGTAGTTGTCGAGGGTGTAGCAAGTCAGCACCTCTGGAGTAAATGTCAGTTGGCTTTTCATAGCCGATCATTAAGAGTATCTCTACCACTCCTGCTGTCTCTAGAGAGTTGAAAACAGCAGGTCTGGGACAGGTAGCACGTCCGGTGAACAGGTCAGGGTTCCATAGCCGCAGGCAGAACAGTTGAAACTGGAGCAGCAGCACGGCCAGGTGGACTGGGGACAGCAACGAGTCATCAAACTCCCTCGGAGTTTCCCTTCCACTTAGTCGAAAATGAACAATAAGAAACAAAAATATTTTGAAGTTGTTCACTTTTAAAATATATATTCCTTAACGAAATAAAACATTCTTCATTACAGATATTAACAAGTGTAGTGAGTTGACTACATATAAGGGGATAGGTCATGTCTCTGGTGACAGTGAAATTGTAGTGCTGACTATCAGCTTTTGAAGACAGATATTATCATGGCTGACATCATTCAATGAAAATCTTCAGAAAAAGTGAAGTCATAGAAGTCATGGTCCTAATTTAAGAATTGCGTGTGAAAAAACGGATGGGATATGCATATAGACAAATGGCTGAAAATGTCCCCACTTGGGTACTGTCACATCTGCTCCTGCTACGCCCTCTTGTGTTAATCCGGTGTCTCCTTGACCTGCAGCCACTCCCCCAGTACACTCTCTCCCTCCCTCTCCCTTTGTGTGTGATTGTGTGATTGGAGACAGGTGTGCTGGAGTCAGAGCGGATCCCCACCAGCTGCAACCCGTTCCATAATCAAGACCTCTACAAATGCTCAGTCCTACCACTTCCACTCTGCCAGATCGTATTCGCCGTTCAGTCAGTCATGCGTCTAACTATTTGTTATCATTTAAGATCCTGTATCCTGTTGTGACTGTTTCACTGCCTCACGCTGTTTATCCTCTCACTGCAGTTTTGCTGCTCTGACTCTGGTTCCTGTTTCCTGTTCCACATCTCACCACCCTGCCAACCTGTTCTGGATTCAGCTCACCATCACTCCCTTGGATTCCCCTCTGGACCCGTTTACTCTGTCCCAACCCAGCTCACTCCAACCTCAGCCTCCACATCTGGTTTCCTACAACTTATCCGAGCTTCCACGGATCTGCACTCCATCTCTCCCTGTGTTACAATAAATATCTTGGTTCATTCATCCCTGTTTCCTGGTCTGAGTCTGCTCTTGGGTTCCCCTGTGCTGCTTCGCCTAACAGGTATTGTATGTACGATGCAACTTCCCTGGGAATTCTTCAAAGCCATTAATAAATTAAAGCTTGCATCAGAATTAAAGTCAAAGTGAGAGATCACGAATCTCTTGTCTTAAAGAGGCAATCATTAGTTGGAACAAGGAAAAAAGCCTGTTTGGAGCTGTGACAAACAAAGTTATCAATCTGTTTGGGAGTTTGGAGGAAGCCTTAATTGTATTTTCTGCATGGAACAGCTAGTAAGGCTATAGGTATTTACTTTGAAAACAGTTAAAAGCATGTCCTCAGTAAACAAGGCTTTGAGGACCAGATTGTGCAAAACCCTATTCCAGTTATAATGTATATCTCTGGGGACGCGCACGTTACTCGTCACTCTACGTGAGGTAATTGTTCACTGGCTGAGAAGAAACAACATTAATGCCACAAACCTGGTAGTGGTAACTAGGAAACTCTTAACTTTCGACTTGCTAACTGGTGGTAGTTCTACACATGCCTCGTTCAACCAATTAGCAAGTTGGACATTTCTGAATTTCATAGTTCCGACTAGCATGTGAACGTTGCATTAGGGTTAGGGTTAGGCAAATGGTATTGAATTGGTCGTCCAACTCAGATTTCCAAGTCGGCAATTCTGGTATCTTTCTAGAGCTCCGACTTTCCAACCTGAGAATCACTGACGTCATGATTTGACTTTTTTTCAGTTGTCTTGAATGCACCATAATTGTTGGACTAATGCCACGTTCAAAACAACTGGGAACTTCGAAAAATACAAGGTGAAATTATCACTTCAGTGATCTTCATGTCGTAAAGTTGAGTTGAGTTGGATGACCGTTAAAATCTTTTTCTTTTTTTTCCCCAGTTGGAGCTAATTTATTTTCCAGAGATCCCAGTTGTTTTGAATGCACTGAAGTGGGAGATTCCGGAGTTCCCAGTTGGTTTGAACGCTGCATATCTTCCAAAGTGAAGCTGCTTGCAGACTATTTTTTAATTTTTATTAACTTGAGTCGCTATGCAGTCGATACTTTAAAAAAGTACATTCTTAAACCCTTACCATGTACCTCTGTTGTAGGGTGCCTTTCTTTGTTTAAAACGTTAATAGAAAACACCCACCAACTTTCCTCATTGCTGCATGTGCCAATTGAATCTCAACAAGGAAACAGTCAGTGGTTGTAGACCTTTTTTGATTAGCATTTTATTGAAAGGTATAGATTTCAGCAAATAAAGGCACGCAACAACAGAGGATAAACATAGGTACAAGGTAAAGGGTTTAAGAATTTTAATTTTGAAGTATAGACTGCATAGCGGGCAACTCAGAGGAGTCAGAGGTTCATTTTTTTTTTTAACTCTAAGGAAAGTGGCAGGGGTTGCAGGGTCATTCAGCTTTCTTGCCAACATCAAATACCTGAAGGGTTACCCAGAGGAGGCCGTGGCTAATTTGTTAAAGGCTGAAGAGCTCACAAGAGAGCACTATGGGGAGAACTGTGAGAAACATCTCAGTGTCACCTATGGAGACCTCCCCTGGTTATATTACCATGTGGGTGATTACATCAAGTGCCAGAGCTACTTAGAGAACTGAAGATCAAGGAGAAGTTTCCAACTGGTTCCACAGCTGTCTTGTACCCTGAGGTCTATCGGGGAGAAAGGCTGGACCTACCTCAAGTTCTCCTATAACAACTATGACAAAGCTGTAGTGTGCTCTGGAGCTGGAGCCCAAGGAGAGTGAGTAAAATGCAGGCTATGCAGAGCAAGAGCGCTCTAATTTTGACTCGCCAGCTATCAAACAGCTGAGACGCGCCCTAGATATCAACCCACAAGACGCAGTCCTGGTGGTCCTACTGGGCCTGAAACTGGCTGCCTATAAAATATTTGGGGAGACAGAGGAGCTAGTGGAGAAAGCTCTGGAGATGTCCCAAGACTGCATGCATGTGACACGATATGTAGGGAAGTTTCTCCGACCAACAGGAGCACGTTGGCAAGTCCATTGATCTGTTGAAAAGAGCACGAAAGCGTACAAGCCAGTCTGCCATAATACATCCTCAATTGGCTTTCTGCTACAAAAGGAAAAATATCGTACTATGGTAGAGTGGAAGCTTCCATGGAAAGGGTGCCGAGATCCAGCAGCTACTCCGTAAGTGCATTTATCATCTGAAGATGTCTACTTTACTGAAGTCCTCCTCACTACGGAGAGGATAAAGACACCGCCAAGGCAGAGGAACTGTTCAAGAAAGTCTTAGACAAGACTGACATTCTGCAAGTGGTCAACCTGTACTACGGCCAGTTCCACCAGTATCACAGCAAATGTGAACCTCTGGCCATCAAGCACTACAAAGAAGGTTTGGAGCTGCAGAAGGACACTGCTGAAGAGAAGAGATGTATCCAGAAACTGAAGATGATCGCAGAGAAGCCTTTCTCCAAAGACCCCACAGATGAAAAGGCCTGTGGTATTCTGGGGGTTGTGTATAAAATAACGGGGAGAAACAGCAGGCCATAGAGTGGTATGATATGGCTGTGGTGTATGATATGGAGAATGACACATACCTCTCTGTGCCCTGTGAGCTTCGTCTCTCACTGCAGTAATAATATACCAGAGTAAAACAGTCATTTACAAAGTGATCTAGTAATAAATCCTGCAAGGGTGCATGCATCAACTTTATTAGACATAGTTTAAATTCTCCCTGAGTGGAGAATGATATGTTTTATAATAGCTTAAAAAAATATATTCTAGCCAATGTATTTATTGAAAAGGAAAATGCGCAACACTTGCACACCATAACAAAATATTTGTTTTATTAAGCAAGGTTCAAAAATAAAAGCTTCGGCCTTCAATGGTTTTCATCTGAATAATCACACAAAAGGAATGAACAACATCGTATACAGTGGTGGGAAAAGTACTCAATTCTCATACTTGAGTAAAAGTAAAGATACCTTAATAGAAAATGACTTTTACTTGAGTAAAAGTGAAAGACACCCAGTAAAATACTACTTGAGTAAAAATCTAAAAGTATTAGCTTTTAAATATACTTAAGTATCAAAAGTAAATGTCGTTGCTAAAATATACTTAAGTATCAAAAGTGAAAGTATGAATCATTAAAAATTCCTTATATTAAGGAAACCAGACTGCACAATTTTTATTTATTTTTTTATTTACGGATAGCCAGGGTCACAATCCAGCACTCAGACATAATTTAGTGAGTCCGCCAGATCAGAAGCAGTAGGGATGACCAGGGACGTTCTCTTGATAAATGTGCAAATTGGACAATTTTCTGTCCTGCTAAACATTCAAAATGTAACAAGTACTTTTGGGTGTCAGGGAAAATGTATTGAGTATAAAGTATATAATTTTATTTAGGAAAGTAGTGAAGAAAAAGTAAAAGTAGTCAAATATAAATAGTAAAGTACAGATACCCCAAAAATTAACTAAGGATTACTTTAAAGTATTTTTTACTGAAGTACTTTACACCGCTGACAATTGGGGAGAAAACTCTTCAGCTGGAGGTGCTAATGAGATAGTATGTGGTAGACTACACATGTTGGTCCTCAGGGTGAGGGGTACTGCTGACTGTCTCCACCTAGTGGTAAAATACAGAAATGGAACCAGTAAAACAATAATTGGGAAGACAGCATATTTCAACCTGCAGGATTTATAATTGATGTAAAACCATTACTACAGAAAACATGTTGAATGTTAGGTATTTGAAAAAACAATGCTAAGCAAAACTAAGGATATTAAAGGGCCCCTTCTCTTTGTTAGGCCAGTGACAACCAAAGGCCGAATTTTAGCATTCACATTTATTTTTGTTTTAGTCATATAGCAGATGCTCTTATCCAGAGCGACTGACAGTTAGTGCATCCATCCTAAGATAGCAAAATGGGACAACCACATATCACAGGCATAGAAAGTACATTTTTACTCAACGTATCTATCAGCAGTCAGAGCTAGAAGGGTGCAAGTTAAAGTGCTGGTTAAGTGCTTTTGGGGGGGGGGGATTATTTAAGATACTGTTAGAAGAGGTAGGGTTTCAGATGTTTTCAGAAGATCGACGGGACTCTGCTGTCCTATCGTTAGGGAGAAGCTAGTTCCACCGTTGGGGTGCCTGGACATAGAAGATCTTGGACTGCGCTGAGCGGGAGCTGCCTACGGGAGGTCCATGAGACCTGAGGTGGCAGTGCTCGGGTTGGGGTGTAGGGTTTGAACATAGCCTGAAGGTAGGAAGGGGCAGTTCCTCTTGCTGTTCTGTAGGTAAGTACCATGGTCTTGTAGTGGATGCGAGCTTCAACTGGAAGCCAGTGGAGTGTGCGGAGGAGCAGGGTCACATGAGAGAACTTGGGAAGGTTGAAAACAAGGCGGGCTGATGCGTTCTGGAGAAGATGCAGGAGTTTGATGACACAAGCAGGGAGCTCAGCCAACAGCAAGATGCAGTAGTCCAGACTGGAGATGACAAGTGCCTGGATTAGGACCTGCGCCGCATCCTGTGTGAGGTAGGGTTGTACTCTAAGGACACTACCAGTCAAAAAACCTACTCATTCAAGGGTTTTTCTTTATTCTAACTTTTTTCTACTTTGTAGAATAATAGTGAAGACATCAAAACTATGAAATAATACATATGGAATCATGTAGTAAGCAAAATACATATTTGAGATTCTTGAAATAGCCACCCTTTGCCTTGATGACAGCTTTGCACACTCTTGGCGTTCTCTCAACCAGCTTCACCTGGAATGCTTTTCCAACAGTCTTGAAGGAGTTCCCACATATGCTGAGCACTTGTTGGCTGCTTTTCCTTCACTCTGCGGTCTGACTCATCCCAAACCATCTCAATTTGGTTGAGGTCGAGGGATTGTGGAGGCCAGGACATCTGATGCAGCACTCCATCACTCTCCTTCTTGGTAAAATAGCTCTTACACAGCCTGGAGGTAGCCTATGCCGCATTGACATTGCTCATCCATATATTTATATTTATATATTCTTATTCCATTCCTTACTTAGATTTGTGTGTGTTAGGTATTTGTTGTGGAATTGTTAGATATTACATGTTAGATATTGCTGCACTGTCGGAACTAGAAGCACAAGCATTTCGCTACACTCCCATTAACATCTGCTAACCATGTGTATGTGACCAATACAATTTTATTTGAGTTGTTGTGTCATTGTCCTGTTGAAAAACAAATGACAGTCCCACTACGCCCAAACCAGATGGGATGGCGTATCGCTGCAAAATGCTGTGGTAGACATGCTGGTTAAGTGTGCCTTGAATTCTAAATAAATCACAGACAGTGTCACCAGCAAAGCACCCCCACACCATAACACCTCCTCCTCCATGCTTTACGGTGGGAAATATACATGCTGAAATCATCCGTTCCCCCACACCGCTTCTCACAAAGACACGGCGGTTGGAACCAAAAATCTACAATTTGGACTACCAGACCAAAGGACAAATTTCCACCGGTCTAACGTCCATTGCTCGTGTTTCTTGGCCCAAGCAAGTCTCTTCGTATTATTGGTGTCCTTCGACCATGAAGGCCTAATTCACACGGTCTCCTCTGAACAGGGAAAGGGGGGAGACCTAGACAGTTGTACAACTGTATGCCTTCAACTGAAATGTGTCTTCCGCATTTAACCCAACCCCTCTGAATCAGAGAGCCAACTGACATTTACTCCTGAGGTGCTGACTTGCTGCACCCTCGACAACTACTGTGATTATTATTATTTGACCATGCTGGTAATTTATGAACATTTGGACATCGTGGCCATGTTCTGTTATAAACTCCACCCGGCACAGCCAGAAGAGGACTGGCCACCCCTCATAGCCTGGTTCCTCTCTAGGTATCTTCCTAGGTTTTGGCCTTTCTAGGGAGTTTATCCTAGCCACCGTGCTTCTACACCTGCATTGCTTGCTGTTTGAGGTTTTAGGCTGGGTTTCTGTACAGCACTTTGAGATATCAGCTGATGTAAGAAGGGCTTTATAAATACATTTGATTTGAGGTGTGGGGGGATGCCTTAATCGACATCTACGTCTTCGGCGCCTGGGGAACAGTTGATGTTGAGATGTGTCTGTTACTTGAACTCTGTGAAGCATTTATTTGGGCTGCAATTTCTGAGGCTGGTAACTCTAATGAACTTATCTTCTGTAGCAGAGGTAACTCTGGGTCTTCCATTCCTGTGGTGGTCCTCATGAGAGCCAGTTTCATCATAGCGCTTGATGGTTTTTACGACTGCACTTGAAGAAATTTTCAAAGTTCTGGAAATTTTCCGTATTGACTGACCTTCATGTCTTAAAGTAATGGATTGTTGTTTCTCTTTGCTTATTTGAGCTGTTGTTGCCGTAATAAGGACTTGGAATTTTACCAAATAGGGCTATCTTCTGTATAACCCCCCTACCTTGTCACATCACAACTGATTGGCTCAAACGCATTAAGAAGGAAAGAAATTCTACAAATTAACTTTTAATAAAGCACACTTGTTAATTGAAATGCATTCCAGGTGACTACCTCATGAAGCTGGTTGAGAAAATGCCTAGAGTGTGCAAAGCTGTCATCAAGGCAAAGGGTGGCTATTTGAAGAATCTCAAATATAAAATATATTTTGATTTGTTTAACACTTTTTTGCTTACTACATGATTCCATATGAGCCTCTATTCCCACAAAACATGCCTCAGATAGTTCTTTTGTCCCACCTGCGGTGACCTCAGCCAGCATAACTAGTGCGTCCAGAGATGCAACCTCTCTTATCGTCACTCAATGCCTAGGTTTACCTCCACTGTACCCGCACCCTACCACACCCGTACATTATGCCCTGAATCTATCCTACCACACACAGAAATCTGCTCCTTTTATTCTCTGTCCCCAACGCACTAGATGACCAGTTTTGATAGCCTTTAGCCGTACCCTTATCCTACAACTCCTCTGTTCCTCGGGTGATGTGGAGGTTAACCCAGGCCCTGCGTGTCCCCAGGCGCTCTCATTTGTTGACTTCTGTAACCGTAAAAGCCTCGGTTTCATCGGTTTCATCAGGAGCCTCCTCCCTAAGTTTGTTTTACTCACTGCACACTCCGCCAACCCTGATGTCCTTGCCATGTCTGAATCCTGGTTTAGGAAAGCCACCAAAAATTCTGAGATTTCCATCCCCAACTACAACATTTTCCGTCAAAATAGAACTGCCAAAGGGGGAGGAGTTAGCCTGCAAAGTTCTGTCATACATTCCAGGTCTATGCCCAAACAGTTCGATCTTCTAATTTTAAAAATTAATCTCTCCAGAAATAAGTCCCTCACTGTTGCCGCCTGTTATAGACCCCCTCAGCTCCCAGCTGTGCACTGGACACCATATGTGAATTGATTGCCACCCCATCTATCTTCAGAGTTCGTTCTGTTAGGTGACCTAAACTGGGATATGCTTAACACCCTGGCAGTCCTACAATCTAAGCTAGATGCCCTCAATCTCACACAAATTATCAAGGAACCTACCAGGTGCAACCCTAAATATGCAAACATGGGCACCCTCATAGATATTATCCTGACCAACTTGCCCTCCAAATAGACCTCTGCTGTTTTCAATCATGATCTCAGCAATCACTGCCTCATTGCCTGCATTTGCTATGGGTTTCGCAGTCAAACGACCACCCCTCATCACTGTCATACGCTCCATGAAACACTTCAGCGAGCAGGCCTTTCTAATTGACCTGACCCGGGTTTCCTGGAAGGATATTGACCTCATCCCGTCAGTAGAGAATGCCTGGTCGTTCTTTAAAAGTAATTTCCATCACCATCTTAAATAAGCATGCCCCTTTAAAAAAATGTACAACTAAGAAAAGATATAGCCCTTGGTTCACTCCAGACCTGACTGCCCTCAACCAGCACAAAAACATCCTGTGGCGGGTTAGCATCGAATAGTCCCCGCGATATGCAACTTTTCAGGGAAGTTAGGAACCAATACACGCAGTCAGTCAGGAAAGCAAAGGCTAGCTTTTTCAAACAGAAATTTGCATCCTGTAGCTATTACTCCAAAACGTTTTGGGACACTGTAAAGTCCATGGAGAATAAGAGCACCTCCTCCCTGCTGCCCGCTGCACTGAGGAAAGAAAACACTGTCACCACCGATAAATCTACGATAATCGAGAATTTCAATAAGCATTTCTCTACGGCTGGCCATGCTTTCCTCCTGGGTACCCCATCCCCGGCCAACAGCTGCACACCGCCCGCAGCTACTTGCCCAAGCCTCCCCAGCTTCTCCTTCACCCAAATCCAGATAGCAGATGTTCTGAAAGAGCTGCAAAACCTGGATCTGTACAAATCAGTTGGGCTAAACAATCAGGACCCTCTCTTTCTAAAATTATCCACCGCCATTGTTGCAACCCCTATTACCAGTCTGTTCAACCTCTCTTTCGTATCGTCCGAGGTCCCCAAAGAGTGGAATGCTTCCGAGGTCATCCCCCTCTTCAAAGGGGGTTACACTCTAGACCCAAGCTGTTACAGACCTATATCCATCCTGCCCTGCCTTTCTAAAGTCTTCGAAAGCCCAGTTAATAAACAGATCACTGATCATTTCGAATCCCACCATACTTTCTCCGCTGTGCAATCTGGTTTCGGAGCTGGTCACGGGTGACCCTCAGCCACGCTCAAGGTACTAAACGATATCATAACCGCCATCGATAAGACAGTACAGTTCTCAGATAGAGTTCAGTGTGTCAAATCGGAAGGCCTGTTGTCCAGACCTCTGGCAGTCTCTATGGGGGTACCACAGGGTACCCCACAGATTCCCTGATCCACCTCTACGCAGACGACACCATTCTGTATACATCTGGCCCTTCTTTGGACACTGTGTTAACAAACCTCCAAACAAGCTTCAATGCCATACAACACTCCCTCTGTGGCCTCCAACTGCTCTTAAATGCTAGTAAAACTAAATGGATGCTTTTCAACCGCTGCCCGCACCCGCCCACCCGACTAGCATCACTACTCTGGACGGTTCTGATTTAGAATATGTGGACAACTACAAATACCTAGGTGTCTGGCTAGACTGTAAACTCTCCTTCCAGACTCATATTAAACATCTCCAATCCAAAATGTAAATCTAGAATTGGCTTCCTATTTCGCAACAAAGCCTCCTTCACTCACGCTGCCAAACTTACCCTCGTAAAACTGACCATCCTACTGATCCTCGACTTCAGCGATGTCATTTACAAAATAGCCTCCAACAATCTACTCAGCAAACTGGATGCAGTCTATCACAGTGCCATCCATTTTGTCACCAAAACCCCATATACCACCCAGTACTGCGACCTGTATGCTCTCGTCGGCTGTCCCTCGCTACATATTCATCACCAGACCCACTGGCTCCAGGTCATCTATGTCTTTGCTAGGTAAAGCTCCGCCTTATCTCAGATCACTGGTCACGATAACAACACCCACCCGTAGCACGCGCTCCAGCAGGTATATCTTACTGGTCATCCCCAAAGCCAACACCTCTTTGGCCACCTTTCCTTCCAGTTCTCTGCTGCCACTGACTGGAACGAATTGCAAAAATCACTGAGGTTGGAGACTTATATTTCCCTCACTAACTTTAAACATCAGAAATCTGAACAGCTAACCGATCACTGCAGCTGTACATAGCCCATCTGTAAATAGCCCATCCAATCTACCTACCTCATCCCCATATTGTTTTTATTTACTTTTCTGCTCTTTTGCACACCAGTATTTCTACTTGCAAATCATCTGCACATCTATCACTCCAGTGTTAATTTGCTAAATTGTAATTACTTCGCTACTATGGCCTATTTATTGCCTTACCTCCTCACGCCATTTGCACACACTGTATATAGACCTTTTTTTTCTTCTATTGTGTTATTGACTGTACGCTTGTTTATCCCATGTGTAACTCTGTTTGTGTTGCACTTTATCTTGGCCAGGTTGCAGTTGTAAATGAGAACTTGTTCTCAACTGGCCTACCTGGTTAAATAAAGGTGGGGGAAAAATGTGTTATTTCATAGTTCTGATGGCTTCACTATTATTCTACAATGTAGAAAATAGTAAAAATAAAGAAAAACCCTTGAATGAGAAGGTGTTCGAAAACTTTTGACTGGTAGTGTATGTTGTCGAGCATGAACCTGCAGGAGCGGGTCACTGCTTTGATGTTTGCAGAGAATAATAGGGTGTTGTCCACGGTGTTGTCCACGGTGTTGTCCACGGTCACGCCAAGGTTCTTTGTGCTCTGGGAGGTTGACACTGTGGAGTTGTTAGCCGTGATGGATAGGTCTTTGCGCGGGCAGGCCTTGCCCCGGGAGGAAGAGCAGTTCTGTCTTGTTGAGGTTGAGCTTGATGTGGTGGGCCAACATCCAAGTTGAGATATCTGCCGGGCACGCAGAGATGCGTGTCGCCACCTGAGTGTCAGAAGGGCGGGAAGGAGAAAAGTAGTTGAGTGTCATCCGCATAGCAATGATAGGAGAGGCCATGTGAGGATATAACCTTGCTTAAATAAAACAAAGCGTTTTTAACCGTGAGTGAGCCTTTTCAATTATGATACATTTGTTTGATTTCACCTTGTCTCACATTAGTTCTGCAGATGTATTTATGAAGACCTTGCAGTTATGATGGTTATGAAAGCGTTTTGTTTCTGTGTGGAAATATGGTTTGTGTCATTTGAAGATATAGTTGTGAAATTTATATTATTTTATTCTATATGTGCTTTTAGGTTTATAGGCTTTTACTGCACTTGTATTTACAATACACTTACAATACACAAATGGATATATTTCCATTACTGTATGATTTAAAAAAATAATTTTATTTAAAGAAATATCAACATAAATTCTTAGGTTTCTTCTGGACATTGTAAGTTTTCAGAGTATACATTTAAATTCTGATAGATTCCATTTAGCAGAGCCTTCTATCCAAAGTGACTTACAGTCATGGGTGGATACATTTTACGTATGGGTGGTCACTGGAATTGAACATACTACCCTGGTGTTACAAGCACCGTGCTCTACCAACTAAGCTACAATGACATAGCAATGGCTTTGCAATTAAACCAAGGATACCAGGACACCTCCCCTTTCATCTAACTCCATTAAACCCTCTGTGGAAAAGGTTCTACATGGAACTGAAAAGGGTTCTAGCTGGAACCAAAAATTGTTATTCAAAAGGTTCTCTTATGGGGACAGCAAAGAACTCTTTTAGGTTCTACACTGAACAAAAATATAAACGCAACATAAAACAATTTCAAAGATTTTACTGAGTTACAGTTCATATAAGGAAATCAGTAAATTGAAATAAATTCATTAGGCTCTAATCTATGGATGTACCATGACTGGGAATACATATATGCATCTGATACCTTAAAAAAAAGTGAGCGTGGATCAGAAAACCAGTCATTATCTTGTGTGACCACCATTTCCTTCATGCAGTACGACACATCCCCTTCGCATGGACTTGATCAGGCTGTTAATTGTGGCCTTTTGGAATGTTGTCCCACTCTTCTTCATTGGCTGTGCGAAGTTGCTGATATTTATTTATTTTAATTTATTTAACCTTTATTTAACTATTGTCTGTAACTGGAACACGCTGTCGTACATGTCGATCCAGAAGATCCCAAACATGCTCAATGTGTGACATTTCTGTTGAGTATACAGGCCATGGAAGAACTGGGGACATTTTCAGCTTCCAGAAATTGTGCACAGATCCTTGCGACATGGGGCCGTGCATTATCATGCTGAAACATGAGGTGATGGGGGAGGATGAATGGCTTGACAATGGGCCTCAGAATCTGAAGTCGGTTATGATGCTGAACTGCGGTCAGGTCAAGACCCTGGTAAGGACAACGACCACACAAATGAGCTTCCCTGAGACGGTTTCTGACAGTTTGTGCAGAAATTCTTTGGTTGTGCAAACTCACAGATTCATCAGCTGTCCGGGTGGCTGGTGTCAGATGATCTCGCATGTGAAGAAGCTGGATGTGGTAGTCCTGGGCTGGCGTGGTTACACGTGGTCTGCGGTTTTGAGGCTGGTTGGATGTACTGCCAAATTCTCTAAAACGACATTGGAGGCGGCTTATGGTAGTGAAATTAAAATTATATTCTCTAACAACAGATCTGGTGGACATTCCTGCAGTCAGTATGCCAATTGCACACTCCCTCAAAACTTGAGACATTAGTGGTATTGTGACAAAACTGCACATTTTATAGTGGACTTTTATTGTCTCCAACACAAGGTGCACCTATGTAAGGATCACACTGTTCAATCAGCCTCTTGAGGGGTTGGATTATATGCGGAAGAACCTTTTCAGTTGAATGCATTCAGTTGTACAACTGACTAGGTATCCCCCTTTCCTGATATGCCTCACCTGTCAAGTTGATGGATTATGTTGGCAAAGGAGAATTGCTTACAAACAGGAATGTACATTTGAGAGAAATAAGCTTTTTTTGTGAATATGGAACATAGAACCAACACTTTACATGTTGTGTTTATATATTTTTTTCAGTGTAGATAACACCTTTTTTCTAAGTGGATCCATGTGTGTGTTATGTGTGTTATGATGTCATATGGCTGAGATGGCCTATAGCTTTTACGTTAAGCTCAGAAAGGTCAGACAAGGGTTGTTCTAATATAGAACAAGATAATTGTCCTCCTAGCCTTCTGGTGTAACTACAAAGTAATAATACATTTTGTATATCTTTACAAAACTATACATTTAGTGTACACATATAAAGCAAATCATCCTGTCTTTTAATGTCATCAATTATTGTATAGGAAATTGGTATGAAAATTCATATACCTTTATAAATGAATAATGACTAATTCATTATTAACTTCTACGTTCCAGTCTTAAGGAAGTTTCCATTATCATTCATTTCAATAGATCATAGTCATTCACAAAGGAGTGAAAGACTATGACTGACCTCCCATGTCGATATAAAGTATTTACGAAACAGCTGGAAGACTATTGTCTTCAGAAATAATCTATTACAAACACCCTGTCTGAATCTTCAGATATTGAAATTGATCAACTTCTTCCGTTACATTTGGATTGACAGACATGGAAACCCTGAAAGAGAAGGGCACATAAAATGGGCAATAATATCACAGCTTTGATAGAGAGGTCATAAGGAAAATTCCATATTTCAGCTGAAGCTGTTCTGGTTCCGGCAGAATTCTTTACATTCCATTTAGTGTCAGTTTATAATGGCTCATTCTGAGGAAAATCAATCCCAATCCTGAACTATCACGCTAGATTATGTGTACCAATTGACCATCGTTTCTCATAATCTTCAACATACTTTGGTATTCCAACAAAACAAATGCAAAACTACGCAGAAACGTCCAATGTTAAGAATTTGCTGTGTTGATTGAAGGGTTCACATCTTTACTTGAGGCTATGTAGAACTCTGATCGGCTGCCTTGACAAGGATCCTGTTTGGGGTCTGTGTCTTTACTGTTTTTTCTGTGCTTTTGGGTCCTGCGACAGTGGCGTATCCCAGTCACTGTGCTGATGACCAGGGAGCTGGAGATGAGGGCAAAGCCACTGAGGAAGAAGGTGGCCGTATAGGTGCCTGTGGTGTCAACTAGCCAGCCTGCGGAGGGAGGAGGAAGGAGATATGCACATTCACTTAGGCTATAACTTGATGGATGGAAGACAATGTATGTGTTAATAAATACAAAATAAATCATTTTTAAATCAGTAATAATACACTGGTGGGTAATTTAACAAGCTATTGGTGCACTTAATGCAACATTTTTGCATCCATGACAAAATCTTCTTTTTTTTAAAGTAACGTGAACATCTAACATCCATGGTGTACTCTTCGGGCCGGTTTCCCGGAATGGTTTAGTCTGTTCCCGGGAAACCAGACCTTCATGACAAAAGATTTATTTAATAACTCAACAACTACTAAATCATTTCCCGAATCAGGACTGAATAAGCGGGTCACTTAAGAATGACATAAGGTATACTATAAGTGAAATTGTTTTCTGTTGCCTATTCTCAAAGAGACCAGCAGGCTTTCTCTACCTGATGAGTGGTCTAGAAAGAAGCCCTCTGGGCACACAATGGTTGAATCAACTTTGTGTCCACGTGGAATAGATGTTGAATTGACATCTGTGCCCAGTGGGAGGTAAATGTCTGCTCATGGTTTGCTGCTCGCAAATGTGGTATTTGGCAAAGCTTTTAGTGAAGCAATAACAATGTCCCAAACATGGCTTTTTTACCACTAAAAGCTTTCATAAAGACCACTTTTGCGATCAGCAAACAACGCGTGAACATTTACTCCCATATCTTTTGTTCACCTCCTGTGCTATGATCAGTTAGTACTTAATCACTTTCCTTTCAACACAAGGACACTCACCTCCTATTGGAGGGCTGAGCAGGTAAGGAATGGCATGTAGGAAATACACAATCCCCAGAGCGGAGGAGAGGTTAGTTGTCCCCACAATGTCTGAGGTCACCACAGGTATGAGGGCCACGTAGGCGCCATCGAAGTACCCATAAAGCACAGAGAAAGGCACCAGCAGGGCGAACGTCCGCAGGAGAGGGATGAAGAGGCAGCAAAGTCCCTCCATGCCCACTGCGATCATGTAGCACACATTACGATACTTCTTCAGGCACCTGGGGGGGAAGAAGAATAGGGCATACAATCAGTCTAAAAACACATCCTACTGGGCACAATGGTTGAATCAACGTTGTTTCCACGTCATTTCAATGAAATTACATTGAACCAACGTGCACTAGACGTTGACTTGACATCTGTGCCCAGTGGGATATTTCCCATATTGACCATCTGAATGACCTGCGGCTCAACTGTTCATGTCCTTACAGAAAAACCGCATGATTTCAGGTGGAAAATCACATTATCACATGTTGCTTTACATGTTGTCACGTTATCACATTAACTTCACATAAGACCAGATGTGATCACATGAAAACATGTGTTTTTGGAACAATTCACGCGATCATGTGAAATTCATGTGACTTCTAAGACGAAACCAGCTGTTTTTCAACTTCAAGATAAAATTGGGTAACAGCTCCATCCAGGGTTGGAGAGCAGGACTCTCCAACCCTGTTCCTGGAGAGCTACATTCCTGTAGGTTTTCAATCTAACCCCAGTTGTAACTAACTTGATTTAGCTTCAATCAGCTAATTATTAGAATCCGGTGCACTAGATCAGCGTTGGAGCGAAACCCGACAGGATGGTACATTAGGTTTCCAGGAATAGGGTTGGAGATCCCTGCTTAAAGGTGCGACTACAAAAACTAGGTGACAGTTCAGTAAAAGGTGACACTGAAAAAAAGTGAAAACTGAATAAGAAAAGGCTGGATCCACATTTATGTTAAAGCATAGCTTCTGATTTCATACAAACTCCAAGTGGAATGTTGCAGAGGAAGACCTACAGAAAGACACAACTCAACAAATACAGGTATGTTTTGGACCTGTCTTCCAGTCCAAATAAAGGATTGCCGGCCTATCAAAGAGCATGGCGGGACAGAGGCACTCTTCATGGAATTAAAATACCTTTGTTGTGGTGGCATGTTCAATGGAACAAAATGTTAACTCAGGCCTACCTCCTGTCTACGAGCCAGCCGAAGGTGATGTTCCCCACGATGTCTATGACCCCCAGGATAGACATGAGGAAGGCGGCCTGGTGGTGGCTTACGCCCACATCCAGTGCGTAGGGCACAAGGTAGACGAACGGCAGGCTGCAGCCGCTGGCTAGGAACAAGAAGCTCACCGCCAGCATCAGGAAGTCAGGCATCAGCAGGAAGCGGTACTCCTGCATAGACTTGAAGCAGCGCCTGTCTTTGCTGTTGTTAATCGCCAGAGGTTCCTCTAACGTGCTCACCACCTGAGCTTTGACCCTATATCCACAGTCGGTATCCAACGGGACCGGACCATGGGCCTCCTCTTCTTCTTTCAAAGTGATAGGGCGCAGTAAGGCCCCACAGACACACAGATTGGAGACAACGCCGCCCAGGATGAGTAGGGCCCCGCGCCAGGAGTAGTGCTCTATGAGCAGCTGGACCACAGGGGCCAGGATGAAGGTCCCGATGCCACTGCCTGACATGGCGATCCCGTACGCCAGGGCTTTCCTCTCACAGAAATATGACCCCACCATGGCAATGGCAGGGGTGTAACAGAGAGAAAACCCAATACCTGCCAATCAAAAGAGGAAAAGGTTGTTTTTGGTATGCCATGATCCATACTAGGGCATGTTTTTGGTACAGTATGTCTACCCAGTATCCCTGAATTATATGACGTGTGATTTATAGAGGTTCCTAATGATACTGCAGTTGCCCTTTTAGGTGCCTGTCTGAGTGGGTCAGGAGGATGTCAGGGAGGACCCACCTGTGAGGACCCCCAGGGTGAGGTACAGGTACTCCAGACTGGTAGCGAAAGAGCTGAGGACCAGGCCGATGGAGGACAGGAAGCCCCCAAGGATCACAGCGATGCGGCACGAGAGACGGTTCCCAATGAAGCTGCCTAGAGGAGCTTCAATCACAACACAGTACACATGTTAGTATGGGACTGTGCAGGCACGTAGCTTGAGCTGGGGGGTGGGGGGGGTATATATCATGATGAGTTTTATTGATTGGGTAAAAATCCCCACTGTAAAGCTTTATGTGACTCAGTTCCTCATTTTATGATTGGATCCCCTCGCCGCCAAATACGCTTTGGTTGCACTCGGTCTCCAGAGGCAGCAACCCGTTCACAGTAAAGGGAAAAAGAGCTGAGCACGGCTTGTAAGGATAACAGAGAAATGCAATATTTTTTCTCTCTTTCCCTTTTCATCGGTCTGCAAGTATTGCTTTAGTCTGCATTAACAGTTCAGCAGCACGCACTACCCCTCTCTCTCTCTCTCTTTCTGGTGTTTGCTGAGGCGAGGTAGCTACATGTTTTGAAAGATTAAAACGAGTAAAAGTTGTTTTAATACTGATGCATGCAATGTTAGGTTGGCTATTTTTGCTAGGCTAACGTTAGCTAGCTACCTAAGCTTGCACCAAAAGCACAGTATGTGGATCTTTTCCTTTTGAATTGCAGTTTTAGATGAGCAGCACTTAGTGAGTCAGTCAGTGTTCACCCTACAGAAAATGTAGCTATTGCCCGTAATGGAGGTGCCAACATCAAAGAGGAGAAAAGTACAGAGCATAAGATATTTTTGGGGAGTGCAGAGTACTGTAAATCAAAATCAAATCAAATTATATTTGTCACATGCTTCATAAACAACAGGTTTGGACTCATAATTAAATTTTTACATAGGGGCAATTTTCCCTCTAAACGGAGCTGCACCTCGGACTGCCACACAGATGAAATATCAGCCCGCGCAGAGAATCACGAGATTGAATTTCACTTAACTTTCTAGAGTATTCCCCTTTAGTTAACACTATAAACGTTTCACTCTACTGTGGGAATTGTGCTCAAATCAATGCAATATTAGACACTTTCAATGTAACATACCAAAACAAAATGAACTATGCAAAACTAACTGTGCAAGAGATTTTCTTGTAGGCAGAGTGCATTGGAGTAGGATTCTATAGCATTGACATGCCACGATTCAGGCCTGTACTCTGTGATCTGTGCCATTCCTTTGAACTGGACAGCATGAGCAGTCATGAGTAGATGCGCTTGTTTTGAGATCAAAGCGAGAACTGCATGAAGCAGTGGTGTAAAATACTTAAGTAAACATACTTGAAAGTAACTCTTAAGTAGTTTTTGGGGGTATGTGTACTTGACAAATTATATTTTTGACTACTTTTACTTTTACTCCACTACATTCCTTAAGACAATAATGTACTTTCTACTCCATACATTTTCCCTGACACCCAAAAGTACTCATTACATTTGAATGCTTAGCAGGACAGGAAAATTGTCTAATTCACGCACTTAAAGACAAAATCCCTGGTCATCCCTACTGCATCTGATCTGGCGGAATGACTCAACACAAATACTTTCTTTGTAAATTATGTCTGAGTGTTGGAGTTTGCCCCTGGCTATCCATACATTTAAAAAACAAGAAATCGTGACGTCTGGTTTGCAACTTCTTATGGCTGCAATCCCGGGAACGGGATGATATTACAACAGCCAGTGAAAGTGCAGGGCGCCAAATTCAAACAACAGAAATCTCTTAATTAAAATTCCTCAAACATACATGTGTGTTATATAATTTTAAAGGTAATCTTGTTGTTAATCCCACCAAAGTGTCCGATTTCAAATATGCTTTTCAGCAAAAGCACTACAAACGATTATGTTAGGTCACCACCAAACCACGATAAGCACAGCCATTTTTCCAGCGAAATATAGCAGTCACAAAAAGCAGAAATAGAGATAAAATGAATCACTAACCTTTGATGATCTTCATCAGATGACACTCATAGGACTTCATGTTACACAATACATTTATGTTTTGCTTGATAAAGTTCATATTTATATAAAAAAATCTGAGTTTACATTGGCGCGTTACATTCACTAGTTCCAAAAACATCCAGTGATTTTGTATAACCACATAGTTTCAACAGAAATACTCATCATAAATGTAGATGATAATACAAGTTATACACATGGAATTATAGATATACCTCTCCTTGATGCAACCGCTGTGTCAGATTTCAAAAAAACTTTACGGAAAAAGCAAACCATGCAATAATCTGAGACAGAGCTCAGAACAATAGTCAAATTAGCCGCCATGTTGGAGTCAACAGAAACCAGAAATTACATGATAAATGTTCCCTTACCTTTGATGATCTTCATCAGAATGCACTCCCAGGAATCCAAGGTCCACAATAAATGCTTGATTTGTTCGATAATGTCCGTTATTTATGTCCAATTAGCTACTTTGGTTAGCGTGTTTGGTAAACAATTCCAAAGTCACGAAGCGCGTTCACTAAAACCTGACGAAATGTCCAAAAGTTCCGTAACAGTCAGTAGAAATATGTCAAATGATGTATTGAATCAATCTTTAGAATGTTGTTGAAATAAATCTTGAATAACGTTTCAACCGGAGAATTACATTGACTTCAGATGAGCGATGGAACGGAGCTGCCTCTCATGTGAACCCACGTGGTCAAAGAATGTTCACCTCATGGCAGTGGTGACTAATTCTCCTCATATGGCAGGTTTTTGCCTGCCATATGAGTTCTGTTATACTCACAGACATAATTCAAACAGTTTTAGAAACTTCAGAGCGTTTTCTATCCAATACTACTAATAATATGCATATATTAGTAACTGGGACTGAGGAGTAGGCCTTTACTCTGGGCACCTTTCATCCAAGCTACTCAATACTGCCCCTGCAGCCATAAGAAGTTAATATAAGGAATTTGAAATTCTGATACCTAAGTATATTTACCTAAGTATATTTTAGCAAATACATTTACTTTTGATACTTAAGTAGATTTAAAACCAAATACTTTTCAACTATTACTCAAGTCATATTTTACTGGGTGACTTTCACTTTTACTTGAGTCATTTTCTATTACGGTATCTTTACTTTTACTCAAGTATGACAATTGGGTACTTTTGCCACCCCTGGCATGTAGCCACCTGTGCACATTTGTTCATATTCTTTGCTAGTTAGTTATTAGCCCAGTTTTAGCTAATTTCTAGTCAACAATGGGGGAGTGGTTGCTTCCTACAAGAGCACAAAATGTGTGCATTTCTAGCCATCTTTGAAAAGCAAGTCAGATAAGAGCTTTTTTTTATGTCTTAAAAGGGGCAGTGTTGTATTTTGAGACGGTCTTGAATAAGCTAAGTAGCCAATAGGCAGAGGGTAGCATAATTTGTCTGATTCTCTGTATTCGTGGTATGGGAATAATAATGAATTTTATTTTATAAAGTGGTTTCTTGCATCAAACAACACAACATTTTCAGTCACCTCGTCTGAAGGACAAGTGGGTAAACAGATTAATGTCAAGCCCTGCGTGTTTTTTTCAAAGGTCTCATGGATTGTAGGTCTACATTGAACACCACGCATTTGCTGCTACTGATGATAGAGCAGCTATTTCCATGTTAAAATGTTATGTGATGCATTTTTCTCATTGTTGTTTATGTTAGGCCACTCTGCTAGGCCTATATTATGATCAAGTAGCCTACTTGGCCACTGCTAAAACTGTAACTTAAAGCGGGTACAGCCTCAGTGTTTACAGGAAACGCGCGCCGGAAATTGCACAGAAATTTCACAATGTTCAAGTTTGTGCTTCGAAGACCTGAAATTTGCTCAGTGCTGAATTTTTTTGAGGGAATATTGCTTGCAGGCCCTTCCCAACAATGCATAGAGAAAGAAAATAGAGAAATAATAGAAAAGTAAAACACATAATAATAGATACACACTGAGTGACAAAAACTTGGCTATAGACAAGGGGTACCAGTGCCGAGTCAAAGTGCAGTGGTACGAGGTAATTGAGGTGGATGTGTACATTTAACTAGGAGCAAAGTGGCAGATAGTAAACAGTAGCAGCATATGTGATGAGCCAAAAAAGTTAGTGCAAAATCTGGTCACTGCAGATAGTCTGGGTAGCTATTTGGTTAACTGTTTAACTAACTATTTAGCAGTCTTATGGCTTCGGGGTAAAAGCTGTCTAGGATCCTGTTGTTTCCAGACTTGGGTGGCTGGAATCTTTGACAATTTGTAGGGCCTTCCTCTGACACTGCCTGGTATAGAGGACTTGGATGGCAGAGAGCTCAGACCCAGTGATGTACCGGGCCTTACGCATTACCCCGTATAGCGCCTTGCGGTCGGATGCCGTGCAGTTGCCCCACCAGGTGGTGATGCAGCCAGTCAAGATGCTCTCAATGGTGCAGCATAGGGTGTGTGTGTCTCAGTCACCAGATCTCAACCCACACACACACACTTATGGGAGATTCTGGAGCGGCGCCTGAGACCGCGATTTCCACTACCATTAACAAAATGGTAATCACCGAAGCTTATTCCAGACACTTGTATAATCTATGCCAAGGTGCATTGAAGCTGTTCTGGCAGCTTGTGGTGGCCCAATACCTTTATGTTGGTGTTTCCTTTATTTTGTCAGTTACCTGTAGCTAGCTAGCTAATTACACTGTACAATTCATAATAGACTGGTACTATGTAGTCAGCTAGCTAGCTACAGTGCATTTGGAAACCATTCAGATGCCATGACTTTTCCACATTTTGTTGATCATCAATGTACACACAATACCCTATAATGACAAAGGAAAAACAGTTGCTTTTTTTTACATTTCTGCAAAAATTGAGCTCAGATTGTTTCCATTGATCATACTTTAAGATGTTTCTACAACTTGATTGGAGTCCACCTGTGGTAAATTCAATTGCTTGGACATGATTTGGAAGGGACATACCTGTCTATATAAGGTCCCACAGTTGACAGTGCATGTCAGAGAAAATACCAAGCCATGATGTCAAAGGAATTGTCTTGTAAAGCTCTGAGAGGCAAAGATCTGGGGAAGGGTACCAAAACATTTCTGTAGCATTGAAGGTCCCAAGAACACTGTGGCCTCCATCATTCTTAAATGGAAGAAGTTTGAAACCACTAAGACTCTTCCTAGAGCTGTCCGCCCGGCCAAACTGAGCAATCGGGGGAGAAGGGCCTTGGTCAGGGAGGTGAACAATGGTCACTGACAGAGTTCTAGAGTTCCTCTGTGGAGATGGGAGAACCTTACAAAAGGACAACCATCTCTGCAGCACTCCACCAATCAGGCCTTTATGGTAGATTGGCCAGACGGAAGCCACTCCTCAGTAAAAGGCACATGACAGCCCATTTGGAGTTTTCCAAAAGGCACCTTAAGACACCTGTCTATATAAAAGGTCCTACAGTTAACAGTGCATGTCAGAGCAAAAACCAAGCCATGAGGTCGAAGGAATTTGTCCGTAGAGCACCGTGACAGGATTGTGTTGAATACTTATGTAAATGTAATATTTCCCTTAAATTCTTTAAACACATTTGATAAAATATCTAAATTTGTCATTATGGGGTATTTTGTGTAGATTGAGGAGGGAAAAAACTATTTAATACATTTTTGAATAAGGCTGTAACGTAACAAAATGTGGAAAAAGTCAAGGGGTCTGAATGCTTTCCGAATGCACTGTATACATAATGCCAGCCACTAAATCAATTATTTATCTAATAAAAGCAGAATCTAATTAATGTAATTAATGTTAATAAGCTAACCCCATTGTTAAGGCCAGATATTTTTGTCATATGATAATGGTATTTGGTCATATGATTATGGCAGGCAGTAGAGAGAGTGACAGAGAGATAGCATCGACCATGTTGAGGCAGGGAGAGAACAAACGGGTCATCATCAACTCCCCATCTTTGTCGACTGTAGCCCAAGTGCTATAACAAATGTTGTTGCCTACATTCTGATTTCATTTGGTTGTCATGGCAGGGGTCAGAGACAGGCAGTAGTGTGACGGCCCTGAATTTGTCTGAACCGTCTCAGTGCTTCTCCTTCCGATAGGGCGGTTCCCCTTTTAATTCCCTATTAAATAGCCAGCATCAGCTAAGCAAAAGTGGGGTTGTGATGGTGGTGCAAATGAGGATGTGTTCAACCCTCAGTTCCGAAGCTTTTTTACTCAGTTTTGTTGTATTTAAAAGAGTGCTTTGTAGCCTTGTCTCAAGTTTAACCACCAGGATCGGATCCATTCATTTCTTCCTTTGGACAACACATCTCAGTTGGTCTCCACTGTTTCTTCATGGCCTTTCTCAGCTGGAGATCTGTTGGCTGATTGGATTGTCTGACTGACCGACTGACTACAACTTACTTGCATACGGTATTTCATTTGTTTGAGTGTGATTTATACCGTGTTGATTTATGTGGTCAGTTGAAGTTGAAGACTACTGAGATTTGATACTCTTTATGGTTGTGTGGCAAAAGAGTTTGATATTGTGATTGTATGATTGAGACTGGGTTTATGAACGGACAAACATTGCGTGACTAAGGTCACTTGGGTTCACTGAACTCCTTTACCGGGCTGGACTTTTTTATGCCTGAGGTACGGGACTTTTCTTGATGATTCAGAGATCATGGTTTGTTATATTATTATGTGTGTGTGATCATTTATTTTGACCGGATGGGACTCATTCCCTCTCAAACTAAAAGGAGAAATCTATATTTTCTTTGGTAGGCACAACCTACCTGGCACCCTACAAACAATAACCTCAAGTCAAAACCGTTACAGTAGAGAGGGAAAGAGAGCACCGCCCATGTTGATGCAGGGAGAGGACAAATAGGTCATCAGGTGAGAATTTGAGTTACAAGGCACTATCAGTCCCCCGGACCCCCTTAGAAGGGGTGTTGACACCGAAACATGTTGACCCTGACCCCCACCAATATGCAACATAAAAAGTTACGCCCTTCGGATTGTGTATTGCACTGGAGCAGTACATAGTGTCTTACTTGTTTTTTTCCAAGCAACTGTCTGGCAAACTGCTGCCAAAAGACCGGTGTATGAATGATTTGTAGCCCAGGGGGAATATGGGCAAACCAGATCTTTACTTTTCTCACACCCTGACACAATAAAACACATGCAGATACAGGAAAAAAGGGTGGAACACCAATACAGCATAATATTAAGCTCCGATAAGATACACTACATGAACAAAAATATTTGAACATTTAGTGTAAAATATTTGAACACCTGCCTGTTGAACATCTCATTCCAAAATCATGGGCATTAGTATGGAGTTGGTCCCCCCTTTGTTGCTATAACAGCCTCCACTCTGGGAAGGCTTTCCACTAAATGTTGGAACATTGCTGTGGCGACTTGGGCTATTAGGCCTGGCTCGTAGTCGGCGTTCCAATTTATCCCAAAGGTGTTCAATGGAGTTGAGGTCAGGGCTCTGCGCAGGCCAGTCAAGTTCTTCTACACCGATCTCGACAAACCATTTGTGTATAGACCTCACTTTGTTCACAGGGGCATTGTCATGCTGAAACAGGAAAGGGCCTTCCCCAAACTGTTGCCACAAAATAGGAAGCACAGACTCATCTAGAATGTCATTGTATGCTGTGGTGTTAAGATTTCCCTTCACTGGAACTAAAGCACCTAGCCCTAACCATAAAAAACAGCCTCATTCCTCCTCCACCAAACTTTACAGTTGGCATTATGCATTGGGGCAGGTAGCGTTCTCCTGGCATGCGCCAAACCCAGATTCGTCCGTCGGACTGCCTGATGGTGAAGCATGATTCATCACTCCAGAGAACACGTTTCCACTGCTCCGGAGTCCAATTGCGGCAAACTTTACACCACTCCAGCCGATGCTTGGCATTGCATATGGTGATCTTAGGCTTGTGTGCGGCTGCTTGGCCATGGAAACCCATTTCATGAAGCTCCCGCCGAACAGTTCTTGTACTGTTGTTGTTCCAGAGGCAGTTTGGAACTCGGTAGTGAGTGTCGCAATCGAGGAAACAAGCACTCGGAGGACGTGTTCAGTGAGCGTGTGTGGCCTACCACTTCGCGGCTGAGCACCTGTTGCTCTTAGACATTTCGACTTTACAATAACAACACTTACAGTTGACCGGGGAAGTTCTAGCAGGGCAGAAATTTGATGAATTAACTTGTTGGAATGGTGGCATGCTATGACGGTGCCACGTTGAAAGTCACTGAGCTCTTCAGTAAGGCCATTCTACTGCCAATGTTTGTCTATGGAGATTGCATGGCTGTGTGCTCAATTTTATACACCTGTCAGCAACGGGTGTGGCTGAAATAGCCAAATCCACTAATTTGAAGGGGGAGTCCACATACCTTTTCTATATACAGTATGTAACTCACCAACTGGATTCGGTCTTATGTAGCAAAATTAGAATTTATTTTTAAAATTGGATAAAAGTAGAGACTCAGAGCTACATAATGGTATATCATACACTGCATTTGAGGAAACAATGGGAACGTAATTCTGCTTTGAAAGTTGATCAACTTGTAAACTCACTTTTGAGAAAACCGTCTTTCAATGTTTTGGTACTTCTATTGGAGAGCCCTTATGTGTCTACACCCATTCAACATTGTTCACACCCTCTTAAGCATTAGCCAAGTGTTCTGTACGAACTTGCCAGCTAATTCCAGACATCTAAGAGAGAGAGAGAACAGCTAACTGAACTATTATCGCCCTCACAGAGCTGGTTAAGCTGTTATGTTATCCAGAGCGTTGGTGACTGCAACTTTGCTGTCAGATTGTCGGTTCGTAAATTCACATTGTTTCGCGTTCAGAGCGCTCTGGCCAATAAGTAGGGTTGATCCAAAAGCTCTGACCTCACGACAGTCAGAGCTAGCTAACGGTACACTTTAACTTGACATTAGGTTTATGCAGTTTTACTACGCAATAAAAAATCTATAAAATTAAAAGCCGCGTTCGACACGATTACCTAAACATACTGACCAGCTCCAATAGACAGACGCATGCTATATGGCAGAACAATACAAACTCATCTCTTGGCATGTCCGGCCCACTCATTATCTCAGCCAATCATGGCTAACGGAAAGGCTGCTGACTTTTTCTGTAGCTAAACCAACTAGACTCGTAATTTAACATTGTATTCGTATTTACAGATGGCATAAAAGTTTGATATTAAGGCACATGGAAGTTCACATGTTCGAGAAGACATTTCTGCCAAAAAAACACATTTTGATAAAAATAAAAACATTTACATTCAAACGGCTCTACTGTGAAGTCGTGACTTGCGACATACGCCTAATTTCCTGAATCGAGTCACATATAGTGTGCACGTAAATTTTTCTCTTTTGCCACTTTTTTTTGTCACTTTGGACCATTGATACTGTGAGTAAATACAAGACAAAGAGGTGCAAAATGTGAACCTAGAAGAGAGGTTTGTGATCCACAGCAGTCCTCTGTGACCCGTACTGACTGGCCTTGGCATACAAATGCCTGAACATGTTACCTAAGTCAGCCTTGAGTCTGCTATGAGTCAGTTTAAGGGTCTATTTTTACATGCTTTTTCAAAACAGTGTCTATCATGGTGTCAAATTTCACTGGGAGCAAGCGAAATAAACAAACTCCCTCTATGTTGGGTCATAGTGTTGTGACACTGTTTTGGTATTTCAAGATGTTCTCTGTGTGTTGCTGACTTTGTTCTCTCAAGAGCTAAATCAACAGGAAAAGAAGCAAACTCCTCTCTCTGGTGTCTGCTTTAGTCAGACATGGGGTTCTCAGTACTTCATTCTTAAATACGACTGCACTAATGTGTACCTACTAATAAAATACAATCCTGTGATTCAACCCCAAAAGTTTTTTAAGAGCAATCAACATGTCCAAAAGATCTATAGAAGATCCAAAGAAGATCCACGCACTTAAAAAACACTAAAACATAACTTCTGTTCTATGTAAGGGGGTCAAACAGGGAACATCCCAATCTAAGAGAAGCAGCAAAAACTGACCAATGGGTTGGCTGAGTTGCAAGGACACATTGCCAGTCAGCGGCCTGTGACTTTATCAACTTAAGCATACTGTAACTTCACTGTGTGATTGTAAAAAGCACATTTACATGACATTGTCTTCATCATGTGTCCTAATGGAAGCAAAATGATGTACCAAATATCAAACCTAGTTGTCTTAGTTGTCAAACTGGCTTTAACTTCTCCTTAACTGTCTTTTAAAAGCTTATATGTTTACATCCAATGAACCAAATCCATTTCATGACTACCCTGGGCATTGAGCAACCTGTCTAGACCACACATTCCAAGCCAGTGCCAGGCCGAGTGTGATGGCAGATCACTGTTGCTGAAGCAGCACTTGACTGATGGCCATTTGTATTTGTATGTATTATGTATCACCATTAGCTGCTGCCAAGGTGTAAGCTACTCTTCCTGGGGTCTGGCAAAATTAAGGCAGATATACAATTTTAAAAACATTACAATACATTCATAAAATATTTCGCAACACACTATGTGTATGCCCTCAGGCTCCTACTCCACTACCACATATCTACAACACAAAATCCATGTGTACGTATGTTATTGTGTGTGTGTGCATGTGTCTGTGCCTATGTTTGTGTTGCTTCACAGTCCCCGCTGTTCCATAATGTGTATTTTTATCTGTTTTTTAAATCTGATTCTACTGCTGCATCAGTTACCTGATGTGGAATAGAGTTCCATGTAGTCATGGCTCTATGTAGTACTGTGCACCTCCCATAGTCTGTTCTGTACTTAGGGACTGTGAAGAGACCTCTGGTGGCATGTCTTGTGGGGTATGCATGGGTGTCAGAGCTGTGTGCTAGTCGTTTAAACAGACAGCTCGGTGCTTTCAACATGCCAATACCTCTCACAAATACAAGTAATGATGAAGTCAATCTATCCTCCACTTTGAGCCAGGAGAGATTGACGTGCATATTATTGATGTTAACTCTCTGTGCACATCCAAGGGCCAGCCGTGCTGCCCTGTTCTGAGCCAATTGCAAGTCCCTCTTTGTGGCACCTGACCAACCGACTGAACAGTAGTCTAGCTGCAACAAAACTAGAGCTTGTAGGACCTGCCTTGTTGATAGTGCTGTTAAGAAGGTAGAGCAGCACTTTATTATGGACAAACTTCTCCCCATCTTAGCTACTGTTGTATCAATATGTTTTGATATGTTACTCCAAGCAGTTCATATATGTTTGATATGTTACTCCAAGCAGTTTAGTCACCTCAATTTGCTAAATTTCCACATCATTTATTACAAGATTTAGTTGAAGTTTAGGGTTTAGTAAATGATTTGTCCCAAAGACAATGCTTTTAGTTTTTGAAATATTTAGGACTAACGTATTCCTTGCCACCCATTCTGAAACTAACTGCAGCTCTTTGTTAAGTGTTGCAGTCATTTCAGTCGCTGTAGTACCTGACGTGTATAGTGTTGAGTCTTCCGCATACATAGACACACTGGCTTTACTCAAAGCAAGTGGCATGTCATAAGTAAAGATTGAAAAACGTAAGGGGCCTAGAAGGCTGCCCTGGGGAATTCCTGATTCTACCTGGATTGTGTTGGAGAGGCTACCATTGAAGAACACCCTCTGTGTTCTGTCAGACAGGTAACTCTTCATCCACAATATATCAGGGGATGTAAAGCGACAACACCTACGTTTTTCCAGCAGCAGATCATGATCAATAATGTCAAAAGCTGCACTGAAGTCTAACAAAACAGCCCCCACAATCTTTTTATCATCAATTTCTCTCGCCCAATCATTAGTCATTTGTATAGTGCTGTGCTTGTTTAATGTCCTTCCCTATAAGCTTGATAAAAGTCTGTTGTGAATTTGTATACTGTAAAATAACATTGTATCTAGTCAAACACCATTTTTTCCAAAACTTTACTAAGGGCTGGTAACAGGCTGATTGGTCGGCTATTTGCCTTTACTATTCTAAATGAATTTTGCCTCCCTCCAGGCCTGAGGGCGCACACTTTTTAGTAGGCTTAAATTGAAAATATGTCAAATAGGAGTGGTAATTTCGTCCGCTATTATCCTCTGTAATTTTCCATCCAAGTTGTCAGACCCCGGTGACTTGTCATTGTTGATAGACAACAATATTTTCACCTCTTCCACACTCACTTTACGGAATTCAAAATTACAGTGCTTGTCTTTCATAATTTGGTCAGATATACTTGGATGTGTAGTGTAAGCATTTGTTGCTGGCATGTGATGCCTAAGTTTGCTTATCTTGCCAATGAAAAAAATAATTCAAGTAGTTTGCAATATCAGTCAGTTTTGTGATGAATGAGCCATCTGATTCAATGAATGATGGAGCTGAGGTTGCCTTTTTCCCCAAAATGTAATTGAGAGTTTTACTATAATGTCTTTGTTTCACAGTGTAGTATTTTTATTCAGTTTAGTCACATGATTTCTCAATTTGAGGTACGTTTGCCAATCGGTTGTGCAGCCAGACTAATTTGCCATTACTTTTGCCTCATACCTCTCAACCATATAATTTTTTCATTTCTCATCAATCCACTGGGATTTAACCGTTTTTACAGTAATTTTCTTGATGGAAATGTGCATGCTTATTAGTAAATGTGTCAAGTGCAGCATCTGTTTGCTCCTCATTACACACCACTGACAAATATTCTTTACATCAACAACATAGGACTCACTACACAACTTATTGTATGACCTCTTATACACTATATTAGGCCCAGCACTTTGGTTTCCCTAGATATGGCTACTATATTGTGATCACTACATCCGATGGATCTGGATACTGCTTTCAAGCACATTTCTGTAGCATTAGTAAAAATGTGATTAATATATATTGATGATTTCATCCCTGTGCTGTTTCTAACTACCCTGGTAGGTTGACTGATAACCTGAACCAGGTTGCAGGCACTGGTTACAGTTTGAAGTTTTTTCTTGAGTGGGCAGCTTGATGAATATTTAAATCATCCAGAAAATATACCTCTGTTGATATCACATACATTATCAAGCATTTCACACATTATCCAGATACGGACTGTTAGCAGTAGATGGTATATAGCAGCTTCGCACAAGAACGGGCTTTAGGTGAGGCAGATGAACCTGTAGCCATATTACTTCAGTATTTAACATGATGACTTACCACACAGCATAGTGGTGCAGTCCACCAGACTGTGGATCCAGGCTGTCCCTGAATAGTCCCCTCCAAAGTGCATCTGAAACTCCACAAAGAAGATGGAGATGCATCTGGAACAGAAGAAAAAGATCAAGATGAAGAGAAATCATGACATATAAGGATTATCTTGCATATTTCAAAATGTCTCAGAACTTAAAAATGTATGTTTCCTAGTGGTGTATCTGTCACACATTTGACACAAGTCACAATGGTGTGCATACACGCACACACACACACACGGTCTGACAAGCACACACACCAACACACCATTTTTGGTGTATACAGCACATGTTCTCAGAACACACTGAGGTTTCTTCAATTATGTAATTACTCTTTTCCAGCTAGACATGGTGATGACCTGAGCGGTCGGAGGGAGCGATGCAACCGTAATGAATTGTGTAATCACGAAGCTGAGGGGAGAGCTGTAAAAAGCCTGGGACGTGTGGGAAGAACGCCTGCTTGGGGGGTAATGAACCACAAGCTCCTACGTCCGAGTCTGCAGAGGGGCTGCACCTGTACAAACAGAGGAATAGCACGTCAGGCGATAAGGCCCAGGTCACTCAGTGTGAATGTGATGGCCATCTGATCCTCATGTCCTCCCCAGCACTGGCCAGAGAACGCACATGTGGGGACCTACATAGGGCGGCCCTCCGTCAGCCTGCTGTTTCCTTACACACAACACAAACGTGTATACACACGCTGTCCGCTACAGCTGGTTTAGGGGTTTAAACTCACTCACTAGACCTCAAAGGACCTTGGGATCACTTATGCATATCAAGAAAGTAGAGGATCAGGACTGGCTAGACTTATTACCTTTGGTTACACTCAAACCCTTGGTAAAATTTCACCCATTCCTTCCAATTCCGACCTAATATTGCAATGTGCAATAGGGTAAAGGTTGAAGGTGACAATCTGGGCAGGCATTATCAGTTTACAACCATCAGTGACCAGGTTGCTGTTTGAAAAGTATTGAATAATGTTGGGAGGGACATTCCAACATGCTCTTCCTTGTTTAAATGTTTTCCAATTCTAATCTACACAAAGGATTGCCTGATGTAAATGTGAGACTATAATCTCCTTCTTTATCCCTCACCCAACAGGTCTTCATCTGACTGAACAATTTTTTTTCAGTAACGCAATTCACTAAACCCCCTTCACCTGGGTAACAAAGCATGAAACGTGAAACCTTGAAAAACAACATTTTAGAGGAGACCTACAAAAATGTATTTGTTCCAGCAAACAGTTCGCCAGACTTTTTTTTCTGGCAAGCAATTCTCTCAAGATTCTATTTGAATCTGTGGCAAACCTGTGGCAACAATATTTATTGCCATTAGTGACAAACCGTTTACCAGAAACCTTTTCTGGTGAAGACATGAGTTCCAAGACCAGTAACCGTTGGTGACCAGTCAGGGGGAGAAGGAAAATCAGTTGGAAAGCCATCTACCTAGCTACCTACCGAAATTGTCCAGTGAGCAGGGGTTGGAACCGGTTCAGGGAACAGAACCGAAAACTGAAAAATAAGGACAATTTTTAGAGGAACAGAACCAGAACCGAGAACTAAAGTGATCAATACTGTTCCGGAACAGAACCGTTATTTTTAAAAGCATGGGAATCGGTTAATAATGTTATTTTATGGGCATTTTTTTCAGTCCGACAAAAAACGCAACAAAGTGCCTGTGCAAAGCCCTCACTGTCACTCAAACTTGTTCCAGTGTCTGCCTGCCTGCCAGCTGAAAATCTTTGCCAGTGTGTGTGTAGTGTAATTGCCCCTACCCCTCCTTCCGAAGCATACATAGTCTACTGTAGCTACTGACATTACAGGGGTGATTCAGAAATTAGGGAGAGCAATGTTTAATTAGAGAATAATGGATTAACTTTTTCAATGCTAGTTAAGGATACTATAGTTATCATGTTTCACATTGGATTTATAATCTACAAAAAGCTAAGATGTGTTATTATTTTAATTCTGGTGCCGCTCTGAACATGCAAACTTGTTAGCTAGCTAAGCTTGTTAGCTTATGATCAATTAGCCTTTTAAAATGACAAACTTGGATTAGCTAACACAACGTGCCATTGGAACACAGGCGTGATGGTTGCTGATAATGGGCCTCTGTACGCCTATGTAGATATTCCCTATGTAGATATTCCCTCCAAAATCAGCCGTTTCCAGCTACAGTAGTCATTTGCAACGTTAACAATGTCTACACTTTCTAATCAATTTGATGTTATTTTAATGGACAAAACATGTGCTTTTCTTTGAAAAACAAGGACATTTCTAAGTGACTACAAACTTTTGAACGGTAGTGTATATTGATTTCAGAGTTTAAAAAAGAAACCGGAACAATATAAACCGTAACTTTTTGGGGATTTTAACTGGTTCAGAACTTTATTTTGCTAGTCGGAACAAAACGATTGGGAAATAATGTTGGTTCCAACCCCTGCCGTTGAGTGTCTAACTTATTCATTAAACATCCTAAGAAACTTTTAAATTGTGTTAGCTAATTGATGCTTCGTTAGCAATGTCATGTTTTATCGGATAGAGTGAAACACATTTTGGCTAGTGCTTAACGTTAGCTGTCATATTTTTGCACAATTAATGTGATAGCTAGCTAGCTAGCTAACTAATGATTTGCCTAAACACTTATATTTTTAGGTGAATATCTTGCTGTCTTAGTACCAATATGCATGTCAATACGTTAGTGTCACCGTTCAGTAGCATGTTAGCTAGAACAGCTAAGGTTGCAACAATATGAGCTAACTTGACATCAAAGCAAAACTTTACTTTTGCAGATGGATACCGTTCCCCTACCCGCGGTGTTGGTTGAGGCTGCATTGGGAGGAGGATGCATCAACAACCTGGAAATATGTTAGTGGTGCACTCCCTCATAACACTTTTTTTTGAGTGATAAATGAGTGTATTGTCTTCAAGCTTGAAAAGGAAGCTATGTAAATGCATGTATTATTCTGATAAATGTAGCCTTCATACATTCATTCTTTGTAACAATTAGATCTCTCATTGTTTTAAACTAATAGCTAGCTCATCTTAATCACGTGTTGTTAATTCTCTCTTTCTTTCTAGAAGCAATCCGTTACAATGCAAGAAGACAGATTAAGGCCTTCAATCAGACTGAGGACAGAGAAATATGTGTGCACCTGGTCAAGGTTTCTTGCATGCGTGGCTTTGTTAACAATAATTAATTTAGGAAAATAATATGAATTCCCATACTAGGCATAAATACATTTTATGTTGCATTTCTTCCACCCAAGCCTTGTACACCTGAGTCAGGAAGAAGAGATAACTAGTATTTTACATTTAGCAGATGCTCTTATCCAGAGCAATTTACAGTAGTGAGTGCATACATTTTCATACTGGTCCCCTGTGGAAATCAAACCCAAATCCCTGGCAATGCAAGAGACATGCTCTAGCAATTGAGCCACACAGGACAACTAAACTCAGCAAATAAAGAAACGTACTCTCACTGTCAACTACGTTTATTTTCAGCAAACTTAACATGTGTAAATATTTGTATGAACATAACAAGATTCAACAACTGAGACATAAACTGAACAAGTTTCACAGACATGTGACTAACAGAAATTGAATAATGTTTCCCTGAACAAAGGGGGGATCAAAAGTAACAGTCAGTATCTGGTGTGGCCACCAGCTGCATAAGTACTGCAGTGCATCTCCTCCTCATGGACTGCACCAGATTTGCCCGTTCTTGCTGTGAGATGTTACCTCATTCTTCCACCAAGGCACCTGCAAGTTCCTGGACATTTCTGGGGGGAATGGCCCTAGCCCTCACCCTCTGATCCAACAGGTCCCAGACGTGCTCAATGGGATCTTCGCTGGCCATGGTAGAGATTGCCTGCAATGACAACAAGCTCAGTCCGATGATGCTGTGACACACCGCCCCAGACCATGACGGACCCTCCACCTCGAAATCGATCCCGCTCCAGAGTACAGGCCTCGGTGTAACGCTCATACCTTCGACGATAAACGTAGAACCGACCATCACCCCTGGTGAGACATAACCGCGACTCGTCAGTGAAGAGCACTTTCTGCCAGTCCTGTCAGGTCCAGCGACGGTGGGTTTGTGCCCATAGGCACCGTTGTTGCCGGTGATGTCTGGTGAGGACCTGCCTTACAACAGGCCTACAAGACCTCAGTCCAGCCTCTATGAGCCTATTGTGGACAGTCTGAGCACTGATGGAGGGATTGTGCGTTCCTGGTGTAACTCGGGCATTTGTTGTTGCTGCCATCCTGTACCTGTCCCGCAGGTGTGATGTTCGGATGTACCGATCCTGTGCAGGTGTTGTTACACATGGTCTGCCACTGCGAGGACGATCAGCTGTCCGTCCTGTCTCCCTGTAGCGATGGCCTTAGGCGTCTCACAGTACGGACATTGCAATTTATTGCCCTGGCCACAACTGCAGTCCTCATGCCTCCTTGCAGCATGCCTAAGGCACGTTCACGCAGATGAGCAGGTGCATGTTCATTAATTGTTTATGGTTCATTGAACAAGCATGGGAAACAGTGTTTAAACCCTTTACAATGAGGATCTGGGAAGATATTTGGATTTTTACAAATTATCTTTGAAAGACAGGGTCCTGAAAAGGGGACATTTCTTTTTTTGCTGAGTTTAGTAGATAACTGGCTCTTAATGATCAAGTCCCCAGTCTAGATTGAACATCATAATTAGTTGATTAGTTTGAATCACTTGTGCTAATGCTTGGCTGGAGAAAAATGTTGTATACTGTGGCTCTCTAGGAACAGTTGGCCATAAATGTAAAGGTAGCTATAGTAAGCCTAAGCCTCAGTTTACACTAGCTACCTCGTTTGTTTATACAGCATTTATACAAGACAGAAACATTGCTTCCTTGCTGAAAAATATATAGAATGTAGGTTTCAGTGAAAAGCATAGCAACATCAAGGTAACATTGTAACAGCTGTCGCTGTTTTTCAAAGCCAAATCCACCCATTAGCCGTTGAGTCTACCATTAAAAATGTTTTCAGTATCCTAATTGTTTTTGTTTGGTGTGTTCTGTGATTGTTTCAGTGCATGCATTCAACAAGCTTTGGACGAAGGACTTCCACAGGGCCGCTATCTCCAAAGTTCACTCAAAAAGGCAATAGTTCTGAACTTATTTTGATTCAGTTTTTGTTATCTAAATATTTTTTTTTTTTATAATTATCTTTTAAAATTCCATTGGTTAAAAGCTATTGCTCAGTCATCACTTGGCTCATGTAAATTCTGTAGTTGCTCCATTAAACATCCTAAGGTCAACATCCCCAATGTGTTCACATTTCTCTCATGTAAATGTTATTTGGGAAATATTCAGTCTTTAGTTTTTTCTTCATTAGCATGCTGATGATTTCAAGTTGTATTGATTTATTTTTACCTGTTTAGACATCGAACACATGTTGTTTAGTATATTTAGTATGTTTAGTTCCGTTTTCTCTGTGAGAAGCAAGTTCATTTAAAGTTATATGTGATTTGGTTTACGTAGATACAACATGTCAATGGTAATACAAAATTCAAAAGGCACTCGCACATCTGAGCTATCTTTGTTGCAGGTGCATGGTAACACTTGAATAAGATGAGAAAGTATAAGAAACCTGCACACTGCTCTTGATTGTTTCACTGCTCTTTAATAAGCTTTACGTATCGGCCTCAAGGCCTTCGTCAGAGCTTTTGTGAGTGTTTATAATTTGCACTCTTATGTAGACATTGCTCCCAACACATCTGTTCAATGTATCGAATGGGGTTGGAGTTGAGGAAAATTCCCAAAAAGTCTTAATGATGAAATGCCCATGCATGTTATGTTGTAAATGTGAACATAAATTAATGCCACTACTTCAGACTACTCTGCCGTTTTTTCTTGCACTGTACCAAATGATTTATGAAAACTTACATGATAGGTCGATGTCCTCATTGTGGTTTTACAGACTTGTTTAATGCGTTTTATGTACACACTTTATTAGAATACTTATGAAAGGCACATTGTTATATTTGGTAACACTTGCTTATTTTCCCTTGACTCCAACCCCATTCGATGCATTGAAAGGATGTGGGTGGAGCAATGTTGTTAATACACAAAGTAACCAAAAACCTGATATAATTTGCATACATAATGCTTCCCAGAATTGTTTGCCATAAGTTCACAAGTCGCCGCAAATTTGCCGCAACAGTTTGCCACAAAACTCATTTGCGTGTGAAAATATTGTCAAAGATTTGTCACAACTATTTGCCAGAACTAAGCCTGTTTTTTTCCGGTAAGGGTAGATGTTAAAACACAACCATCCTCAGTCAGGGTGTATTGCGCTTCAATGTAGTTCTATACCGAAGGCCTGCTCCTGACCTGCAGGTTGTTTACCAGGCACCCAGTGTAACCTGAACTGGTAAGTGTGATGGCAGAAACACAAGATACCTCTTGCCACTTTAGTAAACCGGAGTCTTGTTCTCAAGTCATACTCAGTCCAAGTTGCACTATATATAGAGTTGGATTTGACCTGTATTACATATATTATTATAAACATTTCATCATACCATAACCGTGTTATTGTTTGAAAATCATTTTCAGATGTATTTAAAAGGACATACAATATTTCTGTGTAAGATGATAATAAGTATTGGAGAATAAGTATTTTTGAATACCTTTCAACTCACACACTTTATTAAGTACATAGCCCACCATTATAGAATGGATGGATAACCTGCATCAAGTTTGGTTAAAATTATTGTTGAGTTTTGTTTGAAATCATAATTTGTCCCAATAACTTAACTGTACTCAAACATGTAATAAAATTGCTAATAGACTGATTTGTTAGGATGCCCACATATACTGTAAAATAAACCCACATGCTTATCACTCCACAGTTCCCAGAGTTGGGTCAGGTCCCAGGGGATCTGCAGTGACTCTCTCCAGCTGCCAGACTTACCTAGTGACGGCACGTGTGCAAACAGTGACCATGAAGCAGCCGGCCACGATCACCCAGCCCCAGCCCCCATCAGGAGGGGGGACCGCTGGTCTCTTCTTCCCCTGAGCCATAGCCGCAGCATGAACCATGCTCAGATCCTTGTTCTGTTCACTCGGTTTTCTCCTGTTCTCAGCCAAGAAGCCCCAGGTACACCTCGCAGACAGACAGCCTCACACAGTCACACCTAGAATGGGTTGCACTGATTGTTGAAGAGGCTGTTCAGTTCACTTCAGTTACACTGTTGTAGAACACAGGAAGAAGCAAATATACTAGCTAAGACTCTATGAATAAGTAAAAAGGAGGCTCAGAATCATTGACAGGCATCAATTGAGATGCAGTACCCATAAACAAAAAACCTCAGACATCTTCTCTGGGTCTAAAACATGTCCAGCCCATTCAACATTTGTTGAAGAGCTAGCCTACAAACAAGGCTAGTCACTGCTGATGTGCATGTTGAAATACTTTACTCCCCGGCCTAAGCAGCACAGTGAGGCGACAGGGTAATGACGTAGGAGTCCATGAGAGGAGGTGTTTACTGGCAGGGTGTCAGGGCTAACTCGGGGTGGTACAATATTAACTTCAGACACTAGCAGCCGTCTGCTGGCATGACTTCGCACCCTGTTGAAAAGCTGTGGCATATGCTAGCCTAAAACACTTTCCATCTCTGCAGCTTTGGCTCCTCAGATGTCCATTGGCCAGTTGATTTGGCTACCCTTCATTTCCCTTAAATGTACTCCCACATGCAGCAAAAAAGGCTTTGATTGATGAATGTCAGTTAATGTCAGTACTTAAATCAGTCATCTTAATCAGTAATCCAGTGTGATTTAAATCAGTATTCCAAACGCACTAGCTCTATGATATCTTTATATGGAAACTAAATAAAGAGTTAACATTTTTAAATAAGAACATGGAGAATATACAGTGCCTTTAGCAAGTATTCATACCCCTTGACTTATTCCACATGTTGTTGTGTTACAGCCTGAATTCAAAATTGATTAAATAGATGTTTTGCTCTCAGCAATCTACACACAATACCACATAATGATAAAGTGAAAACATATTTTTTGAAATCTTTTAAAATGTATTTAAAATTAAATACAGAACTATCTCATTTACATAAGCATTCACGCCCCTGAGTAAATACTTTGCAGAAGCACTTTTGGCAATGATTAAAACTGTAATTCTTTCTGGGTAAGTCTCTAAGAGCTTTCCGCACATGGATTGCGCAACATTTGCACATTATTGTAATAAAAATTCTTAAAGCTCTGTCAAATTGGTTGTTGATCATTGCTAGACAACCATTTTCAAGTCTTGCCATAGATTTGCCATAGATTTAAGTCAAAACTGTAACTCAGCCACTGAGGACCATTCACTGTCTTCTTGGTGAGCAACTCCAGTGTAGATTTGGCCTTGTGTTTTAGATTATTGTCCTGCTGAAAGGTGAATTCATCTCCCTGTGTCTGGTGGAAAGCAGACTGAACCAGATTTTCCAGATTTTGCCTGTGTTTAGCTCCATTACATTAATTTTTAACAAAGTTGTATGCCATTTGTAAATACGAATAAAATGGTATAATTATGAGCCTTGTTGGTTTAGCCACAGAAAACTGCCCTACCATGCAAAAAGGCAGTAACTGCTCATTTTGTCAAAAATGAGTTAATGTCATTTTTGCTACATTAAATACATATGCATAATCATGTGGACAAGTATCCTGCCTCTATTGTATTGTGTTTTGGAGAAAATGGGGGTCATGTTAGCAGTTACTGCATAAAGTTACTGTGAAACCAAGGTAAATAAAAGCCATTTTTCTCAGTTCCACGCTATGAGCAGCTACTGCCTTTTTGCTTGGTAGGGCAGAAAAAGTGAGCAACTTTCCCTCTAGCCACGGTTGGCTGAGATAATGAGTGGGCTGGACATGCCGAGAGATAAGTTTGGATTGGTCTGCCATATAGCACGCTTCTGTCTATTTGAGCTGGTCAGTATGTCTAGTTAATCCTGTCTAATGCTGCTTTTAAACAAATGTATTGCATAGTAAAACTGCATAAGTGTTGCTCTCCACTTTCCAGAGGACCGAGTTTTGAAATCTGTGGAATTAGAGTATGACAGCTAATGAGATGGAGAAAACACCTGTCTCCGGATTACATCTTCAAACTAAGGGCAGGCAATGCATCCGACAGGAGACGTGTCCATCCATAATGTATACGGGTAAGACAGTCTAGCTAGCTACATTTTCAGATATTACATGTTTCTAATTTTGACAGAAAGTGGTTTCATTTCAAGTTAAAATGCACTGTTAGCTAGCTAACGTTAGCTGGCTGGCTCACTAGCTAATGTTACATGTATGATATTATTATTCGTATCTCAGAGACATTTGCTTGGCTAGTTATAGCCTAATGTTAGCTAGCTAACATTGAACCTGGTTGGTTAGCTACCTGCAGACTCATGCAGGGTAGTAATGTCATGAGTTGTGATTATAGTTCATTGTTTAACAAAAGACTCCACTATTCAAATAACAATTTTGGGTGCATTCGATTTCAGTGCACTCTGTGTGTGTGCCAGAGCGCAGAATAACGGATAAATTTACAAACGCTCAACACATGTTGAATATGACTGGTGTCAGTAAACGTCGGCAAAAAAGCATAATTAAATTGTTGCCAGCAGCATAGTTACAGTCACCAACACTCTGGATAACAAGAAAACAGCATAACCAGCTCTGTTAGGATGAGTAAAATGCTCAGTTTGGGTGCGGGCTAAAGCTTAAGAGGGTGTGAACAATGCTGAATGGCTGTAGACAAAGAAGAGTTCTCAGGTAGGTATCAACATTTTCAAAGGCCATTTTCTCAAAAGTGGTGTTACAAGTTTATCAACTTTCAAAGCATACTTTCCCATTGTTCCTCAAATGCAGTGTATGATATACCATTTTGTAGCTCTGTGTCTGCTTTTAACCAATGTAAAAAACATTATTTCAAATTTTGCTACATAAGACCGAATCAAGGCAGTTGGTCACAATTACAAGCATTTTTGCAGTATTACTTTAGTGCCTTGTTGAAAACAGGATACATGTTTTGGAATATTTTTATTCTGTGCAGGCTTCCTTCTTTTCACTCTGTCAATTAGGTTAGTATTGTGGAGTAACTACAATGTTGTTGATCCATCCTCAGTCACCATTGGACTTATGGTGAAATTCCTGAATTCCTGAATTCTCTCAGGCAACTGAGTTAGGAAGGACACATGTATCTTTGTAGTGACTGGGTGTAAGTGTAGTTAATAACTTTACCATGTTCAAAGGGATATTCAATGTCTTTTTTTTTACCTATCTACTAATAGGTGCCTTTCTTTGCGAGGCATTGGAAAACCTCCCTTGTCTTTGTGGTAGAATCTGTGTTTGAAATTCACTGCTCAACTGAGGGACCTTACAGATAATTGTATGTGTGGGGTACAGATATAAGGTAGTCATTAAAAAATCATGTTAAACACTATTATTGCACACAGAGTGAGTCCATGCAACTTGTTATGTGACTTGTTAAGCACAGTTTTACTCCTGAACTTATTTAGGCTTGCCATAACAAAGGGGTTGAGTACTTATTGACTCAAGACATTTCAGCTTTTCATTTTTTATGAATTTGTAAAAATGTGAAAAAACATAATTCCACTTTTACATTATGGAGTATTGTATGTAGGTCCGTGAAAAATTCTCGATTTAATACGTTTTAAACGTATTAAAACGTATACTGTAAAACAATTGTCTGCATTTCTAGTTGGTTAAAACTTGTCTGACTCCATTGCTTCAGCTGCTGAGCCCATGGCAACCACATGCCTGGTTCAACATGGCCAGAGCTACATTATTGCACAGCAGGGAGAATAATCTACTGAATATTTTGAGTTCATTGAATCCAAACTATTACTACATAGCCCAATCTAGGTAAATTGTCCATCTAAATGTTGCTGACAAAAATAATAATAGATCATTTCATGGCATGTTTGTTTATCATTGTTTTGTTAACCTTAGAACTTAGACATTTGCCACAGTCGGCAAAGTTTTGATTCTGAGGTTTAGGAGATTCAATATTGCACTTCAAATTCATCAAGTAAAAACATGGGATCATGCGATAATGTTAGAGCCTCATATAATTGAGGCTGCAGAAAACATAAGGCAACGCAAGCAATATATAGTATGTGTCGAATTGACACATCACAGAAGGCAGATATTGTGTGGTGGGTTCACGCGGCTTAACTATCGACAATGTGGACTGGGTCTGTAATTAAATATCTCAACCATGTTCACCATATTTCCTCTTCAGGAAATGGCAAGTTCTCAAAAACGTGCAGCTGTAGTAAAATGTGTAAAACTTTTTCAGACCTTCTTTTCTCTTTGTGTTACCTTAGCGTGCAATCATTTCCTGTTTATATCAAACAAAACATGTGAATCAGTAAGTGACGGAATAAACAACTTCGGCGACTTTGTAACATTCTGTTCTTCTAATGAATACCTTTCGTTCTCATCAGCATCGGTCAAAGCGCCAATAGAACACCAGAGGCTGCTGGCTTCGTAGGCTACACATATTTTTTTAAACAATCAATTGGAAATAATACACAGAGCACAAACATTAGAAAATATTTCCAATAAACATTTTCCCCACACGTTCTAAGATGGAGCAATAAGGTTCTTACCTTTCCAGACACACACATCAGCTGTTGTTGAATTGCATAGCTCAGTCAAGTCATTTACAGCCAACCTTGTCTCATAGCATTTCGTATTATTCGGTACGAAAATCCGAGACACTCCATTTGGTATGATATGTTACGTTTCGTATGGTATTTTTAATTTGTTGATGTCCATCAGCCATTGTGTATGATATGTTACAAATTTTAATACGTATGATTTGTTACACATTTTCGAAACATACAATATGTTACGAATTGGAAAATTTACAAAGTGTTACCAATTTACAAATTGTAAAATATGTTATGAATTTGCAAAACGAATGATATGTTACGAATTCCAATTTGTTGTGGCTAACATTGGCTAGGTGGCTGGGTTGGTAATGCTAACGTTAGTGGTTAGGGTTAATGTTAGGAGTTAGGTTAAAGTGTTAGGGGAAGGGTTAGGGGAAGTGTTAGATAACATGCTAAGTAGTTGCAAAGTAGCTGAAAAGTTGCTACTTATTTCAAATGCTGAAGTTGGCTGTGATGAGATTCGAACACGCAACCTTTTGGTTGCTAGATGTCCACATTATACACCCGACCAACCACCCTCCATTCGTTTTTGCCCTAAGTAACCTTTTGTCCTATGTAACCATACTAAACACACTGGCCTCCCGAGTGGTGCAGCGGTCGGTCTAAGGCACTGCAGTGCTCGAGGCGTCACTACAAATCTGGGTTCGATCCCGGGCAGTTTTGCAGCCGCCCATGACCGGGAGACCCATGAGGCGATGCACAATTAGCCGAGCGTCGTCCGGGTTAGAGGAGAGTTTTGTCGGCCAGGATGTCCTTGTCCCATTGCTCTCTGGTGACTCCTGTGGCGGGCCGGGTGCATGCACGCTGACACTGTCGTCAGTTGTACTGTGTTTCCTCCGACACATTAGTGCGGAAGGCTTCCGGGTTAAGAGGGGCAATGTGTCAAGAAGCAATGCGGCTTGGCGGGGTCATGTTTCAGAGGATGCGTGGTTCTCGACCTTCAACTCTCCCGAGTCCGTGCAAGAGTTGCAGCGATGGGACAAGACTGTAACTACCAATTGGGCACATTCTTCTCTTCTTCTCTACTCTGCAACTCTTCCCTGGGTCCTTGGTGTACAAAATATGTGTTTGCTGTCATACCTGGTAAAATCATGGTTAATAAACAACTGTAAGGGGGCCTCATCAAATTATATTTAGTATTTTACTGAATTCTGTTTTCTCTTTTTTATTTTTCCTTGTTTGAGATTTGTTTCAGATTTTTACTCTCAATATTACAATTATTCATAGAGAAACAAAGAAAATGGATGTTCTACGTCCATGTCAAGGCTTAAATTACATCAGAAGACCATTTTGGAAAAATAAACTGACAAATGTAGATTTGAGTGTAATTCCCCTTTAATTGGGCATCTAGCAAGAGAGGAATGTGTTGATCTAGCTATGTTTCTGCTGATAGGCCTACTGCTGCAGCATATGGCAGAGTTTGCAAACAATCACCACCCAATTGATACAAATAATCATTATATTGTTCCCTCGGTTAAACCTACTTTGCGGTTAACATTTTATTGAGAATGTTTTTGGGGAAAGTCTTTCTGTCTACCCATAAGACGGTTCTCATTTGCATCGCTAACTGGCTACATATGGAGTGATAGACAAACACGCGCACCAAACAGACAGACAGGAGCATTATTGCTGCAAATTAAGTGGCTTTTTAATTTAATTAAAAATTTAAAACAAGGATGTCTTGATTGCGTAGGTCTTCACACCTAAGAGTTCATTTGTGATTAAAGCTGTAAATCATTTAGTCAATATTGCTCAAGCTCAGTCAATTTGGTTGGGAATCATTGATGGACAGCAATATTCAAACCGTGTCACTGATTTTCAAGCAGATTTAAGTCAGCACTGAGACCTTCAACACTTCTTGGAAAGCCATTCTAGTGTGCCGGCTGAAAAATAAAACTCTAACCCAGGGTTAGGTTTTCAGAAGACTAAAGCACATTTTCCTCTATATTTTTACCTGGACTTTGCTCCTTTCATATTTCTTTTGATCCTGACAAACTCCCCAGTCCATGTCGGTGACAAGCATACCCATAACAAGATGCTGCCACCATAAATATCCCATTAAATAAAGTGTTCTAATTCCTAATTCTATGGCTGCCACCACAATGTTTAAAAATACAGAGGGTTTCACTCTAAATGGGTTTGACCCATACCTGACATTTATTTACAATGTTGTCTTTTAGTATTGGACGATTTGCAATATATATATATATATATATATATATTAAACACAGGCTTACTTCTTTTCACTTTGTCATACAGGCCATTAATGTTGAGTGAATGCAATGTTGATGATCCATGCAGTTTTCTCAGCTCCGCCAATAAATTATGTCAGCTTTAAAATCATCTTAAACCTCATAGTGATATCCCTAAGCAGTTTCCATTCTCCCCCGCAGTTAGTATGGCCAGATATTTGCAGTGTCTGGGTGATATGATACACCATCCATAGATTCATTTCCATACTTGACCATACTGAAAGGGACATTCAGTGTCTTGGAATTATTTCTTAACCTCCCCTGATCTATCTCTGCCTAAAAATGGTTAAATCATTTTGAGAAATTCACTATACAACTGAGGGACCTTACACAGACAGGGGGAGTCTTTCTGGAATCATGAGAAGCATAAATATTTTTTTTTTTACTAATTTCAGAACATTAAAAAAAAACACTGAAAATGTGGAGTAGGTTGGGAGGAAATCCCAATGTATACCCTTTTTAGATTGAAATTTAAGGCCGCAAAATGTGAAATCTGTGCAAGAGTGTGTAGACTTTAACTAGGCACTGAGTGTACAAAATATTGAGTTACACCCTGAATAACTCACCACAGGTTAATGAGAAGGGTGTGCTTGAAAGGATGCACATAACTCTGCAATGTTGGGTCTGTTGGAGTCTCAGTCTTAAATCATGTTCCACACATAGTCTGTGCCTGTATTTAGTTTTCATGCTAGTGAGGGCCGAGAATCCACTCTCACATAGGTACTTGGTTGCAAAGGGCATCAGTGTCTTAACAGCACGATTTGCCAAGGCAGGATGCTCTGAGCGCAGCCCTCTCCAGAAATCTGGCAGTGGCTTCTGAGTAAATTATATTTTCACAGAACCGCTTGTTGTAATTTTGATGAGGCTCTCTTGTTCAGATATCGGTAAGTGTACTGGAGACAGGGCATGAAAGGGATAACAAATCCAGTTGTTTATGTTGTCCGTTTCGGGAAAGTACCTGCGTAATTGCCAACCCAGCTCACTCAGGTGCTTCGCTATATCACATTTGACATTGTCCGTAAGCTTGAGTTCATTTGCACACAAAAAATCACACAATGATGGAAAGACCTGTGTGTTGTCCTTGTTAATGCAGTTGCGGAGAGTCCCTGTAATCCTAGATTCAGATCATTCAGGTGAGAAAAAACATTACCCAGATAGGCCAGTCGTGTGAGAAACTCGTCATCATGCCAGCGGTCAGCCAAGTGAAAATTATGGTCAGTAATGAAAACTTTAAGTTCGTCTCTCCATTCAAAAAAACTTGTCAATACTTTGCCCCTTGATAACCAGCCCACTTCTGTATGTTGTAAAAGCATTACATGGTCGCTGCCCATATCATTGCATAACGCAGAAAATACATGAGAGTTCATGGGCCTTGCTTTAACAAAGTTAACCATTTTCACTGTAGTGTCCAAAACGTCATTCAAGCTGTCAGGCATTCCATTGGCAGCAAGAGCCTCTCGGTGGATGCTGCAGTGTACCCAAGTGGCGTCGGGCGCAACTGCTTGCACGAGCGTTACCATTCCACTATCTCACCCTGTCATGGCTTTGTGTCACCAGTACAGATACCAACACATCTTGACCACCAAAGTCCATTTGATGTCACAAAGCTGTCCAGTACTTTAAAAATATCCTCTCCTGTTGTCCTGGTTTCCAGAAGAGGATGTCTTCCTTAATGTGTCGTGAATTTGTATTCATTTTTATTTAACCTTCATTTAACTAGGCAAGTCAGTTAAGAACAAATTCTTATTTACAATGACGGCCTACACCTGCCAAACCTGGACGACACTGGGCCAATTGTGCACCGCCCTATGAGATCATGGCTGGTTGTGATATAGCCTGGATTCAAACCAGGGTGTCTGTAGTGATGCCTCTAGCACTGAGATGCAGTGCCTTAGACCGCTGCACCACCCGGGAGCCCATGTAACAGTGTTGTTTGATGAATAAATTGTCTGTATAGTTTTTGGCCTTTTCCCCCAGCATTGTCCCAGCCATATCTGCGGCAGCAGGAAGAATTAAGTCCTCCAATAGCATGGGGCTTGCCTGTCCTAGCCACTCGGTAGCTCACCATATAAGACGCTTCTAACCCCTTCTTATTAATGGTATCTGTTGCTTTTATACATCTTAATTCTCACCTCAAAAAACTCCTGTGGCTAATTTTTTGTTTCTAAATGTCTGCGCAAGAGTGAAGGTTTCATCGAGTTGTGAGATAGTACTTTTGCACATATAACACACTTTAGCCGAGGAAAGGCACTACTCCCAAAATAAGTGAACCCCAAATCAATGTAGTTCTCATCATACTTGTGCCTCTTCGATGGTCCAACGTCCCTGTCATTTGTTCGGTGCTTTCCCGGGTAAGGGGGCAGTAGCTCAGTAACATCACCCAAATGTATAGCCAGTTGAAAAATCTAAATGGACTGTTTGAAAATGTGAATCATATTTTTATTTGGCGTACCCCCGACGGCATTGTGCGTACCCCCAGTTTGGGAATAGTCGTTCTATGTCACGGAAAGAGCAGGTGTTCTTAATGTTTTGTACCAAGTCTTCACTAGGCAAGTCTTATAGACACACACAACAGGACAAGGCAGTACAACAGAAAGTGAATGCAACAAACTCAACATATCATCAGGTTAGAGAACAGTTTTAATGACGACAAGCAAAACTGAATCTATAGCAAGACCCAGCTCCATAATCCAGTTCAATCAGGTTCAGAGTTACATAGATTATTCGCCATGACATGTATGCAGTAATTCAATTCATAAAGCACATTTGAAAATCTGTCCTAACGTATAGCTGAAAAATCCACCAGGTTAAATTGGGATTAAAAATAAACGTATGATGTTAGGGAAGTCAGTTTGTGGATGAGTCCAAGATGGCATCCTATTCCTTATATAGTGCACTACTATTGATCAAAATCATGGGCCCTGGTCAAAAGTAGTGAACTACAGTGGCGACCCGTCATTCAGGGTAGGTGGGACAGATGTATTTTGGGGGGGGCGTTGGAGTTGCCTGTTTTGCATGTTATTTTGGCATTAATACATGTCACATATCAGTTTGCAAACAATGCAAAAAATATATATATCATTGAGTTAATAAAGCCGCATACAAACAGGCAGCTCCAAAATGCAGTTGTTTCAGCCTAGCTCAGTGCTTTCTGTGGTGGTGGTGGGGCAGGCCAGCAGAAAATAGGAGCATTGCACCGTGATTGGCTCAGTGTTCTGTCACTCATGGGGACACTACGTTACTAGCCTTTAGCAAGGGTAGACATCAAGAATGTGAGCCCTTTGTGTGCTGCCATAGAGTTACATTAGAAGTGCCCTTCCAAGAAGGCTCAACGTCAATGACCACAGATAAAATGACGTCAAATCACGTTATATGTACAGTAGCTTTGATTGGACTGATCATGTCAACATCTTACTTTCAAAATCTTAGCTAGCAGTCATCATCATAAATCAACTGGCAAATCCTTTTTAATCCTTGTCATATGAAGAGAACTAATGAAGATAAATTAAAGATAAAATGTATCGGTACTTAGACATAAACATTACACAACAACTTGGAAATCGCAAATTCAACAATGAGTTGTTTGGAAGGAATCGGTGACAGTGGCTAACCGCAACCATTGCAACTGGGAAGTCAGACTGGGAAGATACGTTTTGAAGTCATCCAACTCGGATTTGTAAATCTTTTTCTTTGATGACAAAATTTGCCAACATACGACCGCCGCACAGAACAAGGTGAGTCCAAAAATGTCTTAAATGCTGCTGCATAAATGATGTAATATGCCAGGGAGATATGGTCAGCCATATCAGCTATGTTTTTTTTAAAAGGCAGTAAATGAGGCTGAATGAATTGTTTTGCCGCCAGACAAGGCTCCACTGATAGCCAGGTGTAGCGGTGGTAAGGATTCACTCCATGGTGCTGAAAAGAAAGCTCTGCTGTTGGGACAGCTTTATTTAGGCCCTAACAGTTTGTGGGCACCGCTTGTCGCCGTTATAGTGCAATTAATGTATTGTTTAGTGTTGTGTAGTGTAGTGGCTTTGCTGGCATGCATCTAAAAAAAATTGGGGGGGAGTTTTCCCCACCAAGATTTACATGCTAAAATCACCACTTGTGAATTATATATGGAAAAGCGTGATCTGTTCCAAAGTATCGCACTATAGGGAATAGGGTGCCAATACAGATGCAGCATGGGTGTATTGTTTGGATGAGGAGGTTGGTCGTGGGACCCTCTGAAGTGGGCAGGAAGTGTATGCAGCTCACAGCGGTTCACAGGCCAGCTATGCATTTTCACTTGAAACCAAAATGCCATCATGAAATGTCATGAAATTTAACGAAGAGATCCAGTAGGAGAGTCAAATCTCCTTTCGACTAGAGTACTCAACACAGTACATCCAAAACAAATATGAAATTACTATCATAAAGCACATACTGATTATTACAGGTAGGAAGGCAGGCATAAATGGTCCCCATCTTTGATGACAATGAAAACAACTGTAGTAAGTAAATATCTTTAAAGTCTCTTCACATAGAGGTTTCTCATGACTCACAATGGACACTTTGCGTAGCACTGCTTAGTGAGTCAGTGATTTGGCTTTGCTGAGGAACATGTAATAATAATAGGTGGGTGCTTATATTTGTCCTATTTCACACACGTGCATGTGTGTATTAATACGCATGTGTGAATTGAAAATGTGTTTTTCTGCATATCCCAACTCCCCTGGAAAGTGGAGTCACAGACAGGGTCTATTTTGTGAAGTTTCTAAGGATAATTTAGTACTGAAGGCTTGGTTCCAAAGTTAACTGTTTCAGTAAAACAGCAATGGCATTATAAGGCATGGGACAGGAAAGAATATACATAATACTGGATTCAAGTGAATATAGAGGTAGGATTTTGGGCACTGGTCATTCTACTGCCAGGTATTGCAGCGTATTATTACGCAAAATCAACCCGCAACATTATCAGTCAAATTTAGCTATTGCTTAATGGTCCATATTCCACAAATTGGCAAATCCACAGATGACGGGTTGACAGAATGGGTTGATAAGAGTAACTGCTTACGATTCACATATTCGGTAGGGTAATATATTTGATTATATCTCAAATCATATCACAGAACATTGGGATAGGACGATTGATTAGAAAAAAGTGCAAAAGCTAGTTGTAAGCTAATGCTTTAAAGATCAATGTATCTACTTACATCTTGTAAGTACTTTATACAATTTCAATTAAACAAATAAGGGACCAATAAGATATTTTTTTGGGGGGGGGGTCTCTGATCACAAAAAAAGTAAACAAAAGCAAAAACACACGAAGGATCAGGGATCAGTAGCGTTTGGCTTAATCACACATTCAATATACAGTTAGGGTTTTTATAAACAATAAGTACCCAGGTTTGCTTTTCAGTGGCAAATAAAACACCAACCTCATCTCCTCCAGCCTGCATTCATAATATTAAAAATCTATTTTTTAAAACATCAGCAGACAAGGAGGAGGATAATTAGTAGAACCTCTTAAAACAGTTAAATTATTCAAATGTATTTTCCCCTTTTCGTGCGGTCAGTAGCTTTTCCGAAACCGTAGAGTAGCAGTGTCTTGTGGTGAGAGTTAGGGTTTCTGTCTCAAAGGTCATCTGTTATCCTCAGTAGTTCCAGGAAGGCACCGACGGCCCCGAAATAACCCTGAAAAAAACAGAGGGCTTCATTATCTGTTTAGGTATTTGACCAGGTTATCATCAGCAACCTTGATATTCCTGCTCAGCGCCCAATTGTAATCTATCCAAATATATGCAGATGATCTGTTGTTTACCATTTTTATTGTACAATTAGACTAAAACAACAAGTGCGCTGAACATCCCTCACATAACACAGAACGTGGGCGGCAGGTAGCCTAGTGGTTAGAGCGTTGGGCCAGTAACTGAAAGGTTGCTGGATCGAATCCCTGCGCTGACATGGTAAACATCTGTCGTTCTGCCCCTGAACAAGGCAGTTAACCCTGGTAGGCCGTCATTGTAAATAATAATTTGTTCTTAACTGACTTGCCTAGTTAAATAAAAAGAACACATATATATTGCAAACTACTTACCTCATGCTCTAAGAAGAGAGCTTTTAATTGTCCTTTGGACCAAAAGTCCATGGCGTACGCAAGCAGCTTCGTTGACACAGTATTGATTCTCAGGAAATTCCCAACAAACACCACTCTTTCAATTTTCTGAAAGACAACATTGAACCATTGGTAAGCCAGACATTTTTAGAGCTTGCAAGAATGACTGTTTCATAAAGCAGGACAGAATTAGATATTTCCAAAGTAAGACGTAAAAAAAAAAAGAAAAAAAAAAGATTTGTTTAAAGACCTTAGGCCAGCTCTCTCAGACTAATAGCCATAGATAAGGGACGTCAAATTCATTCCATGGAGGGTTTAGTGTCTGCTGGTTTTAGTTTTTTCCTTTCGAATAAGACCAGAAACCGTGGATTGACGGCAGCATTCGCGTGAAACTGAAAGCGCGAACCACTGCTTTTAACCAGGGCAAGGTGACCGGAAGCATGACCGAATACAAACAGTGTAGCTATTCTCTCCGCAAGGCAATCAAACAGGCCAAGTCTCAGTACAGAGACAAAATCGAGTCGAAATTCAACAGCTCAGACACAAGAGGTATGTGGCAGGGTCTACAGTCAATCACGGATTACAAAAAGAAAACCAGCCCCGTCGAGGACCAGGATGTCTTGCTCCCAGACAGGCTAAACAACTTTTTTGCCCGCTTTGAGGACAATACAGTGCCACTGACACGGCCCCCTACCAAAACCTGCGGGCTCTCCTTCACTGCAGCCGAGGTGAGTAAAACATTTAAACGTGTTAACCCTCGCAAGGCTGCAGGCCCAGACGGCATTCCCAGCCGCGTCCTCAGAGCATGCGCAGACCAGCTGGCTGGTGTGTTTACGGACATATTCAATCAATCCTTATCCCAGTCTGCTGTTCCCACATGCTTCAAGAGGGCCACCATTGTTCCTGTTCCCAAGAAAGCTAAGGTAACTGAGCTAAACGACTACCGCCCCGTAGCACTCACTTCCGTCATCATGAAGTGCTTTGAGAGACTAGTCAAGGACCATATCACCTCCACCCTACCGGACACCCTAGACCCACTCCAATTTGCTTACCGACCCAATAGGTCCACAGACGACGCAATCGCAACCACACTGCACACTGCCCTAACCCATCTGGACAAGAGGAATACCCATGTGAGAATGCTGTTCATCGATTACAGCTCAGCATTTAACACCATAGTACCCTCCAAACTCGTCATCAAGCTCGAGACCCTGGGTCTCGACCCCGCCCTGTGCAACTGGGTCCTGGACTTCCTGACGGGCCGCCCCCAGGTGGTGAGGGTAGGTAACAACATCTCCACCCCGCTGATCCTCAACACTGGGGCCCCACAAGGGTGCGTTCTGAGCCCTCTCCTGTACTCCCTGTTCACCCACGACTGCGTGGCCATGCACGCCTCCAACTCAATCATCAAGTTTGCGGATGACACTACAGTGGTAGGCTTGATCACCAACAACGACGAGACGGCCTACAGGGAGGAGGTGAGGGCCCTCGGAGTGTGGTGTCAGGAAAATAACCTCATACTCAACGTCAACAAAACAAAGGAGATGATTGTGGACTTCAGGAAACAGCAGAGGGAGCACCCCCCTATCCACATCGACGGGTCAGTAGTGGAGAAGGTGGAAAGTTTTAAGTTCCTCGGTGTACACATCACGGACAAACTGAACTGGTCCACCCACACAGACAGCGTTGTGAAGAAGGCGCAGCAGCGCCTCTTCAACCTCAGGAGGCTGAAGAAATTTGGCTTGTCACCAAAAGCACTCACAAACTTCTACAGATGCACAATCGAGAGCATCCTGTCGGGCTGTATCACCGCCTGGTACGGCAACTGCTCCGCCCACAACCGTAAGGCTCTCCAGAGGGTAGTGAGGTCTGCAGAACGCATCACCAGGGGCAAACTACCTGCCCTCCAGGACACCTACACCACCCGATGTCACAGGAAGGCCATAAAGATCATCAAGGACAACAACCACCCAAGCCACTGCCTGTTCACCCCGCTATCATCCAGAAGGCGAGGTCAGTACAGGAGCATCAAAGCAGGGACCGAGAGACTGAAAAACAGCTTCTATCTCAAGGCCATCAGACTGTTAAACAGCCACCACTAACATTTAGCGGCCGCTGCCAACATACTGACTCAACTCCAGCCACTTTAAAAATGGGAATTGATGGAAATTATGTAAAAAATGTACCACTAGCCACTTTAAGCAATGCCACTTAATACAATGTTTACATACCCTACATTACCCATCTCATATGTATATATACTGTACTCTATATCATCTACTGCATCTTGCCATCTTTATGCAATACATGTACCACTAGCCACTTTAAACTATGCCACTTTATGTTTACATACCCTACAGTACTCATCTCATATGTATATACCGTACTCTATACCATCTACTGCATCTGCCATGCCGTTCTGTACCACCACTCATCCATATATCTTTATGTACATATTCTTTATCCCTTACACTTGTGTGTGTGTGTAAGGTAGTAGTGTGGAATTGTTAGGTTAGATTACTGTTGGTTATTACTGCATTGTCGGAACTAGAAGCACAAGCATTTCGCTACACTCGCATTAACATCTGCTAACCATGTGTATGTGACTAATAAAATTTGATTTGATTTGATTTGATTTAGGCAACCAGGCTTAACATTCACATTTTTAAATGTAACCTTTATTTAACTAGGCAAGTCAGTTAAGAACAAATTCTTATTTACAATGACGGCCTACCCCGGCCAAACCCAGACGACGCTGGGCCAATTGTGCGCCGCCCTATGGGACTCCCAATCACGGCCGGATGTGATACAGCCTGGATTCAAACCAGGGACTGTAGTGGCGCCTCTTGCACTGAGATACAGTGCCTTAGACCACTGCGCCACTCGGGAGCCCAAGGTGAGGGGAGTTCCATACCAATCAGTGACCTTAATTTATCAATCAAGTACAGGGGAAGAGCGAAAACTCGCAGACACTCGGCCCTCCATGGAATGAGTTTGACACGTGGCATAGATGGATGTCTTGCTGCCATCTAGGGGAGAGAACCTGACATTACAGCAGTGGGAGGAGCTGTCTCATGCTTCAGTGACTCAGCAGCAAGGGAGAAAAAGATTGAGCAATAGCCAAGAATGAACAGCTCAACTCCCGTGAAGGACATAGTTGCGGGGGGGAACAGATTAAGTCCGCTCATTCTAAGTAAAACCCGGGGGCAGTAAAAAAGCGGTGCACTATGCAGGCTCGTTTTAAGACTTCCCCCAATTCATACACCGTACTCTATATGCATAGGTAGCTAGAAAGCGGAATCAAATGTACATTTGTGTACCTCGTGCTCAAAACATTACAACGGGGTTACTCAAGGGGCAGATCCTTTGCCCGCTTGATATTTGTGTCAGGAAGCTTCCTGTTGTTGTTCTATGTGCTTTGATAGCCCTGTACAATGCTGCTTGATCTCCATGCCACAAGGCAACACTGTAAAGAAGCTGAAAGCACACAGAGTCCATTCCCATCATCCATCACACTGGCTGCTGAATCCACTTCGCTCCTTTGTGTTTTGGTGACAGACAATCACTTTGAGAAAGTTCACACTTATGTTACAGTCACACCGCAGTGTGGTATATTCTCACTGTTTCAATCAGTGTTCATTTTGGCAGCTATTTTAAACGTAGTTCTAGTCTTCAAATACATTTGAGTCTTCGTCACGTTTTAGTCATTTCATCCTTCGTCAGTTTTAGTTATCATCAGTCGACTAAAACTCGACTATTAAATCATGAATATTTAGGCTACCTCTAACTTCCATCATGTGCACATTCAGATAGGCTTTTCCAACTAGGCCTACTATACATGGGGTATACCTTAGCTGGCTACATTGATATTGTGGCAGATTGTAAACAATAACAGCCATAATTAACCATGTAGGCTATAAAGCCTTGGCTACAGGTTAAACAATTTAGAGCTCGGATTTTCTCCCCATCATAATCGTCAAGGGGGGGTAAATAACAGTGGTTTCCTTGAAAAGAGGAGAATATGAAAATGCTAGAAGTATTACTTTACCTCTAATATCCAACAAATAGCATTTGTTTTTCCCCATAGGGAACAAGCTACCGCAACTCGCATTTGCAGTCCGCGGCGTGAGAGCAGCAACGCAGATGAATGAATAACAGCACGCATGGGAAAATAGAGCTTCTGATGTGATCAAAGCAAAAATAGCCTACATGAAAGTACAAGAGTAGACATGATTGTTTCTAGTTGAGGTTAGCTACAAGTCAAGTGTCCTGGCTTCTCATCAGTTCAAAAGACTGACGAGTGATTGACGTGACCACCTGGGAGCTGTGTGGGACAGCCGGGCAGATCAGCTCAGACCGTGCAACTGAAAGATTATCATTCTGCCAATGAGAGGATTGCATGAAATAATCTGCATGCATGTATGCTTCATGTCAAATTAAATGTTCATTCGTTTCATGTGGAATTCTCATCTTGTCACATTTTTCCGTAGACTAAAATGAAAAGTAATTAGTAATAGTTATCAGGGGTTTTTCAGGGCATCTCGTTTCGTTATCGTCAGTTTTAGTCAGGAAAAATAGGTTGTCGACAAGTATTTTTTATCAGAGTTATTGTTGACGAAATTAACACGGGTTAGAATTACTCATTGAAGTAAGACTTCCACTGAAACAGAAGTAAATACATCTACTTTGTACCTCATTCACCGCACACATACGAGCAATAGAACCAATGTTGTTGGTGATGGTGACGAGAGTGGCTCGGGCTAGGTCCTCCTTACTGATGCTGACACGCTTCTCCTTGCTCATCATATGACCAAAACTGCAATGAATTATTCACTGGGTTAGTTTCCATAATACTCCCGTTTTCAAAGCATACTGTTACTGGAAGTCTTGAGGTTACAACACGTATCATGTATCAGCTAACTTAGACCTCACCTAGATGCAACTGCAGACCCCTGGAGACCGAAGCGTTCATAGTCTCCTCCGTAGATGTCCTTCACCAGTTTGTCCACGTTGCTGCTGTCCCCCTTCGCTGCCATTTCCAGGGCCTCCTCGAAAGTCTCGCAGCCAGTCAGCAAGCAGCACAGGCCTAGGAAAGTACCACCTCCCAAACTGTGGGGGACAGGCAATTATGTGACCTACTACTCTATGGGTTGTACCACTGTTTAGCTTGCAGGAAACAACCCACTGGGCACAGGCAATTTCAATGTCTAGTTTTGGTTTACATTTGATTGAGTTGTCAACTAATGTGAATCCAAGAAAAAATATCACCATGTCATTGGATTTAGGTTATAAATTTGGTGGGAAAAAAATACAAAATTCCCTTACGTTGATTGCTTTTTCTTTTATCACATTACATTTTTTGTTTGTTGAAATTACATGGAAACACCAGTTTTTGCCCAGTGGGAAAGTTGTATTTGACTAAGAAGTTATTAACTAGTTACCGCGGTAACTATTATCTAGACTCAAAACAAGAATACATTGAATACAGATGAACGCGAGCAATGATAGAACTGTGTTACCAATGACAGATCAAATAAATACAGCTATCATGACGTGGAGTGACACAGGATTACCTCTGTTTGCATACACTAAAACAGCAACAGATTACATTTATTTACCTGGTTCCTGTGACCCGTTTGTAGTTGTCCTTCGAATAGACTGCCAGGACGCTGACCCCTGAGCCAATGTTTACCAACAACATGGGGAAGGGGTTGTCAAGGCAACATGCTCTCTTGACACAGTTCTCACTCTCGGGATCAGAGGGGTTCTCGAAAAAGTAGCACTTTGGATGGCCATTGAACCCCACTGAGTCCACATAGAGAAGACCATGGATGAGACAGTCCAGTTCATCTAGCTTCTGTAGCTCTAGGTTGGCGATCTGGGAGATGGAAAGCAGAAGATCTATAAGACTATAGGACAGAAAGAGAAACTGGAGTGGTTTTGATATGCAATGGTAACTCCTCCAAGAGCATGAACTGTCTATAACACACCTCAACCAGGCAAGCCTGAACCATCAACACCTACTCCCATCTAATCACATGAGAAACCATGTTGCCTGTAATGATCATGCCAGAATATGTTTAACTGACTAATGACATGTAATAACATGCAATAGAACATGAATTCACATCGCCTGTCACTTTCAGTCATTCTCCCTGGCTGACGAAACCCAATCGTTCTAGCAACCACCACGCACCGTCCTAAAGTCGTCCTCAAACTTGTACGCCCCTCCGCCGGTGGCACAGAGTGTGGTGTGCAGGCTGGAGAAGTTCTTGTCTCTGCCCATCTGGATGAAGCCCAGCATGTCTTGGGTGGGGAAGCGGATGAAGTGCAGGTTGCCCTTCCGGCCGCACATAGTCAGGTTTTTCAGCTCTAGGTGGACATCGCGGATGCCTGTGTCGCCGTAGGCCACATTGGAGGTCAGGTAGTGGCGGATGCTCTTCAGGCTCTCCACCTCCTCTTGCTCCTCCTCTGCCGTGATGTCCTTAGGCTCAAAGTAAACCAGCTTCACCAGGGTGCCGCCGATGTCCATCCCAAACCAGGGGAAGGCTGGAACAGAAAACAAAAGGTGTTTTGAGAGATTAGTTGGTAGATTCAGGAAAAGCTTGGTCACCGTTGCCTGTAGAAAAGCACTGTTAACCTCTTTTGGAATTGTGCAAAATCCACTATGGGGAAATGCATACTCTCAAAACAGAGGGCTCTAGTATTCTGTCTATGTCACAACTAAGCTATTGCTCCATATAAGTCCAGAAATGAGCTGTGCTAACTGAAACCTTGTCACGTTCCTGACCTATTTTTATGTTATTTTGATTATGTTTAGTTGGTCAGGGCGTGAGTTGGGGTGGGCATTGTATGTTGTGTGTGTTTTGTTTAGTCTATGGGTGTTGTATTGTGTATGGGATAGATAATTGTGAGGTTGTCTAGTTATGTCTATGGCTGCCTAGATTGGGTCTCAATCAGAGACAGCTGTCATTCATTTGTCTCTGATTGGGAGCCATATTTAAGGTAGCCATAGGCAGTAGGCTTTTGTGGGTAGTTGTCTTGTTTAACGTTTGTTGCTTGTCTGTGCACTTGCGTTATTTAGCTTCACGATCATTTGTTGTTTTGTTTGTTTGTATAGTGTTTTCGTTTTATGTTCATCTTCGTTCATTTAATTAAAAGAAGATGGCTTATTTTCCTCATGCTGCGTTTTGGTCCGTCTCTCCTACACACGATCGTGACAGAACTACCCACCACAACAGGACCAAGCGGATTGAGGAAGGAGGGCAAGAACTAAAGCAATGGAGAGAAGAGGAATGGAGTTGGGAGCAAATTTTCAATGGAGAAGGACCCTGGGCTAAGGTGGGAGAGAATCGCCGCTCTCGGGAGGAGAAGGAGGCAGCCACAGCCCAGGAGCGCTGGTATGAGGAGGCAGCACGTATGAGAGGCTGGAAGCCCGAGAGGCTCACCCAAAAATTTCTTGGGGGGGCAATGGAGAAGGACCCTGGGCTAAGGTGGGAGAGAATCGCCGCTCTCGGGAGGAGAAGGAGGCAGCCACAGCCCAGGAGCGCTGGTATGAGGAGGCAGCACGTATGAGAGGCTGGAAGCCCGAGAGGCTCACCCAAAAATTTCTTGGGGGGGGGCTAAAGGGGAGTGTGGCGAAGCCGGGTAGGATACCTGAGCCAACTCCCCGGGCTTGCCGTGGAGTGAGAGGGCGTCGTACTGGTCAGACACCGTGTTATGCGGTAAAGCGCACGGTGTCCCCAGTACGCGTGCTTAGCCCAGTGCGGGCTATTCCACCTTGCCGCACTGGGAGGGCTAGGTTGGGCATCGAGCCGGATGCCATGAAGCCGGCCCAACGTATCTGGCCTCCAGTACGTCTCCTCGGGCCGGCGTACATGGCACCAGCCTTACAGGTGGTGTCCCCGGTTCGCCTGCATAGCCCAGTGCGGGCTATTCCACCTCGCCGCACTGGCAGGGCTACGGGGACCATTCAACCTGGTAAGGTTGGGGAGGCTCGGTGCTCAAGAGCACGTGTCCTCCTTCACGGTCCGGTATATCCGGCGCCACCTTCCCACCCCAGCTCAGTACCATCAGTGCCTACACCACGCACCAGGCTTCCAGTGCATCTCCAGAGCCCTGTTCCTCCTCCACGCACTCTCCCTATGGTGCGTGTCTCCAGCCCAGTGCCTCCAGTTCCGGCACCACGCACCAAGCCTCCTGTGCGTCTCCAGAGCCCTGTACGCACTGTTCCTTCTCCCCGCACTCGCCCTGAGGTGCGTGCCCTCAGCCCGGTACCTCCAGTTCCGGTACCACGCACCAGGCCTAGAGTGCGCCACGAGAGTCCAGTGTGCCCTGTTGTTGTTCCCCGCACTAGCCTGAAGGTGCGTGTCCTTAGCCCGGTACCTCCAGTTCCGGTACCACGCACCAGGCCTACAGTGCGTCTCAGCCGGCCAGAGTCTGCCGTCTGCCCAGCGGCGCCTGAACTGCCCGTCTGCCCAGCGGCGCCTGAACTGCCCGTCTGCCCAGCGGCGCCTGAACTGCCCGTCTGCCCAGCGGCGCCTGAACTGCCCGTCTGCCCAGCGGCGCCTGAACTGCCCGTCTGCCCAGCGGCGTCTGAACTGCCCGTCTGCCATACGCCGTCTGAACTGTCCGTCTGCCATGAGCCTGCAAAGCCGCCCGTCTGCCATGAGCCTGCAAAGCCGCCCGTCTGCCATGAGCCTACAGAGCCGTCCGCCAGACAGGAGCCGCTAGAGCCGTCCGCCAGACAGGAGCCGCTAGAGCCGTCCGCCAGACCGGATCAGCCAGAGCCTTCCGCCAGACCGGATCAGCCAGAGCCTTCCGCCAGACCGGATCAGCCAGAGCCTTCCGCCAGACCGGATCAGCCAGAGCCTTCCGCCAGACCGGATCAGCCAGAGCCTTCCGCCAGACCGGATCAGCCAGAGCCTTCCGCCAGACCGGATCAGCCAGAGCCTTCCGCCAGACCGGATCAGCCAGAGCCTTCCGCCAGCCATGACCAGCCAGAGCCGTCAGCCAGCCATGACCAGCCAGAGCCGTCAGCCAGCCATGACCAGCCAGAGCCGTCAGCCAGCCATGACCAGCCAGAGCCGTCAGCCAGCCATGACCAGCCAGAGCCAGCCAGCCAGGATCCGCCAGCCAGTCCGGAGCTGCCGTCCCTCAGTCCGGAGCTGCCGTCCCTCAGTCCGGAGCTGCCGTCCCTCAGTCCGGAGCTGCCGTCCCTCAGTCCGGAGCTGCCGTCCCTCAGCCCGGAGCTGCCGTCCCTCAGCCCGGTGTTGCCCTTTATCCCGGTGCTGCCCCTTATCCCGATGCTGCCCCTTCAGTTAGGTGGGTTTAGTTGGAGGGTGGTCATTGGGGGGGGGATACGGAAGCGGGGAGTGACTATGGTGGTGTGGGGGCAGCGTCCAGAGCCGGAGCCACCACCGTGGACAGATGCCCACCCAGACCCTCCCCTAGACTTTTGGTGGTGCGTTCGGAGTACGCACCTTGAGGGGGGGGTTATGTCACGTTCCTGACCTATTTTTATGTTATTTTGATTATGTTTAGTTGGTCAGGGCGTGAGTTGGGGTGGGCATTGTATGTTGTGTGTGTTTTGTTTAGTCTATGGGTGTTGTATTGTGTATGGGATAGATAATTGTGAGGTTGTCTAGTTATGTCTATGGCTGCCTAGATTGGGTCTCAATCAGAGACAGCTGTCATTCATTTGTCTCTGATTGGGAGCCATATTTAAGGTAGCCATAGGCAGTAGGCTTTTGTGGGTAGTTGTCTTGTTTAACGTTTGTTGCTTGTCTGTGCACTTGCGTTATTTAGCTTCACGATCATTTGTTGTTTTGTTTGTTTGTATAGTGTTTTCGTTTTATGTTCATCTTCGTTCATTTAATTAAAAGAAGATGGCTTATTTTCCTCATGCTGCGTTTTGGTCCGTCTCTCCTACACACGATCGTGACAAACCTACTCAAACCTGTTGCATTTTCTAACTTGATTTCACTGAAGACGAAAGCATTATGGCATATTATGCACACATCATGTCTTCATATTAGTAGATCATTGTGACATGTTTCTCTCTTTTTTTGGAGAGAGGAAGGGAGAGGAAGAGGGTCGTCTTAAATTCACAGCAGTGTGTTTGTTCTGCAACAAAAGATGAGGGCTTTGTTGCCATGGAAACCCCGGCATGGAGAGAAGATTGCCTGGATATCCTGCCTAACTCTCAATTAACTCTTGAGTGTACAGTACAATGAATATGTAGTCAATACATCGGCAGGCAAACTGGTTCAATAGCACTTCATTTGACAGAGGGGTGTATAGCCCCTTATTGCTCATTCCACAAACCAGCCTGGTTACATTCAACTATGTGTGAAGCTACAGAAAAGCAGTAACCAAAAGACATGCTTGAGGTGCTTAAAATAGTCAAATTTGAGATGTAATTGTTGATTTGGTTCTGGCTTGCAATGATACCCAGATTACAACACCATTACACCTCTGATATATGGTCGATCCAATATATCAGAGGTGTACTGGTGATGTAATCTGGGTTGGACAATCAATTTCTAGTAGAGGAACTTGACATAACATGTGTGAGTGTCTACTCTGGAATCTTCACTGACTTAATCACCTGCTTTTTATATCTTCAGTCAGTTGTGCTACAGACAGATCCTGCATTGCAATGGTTTCACTGTAAATTTACAGAGGACTGAATGCTTGAATTTCTGCCACTCATTCTCAAGTAATGGCTGAGCTATATTGCTTTTACTATAATTTCACAGTGGTCACATGCATGTGCAACAAAGGACCAAAGCTCAATGGAAATGATTTAACGGCATACATTTTCATAGTTGAGTCTGATTGGCAAAGCCTAGCTCTATTTGGGCTCCCGAATGGCGCAGCGGTCTAAGGCACTGCATCTCAGTGCTTGAGGCGTCACTGCAGACACCCTGGTTCGATTCCAGGCTGTATCACAACCGGCCGTGATTGGGAGTCCCATAGGGCGGAGCACAATTGGCCCAGCGTTGTCCGGCTTTGGATGGGTGTAGGCCGTCATTGTAAATAAGAATTTGTTTTTAACTGACTTGCCTAGTTAAATAAAGGTTCAATAAAAAATTGTCATAAAAATTGGGATTCAGTTTGTTGCATTCAAGTGGGAACTACCAATAAGAGACATCAGCAAAGCATATGATGCTTACTCAATTGATCATACAGGAAGGTAAAAATGTTGTATTTGTCTTCATGCCAAGTGCATTTTAGCAACTTGCAGCAATTGTCCACAATCCCTTCTATTCAATTATATAATAGAAGTGGTATTTCTGGATTCCAGACCTCTTTCCACTGTTCCCAGAGGATAGCAGACAAGTCAGCAGTGTTGTAGCAACCTCTTGGACAAATGGCTGGGTTGCATGCATTGAAGACAGATAAAGACCGCTTCTTACTCCACCGGCCAAATAGTTCCTGGCGCCAAAGTGTAAAATTTGTAAAATTGCTGTTTGTTTGCTTAAATTTGATTCTGCCGAGGTAGCAGGAGATGTAAATAAACAAATACACGAAAGTAAGCAAATATGTATATTTCATCCATTTAAAATAGAGTAAAAACTCCCACCTATTTTTTTTAACAACAAACTTCATTGTGATCCTCAGATCAAGTTGCTTATGGTCAAATACACTTCATACCAAGACTGATAAGTACTATCACTCAGTCCTTATGAATTGTGGGATGATGTCATCACAGCAATAAGGCAGACTATATTCCCCTGACATAGTGACACATTTGTTTTACAGTGTTATATTGAAGACAAAGAAAGATCTGTGCTATTCATGGAGCTGGCTGCTCTGTCAGTTTCTTCAGCCAACTTCCTTAGGCAAGTACTGACGGCTGATTGGTCGAAATTATTTGGCTCTCATATCAGCAGAGATTTCAGCACACCTCCTGACTTTGGAACGACCAATGAAAAATGGCTCGACGGACAACATCAAAGATCTCACAATAACAAAGGGGAGGAGAGAAAGAGAGGCTACAGCTCTATTACCAGAAGGGTTACATTCGTGTAAAATACTATGCAATAATAATTTGTATGATTAAAACATGTATAAATAATACAGAACATGGCGCTTGATTCTTATTGCTTGCTAAATTGTGCATTTCTCATAGACATAAATAGCTTATGGAATGTACTTTGAGAATACAGGAAAACAAATAATTTCTCCACATAGGCGTACAGGCCCATTATTCATTACAGAAGCAGTATCAATAGGAGAATTGGGCGGATAGGCTTCCTTATTTACATTCTTGAAAAAGCCTCGCAACGCGATAAAGCGATATTATATCCTGCCGCATAATGTCTTAACCCGTTCATTGTGTCATCCAAATAGACTAGATATGGCACCATAGAAAATCTAGGCGACTGTCACTTTGGACACCCAGAGCTATGTGCAATCAATACTTAGGTCGAACCCCCCCTCCCCCCAGTCCCTTTCATTCCTGAGAGGATGCTTTGAAATTGTGTAGGGCATAATTTGACCGAATGTGTCGTTTCAATGTCGTATAATTTTCATAATGCACATAAGTAGCCGATTTTAGACAGCCGACATGATTGACAGCATCGATGCTGAAACAGTGTGGAAACAATTCATATTGTGTCCTACTTACGCGGTCGGTTCTTTTTGCCAGAATCCATTCTTCTCCTGAGTCTGCACCGCTTTGGAGGCGACCCATTATTATGGGCATCCTCCTGAAGATGGTGGACATTTTCAATTCCATTATGGCTACAACCACCACCACTACTACTACTACTACTACTACTACTACTACACCCGCCACAACCACTGCTACTGGTTCCGTTTGAACCTAAAACATTGCAGCTCCCGTTGTCAGTTTGTGTAGGCTTGAATCCATTTGTCAAACCATTCTCTTGGCAAGCGCCTGTTCTTTTCATATCCGATGCTTTGCCATTATCCATTTTTTTTGCGCAGGGAAAGCACTAGCGGGCAGTCTCAGAAAGGCGAAATCAGTCCGCTTTCCTCGGCGATGTTTCTTCAAAAGAATGTCAGGCTATTTGGTAAAGATCTATCACGACGATAAAAAATAATGATGTTTGGTCGATGTGGATAATAGCACAACAACTGCTAGGACGTTTGACTGAGGTCACTGTCTTTATACAATCTATGGGTCACTGTCGGTCATCTTGCTTCATCATGCTCCTCTTGCGGCAGCTTCAGAATTAAAACAGCCAGCAGCCTACGTCATTGTATATAGGCTGTTTCTTACAACCCCCAATTTCCCCTGGGGGTATTATTATTACATTGCTTTATCATGCTCCTCTTGCGGCAGCTTCCGAGTTAAGACAGCCGGCAGCCTATGTCATTGTACAGGCTTGGTCTCGGAGCATTTTGTATTATTCTGTACGTAAATCCGAGACACTACTTTTCGTATGATATGTTACATTTGGTATAGTTACATCATTTTACGGTGGATCGGTGGCCATAAAACACCAACGTCTAGCAACCCAAAGGTTGAGAGTTCAAATTTCATCATGGGCAACGTTAGCATTTTAGCTAATTAACAACTTTTCCACTATTACTACTTTTTAGCTACTCTGCAAACTACTTTGCATGTCAACTAAACCTACCCCGAACCCTTTTAGCTAACCCTTCACCTAACCCTAACCCTTTTAGCTAACCTTACCCTTTAACCAACTCCTAAACTTAACCTTAACCCGGACCCCTAGCCTAGCTAACGTTAGCCACCTAGCTAGTTTTTGTAACATGTCATATGTTTTGCAAATTTTTAAAATATCATACGTTTAGCAAATTCGTAATCGATTGTAGGTTTCACAAATTCGTAAGATAATGTACGTTTTTCAAATTCATAACATATAAAACGAATTGTAATTTGTAACATATCATTGATGGACATCTACAAATTAGTACATAAAATGCGAAATCTCAGATTTATCTCAGATTTATGTACAGAATAATACGAAATCCTCTGAGACCAGGTTGGTTTATTACATTTCTAAATGACTCGTATTGCTGTCTCCCTTGCCCAAATCAGTTACTGTTATATTGTTACACGTAGTCTCTGACATTGCTCATTCTGATCTTTCTTAATTTCAACTTTTTTTGGTGGGGGGGGGGGGGGGGGGGGATTATGTGTGTATTGTTTTTTGAAATTATTATTGCTAGGTATTAGGCCTACTGCCCTGTTGGAGCTAGAAACGCAATCATTTCGCTGCACCTGCGATAACATCTGCAAATCTGTGTACACAACCAATAAAATTTGATTTGATGAACTGACTACGCTAAATTAACAGTGTATTACTGTGTAATTATTCTTGTAGTGTAGCCTATCAGGAATTGGGCTAATTATGTTACATTGTTACACTCTAGGTCTACTTAAGAACAATGTAAAAAGCCTAATTACAATTATAGGCTGTGTTGTATCCTACCTACAAGTAGGCCTAATAAGAACCCAGTACTGCTAGAACAAAAGGTGTGTCCAGTATATTTTTCAAAAACTTAAATAGAAAAAATAGCTATCCTACATTTGATTATGACTACATTTATAGATTTAGCCTACCCAAATTGCCCCTTGCCATTAAAATAGATTAATCCTAAATAGGCTATAATATGCCCTATATAAATGTATGTGTAAAAAAAAAATGATATTGGATGGCGCAGGATGGCGCCAAAGGATGTGTTTCAAAGTGTATCAATCGCCCCCATCCCCCCTCCCCTCCCCACTTCTGTACTATCTCTCTCTCACACCCACACACACTTGGTAAATGTGTTGCTCCGTATAAATAAATAAAGCATGAAATTCTGTGATAGGCCTATGAATACACTTTATTTTGATTGAATAATGTCCAACCAGGCTAGGCTACATCTACGCGGGTTCTTCTGACGTCATCCCGGTATATTCCCGGTATAGTTCTTTGCTGCGGTAGCCACTCGGGTGATGATGACCAATGAATCGCATTACATTTGACAATGTATTACAAACCAAGCTTGTTAACCGGAGTCTGTTTATCCTATTACTCTACTCTATCCCATTAACCTGCTGATTTGGCACCGGTGGATGGATAACTGGCCTACCGGGACTGGTCATTTGGAAGTTGTGGAAAAGACAAAGGTATCAATTTAGTTGGGAGGAAATTATCTTTGTGATTTGATGGATACTCAATGCATTATTAATAACGGATTAATAGCATTATAAGAATGGTTCCAATGAAATATTATTAATCTTATGAGATCATATTTGACCAAAGACCTGATGAAGGAATTTGCCAGGACCAGCATGACTACAGCGGGGATGGATCCTCGTTTGCTGAGAGCGCCCCAAACAACCATCGCAATTTTGCCAACTCTGAGCTTCACGGAAAATGACACCAGCTGCGGGGAGCAGATTCTTAGCCACGGGAATGTGGAGAAAGTGCTTATTGGAGGAGTTCTCACTGTGCTCACTTTGTTCACTATTTGCGGGAACTTACTTGTGGTGATATCCGTGTGCTTTGTGAAGAAGCTGAAACAGCCCTCCAATTATCTAATTGTCTCTCTGGCCGTGGCAGACCTGTCCATAGCCGTGGCGGTGATGCCCTTTGTCAGCATCACGGACCTCATCGGGGGGCAGTGGATCTTCGGACAGGTGTTCTGCAACGTTTTCATTGCCATGGACGTGATGTGTTGCACTGCTTCGATCATGACCCTGTGTGTAATAAGCATAGACAGGTGAGTCAAGATGCCGTCCCTAATGATAAACCAACAAATCTTTCATTATTGCAAATGTTTTTGATTTTTCCCCAAAACCATTATCTATGCAGGTTAGTCTAATTTATAAAAAATAAAAAATATGTCAACAGCAATTAACACCAAAGTACTTGCGTACATTTTTTTATTCTACCATTGATGAATAATTAAGAATGGATTATCATATGTATACCCAACCCTATACCAGGGATGGCAAACCCTCCTCCTCGAGAGTCACTGGGGTGTGCAGGGTTTTACTCTAAGCCTGCTTTAACACACCTGCTTCTAATGAGCTGCTCATCAGGATCTTGATTAGCAGAATCAGGTGTGTTAAAGCAGGGCTGTAGCAAAAGCCTGCACAGCAGCTCTCCAGGAAGACAGTTGGACACCTCTTGATCTATACTATCCTGTGTGTGCTATATTTCACATTACTTTCATCAGAGACTTCACAATATTTTTAACTAATCTCTTTGCTGTCACAGGTACCTAGGCATAACGAAACCCTTGACCTACCCTGTGCGACAGAGTGGGAGATGCATGGCCAAAATAGTTCTGTCTGTGTGGCTGCTGTCTGCTTCCATCACCCTGCCCCCGTTGTTTGGCTGGGCCCAGAACGTCAACGATGACAAGGTGTGTCTGATCACCCAAGACGTGGGCTACACCATCTACTCCACCGCCGTTGCATTCTACATCCCCATGTCGGTGATGTTGATGATGTACTACCGCATATACCGAGCAGCCAAGGTGAGCGCCGCCAAGCACACCATCCAAGGCTTCCCCAAGGCGGAGGACGAGCGCAACAGTGTTGACTGCGTGGCAGCGGCCCTGAAACTCCAGAAGGAGGTGGAGGAGTGTGCCAGTTTCTCTCGTCTGCTGAAGAACGACAGGAAAAACATCTCCATCTTCAAGCGGGAGCAGAAGGCGGCCGCCACGTTGGGGATCGTTGTGGGGGCCTTCTCTGTCTGCTGGCTGCCCTTCTTCCTGATGTCCACGGCCAGGCCCTTCATCTGTGGGGTAGAGTGTAGCTGCGTTCCTCTCTGGGTGGAACGGTTTCTCCTCTGGCTGGGCTACGCCAACTCCCTCATCAACCCATTCATCTATGCCTTCTTCAACAGGGACCTGAGGACCACCTACCGTAACATTTTGCTCTGCAGGTACAGGAACATTAACCGCAAACTCTCCGCCGCCAGCATGCACGAGGCCATCAAACTGGCTGAGAGACCAGATCTGGAGATCTAGAACAGTGTTTCTTAAACTTCTCTAACACTTTGCTACACAAGGACCGGCAAACTATGGTTTAGATCAGGGTGCCAAACATACGACTGCGGCCTGTGGGTGGTTTGAGTAAAAAAACAACCTCAATGTACCTACATTTTTACAGTCTCTTCACTCTGTCCATCTTGTTAACAATCCTCAAAACGAAAGCCTAACAGTCAGGGAGCATCAAAATTACAAAAATGAGGCGCAAGATGAGTTTGACAACCCTGGTTTAAATGAAAACTTGGGCTTGACATATGACTAAATTGGAGCAGATAACCATCTGTGGTCCACAGGTCCACAGACCATGGGTTGAAAAAACTACTCTAGACTGAGGAATCCTATTCAGTTCATGAGTAGAGAAGGCTATATGCATGTGTATAGAATAACTGACATTATTGTTCATACCTGGCACACACAAGAACATTAGATCCACATCTTGTCAGGTTATACACAGTACATTTTGAAGTGTTCATTTCACTTAAAGACCTCATTTTAACACTACCTCAGATAACATATAGTCCCACTCTACAGAGTGTAAAAAGTACTTTGATTGTAGTGTTACATTTTGAGTGTTAATGTAACAATTCATATTATAAAATATTAACATTTCATTACACGTGCCACTGTTACAGTAAGTGATTTTGGGTGTTGTTTTAACACTATTTGGTGTAAAGCCTAATTTGCATATTTCCCATTGTGCCTTTTCTTTTCAATTGAATTGTAGCGTTACCACCCATGACTGTATTTGTTAGTGACAAGACATGGTTGTTGAATTCTTTCCTCTTAAAGACCTGTTATAATAAAAAATTTAACTTTATGACAATACATTACATATATCATAAGGCTTTAATATGATGGCCTAGTTTTACGCTAACAAATCCTGGTTTACAAATTACAGGCCACATCAGGCCTGCATGTCCAATTATGCTGACTGGCAAAGTCATGTGTAATTCCTTTTTTAAATTCAGCCAGTTAGGATATCCAACAGTTGGAATTTCTATTTACCCTCAACCTGCATTCAGAATGACTACCAGGGTTAGCAACCTGGTCTCAGAGCATTTCGTATTATTCTGTATGTAAATCTGAGACACTCTGTTTAGTATGATATGTTACGTTTGATATGGTTACATAAGACAGATGGTTACTTAATGCAAAAACAAAAGGACGGTGGTTGGTCGGGCATATAACACGGGATGAGTGGGCGTAAAACATGAACATCAGGCAACCTAAACAACTTTGCAACAACTTGCTGCAACAAATGGCTATAATATTTGCAACAAATGTTAGCTAACCCTTCAGCAAACCCTAACACTAACTTTAACCCTTTAACCTAACTCCTAAACCTTAACCCTAACCCCTAGCCTAGTTAACGTTAGCAAGCTAGCTAACGTTAGCCACCTAGCTAGAATTCATAACATATCATACATTTTTCAAATTTGTAACATCTGGTAAATTTTTGAAATTCGCAACATATAATACGAATTGTAATTAGAACCACATAATATCAAATGGGTGATGGACATCCACAAATGAATACATAACATATGGAACGCAACCTATCATACCAAATGTGTGCCTCAGATACAGAATAATACAAAAGAGTCAAATCAAATTTCATTTGTCACATACATATGTTTAGCAAATGTTATTGCGGGTGTAACAAATTGCTTGTGTTTGGTCTTAGACCAGGTTGGGGTTAAGAGATCTAAAAAAGGAGACTAACTAAACCATATAGACCGGAACAACCATTTCACTAATGGGTGCAATAAATTCAACTAGTTGATTGGATTAGTTTAGAAACATGTATGTTATTTATTGTTTGTATAACATAAGATTAATCAATCAATCAATGTACATGCAAAAACACAGATATTAAAACAATCCACAAAAAAACTGCCTGCATAGCATGCTGGGAAATATGATAATGATGGTTGTGGTTTTGATGGGACTGTTTTACTCTCCACAGTGTAAAACAATAACTCTGGTTATTAACACCAACACTGGGGTTCTTTTACACCAATGAGTGTTAATTTCACTCTAACAGAGGGAATTTAAAGGTGCATTATGCAGAAATTGCTCCACCTTTTCCTGGTTGCTAAAAATATTGTGTTTGAAGCTGGGGTACAAAACCGAACGTAAAAAACTAAACTTAAAAATGGAAAGCATAAAAATATTTGGTCATGTCGCCCAACAAGTTACATGTTCCAGCTTTAACTCCTGAAACTATTGTGTGCTGTAGCTTGGAAAATAAATAAATATGACTCTGGATGACAACATAATGATGTTTGTTTCCAACATTAGGGCTGTTTTCCTAAAACCGTTAAATACGGTTTGTGTTTTGTTTCCTTGCCAAGATACTAACGAGTATTGTGATACTAGTATCGTCCCGGGCCCTAACTGAAATGCACATAACATTTGTAGATAACATAGCACACTATTGTATTTGATGACAGGGCAAATAATAGTCCACGACTGTGACAGGACAAAATGATGCTGTCATGTTATTTTGTTTTATATATCTCTGTGTATTTGGTACTTGAAATTGAAATCATTCTCAGTGCATAAAGTTCGTGTGAGTAATGTACTTGGTTAAAAAAAAAAAAATGTCAGAGTTTAACAACATCCGACACAGATGGTGAGTCATGCTTCCAGTTGTGTATTGAGTAACAGGTAAATTATTGTGTGTTCAAGGAACAACCTTCGAAACCATGTGAAATTGTAATTATTATGTATAGAATGTTGACCAATATCAGAAAGTCATGCAACACATTCATGTTAGTAACCTACTTATAGCTGAATAGTATAACAGTTGTTGATATGGACGTTTAGTTAAATTTACCATGTAAGTTTGTTCATTTGTTCATTTATATCAGCTTTTTTCAACTTGTGTAATAACAAGAAGGAACACGTTGCACAGTATGTACTGATGTGTTGATTAACATTTTTGGTAGCATTCATTTTTTTTGCCTCATAGTTTTGCATTGAAATGGTTTATATTTTACATCAATACACTAAGTCAATACATCATGTTACAATTCTACATGTTGGTCATTTGACAGTGACGTGCTTGTTTCATGCCAAAGCCTAGTCAAACAACGTATCTAAATGTTGAAGAACCAAAAGGAACACAGTGTACTAGAAGAGACCAGAGGATCATAGATCTCTCCTCCCACAGGTGATCAGCATGTTCCTCTTGTCCCTCCACACAACCATCTGATAGGACTGCTGGTCACAAGCTTTAATGTGGAAACGTGATGGGCAGAGCTGTACTCACCAGAGGAGATTATTATAATTATTAGAACCAAGGCATTAATTGTCTTGCTGGGAGAAAGGCGGGGGAGGGCGCAGACTAGAGTCAGACTAAGCAGGTGCCTCTCATTCCATTCGTCAGGCACAACAACAGATGGCAGCCAGTAAATCAACAAGCGGTGGTCGTGCTGACTGTAACAGTAAGACGTGGGCACTTTCTCTCAAAACAGCCTCAATTCGTCGGGGAATGGACTACAGTACAAGGTGTTGAAAGCGTTCCACGGGGATGCTGGCCCATGTTGACTCCAATGCTTCCCACAGTTATGTCAAGTTGGCTGGATGTCCTTTGGGTAGTGGACCATTCTTGATACACACGGGAAACTGTTGAGAGTGAAAAACCCAGCAGCGGTGCAGTTCTTGACACACTCAAACCAGTGCGATTGGCACCTACTAAATACCATACCTCGTTCAAAGGCACTTAAACCTTTTGTCTTGCCCATTCACCCTCTGAAAGACGCACACACACAATCCATGTCTCAATTGTCTCAAGGTTAAAAAAAATCATTCTTTAACCTGTCTCCTCCCCTTCATCTACACTGAATGAAGTGAAATGAAGTGGGTGACATCCATAAATGATCATAGCTTTCACCTGGTGAGGTATCTTTGTTTTTGACCACTGGATGTATAATGAGTCTCAGATTGAGGGGGAATGAATTCAGGGGACTCAGCTGCCGCATGGATCACTGCTTCCAAAGCAATTGGCTTGGCTGGTTCTTTAAAGTGGCATTTGTTTTGAGTTTTGAATCATAGACCAGTGAGGGACAGATTCATTTACAGAATTGTTATTATCCTGTGGCGCACCCTATAGATCATCAATAATAAATAGCAAATCTGCTGGAGAATTTTAGATACCTCCATTCTCCCGTGCTAGGTTGTGAACAGAGCTACCACTGACGCACATATGACCTTAAAACAACAATTGCATCATGCATCATGATGAGACAGTGGAACTGCAAGAAGATATTACCGCAACTTGAAAACCGCATGGGAGAGCTATTAAGACCACTTACCTTTCCAAAGGAAAGACAGAGAGGAACACGCAGTGGGATTACATGAGGACAAACAATAATAAAGCAATCGAGGTTAAATGATAATCAAATCAAATTTGATTTGATTTGATGCTCGAGTTGAAGCCACTACAATGAATCTGTCTCTGACAATAAGCAAGCTTTGTACTCTCTCCGGCCTTTTATTGCTCAAGCAGATATCAGGGACTGTGCCCTCTGAGTAAATGAAATGTATCTTTGGCTACAGTGACAGTAGCATCACTGAGACAGTGAGGATAATGGAACCAAGGTGTGAAAAAAATGACCTTGAGTTTATTGTTCATCTTGTTCCTAGATGCACTTGCACCATAAATCTCTTTGAATTATCCTAAAAAATTGATTGATTCATCCTCTTAAATGACCCAATAATTTTTCCTTTTTCAATGACCCAATGCTTAGTTGACCAGTACTACAGAGAGAAGGAAAGCCACAGAATTGAGTTAAGGACAGATGTTGTTTCCTCATGTGCCTCTTGAGGGGTAATGCTCAGTGATAGTGGGTGGGAGTGCTGGATGGACATTGCATTCTTGAGAAATTGCCCTACCTGGCGGGTCCTTTTTTAAACTTCTGTTAATAATTCTCAATCATTAACACTTTTAAAGAGCCCAAAACGTTGAATTCCGGTTGGTCCACAGTCCACACTCTGAATTCCAGCCCAGATATGCACATTCAAGGTATAACTGCAGTATGACAAATGGCATTCCATGAAATAGCATGCCACATTAAATCCTCTCTGTGGGAAAAATAAGATATTGCTCGTTACTACTAACAAGGTTTCCATCCAATTTTTTTGTGCGAGTAAAGTACATGTCGGATAAAAAGTAATGACAGGCCTGATGAAAATTTGGTGGTAAACTTTCCAAAAGTCGACAAAACAAAATACGCCAGACAGGGTGGGATCTTTTGGTGTCTGTAAATAAATTATGTGAGAAATGTGGGTGGAAACGCTTTTGATGCTCAAATATTTATATAATAATCATATTGAAGTAAACTTGGAGTCATGTGATGAAAGCATTCAGTTGATTAGGCTACAGATGAAATTCTGCACACCACCTGGTATGGCAACTGCTCGGCATCCGACCGTAAGACGCTACAGAGGGTAGAGCGTACGGCCCAATACATCACTGGGGTCAAGCTTCCTGCCACCCAGGACCTACAGTACCAGTCATAAGATAGGACACACTGTCACATGGAATGACGCTGGAGAGACGAAGCAGGTACGGGGAGTAAAACATTTAATAAATAACGGACATGGAATGAGAAAGGAACAGCGTCAGCAAACAGGTAACACAAACAAAAGACAATCAATGCAGCAGCGGGGAACAGAGCTGGGGAACTGACAAATATAGGGGAGGTAATAAACAGATGATGAGTGAGTCCAGGTGAGTCCAATATTGCTGATGCGCGTGACGAGGGGAGGCAGGTGTGCGTAATAGATGATAGGAGTGAGTGATGCGAGAGCAGACGTGACACCTACTCATTGAAGGGTTTTTCTTTATTTTTACTATTTTCTACATTGTAGAATAATAATGAAGACATCAAAACTATGAAATAACACATATGGAATCATGTAGTAACAAAAAAAGGGTTTAACAAATATTTTATAGTAGCCAACCATTGCTAATGACAGCTTTGCACACTCTTGGCATTCTCACAACCAGCTTTACCTGGATTGCTTTTCCAACAGTCTTGAAGGAGTTCCCACATATGCTGAGCAATTGTTGGCTGCTTTTCCTTCACTCTGCAGTCCAACTCATCCCAAACATCTCAATTGGGTTGAGGTCGGGTGATTGTGGAGGCCAGGTCATCTGATGCAGCACTCCATCACTCTCCTTGGCCAAATAGCCCTTACACAGCCTGTAGGTGTGTTGTGTCATTGTCCTGTTGAAAAACAAATAATAGTCCCACTAAGTTCAAACCAGATGGGATGGCGTATTGCTGCAGAATGCTGTGGTAGCCATGCTGGTTAAGTGTGCCTTGAATTCTAAATAAATCACTGACAGTGTCACCAGAAAAGCACCCCCCACACCATCACACCTCCTCCTCTATGCTTCACGGTGGGAACCACACATGCGGAGATCATCCGTTCACCTACTCTGCGTCTCATAAAGACACGGCGGTTGGAACCAAAAATCTCAAATTTGGACTCATCAGACCAAAGGACAGATTTCCACTGGTCTAATGTCCATTGCTCGTGTTTGTTGGTCCAAGCAAGTCTCTTCTTATTGGTGTCCTTTAGTAGTGATTTCTTTGCAGAAATTCGAACATGAAGGCCTGATTCACGCAGAGTCCTCTGAACAGTTGATTTTGAGATGTGTCTGTTACTTGAACTTTGTGAAGCATATATTTGGGATGTAATTTCTGAGGCTGGTAACTCTAATGAACTTATCCTCTGCAGCAGAGGTTACTCTAGGTCTTCCATTCCTGTGGCAGTCCTCATGAGAGCCAGTTTCATAGTTTTTGCGACTGCACTTGAAGAAACTTTGAAAGTTTTTGATATTTTCCGGATTGACGGACCTTGTCTTAAAGTAATGATGGACTGTCGTTTCTCTTTGCTTATTTGAGCTGTTCTTGCCGTAATATGGACTTAGTATTTTACCAAATATGGCTATCTTCTGTATACCTCCCTACCTTGTCACAACACAACTGATTGGCTAAAACGCATTAAGAAGGAAATAAATTCCGCAAATTAACAAGGCACACCTAATAATTGAAATGTATTCCAGGTGACTACCTCATGAAGCTGGTTGAGAGAATGCCAAGAGTGTGCAAAGCTGTCAAGACAAATGGTGGCTACTTAGAAGAATCTCAAATATAAAATATATTTTGATTTGTTTAGCACTTTCTTGCTTACTACATGATTCCATATGTGTGATTTCATAGTTTTGATGTCTTCACTATTATTCTACAATGTAGAAAATAGTAAAAATGAAGAAAAACCATTGAATGAGTAGGTGTGTCCAAACTTTTGACTAGTACTGTATATACTAGGAGGTGTCAGAGGAAGGCCCAAAAAATTGTCAAAGACTCCAGTCACCCAAGTCATAGACTGTTCTCTCTGCTACCGCACGGCAAGCAGTACCGGAGCGTCAAGTCTAGGTCCAAAAGGCTCCTTAACAGCTTCTACCACCAAGCCATAAGACTGAGGAACAATTAATCAAATGGCCACCCGGACTATTTACATGGACCCCCCCTTTTGTTTTTACACTGCTGCTACTCGCTGTTTATTATCTATGCATAGTCACTTTACCCCGACATACATGTACAAATTACCTCGACTAACCTGTACCCCCACACATCGACTCTGTACCGGTACCCCCTGTATATAGCCTCATTATTGTTATGTAATCTTATTATGTTACTTTTTTTATTACATTTTTTACCTTAGTTTATTTAGCAAATATTTTTCTTAACTCAAATTCTTAAACTGCATTGTTGGTTAAGGGCTTGTAAGCATTTCACAGTAAGGTCTACACTTGTTGTATTCGGCGCATTTGACAAATAAAATTTGATTTGAAGTTATGATGAACTTCACAGAGTGGTGAAGGTGAAAGTGCAGGGTGACATATTCTGCTGACATGATCATCGATGATTGGCTGCTGTTTGACCAATAAAAATATTCTTGCTCTTTTGTTCACAATAATCTCATATAGGCTATACCTGCACTGTATCTGTGAGCTGTTGGCTAGAGCGCATGTGCTAATACAAGAGTGGGCATACTTGCTATATAACAATTTTTGGGGGGGAGAAAATCATCTTTAGAGTTGAAAATGCGATGAAAGCCCCATTTAACTTGTTGTTTTTTTTGGTACATGGGAATTTAACCGCAAATTCGTTTTTTTATGTTCACTACGTCATCATGCACAGCCTTTTATCCACAAGTCAATTTGATGGAAAAACATCTCTGGTAGGAAAATGCGCATATTGTTTTTAGGTGGATTTTTGCATATTCGCATCCTTGCTGGAATATCCTTTTTAATTTACCTTTCCACTTTATAGGGCAGAGATGGAATGTCCACGGGGCAGGCTGTCACGACTTCTGCCGAAGTCGTTGCCTCTCCTTGTCCGGGCGGTGTTCGGCGGTCGACGTCACCGGTCTTCTAGCCATCATCGATCCATTTTTCATTTTCCATTGGTTTTGTCTTGTCTTCCCACACACCTGTTTTCAATCCCATCCATTACCTATTGTGTATTTAACCCTCTGTTTCCCTTTATGTCTTTGTCAGAGATTGTTCGTTGTCAAGTGTTGTGTTGATTGTGTATAGGTGTGCGACGGGTCTTCGTACCCAGATTTGTTTTATGTTTTTCCCGTGAGTGTTATGGAGCAGATTACTGGGACTTTAATTAAAGTACTCCATTCTACACTCTATTTGACTCTCCTGCGCCTGACTTCCCTGCCACTTATACACGCTACTGTGACACAGGCAGCATCACAAAATCCTCTTCTAGGGTAGACGTTTATGCTCTAATTTCTCAGTCTAATCAACATCCTAATAAATCAGACCTTATTATAATTAGACTTTTAAAAAAAAGAAGTAGAGGGGAAGTTGGGGCTTAATTTAAGTAAAAATCCTGCAGACACGTGGTGCATGGTGCTCCCGTGGGCCATGTCTTGAAGCAGTGTCTACTCCCCTCCACCCATGGTGAGGTAAACATGGGCAGGGCCGTGGCGCTCAGAGACAAAAGACTCTCAGGTCCAATAAATCATACAGTCCAGTGGAATATTCCCCCATGCATTTAGAGAAGCAGACCTGTGTATTAATAGACCACCACTAGCGGAGTTCTGACACAAATTGGACATGAAGCTCGCTGAAGATTCTCATTAGGTGGAGAATGAAGAAGGTGACACTGGGAGTTAGGATCGTCAGATAGAGGGTGTACATGCAATCCGTCATCGGCATCATTACCATTGGATGAGTGTGGGTGGAACAGGCTGGTAGCAGCACCTTCTGTGAACTGTGGACAACATGTAGGGGTTATGTATTGACCATTACTTGACCATTACTCAAATGGATAGAAATCTCTGTAAATGATATAACATGGCTGAAACCTCCCAGGCCTCCCTGTGTCTGTCCATCTGTCCAGTGTCTCACTGCCACCCAGACCTCTGTCCTTTGCCCTGCGGACTCTGGGGGACATTGAGAGGAAGTGTGACAATGTGATTAATTCCAAGTGACAAAAGTCAGGGATAAACAGCTGACAGCAAAATTCTGAAGGTAATGCACTCAGAAAAGCCGTACTTCATCCGTATTGAATTCGTCACACTTATACATTTTCATCGCTTTTTTCTTGTAGGTGCAAACAGGATTCATTGGATGACTTATTTTAATACACAAGGGACTGATAGACTAGATTGAATAGTTCAGATTTGCGATCAGTCAAATAAGACAAGTTATTTCACCCTATTTAGAGACGGAGAAAGAACAATGACATGTACTGTTCCAACATAATAATTTCCTCATGGCAATAGCACTTCATGCAAATTCAATGTCAAATGCGGAGCAATGGTGGGTAATCAGGCACTAATCTATTTTAGATGGCATGATCAACTGAGAACCAAATGAAATTATAGCTCCTTCAGTGTATTTCAAGGTCCTGCTATGCATGTTGGATAGCAGAGATCACAGATCTAATTGTCCTATTATGTCGTCTCGCCTGCCCAGCAGATGCCTGGTTGGAAGTACACTTAACGAAAATATAAACAGAACATGCAACAATTTCAAAGATTTTTACTGAGTTACAATTCATATACGGATATCAGGTCATTGAAATAAATTCATTAGGCCCTAATTTATGGATTTGACATGGCTGGGAATACACATATGCATTTGTTGATCACAGATACGGTACACGTCGATCTAGAGCATCCCAAACATGCTCAATGGGTGATTCGTCTGGTGAGTATTCAGGCCATGGAAGAACTGGGACATGTTCGGTTTTCAGGAATTGTGTACAGATCCTGGCGACATGGGGCTATGCATTATCATGCTGAAACATGAGGTGATGGCAGTGGATGAATGGCACGACAATGGCCCACATGATCTCGTCACGGTATCTCTGTGCATTCAAATTGCCATCGATAAAATGCAATAGTGTTCATTGTCCGTAGCTTATGCCTGCCCATACCATAACCACCATGGGGCACTGTTCACAACATTGACATCAGCAAACCGCTCGCCTACACGATGCCACACACACACTGTCTGCCATCTGCCCGGTACAGTTGAAACTGGGATTCATCTGTTAAGTGCTCACTTCTCCAGCATGCCAATTGCCATCGAAGGTGAGCATTTGCCCACTAAAGTATGTTACAACGCCGAACTGCAGTCAGGTCAAGACCCTGGTGAGGATGACGAGCACACATATATGAGCTTCCCTGAGACGGTTTCTGACAGTTTGTGCAGAAATTCTTCGGGTGTACAAACCCACAGTTTCATCAGCTATCCGGGTGGCTGGTCTCAGATCATCCTGCAGTTGAAGAAGCCAAATGTGGAGGTCCTAGGCTGGTGTGGTTACACATGGTCTGCGGTTGGAGGCAGTTTATGGTAGAGAAAATAACATTCAATTATCTGGCGACAGCTCTGGTGAACATTCCTGCAGTCAGCCATCAAAACTTCAGACATCTGTGTGTGACAAAACTGCACATTTTGGAGTGGTCTTTTATTTTTCCCACCACAATGGGGAAAATCTGTTTATTCAGTTTTTGATATGCCACACCTATCAGGTGGATGGATTATCTTGGCTCACAAACAGGGATGTAAACAAATGTGTGCACAAAATTTGCGAAAAATAATATTTTTGTGCATATGGAACATTTCTGGCCTCTTTTATTTCAGCTCATGAAACGTGGGACCAACACTTTACATGTTGCGTTTATATTTTTTTTCAGTGTATATTACCACACTCTTATTTCATTGAGGTCTCTGGACAGCCCCATCAACTGAGACACTGTAGGCCACCAAGCTCAAATATAGATCTTCAAAGATGAGCTCTACTATCTTATACAGTGGGGAGAACAAGTATTTGATACACTGCCGATTTTGCAGGTTTTCCTACTTACAAAGCATGTAGAGGTCTGTAATTTTTATCATAGGTACACTTCAACTGTGAGAGACGGAATCTAAAACAAAAATCCAGAAAATCACATTGTATGATTTTTAAGTAATTCATTTGCATTTTATTTCTTATTATTATTATTATTTATTTTTTATTTCATTCTATCAAATACTTGTTCTCCCCACTGTATGTCTTATATCATTACCAATAAGATTTGTTTTTACCACGTTGACATTGCCGATAAAAGGTACATATCAAATCTGTACAGTAAATTAAAACAATGTCATGGAAAGTAGTACGTCTTCATCACTAGCGTGTCATTTTAATGAGGCCATAGCAAACTGGGCCGATCAGAGGAGGACCTCCACACAGCACGTACCAGCCGGTTCTCACACACACCCTGTGGAATCCTAATCAGAACATCAAGGCTGCTGCAGACCCCAGACCAGACAGCATGACAAGGTTGTTACATTTGGCTAGTTCTGAATCTCTAAAAACGAACGGGCAGAACGCAAATAAAAACTTGTTACGTTCCCAAATAATGTTGCTCAGACAGAAGGGAGAACAAACAAAGAATCACTGAACAACAACCAAAACGAAACTGATGGGGTTTTATGAGGGGTTCTGAAAGACACTCATGAGGGTGTCCGCTGAAAGTTGCACAGCAACAACAATTGGGACCTAAAAGACACCCGCCATGAGCGCCCACAAAATGTGCCTAAGTTGAGGCCAACCAAAAGAAAAACCCACACCAAACTTCAAGACAGGAAGCAAACCAAAAAGGTGGAGCAAAACAAAATGATTGTTTGCCACTCTTAAATAGCACCTAGGCCAGCCCAGCTGAAATACCTTCCCACCAATGAGATAACAACCAGCAAAGGTGTAGCACATACTGACTAAATCTAGAATCGGCTTCCTATTTCGCAACAAAGCCTCCTTCACTCATGCCGCCTAACATACCCTCGTAAAACTGACTATCCTACCGATCCTTGACTTCGGCGATACAAAATATCCCCCAACACTCTACTCAGCAAACTGGATGTAGTCTATCACAGTGCCATCAGTTTTATCACCAAAGCCCCATATACTACCCACCACTGCAACCTGTATGCTCTCGTTGGCTGACCCTCACTACATATCCGTCGCCAAACCCACTGGCTCCAGTTCGTCTATAAGTCTTTGCTAGGTAAGGCCCCGCCTTATCTCAGCTCACTGGTCATCATAGCAACACCCACCTGTAGCACGCGCTCCAGCAGGTATATTGCACTGGTCATCCCCAAAGCCAACACTTCCTTTGGCCGCCTTTCCTTACAGTTCTCTGCTGCCAATGACTGGAACGAATTGCAAAAATCTCTGAAGCTGGAGTCTTATATCTCCCTCTCTATCTTTAAGCATCAGCTGTCAGAGCAGCTTACCGATCACTGTACCTGTACACAGCCAATCTGTAAATAGCACACCCGACTACCTCATCCCCATATTATTACTTACCCTCTTGCTCTTTTGTACCCCAGTATCTCTATTTGCACATCATCATCTGCACATCTAATAACTCCAGTATTATTGCTAAATTGTAATTATTTTCACGTCAATGGCCTATTTATTGCCTACCTCCCTACTCTTCTACATTTGCACACACTGTAAATAGATTTTTCAATTTTTCTTTTCTTTTGTGTTATTGACTGTACGTTTGTTTATGTGTAACTCTGTGTTGTTTTGTTTTATCTTTATCGCACTGCTTTGCTTTATCTTGGCCAGGTCGCAGTTGTAAATTAGATTTTGTTCTCAACTGGCCTACCTTGTTAAATAAAGGTGAAATTTAAAATTTAAAACAGTAAATTGAGCTTTCCTCATAGTCTCGAGGAAGACCATAGTTAACGGTGACAGCAGCAGCCACAGGCAGAACATCACTACCAGTTTACACTGACTTCTCCGCCCAATCATAGCGGGTTAAGTATGGTTTCAACATGTTAACATGACACAGGCGGGTGTTCTTCCTGCGCTCCGGTGTGGCAATGATGTAATCCAGGTTACCAATTTTTTTTTACTATGCGGTAAGGGCCTGAAAAGCGAGCCTGCAATGGTGACCCCAGAATGGGCAACGAAACCAGGACTTGGCCACATCGAAATTGTCTCAGGGTCTCGGGCCTTTCGATTGTACCAAACTTTAATTTTCATTTGCGTCTTCTCCAGATTATCACTGGCAAACTCACAGGCGTGGTGTAATCTGCATCGAAAAGCGCTAATGTTCTCCAACAGATTCGTTTTTGTGTTTAAGGTGTCGTCCTGCAACAAGCTCTCTCTCAGCAAACTCAAAGGACCTCTGACATGATGTCCAAACACGAGTTCATTCGGACAAAAACCGAGAGATTCCTGAATAACCTCCTGCGCTGTAAACAGCACAAGAGGAACCTCTTCATCCCAGTCTTTCTCAAACTCAAAGCAGTAAACTCTCAACATAGACTTCAAAGTCTGATGAAATCTCTCAAGAGCACTTTGAGAGTCAAGACCTTAACAATACTGGGAGCCGTGATTTTCCTCATTGGAATGGCCTCAGGAAAACAAGCTGGAGCACACATTATGGTTAAGAGAAACTGGTTACCAATCTTGGCTTTGGACAAAGGACCAATACAATCCACCAGAACCCTGCTGAAAGGTTGGTCAAAAGCAGGAATAGGCTGCTAAGGTGCAACCAGTACAGCTTGGTTCAGTTTACCTATCCACTGACAAACGTGACACGATTTACAGTAAGCCACAACATCCTGTTTCAGACCAGGCCAGAAGAAGTTATGCAACATATGGTCATACGTCTTGTTGACCCCAAGAGGGCCTGCCATACTACCATCATGCCAACCTCAGTATGTCTTGTCGAAGTGTAACTGGAAAGACAATTTGAGATACACTGGGCCAATCGTCTTGCCCAGAAGTAGCGTGAGAACATAATTTCCTCATTAGAACCCCATCTCTGTCAAAGTAACCCTCACAAACTTCATCAAACTCCTCCTCCGGATATATTTCAGCAAAAAGAGGGTAGAGGGGAAAATCTTTACTCTGTTCCACAATCAGCTGCTTCCTAGAGATCGAAGTGTGAACTTTAGGGACCCTCTCTTCCTTTGGGGTTTTCAAAGGAGGAAACTCAGGAGGTTTAGCAAAATCAGGATCACCCATAAAGGTATCGGACAGATCGACCATGGTGGAATCGCTGACATCCTGCAGAACACTAGACCTTCTTAGACATACCACGTGTAACGGCACATGCTGGGAACAATCTAGGGTACTTTTCTGATAACCCATCAGGTTTCTCTACTCTTGATTCTTACAAATGGCAGGATTCGGCACAACCTTCCCTCCAGCCAAATCATTTCCCAAAAAGAATGATACTCACTTCACCGGTAGGCTAGGCCTCACTCCAACAACAACGGAAACAAGAAATAAGATCAGACTCGAGTTCCACATTATACAAAGGAACTTCCATGCAACCCATCCCCACACCTTGTACCAACACACTGTAAACAGTTGCTGAAGTGTCAGACAAAGACAAAACACCCCCCTTAGTGAGTCTGCCAAATCTGAAGCAGTAGGGATGACCAAGGATGTTCTCTTGATAAGTGCGTGAATTAGATAATTTTCCTGTCCTGCTAAGCATTTAAAATGTAACTAGTACTTTTGGGTGTTAGGGAAAATGTAAGGAGTAGAAAGTATATTTTTTTCTTTAGTAATGTAGTGAAATAAAAGTAGTCAAAAATATAAATAGTAAAGTACAGATACCCCAAAAAATGACTTAAGTAGTACTTAAAAGTATTTTTACTTAAGTACTTTACACTACTGGTTAAAAGGTCCCCTAACAACCGGCTGAAATGCCACAGAGGCACCAATTCCAATCATTCCATATGTAAGGTGAAAGGAAATTAAAGGCCGATTTACCTAACTCTCTAGACACCAAAAGAGTCTCCAGAGTTAACCAACCCTGTGAACGGGTTTGATAACTTGTAATTTTAAATCTTAACAGCGATGTTAGGTAAGTCAGAAGTTTGTGGAGCAGGGCTTTGTAAACAAAAATAACGTAATAATGTGGGTTTGTGCCTTGGGGGAGATCTTCGTGGGCTATACTCAGGATAGTAAGTTGGTGGTTGAAGATATCCCTCTAGTGGTGTAGGGGCTGTACTTGGGCAAAGTGGGTGGGGTTATATCCTGCCTGTTTGGCCCTGTCCCGGGGTATTGTTGAACGGGGCCACAATGTCTCCCGACCCCTCCTGTCTCAGCCTCCAGTATTTATGCTGCAATAGTTTGTGTCGGGGGGCTAGGATCAGTCTGTTATATCTGGAGTATTTCCCCTGTCTTATCCAGTGTCCTGTGTGAATTTAAGTATGTTCTCTCTAATTCTCTCTCAACTGTTCTGCCTGCAGCTATGGAACCCTGACCTGTGAGAGAATTTATTTTATTTTACTTGATTTCACCTTTATTTAACCAGGTAGGCAAGTTGAGAACAAGTTCTCATTTACAATTGCGACCTGGCCAAGATAAAGCAAAGCAGGTCGACACATACAACAACACAGAGTTACACATGGAGTAAAACAAACATACAGTCAATAATACAGTAGAAAAATAAGTCTATATACAATGTGAGCAAGTGAGGTGAGATAAGGGAGGTGAAGGCAAAAAAAAAGGCCATGGTGGCAAAGTAAATACAATATAGCAAGTAAAACACTTGAATGATTGATTTGCAGTGGAAGAATGTGCAAAGTAGAGATAGAAATAATGGGGTGCAAAGGAGCAAAATAAATAAATACAGTAGGGAAAGAGGTAGTTGTTTGGGCTAAATTATAGATGGGCTATGTACAGGTGCGGTAATCTGTGAGCTGCTCTGACAGCTGGTGCTTAAAGCTAGTGAGGGAGATAAGTGTTTCCAGTTTCAGAGATTTTTGTAGTTCCTTCCAGTCATTGGCAGCAGAATGATCGGCTATGGAAAGCCAACTGACATTTACTCCTGAGGTGCTGACCTGCTGCTCCCTCTACAACCACTGTGATTATTATTATTTGACCCTGCTGGTCATCTATGAACATTTGAACATCTTGGCCATGTTCTGTTATAATCTCCACCCGGCACAGCCAGAAGAGGACTGGCCACCCCTCATAGCCTGGTTCCTCTCTAGGTTTCTTCCTAGGCTCTGGCCTTTCTAGGGAGTTTTTCCTAGACACCGTGCTTCTACACCTGCATTGCTTGCTGTATGGGGTTTTAGGCTGCGTTTCTATACAGCACTTTGTGACATCAGCTGATGTAAGAAGGGCTTTATAAATACATTTGATTGATCTGGCCAGGTCACAGTTGTAAATGAGAACTTGTTCTCAACTGGCCTACCTGGTTAAATAAAGGTGAAATAAAATACATTTAAAAAATCTACGTGACTTAAAAGATGTCTAGCCAACCTTTAGGTAAATAATACAGTGATGAGTCTTCTGTGATAAAGCGAAGGGCGCTATGAAAAATGGCATCCAAGGGTTAAAGAGTAGAGGCATCTGCACTTTGATAAATAGTGTTGTGGAATTTCTTATAATGGACACTCAAAGTCAATATTAAATGAATTACTCTTTATTGTCAGCAAGCTGGAGAGGTCAGAGTCAAACTTATATCTTAAGTGAGATCTAAAAGGGTGTTCCTTAAATAGTGCCTTTATACGGCTATATAAAAACCTACATAAACATGATTCATTGGATTGGTTCCTACATGTGACTGGCTCAGTCTCATACCTTAACTTAAAAAACATATTCTGGGCGTTCTGCCAGATGGTCCTACGGAGGGGTTCATGACGGCCCTCCCTCGTATCTTTACCAGACACAGGCAGGAACCAAGAATTGTTTATTACACCAAAGATAAGATGCACAAAGTAACATTTTCTTCCCAATAGTATCATCATAATCAAGAAGAGGTAGAAAGGTTGACTACACAATCTGCTTCCTGCTGACTAGAGAGAGACAAGATCTGTTTCTGTAAAAAAAAATACACGTGCCATTGGAACACAGGAGTGATGGTTGCTGATAATGGGCCTCTGTACGCCTATGTAGATATTCCATAAAGAATCTGCTGTTTCCAGCTACAATAGTCATTTACAACATTAACAATGTCTACACTGTATTGCTGATCAATTTTATGTTATTTTGATGGACAAACAAATTAGCTTTTCTTTCAAAAACAAGGACATTTCTAAGTGACACCAAACTTTTGAACGGTAGTGTACAGTACCAGGAAACTTTTATAAAGTCCTCCAAGTGACTTTAAATCAAGGTCAATTGGGAAATGGAAATAGGGTGAGGTAATTCAGTCTCAGATGGCCATCATGTTAATGACAAGGTTAGCACATCCTTAACGCCATAAGCAATCTTAATGTTTCAGTTCAGCTGTCCATAAACTAAAACTTGTCTCCAAAGCTTCCTCAACCCAACTTCAAATGCATCAGCAAACATTTCCTCTGTATGATGAAATAAGCAAAGCCATTTTTTTTCAAGTGTCAGGGAGTTACATGGTAATAGAATTCAGAAACATTTTCAATTACGAAATGGAATGACTGGGCAAATAAGATGAGAGAATCAAACTGCATCCCAGAACTCAGGATGAGGATATGACTCAACTCCAAATGCATGTTTTCCCCGGATGAATGTGAAAGGCCAATTTAATACCTTATTTATTTATTGGATGGAAGACAGAATATACTGTTTGCAGCTATTGCAATCCAATATTCAGAGTAAACCAGGTCTTCTACACTTCCGGTCAAAAGTTTTAGAACACCTACTTCTACAAGGGTTTTTCTTTATTTTTACTATTTTCTACATTGTAGAATAATAGTGAAGACATCAAAACTATGAAATAACACATGGAATCATGCAGTAACCAAAAAAAAGTGTTAAACAAATCAAAATATATTTGAGATTTGAGATTCTTCAAATAGCCACGCTTTGCCTTGACAGGTTTGCACACACTTGGCATTCTCTCAACCAGCTTCACCTGGAATGCTTTTCCAACAGTCTTGAAGGAGTTCTCACATATGCTGAGCAATTGTTGGCTGCTTTTCCTTCACTCTGCGGTCCGACTCATCCCAAACCATCTCAATTTGGTTGAGGTCAGGGGATTGTGGAGGCCAGGTCATCTGATGCAGCACTCCATCACTCTCCTTCATGGTAAAATAGCCCATACACCACCACACCATAACTCCTCCTCCTCCATGCTTTACAGTGAGAAATACACATGCGGAGATAATCCGTTCACCCACACCGCGTCTCACAAAGACACGGTGGTTGAAACTAAAAATCTACAATTTGGACTCCTGACCAAAGGACACATTTCCACCGGTCTAATGTCCATTGCTCGTGTTTCTTGGCCCAAGCAAGTCTCTTCTTATTATTGGTGTCCTTTAATAGTGGTTTCTTTGCAGCAATTCGACCATTAATCCCTGATTCACTCAGTCTCCTCTGAACAGTTGATATTGAGATATGCTGTTACTTGAACTCTGTAAAGCATTTATTTGGACTGCGATTTCTGAGGCTGGTAACTCCAATGAACTTATCCTCTGCAGCAGAGGTAACTCTGGGTCTTCCATTCCTGTGGCGGTCCTCATGAGAGCCAGTTTCATCATAGCGCTTGATGGTTTTTGCGACTGCACTTGAAGAAACTTTCAACGTTTTTGACATTTTCCAGATTGACTGACCTTCATGTCATAAATTAATGATGAACTGTCGTTTCTCTTTGCTTATTTGAGCTGTTCTTGCCATAATATGGGCTTGGTTTTTTACCAAATAGGGCTATCATCTGTATACCCCCCCTACCTTGTCACAACACAACTGATTGGCTAAAAACACATTAAAAAGGAAAGAAATCCCACAAATTATCTTTTAAGAAGGCACATCTGCTAATTTCAATGTATTCCAGGTGACTACCTCATAAAGCTGGACTTGCCCTACAGACAATGATTAATTATTACTTGGACTTCAGGAAACAGCAGAGGGAGCACCCGCCTATCCACATCGACAGGACAGCAGTGGAGAAGGTGGAAAGTTTTAAGTTCCTCGGTGTGCACATCACGGACAAACTGAGATGGTTCGCCCACACAGACAGTGTGGTTGAGAAGGCGTAACAGCGCATCTTCAACCTCAGGAGGCTGAAGAAATTTGACTTGTCACCTAAAACCCTCACAAACTTTTACAGATCCACAATTGAGAGTGTTCTGTCAGGCTGTTTCACCGCCTGGTACGGCAACTGCACCACCCACAACCGCAGGGCTCTCCAGAGGGTGGTGCGGTCTGCACAACGCATCACTGGGGACAAACTACCTACTCTCCAGGACACCTGTAGCACCCAATGTCACAGGAAGGCCAAAAAGATAATCAAGGACAACAACCACCCGAGCCACTGCCTGTTCACCCCGCTACCATCCAGAAGGTGAGGTCAGTACAGGTGCATCACAGCTGGGACTGAGAGACTGAAAAATAGCTTCTATCTCAAGGCCATCAGACTGTTAAACAGCCATCACTAACTCAGAGGCTGCTGCCTACATACAGACTTTAAATCATTGGCCACTTTAATAAATGGATCACTAGTCACTTTAATAATAATGTTTACATATCTTGCATTACCCATCCCATATGTATATACTATATTTTATACCATCTATTGCATCTTGCCTATGCCGCTCGGTCATTGCTCATCCATATATTTATATGTATATATTCTTATTCCATCTCTTTACTTAGATTTGTGTGTATTAGGTAGTTGTTGTGGAATTGTTAGATTACTTGTTAGATATTGCTGCACTGTCGGAACTAGAAGCACAAGCATTTCGCTACACTCGCAGTAACATCTGCTAACCATGTGTTTGTGAACAATACATTTTGATTTGATTTATTATAGAAGATCTAGAGTAGACTTTACCTTTTGAGCATACTCTTCTTTTTTTGTACATACACTGAACAAAAATATAAAATGCAACAAGCAAAAATGTCGAAGATTTTGCTGAGTTACAGTTAGTAGAAGGAAATCAGTCAATTGAAATAAATTCATTAGGCCGTAATATATTGATTTCACATGACTGGGAATACAGATATGCATCTATTGGTCACAGGTACCTTAAATAAAAGCTAGGGGAGTTGATCAGAAAGCCAGTCAGTATCAGGTGTGACCACCATTTGCCTCATATAGCACGACACATCTCCTTTACATAGTGTTGATCAGGCTGTTGATAGTGGCCTGAGGAATGTTGTCCCAGTCCTCTTCAATGGCTGTGCGAAGTTGCTGGATATTGGCGGAAACTGGAACATGTTGTCGTACACATCGATCCAGAGCATCCCACACATGCTCAATGGGTGACATCTCTGGTGATTATGCAGGTCATGGAAAAACTGAGACATTGTCAGCTTCCAGGAATTGTGTACAGATCTTTGCGACATGGGGCCGTGCATTATCATGCTGAAACATGAGGTGATGGCAGCAGATGAATGGCACAACAATGGGCCTCAGGAACTCGTCACAATATCTATGTGCATTCAAATTGCCATCAATTTTACAGCAATTGTGTTCGTTGTCCGTAGCTTATGCCTGTCCATACCATAACCCCACCTCCACCATAGGGCACTCTGTTCACAACATTGACATCAGAAAACTGCTAGCCCACATGACGCTATCCCAGGCGTCTGGCTGTCCGGTACAGTTGAATCCGGGATTCATCTGTGAAGAGCATATTTTTAGAGCGAGCCAGAGGCCATCGAAAGAGAGCATTTGCCGACTGAAGAAGGTTACGACACCGAACTGCAGTCAGGTCAAGACCCTGGTGAGGACAACGAGCACGCAGATGAGCTTCCCTGAGATGGTTTCTGACAGTTTGTTCAGCAGTTCTTAGGTTGTGCAGACCCACAGTTTCATCAGCTGTCTTAGTGGCTGGTCTCAGATGATCCCGTAGGGGAAAAGCCAGATGTGTAGGTCCTGGGCTTGCGTGGTTACACGTAGTCTGCGGTTGTGAGGCCGGTTGGACGCACTGCCAAATTCGCAAAAATTACATTGGAGGCGGCTTATGGTAGAGAAATTAACATTACATTATCTGCCAACAGCTCTGGTGGATATTCCTGCAGTCAGCATGCCAATTGCACGCTCACTCAAAACTTGAGACATCTGTGGCATTGTGACAAAACTGCACATTTTAGAGTGGCCTTTTATTGCCCCCAGCACAAGGTGCACCTGTGTAATGATCATGCTGTTTAATCAGCTTCTTGATATGCCACACCTGTCAGGTGGATGGATTATCCTGGCAAAGGAAAAATGCTCACTAACAGGGATGTAAACAAATGTGTGCACAAAATTGCAGAGAAATAAGATTAGGAAAATTTCTGGAATCTTTTATTTCAGCTCATGAAACATGGGACCAACACTGTGTTTACATTTTTGTTAAGTGTAAATTAATTGGAATGACTGGAAATCTGACAGACTTTGGTTTTTAATGTAAAGATATATCCTAATCATATTATTATCTGTAGTAGATAACAATGGGTTAGAATAAGCCTGTAAATCAACCCATAAAGTAAAATGCAACATCCATTTATGACCAGCTGTGTAAACTCTAACATTGATTTATCCTGCAATAGAGGTTGTTTAATTGGTAATATTAATTTTGTCTTCCAATGCATCTTAAGGTGAAAGTAACGTAAAAATAAATGAAAGTAATCAGATTACGATAGCGAGTTTGGTTAATCCAAAAGTTACCTTGATGAGTACAATTTTGTACACGTAACTAACATTACATTTAGAAAGTAGTCTACCTACACTAAGTGTACAAAACATTAGGAACACCTATTGAGTTGCACCCCCTTTTGCCCTCAGAACGGCCTCAATTTGTCAGGGCATGGCCTCTTTAAGGTGTCAAAAGCGTTCCACAGGGATGCTGGCCCAGGGTTAGGGTTAGGGTAACCCTGACCCAGTTGTGTCAATTTGGCTGGATGTCCTTTGGGTGGTGGACCATTCTTGATACACACGGGAAACCCAGCAGCGTTGCAGTTCATGACACACTCAAACTGGTGCGCCTGGCACATACTACCATACCCTGTTCAAAGGAACTTAAATATTTTGTCTTTCCCATTCACCCTCTGGATGGCGCACATACACAATCCGTCTCAAGGCTTAAAAATCCTTCTTTAACGTGTCTCCTCCCGTTCATCTACACTGATTGAAGTGGATTTAATAGGTGGCATTAATAAGGGATCATAGATTTCACCTGCTCAGTCTGTCATGGAAAGAGCAGGTGTTCTTAATGTTTTGTACACTCAGTGGATATGGACACAGCTACCTCAATTACATCGTACCCCTGCACATCGACTCGGTACTGGTACTCCCTTTGTATAGCCATGTTATTTTACTAATTATTGTTATTAATTATTCAGTGTATTTATTCCTCGTTACTGTTTCTATCTTTAACTCTGCATTGTTTGATGATAAACTGTAAGTAAGCATTTCACTGTTAGAATACACCTGTTGTTTACGAAACATATAACAAATAAAATGTATAAGCTATTTGTTCTCAATCAAAATGGTAAAAAATAAACAAATCACAGCAAGGCACTTAATTGTTACCCAGAAATGATTCAAAAATGGCTGCTTTGGGCCTTTAAAACTGGAAACAAAAGATATCCAATAACAAATCACATCCCCTGCCAAGGCTCCATATCAATGACACCTCTCTGTACGTAATTTCTCACACCTATTGGCCAGAGTGGAAACACTCAGGACTTTAATCAAAAACAAAAGGCTGCTGTAGCTGGAAGAGGTAAAAATCGATGTTGAGATAGATTGGGGGGGTGTATGTTCTCCTGCTTGGTTAGATCTGATTATTGATTTCAATTGACAGCCATACAGTAGTCATGAAGCAATGCGGAACATTTACATCAAGAGCACTCAGTAGAGAAACTGGTCCTTGATAAGAATCCACATACCATCACTAATCACCTTGGTGAACTGCAGAGCTTTTCCATTATCTCCCTTGTCCTCAGCTGACCACTGATTGGCCACAAGCACTAGCTGTCTTCAACAAGGTGACTGTTGAAAATATTTTCTTCTGGGCGACTGCCTACACGCATGAGAGTGGTGATCAGTCATTCCCAACACAGCGCCGATGTGCTGTGCTGTGACCGCTTCAAACCCGCAGGACTGCTAACTTTAAGTACATATATTCAAGTAATGATTTCATACCGGGAAGTGTTGTAGTCCATGTTTTCGGATTTTGCACAATGCAGCCAAGACACTGACAGTTCAAGTTGAGCTATGTTCATGAATAAATGATGTGGCAGAGTGTGTGGGACTTGCCATCGTAAGGAAACCATTACCTTGGCTACTGTTAGGCTGGGAAGCCAAATCATTCTCTGCCTGTATGTTAAGTTCAGTGAAGAGTCATTGGTGAGCAGAAGCACATTGGGAAGACATGGGATGGATTTAGACCAAATGCCTGACAATGATGAAGTGACAGATTGCCAAAATGAGAAAACCTCAGCGCACTCTCAGACTATATGAATAAATGTGCCAGGCATACCCTGGGGGCAGAGCATACAGACAGGGGTTGAGTTTATGCTTATCAAGTTTTTTGGAGTCGCATCTCATATGGGCAAAATTGTAGTGGGTCATTTGGTGATTTAGGTTTCTTGATGAGAATGTGATATTGGACCAGACAGTACTCCAGTATCTACTGCTGGTGTATCTCTGTTCCATTTTGAATAGATTGGTAGTACTTGTATGTTGGTTTGAGTAGCAGTATACAGTATATAATTTGGAGACTATTTTTGACCCTTGCGGTCATTATTTTGTGGATAGGACGAGACACTAGATCTGAGCCCCAGTGTACTCCATAAGCACGTAGAGCAGAACGAAGCTGCAAATAAAAGACCAATTAAGAACCAGGTTGATTGTGTTGCTTTTTCAAGTCTTGGAACGCACGTAGGCTACAACTGTCCACAATGTCAGCGAGATTATGAATTCCCCTCCAAGCTGGAAAATATATTGTCTGGCCACCCAAGAGGATACTGTAATTATTAAACAATTGCATATGGGGGTGATGATTCATAATATATCTGCAATGCCTCCTCATTGAATGCCATAGTATAAGCATTTGCGTGATGAGAGGGCCAAAGGTGAGTTTGCCTTTTTTGATAGAGATGTTGGAATATGCAAGATTGTGGACCCTGTAAGGTTTTTGCTAAATTCTCCTTCAGGGGGCGCCAGGCCACTGGGACATTGGGGTTCGACCACATGTAGTGGGCCTAGAATAAAGGCCAAAAAATATTATTTAAATTCAGGGAGGTTTTGGCCTCCAGAACACTTTTTGATCCGAGGGCGCTTTCCCCTCAATATAAAGTTGGAAATCAAAGTGTGCTGTTTCTTCCAATATACCAGCGGGGGAGAAAGGGGTATCATAGAGCTGTAAAAGTTTATCATAGGAAGTATTGTCATCTTAATGATTGAAATACATGTCTGAAAAGAGTTTGAATTTGTGCATTGAGACCACCTTTGTAGGTCTGACTCTACTTAATTATAAACACTAGTTAAATTGGTGGTGATGATCACTACCAAGGACAGACAAATGTCAATACCTAGGTATTTGAAATGGCTTACATGCCCACAAATGTATGACGAAAACAGAAAGCTTTTAGTCCTGTCCACGCATGCACCTTAAAACAAGACAGCGGTGGGATTGTTTGTCATATTCTGAAGTATAATCATCATTGTGTACCCTTATATCTCAAGATGGCGCAAATTATGTCCTACATTTCCTGTCCTACCCTCTCTGCAGAAGTGGCATTAAACAGTCTTTGCCTCAGGTCTTTGACTCGCTTCGAGGCGAGCAGCACTAAACCAATGCGTGAGAGCACCAGTTGTTCCAGACGACTGTGTGATCACGCTCTCTGTAGCCGATGTGAGTAACACCTTAAACAGGTTAACAAGGCCATCAGACTCCTAAACAGCCATCACTAACTCAGAGAGGCTGCTGCCTACATTGAGACCCAATCACTGCCCACTTTAATAATTGGATCACTAGTCACGTTAAACAATGGCACTTTAAATAATGCCACTTTAATAATGTTTACATATCTTACATTACTCATATCATACGTATATAAAGTATTTTATATCATCTATTGCACCTTGCCTACGCCGCTCGGCCATTGCTCATCCATATATTTACAGTTGAAGTCGGAAGTTTACATACACTTAGGTTGGAATCATTAAAACCTCTTAGTGATCCCTTCAAGCGCCAATCCCTTTTGCGGGATCGATTTGACAACATCCAGTCAAATTGCAGAGCGCCAAATTCAAACTACAGAAATATCAATATTCACGAAAATATAAGTGTAATACATGAAAATAAAGCTTAACTTCTTGTTAATCCAGCCGCTGTGTCAGATCTTAAAAAGGCTTTATGGCGAAGGCAGATCATGACAATTATCTGAGGACAGCATCCCGCATACAAACACATGAAAATCATTATTCAACCAGGCAGGTGAGACACAAAAGTCAGAAATAACGATATAATAAATGCTTTACCTTTGAAGATCTTCTTTTTGCAATCCCAAATGTCTCAGTGACACAATGAGCAGTCGTTTTGTTCAATAAATTCCTTCTTTATAATCGCCAAAATGTCCATTTATTTGGCGCGTTTGATTCAGAAATACACCGGTTCCAACTCGCCCAACATGACTACAAAGTATCTAATAAGTTACCTGTTAACTTCGTCCAAACATTTTAAACAACGTTCCTAACCTCAGGTATCCTAAAATGTAAATAATCGATCAAATTTAAGACGGAATAAACTGTTTCTAATACCGGCTAAAAACAACGTGGAGCGCGTTCCTGTTCATGCGCACCAAAATAGTAGGGACCTTCAGTGACACATGGAATGAATAGCACTACTTCTTCATTTCTCAAAAGAAAAAAACTATTTCTGAAGACTGTTGACATCTAGTGGAAGGCATAGGAACTGCAACCAGTTTAATAATGATAGAAACCCATTGGGAAATCCTATGACCTCAATTTTTTCCCCCTGGATGGTTTGTCCTCGGGGTTTCGCCTGCCAAAACAGTTCTGTTATACTCACAGATATTATTTTAACAGTTTTAGAAACTTTCTAATGTTTTCTATCCAAATATACCAATTATATGCATATCCTAGCTTCTGGGCCTGAGTAACAGGCATTTTACTTTGGGCACGCTTTTCATCCGGGCGTCAAAATACTGCCCCCTAGCCTTAAGAAGTTTTAAAACTCGTTTTTCAACCACTCCACAAATTTCTTGTCAACAAACTATAGTTTTGGCATGTCGGTTAGGACATCTACTTTGTGCATGACAAAAGTTATTTTTCCAACAATTGTTTACAGACAGATTATTTCACTTACATATATCAATTCCAGTGGTTCAGAAGTTTACATACACTAAGTTGACTGTGCCTTTAAACAGCTTGCAAAATTCCAGATCGTACTTTTGGAGAAATGTCCTCTGTTCTGTTGAAACAAAAATAGAACTGTTTGGCCATAATGACGGGGGAAGGGGGAGGCTTGCAAGCCAGAAGAACACCATCCCAACCGTGAAGCACGGGGGTGGCAGCATCATGTTGTGGGGGTGCTTTGCTGCAGGAGGGACTGTTGCACTTCACAAAATAGATGGCATCATGAGGCTGGAAAATGATGTGAATATACTGAAGCAACATCTCAAGACATCAGTCAGGAAGTTAAAGCTTGGTCGCAAATGGATCTTCCAAATGGACAATGACCCCAAGCATACTTCCAAAGTTGTGCCAAAATGGCTTAAGGACAACAAAGTCAAGGTATTGGAGTGGCCATCACAAAGCCCTGACCTCAATCCTATAGAACATTTGTGGGCAGAACTGAAAAAGCGTGTACGAGCAAGGAGGCCTACAAACCTGACTCAGTTACACCAGCTCTGTCAGGAGGAATGGGCCAAAATGTACACAACTTATTGTACGAAGCTTGTGGAAGGCTACCTGAAACGTTTGACCAAAGTTAAACAATTTAAAGGCAATGCTACCAAATACTAATTGAGTGGATGTAAACTTCTGACCCACTGGGAATGTGATGAAAGAAATAAAAGCTGAAATAAATAATTCTCTCTACTACACCGATAACGAGACAGTCTATAGGGTGGAGGTCAGAGACCTGGCCGTGTGGTGCCAGAATAACAACCTATCTTTCAACGTAATCAAGACAAAGGAGATGATTGTGGACTACAGGAAAAGGAGGACCGAGCACACCCCATTCTCATCGACGGGGCTGTAGTGGAACAGGTTGAGAGCTTCAAGTTCCTTGGTGTCCACATCAACAACAAACTAGAATGGTCCAAACACACCAAGAGAGTCGTGGAGAGGGCACGACAAAACCTATTCTCCCTCAGGAGACTGAAAAGATTTGGCATGGGTCCTCAGATCCTCAAAAGGTTCTACAGCTGCAACATCGAGAGCATCCTGACTGGTTGCATCACTGCCTTGTACGGCAACTGCTCGGCCTCCGACCGCAAGGCACTACAGAGGGTAGTGCATACGTCCCAGTACATCACTGGAGCTAAGCTGCCTGCCATCCAGGACCGCTACACTAGGCGGCCCTAAAAATTGTCTGAGACCCCAGCCACAGACTGTTCCCTCTGCTACCACATGGCAAGCGGTACCGGAGCGCCAAGTCTAGGACCAAAAGGCTTCTCAACAGCTTTTACCCCCAAGCCATAAGACTCCTGAACAGGTAAGCAAACAACTACCCAGACTATTTGCATTTCACTGTAAGGTCTACACCCGTTGTATTCGGCACACATGACAAAGAAACTTTGATTGTTGTTATCCAACTGTTTCTAAAGTGCTGATAGTAGTAAACTAGATAAATCAATGGCCTTGCTAACGTTTACTGCTGAGCAGTTGGGGAACACTAAAGGAAGAAAAGGTTCACATCCTTTTTGCCTAAGACAATCAGACTTAGTGTGGTGTTTCTTCTTTGTGGTCTCCTTTTACATTGACAACTGTAGGGGGCTGTTGACATGGGACAAGATACAGTAGAAGTTTAACAAGCAAAGTTCAGAGATTAGATGCATCAATTTGTAGCATAGTGAAATAGTTGAGTAGATTCCATGTTCTCTTCTCACCTGCACGTTTACCCTCAACTGGATGTTCTACTTGGTCTCTCCCCTCGGGATCCTGAGACACAGATTGCTATCCAACTGTTTTTAAAGAAGTGCTGATAGGCGTAAACAAGATAAATCAATGGTCTCTTGATACCCTGCTAAACAGATGGTCCAAATCTTATTGGTCGCTTACACATATTTAGCAGATGTTATTGCGGGTGTAGGGAAACACTTGTGTTCCTAGCACCAACAGTGCAGTAATATGTGAGAAATATACAAAAAAATTAAATACTGCAAAGTTGCTTAGGAGCCAGAAACAGAGCGGACAGGTCTATCTGCACCATCTTGCCCCCCATTTTCGATTAATGTGGCTCTAACCCAACTTCAATTCCTGTAGGCTATTATGAATTCTAATGCATTTTCTATTGTTCACGAAAAACAGCCAGGCAATGCAGAGAACAAAATGCATTTAATCAGAGACATATTTTCAATGACAACAGCAATGACGTAGACAAACACTGGCAATTGTCCCAGTAATTGCCCACTTGAGACTGAACCTGACTGGCTGTGAGAGTGGGACCTGTCAGGAGCCCACCACAGAGAAGGGGTGAGAGATGAGCTGTATTATTTACTCTTCAGATGACAACCACCCCTGACGGCTGCCACTAAAATAAATGACCATGACATTCTACACTTTTGGCCCCATTCGAGCAGGACAAAACAATACTCCATCCTCCAATGTGTCCCTTGCAGCCTGTGATTGGAGAGCAGTAGACGTCTCCAATGTACATTTACAAAACCGTGTGGAATTGCCATGTTAGTGTATATACTATTTTCAATTTTAAAAAAATAATGAGAAAGTTTAAAACATAATGTAAAAGAATGAGAAACAAAATATGAAAATATTCACATATGTACATAGCTAGTTTTCTAACAATAGTTTTTAAATCAAGTAAGCAATATCAACTCCTGGCCACTGTTGACTAAGTCATTTCCTTGCTGTTCTTGATCTAAGCTGCCTCCTGATAATGAGATGGTCGCTTTCTTTCTCATCTTGATCAAGACCAATGATCTGCAACATAAGAACAAAACAATATTAGCTTGCTTGCACCAGTCGTTTGATAATACCACCTAAATAGATCAAGTTTTTATACAATCTATGTCTGTTTTTAAAAAGAGAAACCATCAAAGTCCCACCACCTGATGAGATCGGGCCATCCTTCCAAATCTTGTTAATGCAAGTATGGAAAACTTCAGTATTGGATTTTTGTTTTGTTTTATTGGAAACACTCACTGGCTGTTAACGCTCATATTTGATTAGCTCTAATTAGAAATTACATTTCTCCCCAGAAGAGGAATTGCCAGTTTTTTCCTGTGCCCATTTCCCTACTGTGTCGGAAAAAGTTAGTTTTGTGTGAAACTTGCAGTAACTACAAAGTAAAAAGTAAGGCAAACACTTTGGCTTTGGTCCACCGTGTTCTGAATGCAGTTACCAGCTCTGCCATACAAAGGCAAAGAATAGTAACTACACAAACAGTGAAACTATGAAAAATGCCTTTACAGTTCATTTGCTGTCCAGACAAATACAATTGAAGAAGTCGGAAGTTTACATTCACTTAGGTTGGAGTCATTAAAACTCGTTTTTCAACCACTCCACAAATTTCTTGTTAAACTATAGTTTTGGCAAGTCGTTTAAGGACATCTACTTTGTGCATGACACAAGTAATTTTTCCAACAATTGTTTACAGACAATACTTCACAGTATCACAATTCCAGTGGTTCAGAAGTTTACATACACTAACTTGACTGTGCTTTTAAACAGCTTGGAAAATTCCAGAAAATTATGTCACATTTTAGAAGCTTCTGACAGGCTAATTGACATCATTTGAGTCAATTGGAGGTGTACCTGTGGATGTATTTCAAGGCCTACCTTCAAACTCAGTACCTCTTTGCTTGACAACACGGGAAAAAAATCAAAAGAAAATCAGCCAAGAACTCAGAAAAAAAACAGTAGACCTCCAGAAGTCTGGTTCATCCTTGGGAGCAATTTCCAAATGTCTGAAGGTACCACGTTCATCTGTACAAACAATAGTACACAAGTATAAACACCATGGGACCACGCAGCCGTCATACCGCTCAGGAATGCTGAGCGGTACCATACTGTGGTACGAAAAGTGTAAATCAATCCCAGAACAACAGCAAAGGACCTTGTGAAGATGCTGGAGAAAACAGGTACAAAAGTATCTATATCCACAGTAAAACGAGTCCTATATCGACATAACCTGAAAGGCTGCTCAGCAAGGAAGAAGCCACTGCTCCAAAACCGCCATGAAAAAGCCAGACTACGGATTGCAACTGCACATGGGGACAAAGATCATACTTTTTGGAGAAATGTCCTCTGGCCTGATGAAACAAAAATAGAACTGTTTGGCCATAATGACCATCGTTATGTTTGCAGGAAAAACAGGGAGACTTGCAAGCCAAAGAACACCATCCCAACCGTGAAGCACAGGGGTGGCAGCATGTTGTCGGGGTGCTTTGGGACTGGTGCACTTCACAAAATAGATGGCATCATGAGGCTGGAAAATGATGTAGATATATTGAAGCAACATCTCGATATCAGTCAGGAAGTTAAAGCTTGGTCGCAAGTGGGTCTTCCAAATGGACAATGCCCCCAAGCATACTTCCAAAGTTGTGGCAAAATGGCTTAAGGACAACAAAGTCAAGGTATTGGAGTGGCCATCACAAAGCCCTGACCTCAATCCTATAGAAAATATGTGGGCAGAACTGAAAAAGCGTGTGTGAGCAAGGAGGCATACAAACCTGACTCAGTTACACCAGCTCTGTCAGGAGAAATGGGCCAAAATTCACCCAACTTATTGTGGGAAGCTTGTGGAAGGCTACCCGAAACGGTTGACCCAAGTTAAACAATTTAAAAGGCAAGGCTACCAAATACTAATTGAGTGTATGCAAACTTCTGACCCACTGGGATTGTGATGAAATAAATAAAAGCTGAAATAAATTACTCTTATTCTGATATTTCACATTCTTAAAATAAAAGTGGTGATCCTAACTGATCTAAAACATGGAATTTTTTACAGGGATTAAATGTCGGGAATTGTGAAAGACTGAGTTTAAATGTATTTGGGTAAGGTGTATGTAAACTTCTGACTTCAACTGTATGTTGTAGGTAGACAAGTGATAAAGCGCTGACGCATTATGATATGCATAAAATATTACTTCATAATAAGATACATCACTTATCGACCTACAACATAATAGCTGGCTAACAAAAAAAACATTGAAACTGAGAAATGGCTTTACTGTTGGCACAGTTACTGCTTTTGCCATTGTAAGGCAGCAAACTCTACCCCTTTTTATTGGCTTCCTGAGCAGAATTTTCCCAGGCTTTCAAACAGAACACAAGAAGACTGGGCTTCTGATGCCAAGTTCCACCCAGTTGCCACTCACCGGATGAGATGGGATGTCCAGAGGAGAGGAGATCTCTGTCTTGTACAGTTTCCTCTTGGTCCTCTTCGGTTTCACTGATGTGGCTTTCTCTCGCTTGGTAGATCTTCCATTTACAATCCCCGTAATTGTCTTAGCTATGGATAGAGACAGACATGTAGTGTATATATATATATATATATTAGACAATGTCTGATGTGTGTGCAGAACATTGACATCAGTAAAGGACAACAGCCAAGTCTTGCTAACCTTCAACCCCGAGCAGAGTTGGGGAACTCTGGATGAAGTCTCCAATCTTCTGGAGGGTTCCATCCTTTTTGGCTTTCAGACTTGCTGGTGTCTGTTGCTTGTTCTGGTCTGTTTTTACACCGAGCACTGTCGGCGACTGTTGACATAAAATATATACAGGATAAGCTTTACTAGTCACAGTCAAATAGGATTAAAAGTATAGATTCTCTTCTCACCTGCATGTTCACTCTGTTGTTCACCCTCAACTTGATATTCTTTATGTTCTCACTTTCCACAGGGTCCTAAGGGACAGAGAGAACATTTTAGGATTAGTGACACACAGTGTTGTATCAAATCAAATTTTACTTGTCACATACACATATTTAGCAGATGTTATTGTGGGTGTAGCGAAATGCTTGTGTTCCCAGCGCCAACAATGCAATAGTATCTAAAAACGATTCACAATAATACACAAATCTAAAATTAAAAAGAATGGAATCAAGAAATATTAGATTGAGCAATGTCAGAGTGGCATACTAAAATACAGTAGAATAGAACACAGTATATACATTTGAGAAGAGAAAAGCAGAATGTAAACATTAAAAAGTGACTAGTGTTTAATTATTAAAGTGACCAGAGATTCCAAGTCTATGTATATAGGGCAGCAGCCTATAAGGTGCAGGTTTGACTAACCGAGTGGTAGCCGGCTACTGATGGCTATTTAACAGTTTGATGGCCTTGAGATACCTGTTTTTTTGTCTCTCGGTCCCAGCTTTGATGCACCTGTACTGACCTCCCCTTCTAGATGATAGCGGGGTGAACAGGCTGTGGCTCGGGAGGTTGAGGTCCTTGATGATCTTTTTGGCCTTCCTGTGACAACGAGTGATGTAGGTGTCCTGGAGGGCAGGTAGTTTGCACCCGGTGATGCGTTGGGCAGACCACACCACCACCTGGAGCCCTGCTTGTTGCGGACGAAGTTTCTGTACCAGTCGGTGATACAGGCCGACAGGATGCTCTCAATTATGCACCTGTAAACGTTTGAGGGTTTTAGGGGACAAAGTAAAATTTCTTCAGCCTGCTGAGGTTGAAGAGGTGCAGTTGCGCCTTCTTCACCATTTCAGATCGTCAGTGATGTGTACGCCGAGGAACTTGAAGCTTTCCACCTTCTCCACCGCAGTTCCGTCTGTGTGGATAGGGGCGTGTTCCCTCTGCGGTTTCCTGAAGTCCACGAGCAGCTCCATTGTTTTGTTGACATTGAGTGGGAGGTTATTTTCCTGGCACCACTCTCCCAGGGCCCTCACCTCCTCCCTGTAGGCTGTGTCGTCATTGTTGGTAATCAGGCCTACTACTGTTGTGTCGTCTGCAAACTTGATGATTGAGTTAGAGGCGTGCGTGGCCAGTCATGGGTGAACAGGGAGTACAGGAGGGGGCTGAGCACACACCCCTTTGGGGCCCCTGTGTTGAGGATCAGCGAAGTGGAGGTGTTGTTTCCTACCATCACCACCTAGGGGGCGGCTCGTCAGGAAGTCCAGGACCCAGTTGCACAGGGCGGGGTTCAGACCCAGGGCCCCAAGCTTAATTATGAGCTTGGAGGGTACTATGGTGTTGAATGCTGAGCTATAATTAATGAACAGCATTCTTACATAGGTATTCCTCTTGTCCAGATGGGATAGGGCAGTGTGCAATGCGATGGCGATTGCATAGTGTGGATCTACTGGGGCGGTAAGCAAATTGAAGTGGCTAGGGTGTCAGGTAAGAGGCGTGATATGATCCTTAACTAGCCTCTCAAAGCACTTGATGATGACAGAAGTGAGTGCTATGGAGCGATAGTCATTTAGTTCAGTTACCTTTGCTTACTTGGGTACAGGAACAATGATGGACATCTTGATGCAGGTGGGAACCTCTGCGCATGCTCCGAGGACGCGGCTAAGGATGCCGTATGGGCCGGCAACCTTGTAAGGGTTAACACTCTTAAATGTCTTACGTCGGTCACGGTGGAGGAGCCCACAGTCCTTGGTAACTGTGCCGCCAGCGCGGCCCACGTTATCCTCAAAGTGGGCGAAGAAGGTGTTTAGCTTGTCCGGGAGCAAGACGTCAGTGTCCGCGACATGGCTGGTTTTCCCTTTGTTTTTGGTGGTTGTCTATAGACCCTGCCACATACGTCTCGTGTCTGAGCCGTTGAATTGAGACTCCACTTTGTTCTGATGTTTTGCCTGTTTGATTGCCACGGAGGGAATAATTACACTGTTTGAATTTGGCCATATTCCCAGTCACCTTGCCTTGGTTAAATGCGGTGCTTCGCACTTTCAGTTTTGCAAACGCTGCCACCTATCCACGACTTCTGGTTTGGGTAGGTTTTTATAGTCAGTGGGTACATCTCCTATACACTACCTGATGAACTCAGTCACCGTATCTGTGGATGTTATTCTCAGAGGCTACCCGGAACATATCCCAGTCCATGTGATCAAAACAATCTTGAAACATTGATTCCGATTGGTCAGACCAGCGTTGAATAAACCTTAGGCAGAAACTCAAACAGGAAGTACCCGTGCTATAGGAAGGGAGGAGCAAAATGGAGGCGTGATCAGATTTACCGAAGGGAGGGCGGGGGAGTGCCCTGTAGGTATTTTGAAAAGTTGAGTAGCAGTGGTCCAATGCTTTACCAGAGTAAGTACTACAGTCAATGTGATGGTAGAACTTCGGAAGCGTTTCTCAATTTGCTTTGTTAAAATCCCCATCTACAAAAAATGCGGCCTTAAGCTATGTGGTTTCCAGTTTGCATAAAGTCCAGTGTAGTTATTTGAGGACCGACGTGGTATCGACTTGAGGGGGAATATACACGACTGTGACTATAACCGAAGAGACTTCTCTTGGGAGGTAATATGGTCGGCATTTGATTGTGAGGTATTCTAGGTTGGGTGAACCAAAGGACCTGCGTTTCTGTATGTTATCACAAACACACCAGGAGTAGTTAATCATGAAACATACGCCACAGCCTTTCTTCTTCCCGGAAAGTTCTATATTCCTGTCGGCTCGATGTTCTGAGAACCTAGATGGCTGAATGGATGGGGACAGTATATCCCGAAAGAGCCAAGATTCTGTGAAACAGAGTAAGTCTCTTTGGAAGGAGATCCTCGCCCTGAGCTAGTCTACTTTATTATCCAGAGACTGAACATTAGCGAGTAATATATACTCAGAAGCGGTGGATGGTGTGTACGCCTCCTGAGTTGGACCAGAAGTCCACTCCGAATACCTCTTCTCCGCCGGTGGTGTTTTGGAGCAGCCTCTGGAATAAGTGCAATTGCCCTTGGGGGTACGAACAAAGCATCCAATTTGGGAAAGTTGTATTTCTTAATGCTGGTGGGTTACCGCTGCTCTGATATCCAAAAAGTTATTTCCGGCTGTATGTAATAACACAAAAAAAGTTTCTGGGCTAATAATGTAAGAAATAACACACAAAAACAAAATACTGCAAAGTTGCTTAGGAGCTAGAAGCAGGGCTGCCACTACAATAAGGGGTCAATTCTTCAGCACAAAGTCAAAATGGTGCCATCCTTCTGCTATATGTATAGCATAATTGGGATCTAATTTCAAAAGGGATCTGGTTAAATCTGTTATAAATTTTTCCAACGTATCTAATAAAAGGAGGAAAAGCAACCAGGAACTTAATACTGTCCAATCTGGCCTGAGACTGAAATGTGAAGGGACTGAAGGGATTGTGCTTGTAGTTCCCACAACTGTTTATAAGCCTCATCTGTTGACGTTGCTCTTGTTCCTTTGGCATAGGTCTGTTAGTGAAAGCCATATGGGGGGGGGGGGGGGTTGATTTAGCAGGATAATACAATAAGAATGTTTGGAAAGGTCCTCTGGACTGAATGTTAACGCAAAGCCACTATCTATACAATTCAGCTTCTGTAGGGTTGTTATTATTGTTCACTGACCTTAATCCTACTGAACAAATAGAAGGGTTGCTTTGAGGTAGTTTGTCAGTGCAAGTGAGAGAGGACAGACACGGTTGTGTTTATAGTTGTCTATCTGCGGCTTGGTCTCTGGAAGGGCTGGATAATACCCAGTCTGTTTGTTAAGATGTTCTCATCCCCTCCACCTCTTACTCAAATCTCTCACACATGCATGCACAAGCACAAACAAAATCAAATGCAAGGCAACCCAGTGTGACAGAACTGGCTCTCCATGTCTACATTTTGGAGGAAGTGTAATGAGATTACCGTGAAATATAACTACATATCCATTCAAAGTCCACACCTGTTGTATTCGCCGCATGTGACAAATAAATTTGATATGCCATGTTAGCCTAGTGGTTAGAGCGTTGGACCAGTAACCAAAGAGTCGCTGGTTCAAATACCCAAGGTGAATAATCTGTTGATGTGCCCGTGAGCAAGACACTTAACCCGAATTTGCTCCAGGGATGCCATATTACTGTGGCTGACCCAGTAAAACACCACATTTCACTGCACCTATTAGTGTTGCACGGTATACCAAAACGTCTGTACTTTTTCTTAATAGAACCTGAAAAACGGTTCGGTATTAGAATTTGTTCCTACCGGCAGTTCTGTCAAAAGTGTTTCACGTTGTCTACTGATTGAGAGAGGACCAAGTCTCTCTATCAGCACAGCCGATGTCCCCTTATAATGCAAGAGCACCGTGCCTGCTCCACTTACTCATTGCCAGCTCTACTTACTCATTGCCAGCTCTAGCCGGTCCCGAGGAACCACTGCACTCACTGTGAGTCTTGGCTGCATCACCGCTCATGCAGCAGAGGAGTTAACATACTTGAATAAGGCAACACGGCATGTAGAAATGTTGAAAACGTTAATTACTGTTCGCCAAACAATGTCCATTACAGGCTAGAACACTTCACATTGCAAGAAAATACCGGTAGCTTCCAGCGTTGTAGGCTAACTTTCCTTGCTAGCTTACAGCTGTAGGTAACATTTCACTACCCTAGTACCTTGTCTGTGATATGCAAACCATAATGCTAAATATTGCTCATTTCAAAGGTGATTGTCACCAAAAACGTTATTAATTCACATCATCTCCCCCGCCTGCATTACGTCTCTCCCAGTCAAGACTACCTTTGCTCGAGCCCCAAACTAAGTGTTTGTGTGAGAGAATGAAGGAATGGGTCACACTTTAAAAAATAAGATTTTCTTCTATGCAAATGTTGATCAGTACAATAGAATAAGGCCCAAATGGAAGGTTGCCGCATGAAATCAACCAAAACAAGCTCAATAACTCATTTAATTTTTTTTATGGTTTTCAGTCAAATGTCTTCTGGACCTTCTTTTCTAGACATATCCGTTATCCTATCACACACACTTTGAAATGTACCTTCTCCATCTCGTTGCTATTCCTCTTCCTGGCTGAGCGGGTGATTTTGATGTTCACAGACTTGTTCTCTCCCTGCCTCCGGACGTTCAGCTTGTTGGGGTGCAGAGGGGTGAACTGGCTCTCCAGCTTGGGGAAGCAAAGCTCTCGCCTGCCGTCTGTGGACACCTGCGGGGAGTCCAGTACCTGCCCAGACAGACCAACATCACACACCACTATTTATTATCCGATTCATCAAATATGAATGTTTCTTTACACCCTTACTGGGATAAGTCCATCCCTGATTTTGTGGCTGAAATTGCAAAAAATGACAAGAAAATAGTCAAACATGAGAAGCAGCTATACTGAACAAAAATATAAAACGCAACATGTAAAGTGTTGGTCCCATGTTTCATGAGCAGAAATAAAATACCTCTGAAATTTTCCAGACACTTATTTCTTTCAAATGTTATGCAAAAATTTGCTAACATCCCTGTTAGTAATCATTTCTCCTTTGCCAAGATAATTCAAGTTGAGGGAGCGTGCAATTAGCATGCTGACTGCAGGAATGTCCACCAGACCTGTTGCCAGAGAATTTAATGTTCATTTCTCTACCATAAGCCGCTTCACCTCCAATGTCGTTTTAGAGAATAAGTAAGTCCAACCGGCCTCAACCGCAGACCACGTGTAACCACGCCAGCCCAAGACATCCACATCCAGCTTCTTCACCTGCAGGATCGTCTGAGACCAGCCACCCGGACAGCTGATGAAACGGAGGAGTATTTCGGTCTGTAATAAAGCCCTTTTGTGGGGAAAAACTAATTCTGATTGGCTGGGCCTGGCTCCCTAGTGGGTGGCCCTCCCAGGCCCACCCATGGCTGCGCCCCTGCCCAGTCATGTGAAATCTATAGATTAGGGCCTAATGAATTTATTTCAATTGAATGATTTCCTTATATGAACTGTAACTCAGTAAAAATAAAAAATAAAAATTGTTGCATGTTGCTTTTATATTTTTGTTCAGTATAAATGATTCTCTGATGTATACTGACATCTTGTGTTTGGAAATTGGAGTGGTCTTGGAGCTCCCTGAGCTTGTGCTCTTTCTCTGCGTTTCTCTCCTGCATCTCTAATTTGAGGACCTCAACTACAGAGACACGCTCCTCTTCTTTCTTTGAAGGTTGTTTAGACAATTTCACCTGGAAAACAGACATTAGCTTAAAAAGGCAGACAATACTTATGGTGAGAAATACTGTCAATTGCACCTGCTTTCCCTGCAACAACATACATATAATTTAGAGGGAAAGAAGTGACAAGACACAGGCTGGTAACTTCAATGATATATGGATCAACGTTAATGCTATTAGATTTATGTGATCCTCAGAGATTAGAAAGGTAAAAAGTTAGCAATGTCCCACTAAATTATGCAGAAATTAGGGATTAGGTCACAGAAACCCCTATTCTGAACGTCATTCATCAACTTCCCGCTTCCTACACACTCTGAAACTCCATTGAGTACTTCCTCTCACCCAGAGATGCCATAAAGCCCAGCAGTTCTAATGTGTTTATTAAATCAGTCAGGATGATCCCATTACCTCTTCAGTCTGCAGCGTGCTACGGCAGAGCTCCTTTTGACACTCCCTCATCAACTCTGGAGCAGGGCACTGACTCTCCTCCTGCTCTGGCGCTTCGGCTCCCTCCATCAGAATTGCCCTCTCTTCAAGGCACTTCTGGCTCTCCACCTCATGCTGCTCATTAACCAGCTAGGAGGACATCAAAAGGAATGATTACTTCCCTCACCACATGTGTGCATACAGGGTCCTGCTTCAAACAGAAACGTAAATTGCCAGAGTTTCAGAGAGACTTTGAGAATGAGTGTGAGCATCAAACGACAGCTCTTACCTTCAAGCGCTCTTCAGTCCGCAGACGTTCCTGCTTCACGTTCTCGCCAGGACAGTTGATCACATGAGAAAACTTGGCACTGTTCACATTTTTTGGAAGGCAGCTGTTCTTCAAACTCATCAGCTCTGAAATGCAAAATTTAGACATGGGTGCAAATTCCCCCCAAACATTCTGAATGAAGACATGCTTAAATCAGTGGGTATTTTTTTATTTTTTTTAATCGTGTGACCACTCACCTCGACTTAAAGCCTCAATCTCTTTCATCTTAGCCTCCAGAATCTGCTCTTGTTCTGTTTGTGTCCTCTCCTGCTCTGTCAGTGCAAGACGCATGTCTTCAATCACCTTCTCCTTGGACTTATTTATATGACTTTCCTCCACCTGGGCCAGTTTCCGCTGAGCCTCCCCTAGTCTCGCTTGCAGAGCTCCGCACTGGGCCTCCCTCTCAGCCAGCTGCTTCTCCAACTCCACAACCCTCTCAGAGCTGCCTCCAGAGGCCTGCACCTGAACCTCCAGGTCCACGATTCGCTCCTTCAGGTGGCCTGCCATTTGTTCGAGGTCAGAGTAACTCTTCGTAATTTCATTGTAAGCCCCCTTCTCAAATTCGTAGTCCTGCAGGTTGAATTGTGCCTCTGACCGCAGTGTCTCTAGCTCATGTCTCAGCTGGCTGCAGAGTTCTTCCTGTCCAGAGAGCTGTTCTCTGACCTGGTTGAGCTCCTGCTCCAGGTCAGCTATCCACTGGTTCTTCTGGAGCAACTGTTCCACCACACTCTCACACTCCCTTTTCATGGCATCTATGGTGTCATGGAACTTGGAGTTGTTCCTCTGCACAGAAGAGACCTTCAGTTCCTCCGCTTCCTTCCGGAGTCGTTCAGTTTCCAAAGTCAAGGATTCAATGGTTTTGGATTTTTCGTTGGATTTGTCTTCGAGCTCCTTCAAGAGTGCTCTGGCTGCTTCTAGCTCCTCTAAAAGATTGGCGGACCTCTCAGTCTGTGCAATAAGTTCTGTTTGGAGAGTTTTCACTGAAGACTCCGCTTTCTGTGATGTCTGCTGGAGCTGGAAGATGCCGTTGACCAGTGCTTTGTTGTCTTTAGAGAGCCTGGCTGTCTCTTTCCTCTCTTTCTCCAGCGAAGCCATCACAGCTTCACAGTCATCCGTCTGCTCCTCCAAATCATCGGTGATCTTCTGTAAGGTCTGTTCGAACGAAACCTTCTCGTGGTTGAGCTCATCGGAGTCTACGTTCTTTCTTTTTATCTCTCCTTTGACCGTCTCCAACTTCTGAACCATCGCCTCATGTTCTTCTTTTAACTGTGAAATGGTCATGTCTTTTTGATGACATTCCGCCTGGAGTTTCTCCAACTCGCCTGTTAGAATAACACGCTCATCCTCAAGACTCCCTGGAGAGAGAGGGGCTGGTCAGACACATACAGAACTCTAAAAGTAAATAAGGACCATTAGCCCCGATACAAGATGTTACTCCTTTCATCTTTTATGACTACCTTTCTTCAGGGCAGGCTGATCATCAAGGTTTTCCAGGACATCAGCATGGCGGTTCCTGCCCTCCTCAGCACTGGGACCGTCCCGGCTCATACACTTACAATTCTGTTTCAAGCTCAGAATCTCCTCCTTGATGGAGTCAACCAAGGCCGTCTGTTGTACAAAAACAGTGAAAGGGATTGCATATAGAGGTTCTGTGATTGACATATTACAAAGCACCCCCATATGCACCATTAATGCAAGTATGAAATCATTAGTTCAAGTAAGTAATTTACTTACATCCCTAGTTGCAGCCTCACTATTCTGGTCTATTGCTTCCTGCAGCTTGGTTATCACCTCATCTTTCTCATGGCAGATTTCCATTAAGGCCTCAAACGTCCGTGTCTGAGATTCCAAATTCTGCATAAAACCAAAATATGGAGAAGCATTAACTCCAACCCAACCTTTCATTCAGTATTCACATGGAACAAAACACATCTCCATATCAGCCAGGCTTACCTCCTTCGCATCCTCTAGCTGCCCGCACAATTGTTTCAATTCCATGCTCATTTCGTCCATTCCTGTAAACAGAGAGAAAACACACTTAAAGGGATACTTGGGAATTTTGGCAATAAGGCCCTTTATCTACAGTGCATCCACATTTTGTGACATTACAACCTTATTCTAAAATGTATTAACATGTTTTTCCCCCCTTATCTAAATCATATTTACATAAATATTCAGACCATTTACTCAGTACTTTGTTGAAGCACCTTTGGCAGCGATTACAGCCTCGAGTCTTCTTTGGTATGACGCTACAAACGTGGCACATCTGTATTTGGGGAGTCTCTCTCCTTCCTCTCTGCAGATTCTCTCAACTGTCCAGTTGGATGGGGAGCGTCGCTGCACAGCTCTTTTCAGGTCTCTCTAGAGCTGTTTGATCGGGTTAGTCCAGAATCTGGCTGGGCCACTCAAGGACATTCAGAGACTTGTCCCAAAGCCACTCCCACGTTGTCTTGGCTGTGCGCTTAGGGTCGTTGTCCTGTTGGAAGGTGAACGTTCACGCCAGTCTGAGGTCCTGAGCGCTCTGGAGCAGGTTTTCATCAAGGATCTCTGTATTTTGCTCCGTTAATCTTTGCCTCGATCCTGACTTGTCTCCCAGTCCCTGAAAAACATACCCACAGCATGATGCTGCCACCACCATGCTTCACCATATGGATGGTACCAGGTTTCCTCCAGATGTGACACTTTACATTCAGGCCAAAGAGTTCAATCTTGGTTTCATCAGACTAGAGTCTTAAGGTGTCTTGGCAAACTCCAAGCGGGCTGTCATGTGCCTTTTACTGAGGAGTGGCTTCTGTCTGGCCACTCTACCATAAAGGCCTGATTTGTGGAGTGCTGCAGAGAAGGTTGTCCATCTGGAAGGTTCCCCCATCTCCACAGAGGAACTCCAGAGCTCTGTCAGAGTGACCATCGGGTTCTTGGTCACCTCCCTGAACAAGGCCCTTCTCCCCCGATAGCCCAGTTTTGCCAGACAGCCAGCTCTAGGAAGAGTCTTGGTGGTTCCAAACTACTTCCATTGAAGAATGATGGAGGCCACAGTGTTCTTGGTACCCTTCCCCAGATCTGTGCCTCGACACAATCCTGTCTTGGAGATCTACGGACAATTCCTTCGACCTCATGGCTTGGTTTTTGCTCTGACAACTGTGGGACCTTCTGTAGACAGGTGTGTGCCTCATGTCCAAACAATTGAATTTACCACAGGTGGACTCCAATCAAGTTGTAGAAACATCTCAAGGATGATCAATGGAAACAGGATGCACCTGATCTCAATTTCAAGTCTCATAGCAAAGGGTCTGAATACTATTGTAAATAAGGTATCTATTTTTTTAATACATTTGCAAAAATTTCTAAACCTGATTTCAGTTTGTCATTATGGGATATTGTGTGGGTCTGAATACTTTCCGAAGGCACGCTACTTCCCCAGAGTCAGACCTCTGTCCAGTATGAAGGAAGCATGCTAGCAGATACCCATAGACTTCCAGTCATTGCACTAAGGCTAGTTAGCATTGGCTTACGAAACTACCTCCAATTCCTTCATACTGGACACATAGGCATAAAAATGGTATCTATGACTTCATCTGACTCTGGGGATGTAGATAAAGGGCCTCATTGCCAAAATCCCAAAGCATCCCTTTAAGCTAAATCCTGAATATTTATCAGACATGGACAAATCACAGTTGAGACACACTATACACACACCATTTGTTTTGAGGTTGAGTTGCTGCTGGGTCTTGAGGAGCTCCTCTGATAAGTCATCCACTTGCTTCCTCAGGCTGACTTCAGTGCCAGGAGACTCAGGCAGGTCCACCAAACAGGTCTGTGCAGCCTGCGCATCCCTCCTAATTCTAGCCAGGTCGTCTCGCATTGCGTCAATGATCCCCTCCAAGAGCTCTACCTTATCCTCCTGCGACGGAAAACAAAGATATCAGAACTCAACTCATTAAATAAGGACAGGTAAGGATGTTAGTGGTGAAGTTGTATTATCTGCATGATCTGATATTATAACCTGTGTCATGACGCTAGCCATTTCAGTGAATTGGCTAGGAGAGATGTGAACAACCCCCCCCTAAGCTCCTGTTAGGGGGGGCAGTTATGACTTTACAATCACGTCGTAAATTTCTTGCAGAGAATCTTGTCTCCCTGACCATGGCGTAAAGGAGAGAGAGGGTCACAGTAGAACAAATTCTACTACATCCCAGAATTTGAGAACTGACCAATATTCCTATTTTGGAGAACGTGTAAACGGTCAGTGGAGAAGCCAGCTATGACCCGGTCCGGTTTGTTTCATGTTTGTGACCTCATGAAAGACAATACAGCCACATTAATCTAACTCTGTTTATACAGGTTCCTCAGTTATGAGGCTTGCATCTAATTCTTGTATAAAATTAATGAGTAAAGATTAAACTATTTGCGAAATTATGTAATGTCATGTTAACCTTTAAAATTAGAGAATTGGCTTCCCATGTAAAGTTAAACTAACTCAGTAGCCACGCCCAAGTGAATAGACATTGGTTGGAAAAGAGCCAACCCCTTTTACACTCTTGAATAAAAGCCTCCGCGACGAAAAGTCAACTCAGTTCCAAGTACTCACGTTTAAAAGGTCTTACTATAATTTCAACTCCACAGACCAGGAAACGTGAGCTTGCTAGTATGCGCAAATCTAGTACGAGAACACTGACCGACGTAGAAGCATCTCCAGAGTGAGATGAACCTCTCAGACCACGTGAACCTCTCACACGACAACCCGGAAGATTCTACAAAGGACAATGGCAACACTGACTGGGCAAACCAGAGCCTCACATCACCAGCTCAACTATCGAAGCAAGCTTCACGTAAATACAATGCATTGCTTTTCCGAATGAGCGATCGTTAGTGGCATATGGATTTGTGAAAATAGCTTCCCAGGTCCGATAGAGACCCATGTTCCTTAGTCTTCCTTCCAAAACCCCCTCTTCTCTCTGAATCAATCGTGTTATAACCAAACTGTTTTTGTTTAGTCCACTAATAACTGTATGTTATTATGGATTGTATATTCTGTAATTGTTTAATTAGTTAGTAAATAAATTGAGCCAATTTGGGTATGGATGATTCATAAGTAAAGGCTGGGTTCGTGGAGATAACCAAGAATTTTACGAGGTTCAGATGAGACTGATGGAAGTTAATAATAATAATTCATTAATAGAAGACTAATTGATCAGATATTAAAATATCTGAAGTGTCAGTCGGAAAATTATGACTCTGTAAACCAACATTTCCCGTGGTACCCTGACTTCCTGGTTAATTAAATTAACATGATTAGTTTAATCACGTAATAATAATTACAGAGAATGGATTTGATAAAATAAGTCTTCACATTTAATGATAAGTCAGAGACATGACACCTGTGATGTGAATATGACTTACCTTTGTCATTTCCTCGTCACCAGTGACACTTGCACACTTGCTGACACTTTTGCTGACTAAATTCTTCAGGATCTCCAACCTCTTGTCCGCTCTGTCCTCGATGATCTCCCTCTCTTTTGCAAGACGCTCACTGCATGACAAAAACATTGTTCAGTCAATGCATCTACAGACAATGGCCAAGATTGACAGATCTTTCAAAGAGAGGGAAATGCGACGACTACTTACTTGTAGTCACTTTCCATTTTGGAGAATAGCTCCATGAACTCGATGGTGACCTCTTCACGGATATGAGACTCCAATGCCAATTTCTCAGCTTCCTCCTTCAGAAGTTTCTCCCTCAGTTCCTCCACCAGAGCAAACTGGCCCTAAAATACACAATCAAATCCATCTTTTGTATTTGTACTTAAGGATCCCCATTAGCTGCTGCCAAGGCAGCAGCTACTCTTCCTGGGGTCAAGCAACATTAGGGCCAGTTATTTACAATCACAAAGTAAAATATTACATAATACGTTTCACAACATATTAATTGTATTCCCTCAGGCCACTAAACAACTACCACATCTCTACAATACCTTGGTGTGTCTCGTCACAGTCCCTGCTGTTCCATAAAAGTGTATTTTAATATTTTATCTGATTCTACTGCTTGCATCAGTTACCTAATGTGGAATAGAGTTCCATGTAGCCATGGCTCTACGTAGTACTGTGCGCCTCCCATAGTCTGTTCTTGACTTGGGGATTGTGAAGAGACCTCTGGTGGCATGTCTTGTGGGGTATGCATGGGTGTCAGAGCTGTGTGCTAGTTGTTTAAACAGACAGCTCGGTGCATTCAACATGTCAACACTTCTTACAAGTAATGAAGTCAATCTCTCCTCCACTTTGAGCCGTGAGAGATTTACATGCATATTAATGTTAGCTCTCCGTGTACATTTAAGTGCCAGCCGCGCTGCTCTGTTCTGAGCCTATTTTAATTTTCAGAGGCACCTCTTTGTGGCACCTGACTGAACAGTAGTCCAGGTGCGACAAAACTAGGGCACGTAGGACCTGTCTAGTTGATAGGGTTTTTAAAAAAGGCAGAGGGGCGAGTTATTATTGACAGACTTCTACCCATCTTCGCTACTGTTGTATCAACATGTTCTGACCATGACAGTTTACAATCCAAGGTAACTCCAAGCAGTTTAGTCACGTCAACTTGCACATTATTTATTACAAGATTTAGTTGAGGTTTAGGGTTGAGATGCAGTGCCTTAGACCACTGCGCCACTCAGGAGCATCTGGTCAAACACAATTTTCTAAAAAAAATGTACTACGGGTTGGTAAAAGGCTGATTGGTCGACTATTCGAGCCAGTAAAGGGGGCTTTACTATTCTTAGGTAGCAGAATGACTTTTGCTTCCCTCCAGGTCTGAGGGCACACACTTTCTAGTAGGCTTACATTGAGTTATACTTGGATGTGTAGGGCTAGTGTTTGTTGCTGGCATGTCATGTCTAAGTTTGCTAATCTTGCCAATAAAAAATATCAGTGGGTTATGTGATGAATGAGCCATCTGATTCAATGAATGATGGAGCTGAGTTTGCCTTTTTACCCTACATTTAATTTAAGGTGCTCCAAAGCTTTTTACTATCATTCATCTTTGTTTCATAGTATAGTTTCTTCTTTTTATTCAGTTTAAAATCACATGATTTCTCAATTTGCAGTACTTTGCTTTGCCAATCAGTTGTGCAGCCACACTCATTTGCCATTACTTTTGCCTCATCCCTCTCAACCACACACACATTTGATTCCTCTTCAATCTACAGGGATTTAACAGTTTTTAACAGTCCTTTTCTTAATGGGTATTAGTAACTGGAATAAGCTATTTCATAAATGTGTCAAGTGCAGCGTCTGGTTGCTCCTCTTTACACACCACAGACTCCAAAAATATTCTTTACATCAACAACATAGGACTCACTACAAAACGTATTGTATGACCTCATACTCTATTAGGCCCAGCATTTGGAATTTTGGTTTTCCTAGATATTGCTAGTATATTGTGATCACTACTGTACATCCGATGGATTTGGATGCTGCTTTAAAGCAAACTTTTGCAGCATTAGTAAAGATGTGATAATTCCTGTGCTGTTTAATTACCCTGGTAGGTTGACTGATAACCTGGTTCAGGTTGCAGGCACTGGTTAGATTTTGAAGCTGGGCAGCTTGAAAGCCAATCAATATTTAGGTCACCCAGAAAATACCACTTGATATCACATATTTCATACGTTATCCAGATTAGAGGTCGACTGATTAATTAGGGCCGATTTCAAGTTTTCATAACAATCGGTAATCTGCATTTTTGGACATCGATTATGGCCGATTACATTGCACTCCACGAGGAGACTGCGTGGCAGGCTGACTACCTGTTACACCAGTGCAGCAAGGAGCCAAGGTAAGTTGCTAGCTAGCATTAAACTTATCTTATAAAAAACATTCAATCTTAACATAGTCACTAGTTAACTACTCATGGTTGATGATATTACTAGTTTATGTAGCTTGTCCTGCGTTGCATAGAATTGATGCGGTGCCTGTTAATTTATCATCGAACCACAGCCTACTTCACCAAACGGGTGATGATTTAACAAGCGCATTCGCGAAAAAAGCACTGTCGTTGCACCAATGTGTACCTAACCATAAACATCAATGCCTTTCTTAAAATCAATACACAAGTATATCTTTTTAAACCTGCATATTTAGTTAATATTTCCTGCTAACATGTATTTCTTTTAACTAGGGAAATTGTGTCACTTCTCTTGCATTCTGTGCCAGCAGAGTCAGGGTATATGCAGCAGTTTGGGCCGCCTGGCTCGTTGCGAACTGTGTGAAGACCATTTCTTCCTAACAAAGACCAGAATTAAAATTTGCCAGAATTGTACATAATGACATAACATTGAAGGTTGTGCATTGTAACAGCAATATTTAGACTTAGGGATGGAACGGTTTCGTATTTCACTGAAAGAATAAACTTCTTGTTTTCGACCATATTAATGAACTAAGGCTCGTATTTCTGTGTGTTATATTATAATTAAGTCTATGATTTGATATTTGATAGAGCTGTCTGACTGAGCGGTGGTAGGCAGCAGCAGGCTCGTAAGCATTCATTCAAACAGCACTTTCCTGCATTTGCTAGCAGCTCTTCGCTGTGCTTCAAACATTGCGCTGTTTATGACTTCAAGCCTATCAACTCCCGAGATTAGGCTGGCAATACTATAGTGCCTATAAGAACATCCAATAGTCAAAGGTATATGAAATACAAAAATGGTAGAGAGAGAAATAGTCCTATAATAACCACAACCTAAAACTTCTTACCTGGGAATATTGAAGACTCATGTTAAAAGAACCACCATCTTTCATATGTTCGGAGCAAGGAACTTAAACATGAGATTTTTTTACATGGCAAATATTGCACTTTTACTTTCTTCTCCAACACTTTGTTTTTGCATTAGTTAAACCAAATTGAACATGTTTCATTATTTATTTGACACTAAATTGATTTTATTCATGTATTATATTAAGTTAAAATAAAAGTGTTCATTCAGTATTGTTGTAATTGTCATTATTACAAATATATTATATATATATATTATTTTTTTTAATAAATTGTATTATTATAAATCATCCGATTAATCGGTATCGGCTTTTTTTGGGGGTCCTGCAATAAATCAGTATCGGCGTTGAAAAATCATAATCGGTCGACCTCTAATCCAGATACTAACTGTTAGCACTAGATGGTCTATAGCAGCTTCCCGCAAGAATGGGCTTCAGGTGAGGCAGATGAACCTGTAGCCATTTTACTTCAACAGTATTTAACATGAGATCCTCTCTAAGCTTTACAGGAACGTGGTTCTGAATATAAAACAGCAACACCTCCAACATTGGCATTTCTGTATTGCCTGTAGATGTTATAACCATGTACTGCTACCACTATCAAAAGGTATCATCTAAGTGAGTTTCAGAGATAATCAGAATATGAATGTCATGTTACTAGCAAGTTATTGATTTCATGAACCTTGTTTCTTAAGCTACATAAATTAGGTTACTTACATTGTGTCTACCAACACTCCTGGGATAATGTAGATTTGCCGAAGCATTATGACAACTCAGCGACACAATGGTAGGAATTAATTGAGCTGAGCCATTGATAAGTCATTGTCTCAACGCAGCCTTATGTCGCTGTGAAAGGATCCAGGAACCCAAATTATTCAGGTGGATCCCATCCTCCTTATAAAAAGGAGGATTTTTCAAAGTCATGTAAAGTCAGTGAAAAAGAACCAGCATATCAACATACTGAATATGAACATAACCTACATTGAAGTCCTCAAGCACCGTCTTGTCCTCTTCTCCCGCCTCCAGAATGGTCTCCTCTGCCATGCTCTCATCGCAACTTTCCTCTTCTTCATAATCCTCCTCCTCCTCCTCTTCATCCCCATCTTCCTGCACATCTTCTAGAGTTGTTTCCCAAGCCACCATGGAGCTCTCCCTCCTACTCCACAGGTTCTTGCAGCCAGCATTGTTGATGATGAGGGACACATCTCTGGCAGATCTCTTTGGAGCAATGGCAGGGACTGGTTTGATGTTGAGGACCACCACCTGAGAAGTCATAAAGAAATTAAATAAATGAGCAATTTGGCCACCTATATTACCAACCACAAGCTTACTTTTCCTTATAAAGCTCCACTGACTGACCTTTTGAGCGATGGCGGAGAACTTGAGGACGTTGAGCGTCTCGTCGTACATGGAGGCACACTGGTTGATGTTGACGATCATGCAGGCTTTCCCTCTACCACAGAAAAAGCCCTGGAGGTAGTGTGTGAGCTTGCTCTCTCTGAAGGGGACATGTTGTTGGAACCTGGACAATATTTACATAGGATAAAAGGAGCATTATATTGGTTTATTAGAAACAAACATGCAGTCAGTGTTTGTAAAAGACTAAATCTGTATACAGGTCAAATACTCACTTTGCTTGTTGGTTGAGCCTCAGAGCATTGATGCATTTGCCCAGAGTGAGCAATGAGGTGTTGATATTGCCAGCCTCTTTTAGCTGCACTCCTTTATTCTGAGTCTTTGCACATCTCTCAGATCCAGCCAGATCACACAACGACAACCTTAAACATAACACGCAACTATGAATTAAAACACAAGACAATCTTGAGAAAAGCAGGAGAAAAAAAAATGTAATAACTTGGTCACTTACTCGCTAATTGTGTGGACTCTGGGTATACCAACATCTTCAATCCGCAAGATACGAATGGAAAATATGCTATGGCTTCTGCTTGAGACGTTGTTGAGCTTTGTGCAGGAGAAACTCTGATTCTTCTTTCCTATCTTCAGGACTTTGTAAGCCTCCTTTGAATTATTTACTTGAACCCACTTTAAATCTACAAGAGAAACCATGTGTATGTGAATGTTCTGTATGAACTGAAATCCCATAGCTTCTAGGCTAATTCATCACATATTCAATCAAAGTGACATTACCTTTCACAAAGGCGTTTCCCTTGATGTCTTGGGACAGCCGAAGGACGGTTCTCCTATGTGAGCCATTAGGAATGGGCTCCAGTAGGTCGTAGATATTCTCGTTGTAGATTTCACAAAAGGAAACCCACACAGAGTATTTAGTGTGAGAGTCCACATCCAGACAGAAACTGTCTCCTTCCCCCTGATCACTGATGTCGCTCAAGGAGGAACCTGTCAAACAACAAATCTTACATTTACTTGTAACAATGAAAAATGTGTCACATATAGTATCAAGAAACTCATAAAATACATAGCTACTGTACTTTGCATACTCTAGGCCTGCAACAAGTTTCTTACCCTCCAGAATTGTTGACCTGCAAGTGGAGCTCATCGTGCTTTTCAGAAAATCACTCTGAAGAAAAAAAAGTGGGAAAGAAAGTAGGATGAGACTAATTTACATTTCATTAAGAAAGCAAAGCAGGGGGGAATTGTGCGAGAGGATTTACTGTTAAACCTCACCTCCTTTGACAGTCTCATGAGGTTTCGCTTATTAGTAGACTCTTCATCCTGCTGGTCCTTTGTGAGCCTAGTGAAGTCTCTGCATCGATGTGGTTTGATGTTGTTCTGCGCATAGACCCTGCCCTCGATGCTGTTGAAGATCACGTTCAAAGACCTTGGAAGAATTCCACCATCACTCTCAGGGCCTGGAAGCAAAAATAGACAAAGTGTTAAAAAGGCATGAAGCCAAAAGTGTTTAACACTTTTGTGTTAACGTAATAACGTAATAATAACGTAATATATAACGTAATAACGTAGCAGTCACTTTTTTATTTATTGTGGTGAGCATCTGTTATGAAACCGAGAGGTCAAAGGGCAAATTGAAACATGCTAAAAGAATTCTGACCAAGGAATGTGAATGTCTTCCCGGCGTTGGTGACTCCATATGTGAAGACAATAGAATTCCCTCCTTCTAGAACATCTCTGACCAGACGTTTCACTGTGCCATCAAACATTTGCCTCTGTGTAGTGTCAGGGCCATATACCTGGAGGGGGGGGGGTTAAACAGTTTAGGAAAAATGGCCACACTCCACACACTTTTTTTGAAAAGCCAATCTTTACAAATAGCTACTAATTAAACAGCTGGAAAAGGCCTCACCTGAGAGAACTGAAATCTTTGGGTGGTCTGAGTGACTGGTTTGTCACCATCTGAGTGACTGGTTTGTCGTCTGGTTGATAAAGAGCTCCTAGGAGCCCTGAGTAAAACAGTGTCTGGTGGCTCCATGGACACACATTCCTGGATTTAAACAAAGGAAAAGGAGCACGTCAACAAATGCACTCTGATCAGCAAAGGACCACTGACTGACCATCCTGCCCCTTGCTACTGCAGGAAGTGTCTTGACACAGGTGCAATCCTATTGAGGATTTTCTAAGTCATATTCATCCAATCCAAGGGTACTTTTCATTGGTTGTAATAACTGGAAATAATAATGTGACGTTACAGTATATCAAGGTCCTTTTGCAGCAGATCAATCATGAGCCTTATCTCAGTGTACTACTGTAGGTGTCATGGGACAATACCTGAGATTCACCACTTTCATTCTCTACTGTGGTAAAGGGACGTATCCTGAGGTAGACCCGCAGATGCTCTTTCTCAAATAATAGACAATCCTGTAGGGAGAGATTAATATACAGAATTGCTTGGGGTATTGTGTTTAAAAAAAAAAAAAACGTAATTACCAAAAGGTTGCTAGCTATATAGATGATATTAAAACATCTGATAACATAAGCCCCTAGTTAGCTAACGTTAGCTTGTCGCATCAAGAAAAATTCCAATACAGTACAAAATCAAACCTGTGGCAGAGCAGATGCAATTGCAGAAAAATCAGCAAACAAGTCCTTTCTCAAATCCTCAACAACTATAGGCCCCACTCTCTCTGGTTTCTTGTCCAAACACGTATCCATCACTCTATAAAAAGAGACATTTCACATTGTTTATGATGAAGTCCTATACTATTTAGCTAGCCTACAATAAATTAGCCAAGGCAAGGCTAGCTGTTATGTTACCGTTGTGTCTTGCTGGAAAGAGAGAAGAGCAAACACGTTGGCACAGACAGAGTAAAAAAAGTTATGCATCTATCTTTCGTAATCTGATTAAAATCGATTAACTACTGTAATAACTCACGTTTGTGTGTTTTTATTCATGGACACATTGATGTAGCTAGCTACAGTCCTCTCCATTCGATTTTTGAACAAGTTGGTCGCGGTCTAATTTTCAAACTGGACCAATCAGAGAACTTGTAGTCCGCATACGGTTGTTGGCTACAACATGTCCCATAAGGCATTCTGTTAACGCACACCGTCCACATGCAAGTTTAACATTTTACACATGGAAACATGGCTGTGTTCATGGACTTGAATATTACCTACACAACCGACAAGAAACGACTTCAGAGTGTTATTGAAACAGCAGCACACCGTAACTATGTTTATCTTGTTCACATTTGCAAAACTGTTTAGCTAGCTTCCACTAACCTCATAAAGAAGACCATGGCTCTCAATTTGGCTAACTGGCTAACAGCTCATCGTAAATAACTGTTTAATCTTGTCTATATTTGAAAACTGTTTAGCTACTGTAGCCCTAACTTCAGATTCGCTGAATCGTCTTTGCTAACTTCTAGCCTAGGCAGCCATATATGTAGCAGGACCAGAGCAAGCTACAATATATCTTGATTGATGTGCTTATCAAGTAACTAATGTTTTCATGTTTCAGTTGGATATTCTACAGTTGCCATCAATTATGTGGTTGATTTGCAACAAAAGAAACAGGTAAGCTCCTCAGTGTTCCCAGTTTATGACTCATGAAGTCAAGAGAACTATTCCTCACCCTTGTTAACGTTTGTTTGCTTATGTTTACAGGAAATTGGCAAACCGAAATGTGTTTTAGAGCTGTTTGATACATTTCCCATAGTGCAGGTAATGTGGCATAATAATAATGTTGATACATAATGGAATACTTATCGATGATGCTACCTATCCCATTTCTCCATGCATTGGAAATCGGAATAATAGGTAATATCCCCTTCCTTTTGCACAGGGTAAATCCAGACCAATCAAGGTGTTAAACCGATTGACAGTTGTGGCCTCAGACCCATCACACTTTGTGAGTCCGATATACTGTAGAAGTTTGAGCATTTGTTGACAGTATTCATATTGCATAATTTCTCAAATAACTACATCTATCCCTTTCCAGAGACCAAATGCAGAGTACAAAGCCTATGACTTAGTGGCTGTCTATCCTAAAACAGAGAAGTTGTTTCATGTTAGTACTTTTGTTCAGGATCATTATCACTGTGTTTTACCATCCACTACTGACAATGTATGTTGAGAATAGGATGACCTTCTGCTAATGTTGGCGTTCTACTTGTTTCAATAGGCAGCCTGCATGACATTTGATGTTGACATCATCTGTGTAGCAGTGACTGAAAAACAGCCCTTCTTTTTCAAGAGATCTCCAGTAAATGGGGTACGTATCAATACCTCTCAGTATTTGAATTAACAACTTTGTAGTGATTTGGAGACTTGCCTACGACCTGTTTCTTTTGGTTGGACTGAATGCTTTTTATGTAGTAAAAGTGATATTACTTGTGCTTGTGTAAGGCAATTGAAAGAGGTGTGTTCTTTGAGATAAGCTACACACCTGCTATTCGAGACTCCACCATGAGAAGATACACCATCGCAAATGCCATCAGTCTCATGGAGACGTGCAAAGGGAAGGTATATCAACCCCTCATGGTTTATTTTTGACCTATTAATCCACCTACCATTTTCAAACAGTGCGTGTAACAGCAATATTTATTTTTTTCAAACAGAATGTAATTGTGACCAGTGGGGCAGAAAAGGTAAGGTAGAAATTAGATATTGTCTTACCCTCTTAGATACCAATCATGTTAATATCTTTCTGCAATGAACCTTGAACCTGTTTTTTCTCTCATTCAGCCCCTTGAGTTGAGAGGACCCTACGACATTGCCAACTTGTATCCTTTCATAAAACATTACCTACCTACTTGATGTAGACTGCTAGAATATGGTACATATTATACGTAGGTGTGATGAGGTTAACCCGTGTTACTGCTATTATCCTGAATGGTGTCCAGAGGCCTACTGTTTGGGCTGTCAGAAGGAGATGGCAAAGCTGCTATCTCAACCAACTGTCGAGCTGTCCACTTACATGGAGGTAAATAGGCCGCATTTTTAACGCATTTGTCGATCAATTGAATACATTGTGTCATGCCACGTATCTTTTTTATTTAACTAGGCAAGTCAGTTAAGAACCAATTCTTATTTACAATGACTGCCTACCTGGGGAAAAGTGGGTTAACTGCCTTGTTCAGGGGCAGAACTACAGATTTTTACCTTGTCAGCTCGGGGAGTCGATCCAGCAACCTTTCGGTTACTGGCCCACCGCTCTAACCACTAGGCTACCTGCCGCCCTATCTTCACTTGGTTTAAAGGGCAAGTTAGTAGCCCATCCATGGAATGTGAATGTTGTGATTATAACACAATTGTAACACAATGTGTCATTTAACTACATTTATTACTTGGGTATCAGTCTCAAATCAATATTTGTGGGTGGCATAAGAGAACCAATTTATGTTCCATGTTGTCATTACAGAAACAAGAAAGACTGCCTTGGGTATCGTACACACTATGAAGAAAGACCAGCCGTTGACTGAGAGACAGGAGGAAGAGCATGTTCCACCGTCAAAGAGGGCTAAGATTGAGACTGTGTAAAGTGGTGGCTTGTTTTGATTTTGAAACTGTTTATTTATGGAAAGAGAATGTGTATGTAATTAGCCTTTTATGGATACATACTCCATATTTGTAGATTGTTTTGTGAAATATTATTTTATATTAAAGAGAATTTTGAAATGTATTGGATTCAAAGTCAATTTGTTCAAGTTCATTTAAACTATAATCTGATACATAACTGAACCAATCAGAGAGCTTGCCTTGTTGTATCCAACAACAAGATGCGAGAAAAAAACCTTTTTGTCCCATAAGGCATTTCGGGTCAACTCACGTGGAAGCATGGCTGTGTTCATGGACTTCAATATTAGCTACACAACCGACAAGAAGCGACTTCAGAGTGTTATTGAAACAGCAGCTCATCGTAACTATATTTTATCTTGTTACATTTGCAAAAATGTTTAGCTAGCACAAACTTCAAAGATATTTAAATCGTCTTTCGTTGCTACCTTCAAGGGCGGGTCAATGGAATTACTGACAACAGCTGTTGCGCGATGGACAGGAGTTAGCTGAACTATGTCTTGATTGATTTGTACTATTTTCATGTCTCAGTTGGATACTCCACAGTTGCCATCAATTATGTGGTTGATTTGGAACAAAATAAGCAGGTAGGCTACTGATTACCCTGTTATGGCGCATCATGAAGTTGAGGGCTTTCCTTGTACATATCCCTTTCAGTGAAATTTCACCCTTTTTGTTTGCGTATGTTTACAGGAAATTGGCAAACCGAAGTGTGTCTCCGAGCTGTTTGATACATTTCCCATAGTGCAGGTAATGTGGTGTAGTAGTAATGTTGCTACATTATGTAATATTCTTGAAGCTAGCTATCCCATTTCTCCATGCCTTGGGATAATTACAGTGCTTTCAGAAAGTATTCACACCCTTTTACTTTTTACATATTTTGTTGTTTTGCTGCTTGAATTTAAAATGGGTTAAAAAGATGTCACTGGCCTACACACAATACCTCAATGTCAAAGTGAATTTGTTTTTCAAAATGTGTACAAAAAGAACATGGAAAAATGGAAATGTCTTGAGTATTCAACCCTTTTGTTATGGCATGCCTAAATAAGTTCAGGAGTAAACATTTGCTTAACAATTCACAAGTTGCAATAATATTGTTTAACATGATTTTTGAATGACTACCTCATCTCTGTACCCCACACATTTATCTGTAAAGTTCCTCAGTCGAGCAGACAATTTCAAACAGATTCAACCACTAAGACCAGGGAGGCTTTTTTAATGCTTTGCAAAGAAGGGCACCTATTGGTAAATGGGTCTGACATTGAATATCCTGTTGAGCACGGTGAAGTTACTATTACATTTTGGTTGGTGTATCAATCACCCAGTCACTACAAGATACAGGCATCCTTCCTAACTCAGTTGCCGGAGAGGAAGCAACCTCTCAGAGATTTCACCATGAGGCCAACGATGACTTTAACACCGTTTGAGTTTAATGGCTGTGATCAGAGAAAACTGAGGATGGATCAACATTGTAGTAACGCCACAATACTAACCTAAATGACAGAGTGAAAAGAAGGAACACAAATATTACAAAACATGCATCCTATTTGCAATAAGGCACTAAAGTAAAACTGCAAGAAATGTACTTTATGTCCTGAATATAACACGTTATGTTTGGTGCAAACAACACATCACTGAGTACCACTTCATATTTTCAAGCATGATGGTGGCTGCATCATGGTATTGGTATGCTTGTCATCGGCAAGGACTAGGGAGTGTTTCGCGATTAAAAATAAATGGAATATAGCGAAGCACATGCAACATCTTAAAGGATAACCTAATTATCTGCTTTCCAACAGACTCTTGGGGACAAATTCACCTTTCAGCAGGACAATAACTGTAAACACAAGGCCAAATAGACACTGGAGTTGCTTATCAAGACGACTTTGAATGTTCCTGAGTGGCCTAGTTACAGTTTTGACTGAAATCGTCTTGAAAATCTATGGCAAGACTTGAAAATGGCTGTCTAGCAATGATCAACAACCAACTTGACAGAGCTTGAAGAATTTTTAAAAGAATAATGTGCAAATATTGTACAATCCAGGTGTGCAAAGCTCTTAGAGACTTACCCAGAAAGACTCACAGCTGTAATTGCTGCCAAATGTGCATCTGCAAAGTTTTGGGGGGGGGGTGAATACTTTTGTAAGTGAGATATTTCATTTTCAATACGTTTGCAAAAATTTCTATAAACATGTTTTCACCTTGTTATTATGGGCTGCTATTGTGTGTAGATGGATGAGAGAGAGAAAATAAATATTGAAACAATTTTGATTTCAGACTATAACACACTGGAATAAGTCAAGGGGTATGAATACTTTTCTGAAGGCACTATGTCCCCCTGATTTTGTACAGGGTAAATCCAGACCAATCAAGGTGTTGAACCGACTGACAGTTGTGGCCTCAAGGGCAGCACACTTTGTAAGTCCAATATACAGTAGAAGTTTGAACATTTGCTGACAGTATTCATACTGCATAATTTGTCAAATGGCACTAATGTAGTTTATCCTTTCCCAGAAACCATTAAGAGAGTACAAAGCCTATGACTTAGTGGCTGCCTATCCTAAAACGGAGAAGTTGTTTCATGTAAGTACTTTTGTTCACCAACCTCAACAATATGTACTGTATTATTGTTGACTACACTGGCAATGTATGGACGACATTCTGCTGGTGTCGGTCTTCTCTTTGTTTCAATAGGCAGCCTGCATGGAATTTACTATTGACATCATCTGTGTAGCAGCGACAGAAAAACAGCCCTTTTTTTTCAAAAGATCTTCAGTCAATGGGGTGAGACCATTGCTCTCTGTGTATTTGAATGAAGCGATTGCTTGGTCATTTCCAAGTAATATACAGATGGTAATGCAAGTTGTGCTTGTTTCAGGCAATTGAAAGGGGTGTGTTTTTTGAGGTAAGTTACACACCTGCAATCCGAGACTCCACCATGAGAAGACACACCATCGCAAATGCTCTAAATCTCATGGAGGCGTGCAAAGGCAAGGTAAATAGACCCAACGTGGTTCAACTTCACTTCACCTGTCAATCAACCTGCCATTTTCACACAGTCTGTAACAGCAATGTTTTTTTTTTTTTAACAGAACGTAATTGTGACCAGTGGGGCAGAAAAGGTATATTACCCACTTAGATACCATTCATACCATGAGCATTGAACATACTGATATTAACATCTTACTGAAATTAACCATACCACTGTAAATGTTTGTTTTGTTCAATCAGCCCCTTGAGTTGAGGGGACCCTATGACATTGCCAATTTGTATCCTTTCTTAAAACATTACCTACCCAGTACAGTACTTGATGTATGTAACTAGAATACGGTACAGTATTACAGACAGACTATATGCAGGTGTGATGAGGCCAACCTGTGTCACTGCTATTATCCTGAATGGTGTCCAGGGGTCTACTGTTTGGCCTGTCAGAAGAAGATGGCAAAGCTGCGATCTCAACCAACTGTCGAGCTGTCCACTTACATGGAGGTGAATAGGCTGCTGTTTACACATTGCTCGAGCAGTTGAACACATAGTGTAAAATGTTATATGCCAGGCAGGTGTGTACACTTGGTTAAAAGGCCAAGTGAGAGTAGCCAATCCGTGGAATGTGAGTGTTATTATCATGTAACACGGTGTCATTGAACTACACGTATTACTTGTCTATCATTCTCAAAGCCGTGTTTGTCGCACAAGAAAATCAATTCATATACAGTGTTGTCATTACAGAAATGAGAAAGACTGCCTTGGGGATAGTACACTCTATGAAGAATGAGCAGCCTTTGACTGAGAGATGGGAGAAAGAGGATGTTCCCGCATCAAAGAGGGCTAAGATTGAGATGGCGCAGTAGAAAGTAATCACTTGTTTGAATTGTGATACGTTTTCGTTCTGGATAGAGAATGTGTTTATGTAAATTTACTTTTATGAATATCCTTATTTGTGGAAATGTGACTGTTTTCTAGTAACTGCTCAGTGGTTGTATAGTCATGTATTAGCAACAATGATGACGCTTGTTCCTTTTAGACAAAGCAAACAAATTCGGATGACAACGGCAATTCTGTTTATTTCATAACGTAATGTGAAATAACAAGCAAAATGCTAAAGGTAAACATGTAGTAGAACAATCAAAATTACTTCAGGAAGTGCATAAGAATCACACAAGCATTTTAAAATCCTGTGTTCTCACTGACTAGCACAAAATCAGTTTGAAGCCATCAACTCACTCTCATTTTATATTAAAGAGAAATGAAGAATGTATTGATTCAAAATATTTTTTTCAACAATTAAACTACAATTTAGTACGTAACTGAATGCATATTATAGTCATGCTGATGTCATAAGTCAAGTCACAACTACAATTTCCAAACTTTCTCTTTTCCCATATAGTTATTTGTCAACCTTTTCAACCTTCTTGAGCATCTCAGACCTCTAATAAGCTGCCTATAAAGAAACAAACATCCTTAGAAGCAAATGCTAAGTTACTTCAATTTTTCAGCCCAAACTTCTGCTAGTTCGCAAGAAATGACTTTCGGTCTTGAAGTCAGCCTCCGGTTAATGAAACCTTGGAAGCTGTATCGCCATAATCAACAGAGTGGTTGTCAAAGTTAGTCTCTCCACAAAGGAACTGGGTTAGCATTTGCTTTTATCTACTTATTCTGAGTTTGAGACCTGTGTAAAATGCAATTGAATTGAACTGGACTTTACTTGACTGGAGTTTTTGCATCATCCTTGAAGTTGCTGAGAATGGATTTAGCCCCACTCTGCCACTCCAGCGTGCTATCCAATGGTGACTTTCCCTCCTGTGTTGAAGAAAAGCAAAGATATATTAAATATTTCAATAGTATGTTTTCCTAAGTCACTCTGGATAAGAGCTTCTGCTAGATGACTAAAATGTGAAGGGCCTTATTTATTCTGCTCTTGAGTGGCGCAGCGGTCTAAGGCACTGCATCTCAATGCGAGAGGCGTCACTGCAGTCCCTGGTTTGAATCCAGGCTGCATCACATCCGGCCGTGATTTGGAGTCCTGTAGGGCGGCGCACAATTGGCCCAGCGTTGGCTGGGATAGGCCGTCATTGTAAATAAGAATTTGTTCTTAATAACTGACTTGCCTAGTTAAATAAAAAAATCTGTACTCGGATGCAATCTTATGTATCACCACAAGATGGCACTGTGGTTATGTATCAATCCTGTCACCTTTGCTATCACTAGTTTGATTCTCTGAATACATGATACATGTAAGCCTTACGAGCAAATAAGTCATTTTAAAATCATTGTGTTATTCAAACAAAATACCACATTCTATACTATGATAGATTGAGGTAACAAGTTTGCTGGCCATGTTAGTCAAGAACTTACGCAATTCTTGAGTTTTGGATTGGCTCCATGAAGCAGAAGTAGTTGGATGATTTTGAATCTGTTCAGTCTTACTGCATCGTGCATGGGGGTATCTCCTTCCTGTGTGAAAATAAAACCTCTCCTACTTAAAGAACCATTGGTGTTTCATATTTCTGATGAGATCTTAAGGTGTTTATACTGTATATCAGAGCAAAGGTTTAAATAAAAATGTGTTCTTAACTGAATTGCCTAGTTAAATAAAGGTAAAATAAAAATGAATTCCTATACTGAATGAGAATAGCTCACTCTGTCTTTGGCATTGATGTCCGCTCCACAGTGGACGAGATGTTCAGCGCATTCATAGTGTCCGGTTCTCACTGCAACGTGAAGGGGAGTGCTGCGTAGCTTAGGGACACAGAAACATTTAAGGATAAATCACATTGAACATATTCTCAGATCCGTGTCCAGATTGCCAGCTGAGTGTTCTGTAGGCTTACCTTATCCCTGGCAGAGAAGCTGCCATCGTGGTTGAGCAGCACTTCTAACACAAGCATGCTTCCTCCCCGGCAGGCACAATGGACAGCAGTGGTATCCAGCTAAAGATAGACAAGCAATCCCTTGTTTTTATCTGCTCCTTTCTCATCAACACTCCAAATGATTTTACAGTATAGGATCAAAGACTGCAATATATTGCCAAGAGCTTGGCTCCCGTGGACATGCAGTTATTTGGAGTTCTTCTATTTAAAGTACCTTGTCTTTGTTCTCAATTAAAGCTCCAGCCTCCAGTAGCCTCTTCACAACATCCACATGTCCCTGTGTGCAAGCTCTGTGCAGGCCTGTACGTCTGAACTGTAAAGGCATAGGAAGCAGGACACATTGCATTACAACACACACTACACGTGATGACACAGCTGAGGTGCGTTGGCAAACTTCTGGTTGGTTCGTATTATCTAAACACTCACATTGTCACAAGCATTGACGTCTCCTGATTTTTCCAGATACCTCTCGATCAATGGCAGTTTGTTCTCTTCGCAGGCCTTGAAAAAGTCCACCTCATCCACATAGTAAGGCTGGAAAGAGAGACGGTGATTTAGCTGAACATAGCAGTTACTTAGTAATTATTTGTCTTATGAAGGGTCAAATCTTGAAGTAAATTGCCTCTATTCCTATGTCTCAATTTAGATACCTTATCACCCTACTCAGCTAGTAGGCCTGTCTTACCACAGTCTCGGGTGCGGGTGGTGGCTTGCAAACTTGTACTCTTCTTGCTCTCTTTCTCGACTTCCTCAGTTGCAGCATAATCTGGAGGTCATCAATTGTCTCTAACCACAGATGGTCAAATTTGTCTACCTGCCAACCAAACATTTCAAATAAAGAGATATTATACATCTTGCACTTCTACAAAGCGGCTTCCCAGTTGAGGATTTAACACTTGGTGCCATGATCTCTATGATTACACTTTTTGATTTCCGATTTATTTGAAGTTAGAGTCATAGCTACTACAGCAAATTCAGACAGTTGCCCAACCAAGATTCAAACTGCAAAACCTTATGTCTGTCTATTCAACACATAATCATTAGGTCTGAACCACTTAACAGGTTTGGTGGCATTGTACTAAGGAGGCTAAGAGAGTATTTGACTTACATTTAAATTCACGGGGGCATCGGTGTCAGCCAGGCTGTCCTTGTGAGATCTCAGGTCCTCTTGTTTCTCCTGGTTGATGGATGTCTCGTATTCTCCCTCTGAATACTGCACATCTCCGGATTCTTTGCCAGAAACCTTGAATAAGAAAAACAAGACTATTAGGAATATGTGAGCAACTGAGACAATTCTGTTTGACCTGTGCCCCCATGCCCATTGGCGTCTGTGATAGAAGGGCAGCAGGTAGCCTAGTGGTTAGAGCGTTGGACCAGTAACCGAAAAGTTGCTAGATCGAATCCCGAGCTGACAAGGAAAAAATCTGTCATTCTGAACAAGGCAGTTAACCCACTGTTCCTAGGCCGTCATTGTAAATAAGAATTTGTTCTTAACTGACTTGCCTAGTTAAATATTTTAAATTAAAAAAGGAGTAAGTGCAAGACAAGCAGCAGTGGGTGTAAGGAGAATTTCAGTCTTAGTGTGATAATTATTCTCAAACTGTTGCTGTAGAAATTCATATTCATCTCAAAGGTTTGTTGAGGTTGCAGCTAAAGCATCATGAAAGCCGTGAACATAGTCCAACACCTGAAATCCTCATTTCAACCCTATATTCTTTGCAACTGTGGTTATTCTCTGGAATCCACTATGAAAGCCTCTAGATTTTGATAAAGAGATAAAGATAAAGACCTACCAGCTCTTGTACTCGTAGAATACCCATCATCATTTGTCAAGTATATGTGGCAGCTCAAATCTCCAGTCAATGACCAGTGTCAACTGTCTGTGCTCTACGGTTGCAGGCCTCAGTTCAACATTTTATATGTGTTTGGAGCCGGCAAGGAATGAGATCATGTTCTAGCCTGGGTGACTCGCCTGCCCCCGCCACAGGGCAAGGTTTCCTGTCACGGCCCGGCTGGCAAGATTGGGAGAAGGAAGGGGTGAGCTGAGAAATCCATGGGAGTGAGATGCATTTGGCTGCCATCGCCTCCAGTCAGTCAGTAGGTGAAATCTGAGTGGCACTAACTCTATGACTCCATGCCGCCATGCACGATGACCAAAGGCTCCAGCCATGTAATGGCCCTCCACTCCCCTCTCCTACACTTCTCACCAACAGCTGGCCCCGGGCCCTGTAGCCTCTGCCACATAGAACATAACTACATTCCTCAACTGCGACACAGACGGGACAGGACAGGAAGAGATGACTTAGTAGTCTTACAGCATCCAAATGTCTATCTATACAAAACATTGACTTGTGTTCTGTATTCTACTACCCGGGACAAATGATGTACCGTCTGATATAAGTGGTTGTTCGTGCCTCAGTGGGGGTACTGACTGATTGCATTTTATGTCTTGTTTTCATCTTCTTCGGTTTCTGTCTCTGCATTGCTGACATTGGGCAATAAAACCATTACTACCTGACACCATTTTTAATGGAGCCGGTGATAAATAATCTTTCTAACGATTCACATGTTTGACAGCTGTTGTTTTTTAAAGAGTACACACTAAGCTATAGAGCTCAAAATGAACAAATGAAACAGCTATTTTTTTTATAGTTACAAAGGACAAATCACCATATTTCCATGTCCAATTGGTAAATGACACCCTAAATGCTATCTTTAGCAATGTGAGTGGCGCAGTATTCGGGCATGTCTTGACAATATAAGTAATATTTCAATGACACAGGACATTAAGATGTAACCATTACACCTATATTGATATGTTGTCTCTCGCCCTGACATCGAAGAGCTTACTTTATTAGGACCTTGACGATGTCTGGAAAGGCCATACCATTCCACTTACGTATCACATTCATTTAGAAGGACGGACCAGATCTTTATCACTTTTTTATTTTTATTTGCCAGCTCCCAAAAATACACTACATTTTATTTCCTTAAACTTGGTGCAGTAGGCGTATAATTATTTCACTTTTCACAGAAGTGAGATTCTATAATTGGGAACATTTTTATGATAAAAATCATAGTGAATCATAATTATAGTGAAAATGATGAGAGAAAAAAAGTGTCTGTTGATTCACATTGGTTGGAAATTGAGTAGTCTATCCTGTTGATATAATAGCATTATTTAACTGCACGTGTTTACACAGCATCCATGGTTGCACCTCAATTGCTCTCTGATCATTAAACATACCATACTTCACAATGCAAAAATGTAATATACTGTAGAAGATGAACCAATTGGATTACTATTATAATAATCATGATAATGGTTTCAATTAATAAATAAAACATCCATTCCATAAATGTTCAGAGAGTGGAAATATATATATTTTTCAAACTCCTGCTTGTTTCACAAAGCACATTATTTCAAAACAAATGGAACTTAAGAAATATCTGCACTATTTTGTAGTTTAACACGTGATGATGAAAAAAACTAGCCTGGTGGAACCAGCCTGATTGCTGCTTTTACCATAATATTTCACCAAGCTAGAAAAAAACAAAGACCAACAAACACTAAAAAGCAAATATTAAAACATCCAAAAGGTTAAACTTCAACATGCTTTCAATGAGTACCATGGATATTATCAGTATCAATCTTTGATTACAGTTGGAATACAGTAGATAGTCTTAGGTGGCCAAATACATGTGTTTACCAAACCCTGCATAGCTACTGTTGAGCACCTTTACATCATTTATTATTGTATCATCACCAACATTGCACATCATTGTTGTCAAAGTTGTTTGATTATTCAACAGCATATATGAGGATATATGAATACAGTATATTTACATTGTCTGCAGTGGCAGGATCCATGGCCTCTAGTCGTCCCTACCAGGGTCTCTACCTGATTGTAGTTTCTCAGTTCCTCCCAATATTTACAGGTGAGGGGGGTATGATCTCTTGTGCTCAGGTCAATATCTTACTCCTGCAGGGAGGTTGGCCCTCTTTAAAACACTGCTTTACAACTTGTCTGCTACCTCCACCCAATCACATCCCACCCTCATCACTGTATCTCTAACGCTAGAACAACCGTGATATACGTCACTCCTGTTTACCTCCATCCTCAGCTTAGTTCATACCGGGGTCCATCAAAGGATAACATTTTATGAGGCATGTTGTTCTATTTTTAGCATTTCTCACACTACCTTCAATCATTTTTATTTTTGAATATTTTATTCACTTTTTAAATACAGTGACATACTGTTTTTGTTACAGCAAAAATGGACTTGAAGAAACGTATCTTTGAGGAATTGAATCTGAAGGGAGCTGAAGAAATTAACAGTGTGAGCTATCAACATAAAAGGACGACAGGACATCTATGTACACAAGGACTGAGATACAGTTTCAGAACAACATACAAGTGAATAACATATTTTCATGTTGTCAAGTTGTAAAATTCATGAGCCACAGCATGAATAGAATACGAGCAAGCAGTCGAACAGAAACGAAAACCCCGATCCAGCCTCTCATGATGACATAAAGGTAAGAAAGCTGTAAAAAAGCAAATTTTCTTTCTTCAACCTTTATTTATCCAGGTTAGTTAGGTCTCTTGCTCTGAGACTGCAGCAAAAATAATTTATAGTAAAAAAATTGTGCAGCTGTAAAATCTTCCCCTCTTTAGGGAATTTAATCATTCTAAAAGTTTAGTTGTTTTTAAATAAAAGATAACAGTGCTCTGTCTTCCAGCTTAAACAGGTACATCATAGTGATAATGGGATTTAGAATGTACAGGCCTTGTTTCCTAGACCTAGATGAAGCCTACTCGACGTGGACTAACAAGCACTTCAAATAGAGAATCTCCATTGAAAAAGGTTTTCATCTGGGTTTTCAGAAATGAAAAGTCCCACATTGTCCAGACATTTATCATGAGGTAATGTTCTTTCAAATCTAGGTGAAGTGGCAATCCTATCTCTGGCATGGTTGGCATACTTTTGGATCAGGAGTGTTGTATAGTACAATAGAACCATATATAAAACAGTGGACATAAAAAGTCAAAGGTCAGAGACCAGTGCTACTGAATGATGTGCTGGTCAGGGGTCAAGTTCTACCTCCTTGCACATCTTTCCTCCTCTCAGACTATCACGAGGACTCATGAAAAAAAATATTTTTAAAACAAAATCTGTAGGTGGTAGGCCTGATCACCGACAAGGATGAGACAGCCAATAGGGAGGAGGTCAGAGACCTGACCGTGTGGTGCAAGGATAACAACCTCTCCCTCAACATAATCAAGACAAAGGAGATGATTGTGGACTACAGGAAAAGGAGGACCGAGCACGTCCCCATTCTCATCGATGGGGCTGTAGTGGAGCAGGTTGAGAGCTTCAAGTTCCTTGGGGTGCACATCACCAACAAACTAACATGGTTCAAGCACACCAAGACAGTTGTGAAGAGGGCACGACAAAACCTATTCCCCCTCAGGAGACTGAAAAGATTTGGCATGGGTGGGTCCTCAGATCCTCAAAAGGTTCTACAGCTGCACCATCAAGAGCATCCTGACGGGTTGCATCACTGCCCGGTATGGCAACTGCTCAGCCTCCGACCGCAAGGCACTAGAGGGTAGTGGCGCCAAGCTTCCTGCCATCCGCCAAGCTTCCTGCCTTCCTTCACTGGTGCCAAGCTTCCTGCCATCCAGGACCAGCTTCTACCCCCAAGCCATAAGACTCCTGAACAGCTAATCAAATGGCTACCTAGACTACTTGCATTGCCCCCCCACCCCCCCACCCCCAACGCTGCTGCTACTCTCTGTTATAATCTATGCATAGTCACTTTAATAACTCTACCTACAGTTGAAGTCGGAAGTTTACATACAGTTGAAGTCAGAAGTTTACATACACCTTAGCCAAATACATTTAAACTCAGTTTTCCACAATTCCTGACATTTAATCCAAGTAAAGATTCCCTATCTGTAGTATCACCACTTTATTTTAAGAATGTGAAATGTCAGAATAATAGTAGAGAGAATGATATATTTCAGCTTGTATTTCTTTCATCACATTCCCAGTGGGTCAGAAGTTTACATACACTCAATTAGTATTTGGTAGCATTGCCTTTAAATTGTTTAACTTGGGTCAAACGTTTCGGGTAGCCTTCCACAAGCTTCCCACAATAAGTTGGGTGAATTTTGGCCCATTCCTCCTGACAGAGCTGGTGGAACTGAGTCAGGTTTGTAGGTCTCCTTGCTCACACACGCTTTTTCAGTTCTGCCCACATATTTTCTATAGGATTGAGGTCAGGGCTTTGTGATGGCCACTCCAATACCTTGACTTTGTTGTCCTTAAGCCATTTTGCCACAACTTTGGAAGTATGCTTGGGGTCATTGTCTATTTGGAAGACCCATTTGCGACCAAGCTTTAACTTCCTGACTGATGTCTTGAGATGTTGCTTCAATATATCCACATAATTTTCCTGCCTCGTGATGCCATCTATTTTGTGAAGTGCACCAGTCCCTCCTGCAGCAAAGCACCCCCACAACATGATGCTGCCACCCCCATTCTTCACGGTTGGGATGGTGTTCTTTGCCTTGCAAGCATCCCCAATTTTCCTCCAAACATAACGATGCCATTATGGCTGAACAGTTCTATTTTTGTTTCATCAGACCAGAGGACATTTCTCCAAAAAGTACAATCTTTGTCCCCATGTGCTGTTGCAAACCGCAGTCTGGCTTTTTTTATGGCGGTTTTGGAGCAGTGGCTTCTTCCTTGCTGAGCGGCCTTTCAGGTTATGTCGATATAGGACTCGTTTTTACTGTAGATATAGATACTTTTGTACCTGTTTCCTCCAGCATCTTCACAAGGTCCTTTGCTGTTGTTCTGGGATTGATTTGCACTTTTCTCTCCAAAGTATGTTCATCTCTGAGACAGAACGCGTCTCCTACCTGAGCGGTATGACGGCTGCATGTTCTCATGGTGTTTATACTTGCGTATTATTGTTTGTACAGATGAACGTGGTACCTTCAGGCGTTTGGAAATTGCTCCCAAGGATGAACCAGACTTGTGGAGGTCTACAATGTTTTTTCTGAGATCTTGGCTGATAACTTTTGATTTTCCCATGATCTCAAGCAAAGAGGCACTGAGTTTGAAGGTAGGCCTTGAAATACATCCACAGGTACACCTCCAATTGACTCAAATGATGCCAATTAGCCAGGAGGAATGGTCCAAAATTCTCCCAACTTATTGTGGGAAGCTTGTGGAAGGCTACCCGAAACGTTTGACCCAAGTTAAACAATTTAAAGGCAATGCTACCAAATTCTAATTGAGGGTATGTAAACTTCTGACCCACTGGGAATGTGATGAAAGAAATACAAGCTGAAATAAATCATTCTCTCTACCATTATTTTGTCATTTCACATTCTTAAAATAAAGTGGTGATCCTAACTGACATAAGACAGGGAATTTTTACTAGGATTAAATGTCAGGAATTGTGGTAAACTGAGTTTAAATGTATTTGGCTAAGGTGTACGTAAACTTCCGACTACAACTGTACGTGTACATAATTAGCTCAATTACCTCGACACCGGTGCCCCCCACATTGACACATTGACTCTGTACCGGTACCCCCTGTATATAGCCCTGCTACTGTTATTTAATGCTGCTCTTTAATTATTTGTTATTCTTATCTCTTACTTTTTGGCGGATTTTCTTAAAACTGCATTGTTGGTTAAGGGCTTGTAAGTAAGCATTTCACTGTAAGGTCTCCACCTGTTGTATTTGGCGCATGTGACAAATAACATTAGATTTGATTGTATTTGATTTGACAGTGCCCTTCACACTAAAGCAAGATTTTGATAAAACTCAACCAGCTAGATTGTTTCTTACCTTTGTCAGAAGAGGCACGTTTAGCCGTGTCCTTAAAAACAGCCTATAACTAATTACAAAAACACTATTCCTTGTGTTTTGATCTGTAGCGTATGCACAACTTCATAGCCTATGGTTTTATTGGTTTTTACTTTCCTAAAACAATAATTGTCCACCTCACGGTTCAGCTGTCAGAGATTCGAGCACTAAATGCATTTCATGCTTAGACTGGCTTAAGCGTCTACTGTATTAATATATTGTTTTATAAAATAAAGGAAGAGAAGTTAAGGCCTTGCCCCAGAGAGAGAGAGATAGAGATATGCCGGCGGCATGCTACGACACCAACATTCATTTATTTATCCTGGTCAGATAGGCTACTGCGTCTGCTATACAGATATAGGCGGACAGAAGGAGGCTACTTCGTAAATTTTCTATTCGAATATTTTTTACAAAGATAAGCATTATATTGTTAGATTATAGGAGTAACTCTGGTAGCCCTAAAACATTCTTCCACACCACAAGTTCAACTGTCAGAGTCATTTGGAGGGTGCACTGCCTTCATACCATAGGCCTGAAGTAGAATAGGCTAATAACCACACCACACCAAACCTTCACAAAAGTTTCTAAACTTTATTAAGGAAAATACGGGTAGAATATTGCAGCAAACACAACATTACAGTTGGAACTTAATTTGGCCAACGAAAATGTCTCAACAGAATGAAACAAGGTATACCTACAGAAAGCTACTTATAACCTATCTTAAATTAAATACGGAGCACACAATTGAAAAGACAGATCAAACATAATTTAGTCAATGAAAATGTCTCAACAGAATGAAATAAGGTATACCTACAGAAAGCTGAGAACATCTTCTCTCCATTTGTGACAACAGGATAGCTGTGTTTTCCCAGCAATTGGATAAAAAAAAATTATACAATCAGAACACTTTTATTTCTCCCCCCGGGGAAAGGAGAGAGAGAGTGGCTCGCTGGACACAGCAGCAGGCCCCAGCGAAACCACCCAATGAAAGGATCTGTATTGAAATCATAAGCTATAGCTAGCTAGCACTGCAGTGTATAACATGTGGTGAGTAATTGACTCAAAGAGAGAGAGAGACAATAGTTGAACAGTTTTGAGCAAATTAATTTCTTCCAAAATGAAAGAGAAGCAAGAGAGCGACAGCGAGAGAGATTTCATAATTTTTTTCACTTTCAATTTCACTTACTTAGCTAGCAAATGCAGCTAGCTAGTTTAGCCTACTCAACCACCCTGCTCAAACAGAGGGATGATTTGTTAGCTAGCTGGCAATGACTATCCAACACAACACTGGAACTCTTCCGAGTCAAGGTAAGCTTTTGGTTTTACAAATGTATTGCCACTTGGGCTCGCCGTTGTAAGTGCTAAACTGCTTATTGAATGTACACTGTAACGTTACTGCATGATTGTAGCGGTTTTACTAAGAAGTTAGTTATATTAGCTATGTTGCCTATGATGTTACTTTAGGTAATATGGTGACAACGATGTAGGCTGTGTGTAGCGGTTATGATATGGTTTGGCTTGTAAAGGTTGTTCCGACCTGGTCATATACAGCTGATGTGTTGTGCATTGAAGTCCACAAGTGAAGGGAAAAGGTGAGAGGAGGAGAGCGCATAAATGCGAGAAGGAATACAATGTGGCTGCTATGAAAGTGAACTGTGTTTACGTGTGATCAGGGCTGTATTTATTTTGCCGATTTTGTTGAAAAACGGAAGCAAATTGAATGAACCGGGATAAACATGTCTGAATTTGTCCAATAGAAACTCTTGTTTGCAACTGTTGGACTAAAGATTACACTCTGGATCAGCTAGATGAATGCAAGAGTGTGCAAGGCGATATGGAAAGTGTCGCTGTCTGTCACCTCAAATGTTTCTCTTCGACCTGTGTTGTAAACCTCCGATCATAGGCTAGGTTGTAGCAACCTCATGATGGGTATAGGGAAAATTTGAGTATCATGTAGTAGCCTAAACCTATCTCTGTTACATTGAACTGAGTGAATATGAATGCCAGTCATCCAATATGCTGTAATAGAAATAAGGCCATGCTCATGAAAAAAAAAAAATCATCCTCCCTATTAAACGGCACCGACCGCCACTGCCTTACACACCCGCAGCGCACCAGTGGCTTTCCATAGACACCCTACACATTAAAATGTTAGTCATTTAGCAGACACTCTTATCTAGAGTGACTTACAGGAGAAAATAAGGTTAAGTGCTCAAGGGCACATCGACAGATTTTTCGCCTAGTCGGCTCGGGGATTCGAACCAGAAACTTTTCCGATAACAAGTTTTTAAATTGCGTGGCTGGGCAGTGGATCTGTGAAAGTAGTAGCCTAGTAGTAGTAGGGCGTTGCAAGTTAACGATGTAAACAATGGCACTTTCTATTAATGTACTGGCCATATGTAGGCCTAGGTTGTCTAGTATAATATTGGTAGGATAGGCTATAACAATGGGAATTCCAAACCACCTGTTGTATAATTTACAGCATTTCACTTATCTCAACAATATTAGGAAAATTACTTTAGGTCTGCTTCAATGGCTTTTACAGGTTAGCATTGTTAAATGGGGACTAATGTCAAACGTTAACAAATGAATGGTAATATTAAATTAAATTGAAATTAATGCATTTTCAGGTGGTGTAGAGTGCAATGTACCTCAAAATGGTTTTCTTACATTTCAAATGATCCAGGTTCTTCCACCATTTGTCCTACTACATGTTCAGACTACATTCTGAGATAATATATGACAGTGCAGTTTTTCTTACTATTATAGGCAACCTTAAGTCTGAATATTGATTAATTGAGCCTATGGTTCATGAAATGTGGTTTAACCAATGTATGTTGCCTAATAAAGTGGGTTGTCAACAATTCAATCAAAATAACTATTTTTAATAAAAAAACTAATTTACCCTATTCTTAGTCCACCATACTTTTTGCTGACATATCAACCGCCTGATGGAGCACATCTTTCCAAAATTCTTGCTTTTTCATCTGTTTACATTTTAGCTATTTATTTGCATATTCCTACTATTCAAGGTCTCTACTAACAGGAATGGTGTCATGTTAATACCTCACCAACTGCATTCCTGCCTTTTATCCCATATCTTTGGTGACTGATTTTGAGTTTTCTTACAGCCCTCTGAGTGGGCAAAGTTAGAGTGCCACAACACTGAACTGCAGCAACCCAAAAGGATACAAATAATGTTAATTGATGCAGGAAGGCTGGGGGAGTTGACCAAGTTCAAATGAAGATTTTTTTTCATATCCACTTCTAAGTCCATTGTCAAAACACGCACTATCAGCCGGTTGAGAATAGGGTTAAAGGGATAAAGAAATGTGAGTTCTAGTATATCAAATGTGCCCTTAGCACAGCTGCTAGAGAGTAATTATATCTGTTTCCAACCTCAGCAGTTGTTTTGGGTTCCTTATGAAGGCATGATCCGCCCACATGTAGCCTAACACACCCCTAGACAGAATGGTGGGCATGTCTTTTCAATTAAGACATTTTTTTATTTGACCTTTATTTAACTAGACAAGTTAGTTAAGAACAAATTCTTATTTTCATAAAGGGCTGAAAGGTGGCTGACACATATCAACCTATTTATTGATACCTACAAAAATGAATTCACTAGGAATAAGAGTTACTCCTGAAATATAGCAAACTCTATGTTATTTTTACATATGTTGAATAACTGGATATTGGCCAGTCCTATTTTATATCTAGTGGACTAAAACGATGTAATAACATGGTGATATCAGGCTACTTATCACACTAACACTATATGAAGATATGAAGACAAGTGGATATGTAGGCTAAATCTGTTTTATATGTTGGTGAATACTGTTTTAATGTGTATAGGCTAGGTAGCCCAGGCTACTTCAGATCTATAGGACCACGGGTCCATCAATCAATACCATGCCTCTGCTCAGTTGATGAACAGGTTTCAGGAGCCTTGTGTTTATCATATTATATAGACTACCCGTTACTGGACTAGAGTAGTTGGTAATTGAAGGCTGCGCCCTAGTTTGTGTCCAATCAGAGTGTATCTGCCGTGGAATGAATAAAGCAGCAATGCGTAAACAAGCGCTGGATCCTCCTCCGCTCCTTTCCTATCATCTATTCTGAAACCAGTTCCGTATTCAGTGCTAGCCTACATTAATGTAACATCGGCGCCCACATCATACAGCGTATATAGATAGAATTGTCGGATAAGATCACACCATCTCGACCATGGAGCCTTGAACTGGAATGTAAGAGATGCGTTTACTACTCGCTACTCAGAAGCCGAGAAAACGATGCTTGTGCGTATCTTTTTTCCGTAGGTGCTGTGATAGTAAAGTTTGGGGTGGGTTGGGAATGCGATCATGTGTCATACGGGCTATCAAGTTCTAGACATGTGCTTTTTGGTCATAGTCAAATGTGTGCCGTGGCGCTAGTTTATTTATTATCTTAGTGATTTAATTATCTTTGTACTGTCCCCACAGGCTGGATCTTAAGTCAGTTTTTCAGGGTATGATAAACTCACCATAATGTAATTCGCGCAATACCGTGGTTGACAGAATGACGCGTATGGTTTCCTGGTGATGATGAGGGACATAAGCCCCAATTTTGTCACTGTAAAGGGGACCGTCCTCGATGTATTTCCTTACTGCCAATTGAGGATTTTTCAGCAATCAAATTTGTGACAAATATATCATATGGCATTTCTTCTCAGAATATACTAGTCATAGGTTTACTTATGCTAGTCAGTGTCAAGGCTGGTATTGAACTCTGGGATCATGCCACTGCATAATGACCATAGCTAGCTAATAGCGAAAGCATAGATCTCGATTTTCTATGTCGTTCCGTTTGAGTGGGCTAACCAAAGTAGCCTTTTTCCAAACTTTGGATTTGAAAATACTATTTCAATTATATTACTGTGACAATGAAGGGGTTATACACTTATGTCATAACAATCTTTGGAAGGAACTAAAGTTGCTTTCGGTTTTAAAAAAGCATAAAGGGGGCGGGGCATAAAGGTGAAACGTTACATGCACCTGTAGCCAGTGCTTGACTTGTAATGAAATAGGTGTCGGTACTCGTTTTGGGTGCCGGCACTGTTCATATTTAGGTGCAGGAGCTCCACAATACTTTTGAGATAATATTCTATAAGAGGAACATGAGCTCAAGCAGTAGAACATTTGAGGTGCAGGTACTTGTAATTTGTAAGTCGCTCTGGATAAGAGCGTCTGCTAAATGACTTAAATGTAAATGTACTTAGCTCCGGTTAGCTCCTGTCCAAGTCAAGCACTGCCTGTAGCTTATCCATATTTGTTTTGGTCAAATGTATTCTATTTCATGAAATAATACAACTTTGCAATTTGCATTTGTGGTAACACATTTTCAAATATCAAGCATGTAACCTGGGAAATACCCAAATGACGCTGTTTTCTACTTTCATTCACAGACACCCACAGCACCAGAGATGAAAATGCAGCACATTTGATATTTCCCTGGAGGGGAAGCCTGAATTAAGATGAAGCGACTGAAGGGGAAAACCCAGAAGTGTGGAGCATTTCAGAAAGTCCTGTGAACTCTGACCTCCAGCCCCCATCTGCCATCATTCCTTTCCCCCAAATACACAACACTCCCATCCATCAACACTCCTGCTCTGTTCCAAGATGACCTCGCCGAGAAAGCACCTGGTCAAGGATTTCAACCACTTTATCACATGCTACGTGTGTAAAGGATACCTGAACAAGCCCACCACGGTGACAGAGTGCCTGCACACCTGTAAGCCCCCCCCCCTGTTCTCTCTCTCTCTCTCTCTCTCTCTCTCTCTCTCTCTCTCTCTCTCTCTCTCTCTCTCTCTCTCTCTCTCTCTCTCTCTCTCTCTCTCTCTCTCTCTCTCTCTCTCTCTCTCTCTCTCTCTCTCTCTCTCTCTCTCTCTCTCTCTCTCTCTCTCTCTCTCTCTCTCTCTCTCTCTCAGGTGCCTCATTCATAATGACATCATGTAATGTGACATGTAATGTAGGCCTGTGGGAAATGGGTGCTGGCTATACCAGAAAAACACGACACATTTTCACTATGCATAGGCTACACTATCTCCAGGCATATTTTTATGATTTCTATTTAGTTCTGCCTAATATATATGCATTATACCTAACTTCCCTTACTAGAAATTATATCTAACAATGATTTTATGCGGAAATGTCCTAAGGCTTTCTTTGGTGTAGTGTGACTTAAAAAACTAAATCTTTACGGCATCTATTGCACCACTAAAAAGTGCTAGAGTAGCTGGAATTCAGAGCTCACAGAATCAATTGGCTGTCTTATTTGTTGTTTTATACCACAGCCTTGCACAGTCACAGCTATGAATTTTTAAAAAGCCCTCTGTTGATCTCCTCGATGTCATATCCTGCATGATTTACAGATCATATTACATGGCATCCTTCTCCATTTCTGCCCTCTCCATCTGAACTGAATGTTTTATTGGAGGAGAACGGCAGATCTCACTCCCATGAATGACACATCTCAAGTGATCAGGGTAAAACACAGTCATCTGTGGGTTCAGTCACCATGACAACAAATATCCTCCACACAGAATAAGCTGTTTGTGTCCAATTTATTTGTTTGTTTGAGGGCAAAGTCACTTCTTTACTGTCATATAAGTTGTATCGACCCCTAGCAATAATCTCAATAATGAAAAATATCAGCAGCTGCCTAGTACAGTACGTTTCTGCTGTTGTATGATTTCTTTCAGTGTGTATGCCAGTCAATTTCAGAGATCTCCAGCAAAATATATATTTGACATTAGTCTAGACTGTTTTTGTTGTAACATCTACTATAAATCAAATCAAATTGTATTGATCACACGCACATATTTAGCAGATGTTATTGCGGGTGTAGCGAAATGCTTGTGTTCCTCGCTCCAACATTGCAGTAGTATCTAACAGTGCAGTAGTATCTAGAAACGATTCACCACAATCCACACAAATCTAAAAGTAAAATAATGGAATTAAGAAATATATAAATATTTGATCGAGCAATGTCGGAGTGGCATTGACTAAAATACGGTAGAATAGAATACAGTATATACAGTTGAAGTTGGAAGTTTACATACACCTTAGCCAAATACATTTAAACAAATTTTTTAACAATTCCTGACATTTAATCAGAGTAGAAATTCCCTGTCTTAGGTCAGTTAGGATCACCACTTTATTTTAAGAATGTGAAATATCAGAATAATAGTAGAGAGATTGATTTATTTCAGCTTTTATTTCTTTAATCACATTCCCAGTGGGTCAGAAGTTTACATACACTCAATTAGTATTTGGTAGCATTGCCTTTAAATTGTTTAACTTGGGTCAAACGTTTCGGGTAGCCTTCCACAAGCTTCCCACAATAAGTTGGGTGAATTTTGGCCCATTCCTCCTGACAGAGCTGGTGTAACTGAGTCAGGTTTGTAGGCCTCCTTGCTCGCACACGCTTTTTCAGTTCTGCCCACATATTTTCTATAGGATTGAGGTCAGGGCTTTGTGATGGCCACTCCAATACCTTGACTTTGTTGTCCTTAAGCCATTTTCCCACAACTTTGGAAGACCCATTTGCGACCAAGCTTTAACTTCCCGACTGATGTCTTGAGATGTTGCTTTAATATATCCACATAATTTTCCTGCCTCATGATGCCATATATTTTGTGAAGTGCACCAGTCCCTCCTGCAGCAAAGCACCCCCACAACATGATGCTGCCACCCCCGTGCTTCACGGTTGGGATGGTGTTCTTTGGCTTGCAAGCCTCCCCCTTTTTCCTCCAAACATAAGGATGGTCATTATCGCCAAACAGTTCTATTTTTGTGTCATCAGACCAGAGGACATTTCTCCAAAAAGTATGATCTTTGTCCCCATGTACAGTTGCAAACCGTAGTCTGGCTTTTTTATGGCTGTTTTGGAGCAGTGTCTTCTTCCTTGCTGAACGGCCTTTCAGGTTATGTGGATATAGATACTTTTGTACCTGTTTCCTCCAGCATCTTCAAAAGGTCCTTTGCTGTTGTGCTGGGATTGATTTGCACTTTTCTCACCAAAGTACGTTCATCTCTAGGAGACAGAACGCGTCTCCTTCCTTGACTCAAATGATGTCAATTAGCCTATCAGAAGCTTCTAAAGCCATGACATAATTTTCTGGAATTTTCCAAGCAGTTTAAAGGCACAGTCAACTTCGTGTATGTAAACTTCTGACCCACTGAAATTGTGATACAGTGAATTATAAGTGAAATAATCTGTCTGTAAAAAATTGTTGGAAAAATTACATGTGTCATGCACACAGTAGATGTCCTAACCGACTTGCCAAAACTATAGTTTCTTAACAAGAAATTTGGGGAGTGGTTGAAAAACGAGTTTTAATGACTCCAACCTAAGTGTATGTAAACATCCGACTTCAACTGTACATGATTTCATGAGTAAAGCAGCATGTAAACATTATTTAAACATGATCAAAGTCACTAGTGTTCCATTATTAAAGTGGCCAGTGGTTCCAAGTGTATGTATATAGTACAGTATTCAGAATGCAATTACATGTGAATTACATGCAATTACATGTATACGTATAGGAAACGTCTGAAGAGAACATCTGCCACTATTATACACTACTGTGCACAGTGAGGTCTGTCTCATATGAGTCGTGCGCAGTAGGTGGTGCTGGCTATTGAAAAAACATGTAAGATGGTGTCCTGACATATTGTTTCCCTTGGCAGTTATGGTTGATTGAGTATGACAGCAGCGCACTACTGTATGTTTGTGAGGATTGTTATGTAGGCTACAGGTCGGTGCATAGTGCACAAGTACATAGAGTATGCGTTGTGTTTACATGGCAATTGCTAGAGGGGAGACTGTGCCCTGTATTCCTGCAGATATGGTTGATCTGTATTTTTATCTGACGATTTGATGACATCACGTGGTGGGATGTAGGCTTAATCCTCAGGTCAGTATTGTACGGAATCGGTTTGTGTTCTTAAAAGAACGATAAGACTGTACATTATATACCACCTCATAGATGGTATATGTGTGCATGTGTGCCTTATTGCACATACAGTACGTGTACATGCACGTGTGTGTGCTCTGTGGTATTGGCTGCAGCTGTCCTTGGCTGTGTGATAGATGTGTGATAGAACTGGCCAGGCTATACCCACTATTTCCTTATCTCCCTGCCAGTCCACAGTTTAAATTTCAACTGCAAGCCTGAGCTTTTAGTCATGCGTCCAGGCTCAATAGACACTCTGATGTTTATCCAGTTGAAACTGTAGAAATTAGATATTAGAATGTATTCCTTTTTGGTTTCAAACTTTACTTTCAAATGAGAATCATTTTATTGTGGAGATTATCTGAGAGGAAGGGATAAGAAAAGAGAAAATGCCGTCGTCTTGGCTTTTATTTAACACCGGAATGGTGTGATTAAAATCCATGTTTGCTTTAGGTCCGTATTTCGAGATGGTCAACTTGTCTTTGTCTCGATCTCCTTTATTCTGTCAACAGTTTGTAAAAGCTGCATCGTCCAACACTTTGAAGACAGCAACGACTGCCCCAAATGTGGCATCCAAGTCCATGAAACCAACCCTCTAGAGATGTTAAGGTAATACACCTAATTTGACACCTTTGACAGAATCTATCTGCATTTATGTTTTCCTTTTGAGAATCACAGGGTCGTAATGTATACTACTGAATAGATGAATATATCAAAACCATCAGTAAAGTATAAACATGCTGGCTTTTGCGCTACTGAATTGACCCTAGCTGGATTTTGGCAGTTTTTCTTCAGTTGTCTACTTGACTTGTGAGATTGTAAGGCTGGTGTGGGCTGGGCTGGGCTGGGGGAGGATAGAGTGAACTTGAGCTTGGCTGCGGTGAGATCCAGGCAACAGCTGGACACCATTCTGGAGCCAAGGTCTCAGCTGAAGACCTCACCCAGTGCTCAGCCACCCAGCTACCCAGCCCACAGATGCAATGTCTGGGAATGTGTGTGTGGGTGTGTGGGTTTGTGGTTGTGTGTGTGTAAGTGTACTTACTTTTATTCTTCCTTGACGTCTCATTCGATCGCCAGGTTGGACAACACTTTAGAGGAAATCATTTTCAAACTCGTGCCTGGGCTGAGAGAAAGTGAGTGATGTCATTTTAGTATCCACCAACATCAGATATAAATCTTGACTTTGATAGTAGGCCTAAGAGTTACTCAAGCTGTTTTCCATTTGTCTTGAATGATGTAACTCCTGCCCTGCAGGACTCTACAGTGCTACCATTTTGGGGGCATATAAATACTATGCTGTGCTACCTGGAATTCTTATTTGGGAGCACTAGTGCCCCTAGAAAATAAATTGCCCAGGTAATAATTATTGTAATGATTTCTTCGCTGTCCCGCAGCATGCAAACACGTGGTGGCACGGAAAGAAAGTAAAAGGGAGAGCTTTTTTCGGGAAATGAGCTTCAAAAGTAGCTAGGATTCATATAGGCCCAATTTAGGCTATATCTCAATCTGAAAAATCTATTGTTCTGGTGCTCCTGAACCCTGTATTTTGTCATTGCTGGCAATTCGTATCATTAAAGGGGCGATCTGCAGTTCGTACATCCATATATGGACTCATAAACGAATTATATAAATCCATTGATTCTTGAAGAGTGTAACTTCTAAATGCCACATGAGCTTAGTTCAACTGTTGTGCCCCATCAGAAGCCAAAATATAAGCTTTTTTATCCATTGTTTGTAAACAAAGTCAATGTAAACAAAGTAACACTGTATAGCCTCAAAAACATGGTTAAAAACGATCATCCTTGCATCCATAGCTCTGCCTATGAATTTGAGGGTTGTTACATTTCTCCATCCCAGGGGAGAACGACTGCCCCCTCTCATTGAAGCCACGGGAGTTCAAGTCCAACCGTGGTATTGCAGGCATTGTTAGTAGAAAACAGGATCCCCATTATGGTGAATGGAAAAGATGTCAATTTTCGTGGTCAATCTTCGTGTAAATATATCTATTTTTTTTAAAGACAATCGTGGTACCAATAATTGCTTCTAATACACCAGATGTACAGTATGTCCTTGAACCGATTATTTAAAAATCGCACATAGAAGAAGTATCCTGAGAGGGGGCAGAACTGAGCTAGCCTACAACGTCACTTCCTGGAGTAGTTCAAACTGAGCATGTTACGTCCCCACGAGACACCATCTTAACCGACTTCATTTGGCTTCAATGCGCTACTGATTCTTCAAATAGGAATGAATGGTGTCACGTGATCAATGGTTTTGTCCATTTATATATACAGTCATTGCTCCAGCCCCATCCCTCAACCTTTTACTGAAACAGTGGCTTTGTTATCATTCAGCTGCAGATTGCCGCTTTAAAACCCAAAATATTTTTCATTGTGCTCCTAAATTTCTTTGTGTGCTCATATATTTTTCAACTTAGGAACACACATTCTCCTTGTAATATTTTTTATCATAGAGCCCTGCCCTGTGTATTCATATCTTCTCTGTTTTTGCTTATTGACTAGAGGAACAACAGCAGGAGATTGAGTTCTGGAGGAGTCGAAAGTCGAAGGAGAACGGAGAAGGTAAAAGATCTGTATTAGTGTCCATGAAGACCAAGACCCTCAGGGGGGACCAGAATGAACATTGGGCTTGGGTGTGCAGAAGTGGGCTGTGATTGGTTATTGAGGTGAAAGGTATGTGGGAGACAGATCAGCAAGGCGACAAAGAGAGAGAAGGAGTTACAGAACGACTTAGGTGATATCGTTGCAGTGGCGCACGACCGTAGGTGGCTGTGAGTCATATGAGGCTCAGAGGGAGAGAAGGAACAAGAGGAGGAGGGACAGCACACTCTACAAGGCATCGACAAGATTAGCCTGTTGATGAGGTATAATACAGGTGGGGAATAAATCAGATGGAAACCACAGGACGACTAAAGGTGGATGGATTCAGTCCGCCAGACTTAAATGCCATCTCCATGACAATGTGACGATAGACAATTTGTCCCAAAGGTCTTACCTTATGATTTTGCATTTCTAAGTGAAAAGCAAAAGACATCAGTATCAATCAAACCCATGCTTATTGTGAAGTGTCTTTTCACAGTTTTAAACGAATCCAAGGAAAGCAAGCTGAACTTGTGTCCGCACAGTGCGTGCTCTTGTTCACACACATAAGTATAACACGCTTATCCATTTCTTTGTCATAGAAGATGGCCCCCGATCAAAGAGGTCTAGGCTGGATGCCGATAATGATGATGGTGGAGATGGAGACTACCACAGGAGTGACCCTCAGATAGCCATCTGTCTGGATTGTCTACGCAACAACAGCCTGGTGGAAGAGAACATTGTTAGGGTAAGTCGCGGTGGAGAGCTCTATCTGTAGCGCCTCTCTGCTGCTCTTTACTTCACGTTCACCCTCTTCCCTGTCTCCCTAACCTCATTCCTCCCCCTCTTTTAAGCTGATTGGGTTAGGTACAGTGTTATGAAGCTAACTCCGTTACGTCCCTCTAACTGTCTAACACCTCAGAATGTGAGTTTAGTAGAATATAGATAGACGATGACGCTGTGGTTTTCCTTTATTTCCTGGGCTGCCATTGAAAGCAGGTCACTCAGTCAGACATGCTCCTCTATCAGCAGGTGTTAATCCAGTCCAACACTAATTAGGCAGTTGTTTTCATTAAAATAGTGGTCCTCGTTATAACAGTGGTGTTGCTGTTCGTAATTGGTTGGCAGAACAGGGAATATGTGGAGAGAGGAGAGGCTCGCAATGCTTTCAAATTGAGGCATACTACATACAAAAAAATGAGGGTTCCTCAAAGGGTTCTTTGGGATGGGTGTTGGTTCGATGTGGAACCATACTGACCCAAATAACCCTTTGAACCCTTCAATGCTTCTTTGCACTTTAAAAAAGGGGTTATTTCCTCTTTTTGTGATAATTAAGATGTAGGGGCAGTGGCTCATTATATTATTTTGGGACGTGGTTTGTGCAGAGCTCTTTTTGTGCCACTGTGAGCGAGTGTCATTCCAGTTGATAAAATCTGTTGTGTTATTCTATTACCTGTTATATATGCCTATGGCTAGTGACAGTGTCTTGTGAAAGACTCACGTATGGCCTTGTGTCAATTGAGAACGGTTGACTACGTCAGTAGTTCTCAATTCTCTCCTCAGGGACCCACAGCTGTTCCAGAGCTAGCACACCTGATTCAACTTGTTAATAAACACAATAATAAAATGTATGGAATTTTACCAATATAATATGGCTAATAAACCAGAATTTAAAAAACATATATGGTTTTACAAAGACTGAGAAAGGTTATTTATAGAACCTTTGAGACTGAGACAGGTTATTTATAGAACCATTCTCCATAAAGGTTATATATAGGACCATAGAAAAGGTCCTATATATTGTTTTTAGTGTGTATAGAAGGAGTTTCTCTGTACCAAAAGGTTGCTATCAAATGCACTAACTATTCCTAATTACGCATTTGTTGAGAACATTTTTTTTTACCATAAAATGGCTGTTTGAATGTTTGGATTTGCATGCTCTTCACATAAGTAAAAAAAAAATGGGAGATGTGCCTGAATCATTAAAGTAATCTTCTGAACCTCCTCTAGGGCTTAATGAAGAAATTTATACGCTGCTCGACTCGAGTGACAGTCGGAACAATCAAGAAGTTTCTCAGCTTGAAGTTAAAGCTTCCAAGTTCTTATGAGGTAACAAATTAAGCTTTTGTATGTGCTCTATACCCTTTCGTATGTATCTACTATATGACAGATATTAAGCCATATATGCTATTGAATATTTATCCCTTTATGTCAGTTTTGTTTGTGCCTCACATACAGTAGCTGTTCCTGCAGAGTCTCTTCTGTGTGTTTAGTGTTGTGGGTAAAAGTTCTGGCCTTGTTAGCAGGCCCCCTGCTGTACTGAGTCTGTCCTTAAGGCTTCAGCATGCTTCGGTTCGGCTGGCGCCTAGCCGAACGAGTGTGCTTGCATACTCCTTTAAAATACCTGTGCTTGAAAAATGAGAAAAAGCGGCAATAGTACTGTTTGTCCATCTTGAGATGCCGTAGCCAGTATACACTTCCTCAAAAATGTCAGAATTATTCTAAGATAACTCCAGACATCGGTCATTCATTTTGACGTTTTTGCCGAGGAGATCTTAGTCACGCAATTTTACATCTAACTGAGATGTTTAGTGCAGTATTTCTCAAGTGACAAAATGTGCATGAAAAGGAGTCATCTCTCGTTGAATGACAACACACACAACACAAACATGCAAGAATCCTTATTCTTGACCAGTGATCAACAAGGGGGCGTAGACTTCGGCTCCGAAATTCGGCTTGCCTCGAAGATTTTTGTGTGTGTGCAGCATACTGTAAATATTGGTGCATTGTGGGAAAATGTTGGCGGGGAAAGAATTTCTGTATTTCGAATGGTAATTCCACCCCACAAAATACAGTACCGTACCGTATTTTTGGAGCGCCAAAAACCTTTTGACCACTAGTGGGTGCACGGTATTGTTGTTTCTAACTTATTAAAGGGATACTTTGAGATTTTGGAAATGAGGCCCTTTATTTTGGGGCGGCAGGTACCCTAGTGGTTAGAGCGTTAGACTAGTAACCAAAAGGTTGCAAGATCGAATCCCCAAGCTGACAAGGTAAAAATCTGTAGTTTTGCCCCTGAACAAGTTCCTAGGCCGTCATTGAAAATAAGAATTTGTTCTTAACTGACTTGCCTAGTTAAATAAAGGTAAAATAAAAAATGTATCTTCTTCCCCGGTGTCAGATGAACTCCTGGATTCCATTTTTATATATCTCTGTCCAGTATGAAGGACGTTAGAGGTTGTTTCACGAGCCAATGATAACTAGCGTTAGTGCAAGGCCTGAGGCACTTTTTCAGTCACATTCCTGAAGCCCAAGAAACAAACACTTAGCTTCCTAGTACATATGGAAATTAAAAAGGTTTAGGAATGACTTTTTTGAAGGTTACCCCCACCCCCCACGCCAGTGGCACACACCAGATATTTAAAATAGGCTACTAAAATCATTCCAATCCTGATTAAAAGGCAAATGCAGTTTAGCGAGATTAGCGGGCTGGCTTTAAGACCATGTGGATGGTTCAGAGCTGACGGGCAGGCTATATTTTGGAGAGAGTGAAACCTCTCGCTTCGCGTCTTCCTCTCTGGCTGAGAGCACTGAGGTACAGTACGGCTGAGAGCACTGAGGTACAGTACGGCTGAGAGCGCATCGACACAGCTTTTCTCTCAAAACAGTGCAGAGGTGGAAGATGGCTGTAGTAGATGGCTTATGGGTAGATAACTGCTGTTTGACTTGACATGAAACTAAACTAGCGTTTTTAATCCCGTTGCTGAGCTAATGCATAGCAGCTAATTGCTGTATGACACGTGTTTGTAGAATTTTAAGGCCTATTGACTGAGATGAATGAAGCTACAGCAGCCAAGGTGATAATAGATGGAGTTAATTTTGCTTGTTTTTACTGATCCTCAAATTGTATTTTTTAAATATTTTTTGGTAGAAATGCAGTAAATGATCAGTTTTATAAAAAATTCCTAGGTTTAGCTGAAATGACGGCCCCTATTTGAGTCCTTGTCCTTTTGATTTCTGCTTGTTGGAGATTTTTCTAGCTCTAGTCTTCCTCTCAAGCAGCGTATACTCTCACTATGTCCCGCCGTCTACCTCTTAGTCACCAGCCTCTGTGTCCCCTCACAGCTAGACGTCCTATGCAACGGGGAGATCATGGGAAAAGACCACACCATGGAGTTCATCTACATGACGCGGTGGAGACTTCGCGGTGAAACCGTAAGTAAGCCCCAAATGATATCAATGCCCACCCCCCTGTTCCCCTCATTTTGAAGGATACTAAGCCCTGTACCTTTCTAGCCATGGGGATAAACTGTGGCTGCTGAATGATGGTCCTGAAGTCTAGTCTCCATGTGAGTCACTGCTTGCTTGGCTTTAAAGCTGATTAGACGTCTGAAGTCCACCGCCACTCTACTGTATAATCTGCCACAGCAAGCAGGATTTTTTTAAATTTAACCTTTATTTAACTAGGCAAGTCAGTTAAGAACAAATTCTTATTTACAATGACGGCCTACACTGGCCAAACCCGGACGACACTGGGCCAGTTTTGCGCCGCACTATGGGACTCCCAATCACGGCCGGTTGTAATACAGCCTGGATTCGAACCAGGGTGTCTGTAGTGACGCCTCTAGCACTGAGATGCAGTGCCTTAGACCGCTGCGCCACTCGGGTGCCCCACTCGGGAGGATGTACCAGTGGCACGGTTAATAGAGCTGATTACAGGCCACCTTTAAAATGTGTCTGGTACTATAGGTTCACATCAAAAATATGGTGAATGAAGTTGGTGGTTCCTTGTGTTATAATGGTGCTTTACAGTATTGGAGACATTTGCAAGGATAGTATGGTATTGGTAACTCCTGGTAAAATGCAGTTGACATACAGTACATACTGTATTTCTACCTCTCTTCCTCAATCAATTCAGAATTAACCCACTTTGTTCACCTCACCAAAAAAAGCATGTTGTGGTTGCTATATCTGGACCTTCAGTCAACCATGCATAAACGTAACCAAGCACCCCAAGTCCTTTGCACAGTATGCTAGGCTAACTAACACACTTCAGCTTGACCTCAAAAGCACTTTTGCTCGCCAGGCGCCTTGGCTGCTAATTTCATTGCTGATGATTGTCACTTTCGGATGGGCTGGTCGGGGCTCCGGCAGCACGGGGTCAGGTCATGAATCGCTGTATTGGTCCAGGGAGACAGGTGAGGAAAGCAGTGAAGGCCCCTGACAGCTGCCCCAGCAGGGTGCCTGTTCCTGGGCTCATTGCCTGACACTCTCCTCTTCCACAGCCATAGCTCATCACCACTGGCCTTTTAATGAAGGCGTCCTGTTAGCAGCAGCAAAGACCATTTCTGTCCTGTTTGGTTTCAACATACAGTACAACGCACCTAAGGCCTCGTAAACTGTACAGTTTTAATAGTTCATTTAATTCCCCTGTTTTGAATGATACTATGCTAAGAGAATACATTTTATTTATAATAAGGGTTACATGGAGAAAATCGGACCTCTTTGAAATGAAAATGGATGGTCCTCCCTTCAGCAAAATGTATTTTACCTAAACCCTCCCTGAAAACAAAAAATATATAAAAAGTGACCCTCCCCTTTCCCCAAAAGAATAATTAAAACAAAGTGGATAGCAGAGAACATGTCTACCGTTTACCCTCACTTCTTGGACACACCAGAGCCTTAGATATGCAGTTAGAAACAGTTTTTCATCCTGTAAGCATTACATGGCAACATGGGAATTTTGATAGCACACAGGGCTGCGGGCCAGAAGGTTGTGGGATTGCAGAGCACCGTGGACAAGAGTAGGGGTGGAAATATATATTTTATAGTAAAGGATCCCATTAATCTATCATTCATCTGTTTTGCAGGTCTGAGAAAAAATTACCTTTTTATAAACAGTTCATGCAATTCTGTGTTAAAAAATGTTAGCGGAATCTTTTTTTAATACCACACAAATTAACTAAGAATGGACAGAGAGATAGGCCTATATGCTCATCTTATCGTATTTCTCCAATGCCAAATCAGTGTAACGAAAGCATGGTACTTTCAAAAGTTAGGCCTACCGTTCCACCCCAGACAGAGTAGGCCTACCAATGCAGAAAAATGTAAGCTTTAACTGCTAAGCTACTCTTCTACCGTGGCTTAACCCAAAGAGAGATCACAAGTGTTTCTGTAAAAGCTGTCTGGGTTTAAACATATTTTATTGTACAGAACGTGAATAGCTTAATCAGTTGATAGTGACAAAAATGTATTACTTTTCAAGCAAAGTCAGCCTCTGAATGTCAAAGAAATTCAACAATGATATCCCTATATGCGTCAGAGTCACGGTTTTCCCAGGTATTTTAAAGCTTGTTTCTAGCATAAAGCATTCGCGGACCAAAGGGCTGATATAGATAGTTTTATATAATCGGATCTGTAAAAAAAAAAACTAATCTTAAGCTAACAAGGTAGGCCTGTGCTTTTTGCCATTTTCTTTCATAAAAGGTGGGCCTATGGCATACCCTCTCATACCCCCTCAATTCGAGATTTGGTTTTAACTTCACTGATACGGAGGGAGGCTATTTAAAGAGTGAATAGTGGTTGGAGGAATTGACTGATAAATCTATGGAAATAGCAGCCTCTAGCCTAATTTAATCTATCTAACAGGTAGGCCTACCTCTTATTTCTAAAATAGGAAGAAATAGGCTCCAACACAAAGCTGGAGCCTACCTGTTGTTAGTAAAGTCTAATTAAAATGAATCCGGTTTAAATGAATTATACCTACTCGAATTTGCCTACTTTCAGCACCATGAGCTGTCCATTTCCGATAGATTGTGCTGCGGCTGCTGCTTCAAGTTTCAGCACCACATTGTAAGTTACTCAAATCTGATTGATTGAACTCGATCTCTGATAAATACATCATGGGTAAGAAACATATTGTTTTTAATAAAAAATCTATTATAGTAATAGCAAGCTATCAAAGTTTGATCAGCAAGAGCAGAGCAGGGTTGGAATATCCATTGCAGCCTAGTTTTATTTAGCATCCCAGCAGCTATCTTAGAAATATACGTTTGTTCTGGGCTTCTCAGAGCATGCACTTCATAGCCTAAAGACTATGGATAATTTGATAGAGACATCACTAAATAGCCTATAGACGTAATTGATATTGTGTGCCCAGCAGAGAATCAGAGATGAGGGGCGGAATTAGGCACACATCGACATACAGTGCATTCGGAAAGTATTCAGACCCCTTGACCTTTTCCACATTTTGTTACGCTACAGCCTTATTCTAAAATTGATTAAATAAAAAAAAATCCTCATCAATCTACAAACAATACCCCATAATGACAAAGCGAAAACAGGTTTTTAGAAATGTTTGCAAATCTATTCAAAATTCAAAACAGTAATACCTTATTTGTTCAGACCCTTTGCTATGAGACTTGAAATTGAGCTCACGTGCATCCTGTTTCCATTGATCATCCTGTTTCTACAACTTGATTGGAGTCAAACCTGTGGTAAATTGAATTGATTGGACATGTGTATGGCAAAAACCAAGCATTGAGGTCAAAGGAATTGTCCTTAGAGCTCCAAGACAGAATTGTGTCGAGGCACAGATCTGTGGAAGAACACAGTGGCCTCAATCATTCCTAAATGGAAGTAGTTTGGAACCACCAAGATTCATCCTAGAGCTGGCCGCCCGGCCAAACTGAGCAATCGGGGGTTGAGGGCCTTGATAAGGGAGGTGACCAAGAACCCGATGGTCACCCTGACAGAGCTCCAGAGTTCCTCTGTGGAGGTGGGAGAACCTTCCAGAAAGATAACCATCTCTGTAGCACTTTACCAATCAGGCCTTTATGGTAGAATGGCCAAAAGGCACCTAAAGGACTCTCAGACCATGAGAAACAAGATTCTCTTGTCTTATAAAACCAATATTATACTCTTTGGCCTGAATGTCAAGCGTCACATCTGGAGGAAACCTGGCATCATCCCTGCGGTGAAGCATGGTGGTGGCAGCATCATGCTGTGGGGATGTTTTTCAGCAGCAGGGGCTGGGAGACTAGTCAGGATCGAGGGCAAGATGAACGGAGAAAGGTACAGAGAGATCCTTGATGAAAACCTGCTTCAGAGTGCTCAGTACCTCAGACTGGGGCGAAGGTGCACCTTCCAACAGGACAATGACCCTAAGCTCACAGCCAAAACAATGCAGGAGTGGCTTCGGGACAAGTCTCTGAATGTCCTTGAGTGGCCCAGCCAGAGCCCGGACTTGAACCCGATCGAACATCTCTGGAGAGACCTGAAAATAGCTGTGCAGCGACGCTCCCCATCCAACCTGACAGAGCTTGAGAGGATCTGCAGAGAAGAATGGGAGAAACTCCCCAAATACAGGTGTGCCAAGCTTGTATTGTCATACCCAAGAAGACTTGAGGCTGTAATCACTGCCAAAGGTGCTTCAACAATGTACAGAGTAAAGGTTCTGAATACTTATGTAAAATAATATTTCCAATGTTTTTTTTTATACATTTGCAATTTCTAAAAACCTGTTTTTGCCCCGTCATTATGGGGTATTGTGTGAAGATTGATGAGGAAAAAACAATTTATTCAATTTTAGATTAAGGCTGTAACGTAACAAAATGTGGAAAAAGTCAAGGGGTCTGAATACTTTCCAAATGCACTGTATAGCCTAATAAGCAAGTCATTCTAAAACACTGAGAATTATTGGAATTTCATCAATTACAAATGACATGACCCTCCCCTGGACTAGATTTGAAAAATAATAAAACCTCGCCTTGACTGAAATTGAAAAAGCATGACCCTCCCCCATTTTCCTCCAGTTAACCATTCTGTAAATGTCCATCCCTAATTTAGGCTTGCATTAAATACAGGTTTTGGCAAGCTTAAAATAACCTTGTCCTCAGGCCTTATGTAGAACATTCTGATGCCAAGAACAGAGTCCCAGGAAGGAATCAGTAAAGCGCTTTTAGCTTAGAAGAACTATATCCAGTGAAGAGATCCATGTTAAAAAAAGAAAAAAATCAGATGACAGTATAACTGATCTCACATGACCAAATTTGTCATCAGGGCCAGATCGTTCCACTTTGATTGTACCAGACAGGGATAATCTGATTGGTCTCTTAGGAATTCTCTATCTGTGCAGAATATGTGACAGCTCTGTGATGCCAAGAATGAATTCCTGTCCTCCCCTGGACCAAATGACCAGGAACTGGGTCAGTGTGGGCCGACTCATTTCCGTTTTCTTTGGGATTGTACATAAGTGTCTCCTGCCTACCGCTGCTGTCTGCCTGCCTGCCTGTCTAAAAATAGGGCTGCTGCATGTGATGTCTGTGGAGTGTGTCTTTCACTTTCACCTGCTCTGGCATCAGACTCGTTCTCTCCTCATCACACTCCCACCGCTCTGCACTCACCTGCATTAGTGCTCTTCTCTCACTGCAGAACATTTTACTGTAGCTACGAAGCTACAATCTGTAGAGATTGTGTTGTTTTTGTGTTCTAACTAGCAAGTTCCCCTGTAAGTGTACTGTGTATATTGTATTTTTACAATGCTAGAACATCTACGTTCCTTACTCTCTGATTACTGTTCTACATTGTAATGGATTCTGTCCAAGGGTGATCAATGTCATCTCTCTCCTTCAGGACTACCCAATGGTACTAGAATATCGCCCACGGATAGACTTTGGTTGACGGAGGGAGACGTGGGACTACTCCTGCACTAACAGCCCATTGACAGACTACACAATGAATGGATGTGCCTGGCACAAGAGACAAGGACCACACATCTTCTTATCATCTGCATGCAGTAATCCGTGATTGCCTCTAATCTCATTCTGTTCTCTTACGTTATCCTTCAGTTTGTCTGCGTTTCATTTTTCAAAAACGCATCAAGGGTTTGAGAACATGCCTGCGTATCATGACGTATTGATTCTTAAAAAATGTTCCCGAAGTGTAATTGACTGAAGAGTGAAGACATGCCCTTTAATTCTACAGCACATTGAAGTGTCCCTAATAATACAAGGTGAAATTACTAGTAGTCTGTTGTTACGCAACACAACAGAGATATTACAAGACAGGTGTGCGTGCACTGGCAAACGGCTCATAATATTCCACCTTATCTATGCTGGATTTAGTGTCTTACATGGCTCCCTCCCGTACTCCTGTTTTTAACTACGGTAGTGCCTTTCCCCACATGCCTCTTTCAGTGCAGTGCCCTTCGAAAATTCAAACTGCTTTTCATATGAAATCCCTAATAGTGAATTCAACAGCCCCAATATATAGCCTACATACAACTACAAGGAAGCTATGGATACCATACCTACCATATCCCTATCTCAATAAGCTATATTCTTCCATTCCATGCCATTTTGATGTTATTACCGCATATAAAGCAATACGAGTACTGTAAGACTAGATTTGGTGGAAGAAGGTTAGAAGAAGCTGAATATCACCTACACTGTCTGAAATGTGTAGCTGTGTGTTTGTGCACTATGTAAACGTATTGGGCATTATTGTTGACTTGTACATAGCAGAGATTTGTATAGACTGTTTACTACTATGCTGTATGTCCTACTGGATGGCTTAACATTAATTTATTGTTGTTGCCGTATAGAAACTGCCCAGACTGTCGTTACAGGATCCGATAACCCTTGCTATTTGTATCTAATGGTGGATCAGTACACAAGTGCTTTAAATGCTTTTTCCCTCTTCACATACAGTGCCTTCAGAAAGTATTCACACCCCTTGACTTTTTGCAAATGTTTTTGTGTTACAGCCTGAATTTAAAATAGATTAAATTGAGATTTTGTGTCACTGGCCTACACACAATACCACATAATGTCAAAGTGGAATTATGTTTTCCCGAGAAAAAAAAAGCTGATTAATAAAAAATGAAAAGCTGAAATGTCTTGAGTCCATAAGTATTCAACCCCTTTGTTATGGCAAGACTAAATAAATGATGGATTAAAAATGTGCATAACAAGATAGATAATAAGTTGCACAGACTTTGCATAGTGTTTAACATGATTTTTGAATGACTACCTCACCTCTGTACCTCACATATACAATTATCTGTAAGGTCCCTCAGTCAAGCAGTGAATTTCAAATACAGATTTAACCACAAAGACCAGGGAGGTTTTCCAATGCCTCGCAAAGAAGGGCACCTATTTGCAGATGCGGGAAAAAAACAGACATGGAATTTCCCTTTGAGAATGCTGAAGTTATTAATTATACTTTGGATGGTGTATCGATACACCCATTTACTACAAAGATCCAGGCATCCGTCCTAACTCAGTTGCCGAAGAGGAAGGAAACCCCTCAGGGATTTTACCATAAGGCCAATGGTGACTTTAAAACAGTCACAGAGTTCAATGGCTGAAAACTGAGTTCAATGGCTGAAAACATTGTAGTTACTCGACAATACTAGCCTAAATGACAGAGTGAAAAGAAGGAAGCCTGTACAGAATAAAACTATTATAAAACCTGCATCCTGTTTGCAATAACGCACTAAGGTAAAACTGCAAAAAATGGGGCAAAGAAATGTACTTTACGTCCTAAATACAGGGCATTATGTTTGGGGCAAATCCAACACAACACATCACTGAGTACCACTCTTCATATTTTCAAGCATGATGGTGGATGCATCATGTTATAGGTATGCTTGTCATTGGCAAGGAATAGGGAGTAAAATAAATGGAATAGAGCTAAGCACAGGCAAAATCCTAGAGGATAACCTCGTACAGTTTGCTTTCCAACAGACACTGGGAGACAAATGCACCTTTCAGCAGGACAATAACCTAAAACGCAAGGCCAAATACACTGGAGTTGCTTACCAAAATGACATTGAATGTTCCTGAGTGGCCTAGTTTCAGTGTTGACTTAAATCGGCTTGAAAATGGCAAGACATGAAAATGGCTGTCTAGGAATGATCAACAACCAACTTGGCAGAGCTTGAAGAATTTAGAAAACAATAATGTGCAAATTGTACAATCCAGTTGTGCAAAGCTCTTAGAGATTTACCCAGAAAGACTCACAGCTGTAATCGCTGCCAACGGTGATTCTAACATGTAGTGACACAGGGGTTTAAATACTTATGTAAACGAGATATTTCTGTATTTAATTTTCAGTACATTTGCTAAAATGTCAAAAAAATATGTTTTCACTTTGTCATTATGGGGTATTGTGTTTAGATGGGTGAGAAAAAATATCAATTTTGAATTCAGGCTGTAACCCAACATTTGGAATAAGTCAAGGGGTATGAATACTTTCTGAAGGCACTGTATAACATTTATCTTTTTCTCACTCTCATCGAAACACCAAAGAATAAGAGCAGAGACAAACAGCAGTGGTTGTATTTTATCTGTTACATTTTAACAGAGACATAATAATTATAACATATTGTAGGCAAACGTTGAGAGTACTGAAGTCTTCTTGGTAGGAAACAAAACGTGTGCAATTTGCCACTGTAATAGGACTTTCCATACAGTAGATGTCTGTCAATAGTAAGTTGATGTTCATTTGCAGTTATGGGCGAACCAATCAATGGACAGATTGGACACCACTTTCTGGAAGGGTCTAAAAGTTCAAGTCTTTACAAATCTCCACAAGTAAAACTTTGAAGCCTACTTAGCGTTCTTGTGTACTTTCCTGTTTCACACATGTGCTTTTTCCTGTTTGAAATGGTATCTCTTATTTTCCCTAAAAACCCAGATCTAGTGGTTTTAAATGTTAGCAAAGTAAATGTTTAGACCGAATAATCCTTGAAACGTCTCTGTGCTGCAATGAACAATATGTATTTTTGTAACAAGAAGCACTTGTAGATATTTTATCTTTAAAAATGACATTGTTTGTTGTACATTTAACAAACTTAAAATGCTGCCTGGAATAATCTATTCTATTTTTCAATGTCAATGCACCTACAAGCATTCCTAGAAAGATTAGAACTGTACATATGCCATAGCTGCTCTATATGTGACATAATAACAAAAATACAAAACTCCAGAACTCACTGAATTAACCTGGTGTCATTTAACTTGGTGTCAAAAGTGTGATTTAAAAAAGAACGTTTTTAAGTTTCAAACATTTGGTTTCAAGACTGCTTTTCTTAATAATATGACTGGTCTGCGCTTTGTGATTGCGTCCTTCTTTCTTATGGAGGCTAAATTGATCTTTCTGATTCACTCCCAAATCCAAGGATCCCAAACGGTATCCCAGTTCCTTTCAGTTCCATCTTTCATCCTGACAAAGAGCGACCTGAACCTTCTGCTTCTCCTGGACAAACATGGCTCCTCAGTGCTCTGCCAAGAGTTGCAAAGCTACCGGTAATTTACCAAAGTTACCAGAATCTTCAGTCATTGTGGTAATTAACACAAAATCTATGTCAATCTGACTTTGGTAATTTATACTTTAATAACTTTAAAAAAAAAATAGATATTAATATATAGTATTCCTTTGTTATATCTGTGTACATATTGTCCATGAGTTTCTAGTAGATAGACCATATGGGTCAAGAAAAAATAGACTAATTAATGAAAAAAGTATCTAATCACCAATGGCATTATTTTCAATGAACTCTTCCAACTGTTTACTTCTTTTCACAACTGCCACCAGTTTGACGCCAAAACATTGACAACAAATACATAGTAAAATAAATAAAAGTGTGTACATTTTTTTTAAGGATATTTCAGGCTGAAACCCTCATATTAAACACCAATGGTATTCACTAAGTTTATTGTTTATATTTAGGATAATGTTTTACAGCTTTCATGAAATGTTTCTATTTTCAAATCATCTTAATTATTTATTTTATACATTTTGCATGTGATAAGGCCACAAAGGTCCAGAGATAATTAGACACCTGTGATAATCGGAAGTACCTAAAAGGGAAACTAGATGTCTTGTGATAGACTACATAAAATCCTTGAAAGATACAAACATGATGCCAGTTTATGGCTAAACTTTGAAAGCTTCCAGTAACATACCCTCCCTTTGAAACCCCAGAGGGGCCCTCAGACAGAGTCTCATACTTTCACCATGATTTCATCAGTGCTTTATCTGCCAATGACAAGGTTTCTCCTATATTAAAACCAATCAACATTTTTGACTACTTGAATACTAGGACACTGCTTTTGGCAGGAAAAAACCCATGTGCTGAAGAAGTGCCCATGCTGTTTTGGAGTGGGGCGAGGAGGGCGAGGAGACAACCACGGCTGTCCAGTCCAGCTTTTGCATTTGCTTGAAGAAAGTGAAGGTTGGTTACATACACACACAGAAACACACAGCACACAGTACAAAAGCTGTTGACTGCCAGACAGAGGCACGCTAACTTTGGGGTCAGTGTTGCTATTTGAATGATCCCCTGAAAGGACCATCCCTCTGGTGGCCAACACTGTCTGAATCGTGATCCCTACGGAAAAAAACGGTTGCTTTCCTTGGATTGGCCCAAAATATTGTCTCTGGATTTCCATTCAGCCCGTCAGCCAAACTGTCACATTTTCCACAGGCCCCCTTCCTTTCTTCTCTCTGTCTGGAGACTTCCACTACTAAATGGTCGTGATTGTGAGGCCGAAAAAAAACTTGGCTGACCTGAGTTAAGTTTATCCTCCTTGTGGACAATAGGGAGCTGCTGTAACCCAGCTTAAGTTCTGCAAGCTGTGGCATTCTTATCTGTGCTGAGAGGAGCAGTAGCTCTGATGCACCACCAGCTGGGTTTAAATTAAGCTCAATGCTCTTCGGGTCCATTTTTACACTTTTGTCTCCCTCTGCAAGCGACTGGCTCCTCCACTGACTGGCTATAATTGGGGGAGTATTTACTCAGCTGCAAACATTTACATGTCTATGCAAAGTCCCCCTAATGTTTTCACATTATACAGGTCACATTTACTACTGGTGTTGTGCTTGCATACAGACACACACTATGAAATCATGTTTTTAGCCAGGAGTGGTTGCGGGAGGAAGGACTTTGATATCACTGTCTCATATTGCCATTAGAAATACTTAAAAACAACAGTCTGTGGCTAATTATGGAAAAAAGAGCTCCAGTGCCACTAAACCTTGAGATTCTACTTAACATGCGTGGCCTATATGGTTTCCGACTGTTTAAAAACAGTGCTTGTTTGTGTGAGTAATCTTCATTCTATCCACTCTGGGCAGTGTGTGGTACTATATCAAAACAATCAGCAATTACAGTGCCTTGCAAAAGTATTCACCCCCCTTTGCGTTTTTCCTATTTTGTTGCATTACAACCTATCATTTAAATGGTTTTTATTTGGATTTCATGTAATGGACATACACAAAATAGTCCAAATTGGTGAAGTGAAATGAAAAAAATTACTTGTTTAAAAAATAATTAAAAAATTAAAAAACGGAAAAGTGGTTGCTGCATACTGCATACAGAATTCGGAAGTTTACATACACCTTAGCCAAATACATTTAAACTCAGTTTTTCACAATTCCTGGCATTTAATCCAAATAAAAAATCCCTGTCTTAGGTCAGTTAGGATCACCACTTTATTTTAAGAATGTGAAGTATCAGAATAATAGTAGAGAGAATTATTTATTTCAGCTTTTATTTCTTTCATCACATTCCCAGTGGGTCAGAAGTTTACATACACTCAATTAGTGTTTGGTAGCAATGCCTTTAAATTGTTTAACTTGGGTCAAACGTTTCAAGTAGCCTTCCACAAGCTTCGTACAATAAGTTGGGTGAATTCTGGCCCATTCTTGTCACTCCCTGACCTTAGATATCTCTGTTTTTCTATATATTTTGGTTAGGTCAGGGTGTGACTAGGGTGGGTACGCTAGTTTTTGTATGTCTAGGGGTTTTGTATGTCATGGGGTTTTTGTATGTCTATGTTGGCCTGATATGGTTCCCAATCAAAGACAGCTGTTTATCGTTGTCTCTGATTGGGGATCATATTTAGGTAGCCATTTCCCTTTTGTGTTTGTGGGATCTTGTTCTATGTTTAGTTGCCTGTCTGCACTATTCGTATAGCTTCACGTTTCGTTTGGTTGTTTGTTGTTTTTGTTAGGTGAGTTTCTGTTAATTAAAATTATGTGGAACTCTACTCACGCTGCGCCTTGGTCTCTCTCGTACGACGAACGTGACAATTCCTCCTGACAGAGCTGGTGGAACTGAGTCTGGTTTGTAGGCCTTCTTGCTTGCACACACCTTTTCAGTTCTGCCCACAAATTTTCTATAGGATTGAGGTCAGGGCTTTGTGATGGCCACTCAAATACCTTGACTTTGTTGTCCTTAAGCCATTTTGCCACAACTTTGGAAGTATGATTGGGGCATTGTCCATTTGGAAGACCCATTTGCAACCAAGCTTTAACTTCCTGACTGATGTCTTGAAATGTTGCTTCAATATATCCAAATAATTTACCGTCCTCATGATGCCATCTATTTTGTGAAGTGCACCAGTCCCTCCTGCAGCAAAGCACCCCCACAACATGATGCTGCCACCCCCATGCTTCACGGTTGGGATGGTGTTCTTCGACGTGCAAGCCTCCCCCTTTTCCTCCAAACATAATGATAGTCATTATGGCCAAAAAGTTATATTTTTGTTTCATCAGACCATTTTTCATCACTCCAGAGGACATTTCTCCAAAAAGTACGATCTTTGTCCCCATGTGCTGTTGCAAACCGTAGTCTGGCTTTTTTTATGGAGGTTTTGGAGCAGTCGCTTCTTCCTTGCTGAGCGGTCTTTCAGGTTATGTTGATATAAGACTTGTTTTACTGTGGATATAGATACTTTTGTACCTGTTTCCTCCAGCATCTTCACAAGGTCCTTTGCTGTTGTTCTGGGATTGATTTCCACTTTTCGCACCAAAGTACGTTAATGTCTAGGAGACAGAACGCGTCTTCTTCCTGAGCTGTATGACGGCTGCGTGGTCCCATGGTGTTTATACTTGCGTACTATTGTTTGTACAGATGAACGTGGTACCTTCAGGCATTTGGAAATTGCTCCCAAGGATGAACCAGACTTGTGGAGGTCTACAATTTTTCTTCTGAGGTCTTGGCTGATTTCTTTTGATTTTCCCATGATGTCAAGCAAAGAGGTACACAGGTACACCTCCAATTGACTCAGATTATGTCAATTAGCCTATCAGAAGCTTCTAAAGCCATGACATCATTTTCTGGAATTTTCCAAGCTGTTTAAAGGCACAGTCAATTTCGTGTATGTAATCTTCTGACCCACTGGAATTGTGATACAGTGAATTATAAGTGAAATGATCTGTCTGTAAACAATTGCTGGAAAAATTACTTGTGTCATGCACAAAGTAGATGTCCTAACCGACTTGCCAAAAACTATAGTTTGTTAACCAAAAATTTGTGGAGTGGTTGAAAAACGAGTATTAATGACTCCAACCTAAGTGTATGTAAACTTCCGACTTCAACTGTATGTATTCACCCCCTTTGCTATGAAGCCCCTAAATAAGATCTGGTGCAACCAGTTACCTTCAGAAGTCACATAATTAGTTAAATAAAGTCCACCTGTGTGCAATCTAAGTGTCACATGATCTGTCACATGATCTTAGTATATATACACCTGTTCTGAAAGGCCCCATAGTCTGCAACACCACTAAGCAAGGGGTACCACCAAGCAAGTGGTACCATGAAGACCAAGGAGCTCTCCAAACAGGTCAGGGATAAAGTTCTGGAGAAGTACCGATCAGGGTTGGGTTATAAAAAAATATCAGAAACTTTGAACATCCCACGGATCACCATTAAATCCTTTATTAAAAATGAAAAGAATATGGCACCACAACAAACCTGCCAAGAGAGGGCCGCCCACCAAAACTTACAGACCAGGCAAGGAGGGCATTAATCAGAGAGGCAACAAAGAGACAAAAGATAACCCTGCAAAGCTCCACAGCGGAGATTGGAGTATCTGTCCATAGGACCACTTTAAGCCGTACACTCCACAGAGCTGGGCTTTACGGAAGAGTGACCAGAAAAAAGCCATTGCTTAAAGAAAAAAAGAAGCAAAGACGTTTGGTGTTCGCCAAAAGGCATGTGGGAGACTCCCCAAATATATGGAAGAAGGTACTCTGGTCAGATAAGACTAAAATGTAGCCTTTAGGCCATCAAGCAAAACACTATGTCTGGCGCAAACCCAACACCTCTCATCACTCCGAGAACACAGTGAAGCATGGTGGTGGCAGTATCATGCTGTGGGGATGTTTTTCATCGGCAGGGACTGGGAAACTGGTCAGAATTGAAGGAATGATGGATGGCGCTAAATACAGGAAAATTCTTGAGGGAAACCTGTTTCAGTCTTCCAGAGATTTGAGACTGTGACGGAGGTTCACCTTCCAGCAGGACAATGACCCTAAGCATACTGCTGAAGCAACACTTGAGTGGTTTAAGGGGAAACATTTAAATGTCTTGGAATGGCCTAGTCAAAGCCCAGATCTCAATCCAATTGAGAATCTGTGGTATGACTTAAAGATTGCTGTAAACCAGCAGAACCCATCCAACTCGAAGGAGCTGGAGCAGTTTTGCCTTGAAGAATTGGCAAAAATCCCAGGGGCTAGATGTGCCAAGCTGATAGAGACATACCCCAATAAACTTTCAGCTGTAATTGCTGCAAAAGGTGGCTCTACAAAGTATTGACTTTAGGGGGGTGAATAGTTATTCACACTCACGTTTTCAGTTTTTTTGTCTCATTTCTTGTTTGTTTCACAAGAAAAAATATTTTGCATCTTCAAAGTGGTAGGCATGTTGTGTAAATCAAATGATACAAACCCCCCAAAAATCTATTTTAATTCCAGGTTGTAAGTCAACAAAATAGGAAAAATGCCAAGGGGGGTGAATACTTTCGCAAGCAGCTGTGTATCTCTGAGATATGTTCCGTGATATTATTCAATCATTGCCTTAGGGTGAGACCCAAGCCCACTTATGTCAGTGATCATAGTGCTAGCATTTAGCATACTATTGCCTTGTTGTGAATACAGATTTGAGTATCAGGCCTGCCAGCTAAAGGTTAGGACATTTGCAATTCAACAGGAGGACATAGACAAACATACAGCCTACAACATGGCCTGAGAAATGATCGATGAGTATGTCCACGCCCAGTTTGAAATATGAGATAAGAACATAATCTTTGCTCCATTTGACCATGACTACAGTATCTGTGTTGCCTGGTTGGGTTGTCATCGATAGGCAGGCACTGTCTTTCTGCCATCCATTGTTTCATTTAATCTGGGAATGCTGTGAGGCTTGAGCCCCAGAGGTTACAAATAAACTGTCCGTACAGTAGCCCATAACTACTGAATACAGTGTAATCTTTAAGATAAGGACCGTTTGCAGTTAGTCATCCGTTAATAACACTTAATAACATCTTAGTAATACGTTAATAACACTGTCTTGTGATGAAAAAGGGTCTTGCCCTTTTCCTAGATGTGATCTGAGTAATGTTTTAAATGTTTTGTCATTCTGTTTCTCTTTCTTTATGAAGTCTCACTTTCATAACGTTTTCCCATGACCTGAATGCATGTTATCTTGTAAATCCAGCTTGTGCGTCTCTGTCCCTGTCCACATGGAGTACAGGGAAGGCAAAGTCCAGTGAGAATCTGTGTAGCCTATATTGAGATCATATTGCTAAGGCTCCCTCATTAACTCTGTGCTGTTAGACAGTAAATGCTGCCAAGGCCCCACGATACAGCTGCCCCTTCTCTTCAATGGGTAATTAGTGATAGAATTTATGAACAGTAATATTGTGTGGGAGCTGGGAAATGTAGAATTGTTTATGGTTCTGAGAAACGAGACTGTGACGAATAGACGATTGGGAAACTTTTAAACAGAGTGGGGAGGTGAGAAAGGTGTCGTGTTATAATAGTTATAACAGAGGCCTCTATCCTATTTAAGTAATAAAACTATCAGCTGTTTAATATCTCAGGATTTAATGTAATCTCAAGTTAACAGTTTCGTTCTTCAAATTCATTTAGAAAAATGGAGACATATCACTGCCTGTGCATCTTGGTCCCGTGGTATCGTCTTCAGGAAATGTCACCATGGTGAAATGACAACTAGGATTCAGATCTGTGACGCTGAAAAACAGTCATATACACTGACTGTACAAAACATTAGTGTCACGTTCGTCATAAAGATCGGACCAAGGTGCAGCGTGGTATGCGTACATTCTTCTTTATTAAATAGAATGAACACTGAACAAACTAACAAAACGAACCGTGAAGCCAAATGAATAGTGCAGACAGGCAACTAAACATAGAATAAGAACCCACAAACACCAAAGGGGAAATGGCTACCTAAATATGATGCCCAATCAGAGACAACGATAAACAGCTGCCTCTGATTGGGAACCATATCAGGCCACCATAAACATACAAATACCTAGACCTACAAAACCCTAGACATACAAAAACCCTAGACAATACAAAACCCCTAGACAATACAAAAACTAGCATAATCCACCCTTGTCACACCCTGACCTAACCAAAATATAAAGAAAACAGAGATATCTTGTCAGGTTTTGGCCAGGACTGTTCTGTTTTTTTGTCACTAGATGTCCCCATTGCACCTTTTTTGTACCTTTTGTTTTTCCCTTGCTCTAATTATTGTTTGCACCTGTATGTCGTTCCCTTGTTAGTATTTAATCCCTGTGTGTTCCTCAGTTCCTTGCTCAGTGTTTGTATGTTAGCACCCAGCCCCAGCCCAAGCCTTGTTGTGAACATATATTTTTCTCTTGTTGGATTTTCCAGAGGTTCTCTGGTTTTGTTCTTTTGTATTTTGTATTAGTCTTTTAAGGTTTGTTTTTCCCTTGCTGTTTTTACCACTTTGTGGATTTCTTTGTATTTTGGAAGATATCTATTTTTTATTAAACCACCATCTCTAGTACTGCTGTGTCTGCCTCATCTTCTGGGTTCTGCCGATTTAGTGACTGTTTCTCGCACCGGGTCCTGACAGAAACACTGAGCCATTAAAATGAACCCAGAGGCAGCCAGTACCCAGGACTTTTTTCCCATGCTGTCCCACCACGAGGGGACTGTCCAACGTCACGAAGCTGCTCTGGTTCAGCAAGAGGCCTTAATGGCTGGACATTCTCAACTTCTGTCGGAGATGATGACTTCCATAAAGCAGATTTCTGATCAACTTTCTCCTGCAACCGCTTCTGCTCCAGTTCATCAGATTCAAGTGCCCGTGGCAGTTAACCCCCTGGCTGAACCTCGTCTGCCGCCTCCCCAACGGTTCTCAGGTGATCCGAGTGGTTGTAAGGGGTTTTTCACCCAATGTTCTCTCTCCTTCGAGCTGCAACCCTCGTCATTTCCCACCGACCGGTCCAAGATAGCATATATCATCACCCTGCTGTCGGAAAAAGCCCTAGCCTGGGCTACTGCTGTGTGGGATGCCCAAAGTCCCTGCTGTGCCAGCTACTCTACCTTTGCTGAAGAATTCAAGCGAGTGTTTCAAGGTCCTACCAGCGGTCCTGACTCAGCCAAACAGCTCCTGACTCTCCGCCAAGGTCGGCGCAGCGTGACGGACTATGCCATCCAGTTCCGCACGGTGGCAGCAGCGAGTGGCTGGAATGACGAGGCGCTCACAGTGTGCTTTTTGAAGGGTCTTTCCGACACCATCCAAGATGAACTGGCCACTCGGGAACCACCGGACAACCTCGAGTCCCTGATCAAGTTGGCTTCACGCATAGACCAGCGTCTGAGAGAGAGAGAGCTCAACCGTAGATCTCTCACCCTAGCTCCTATCGGTCCCAGCTCCGAGTCTCCACCTTTATCCCCGCTGACTCCACCGGAACCCATGCAGGTTGGACGCATCTCCCAGGCTGAGAGAGACCGCCGGATGAGGGAGCGATGCTGTCTATATTGCGGCAAACCGGGCCATTTCCTCTCCACGTGTCCCGGGCTCCAGGGAAAACGCACTCTCCCGTGCAGGCCTGGGAGGACGGTAACGGGAAACATAACCTCCTCTCATCCATCCAACTCCCGCCTGCTCATTCCAGTTACCCTTTCCTGGGACAACCACGAGCTTCCCCTTCAAGCCTTGGTAGACTCTGGAGCCGCAGGTAACTTCATGGATGGTGTCTGGGCGAAGGAGAATGGCGTTCCCTCTGAACCTCTAAGTGACCCCATAAGGGTTACTACGTTGGATGGAAGCCCTTTGGGATCTGGACTTGTCACTCGTGTCACTACCCCCTTGCGTCTTTCAGTTTCCCAACACCAGGAAGTGATGAACTTTCATCTGACCTCGTGTTCCGAGTTCCCTCTCGTCCTTGGATACCCCTGGCTTCACAGCCATAACCCTCACATCGACTGGTCTGTGGGCACTATCAAGCAGTGGGGTCCTACGTGCCAAGCCACTTGTATCTTCCCAAGTTCCCCGAGTTCCCCTCCCGAGTCTCTAGAATCCATCGACCTGTCCCGAGTTCCCGAGTGTTACCATGACCTCAAACCGGTATTTAGCAAACAGAGGGCCACCAAACTACCACCCCATAGACCTTACGATTGCCCCATCGACCTGTTTCCGGGCACCTGCCCTCCCAGGGGTCGGATCTTTTCCCTATCTCCTCCCGAACGAGCTGCTATGGATACCTACATCAAGGACGCTCTGGCAGCAGGCCTCATGCGTCCATCCACCTCGCCGGCGGGAGCAGGGTTTTTCTTTGTGGCCAAAAAAGACGGGGGATTACGTCCTTGCATCGACTACCGGGGACTTAATGCCATAACCGTCCGTAACCGCTTCCCGCTACCCCTTATGGCCACAGCCTTTGAGCTGCTCCAGGAAGCAGTGGTCTTCACTAAGCTTGACCTGCGGAACGCATACCATCTTGTGCGGATCAAACCCGGTGACGAGTGGAAGACCGCTTTCAACACGCCTACTGGTCACTACGAATACTTGGTGATGCCCTTCGGCCTGACCAACGCCCCGGCTGTGTTCCAAGCGCTCATAAACGATGTGCTTAGGGATATGCTTAACATTTTCGTGTTTGTTTACTTGGATGACATCCTCATCTTTTCGAGCTCCCTTCAAGAACACACTAAGCATGTCAGACAAGTGCTCAAACGCCTCCTAGACAGCCATTTGTACGTTAAGCCGGATAAGTGTGAATTCCATTCCTCTCGAGTACAGTTCCTGGGATTTGTAGTGGAACCCGGTCGAGTCCAGATGGACCCCAAGAAGGTAGGGGCGGTAGCAGATTGGCCCACCCCCAAGTCCGTTAAGGAAGTTCAGCGTTTCCTGGGCTTCACTAACTTCTACCGCAAGTTCATCAAGAACTTCAGCTCGGTGGCAGCCCCTCTCTCAGCTTTAACCAAGGGTGGCAACACAAGGTTTCTGTGGGGAAGAGAAGCTGAGACGGCCTTCCAAGGACTCAAGCAGCGCATCCTCTCTGCTCCCATCCTGACACTACCGACGGCGGATGAACCTTTTGTGGTGGAGGTAGACGCATCAGAGGTTGGTGTTGGAGCTGTCCTGTCTCAGAGGGGTGAAGACAAGAGGCTTCATCCTTGCGCCTTCTTCTCTCACCGGCTTACCCCGGCCGAGAGGAATTACGATGTGGGGGATCGTGAACTCCTAGCGGTTAAGATGGCATTGAAGGAATGGAGACACTGGCTCGAGGGGGCTTCTCAACCGTTTGAAGTGCTTACGGACCACAAAAATCTGGAGTATATCCAGCAGGCGAAGCGGTTGAACTCCAGACAAGCTCGATGGTCTCTTTTCTTCAGCCGATTCCAGTTTATTCTCACCTATAGACCCGGGTCGAAGAATCTCAAACCGGATGCCTTGTCACGAGTCTACTCTCCTGCCATTCGAGAAGATACTGACATGACTGTTCTTCCTGCCGCTAAGATCGTGGCTCCGATCTCGTGGCAAGTGGAGGATACCGTGAAACAAGCTCAAGCCATCGAACCGGGCCCTGGAGGAGGTCCTGCTAATCGGTTGTTTGTTCCCAAGGCAGCAAGGTCCCAAGTCCTTCTGTGGGGGCACTCCTCTCGCCTCACCTGTCACCCGGGCGTAGGTCGCACCTTGGAGTTCATCCAGCGTAAGTTCTGGTGGCCCACCATAAAAGAAGACGTTGCCACTTTCGTCAAGGCCTGTTCCGTGTGCTGCCAGGGCAAATCTTCTCACCTCCGCCCTCAAGGACTCCTTCACCCCTTATCTATTCCCCACCGACCCTGGTCCCATATCTCGCTGGACTTTATTACTGGCCTTCCTCCGTCCCATGGTAATACTACGATCCTAGTCATCATCGACAGGTTTTCTAAGGCGGCCAGGTTTGTTCCCTTGACCAAATTACCTTCTGCCAAGGAAACAGCTGAGTTGGTGATTAACCATGTGTTCCGAGTCTTTGGCATCCCGCAAGATATGGTTTCCGACAGAGGTCCCCAGTTCGCCTCAAGGTTTTGGAAGGCCTTCTGCCAACTCATAGGGGCCACGGCCAGTTTATCTTCAGGGTACCATCCGGAGTCCAACGGCCAAACTGAGAGGATGAATCAGGAGCTGGAAACCACCCTCAGATGTATGGTTTCCAACAACCCATCCACATGGTCATCCTTCATTGTTTGGGCTGAGTACGCGCACAACACCTTGTGCTCCTCCTCCACTGGTATATCCCCGCACGAGTGTCAGTTTGGCTATGCTCCTCTATTGTTCCTGGACCAGGAGGCAGAAGTCAGAGTGCCTTCAGCCTCGAGGTTCATCAGACGCTGTCGGCTTACGTGGAAGAAGGCCCGTCTTAATCTTCTGCGTTCCTCACAGCAGTACCAACGACAAGCCAACAGACGTCGCCGTCCCGGTCCTACCCTGTACCCCGGCCAGAGAGTATGGCTCTCAACAAAAAACTTACCGCTACGGGTGGAGTCTCGCAAGCTGTCCCAGAGATTCATCGGACCCTTTAAGATTGCCAGGAGAGTCAATCCCGTTACTTTTCGCCTGCACTTACCCAGATCCCTTAAAATCAATCCCACATTTCACATTTCTTTATTAAAACCTGTTGTTTTTTCTCCCCTTATTCCGGCAGGCAGACCTCCCCCTCCGCCCCGTGTCATCGGAGGCCAGTCGGCTTATACCGTCCACCGGATACTGGACTCCCGCCGGGTGCAGCGGTCCTGGCAGTATCTGGTGGACTGGGAAGGCTACGGTCCCGATGAGCGCTCCTGGGTTCCTGCCAAGGACATACTGGACCCTGACCTCATTCGTCAGTTCAGGGCCCTCCACCCTGAGAAGGCTGGTAGGAACGTCAGGAGCCGTTCCTAGGAGGGGGATTCTGTCAGGTTTTGGCCAGGACTGTTCTGGTTTTTTGTCACTAGATGTCCCCATTGCACCTTTTTTGTACCTTTTGTTTTTCCCTTGCTCTAATTATTGTTTGCACCTGTATGTCGTTCCCTTGTTAGTATTTAATCCCTGTGTGTTCCTCAGTTCCTTGCTCAGTGTTTGTATGTTAGCACCCAGCCCCAGCCCAAGCCTTGTTGTGAACATATATTTTTCTCTTGTTGGATTTTCCAGAGGTTCTCTGGTTTTGTTCTTTTGTATTTTGTATTAGTCTTTTAAGGTTTGTTTTTCCCTTGCTGTTTTTACCACTTTGTGGATTTCTTTGTATTTTGGAAGATATCTATTTTTTATTAAACCACCATCTCTAGTACTGCTGTGTCTGCCTCATCTTCTGGGTTCTGCCGATTTAGTGACTGTTTCTCGCACCGGGTCCTGACATATCTCAGGTCAGGGTGTGACAATTAGGCTCTTTCGATGACATAGACTGACCAGGTGAATTGAGGTGAAAGCTATGATCCCTTATTGATGTCACTTGTTAAATCCAGTTCAATCATTGTAGATGAAGGGCAGGAGACAGGTTAAAGAATGATTTTTAAGCCTCGAGACAATTGAGATATGGATTGTGTAGGTGTGCCATTCAGATGGTGAATTGGCAAGACAAAAGATTAAGTGCCTTTGAACGGGGTATGGTAGTAGGTACCAGGCGCACCGGTTTGAGTGTGTCAAGATGTAAAGGGTGTTTAACTGGCGGCAGAGAAGTCAGACGCAGGAGAGAAATAACTGTGTTTCCAACGGCGCAGTTTATTAAAAAAAAAACACCGGAAAACATAATAATAAAAATCAATGGGTAAACATAACCCGACGCACACCAGTACAGACGTACACAAACACTTACAATAAACAAAATCAATGGGTAAACATAACCCGACGCACACCAGTACAGACGTACATAAACACTTACAATAAACAATCTCCGACAAGGAAATGAGGGGAAACAGAGGGTTAAATACACAACATGTAATTGATGGGATTGGAACCAGGTGTGAAGGAAGACAAGACAAAACCAATGGAAAATGAAAAATGGATCAGTGATGGCTAGAAGGTCGGTGACGTCGACCGCCGAACACCGCCCGAACAAGGAGAGGGACCGACTTCGGCGGAAGTCGTGACAGTACCCCCCCCCCTGACACGCGGCTCCAGCATTGCGTCGGCACCGACCTCGGGGACGACCCGGAGCGCGAGGTGCAGGGCAATCCGGATGGAGACGGTGGAAATCTCGCAGCATAGAAGGATCCAACACGTCCTCCACCGGAACCCAGCATCTCTCCTCCGGACTATACCCCTCCCAGTCCACGAGATACTGAAGGCCCCTCGCCCCCTCGATGTCCAGAGGGGGCAGAGGAACCTCCCGCACCGCAGACTCCTGGAGCGGGCCAGCCACCACCGGCCTGAGGAGAGACACAAGGAACGAGGGTTTAATGCGGTAATCGGGGGGAAGCTGTAACCTGTAACATACCTCAATCACTCTCCTCAGGACATTAATTGGCCCCACAAACCGCGGACCCAGCTTCCGACAGGGCAGGCGGAGGGGCAGGTTTCGGGTCGAGAGCCAGACCAGACTCACTGTGGTGACGGCCGGTCCTGGCAATAAGACCTCAGAAACCTACCCACATCCTGGTTAACTCTCTCCACCTGCCCGTTACTCTCGGGGTGAAAACCTGAGGTAAGGCTGACCGAGACCCCCAGACGTTCCATGAACGCCCTCCAGACCCTCGATGTGAACTGGGGACCCCGATCAGACACTATATCCTCAGGCATCCCGTAGTGCCGGAAGACGTGTGTAAATAGAGCCTCTGCAGTCTGTAGGGCCGTAGGGAGACCGGGAAAAGGGAGGAGACGACAGGACTTAGAAAAACGATCCACAACGACCAGGATCGTGGTGTTACCCTGTGAAGGAGGAAGATTAGTCAGGAAATCCACCGACAGGTGCGACCATGGCCGTTGTGGAACGGGTAAACTTACCTCTGGGCAGGTGTCTAGGAGCCTTGCACTGGGCGCACACCGAGCAGGAGGTAACATAAACCCTCACGTCGTTAGCTAAAGTGGGCCACCAGTACTTTCCACTAAGACAGCGCACCGTCCGACCGATACCAGGATGACCAGAGGAGGGTGACGTATGGGCCCAATAGATTAGCCGATCGTGGACAGCAGACGGTACGTACAGACGCCCAGCCGGACACTGAAGGGGAGCGGGCTCTGTACGCAACGCCTGCTCAATGCCGCGTCCAGCTCCCACACCACCCGTGCCACCAGGCAAGAGGCCGGGAGTATGGGAGTGGGATCCATGGGCCGCTCCTCTGTGTCATACAGCCGGGACAATGCGTCTGCCTTAACGTTCTGAGAGCCTGGTCTGTAGGAAAGGGTAAATATAAAACGGGTGAAAAACAGGGCCCACCTTGCCTGGCGAGGGTTCAGTCTCCTCGCCGCCCGGATGTACTCCAGATTGCGATGAGAAAAGGGTGTTTAGCCCCCTCAAGCCAATGTCTCCACGCGTTCAAGGCCTTGACGACAGCCAACAGCTCCCGGTCCCCCACATCATAGTTTCGCTCCGCCGGGCTGAGCTTCATCGAGAAGAAGGCACAGGGGCGAAGCTTTGGTGGCGCACCCGAGCGCTGAGATAGCACCGCTCCTATCCCAGCCTCAGACGCATCCACCTCCACTATGAACGCCAAAGAGGGATCCGGATGAGCCAACACGGGAGCAGGAGGTAAACAGAGCCCTCAAGTGACTAAAAGCCCTGTCCGTCTCAGCTGACCACTGCAAATGCACCGGGCCCCCCTTCAGCAGTGAGGTAATGGGAGCCGCCACCTGACCAAAACCCCGGATAAACCTCTGGTAGTAGTTGGCAAACCCTAAGAACCGCTGCACCTCCTTTACCGTGGTGGGAGTCGGCCAATTACACACGGATGCAATGCGGTCACTCTCCATCTCCAACCCTGAAGTGGAAATGCGATACCCTAGGAAGGAGACGGACTGTTGGAAGAACAGGCATTTCTCAGCCTTGACGTACAGGTCATGCTCCAACAGGCGACCAAGCACTCTGCGCACCAGGGACACATGCTCAGCACGTGTAGCGGAGTATATCAAAATGTCATCAATATACACCACTACACCCTGCCCGTGCAGGTCCCTGAAAATCTTGTCTACAAAGGCTTGGAAGACTGATGGCGCATTCATCAACCCGTACGGCATGACGAGATACTCATAGTGCCCAGAGGTGGTACTGAAAGCCGCCTTCCACTCGTCTCCCTCTCGGATACGCACCAGGTTGTAAGCGCTCCTGAGATCTAGTTTAGTGAAGAAGCGCGCCCCGTGCATTGACTCTATCGCTGTGGCTATGAGCGGTAGCGGGTAACTATACCTCACAGTGATCTGATTCAGACCCTGATAGTCAATACACGGGCGCAGACCCCCCTCCTTCTTCTTCACAAAAAATAAACTCGAGGAGGCGGGTGAAGTGGAGGACCGAATGTACCCATGACGCAGGGATTCGGAGACATATGTTTCCATAGCCTCCGTCTCCGCCTGTGAGAGGGGATACAAGTGACTCCTGGGAAGTGCAGCGTCTACCAAGAGGTCTATCGCACAATCGCCCCGTCGATGAGGTGGTAATTGAGTCACCTTTTTTTTGGAGAAGGCGAGAGCCAAATTGGCATATTCAGGGGGAATGCGCACGGAGGAGACCTGGTCTGGACTCTCCACCGTTGTAGCACCAACGGAAACCCCTAAACACCTACCTGAGCACTCTCGCGACCACCCCGTGAGAGCCCTCTGTGGCCAAGAAACAGTGGGGTTATGACAAGCTAACCAGGGTAGGCCCAGTACCATGGAAACGCAGGAGAGTCAATGAGGACGAGACTAATTATCTCCGTATGAGCGCCCTACCTGCTGCCTCGATTCCCAGAGGAACCAACCCGGCACCGACCGGCAGTGTGACCTCTGCGGCCACAGATGGTGCACGAGCGGGAACCCCCTGATCTGGACGTCCGCGAGAAGCCAGCAGGTTGTCCAGCCGGATGGACAGGTCCAACAGCTGGTTGAACGTGAGGGTGGTGTCTCTGCAGGCCAGCTCCCGACGGACGTCCTCGCGCAGACTGCAACGGTAATGGTCGATCAGGGCCCTGTTGTTCCATCCCACGCCGGCAGCCTCACTCCAGGGCGAACTCCTGGATGCTCCTCGTCTCCTGCCTCAGATGGTAGAGGCGTTCACCCACCGTGTTCACCCACCGCTCTACCCTCGGGCGGGTGGTCGAAGATGGGTGAACTCCTCAAACTGGTCCAACGCCGCATCTCCCTCTCTCCACACGGCGTTGGCCCACTCCAGGGCTTTCCCGGTGAGGCACGAGACGAGGGCGGAAACCTTCTCACGACCCGATGGAGCTGGGTGGACGGTGGCCAGGTAGAGGTCTAATTGTAACAGGAACCCCTGGCAGTTTGCAGCCCTCCTGGCGTACTATTGGGGCAAGCAGAGACGAATCCCTCTGGGTTCAGGCGGGAAAGGGGCGCTCAGGGGAGACCCCGGCTGTGCTGGTTGAGGCGCTGGAAGAACTCCCTGTCTCTCCCAGCGGTCCATTGGTGTAGTATTGCTGCATGCTCCTGGACGCACTCCTCCACTCCTATGGCCGGGGTACCGTCTCCTGCTGACTCCATAGTATGGTCGGAGATTCTGTAAGGGATGTTTAACTGGCGGGCAGAGAAGTCAGACGCAGGAGAGAAATAACTGTGTTTCCAACGGCGCAGTTTATTACAAATAAATAATACGTATCCCAACATGGTATCTCGATTTTGGGACATGTAAATAATAATGTTATGAATTTTATATTAGAAAGTGTATTGTGCAAAAATATTCAAGGAAAATTTAAATCTGCAGTGTACATTCTTAACATGATGAACAAAAATTGTATTTATTGTTACGGGTGGCCAAAAATTATGATATGAAAGCCACGCCCCTAATAGGCCACACCTCCTGAAAATATCCAATGGATTACATTAAGACCCAGCTGCTGTGTTAATCCAACTGATCGTAAAAAAAACAAAACACATGCAGGTTAAATTAATCCATGTTTGGGTAATCCAAACAACCCAACATGTTGGGTTATTCACCCAATCCAACTGGCTGGGTCAAAATAACCCTGTCTGTGCTCTGTCCAATATTTACCTGGCGCTGGGTTACCAAAGTACCCAAATTGTGTTGTTTTTAGCCCAGAATTATTTTGTGTGTAGCATTAATTGAGAGTGGAGGCTGTGCATTGTAGTCCCCACCTATTCCCACAGTGCTGAAGACAACAGTTCAATTGTGATGATACTTTTTTCAAATATAATGTAGGGGTCATCATTTGTCCTTCACTTTAATGCGCTGGGCTGTAATATTATTGGGAAGTCCAAGTAAAATCCATTATAGAATAAAAAATGTGCTTGTGCCCTTTCACTCTTCATACTATTGTCACTAACAGGATTGAGGCCAGTCTGTGAAACTTTGTCTCAATCACCCTTTGTTGAGGAACAAGGCAGAAAAACGGAAAGGGCATAAATGAAGGCATTGGGTCCGGGCCATACCACTGGTCAAAGAGTTCTGTTCTGCCTCCCTTTCAGCTGCTCTCAGTGGTGTGAGAGCCAGCCAAGGAAAATAAAAGCTTTGTGCCTGGGCCCTCACCACACACACACACACACACACACACACACACACACACACACACACACACACACACACACACACACACACACACACACACACACACACACACACACACACACACACACACACACACACACACACACACACACACACACACCCACACACACTCGCACACAGACACACAGACACGCTCGCACACAGACACACAGACACACACACACAGACACACACACGCTCACACAGACACACACGGATGGACAGACACACACACACACTCTCTTTAATTTCACAAATTTGTGTGCGGTTTCCCATCCTAAGTCAGACCTAGTAAAAGCCTTAGAAAGTAAGCCATCCACATGAGGGTGTGTAAGGGTGTGCTGAAATCAAAAAGTAATTGATTACGTCAAATAGCTGATAATCGGATAGCCTTGTAGTTAAGTCTGTAGGCAATCACTCTTTAATTATGAGCTGAACCTTTGAAAGTATTATCATTAGCCTAAGAATCCGGTGCTAAGTCACCTGACTACTGCAACTGTAAATCAGCAAAACCTTCAGCGCGAATTCAGACGAATTGATCTCATTACGAAACCATGATGGCATCCCAGCCGGGAGGGCTAAAATTACCATTCAGCCAGCATCGCTTAGTCACAGAATGTCATTTCTTTCAAAGCCATCCACGCTCAGCCATGACATCACTCACTGTTTGGGAACAACTCCCAAAATGTAGCCTATTGAAGAGGGCGGTACCTTAAAACTTGGTTAGACCTGCTATACTTCAGCCTGGAAGACCTGGTACAACACGCCAAAGGGCATGACCACCACCGGAGAGGATGCTAGTGACAGATATACATGTACCGTCCGATATGGTGACAACATTCCCCGCCGGGTCAGCCTGTAAAGTTGATCCTTCCCATTATTAACACTGGTGGCGTGTGAGTGACACTGTGACTATTATGTGTCATGTTAATGGTATCTGAAATCAGGTGATTTGGATCAATGTGCCCCATGCACAGGTTCAGTAGACATGTTCCCATATTTTTTGCTTTAAGTAATGGATACAGTACAGATACAACTACAGGCTGGCAAAACCTAGACCATAGTGATCAAATGTACCAGAAGTACAGTAGTTAGAGTGGTACCTCTCTGTACTGTTAGGGAAGCAGCACAGAGTACAGCACAGAGTTAAAATAAAACAGACAATTATGTTGAAACATAGAGCTGCCAAATGCAGGTGGAGATTACCACACACCTCTCGGAGGCGAAGAGAATGATTCATACATCATGTGATGTTCCACAGCCGTTGCTAAGCATCAAGGATGTGAGTAGGGATACAAAGCAGGACAGAGAGGCACTCAAACCAAGCCGAAGAAGTGATACCTTTCAATTACTTTCTGGTATCCCTGTAATAACTAATCATAGACAGCTCACCTATCAGAATTGAACTTGATATGCATATCCATATCCTGTATTGTGTTTTACAGTAGCTATGGTTATGTAACGTCAGGTCAGGTCCTAACCCTACAGGAAACACTCTGTTTCTAAAACTATGACCCAGAGTTTTTCCTGGTCCGTCCACACTTTTGTAAAACCCCCTTGCCATAGTTACAGTAAACACTGTTCAAATCAATTTTGCCTTCAAGACTTTCATGCACTATTCAAACCACAGACTCATATTAACACAGGAAATTATAATCTGCGATAAACAGACTTCCTGTTGCTATGAGACTACACATCCAGCTTCAGTTCCTCATTTTTGGACATGATAAGTTATTTATAAAATCAAATCAAATCAAATCAAATTGTATTGGTCACATACACATGTTTAGCAGATGTTATTGTGGGTGTAGCGAAATGCTTGTGTTTCTAGCTCCAACAGTGCAGTAATATCTAAAAAGTAATATCTAACAATTTCACAACAATACACACAATACACACAAATCTAAAGTAAAGGAATGGAATTAAGAATATATAAATATTTGAACGAGCAATGTCGAAGCGGCATAGAGTAAAATACAGTAGAATATAATAGAATACAGTATATACATATGAGATGAGTAATGCAAAATATGTAAACATTATTAAAGTGACTAGTGTTCCATTATTAAAGTGGCCAGTGATTTCAAGTCTATGTACAGTATATAGGGCAGCAGCCAATAAAATGTCGCCAGATATTTTATGTGTCCCCAACCATTTGTGTTTTTCTGTTCGTTTATTTGCGTTGTTTGTAACTTATTTTTTACTTATTTTGTACATAATGTTGCCGCTACCGTCTCTTATGACGAAAAAAACTTCTGGACATCAGGACTGCGATTACTCACCACGAACTGGCAGAATCCTTTTTTTCCTTTAACGAGTCTGACGAGCCCGACGCAAACGATATACTGCTTTCACGGGAACAGGTCCAGATACCCGTGATTTGTGTGAAGAGGAGGCGGAGAAAAGGGGGTCATAGGGCGGGCTGCCTTCTGAGAATTCGTAGGTGATCGAATAAACCCCCACTTCCTTCCATTCTGCTAGCAAATGTGCAGTCTTTGGAGAATAAAATCGATGACCTACGTGCAAGATTAAACTACCAACGGGACAAAACTGTAATGTCTTCTGCTTCACGAAGTCGTGGCTGAACGATGACACTATCAACATACAGCTGTCTGGTTATACGCTGTACCAGCAGGAAAGAACGGCGGCGTCTGGTAAGACAAGGGGCGGCAGACTATGTATTTTTGCAAATAACAGCTGGTGCACACTATCTAAGGAAGTCTCGAGCTATTTCTCACCTGAGGTATCTCATGATAAGCTGTAGACCACACTATCTACCTAGAGAGTTTTCATCTGTATTTTTCATAGCTGTTTACATACCACCGCAGTCAGAGGCTGGCACTAAGACAGCATTGAATGAGCTGTATTCCGCCATAAGCAAACAAGTAAACGCTCACCCAGAGGCGGCGCTCCTAGTAGCCGGGGACTTTAATGCAGGGAAACTTAAATCCGTTTTACCAAATTTCTATCAGCATGTTAAATGTGCAACCAGAGGGAAAAAAACCTCTGGACTCCACACACAGAGACGCATACAAAGCTCTCTCTCGCCCTCCATTTGGCAAATCTGACCATAATTATATCCTCCTGATTCCTGCCGACAAGCAAAAATTAAAGCAGGAAGCACCAGTGAAAAAATAAAAAAGTGGTAAAATGAAGCAGATGCTAAGCTACATAACTGTTTTGCTAGCACAGACTGGAATATGTTCCGGGATTCCTCCGATTGCATTGTGGAGTACACCACATCAGTCATTGGCTTCATCAATAAGTGCATCGATAACGTCGTCCCCACAGTGACCGTACTTACATACCCCAACCAGAAGCCATGGATCGCAGGCAACATCTGCACTGAGCTAAAGGTCAGAGCTGCCGCTTTCAAGGAACGGGACTCTAACCCGGAAGCTTATAAGAAATTCTGCTATATCCTCCGAGGAACCATCAAACAGGCAAAGCATCAATACAGGACTAAGATCGAATCAAACTACACCGGCTCTGATGCTCATCGGATGTGGCAGGGCTTGCAAACCATTACAGACTACAAAGGGAAGCACAGCCGAGAGCTGCCCAGTGACAAGAGCCTACCAGACGAGCTAAACTACTTCTATGCTCGCTTCAAGGCAAATAACACTGAAACACCTCCCTCTGCAACTGAATCCTGGACTTTCTGACGGGCCGCCCACAAGTGGTAAGGGTAGGTAACAACACATCCGCCACGCTGATCCTCAACACAGGGGCCCCTCAGGGGTGCGTGCTCAGTCCACTCTTGTACTCCCTGTTCACTCTTGACTGCACATCCAGGCCCGATTCTAACACCATCATTAAGTTTGCCGATGACACAACAGTGGTTGGCCTGATCACCGACAATGACGAGACAGCCTATAGGGAGGAGGTCAGTGACCTGGCCGTGTGGTGCAGGGACAACAACCTCTCCCTCAACGTGACCAAGACAAAGGAGATGATTGTGGACTACAGGAAAAAGAGGACCGAGCGCGCCCCCATTCTCATCGACAGGGCTGCAGTGGAGCAGGTTGAGAGCTTCAAGTTCCTTGGTGTCCACATCACCAACAAACTAACATGGTCCAAGCACACCAAGATAGTCGTAAAGAGGGAACGACAACACCTTTTCCCCTTCAGGAGACTGAAAACATTTGGCATGGGTCCTCAGATCCTCAAAAGGTTCTACAGCTGCACCATTGAGAGCATCCAGACTGGTTGCATCACTGCCTGGTATGGCAACTGCTCAGCCTCCAACCGCAGGCACTACAGAGGGTAGTGCGAACGACCCAGTACATCACTGGGTCCAAGCTTCCTGCCATCCAGGACATTTATACCAGGCGGTGTCAGAGGAAGGCCAAAAAAATTGTCAAAGACTTGCTCATCATAGACTGTTCTCTCTGCTACCACATGGCAAGTGGTACCGGAGCGCCAAGTCTAGGTCCAAGAGGCTTCTAAACAGCTTCTACCCCCAAGCCATTAGACTCCTGAACACCTAATCAGATGACTACCCAGACTTCAACTAACCGGTGCCCCCGCACTTTGACTCTGCACTGGTACCCCCCTGTATATAGTCTCGCTATTGTTATTTTACTGCTGCTCTTAATTACTTGTTACTTTTATTTCTTATTCTTATCCATATTTTATTGTTGGTTAGGGGCTCGTGAGTAAGCATTTCACTGTAAGGTAATACCTGTTGTACTCGGCGCATGTGACTAATAAAATTTGATTTGATTGCTATTTAACAGTCTGATGGCCTTGAGATAGAAGCTGTTTTTCAGTCTCTCGGTCCCAGCTTTGATGCACCTGTACTGACCTCGCCTTCTGGATGATAGCGGGATGAACAGGCAGTGGCATGGGTAGTTGTTATCCTTGATGATCTTTTTAGCCAATCTCTTGGCTGGACAATAATTGCATTTCCCTGCGTATGGAGCTCTTACAATGAGAAGATACATCTGCAGGAGTCAGTTCTGTGAATAGGGGGGTGCTCCCTCTGCTGTTTCCTGAAACTATAAGGGGCTTGGTGGGAGTGAGAGAGGAGGCTTGAAAATGCTTATTTGGAATGTGGAGAACAAAAGCTATGTTGACATTTGAACATGCTCTATTTTCTTTGTCCTGGAAATTGGTTTGACTTTGTGCATTGATAGCACATTCCTTACCCGATGTGGATTTCAGTCCAGTCTCAGGCCAACTCAACAACTCAGGGCAGAGGTAATGGTCGCTGTCTGCACCTGTCCAACATCACTACTCTGGACGGCTCTGACTTAGAATATGTGGACAACTACAAATACCTAGGTGTCTGGTTACACTATAAACTCTCCTTCCAGACTCACATCAAACATCTCCAATCCAAAGTTAAATCTAGAATTGGCTTCCTATTCCGCAACAAAGCATCCTTCACTCATGCTGCCAAACATACCCTTGTAAAACTGACCATCCTACCAATCCTCGACTTCGGTGATGTCATTTACAAAATAGCCTCCAATACCCTACTCAATAAATTGGATGCAGTCTATCACAGTGCCATCCGTTTTGTCACCAAAGCCCCATATACTACCCACCACTGCGACCTATACGCTCTCGTTGGCTGGCCCTCGCTTCATACTCGTCGCCAAACCCACTGGCTCCAGGTCATCTACAAGACCCTGCTAGGTAAAGTCCCCCCTTATCTCAGCTCGCTGGTGACCATAACAGCACCCACCTGTAGCACGCGCTCCAGCAGGTATATCTCTCTGGTCACCCCCAAAACCAATTCTTCCTTTGGCCACCTCTCCTTCCAGTTCTCTGCTGCCAATGACTGGAACGAACTACAAAAATCTCTGAAACTGGAAACACTTATCTCCCTCACTAGCTTTAAGCACCAGCTGTCAGAGCAGCTCACAGATTACTGCACCTGTACATAGCCCATCTATAATTTAGCCCAAACAACTACCTCTTTCCTTACTGTATTTATTTATTTATTTATTTTGCTCCTTTGCACCCCATTATTTCTATCTCTACTTTGCACATTCTTCCTCTGCAAATCTACCATTCCAGTGTTTTACTTGCTATTTTGTATTTACTACGCCACCATGGCCTTTTTTTTGCCTTCACCTCCCTTATCTCACCTCACTTGCTCACATTGTATATAGACTTATTTTTCTACTGTATTATTGACTGTATGTTTGTTTTACTCCATGTGTAACTCTGTGTTGTTGTATGTGTCGAACTGCTTTGCTTTATCTTGGCCAGGTCGCAATTGTAAATGAGAACTTGTTCTCAACTTGCCTACCTGGTTAAATAAAGGTGAAAAATAAAAAATAAAGAAAAATGGTAAAACCTCATTCAACCACATTGAAGTTTCTTTGGTGTTGTCACTAATATGAATTGTCATATTTCCTGTACACCTCGTAAAGTGTGTACAGTATGCAGAAGTTTAGGGAATACAGATTGACAGTGCTTCAGATGACCAGTCTCAGTGTGGCTTGTGGTGAGTTGCAGGCGTTGCAGACTCTGAATAGTCAGCGCCTCACAAAAGCCAACCTCGTCAATGCTGCTGCTAAGACTTCATTAAAATTCCAGCTCTGCCAAGAAATTCGCAGGACATGCTGACTTAGTCCATAGTCAATGGCGGCATGTGCATTTAGCCCCATTAAAACAGGCTCTAAACAAAAGTATGTTCCCTAACATGGCCCTCCAGTCACCACCTCTCGGGTGTCTCTGTGGAAAGCACCAATAAAGCCTGTCTTGTTAATTAAAATGTAATGATCCAGTTTCAGGGTCTGACTACCTAAGGTTTTAAAACATGGTAATCTGAGGCCATAAACATATCAAACCATAAAGTACCGTGTTAGGACCCTACAGATAGGCTTAAGTCATGGTGACAGTCAGGTGTCATTCCACAGGGATTTATATTCTGCTGAGAAAAGGTGCCAGTGTCACCCAAGCCATGTTCCCCTGCATGAGGCCAGAGCAGCAGCGCCAGCGAGCACCAAGGGTCTTGGCTGTGTACACACACGGTCATGTTACGGTTGGAAATGTCTGTCTGACTTACTGGATACCGACAGGTGGGCAGTAATGTGTATTGGTCAGGGTGGAACGGGGATAGGTGCACACATGGAGCACTCTGTACAGTTTACAGAAGCTGCCTGAACATCACTTAGGTATGTTTACGTATCAGTCGAGGCATGCGGGAACATCATGTGTGATTCACATCTTTACGAGGAACATGCAGTATATTATCACCTCTTTATTACTGATGTGTGAGTCAGCCTTGGTGTAGGTTTGCTTGGATAAATATGCAAAAACCATTATAAGCTTAAAATATTAGATGTGATTGTAATGATTATATAACAGTTATTGTAACCTGAAGCATGTGTGTTATTCACCGCAAATTATGACATTTGACAACAATTGGATAAGATGGATAAAGTGAGCTTATGTCTTTTACCTAGTATTCAAACAATGACTCCTTTGTTTGTAATGACTGAGTGACATCATAGATTTCCTAGATTTATTTCCTAGATGTCACAGATGGAAATCTGGTCTTGCAGTTCCATGTGTAATGTTATGGAATGAACAGCCAGATGTTCCCTTCTGTATTTCAGCAGGGGGGTCAACTGAGAGTGAATGATCAATCTCTTGGCTGGACAATGATTGCATTTCCCTGCCTATGGAGCTCTTACAGTGAGAAGGTACATCTGGAAGAGTCAGTTGTAAATACAAAGCCATCCATGAAACCAAATACAGTGAGAGGAGAAACAAGATGTGATGGTTCTGCTGACCTTGTCGTCCTTACAGAAGAACTGTTCAATGAATAGAATGAGGTAATGTATAGCACTGCAAAATAGAAAAATACCCTAGTTCAAATACAGTAGGCCTGGAACGATTTGAAAACAGATCGCTTCTACCACCTACTGGTTGAGTCAGACACTTACACCATAGCATGTGTGGCATGTGGCACTACAGTGCGATTGTATTCTGTACATTTGTGATACGTTATTTGACTGATCAACTATCTTCATTAGGAATTATAAACACATTTCTGTCTCATTCACTATTTTGTCATTTACCATCCCAAAGAGAAAAATAAACGATAGCCCCCAAAAATCATGTAGTAAGTCAAATTGGCCTCTTGTGTGGAGTCTAGTGCAATTTGCACCAGTAATGTAATCAATATTCTTCTGGCATAGTCCTCCTCAGATAGCAGCAGTTGATTGCTTTGTCCACTGTCCATGATCTTCACCACCGAGTGGTGCTGATCACTAGTTCAGTGGTTGTATTCAGGCTCTGGCCCCACTCTGGCTGTGTTGGAAAACACAGGAGGAATAGCTATAGCATATAGGACTCTGACTCAGTGCCCAGTGATGAAGCTGTGAGGATCCCTCTCTGTCAGCGAGAAGTTCCATAACATAACAGCAATTTGCGTCAGCAACAATCACCACAATCTACAGTGATGACGAGGCTGTAATTATCCTCCTCATTACTCATCTGCCATATTATTTAAAGCTTAGCTCATGCTCATGATGTGCCTGGCACTCATCAGGAGTTTGGGTTGGCACTAATGACAGAGTTGTGGTAAAGGGTGGAGAAGGCTCCTCTGCTCTGGTTGTCTTGCCAGTGAAACGTACCAGTAGCCTGCTGAGATGCTGAAAGTGTCTATCTTCACAATCAACTTTGTAGTACTGTATTATGACTAGAAAAGGCAAAAGCAAGGTCAAGTCATCACGTGTAATAACACAGTTATAATAACGTGTTGAGTTTATAAAGTAGGCCAGTAGGGCAGGGTAGTAAACCTAGTCTATATCGTATCACTTGGATTCCTTGAATAGACCTACAGAGAAAAAACTAAAATGTAGCCTACTGTACGTAGTGATAAATTAATCGCTCGAGCCGTTTCCTGGAAGTCTAAACAGACCCTGGCTGGGAGAAGTAAATCAGTCAGCACTACTGGGCAGTGCACACAGCAAACCCGCGCACTTACGTAAGGACATCCATGGTATCCAAGCTCGTAACTATGAACCTCCTCTTAAACAACATGGCGCATGTGTACAGCTGCGCTGCAAATATATACGATACATCCAGTTAGGTGGAAAATGAGTCAATTATGCTCACCTAGCACCTAAAATAGACTTCGGCGACACGATCGGATGCAGACGCTCGCGCGTGTTTACTTTGACAAACAGCATCAGTCTCTGCGCGCTTTGACAACTTTGCGCGAGCTCACCTGTTTACCATGAAGACGAGAGAGCCTTTCAGATCCTGAACCGTTACTTCGTTTCAGATCGAATGTTTTGTTACTGCGGGTACCGTGTATACGGGTACTGTGAGTTCTTTTAACTTGTTTTAGTTAAGAAAAAAGAAAAAAAGCTATGTGACTGCGACCTTAACCAGACTTCAACGGATGAAGAAATGCTACTCAACATTATGAGAGAAAATAACACACAACTGCACCAGGGGGAAAGGGAGAGAGATAGACTCCCTCCAATTTCAAATAATTCCTCCTCTGTGAGTATGATTTTTTACATTTTTTTATTTATTAAATATGACAAAGAAATATTTTCATGTTCAATTAACAAAGACATCAAATAAAAATGAAAATGTAAAAAAAAAAAATCATGTGGGATCAATGTCATACAAATTAAGTCATAATGTAAAAATACAATAAAACGTTTAGAAAAAGGTTTAGATTTAGAAAAATGTGTTAAAAATGTGCATAATAGTAACGTACTAACCCATTTAAATGATCTCAGAGCTTGTCCTTTTGGGGAAATGTGTTAACGTTAAAACTGAGGGTGGAACTTTTGGACAGCTCTTCCTACCCTATTATGCTATAAAACAGCATCGCAGCTCTGTGAGTAATGAGTGCTAATATGCAGTGTTGGGGAAGCTACTCAGAAAATATAGTTCATCAAGCTACCAATTACTATACACTGAAAGAAGTTAAGCTATACCAAGCAGTAAAATTAGATTTTAAAAAACAGATACAAATATACCATATGGAACAGCGGGACTGTGAAGCAACACAAACATAGGCACAGAAACATGCGTACACACGCGATAATATACACACGATACACACGTACGCATGGATTTTGTATTGTAGATAACGTTATGTGGTAGTGGTGGAGTATGGGGCCTGAGGGTACACAGTGTGTGAATGTTTTTACAATTGTATAACTGCCTTAATTTTGCTGAACCCCAGGAAGAGAAGCTGCTGCCTTGGCACCAGCTAATGGGGATCCATAATAAATACAAATTCAAATAGCAAAGCTACCCTTAAAATATAGTTGACTTAATTCAAGTTACTATCAATCAATCAAATGTATTTATAAAGCCCTTTTTGCATCAGCCATGTCACAAAGTGCTATACAGAAACCCAGCCTAAAACCCCAAACAGCAAGCAATGCAGATGTAGCACTATGAAAAAATAGTTCACCACATCCAAACTACTTTGTGATAAATGATCATATCATAAAAATCTGAAATGTCATAGACTACAAATTGCACGAACAGATCACCCTGGAGTTAACTCGAATGTGTAATTTAGCTTATTAAGTTTCAAGTGAGAATTAGCCAGGTCTGATGTCGAAAAAGAAAATCAATTAGGCAGTATTTTCTTTCAGTTTAAAAAAAAGTTGTGTGTAGTTCCAGTAGTCAGCTACAGCACTACATGGCAAAAAAATAAATAATTAACTACTGAAACACTACCCAGATTTGAATTTAGTTCAACTACCACCAAGCTACTGCACAATGTTGTTACATTACTAGTTGACCTACATGTAGTTCATTACTCCCCAACACATTATCACTAAAACAAAGCCCACATATTATACTGTACATTTTGTTTATGTATCCCACTTTTATTTCTGTAGCCTAAGTGCTGCTGTACTTGCTGTGAATGAACAGTATTCTATGCTGTTATAGTTCTCATCTATACTATTATAATTATGATTACATCCAGGACTTAATGTCAATTTTTGGACATCCAAGACTCCATGATGTCTGTAATATGAATAATGTTTTTTGTCATAGAGTACTGATCGTGGACCAAAGCTGCCATATCCTTCCCTCAATTTCATCTCAAACCACAAAAAGGAGGCTGGTAGCCACAGCCTCTCCTCCCAGTTTATCCTTCCTGGCATACGGCATGGTAGGTCCCATCATGGTAACCCTAATGAACACATTACTTCATTCAAGAGTCCGTCTTGAGATTGTGAAGCTCATAGTGAACCAATATCAAAGTGCAGACATGAAGAACTTACTCCAGTTTGATCCTGATAGCATATCCAACATGAGCTATCAGTATGGCTACCTAGCACATTTTTGATGTTCTTACCTTCAGGTACAGGGTGTCTAACAAAGCTGATTTGATGAACAGATATTGTCTGTGGCATCAATCATCTCTAATTGATAAACAGTACTGTCCTGGGATAGACTGCACCTTGGCTGAGTAGGAACAAAGTGTTCAAGAGGAACACATTGAGACTTAGAAATATCAGTGAGATGTTTACAAGGAAATCATTTTCACAGCGCTCACAAAAGAAAGGCTTGTTTCAATTTCAAAGTGACCCAAACAGGCTGCTTTGAAATAATGAACAATACGCCAGGCAGATGTGTTGTCATGGCTTCATATTCTTGAGATCAAAGATGTTGGAGAAGACTTGAGGATCATTGATTGATGCAGATGAGGGAGACAAAGGGCCATTCAGAGCTGCTCATCCTTTAGTTGGGGAACTTGTTCTGAGAAAAATGAGCACTACTGTTGTGTTTTCAAAATACAAGATGTTAATATGTTGTTGTCACTTCTACTTGTAAGTATGGAGAGTTCATTGACCCATGCAAAAAATTTTTTTTATGCATGTTTCATCTAATGGCTCACAAAGTCCAAGGTTGCAAGTCTGTCCATCTTGTTATATAACAGTTAACTGAGATAGTTAAACTATAATATTGTGGATTAGAGTACCTGTCTTACACATCTTATACTCTGGTACCTGGGCTCTCATTGCCAGTAAGTAGAGTTGATCGTATGAATTACCGCCTTCATTTTAGTTAGGAATTGGTTCATGTAAAAATCATTTTCTAGGATGATATATTTGTGTTGTTATTCCCCCTGCAGGTAGAGATCTTCCCCCCATCTGTCCTGATGTCAGACAAAAGCATCAACATCGCATCACCATTGACATTCTGCCTCCTGAGGTCAGGGCTCGCTTTGCCTCCGATCCTGTCATCCCCATCCGCACCAAGACAGCCAAAGAGTTTCAGTAAGCACACACACACACACACACACACACACACACACACACACACACACACACACACACACACACACACACACACACACACACAAACACACACACAAACACACACACACACACACCTGTGTCATCGTTATCATCAATATTATACTCAAACAGAAACATCTGTTCATATTCATCTAACGTTCACTAGGGAGGACATTGAGAGGGCAACGGTCTCCGGCGATTGGAAACACGTCCATGATTTCTACTTGACCACATTCGACTCCTTTTTGGAACTGAATGCTGCCTTTAAGGTGGGTGATCCCCATGTGTGTGCCATATCCAATCCTGCGGTTCCATATTTGTATCGTCAGTCAAGCCAGTGCTAGTTATACAGCATGTTTTTAAATGACTTATTACACTATATCAATTCATTTGTATGGATAAGTGCGATGGTAAAATTGCTAAAGCAACAGTGATCATTTTGAAATATGACCGATCAATGCAAATAAAAGGTGACCATTGTTTTGGTGTTTAAAGTCTGTGAATAGAGTCTTTCTGGGAGCCAGGAAAAGGGGAATTTGGAGAGTTGTTTTTGAGTCTGTAAATGAATGAATGAAGTCATTCAGAAGGTTGTAAAAAAAAAACGAGCACGTGTGTGGTTTCCATAGAGAGTATTAATCATGAGAGCAGAACCTATAAGAAAGCGTATGATCATATATGGCAAGGAACAGTTGGGTAAATGTTTAGCACATGTGATGGTCGACTTAACTAGCTCATGTGTTAGTCCTAATCTAAATGTGTTCTTCATTTCTCTTTTCAGAAAGAAGCAAACGCCCCGTTCAACACGATTGAAGACTCAGGAATCAACACCAAATTCGTCAATGCTGTCTATGACGCGTTATTGCTCACGGTATGTAGAATGATGGAGCAACGAATAACCGCGTTCATGCTGAAATGAAAACCTTTCGCTAACGTTGATCCAACATTGATTCAACAGCCTCCTGATACCCAGAGAGCAGTACTGAAGGGGATCATTAACAGCTTGTTAAGAGAATGGAAGGGGTGAGTGGTACTCTCATACATTAGTGCTCTTATATTTCTCACTCAAATCAAGCAATTCCTATCTACATAGTAAAGCTCTATACTTTGTGACTTGAATATTAATGCAAATGTTACATACTGGATGAGAAATGAAATTAATTTCATATTATCTGCTTTGTTTTGCAGTCGACGGACGAAGGATGACCTGAGAGCATATTTCATTCTAGTTCAGGTAACCTCATGCATTATCTACATGTACATACTGCTGGTAGAAATTACATACAGATTTGGCCAAGGAGCTCTTTCGACCGCTAATACTTAATTCCACGCTATATATAGCAAACCATTTCATTACGTAACAAGAGAACATGGTGTACTTTCCAGTAACAACGGCAATTTCCTCATTAGAAGTGAGACAGTTTCTGCACGCAAATGTATGCGTTAAGCACACGCACGCATGTGCTCCACAGCCATCTTACAAAATCTCTTTTTGTTTTGGGGCCTCAGTATGTTAAACACAGCAGCCATCAGTCTAAAGGCGAATCGGAAACACAGGAAACTCTCGATCTGCTACCTCGCCACATGGCCCATTGACTCCAGTCATAGCCCAGGCAGTTAGTCAGTCTCATTCAGGCTCTGGATATAATGAGAGCAGAGTGTTTACTTCACACATGAGCAACAGACTAGAGGCAGGCTTGGTACTGGACAAATATGGACACGACCATTAAACACAGAGTCTGGTAAAGACTTGGGGGGGCAGACTGGGAAATGGCTGAATAGAACTGGAAGGATTTCTGTCTGCTAAAAAGTGAGACTTTGGTTGGAGACTTCTGGTTTCTATCCCATTCAAAGTTTTATTATTGTTTCAGATGTTTTATGGGGTTTATGGGGCAGTAAATTAAAAAGCACGTCTTCTATCCCTTTCTTACCAACAACCTTTTGTGGCTATTGAGCCTCTACAGTTCTCTCTTTCATCCACATTTTGTGTATGATGACATACGTTTGTCTTTGGGCTGTTGATAGGCTCTCTGACCTATATTTTGGTGGCGGATCCTGTGAAATTGAAAGGCACGAGGGAATTATTGGGTGTGTATCCCAATTGGCACCCTATTTCCTATATAGTGCACTACTTTTGACCAGGGCCTCATTTGGGAAGCAGCCTTAGTAGACGTGTCTGTCTGACATGGTTGATGTCAGTCAGCCCCTGGTAATACCAGTGGTATTACTCTCTCTCTCTCTCTCTCTCTCTCTCTCTCTCTCTCTCTCTCTCTCTCTCTCTCTCTCTCTCTCTCTCTCTCTCTCTCTCTCTCTCTCTCTCTCTCTCTCTCTCTCTCTCTCTCTCTCTCTCTCTCTCTCTCTCTCTCTGCCAAAGGAACGGATGAGGTCATGTTTGGAGTGGAAAAGTCTGGTTTGCTCTGTAAAGCCAGACGTCTTATGTTGCTGCTCCAAATGAAAAGCTATATTTCCTTTTTGAAATGCACTGCCACTGCTGAAAAAGCTCCTCTTTGTTGCAGAATCCTCAGTGCACCAGCCCAGCCACATATGTCATCTATGCACACTTACTGAGGCAAATAGCCGCGCTGGCTGAAGCAGACCATAATTTCCTGATGCACTGGTTTAAGAAGTAAGAGTCTGAATTGTTCCTCTGTGTTATGCAGTCCCATGCTTTTCCAAGCCAGTATAGTTGTTATCCACAAAGTGAACACAGTCCTAAGAAAGAAATCGTTGTTGTTATTCTTTATCCAGGAAAGTTAAATCAATTACGTAAAAAATATGTTTTCGAAATTGCTTTAGTAACAGTTGGTAGGGATTGAGCAGTCATACTGTAGCTTTCAAACAAAGACCATCTATTTTGACAGTTCAAATGTGTTCCTTGTCGTGTGCTCAGCGTTTTCCATTATATCATTCTGATGATGATGGTGATCCTGATAATGCCTCGATTTTTTAATGATGATTATCTAACTCCCAGGCTGTCCCAGAAGCGATTCAAACAGCTAGTGGAGCGGCTCCACTTCTTCATCTCCACCCGTTTGTTCCCAGCCAAGCCTGAGGAGCTGCCCCCCATGGCCAAGTGCTACTGGTGGATCCCCTCCGCCACCAAGGTCCTCTCCCTCCTCAGTGAGTAGGACGTCTTCTATATCCACCCCCACAGGGAGGTAATGGGGGGTGGTAATGGATTGAACTACACTTTCTACAGACATTGAATTCTCCTGTCCATATACACTGTGCATTCGGAAAGTATTCACACCCCTTGACTTTTTCCACATTTTGTTACGTTACAGCCTTATTCCAAAATTGATCAAATAATTTTTTGCCCTCATCAATCTACACACAATACCCCATAATGACAAAGCGAAAATATGTTTTTAGACATTTTTGCACATTTATTAAAAATAAAACACAGAAATACCTTATTTACATAACTATTCAGACCCTTTGCTATGAGACTCGAAATTGAGCTCAGGTGCCATGAGGTCGAAGGAATTGTCCGTAGAGCTCCGAGACAGGATTGTGTCGAGGCACAGAACTGGGGAAGGGTACCAAAATATTTCTGCAGCATTGAAGGTCCCCAAGAACACAGTGGCCTCCATCATTCTTAAATGGAAGAAGTTTGGAACCACCAAGACTCTACCGAGAGCTGGCCGCTCGGCCAAACTGAGCAATCAGTGAAGAAGGGCATTGGTCAGGGAGGTGACCAAGGACCCGATGGTCACTCTGACAGAGCTCCAGAGTTCCTCTCTGGAGATGGGAGAACCTTCCAGAAGGACAACCATCTCTGCAGTACTCCACCAATCAGGCCTTTATAGTAGAGTGGCCAGACGGAAGCCACACCTCAGTAAAAGGCACATGACAGACCTTTTGGAGTTTGCCAAAATGCACCTAAAGGACTCTCAGACCATGAGAAACAAGGTTCTTTGGTCTGATGAAACCAAGATTGAACTCTTTGGCCTGAATGCCATGCGTCACGTCTGGAGGAAACCTGGCAACATCCCTACGGTGAAGCATGGTGGTGGCAGCATCATGCTGGGAGACTAGTGAGGATAGAGGGAAAGATGAATGGAGCAAAGTACAGAGAGATCCTTGATGAAAACCTGCTCCAGAGCACTCAGAACCTCAGACTGGGGCGAAGGTTCACTTTCTAACAGGGCAACAACCCTAAGCACACAGACAAGACAACGCTGGAGTGGCTTCGGGATGTTGAATGTCCTTGAGTGGCCCACCCAGAGCCCGGACTTGAACCAGATTGATCATCTCTGCACAGACCTTAAAATAGCTGTGCAGCTACGCTCCCCATCCAACCTGACAATGCTTGAGAGGATCTGCAGAGAAGAATGGGAGAAACTTCCCAAATACTGGTGTGCCAAGCTTGTATTGTCATACCCAAGAAGACTTGAGGCTGTAATCGCTGCCAAAGGTCCTTCAACAAAGTACTGAGTAAAGGGTCTAAATACTTATGTATACTTGTATATTTATGTATATACAGTGGGGAGAACAAGTATTTGATACACTGCCGATTTTGCAGGTTTTCCTACTTACAAAGCATGTAGAGGTCTGTAATTTTTATCATAGGTACACTTCAACTATGAGAGACGGAATCTAAATCAAAAATCCAGAAAATCACATTGTATGATTTTTAAGTAATTAATTTGCATTTTATTGCATGACATAAGTATTTGATACATCAGAAAAGCAGAACTTAATATTTGGTACAGAAACCTTTGTTTGCAATTACAGAGATCATACGTTTCCTGTAGTTCTTGACTAGGTTTGCACACACTGCAGCAGGGATTTTGGCCCACTCCTCCCTACAGATCTTCTCCAGATCCTTCAGGTTTCGGGGCTGTCGCTGGGCAATACGGAGTTTCAGCTCCCTCCAAAGATTTTCTATTGGGTTCAGGTCTGGAGACTGGCTAGGCCACTCCAGGACCTTGAGATGCTTCTTACGGAGCCACTCCTTAGTTGCCATGGCTGTGTGCTTCGTGTCGTTGTCATGCTGGAAGACCCAGCCACGACCCATCTTCAATGCTCTTACTGAGGGAAGGAGGTTGTTGGCCAAGATCTCGCGATACATGGCCCCATCCATCCTCCCCTCAATACGGTGCAGTCGTCCTGTCCCCTTTGCAGAAAAGCATCCCCAAAGAATGATGTTTCCACCTCCATGCTTCACGGTTGGGATGGTGTTCTTGGGGTTGTACTCATACTTCTTCTTCCTCCAAACACGGCGAGTGGAGTTAGACCAAAAAGCTCTATTTTTGTCTCATCAGACCACATGACCTTCTCCCATTCCTCCTCTGGATCATCCAGATGGTCATTGGCAAACTTCAGACAGGCCTGGACATGCACTGGCTTAAGCAGGGGGACCTTGCGTGCGCTGCAGGATTTTAATCCATGACGGCGTAGTGTGTTACTAATGGTTTTCTTTGAGACTGTGGTCCCAGCTCTCTTCAGGTCATTGACCAGGTCCTGCCGTGTAGTTCTGGGCTGATCCCTCACCTTCCTCATGATCATTGATGCCCCACGAGGTGAAATCTTGCATGGAGCCCCAGACCGAGGGTGATTGACCGTCATCTTGAACTTCTTCCATTTTCTAATAATTGCGCCAACAGTTGTTTCCTTCTCACCAAGCTGCTTGCCTATTGTCCTGTAGCCCATCCCAGCCTTGTGCAGGTCTACAATTTTATCCCTGATGTCCTTACACAGCTCTCTGGTCTTGGCCATTGTGGAGAGGTTGGAATCTGTTTGATTGAGTGTGTGGACAGGTGTCTTTTATACAGGTAACGAGTTCAAACAGGTGCAGTTAATACAGGTAATGAGTGGAGAACAGGAGGGCTTCTTAAAGAAAAACTAACAGGTCTGTGAGAGCCGGAATTCTTACTGGTTGGTAGGTGATCAAATACTTATGTCATGCAATAAAATGCAAATTAATTATTTAAAAATCATACAATGTGATTTTCTGGATTTTTGTTTTAGATTCCGTCTCTCACAGTTGAAGTGTACCTATGATAACAATTACAGACCTCTACATGCTTTGTAAGTAGGAAAACCTGCAAAATCGGCAGTGTATCAAATACTTGTTCTCCCCACTGTATATACTTTTTTATTTTTAATAAATGTGCTAAAATGTCTAAAAACCTGTTTTTGCTTTGTTATTGTGGTGTATTGTGTGTAGATTAATGAGGAAAAAACCAACCATATAAACATTTTAAAATAAGGCTGTAGCGTAACAAAATGTGGATAAAGTCAAGCGGTCTGAATACTTTCCGAATGCACTGTATGTCTGGATCGCCTATCCATATTTGTCTTGGGTACACATAGTTTGAGGGTCAGGAGAAGTTCAGAGGTGTCAAGGTTCAAGCAAACATCTGTCTCCAAGAGACCTTGATACATTTGTATTTTTCTACGTTTTTTCATTGTAGATGCAGCCAATAGCATTTCTTGCACTCCCATCATGCCCTTTGTTGACTTCTACAACCTCACACTGGACCACACTGACTTCATGGAGGATTATCACACATGGCAGACTCATGGAAACTCTACCAGGTGAGGCAGGACAATATCAGAGCAAAGCTTATGTTGACCAGTACTGTTCAATTCTGCCCACAACCCTTGTTGTTATGATACCTGTGTTTCTCTGTAAATAAATGGAACTTCCTCTTGTGCCAGCTTTCAGCTTTATAACAACAGATTTATTGTTTATGATATCAGATTGCAACATCAGATACACTATATATACAAAGGTATGTGGACACCCCTTCAAATTGGTGGATTTGTATGAAAGTATGAAATCGAGCACACAGCCATGCAATCTCCATAGTCAAACATTGTCAGTAGAATGGCCTCTCTGAAGAGTTCAGTGACTTTCAACATGGCACCGTTATAGGATGCCAACTTTCCAAAAAGTCAGTCCGTCAAATTTCTGCCCTGCTAGCGTTGCCCCGGTCAACTGTAAGTGCTGTTATTGTGAAGTGGAAACATCTAGGAGCAACAACGGCTCAGCTGCGAAGTGGTAGGCCACACAAGCTCACAGAACGGGACCGCCGAGTGCTGAAGAAAGTAAGGCGTAAAAATTGTCTGTCCTTACACAAGCCTAAGATCACCATGTGGAATCAAATCAAATCAAATGTATTTATATAGCCCTTCTTACATCAGCTGATATCTCAAAGTGCTGTACAGAAACCCAGCCTAAAACTCCAAACAGCAAACAATGCAGGTGTAGAAGCACGGTGGCTAGGAAAAACTCCCTAGAAAGGCCAAAACCTAGGAAGAAACCTAGAGAAGAACCAGGCTATGAGGGGTGGACAGTCCTCTTCTGGCTGTGCCGGGTGGAGATTATAACAGAACATGGCCAAGATGTTCAAATGTTCATAAATGACCAGCATGGTCAAATAATAATAATCACAGTGGTTGTCGAGGGTGCAACAGGTCAGCACCTCAGGAGTAAATGTCAGTTGGCTTTTCATAGCCGATCATTGAGAGTATCTCTACCGCTCCTCCTGTCTCTAGAGAGTTGAAAACAGCAGGTCTGGGACAGGTAGCACGTCCGGTGAACAGGTCAGGTTTCCATAGCCGCAGGCAGAACAGTTGAAACTGGAGCAGCAGAATGGCCAGGTGGACTGGGGACAGCAAGGAGTCATCATGCCAGGTAGTCCTGAGGCATGGTCCTAGGGCTCAGGTCCCCCAAGAGAGATAAAGAAAGAGAGAAAGAGAGAATTAGAGAGAGCATACTTAAATTCACACAGGACACTGGAGAAATACTCCAGATATAACAGACTGACCCTAGCCACCCGACACATAAACTACTGCAGCATAAATACTGGAGGCTGAGACAGGAGGGGTCAGGAGACACTGTGGCCCCATCCGATGATACCCCCGGACAGGGCCAAATGGGCAGGATATAACCCCACCCATTTTGCCAAATCACAGCCCCCACACCACTAGAGGGATATCTTCAACCACCAACTTACCATCTTGGAATGCTAAGCGTCGGCTGGAGTGGAGCAAAGCCTGCTGCCTTTGGACTCAGAACGCAGTGGAAATGCGTTCTTTAGAGTGAGGAATCACAATACACCATCTGGCAGTCCGATGGACTAATCTGGGTTTGGCAGATGCCAGGAAAATGCTACCTGCTCAAATGCATACTGCCAACTGTAAAGTTTGGTGGAGGAGGAATAATGGTCTGGGGCGATTTTTCATGGTTCGGGCTTGGTCCCTTAGTTCCAGTGGAGGGAAATCTTAACGCTACAGCATACAATGACATTCTAGACGATTCTGTGCTTCCAACTTTGTGGCAACAGTTTGGGGAAGCCCCTTTTCTGCTTCTGCATGCCAATTACCCCGTGCACAAAGCGAGGTCCATACAGAAATGGTTTGTCGAGATCGGTGTAGAAGAACTTGATTGGCTTGCACAGAGCCCTGACCTCAACCCTGTTGAACACCTTTGGGATGAATTGGAGCGCTGACTGCGAGCCAGGCCTAATCGCCCAACATCAGTGCCCGACCTCACTAATGCTCTTGTGACTGAATGGAATCCGATCCTCGCAGCAATGTTGCAACATCTAGTGAAATGCCTTCCCAGAAGAGTGGAGGCTGTTATAGCAGCAAAAGGGGGGACCAACGCCATATTAATGCCCACGATTTTGGAATGAGATGTTTGACGAGTAGGTGTCCACATACTTTCAGTCTTGTTGTGTGTATTTCATTTACAGTTAAACCCAGACATATCATAACATCCAGCTATGATACAATTTCCAATGAGTATCATACACCAAGAGAACACAATCCCCGATTAAACCAAAACATTCTTTCTATATGATAATTTGTGTAAACCAAACATCCCCGTTCCTACCTGTTCTTCCCCATCCGCAGGTTTACATTCTGCCAGTTCCCCTTCATTCTATCCACGGTGGTGAAGAAAGCAATCATTCAGAAGGACTCGGAGCAGCAGATGATCAGCATGGCCAGGGTGAGACAGAGGTCACTGCTCACATAGGTCCTTGTCATCCATCTATGACAGTGTCATTGTATAGCACGGACAATGCCTCACAGTCCCAGACTAACCAGCTTCATGAGGTAGTCACCTGGAATGCATTTCAATTAACAGGTGTGTCTTGTTAAAAGTTAATTTATGGAATTATGGAGTCAGAGTCCCGAGTGTGGGAACAAACATATACTGTCCCACGGTTGAGTAAACAAGCAAGTTCAAGTCAACAAAGAGTCATGAGGCAAATAGCATTAAGGTAGTCACCTGGAATGCATTTCAATTAACAGGTATGCCTTGTTAAAAGTACATTTGTGGAATTTCTTTCCTTAATACGTTTGAGCCAATAAATTGTATTATGACAAGGTAGGGTTGGTATACAGAAGATAGCCCTGTTTGGTAAAAGACTGTCAAGAACAGTGTCAAGAACAGCTCAAATAAGCAAAGAGAAACGACAGTCCATCATTACTTTAAAACATGAAGGTCAGTCAAATATGGAACATTTCACTTTGAAGCTTTGAAAGTTTCTTCAAGTACAGTCACAAAAACCATCAAGCGCTATGATGAAACTGGCTCTCATGAGGACCGTCATAGGAAAGGAAGACCCAGAGTTACCTCTGCTGCAGAGGATACGTTCAATAGAGTTATCAGCCTCAGAAATTGCAGCCCAAATAAATGCTTCACAAAGTTCATGTAACAGACACATCTCAACATCAACTGTTCAGAGGAGACTGCATGAATCAGGCCTTCATGGTCGAATTGCTGCAAAGAAACCACTACTAAAGGACACCAATAAGAAGAAGAGACTTGCTTTGGCCAAGAAACACGAGCAATGGACATTAGACCGGTGGAAATCTGTCCTTTGATCTCATGAGTCCAAATTTGAGACTGCCGTGTCCTTGTGAGATGCAGAGTAGGTGAACGGATGATCTCCACATGTGTGGTTCCCACCGTGAAGCATGAAGGAGGAGGTGTGATGGTGTGGGGGTGCTTTGCTGGTGATACTCTCTTAGAATTCAAGGCACGCTTAACCATCATTCTGCAGCGATATGCCATCCAATCTTGTTTGTGATTAGTTGGACTCTCATTGGTTTTTCAACAAGTCAATGACCCAACACACCTCCAGGCTATGTAAGGGCTGAGTGACCAAGAAGGAGAGTGATGAAGTGCTGCATCAGATGACCTGGCCTCCACAATCACCCGTGCTCAGAGTGAAGGAAAAGCAGCCAACAGGTGCTCAGCATATGTGGGAACTCCTTCAAGACTGTTGGAAAAGCATTCCAGGTGAAGCTGATTGATTCTCAGTCAACTTACCTGGTAAAATAACGGTAAAATAAAAAAATAAAAAAAATTGATAGAATGCCAAGAGTGTGCAAAGCTGTCATCAAGGCAAAGGGTGGCTCTCAAATCTAAAATATATTTTGATTTGTTTAACACTTTTTTGGTTACTAAATGATTCCATATGTGTTATTTCATCATTTTGATGTCTTCACTATTATTCTACAATGTAGAAAATAGTACAAATAAAGAAAAACACTTGAATGAGTAGGTGTTGAGTAGGTGTGTCCACACTTTTGACTGGTACTGTTTATTATTAGTAGTATTATTATTATTTGGAATAATTGAAGTATGTTGGACCCAGAGTATTTCCCGGTCAAGTCTTGAAATCAGGAATAACCCTATAAGTATACAATATTTACAGTGTGTATCTCACTGCATCAGCCTGAAAACATACACTCTCCCACTCTGAAAGCAGTGGTCCAATGCTAACAGCATGTACTGTGGGAGCAACTGCAAATAAAGAATGCGTCTTGTTATTTATTGCAGCAAAGCCTAGTGGACAAAGTGTCTCGCAGACAGCGAGTTGACATGAGCCTGCTGTTTCTCAACATCAAAGTCAGGCGGCTGCAGCTGGTCAGTGACTCACTGGATGAGGTAATACCATCTCCCATCTTAATCTAGGCACAGTACGCACAGACACACACAAGCATTACTTAAGAAGACAGCCCAGCCCTGGTAGAGTAGCTTGATAGCTATTTCTGTTCATGCAAGAGCCAATTAGTTTGAAGCAGTTATTCCACTGCTTTCAATCCAGTGCATTTCAAAACTGAAACGTCCAAGATATGTATAGGTTCAGACATGCAGCATGCCTAGGTCTGATAAGTTCAAGAGAGTTGGCCACAGCTTAACTTGTTCTCTTGCTTTTAGCTTGCTAGAAACCGAGCAGACTTGAAAAAGAAGCTGAAAGTGACGTTTGTGGGGGAGGCTGGTTTAGACATGGGCGGTCTGACCAAGGAGTGGTTTCTCCTTCTCATCCGACAGATCTTTCATACAGACTACGGTGAGACATATGGTACAAACAGATCAGGCATATGTGTTGTCCTGAGCCATAGAGATACAGATGTTTTGTTTACAACAATAATATTTTTCTCCATAGATAACAGTAGAAGATTATGGGAGTTACTTCACCTTTAGCCCTAGCTGTCTATATCTCATCCTAAAGTTTCAACAAGTACCCAGACTAAGAATGTTGACATAGCCATAAATGAAGAACAAAACTCAAATGTATGATGTTCTGGGTCTTATAGCACTGCAATAATAGATATCCATTCAATTATAGTAACTCCCATTTAGTCTGGGACCTAGCAGTCCATAAAGGAAATTCCCATGTACTCTATTCTGACCATTTGTTATCTTTCTTTGACTGGAGGCCTGTGTTCTATGTCATGTCTGGGCCAGAGTTGTGTTTAAGCAGAGTTTATTTGTGTCTCCTCTCTGAAGGCATGTTTACATTCTTCAAGGATTCCCACTGTCACTGGTTCAGCAGCTGGAAGTGTGACAACTACTCCGAGTTCCGATTGGTCGGAGCCGTATCCTTTTGTACCATACCGTGATTTTTGGTACTGTGTAGCCTGTGGTGAACTGTAAACAGATTCTCAACGTACAGCAGCAGTCCTCATGTTGTACCCTTTTAACTGGCTTTTTTATCAAGTCACATAGTTAGCTGACTAAAACACCTGGCGTTACTCTTAAGGGGATCTTTGCACATCCTGGCGTTACTCTTAAGGGGATCTTTGCACATTTACCATAGATACTCTGAGGTTCTCCACTCTCCCTACGCCATGTTAATTGCTGCTTTGCAGATGATAGCTTTAAGTTTTACAACTATAATTTTGTGGGGATTTGTTTAAAATTTTGTTATCTTCTAAACTGCGGATCCAATCAGAGGAGACTGTAATGCTTTTCTATTTGACACATTGCAATCTGATGTAATCTTATAGAATAATTAAAGTATGCAGAATATTACTGTGTTAAGTTACCGGGTCATTCCACAAGTAGAGTACCTTTTATGTCCTTTTGACATTATGCGTGTACATTTTGATAAAACACTAATTTTAACAGTTGGATCCAATACATTTACGCTCTAACTAAAGTAAACTATGTTAAACAATTCCAATAGTAGTGTGTTTTCATTAAGTTATTTCCGAGGAAAATCCTAATTTTGGCATGTCCCACATGATTGTCCTTATTGACTTATTTTAACCAGGGGTTAGAACCAAAATTATTTTCCAATCTTTTTTTTCTGAACAGCACCATTATTAGTGCACCATTTTTAGTGCACCATTAGCACGTTTTTGGTTCCGTTCCACTGTTTCGACCAGCAAAATACAGAACCAAAATAAGTAACCGTTTATATAGTTCCTTTCTGTTCCTTTTAAAACCTTTGAAATCAATTTTCTTTTAACATTAAATTACTTCACCAATCACTGCGAATAGAACAGCTTTTTATGGCGGGGGCAAGCTTTAGTTATTTATATGAATTGGACAGACAAGTGTAGGGCGCGAGATGAGACTGACATTTTGCGGGTGGAGAGACAGGGAGAGAGGGTGGAGGAGGAAGCTTGGCTTGAAATGCATCTTCTTATGACATGAATTATCTGAATTAGGCCCACAAAATTATACCTACGGAAGAGCTGCTTCTATGAAGGAACTTTGAATGTCTCTGAACTTCCGAGAGTTAGCTTTAACGCTGGACCAGAGCTAGCTAGATTGAGATTCCACCCTTTTTTCACCCACTCAAAAGACAACCAAAAGTTTGTTGAATTCCCAATGTGTTATCCCTCTGCTTTCAACCATCAAGCACAACCAAATTCCAATGGAAAATATATAGGATTTTTGGATTAGTTGTCACCTAAATGTGTTATCACTGCGCTTTCAACCATTTAAAAGCACACCAAAGTACAAATGGGAATTCAATGTCAGATATTTAGTTTATTTAAATACAACAACTTAATGTGTTATCACTGTGCTTGATCTAATAGCACAACCAAATAACCTGGATTGCAGTTAGTTGAGATTACGTTAAAGTACATGGTGCAAGGGATCAATGCCGTTTGAGATTTTGTGCAGACCTGAGACCCTGAATGCTTTCTACGATTACATAAGAATACATTTATTGTTACAGTAACCTCAAAATGTGTCCATGGATGTGTTACTAATTTTATGGTTGAAATACTGTTACATTAGTTTGTAAGATAGCCTTAACATTAGGCTATTTACTGTCTTGTAAAAGTAATATTGAATTGTGTTTGGTTGACAACGCAACCAAATATCAACATTTAAAGGAGGTGTACGGTATCTACTGCTTGGATAGTTCCATCTGAGCCACTGGCTTAATCCTATTATTTAACATCTCAAACAAAAATAAAAGTTAAAGATTAGGATTAAATCAAATCAAACTGTATTTAAAATTAGCTCCTATTTAAAATGTAGTCCTATTCTTTAACTTTGAGTTTTCATTGAGATGGAGACGTGAATCCTACATATCAATCAATACATTTTTTATAAAGCCCTTTTTACATCAGCCAATGTCACAATGTGCTATACAGGGTTAAATAATAATAATCACAGTGGTTGTGATTATTCAGCACCTCAGGAGTAAATTGGAGTCAGTTGGCTTTTCATAGCATTCAGAGTTAGAGACAGCAGGTGGGTAGAGAGAGAGTCGAAAATAGCAGGTCCGGGACAAGGTAGCACGTCCGGCGAACAGGTCAGGGTTCCATAGCCGCAGGCAGAACAGTTGAAACTGGAGCAGCAGCACGACCAGGTAGACTGGGGACAGCAAGGAGTCATCAGGCCAGGTAGTCCTGAGGCATGATCCTAGGGCTCAGGTCCTCCGAGAGAAGAGAGAAAGAGAGAGAGAATTAGAAGGAGCATACTTAAATTCACACAGGACACCGGATAAGACAGGAGAAATACTCCAGATATAACAGACTGACCCAAGCCCACCAACACATAAACTATTGCAGCATAAATAATGGAGGCCAAGACAGTAGGGGTCGGGAGACACTGTGGCCACGTCCGATAGATACCCCCGGACAGGGCCAACCAAGTAGGATATAACCTCACCCACTTTGCCAAAGCACAGCCCCCACACCACTAGAGGGATATCTTCAAACCACCAACTTACTACCCTGAGACAAGGCCGAGTATAGCCCACGAAGATCTCCCCCACGGCACGAACCCGAGGGGGGCGCCAACCCGGACAGGAAGATCACGTCAGTGACTCAACCCACTCAAGTGACGCACCCCTCCTAGGGACAGCATGGAAGAGCACCAGTAAGCCAGTGACTCAGCCCCCTTAAATAGGGTTAGAGGCAGAGAATCCCAAGTTAATAGGCTTTTTATCGTATTGTAAAAGTGATATGGAATTGTGTTTGATTGTCAACTCAACCAAATATCAACTTTCGAAGGAGATATATCTTCTGCATGGATAGCTCCATCTGTGCCACTGAGTCTGGCTTTAATTCCAGTCTGTCTACAAATTAATAATTTTTATTTTGGATTCACGTCTCCATTTCAACCAAAAAGCAAAGTTAAAGAATATGACTAAATCAAATAAATGCAAACTTTAAATACAGTTTGATTTAATTTAATCATATTCGTTAACTTGTATTTTTTGTTTGAGATGGAGACGTGAATCCAACATATTTATTATTAACTTGTAGATTCCATTTGAAAGGCCCAAATAGCATCATTATGATTGATAAAGTAGGGTTCCATTTCATCTGCACTGTTGAACCTACAGTACTATTTGGAATGACTTCGATAGCAACAGTGAATCTATTAAGTAGAGATTTCTCCCAATTTTTTGTCATGATAGTACACTACATTGGTAATAGTCAGTGACAAATATCAAAGCTAAGCAGCACTGGGCTTGGTTAAAACTCTGGATGGGAGACCAAATGAATAGATGTAGATAGATCAAATCTCCAGTAAGATGTTTCAAATGTACAAATTCAATATATTTTATACAAGGTTTGTCTATGTTGAAAATGGGTTATGATGACATAATCCTATGGTTGAAATTTGACCCTCAAAACAACAGTTTACTACGTTGATGACTTTCTTTGAATCCAATATATTTTCCAAGTAGATTCCACATCACAATACGTTGACAAATGACAATGAAACAACGTTAATTTAACCAGTTTGTTCCCAGTGGGTAGTTACAGTGCATTCGGAAAGTATTCAGACCCCTTCCCTTTTTCCACATTTTGTTACGTTACAGCCTTATTCTAAAATAGATTAAATAAAAACATTTCTTCATTAATCTACATACAATAACCTATAGTGACAAAGCGAAAACAGGTTTTTGGAAATTTAGCAAATTTATTAAAAATAAAAACCTGAAATACCCTGTTTACATAACTGTTCAGACCCTTTGCTATGAGACTCGCAGTTCAGCTCAGGTGCATCCTGTTTCCATTGATCATCCCTACAACTTGATTTGAGTCCACCTGTGGTAAATTCAATTGATTGAACATGATTTGGAAAGACACACACCTGTCTATATAAGGTCCCACAGTTGAAAGTGCATGTCAGAGCAAAAACCAAGCCATGAGGTCGAAGGAATTATCCGTAGAGCTCCGAGACAGGGTTGTGTTGAGGCACAGATCTAGGGCATTTCTGCAGCATTGAAGGTCCCCAAGAATGCAGTGGCCTCCATCATTCTTAAATGGAAGAAGTTTGGAACCACAAGACTCTTCCTAGAGTTGGCCGCCCGGCGAAACTGAGCAATCGGGGGAGAAGGGCCTTGGTCAGGGAGGTGACCAAGAACCCGATGGTCACTCTGACAGAGCTCCAGAGTTCCTCTGTGGAGATGGGAGAACCTTCCAGGAGGACAACCATCTCTGCAGCACTCCACCAATCAGGCCTTTATGGTAGAGTGGCCAGATGGAAGCCACTCCTCAAAAAAAGGCACATGACAGCCCTTTTGGAGTTTGCCAAAATGCACCTAAAGGACTCCCAGACCATGAGAAACAAGATTCTCAGGTCTGATGAAACCAAGATTGAACTCTTAGGCCTGAAAGCCAAGCGTCACTTTTGGAGGAAACCTTGCACCATCCCTACGGTGAAGCATGGTGGTGGCAGCATCTGGGAGACTAGTCAGGATAGAGGGAAAGATGAATGGAGCAAAGTACAGAGAGGCCCTTGATGAACACATGCTCCAGTGCGCTCGGGACCTCAGACTGGGGCGAAGGTTCACCTTCCAACAGGACAACGACCCTTAGCACACAGTCAAGACAACTCATGAGTTGCTTCAGGACAAGTCTCTGAATGTCCTTGAGTGGCCCAGCCAGAGCCCGGACTTGAACCCGATCGAACATCTCTGGAGAGACCTGAAAATAGCTGTGCAGCGACGCTCCCCATCCAACCTGACAGAGCTTGAAAGGATCTGTAGAGAAGAATGGGAGAAACTCCCCAAATACAGTTGTGCCAAGCTTGTAGCATCATACCCAAGAAGACTCAAAGGCTGTATTCGCTGCCAAAGGTGATTCAACAAAGTACTGGGTAAAGGTTCTGAATACTATGTAAATGTGATATTTCAGTTTAAAAAATTTAATACATTTGCAAAAATATATATTAAAAAACTGTTTTTGCTTTGTCATTATGAGGTATTGTGTGTAGATTAGTGAGGGAAAAAACCGATTTAATCAATTTTAGAATAAGGCTGTAACGTAACAAAATGTGGAAAAGGTCAAAGGGTCTGAATACTTTCCAAATGCACTGTATGTTATGTGGGTGGACTGACAGCCTGAGTCAGTCCACCCACATACCCTCACACTCGCACCCCTTCCACCTCACTCGGTTAGAATTACAGCACACTGACAGATACTAAAGTGGCTATGTGTCTCTATCTGAAGCGAACACAACAGGGAGGGCAGGGTGACAAAGAATTCCATGTCACAACGGTGCAAGAGAGAAAGAGAGAGATGTAATAGAAACAGAAGGTTTTGTTGTGTCTTATTTTGTGAGCTGCAAGTCTGGTCTGGAGCGGACTGCGTTTCATCCTCCGCCTGTCAGTTCTCATGGAATTTTCCCCAAGCCTGCGCCAATATAACTTTAAGCATTTTTCCAAACTCTATTTAGCAAGCTAGGGAGCTCGTAGAGAGAGGGCTCTGCAGCTCAACCTCTCCCACAGAAGTTCCATATGGACGACACGTGGAGTGAGATCTGCCAGAAGCAGCTGGTAGCACTTTAGGAGTTCAGGCTCCCTACAATTTCATTCTAAATGCGTAATACACCTGCTGTTTATATTCCCTGTTCAGATCTGCTACAAGCCAATATAAAGTACATGGCAAAATGCAGTGATAATAGAGTAATGATTGGGATCATTAGCACATGCTGCAGGGTCTTTGAAGCTGGTATAAAATGGTGTCATTGTTACGAAGTATGAAGAGCTCAGAAGCAGAATACTTTAACAATGAAGTGAAAAGGTTTTCATCTGAATGCTATGCTACATTAAATGAATATAACTTGCCACATTTTAATCTGTTCTAGTGGTTTATATGATTATAACCGTGAGTTATTTTGGTGTTGAAGATACTTGAAGATATTTTGGTGTTGAAGATACTTTCTTTTGTAAAGGATCTGTACTTTGTTACACACTTAACCGTATGTGTGTCAGCTCATGGGCCTGGCCGTGTACAACAGCATCACCCTGGACATCCGCTTCCCTCCCTGTGTCTACAAGAAGCTTCTGACCCCGCCCGTGGTGCCGTGTGACCCCGATACCCCCGTTGGCATGGCAACCCTCACCCTGGACGACCTGCAGCAGGTCATGCCTGTATGTACACGACACAAGCTGTGACTCAGCTCTCTTAGTTACCCTCTCTCACTGGCATTCTTTCCCATTACACTGCACTCTTCTCGTAAGGATCACAAGTACAATAATATTGCTTGCAGTGGTAATAAACCATGGGGAAGTAATATTTGTTTACTTGCAAAGTACTCCGCTTTTCAATAATAATAATGTATATAATCAAATGAATGGATGTGATGCTTATGAGAGTACTGGACTGTTTTAGAAAGGTTTACATTGTCTCTGAAGGGTTTAGTGTTGATCTGTATATGAATATGGCCCACTGGGCAAACACTGGTTGAATCAATGTTGTTTCTACGTCATTTCAATGAAGTGACGTTGAACCAACATGGAATAGACGTTGAATTGACGTCTGTGCCTAGTGGGTGATGTATGGTTGCTAGACTAAGATGTTATATAGACTGTGTTAGTTAAAAATACTTTGTTAGAATTAACTGCAATATGCCATTGTTCCTACTTATAGCTAAATGTACAGGAATACATGCAATACGCATTAATATTCTGCAATTGCCATCAAAGTTATGTTTTGTTGTTATAATATTTCCTTATATAATCCTGTATTTCCTCAAAATATGTTGATTTTTCATTTGCTAGTCAGTGATTGAAGCCTTGACATTTTCCAATATTCACCAGCAGAGGGCTGTCAAGCCCAACTTTTGCACATTGCCACTTGCATGTTTGAACTCCACAAACTCAAAAGAACAAACCAAATCTATATTAATCATATAAAAATGTTTTATGCACATACAATACATTACTGTCACTAAGACTAGTATTTACCTGCTTTTGGTGTAATTGTATAGCTTTTTATGAAGTATGCATCTCATTGCGCTGCGTTTTGTCGAGTCAGCCTTGCTGAGGCCAGATGTTGGTTTTTACTTGGCAGCTGGCCTTCTCTTTGCTTACATAACGGGCTCTGGGCGTTTATTTGCTCCCTGTTGAATACATTTTCCTAAATTGGTGGAGGACAGGGAAAAAGCTACTGCAAGTTCTTTAAAAAGACATGCTAATAGTGCCCAGCACTGACGTCAAAAACATGCAATTGTTCTTCAAATGATTTTGCATTGTAAAATGTACTTCATTTTATGAGGTATGGATTGGAAAAGCATAATCGCAGTGATGTCATGTAAAATACATACAGCATACAATGGCTATTTTGTTTCCTCAGTACGCTTTCTAGATTGTGTAGTGGCAAAGGCTTTACATGATTTTCTTGTTGTTTTGTCTTACAATGCCATTATAGTAATTCAGTAAAGTCAGTCATTAGATATCAATAATAAAATGAAGTCAGATTTTCCTCCATGAAACATTCAATGAACATGGTGTACTGTGCTGCATAGGGCAGACGTTCTCACCGTGGCAACTTTCAAATGGCAATTTGTTTTCCTCTTAGTTTTTTTCCTATTAGTCCTTCACAGATTTAGAAGAAGACATATACTTCATAAAGACTGGTTGCAATCTACAGTACCAGTCAAAAGTTTGGACAAATCTACTCATTCAAGGGTTTTTCTTTATTTTTACGGTTTTCTACATTGTAGAATAATAGTGAAGACATCACAACTATAAAATAACACATATGGAATCATGTAGTAACCAAAGAAGTGTTAAACAAATCAAAAATTATTTTAGATTTTAGATTCTTCAAAATAGCCACCCGTTGCCTTGAAGACAGCTTTGCACACTCAAAGCTTCACCTGGAATGCTTTTCCAACAGTCTTGAAGGAGTTCCCACATATGCTGAGCACTTGTTGGCTGCTTTCCCTTCAACTGCGGTCCAAGTCATTCCAAACCATCTCAATTGGGTTGAGGTTGGGTGATTGGGGAGACCAGGTCATCTGATGCAGCACTCCATCACTGTCCTTCTTGGTCAAATAGCCCTTACACAGCCTGGAGGTGTGTTGTGTAATTGTCCTGTTGAAAAACAAATTATAGTCCCACTAAGCACAAACCAGATGGGATGGCGTATCGCTGCAGAATGCTGTGGTAGCCATGTTGGTTAAGTGTGCACCCCACACCATCACACCTCCTATTCCATGCCTCACAGTGGGAAACACCTACTCTGCGTCTCATTTGGACTCAGATTCCACCAACCTAATGTCTATTGCTTGTGTTTCTTGGCCCAAGCAAGTCTCTTCTTTTTATTGGTGTCCTTTAGTAGTGGTTTATTTGCAACAATACTCTGCAGCAGAGGTAATTCTGGGTCTTCATTTCCTGTGGTGTTCCTCATGCGAGCCAGTTTCATCATAGCACTTGATAGTTTTTGCGAATGCACTTGAAGAAACATTCAAAGTTCTTAAAATGTTCCGGATTGACTGACCTTCATGTCTTAAATTAATGATGGACTGTCGTTTCTCTTTACTTATTTGAGCTGTTCTTGCCATAATATGGACTTGGTCTTTTACCATATATGGACTTGGTCTTTTACCAAATAGGGCTTTCTTCTGTATACCAACCCTACCTTGTCACAACACAACTGATTGGCTCACAAATTAACTTTTAACAATACTTTTTTTGGTTACTACATGATTCCATATGTGTTATTTCATAGTTTTGATGTCTTCACTATTATTCTACAATGTAGAAAATAGTAAAAATAAAGGAGGAAGGAGTAGGTTTGTCCAAACTTTTCACTGGTACTGTATATAAAAAGCATTGCTTATAGATTTAGTCTTGTGTTTCAGGATCTTGCTCATGGGCTGGCAGAACTTCTCAGCTATGAAGGAAACGTGGAGGAGGACTTCTGCACAACTTTTCAGGTTGGGAAAACACACTCATTGTTGTTCACAATAACACTTGTGAAACATAATATCTTTGACGTCACCATAATCAATACTGTTAGAGCACAAGGGAAGCGCTCCACTAATGTGATGATCATTTTAGGTGTCGCAGGAAGAACTAGGTGTGATCAAGTCCTACAATCTGAAACCAGGAGGAGATAAGATTCCTGTTACCAACCAGAACAGGAAGGGTAAGTGAGGAGTAGACAGACTGCCAAAGACCAGAGAAAAGACAACTGTCCTGTAGTAGCATGTGATATCTAACAGTGCCTTTCAGACTATGTGGCATTTGTTTGTTCTCTCATAGTTGAATGATTGTTTGATTATTCTTGTCTTTGCAGAGTATGTACAGCTGTATGTAGATTTCCTGCTGAATAAGTCCATTTACAGGCAGTTTGCTGCCTTCTTCTATGGCTTCCACAGTGTGTGTGCCTCCGACGCTTTGTTGGTAAGAATATCAAGACTTTTACTATCAAAGTGAATTAATAAATTAATTCTAATTGGTGTGACCAACTGAAGAAAAACATTATGAATTCCAACTTTCATTATAGGTTTTTGGAATAAAGTATATCACTATCACTGAGAATTCAGAGGACATCATTTCAGTGTCAGCTGGTCCTGTTTGAAGTGTCAGGAGCCAAGAGTTTAGTCAACTCCTATAGAAACTTTTCTGATTAGGCAGCATCGTGATCGTGAGGCCCGGAGAGGCAACGAGGAGTGCAGAATTGGAAGCTCAACTGTGAGTGCGTGCATGTGTGTGAGTGAGTCTAGTGTTCCTCGCTGCCTGTTCACAGAGGCTCCCCACCCCCTCTCTTGGCACAGGCCTCCTAACGGGGGTGTTGTGTGTGTGTGTGTGCGTGCGTGCTCTGTCTCCACTTAGTGACCAGAGCTCTTTGGGCCAAAAGGGGGAGGCTCGTATGAGTGGCCTATTTAAAGAGTACGTAGGGAACCACAGTGGCAGGGTTGACGTCCACCATGAATATCAATCAGACAGACCACAAATCTGCAGTTTTCATGCAGAACCAGCCCAGCTTTAGGGTTAGATTTGCATGGTTTAACATGGGAGGATCTGGATCACTCTGGTCGTTGTCAGTTGGTTTCCCAATAGTTCCTTAACTGTTGCTAGGCTCTGTGAACCCTGTGAGTATCCTCACTGATCTGCTGACAGAAGCCTATCAGCATACTGTGTAACTAGCAAGGAGTGAAATACAGGTAACTGCCAAAATAAAGGAAACGCCAACATAAGGCGTCTTAATAGGGCATTAGGCCACCACGAGCCAGAACAGCTTCAATGCACCTTGGAATAGTTTCTACAAGTGTTTGGACCTCTATTGGAAGGGTGAGACACCATTCTTCCATGAGAAATTCCATCATTTGGTGTTTGTTGGTGGTGGAAAACACTGTCTCAGGCACCGCTCCAGAATCTCCCATAAGTGTTCAATTGGGATGAGATCTGGTGACTGAGACGGCCATGACATATGGCTTACATCGGCCATGGCATATGCGTCAGCAAAAAAATAAACATCCCTTTTTCAGAACCCTGTCTTTCAAAGATAATTCGTAAAAATCCAAATAACTTCACAGATCTTCATTGTAAAGGGTTTAAACACTGTTTCCCATGCTACTTGTTCAATGAACAATAAACAATTAATGAACATGCACCTGTGGAACGGTCATTAAGACACTAACAGTTTACAGACGGTAGGCAATTAAGGTCACAGTTATGAAAACTTAGGACACTAAAGAGGCCTTTCTACTGACTCTGAAAAACACCAAAAGAAAGATGCCCAGGGTCCCTGCTCATCTGCATGAACATGCCTTAGGCATGCTGCAAGGAGGCATGAGGACTGCAGATGTGGCCAGGGAAATATATTGCAATGTCCGTACTGTGAGACGCCGAAGACAGCGCTACAGGGAGACAGGACGGACAGCTGATCATCCTCGCAGTGGCAGACCACGTGTAACAACACCTGCACAGGATCGGTACATCCGAACATCACACCTGCAGGACAGGTACAGGATGGCAACAACAACTGCCCGAGTTACACCAGGAACGCATAATCCCTCCATCAGTGCTCAGATTGTCCGCAATAAGCTGAGAGAAGTTGGACTGAGGGCTTGTAGGCCTGTTGTAAGGCAGGTCCTCACCAGAAATCACCGGCAACAACGTCGATCTGTGGGCACAAACCCACCATCGCTGGACCAGACAGGACTGGCAAAAAGTGCTCTTCACTGACGCGGTTTTGTCTCACCAGGGGTGATTCGTGGTCGGATTCGTGTTTATCGTCGAAGGAATGAGCGTTACACCGAGGCCTGTACTCTGGAGCGGGATTGATTTGGAGGTGAAGGGTCCGTCATGGTCTGGGGCGGTGTGTCACAGCATCATCGGACTGAGCTTGTTGTCATTGCAGGCAATCTCAACGCTGTGCGTTACAGGGAAGACATCCTCCTCCCTCATGTGGTACCCTTCCTGCAGGCTCACCCTGACATGACCCTCCACCATGACAATGCCACCAGCTATACTGCTCATTCTGTGTGTGATTTCCTGCAAGACAGGAATGTCAGTGTTCTGCCATGGCTAGCGAAGAGCCCTGATCTCAATCTCATTGAGCACGTCTGGGACCTGTTGGATCGGAGGGTGAGGGCTAGGGCCATTTCCCCCAGAAATGTACGGGAACTTTGCATGTGCCTTGGTGGAAGACTGGGTAACATCTCACAGCAAGAACTGGCAAATCTGGTGCAGTCCATGAGGAGGAGATGCACTGCAGTACTTAATGCAGCTGGTGGCCACACTGATTTTGACCCCAGCTGTTTTCAGGGACACATTATTCCATTTCTGTTAGTCACATGTCTGTGGAACTTGTTCAGTTTATGTCTCAGTTGTTGAATCTTGTTATGTTCATACAAATATTTACACATGTTAAGTTTGCTGAAAATAAACGCAGTTGACAGTGAGAGGACGTCTCTTTTTTTGCCTGGTTTATATGATTTTTTTACCCCTTTTTCTCCCCAATTTCGTAGTATCCAATTGGTAGTTACACTCTTGTCTCATCGCTGCAACTCCCGTACGGACTCGGGAGAGGCGATGGTCGAGAGCCATGCGTCCTACGATACACGACCCAACCAAACCGCACTGCTTTTGTATCCCTTATTTACTCAAGTGTTTCCATTATTTTGGCAGTTACCTGTACTACATCAACCATCCTTAATAGGCAAACCATGGTCCATATCTGGACCCAGAACGGCGTTAATATGGACCGAAGGTGACATATGCACAATTAAGATATGCCAAAATGTTAAGAATTGCAGGAAATAAGTTTTAAAACTGCAACAATTTCTCTCCACCAACAAGAGTTGTGTGTGAACAGTTTGTCGTGGACAGTGCCTGTGTTGAGGTAGGGGTTTATTACTACACTGATAGATGGCAATGTACATCTGGACCTTTGCCACCTAGGAAATGTGTGTGAATTGACCCTTTCTAATAGTATTTGAGTACCCCTGGACTACACCAAGTAATCAATCAATTAAAATTGACACGATTAAAATAGACTGGGGTACTGCAATTAACTGTGTGTAGTGAACTGTCAGATGAGCTGACAGCAGTAAGCTCAGGGATGGACATTTCCCTCGTTGTTTTATTGCTGTCAATAGTATCTGTCTGGACAAGGAGTCTGCTGTACAAATATTTGACTGTTCAATTATCTGTTTGGTGTACGTGTCAGTGAATGCCAGAGTTGGTATTTACTGTTAATTAATTAATTAACCTAACTCCTTTTCCCTTTGCAGCAATTGTAGCATGCTGATTCATCCTTTTTGGATACTGTAGATAGAAAAGAAACACAAAAATAGAAATCTAGTATGCATGTACCAGCAATATCATTTTCAACAGGATCAACCCCTCCAAAAATATCCATCAATTATAATCCACATAATAATTCACATTTCCTGTTGCTGCTGGATTATTTCCCTGCTGCAGCAAACCTTGTCAAATTAATATCCTACATTTGTATTAGTCCACTCAGTTCTTGCAAATCAGGAGATTTTCCCTCTTTGCTTTCCAAGGCAGTGCATGCGCCTATAAACAGGCTCGTACTATACATGTATGTTCATGCTGGTCAATGATAGTGTGACAGTGGGATAGAAGCATGTAATGTACATGTAGGAAAAGTCAGCTATAGCTCCCCCACGCCAGTGAAAGCAATCGTCTTTCAAACCAGCTCATTGTGACAGTTACGCAACAGTTGTCTACGCTCTCATTGGTTATGCAACGCTGCTTTGACAGTTATAACTCACCAGCTGCCTGGTGGGGTGAGGGAAGAGGGGGTGTGGCAGACAAGGTTTGAACTGTCCCAGATTCTTCAGTAACTCTATATCCCAGCTGGAACTTGCCATTGGCTTGGCTTGCTCTAACTAGTCACCGGGTTGTATTTCTGTTTGCACTCCGTGGTCACGGTGAAACTCGGATGCTGTGAGGTGGTTGTGCAGACCGTGCACTGCCTGACACAGACGTCTGGGTGTGTTTTGATAAGGTGGAGTCACAGATATGAAGAATGCATGGGAGTGAATGTGGTCAAGGACCGAGTGATACAGAGAAAATGCAACTATGTCAAATAGGGTTTGCAAAATGAGGCCAAATGTATCAAGTTAGCAACAGATTGGATACTGTATCTGATAAATACAGTTTAGACAGTGTGTGACACAATGATCCATGCATATGGCATGCTGATCATGCACCCCATGCCCTTACTATGACACTGTACCATAATCATTGATTGCTCTGTTTAAGCGCACATTTTGTGCAGCACTAGTGCAATGAACAGGGATTCATGATTCAGACTACCATTGATCGTAACTAATTGTCTTGTGTCATGCAGTAGGTTAGTTTTAAAGGGCAACTCCACTTCCTGATTTAGCTTCTTTTTTGGGGGGTTCATTAAGAAATGCTAGCAATTAGCTTCAGCCGGCTGGTGTGCGACTGTGGCAAAGTCGGTTTGACTTTGGATAGCCTAGCTCTGGGGCTAGTTAGGGACCGTCAACACAATGTAAATGAGACAATATTTTCATGTTGCACACCTTTTAGTTTTCTCATGAAATGCTTTCAATATTTGTATTTGAATTTCTACAATGTATAATTAGTTTGAGGTTTTAAGTCATTGAAATTTGGAGCTATTGGAATTTTTACGTATTGTCCAATGTACATTGTGTAATTTTACAGATAGTCGCTAACCAGCCCTACAGGGATATCCAAAGTCAACCCAAATTAACCACAAGCATTACAATCGGGTTGCGTGCAGCTGTAGTCCGAATTGATGATTACTTGTGTGCTGCCAGCTGTGGTTATGTGGGTAGGATTGAAACAAACTCAAATTTACTGCTAGGATGCAGTAATGACTACAAGTCTCACCAAACTCAGTTTTTGATTAGAGTGGCTGACCAAAATGATCCTATTTCCACTTTGTAGTCAATTTTGACAGTAGAATAAATATTTCTGACACATATTGTTGCCACGTAGGCTGTTTTCTAAATGAGAAGTTGCTCTTTAATGGACAAAATTCCATCCCATTGGGCACATACTAGTTGAATCAACGTTGTTTCCACGCCATTTCAATTAAATTATGTTGAACCAATGTGAAATAGACATTGAATTGACGTCTGTTCCTAGTAGGATGGTAGTGATTGGTTGGCTTGTGAAATCCTGTAGTTTCACTGGAATCCCAGGTGTCCTGTATTTTCATATCCTGTAGTTTTACTTGTCAGACTACCATGATATTGATTCCTTGTCTTGTCCCTCTTGTTTTAGTTGCTGAGGCCAGAGGAGGTGGAGATCCTGGTGTGTGGTAGTCCCAACCTGGACATGAGCTCTCTGCAGAAGGCAGCCCAGTATGAGGGCTACAGCAAGACTGACCCCACCATCAGGTACTGTAAACCAATCATCATATCATTCATTTTGTAAAAAGGCCTGATATTAAAGCCATTATCCTGAGTTTCTAAATGACCATTGAACAGTAGGAAATATCCCAGATGGTGCATTTAACGCAGGGATGGGCCGCGACCTCAACCCCATCGAACACCTTTGGGATGAATTGGAGCGCCGATCGCCAGCTAGGCCTTCCATTCAGCCACAAGAGCATTAGTGAGGTCGGGCACGGATGTTGGGCGATTAGGCCTAGCTCGCAGTCGACATTCCAATTCATCCTAAAGATGTTCAATGGGGTTGAGGTCAGGGCTCTGTGCAGGCCAGTCAAGTTCATCCATAACGATCGCCACAAACCATTTCTGTATGGACCTCGCATTGTGCACGGGGGCATTGTCATGCTGAAACAGGAAAGAGCCTTCCCCAAACTGTTGCCACAAAATTGGAGGCACAGAATCGTCTAGAATGTCATTGTATGCTGTAGCGTTAAGATTTCCCTTCACTGGAACTTAGGGGCCTAGCACAAACCATGAAAAACAGCTCAGACCATTTTTCCTCCTCCACCAATTTTTACAGTTGGCATTATGCATTCGGGCAGGTAGCGTTTTCCTGGCATCCGCCAAACCTAGATTCGTCCATCGGACTGCCAGATGGTGAAGCGTGATTCATTACTCCAGAAAATGTGTTTCCACTGCTCCAGAGTCCAATGGCGGTGAGCTTTACACCACTCCAGCTGACGCTTGGCATTGCGCATGGTGACCTTAGGCTTGTGTGTGGTTGCTCGGCCATGGAAACCCATTTCATGACGCTCCCGACGAACAGTTATTGTGCTGACGTTGCTTCCAGAGGCAGTTTGGAACTCGCTAGTGAGTGTTGCAACTGATGACAGACAATTTTTACGCGCTACGCCAGGTCCCGTTCTGTGAGCTTGTGTGGTCTACCACTTTGTGGCTGAGCCGTTGTTGCTCCTAGCCGTTTCCACTTCACAATAACAGCACTACAGTTGACTGGGGCAGCTCTAGCAGTGCAGAAATTTGACATACTGACTTGTTGGAAAGGTGGCAACCTATGACGGTGCCATGTTGAAAGTCACTGAGCTCTTCTGTAAAGCCTTTCTACTGCCAATGTTTTTTTATGGAGATTGCATGCCTGTGTGCTCGATTTTATACACCTGTCAGCAACAGGTGTTTCTGAAATAGCCGAATCCACTTGTTTGAAGGGGTGTTCACATACTTTTGTATATATAGGGTATACACTGCATTCGGAAAGTATTCACACCCCTTGACTTTTTCCACATTTTATTACGTTAACCTTATTCTAAAATTAATTCAATATTTATTTTTTCTCATCAATCTATACACAATACCCCATAATGACAAAGCGAAAACAGATTTTTAGACATTTTTGCACACGTAATACAAAATTAATAACATAAATACCTTATTTACATAGGTATTCAGATTCTTTGCTATGAGACTCAAAATTGAGCTCAGGTGCATCCTGTTTCCATTGATCATGTTTCTACAACTTGATTGGAGTCCACCTGTAGTAAATTCAATTGATTGGACATGATTTGGAAAGGGAAACACCTGTCTATATAAGGTCCCACAGTTGACAGTGCATATCAGAGCGAAAACCAAGCCATGAAGTCGAAAGGAATTGTCCGTAGACCTCCGAGACAGGACTGTGTCAAGGCACAGATCTGGGAAGGGTACTAAAAAATGTCTGCAACATTGAAGGTCCCCAAGAACGCAGTGGCCTGCATCATTCTTCAATGGAAGAAGTTTGCAACCACCAAGACTCTTCCGAGAGCTGGCCACTTGGCCAAACTGAGCAATCGGGGGAGAAGGGCCTGGGTCAGGAAGGTGACCAAGAATCCGTATACTGGAAAAAAAATATAAATGCAACATGAAACAATGTCAACGATTTTACTGAGTTATAGTTCATATGAGGAAATTGTTCAATAAAAAGAAATAAATTAGACCCTTATCTATGGATTTCACACGACTAAGAGGGCATAGGCCCACCCACTTGTGAGCCAGGACCACCCACTGGGAACCAGGCCCAGGTCTCAGATGATCCCGTAGGTGAAAAAGACGGATGTGGAAGCCCTTGGCTGGCATGGTAACACGTGGTCTGCGGTTGTGAGGCCAGTTAGACATACTGCCAAGTTCTCTAAAAAGACATCAGAGGTGGCTTATGGTATAGAATTTATTATTACATTTTCTGGCAACAGCTCTGGTGGACATTCCTGCAGTCAGCATGCCAATTGCAAGCTCACTCAAAACTTCTGTGGCATTGTTTTGTGTGACAAAACTGCACATTTTAGAGTGCCCTTTTATTGTCCCCAGCACAAGGTGCACCTGTGTAATGATCATGCCGTTTAATCAGCTTACTGATATACCACACCTGTCAGGTGGATGGATTATCATGGCAAAGGAGAAATACTCAATAACAGGGATTTAAACAAATTTGTGCACAAAATTTGAGAGAAATAAGCTTTTTGTGAGTATGGAACATTTCAGGGATCTTTTTTTAAGCTCATGAAACATGATGCTAACACTTCACATGTTGCGTTTATATTTTTGTATATATATATATACAGTTGAAGTCAGAAGTGTACATACACTTAGGTTGGAAACATTAAAACTCATTTTTCAACCACTCCACACATTTCTTGTTAACAAACTATAGTTTTGGCAAGTCGGTTAGGACATCTACTTTGTGCATGACACAAGTACCTTTTCCAACAATTGTTTACAGACAGATTATTTCACTTATAATTCACTGTATCACAATTCCAGTGGGTCAGAAGTTTACATACACTAAGTTGACTGTGCCTACTGTCCTACCTTCAAACTCAGTGCCTCTTTGCTTGACATCATGGGAAAATCAAAAGAAATCAGCCAAGACCTCAGAAAAATTATTGTAGACCTTCGCAAGTCTGGTTCATCCTTGGGAGCAATTTCCAAACGCCTGAAGGTAACACGTTCATCTGCAAACAATAGTACGCAAGTATAAACACCATGGGACCACGCAGCCGTCATACCTCTCAGGAAGGAGACGCGTTCTGTCTCCTAGAGATGAATGTACTTTGGTGCGAAAAGTTCAAATCAATCCCAGAACAACAGCAAAGGACCTTGTGAAGATGCTGGAGGAAACAGGTACAAAATTATCTATATCCACAGTAAAACGAGTCCTATATCGACATAACCTGAAAGGCCGCTCAGCAAGGAAGAAGCCACTGCTCCAAAACCGCCATTAAAAAAGCCAGACTACGGTTTGCAACTGGGGGACTGGTGGGGGTGGGGTCTCAGATGGTTAAGGGGCAGCTCTTGGGGAACTGTGGGGTGAGGTCTTGGAGGGCTGGTGGCCTGGCGGTTGGGAGCTTGGGCCGGTGGTTGATGGATTGCTGGTTCGGGTCCCCGTTTTTGACCTTGTGGGAGTTCTGTCGACGTGCCCTTGTGTTGACCCTGGTTGCTCCTGTGTGTCGATCTGGATGATCTGTTAGATGACTAATGTGATGTAGTTGTTGAGCAGCTTCACTGCAAGTATTTTGGATGTTTTAATATTCAATGGAAAAAATATTTAAAAAAAATACTTTCTGAAGGTAATGCATCTAATGAGTTAAATTGTCTGTCTCTGTGGTCAGGGCATTCTGGGACGTGGTGCTGGCCTTCCCTCTGGAGCTCCAGAAGAAGCTGCTCCATTTCTCAACAGGAAGTGACCGTGTCCCCGTGGGAGGAATGGCCGACCTCAACTTCAAGATCTCCAAGATTGATGCATCCACCGACTGGTGAGATACTGCAGATGTCCTCACTGTATTCTTTCTTATTAATTGTAAACATTTTGAAAAGTACTAAAAGCAGACCTCCTTTAATCAGTTGCTATTGTCACATTTGATTTATATAGAACAGCAACTTTGAACAAACGTGAATTCATCATTTACCTTTTCTTCCTCTCCAGGTTGCCTATATCTCACACATGTTTCAACCAGATCTGCCTGCCAACATACAAAAATAAAAAAGAACTGAAGCAGAAGTTAACTATTGCCATTTCAAACGCAGAAGGGTTTGGACTGGAGTGAACTCTGATCTACAAACCACAATGGTGAAACTGTCATTTATCTTGTTTTGTGGTCAGTAGGGTGTGTACATTTGGATATGTTCAGACATGCTATTGGTATACCAGTAAGCTCTCCGCTTCAAATGTTCTTAGCAATTAACTTAACCAATCTGTTTGTATAGAAATATGAGTGAAACGTTATATTACAGGTAAAGCTTTCAGAGCACTTGTGTTTGTGCTCTAAATACCTTTGCCTTTTGGAAATCAAAATGGACATGGAAAAGGTTCTGCCCAGTCCAGTAACAATGAAGTAGTAAGGGGTTGAATGTAGGTTAGATCCGGGCTGTTTTGGACTGTGATAAAATATCTAGAAGGCATGTCAGTACTGAGGTGTAGGTTCTTTGTGACAGAGCCCATCTCTCTTCCTGAACAGAGTCCCTGTACTCTCTGTCTTTGACGAAGGCCTTTTCAGGCTTAAGATTGAACTCATTCTGAGACTGTTGGTAAATTATGAACACAGAGATTGTCTCCTTGGTATTTATACTAATATATTTTGTTGTCAGAGGTCTCAGTGATTTTAAAACATTTGGAAGAAGTTCCTGTTATGTTATTTGTGAGCAGACTTTGTAGACGATCCTTTCAGGATGTTTTAATGTAGAGCCTGAAAGGAAATCAAGCTTCAATAGGGTTTTATCATGTTACAGTAGTTGTGCTGGTTTATGACCATTGTTAATGTGAGAACTTTGGGTATACCTCTTTTGCTCCCCAATTGTCGGTGATGCCTCTCGATACAGATTACGTCTTATGGATACGCTTGGTACATTTGGCATATTGTATGGAAAGGTATGAAATGGTAACGAAACAGCAATAGGATCATGATTGATATCAAGGCAAATAAGAGTTCTATGGACCTCACACACCTGCAGGTTAGAATGATGAAACGGGTGTATGACTTGTACAGTGTCGGGAACTATATAATTTAATGCGGTTGTAAAGTGATCTCTATTGTAAAGTGACACCTCTTGTGTTGTAGTAGTTAGCTCACTCTCAGGATGTCCACATTTCATGTACTGTACGACTCTTCTTAAATGATGATCTTGATAAGAAAAATAAGGTATTTGTTAACGCAGTGGAAAGGTAAACTGCTTTATTATTTAAAAATTGATAGTGCATGGGTGACGGAGAGAATCAAAATGGTGCAGTGTGAGGCCATGGTGCGGAAAGTGATGCGGGTGCTGGAGATGGGGGTGTGTGCTAGTGGTTCTGGGCAGGGGTGAAGTTGTGGATTTTTGTATGATGACGTTTGTATGTGTATATTTTGTATTGTTTATCAAATAAAATCAAATATTTAAAAAAAGGTATTTGTTTAAACAGATCCGTTATGTAAGTGTCACTCCTGTTTTATTTAGCGTCATAGTAACCAAGGTTACCGGACTTAGAAGATCTTGCCTTAGATTTAGGCCTCCCTCATCACTCTCTCCTCGGAGAATGGACACTTACAGTACAGAAAGACTACCTGTGCTTCTGTCACAGGAGCAAGCTGTTATTTTGATTTATGGGCCCATGTCAGCTGTTTATACACTGCTCAAAAAAATAAAGGGAACACTTAAACAACACAATGTAACTCCAAGTCAATCACACTTCTGTGAAATCAAACTGTCCACTTAGGAAGCAACACTGATTGACAATAAATTTCACATGCTGTTGTGCAAATGGAATAGACAAAAGGTGGAAATTATAGGCAATTAGCAAGACACCCCCAATAAAGGAGTGGTTCTGCAGGTGGTGACCACAGACCACTTCTCAGTTCCTATGCTTCCTGGCTGATGTTTTGGTCACTTTTGAATGCTTGCGGTGCTTTCACTCTAGTGGTAGCATGAGACGGAGTCTACAACCCACACAAGTGGCTCAGGTAGTGCAGCTCATCCAGGATGGCACATCAATGCGAGCTGTGGCAAGAAGGTTTGCTGTGTCTGTCAGCGTAGTGTCCAGAGCATGGAGGCGCTACCAGGAGACAGGCCAGTACATCAGGAGACGTGGAGGAGGCCTTGGGAGGGCAACAACCCAGCAGCAGGACCGCTACCTCCGCCTTTGTGCAAGGAGGAGCAGGAGGAGCACTGGCAGAGCCCTGCAAAATGACCTCCAGCAGGCCACAAATGTGCATGTGTCTGCTCAAACGGTCAGAAACAGACTCCATGAGGGTGGTATGGGGCCCGACGTCCACAGGTGGGGGTTGTGCTTACAGCCCAACACCGTGCAGGACGTTTGGCATTTGCCAGAGAACACCAAGATTGGCAAATTCGCCACTGGCGCCCTGTGCTCTTCACAGATGAAAGCAGGTGTACACGCACATGTGACAGACGTGACAGAGTCTGGAGACGCCGTGGAGAACGTTCTGCTGCCTGCAACATCCTCCAGCATGACCGGTTTGGCGGTGGGTCAGTCATGGTGTGGGGTGGCATTTCTTTGGGGGGCCGCACAGCCCTCCATGTGCTCGCCAGAGGTAGCCTGACTGCCATTAGGTACCGAGATGAGATCCTCAGACCCCTTGTGAGACCATATGCTGGTGCGGTTGGCCCTGGGTTCCTCCTAATGCAAGACAATGCTAGACCTCATGTGGCTGGAGTGTGTCAGCAGTTCCTGCAAGAGGAAGGCATTGATGCTATGGACTGGCCCGCCCGTTCCCCAGACCTGAATCCAATTGAGCACATCTGGGACATCATGTCTCGCTCCATCCACCAACGCCACGTTGCACCACAGACTGTCCAGGAGTTGGCGGATGCTTTAGTCCAGGTCTGGGAGGAGATCCCTCAGGAGACCATCCGCCACCTCATCAGGAGCATGCCCAGGCGTTGTAGGGAGGTCATACAGGCACGTGGAGGCCACACACACTACGGAGCCTCATTTTGACTTGTTTTAAGGACATGACATCAAAGTTGGATCAGCCTGTAGTGTGGTTTTCCACTTTAATTTTGAGTGTGACTCCAAATCCAGACCTCCATGGGTTGATAAATTTGATTTCCATTGATAATTTTTGTGTGATTATGTTGTCAGCACATTCAACTATGTAAAGAAAAAAGTATTTAATAAGAATATTTCATTCATTCAGATCTAGGATGTGTTTTTTTTTTTCTGAGCAGTGTAGTTCTCCCCAACAGTGAGAAAGTGAAGTTGAAATGCATACCACCAACTGTGATGTAATGGAAGTTGTTTAAAATATCAGCTTTGTCTTATAGACTAGACTATCCTGGACTATACTAACATAGTAAACAAATCGGGGACACTCAAATTAGTTTGATATTTTATGTTTGGTATGGTTACATGAGACCACTGCTACTAACTTCCGCGATGCATACAAAGCCCTCCCCCCGGCAAATATGACCATGACTCCATGTTGTTGCTCCCATCCTATAGGCAGAAACTAAAACAGGAAACACCCTTGCTCAGGTCTATCCAACGCTGTTCTGACCAATCGGATTCCACACTTCAAGATTGCTTCGATCACGTGGACTGGGATATGTTCCAGGTCGCCTCAAACAATAACATTGATGTATATGCTGACTCAGTGAGCGAGTTTATTAGCAAGTGCATCAGAGATGTTGTACCCACTGTGACTATTAAAACCTTCCCTAACCAGAAACCGTGGATTGATGGCAGCATTCACGCAAAACTGAAAGCGCAAACCACCGCTTTTAATCATGGCAAGGCGACTGGAAACATGACACGAATACAAACAGTGTAGTTATTCCCTCCGCAAGGCAATCAAACAAGCAAAGCATCAGTATAGAGACAAAGTAGAGTCGCAATTCAACGGCTCAAACGCGAGATGTATGTGGCAGGGTCTACAGTCAATCACGGATTACGGATTCCTTCTCCGTGGCCAACGTGAGTAAAACATCTAAACGTGTTAACCCTCGCAAGGCTGCCCGGCAAAGATGGCATCCCTAGCCGTGTCCTCAGAGCATGCGCAAACCAGCTGGCTGGTGTGTTTACGGACATATTCAATCAATCCCTATCCCGGTCTGCTGTCCCCACATGCTTCAAGATGGCCACCATTGTTCTTGTTCCCAAGAAAGCTAAGGTAACTGAACTAAATGACTATTGCCTCGTAGCACTCACTACTGTCATCATGAAGTGCTTTGAGAGACTAGTCAAGGATCATATCACCTTCACCCTACCTGATACCCTAGACCCACTCCAATTTGCTTACCGCCCCAATAGGTCCACAGACGATGCAATCGCAATCACACAGCACACTGCCCTATCCCATCTGGACAAGAGGAATACCTATGTAATAATGCTGTTCATTGACTACAGCTCAGCATTCAACACCATAGTACCCTCCAAACTCATCATTAAGCTGGAGGCCCTGGGTCTCAACCCCAACCTGTACCATTGGGTCCTGGACTTTCTGACGGGCCGCCCCCAGGCGGTGAAGGTAGGAAACAACATCTCCACCCCGCTGATCCTCAACACTGGGGCCCCACAAGGGTGCGTTCTCAGCCCTCTCCTGTACTCCCTGTTCACCCATGACTGTGTGGCCATGCATAACTCCAACTCAATCATCAAGATTGCAGACGACACTACAGTGGTAGGCTTGATTACCAACAACGATGAGATGGCCTACAGGGAGGAGGTGAGGGCCCTCGGAGTGTGGTGTCAGGAAAATAACCTCTCACTCAACGTCAACAAAACAAAGGAGATGATCGTGGACTTCAGGAAACAGCAGAGGGAGCACCCCCCCTATCCACATTGACGGGATAGTAGTGGAGAAGGTTGAAACTTTTAAGTTCCTTGGCGTACACATCACGGACAAACTGAAATGGTCCACCCACACAGATAGTGTGGTTAGGTAGGCGCAATAGCGGCTGAAGAAATTTGGCTTGTCACCTAAAACACTCACAAACTTTTACAGATGCAAAATCGAGAGCATCCTGTCGGGCTGTATCATGGCCTGGTACAGCAACTGCACCGCCCTCAACCGCAATGCTCTCCAAAGTGTAGTGCGGTCTGCACAACGCATCACCTGAGGCAAACTACCTGCCCTCCAGGACACCTACAGCACCTGATGTCACAGGAAGGCCAAAAAGATCATCAAGGACAACAACCACCCAAGCCACTGCCTGTTCACCCCGCAATCATCCAGAAGGCAAGGTCAGTAGAGGTGCATCAAAGTTGAGACCGAGAGACTGAAAAACAGCTTCTATCTCAAGGTCATCAGACTGTTAAACAGATATCACTAACATAGAGGCTGCTGCCAACATACAGACTCAAATCTCTGGCCACTTTAAGAAATGTATTTTGTAAAGGTATCACTAGTCACTTTAAATAACGCCACTTTAATAATGTTTACATATCCTACATTACTCATCTCATATGTATATACTGTATTCTATACCATCTACTGCATCTTGCCACTGCCGCACGGCCATTGCTCATCCATATATTTATATGTACATATTCTTATTCATCCCTTTACATTTGTGTGAATTAGGTAGTCGTTGTGAAATTGTTAGATTACTTGTTAGATATTACTGCATTGTTGGAACTAGAAGCATAAGCATTTCGCTACACTCACATTAACATCTGCTAACCATGTGTATGTGACCAATAAAATGTGATTTGATTTGATTTAAAGCAACATCAAAAGGGCGGTGGATGGCTGGTCATATAACAAAAACATCTAGCAACCAATAGGTTGCATGTTCGAATCTTATCACGAACAATTTTAGCTAATTAGCAACTTTGCAACAACTTACTACTTTTTAGCTAATTTGCAATTACTTAGCATGTTAGCTAACTCTTCACCTAACCCTAACCGTAACCCTTTAACCTAACTCCTAACGTTATTGGAATTGGAATTCGTAACATATCATATATATTGGAAATTCAAAACATATGGTATTAATTGCAATTCGTAACATATCATGTGAAATGGATGATGGACATCCACAAATTAATACATACCATACCGGGTTTGGCCGGGGTAGGCCGCCATTGTAAAATAACAATTTGTTCTTAATTGACTTGCCCAGTTAAAGGTTAAATAAATATCCTGCACTGTAGAAAACATACCAATCAAATTATTGTCACCCTTGATAAAGATGAGCAAAAAATACTGTATACAATCAATAAAGCAAATGCTGATCTGTATTGTATGCTAAAAACTTTGAATATTATATTTTTTTATACAATTTCTCAGAGAAAGGCATTTTGTTTCACAAGTAATATATAAACAGCAAAAAAAGAGACGTCCTCTCACTGTCAACAGCGTTTATTTTCAGCAAACTTAACATGTGTAAATATTTGTATGAACATAACAAGATTCAACAACTGATACATAAACTGAACAAGTTCCACAGACATGTGACTAACAGAAATGGAATAATGTGGGGGTGTCAAAATCAAAAGCAACAGTCAGTATCTGGTGTGGCCACCAGCTGCATTAAGTACTGCAGTGCATCTCTTCCTCATGGACTGCACCAGATTTGCCTGTTCTTGCTGTGAGAGGTTACCCCACTCTTCCACCAAGGCACCTGCAAGTTCCCGGACATTTCTGGGGGGAATGGCCTTATCCCTCACCCTCCGATCCAACAGGTCCCAGACGTGCTCAATGGGATTGAGATCCAGGCTCTTCGCTGGCCATGGCAGAACACTGACATTCCTGTCTTGCAGGAAATCACGCACAGAACGAGCAGTATGGCTGTCGGCATTGTCATGCTGGAGGGTCATGTCAGGATGAGCCTGCAGGAAGGGTACTACATGAGGGAGGAGGAGGTCTTCCCTGTAACACACAGCGTTGAGATTGCCTGCAATGACAACAAGCTCAGTCCGATGATGCTGTGACACACCGCCCCAGAACATGACGGACCCTCCACCTCCAAATCGATCCCGCTCCAGAGTACAGGCCTCGGTGTAACGCTCATTCCTTCGACGATAAACGTGAATCCGACCATCACCCCTGGTGAGACAAAACCTTGAATCGTCAGTGAAGAGCACTTTTTGCCAGTCCTGTCTGATCCTGCCTTACAACAGGCCTACAGCCCTCAGTCCAGCCTCTCTCAGCCTATTGCAGACAGTCTGAGCACTGATGGAGGGATTGTGCGTTCCTGGTGTAACTTGGGCAGTTGTTGTTGCAATCCTGTACCTGTCGCGCAGGTATGATGTTCGGATGTACCGATCCTGTGCAGGTGTTGTTACACATGGTCTGCCACTGCGAGGACGATCAGCAGTCCGTCCTGTCTCCCTGTAGCGCTGTCTTAGGTGTCTCACAGTACGGACATTGCAATTTATTGCCCTGGCCACATCTGCAGTCCTCATGCCTCCTTGCAGCATGCCTAAGGCAAGTTTTTTGGATTTTTACAAATTATCTTTGAAAGACAGGGTCCTGTCAATCAGTTAGATGGGCCTTTGATTCCATAGGCAGGCACCAGTGGAGGCTCCTCAGAGGAGAAAGGGGAGGACCATCCTCCTCAGTGAATTTCATAAAAATAATGAAGCATGAAAAAAGTGATCCTTTTTAGATAAAACTATATTAAATATATTCACGCCACCAAATCATGTTTTAAAACACACTGTTTTGCAATGAAGGTCTACAGTAGCCTCAACAGCACTCTGTAGGGTAGCACCATGGTGTAGCCAGAGGACAGCTGGCTTCTGTTCTCCTCTGGGTACATTGACTTCAATACAAAACCTTGGATGCTCATGGTTCTCACCCCCTTCCATAGACTTACACAGTAATTATGACAACTTCCAGAGGACGTCCTCCAACCTATCAGAGCTCTTGCAGCATGAACTGACATGTTGTCCACCCAATCAAAGGATCAGAGAATTAATCTAGTACTGAAAGCATAAGCTACAGCTAGATAGCACTGCAGTGCACAACATTTGGTGAGTAGTTGACTCAAAGAGAGAAAGACAATAGTTAAACAGTTTTGAACAAATTAATTTCTTCCAAAATGAAGGAGAAGCAAGAGAGAGAGAGAGAGGGAGAGAGAGAGAGAGATTTATTTGGTTGTATTTACTTTCACCTAGCTAGCAAATGCAGCTAGCTAGTTTAGTCTACTCAAACACCCGGCTCAAACAGAGAGGGATGCTATGTTAGCTATGGCTATCCAACACTGGAACTCTTCCAAGTCAAGGTAAGCTTTTGGTTTTATACATTCTTTTCACAGGGCCTGCCGGTGTAACTGCTAAACTGCTTTCTGACTGTACACTGTACTGCATGATTGTAGCGGGTTTACTAACACGTTAGTTCTGGTAGTTCTAGTTGACTTTGACGTGACAACGATGTAGGCTGTGTGTAGCGTTAAGTGGTCATGATATGACGGTTTGGCTTGGAAAGTTTTTTTCGCCTGGTCACAGAAAGCTGATGTGTTGTGCACTGAAGTCCACAAACGAAGGGAAAAGGTGAGAGGAGGAGAGTGCATAGATACTTGCGAGAAGGTATTATACAGCCTATACAACGAGCAAAGTGATCATGCTGTTTTTATGTGGCTGCTATGAAGGTGAACTGTTTGCTTGTGATCAGGATTGGACTCATTCCGCCGATTCTGTTAAAAAACGTTTCTTAAATGGAGGCAAATGGAACAAAACGGGGATATACATACTTGAATTTGTCCAATACAAACTCTTATTTGCAACTGTTGGACTAATGATTACACCCTAGATCAACTAGATGCAGAAAAGAGTGTGCAACCTGGTACTGAATGTGTCACTGTCTGTCACCTTGATGAGTCAAAATACTTTATATGTGCATACGAAAATGCACATATAAAAATAATCATAACTGGCAGCAGACCCGTAGAAATGGTAGGATAAATTGTAAGCTTCAATTTATGGGTATAATAGGAAATACCACAGGCATCTCCTGAGTTTCAAGTTTATGGAAGCTTACAATTTATCCTAACATTTCTACGGGTCTGCTGCCAGTTATGATTATTTTTATATGTGCATTTTCGTGTAACAGTTTAATTTCAATAATACTGTTTTCGTTTCTCAAAGTCAATGTCACGTGGTTAATCATAAAAAATAGTAAAAGTAAAATTGTAAAAGTTCAAATTCAACTAAGGGAAGAGCACCAGCTTCACATGGACACATTGATACACTGTGATCCATTGGCTGTAAGTAAAATACATAGGCCTAAAGTCGACAAATAAAAACAGTAGATACAATCCTGATGAAAATTACGGTTCTTTCAATCACATTCATCTATACTCCGCGTGTCTGCCTCACTTTCCATCTGTCTTGACTGGAGCTATTGCTAGGGAAGTTCAGCATTGTATCAACTAGCCTATTCCAGGCCCTCAGAGTTTCGTACGCCACTGAGCTCGGGACAGACAGGTGTTTTTTATGTTTCCACTGGATATATGGGATCATCAGATCATGATATTTTGCTCTATCACACCGAGGCTTGGTGATTATTGAGGCGGGAGTGTTGGATTTTTTTTTTTAAATACTGAGGAACTATCATGCACAATGTGTGTTTAAAAAAAACGGACTTGGTTGACTTACTGTGTGAGGTGAAGAAAAAAACGGACTTGGTTGACTTACTGTGTGAGGTGAAGAAAAAAACGGACTTGGTTGACTTACTGTGTGAGGTGAAGAAAAAACCGGACTTGGTTGACTTACTGTGTGAGGTGACGAAAAAACCGGACTTGGTTGACTTACTGTGTGAGGTGAAGAAAAAACAGACTTGGTTGACTTACTGTGTGAGGTGAAGAAAAAACTGGACTTGGTTGACTTACTGTGTGAGGTGAAGAAAAAAACGGACTTGGTTGACTTACTGTGTGAAAACGGAGAAACTCAGCTTATTAGTGGTGTGTTAAGACAATCAGAAATCAGACATTGACAGATGGGCACTTTCCTACATGTGCATGCATTCTGGAGAGAGACGCACCATATATTTGCTACACACCCTTCCCCTTCTTCTTGATGCAACATTTTAAATTATACTCGAGACACATTTATCTTCATAAATATTTTAGACGCTTTTCATTGACAGCCGCAATTCAACTAGACCTATTGCCAGGCGCACTACCCAAATTGCGGTCTTCCCAAATAGGCATAGGCTACATTACACACTTGTAATTTGAAACAATCAATAGCTAATTTAAAAAATATATATCTAATGATGCTCTGTGGCTAAATCATGCTCCCGGGTGAAGTATTTTGAATGATTTCATTTAAACAGGAGTAATTATATAATTTGGGCGAAACATTAGGGCAAACCTTAGGGCAATCCAGCATCATAACAGTGGACAGTGCACTCGCCAACTTTCCTTTCCAATTCGCAAGAGGCTCTGAAACCAGAGATCTGAATATAATGACAAGATGTTCATGTCTCCGCCCTAACAATGGGAGTCTTTGTCCCAAAGGTGGGAAGGCAGGCGACAAGCTTAGGTCTGTATATTATTCCAGTTGAAACGCAATGGGTATTTTGGGTTTATTCTGGACAGATTTTGGCGAGAGTGAGCCCTTTCGCTTAGCCTCTTCCTCTCTGCTGAAACTATGTCACCGGAGAAAGCATCCGTGCAAGCGAAACAGCACCCCTTTGTATGTAGCCCACGTATTTGATGCTGTGTGGACAGAAATAGTAAAACATGCCATACTCTTTTGGTCCAGACAGCATCAGGTACATGGTCTACACCTACTGAGACAGAGGGGCGCTGTTTCGCTCGCTCGTAATCTTTAACTGAAATTGATGCATCTTTCTGTCGGCGCACGTCTCGGTCAAATAAATTATCAATATTTCAATATGAGGTACGGTAGGACGGGCCAGGCCCAATGTTATAGTAACAAATTATAAAACTACTCGCTATAAGACCTTCCTTATAACTGTAAAATATATATGTTCATATTTAGTACCATTTCATAGAACTGATAACAGAGAATGTTCTGCCCTGTCCTCTGAGCAGTGCAGAGACGCCATTTTGTTTTCTGTACTCCCTTAGGGTCCTGGCTGAACACTGACCCAGCCTAGGGCCATCACAATAGAATGGAAATTATGAATGTTTCCACTTTTCAATCCATAAATTACATGCCTTTAGTGCAATGTAAAAATTTCAGGGTCAAAAAAGTGTTTATACTGAGTCTTGGTGGCACCATTTTTTTTAATGCTCTAGTATTGCTCAAGCATTAATATGTCAGTTAACCAGTCTCTAGATTAAAAATGTTCTGAATGCTGTTTGGTACTGTGCATGGCGTTCTTTCAGTGAGACAGATTCCATCACAGTTATTCTAAGCATTCTGATGAAAATACTTAACAAAAAGGTGGAATTAAGTCTACATAGTTGTGGAATATGAATCAATAGGTAATGGACATTTTACAACATATTGTTAATATACTGTATTTGGCATTGCCCACTTTTGATGCATGTTTGAAGGATAGTGAGGTCAATTTGTCAGGTGATGTTTGCATGATCAGGCGTTATCATTTGACATTTGGTGGTTTCACTGCCAGCTGAGTCATCCATTCTTCTGGGCATGATAGGGCACATATCAGTTTCTCACGGTTAAACAGATCAAAAGTCAAATGAATAGCCATGATGAGTTCACATCTGCAGTATTTAAACAGGGCAGCTTCTTTTCTCAGTAAGTGAATCCATCCTGGGGTATCCAACACCTGCACTAATCCTGTTTGATATGCGTAGGCTTTACACTTTTTTTTGTGAGATTGGAGAACACATTGAGAGGGATCTTAGACCATTCCTCTATATATAGTATTTCCATAGGCATTTAGACAGGTTACCTTGGCATTCTTGGTCACAGGGATTATGGTGGTCTGCTTGAAACATGTAGGTATTTCATACTGGGTCAGGGAGAGGTTGAAAATGTCAGTGAAGATACTTGCCAGCTGGTCAGTGCATGCGTTGAGTACACGTCCTGGTAATCCGTCTGGCCCTGCGGCCTTGTGAATGTTAACCTGTTTAAAGGCGTTACTAACATCGACTGCGGAGAACATGATTGCAGAGTCGTCCAGAACAGCTGGTGGTCTCATGCATGGCTCAGTGTTGCTAGCCTCGAAGCGTGGATAAAAAGCATTTAGCTCGCCTGGTAGGCTCACGTCAATGGGCAGTTTACGGCTGGGTTTCCCTTTGTAATCCGTGATAATTTGCAAGTCCTGCCACATGCGACGAGCATCAGAGCCAGTGTAGTAGGATTCGATCTTAGTCCTGTATTAACCATTTGTTTCCTCAGTTCCTTTCAAAACACATCGGAGTAGAGGTTCCAAGGTCTCCCACTCGGACCTCCTCCTCGAATGGCCTTTGATAGGAAATGAAAAGTGACAACAGGGTGCAAGGATTTAACAGCTTGTACATTTTCTGGCAGACCAGAGTGAACTGATCTGCAGTGGCTTGCCCTGGTTCTGTCGTCCTCATCCATCCAATCAGTTGGTTCGTGAGGCAATGCACCCACCCTGCTCAGTCCTATTCAGATCTCAGACCACGCAGAGCACTGGAGTGGGGTGAGAGAGAGGGGGAGGTCTCTTCTGTAAGGGAAATTAAACAGAGCTGCACATAGCTCATGGCTGCATCTACTCATCTCTGTGGCTAGAAGTGGCTGTTAGGGTTGAGAGAATAGGTCAGGCTATTGTACTAAGGATGTTGTTGTCCTCATGAAAATAAAAATCACTTGGAAGCACACAACAGTGTTCAGGTTTATTTTGTTACTTTGAACTGTTCTCTCGATCCGTCACATGGCATGTGGATGTGAGCACATGACACCTAAAGAACATATGATTGTTCTGAGCTTTTTTAGTTGACTTGTTTATATCAATCTTATCTGATGTGACAATGGCGCAGTGCGTGGTGCTTATCATGAGCACTGGTGCCTGTAGTCTGTTCTGTCTTTTCAAGGAAAATATGCTTTTAGCACGCTGAACACTTGTTGCTCCTGCACAATGTGCACTTGTTTATTTTGTGAAATATAGATGCAATCCTGAAAAGCTTATGCTATTGCACCAAGACTTAGAAATGGTAACGAAGGCATACTGTAGGATACCTGTAGGTTGGTCCTATACATAGGGTTAGGGCTTTTATCTGACCACATGACCTAACCAGGAAAGACTCTGTGCCCTAACTATATAGCCCATAACTTGGACCTAGAGGTTTTAGTATCACTTTCTATGAAGCCCATATGCATTATACTCATAATGCATAATGATAGAGTAATACTGCAATATAAGAATATTTATAGACACACATAAAAACTCATATAGACTCATAATTCTGTATATAAATACTCCTAATGCATTATAAGCATACTCATAATCACTTGTAATATACAGCAACATAGTGCTTCATAATTGCTGGTCATTTGTTGCTCAAGGATCATACAGCATTATAATGACCATCAGTGTGATGCATTTCAAACGTTTTTGTCAATGAGCAGCACATCATTGTTACTGCATTTGGGCTCCCGAGTGGCGCAGCGGTCTAAGGCACTACATCTCAGTGCAAGAGGTGTCACTACAGTCCCTGGTTCGAATCCAGGCTGTATCACATCCAGCCGTGATTGGAAGTCCAAAAGGGCTGCACACAATTTGTCCAGCGTCGTCCGGGGTAGGCCGTCATTGTAAATAAGAATTTGTTCTTAACTGACTTGCCTGGTTAAAAGAAAAATCACAATCTTTGTTATGATGTGTATTAGCATACTTATAAGCCACTATAAAATTGCTTTAGGTAAAGTGATGAAATGTCTAAGGCAGACAGTTATAATACACCAGAGGTAGGCAACTAGATTCAGCCGCAGGACAATTTTTGTCGGAGTGGATGGTCGAGGGCCCGGAACATAATTATAATAATTTGTACACTGCAAATTGACCCCAACTAAGCCCAAAAATAAATTTTATTTGAAAAAAACAATTCTAATCAAATCAAAGTTTATTAGTTGCGTACACAGTTTAGCAGATGTTATAGCAGGTACAGCAAAATGCTTGTATTACTTGCTCCTAACAGTGCAGCAAAAAGTACACAAGTAATAATCAAAAACTAGAAACAGAAATACACTGTATCACTAATCCAAATGTGATCTATGTGTATATACACCAAAGATATATACAGTACTAGGATCAGTATATATACAGTATGATATGTACAGCAGCATATATAATGCAGCAAGCTATGCTGAGAATCCAGTGTATAAATAAACAGTGTAACAAAATAGCAATGTAGGCTACAGCAGTAGATATATTAGAATGAGCTATGTGAAGAATATAGTATGTGAATACACAGTGTGAAAAACGGTATAAAAGAAACGGTTCAGTGTATGATATTTCTATATACATGGGACAGCAGCGTTGGCTGTGTGTGTGTGACAATCATTTAATACCTTGATTACACTGAGGCATTATCACATATGTCTCTTTTTTTTATTCATGGGAAAATATTTGTTAAATTAAACACATTTTTAGCAGAATTTCTTTTTTCACAAAAAAACATTGGGGGCAAAACAAAATCACTCGGCAGACTTTCAAGGTGGATGGTGGCGCCATCGAGGTAATCGTACCACAAAACTCTTAAAAGAACCCCTGAGAGTAGTTGAATGGGAATACTGGCTTGCAAGAAATCACAGATACACAAATATAATGTGCATGAGTGTCAGTGACTTTGCACACAGTGTAAGCTAATGCCTTTTCCAATAAAAGTGAGAAAGCTCTGAGGAATTTCATCCTTACATCAAATCAAACCAAATCAAGCTTAATTTCTAATGCACATTTCAGACATCAATGCACTGCAACGCGCTTCAAATAAAAAAAAACTATTTAAAAAATAAAATAAAATAAAAACAGAAATACACTATCTGTACAATAGTCTTTGGACACCCCATTCAAATTAATTGATTTGGTTATTTCAGCTACACCCGTTGCTGACAGGTGTATAACATTGAGCACACAGCCATGCAATCTCCATAGACAAACATTGGCAGTAGAATGGCCTTACTGAAGAGCTTAGTGACTTTCAACGTGGCACCATCATTTGGAATGAGATGTTCGACGAGCAGGTGTCCACATACTTTTGATCATGCAGTGCATTTACTACACAACGAACATACTGTGAGAGGATAAAAAACAAAAGAATACCAATAAAAAATGGAGTGAAAAAATATCACCTTAAGGAAAAGCAATGCTAAAAAGGTGTGTTTTAAGACCTCTTTTAAATACGCCCACAGTTTCTGCCCCTCAGGTTTTATGGCAGGCTATTCCAGAGGCAGGGGGCAAAGTAATAAAAGGCTGATCTCCATTCCTCTTGGTCCTAGGCTTTGGGATAGTTAAAAGGCCAGTGCCAGAGGACCTGAGGATCCTACTGGGTACTTACCTCAAAAGCATGTCTGATATGTATTGGGTTGCACAATCGTGAATTGATTTAAAAACCAATAGAATTACCTTAAAATGAATTCTAAAACTCGCAGGCAGCCAGAGCAGAGACTTTAAAACTGGTGTAATGTGTGCTCTCTGTCTGGTCTTGGTCAGTACCCGTGCTGCAGCATTCTGTATGTTTTGCAGTTGAGCAATGACTTTCTTGGGTAGACCAGACATGAGACCATTACAGTAGTCAAGCCTGCTTGTAATAAAAGCATGGATGAGGCTATCTGTATCAGCCTGAGATAGAAACGACCGCACCTTGGCAGTGTTCCTCAGGTGGTAAAAAGCTACATTGGTCACAAACCTAATGTGTGATTCGAAATTGAGTTCAGAATCTAAAATGACACCTAGGTTTTTTACCTGGTGTTTTATCTTTATTGCCCGTGAATTAAATGTGCGGCCAGATTCTCCCCCTGTGCTTTGGCTCCAATATAAAGTACCTCAATCTTGTCTTGATTTAGCTGGAGGAAGTTGTGAGACATCAAGTATTGAAATCACTAATACAGTCTAATAATTTATCTGTGGAGCAAACATTTTCTCCATGACACAGAAAATCAATGCTGTCTGGTTGGTTGGTGGAAATCATAATCAGAAAAACAATTTTTTAATCTTCCACCTGTCAGGTTTTGGCCAGGACTGTTCTGTTTTTTTGTCACTAGATGTCCCCATTGCACCTTTTTTGTACCTTTTGTTTTTCCCTTGCTCTAATTATTGTTTGCACCTGTATGTCGTTCCCTTGTTAGTATTTAATCCCTGTGTGTTCCTCAGTTCCTTGCTCAGTGTTTGTATGTTAGCACCCAGCCCCAGCCCAAGCCTTGTTGTGAACATATATTTTTCTCTTGTTGGATTTTCCAGAGCTTCTCTGGTTTTGTTCTTTTGTATTTTGTATTAGTCTTTTAAGGTTTGTTTTTCCCTTGCTGTTTTTACCACTTTGTGGATTTCTTTGTATTTTGGAAGATATCTATTTTTTATTAAACCACCATCTCTAGTACTGCTGTGTCTGCCTCATCTTCTGGGTTCTGCCGATTTAGTGACTGTTTCTCGCACCGGGTCCTGACACCACCCCAATGGCCTTTAGACTTTTTTTTATATAAGGTTGTTATGGAAACCATATTTGAAAACAGTTGTGACCAAGTTTCAGCCTCCTGGCATGAAAATATAGCTCTATGGCCAAGCACACCAGTGGTGTGAGACTATTCTCTCTGCTACTGCATGGCAAGCGGTACCAATCCACCAAGTCTGGAACCAACAGGACCCTGAACAGCTTCTACCCCGAGCTATAAGACTGCTAAGCAAGACTACTAAATAGCTAATAAAATATCTACACGGACTACCTGCATTGACCCTTTTTTGCACTAACTCTCTTGCATTGACTCTATGCACACACACTGAACTCTACTCACACACTCACACATACCTACACTGACAGCTGCTAGTCACTTTTCCCCTACCTATATGTACAGTACATAGATACCTCAATTACCTCGTACCCCTGCACATCGACTCAGTACTTGTACTCCCTGTGTATAGCCGTTTATAGCAGTTTATGGTGTATTATTTCTCTCTGCCTTAGGCATTTCATCACTTTACCTAAAGCAATCAAAGATGAATTTACAGTGTCGTATAAGTATGCTATAATAAAGATTTTGATTTAGTAACAATGATGTGCTGCTCAATGACAAAAAAAATTGAAATGCATCACACTGGTGGTCATTGTAATTATGATTACACTTACAATGCATTAGGAGTATTGGTTAATGGAATTATGAGTCTATATATGAGTCTATAACTATACTTATACTGCATTACTACTCTGTCACATGAGTACATCTATAATGCTCTATTATGCATTATGCATATAGTTTCATAGAAGGGTAACCAAGGTTTTTTTCTGGGCAGGTCACAGGGCCATGTAAAATTCAGGGACCTTCCTATATGGCAAACTCCATTCAACCCTGTCTGGCTCTATCTTTAGAGTGGACATTGAGCACATTCACATTTACCCTTCTTTCTGGCACATGAAAGCCCTCTAAAAAATCTACCTGATTTATGGCCTGACAGCATGTGTCTGGCCATTACTCTGTGTATCCGATCCCCTGGAGTCAAATGTACTGTAGGTTGTGCACGGTCTCAACTCCACTCCAATTCCTCACAAGAGCCCAGCCTGCCTGAGTCAGGTGCTATGAAATAATTTAAGGACATGCTTGTGTCTTTCCTGTGTATTGTTTGTGGAGGAAGGAGTTATTGCGTTAGGGCTTAGATTAATTTCATGGTATGAGCTTTGAAAGTGCGTAAATGGACGTTATGGCTTTTGGCACTGTATGCAGGCCTATGCTGGCATGCATGTTTTCTCGGTGCACACATAAGCTATGTCCTTTTCCAATAAAAAAAGGAAAAACTCTGGTTGGTTGTTGGAAATCATAATCAGATAAACATTTTAATCTTCCACCCAAATGGCCAGAGAGAGCCCTGCAAGCTTGAGACTTATTAATAGCAGGTTGTTATGTAAACCATATTTGGAAACAGTTACGGCCAAGTACCAGCCTCCTGGCATCAAAATATAGCTCTTTGGCCAAGCACAACAGTGGCGGGTTTGGCGTTGAAAGAAAGATGCATATGCAGAAAATAACCCCATACCTACTGTAAAATATGGTGGTGGATCTTTGATGTTATGGTGCTATTTTGCTTCCACTGGTTCTGGGGCCCTTGTTAAGGTCAACAGCATCTGAATCTTAACCCAGTACCAGGACATTTTAGCCCAAAACATGGTTGCCTCTGCAAGGAGGCCCGAAACTTGACTGCATGTGGATATTCCAGGAAGACAATAACCCCAGGCACACATCAAAATACACAAAGAAATGGTTAATTGACCACAATATTAACATGATTTGAACCCCATTGAAAACCTGTGGTTAGAATTGAAGAGGGAAGTCTAGGTTTCAAGATCAAGTTTCAGACGAAGGATATTAAGGATCTGGAAATATTCTGTATGGAGGAATGGTCTAAGATCCCTCCCAATGTGTTCTCCAATCTCATAAAACATTTTAGAAAAAGGCTCTGTGCCATTATTCCAGCAAGGTGAGGTAACCTGTCTAAGTGACTATCTCCCCGTAGCACTCACATCTGTAGCCATGTAATGCTTTGAAAGGCTGGTCATGGCTTACATCAACACCATCATCCCAGACTGCCTGGACCCACTCCAATACGCATACAGCCCCAACAGATCCACAGATGACGCAATCTCTACTACGTTTCACACTGCCCTTTCCCACTTGGACAAAAGGAACACCTACGTGAGAATGCTGTTCATTGACTACAGCTCAGTGTTCATCACCATAGTACCCTCGAAGCTCATCACTAAACTAAGGTCACTGGGACTGAACGCCTCCCTCGGCAACTGGATCCTGGACTTCCTGACGGGCCGCCCCCAGAAGGTGAGGGTAGGCAACAACACATGCGCCACACTGCCCTTCAACGTGGGGGCCCCTCAGGGGTGCGTGCTTAGTCTCCTCTTGTACTCTCTGTTCACCCATGACTGCGTAGCCGCAAACGACTCCAACACCATCATTAAGTTTGCCAATGACACAACAGTGGTAGGCCTGATCACAATGACAATAAGACAGCCTATAGCAAATAGGGTCAGAGACCTGCCAGTGTCAGTAAGACAAAGGAGCTGATCGTGGACTACAGAAAACGAGCTGTGGTGAAGTGGGTTGAGAGCTTCAAGTTCCTCTGTGTCCACATCACTAAGGATCTATCATGGTCCAAACCCACCAACACAGTCGTGAAGAGAGCCCGACAATGCCTCTTCTACCCTCAGCAGGCTGAATAAAAAGTTATACAGCTCCACCATCGACAGCATCTTGACTGGCTGCATTGCCGCTTGGTATGGCAACTGCTTGGCATCCGACCGCAAGGCGCTACAGAGGGTAGTGAGTATGGCCCAGTACAGCACTGGGGCCGAGCTTCCTGCAATCCAGGATCTCTATACCAGGTGGTGTCAGAGGTAGGCCCAGAAAATTGTCAAAAACTCCACCCACCCAAGCCACAGACTATTCTCTCTGCTACCGCATGGCAAGTGGTACCAATCCCCCAAGTCTGGAACCAACAAGACCCTGAACAGCTTCTACACCTAAGCCTTAAGACTTCTAAACAAGATTGCTAAATAGCCAATCAAATGGCTACCTGCATTGACCCTTTTTTGCACTAACTCTCTTGCACTGACTCTGTGCACACACTGGACTCTGTGCACACACTGGACTCTACTCACACACTCACACATATTTACACTGACAACCCAACACACACACACACACATAGACGCACGCACACACACGCAAACACACACACACACACACACACACACACACACACACACACTTTCACCATATACGCTGCTGCTAGGTATTCGGAGTGGGCCTCTAGTCAGACTCAGGAGGAAGACACGCTATCCACCGCTTCCGAGTATATTACTCGCTAATGTTCAGTCTCTGGACAATAAAGTAGACAAGCTCAGGGCGAGGATCTCCTTCCAGAGAGACATCGGGGACTGTAAGATACTCTGTTTCACAGAATCATGGCTCTCTCCGGATATTCTGTCTCTGTCCATAAAGCCAGCTGGGTTCTCAGTACATGGCAGACAGGAATAAAGAACTCTCCGGGAAGAAGAAAGGCTGTGGTGTATGTTTCATGATTAACTACTCATGGTGTGACTGTGATAACATACAGAAACTCAAGTCCTTTTGTTAGCCCGACCTAGAATATCTCACAATCAGATGCCGGCCGTATTACCTCCCAAAATAATTATCTTCGGTTATAGTCACAGCCGTGTATATTCCCCCTCAAGCCAATACCACGACGGCCCTCAAGGAACTACACTGGACTTATGCAAACTGGAAACCACATATTCTGAGGCCACATTTATTGCAGCTGTGGACTTTAACTTCTTGAGAATACAGGGGGTGCTATTTTCCCATTAGCATAATTTGCTCTACAGATTAAACTGCCTCTTATTCAATTATTGCTCTTACTATATGCATATAAATAATACCATTGGAAAGAAAACAATCTCTAGTTTCTAAAACCGTTTCAATTTTGTCTCTGAGTGATACAGAAGTCATTTGACAGCACTTTCCATGACCAAGAAGAAAAAAGCAAGATGTGTATGCCAGCTTCAACGCTCTGCCTATATATGGTCGTGCCCCCTATGACCCGAAACACACCTCATTGGCCTTCCTCTGGGTGTCAAGAGGACGTCAGAGGAAAAATATCTTGTTTATCTGGGACTGACGTGAAATGAGAGCTAATTCTTTGGCGTGACCGACAACTTCCGGTTCTCTAAATCGTGCGACTTGTAGCTGCGATTGTCTTCTGTTGTGCGGCCATTATGGATGAAAACTATCTCCGTCTCGAAGTTTGTTTGATACATGTGACCATATCATCGTAATGTATGTTTTTTCAATATAGTTTAATCAGATTATTTGAATTTTTTCGGGAGTTTTGTGGTGTTCCGTTGTCTGATTTTATTTACGTTTGAGAGATCCGTGCCACTCGACCAGTACCTGTGCTAAATGGAGTGGGAAAGGAACCATTCTGAACGCAACCAACGACTCATCTTGACAAAGGACACTTTGATCAACATTCTGATGAAAGATCAGCCATAGTAAGACCCAATTTACGATGTTATATCATATCTGTTGTGCATGTGAACTGGCCGTGGGCGCCTAGCCGAATCTGCCTGGTATAGCTATGCTAATTTAGCGCTACATTTTGTTTTCGTTATAAAACATTTAATAAATCTGAAATATTGTTTGGATTCACCAGATGTTGGGCTTTCAATATCTGTACGCTGTGTATTTTTCTGAAATGTTTTAAGATGAGTAATTCGTTATATGACGTTGGTCTCTGTAATTGTTCTGGCTGGGTCAGCACTATTTCAGATTGCAGCTGCAATGTAGAACTGTGATTTATACCTGAAAAATGCACATTTTTCCCAAAAAAAACTATGCTATACCATAAATATGTTATCAGACTGTCATCTTATGAAGTTGTTTCTTGGTTAGTGGCTATATTTTTATTTATTTAGTCGAATTAGTGATAGCTACTGATGCAGGAAAAAACTGTTGGGAGTAAAAAAATCGTGTCCTTTGCTAACGTGGTTAGCTAATAGATTTACATATTGTGTCTTCCCTGTAAAACATTTTAAAAATCTGAAATGGTGGCTTTATTCACAAGACCTGTATCTTTCATCTGGTGTCTTGGACTTGTGATTTAATGATATTTAGATGCTACAAGTTACTTGTGACGCTATGCTAGCGATGCTACTCAGTGGGGGGGGGGGGGGGGGGGTGCTACCGGATCAGGGTTGGTGACTCGTGAGAAGTTAACCAAGCAAATTTTAGGAAAACGCTACAGAAGTTCTATCAACACATTGACTGTAGTACTCGCGCTGGGAAAACACTCGACCACTGCTATTCTCTCTTCCGGGATGCCTACAAGCCCCCCCCACCCCCCCACCACCACCACCCTTCAACAAATCAGATCACGACTCCATTTTGCTCCTCCCTTCCTATAGGCAGAAAATCAAACAGTAAGTACCCGTGCTAAGGTCTATTCAACACTTGTCTGACCAATCGGAATCCAGGCTTCAAGATTGTTGATCAAGTGGACTGGGATATGTTCTGGGGAGCCTCGGATAATAACATTGATGTATACATGGAGACGGTGACTTAGTTCATCAGGAAGTGTATAGGGGATGTAGTTCCCACTGTGACTATTAAAACCTACCCAAACCAGAAACCGTGGTGGCAGCAGATGGCAGCATTCACATTAAACTGAAAGTGCAGAGAACCACATTAAACCATGAAAAGGTGACTGGGAATATGGCAGAATACATACAGTGTAGTTATTCCCTCCGTAAGGCAATCAAACAGGCAAAACATTGGTGCAGAGACAAAGTGGAGTCGCAACTCAACGGCTCAGACACGAGACGTATGTGGCAGGGTCTACAGACAATCACCGATTACAAAGGGAAAACCAGCCACGTTGCGGACACCAACGTCTTGCTCTCGGACAAGCTAAACACTTTCTTCGCCCGCTTTGAAGATAACACAGTGCCATAGACACGGCCCGCTCCCAAGGAATGTGGGCACTCGTTCTCCGTGGCCGACGTGAGTAAGACATTTAAGCGTGTTAACCCTCGCAAGGCTGACGACTCAGACGGCATCCCTAGCCGCGTCCTGAGAGCATGCGCAGACGAGCTGGCTGGAGTGCTTATGGACATATTCAATCTCTCCCTATCCCAGTCTGCTGTCCCCACTTGCTTCAAGGTGTTCACCATTATTCCTGTATCCAAGAAAGCAAAGGTAACTGAACTAAATGACTATCGCCCCGTAGCACTCACTTCTGTCATCATGAAGTGCAGGGCTCTCCAGGGGGTGGTGTGGTCTGCCCAACGCATCACCAGGGGCACACTGCCTGCCCTCCAGGACACCTACAGCACTCGGAGTCACAGGAAGGCCAAAAAGATCCTCAAGGGCATCAACCACCCGAGCCACGACCTGTTCACCCCGTTATCATCCAGAAGGCGAGGTCAGTACAAGTGCATCAAAGCTGGGACCGAGAGACTAAAAAACAGCTTCCATCTCAAGGCCAGTTAAATAGCCATCACTAGCCGGCTACCACTTGGTTACTCAACCGTGCACCTTAGAAGCTGCTGCCCTATATAACATAGACTTGGAATTACTTTAATAATGGATACTAGTCACTTTAATAATGTTTACATACTACTTTACTCATTTCATATGTTAATACTGTATTCTATTCTACTGTATTTTAGTCAATGCCACTCCAACATTGCTCGTCCTAATATTTATATATTTCTTAATTCCATTACTTTACTTTTAGATGTGTGTGTATTGTTGTGAATCGTTAGATATTACTGCACTGTTGGAGCTAGGAACACAAGCATTTCGCTACATCCGCAATAACATCTGCTAAATATGTGTATGTGACCAATAAAATGCTACACACACACACACACACACACACACACACACACACACACACACACACACACACACACACACACACACACACACACACACACACACACACACACACACACACACACACACACACACACTTTCACATATACTGTACGCTACTGCTAGTCACTTTACCCCTACCTATACAGTATGTACAGTACATATCTACCTCAGTTACCGCGTACCGTTGCACATCCACTCGGTACTGGTACTCCCTGTATATAGCCATCTTTATTTTCTTCTCCCTATAAATAGCCATGTTATTTTGACTCTTTATTTTGTATTTGTTATTCACTGTGTCTCTATTTACATTTTGTATTTTATGCTTTATCTTATCTTTAACTCTGCATTGTTGGAAAAGGACCCGTAAGTAAGAAGTTCACTATTAGTCTACACCTGTTGTCTACAAAGCAAGCACGTGACGATTACAATTTGATTGATTGATGTTGAAAGGTATTGAAAACAGGGGTGCCAATAATTTTGAGAATTGTTTTATTTAGTTGTTAAACAAGTCGCTTTCACTGAGGAGTTGTAGTAATATATCACGTTTTTTTAAGCATACAGTATAGCTCAGTATTTGTACTGATTTTTATACAGTCTTTTTTGCTCCTCTTTATCAAGGGCGCCAATAATAATGGAACTGACTCTGCATGGTTAGAGTAAATGCTTCCATACTAATGTACGAGTGAATCAACAGATTATAAAATGGATACCACCACCCCACTGCCCTTGACAGTGGTCAAGGAGTAGTGACAAAGGGTACTGTAGAATTAACATGTTATTCAGTAGCTTCCAATGCTTATTGAAAAGAAGAGGGCATGCACGACATTCCAACGATGCACGACTCCGGGAACATTTTTGTTATCTGCCTGTGGCGAGATAGAGTTATAAAACCCATTTCCTTCTTGGACTTAGATCAAAATTGCTATCTCTCAGGACAGGTAAAGGCCTGAAAACCAAACAAAGAAATCAAATCCACACCCACTTTCAGAGTCTGAGCTAGATCACACCATTGACACGGTTGGATGGATGACATTAATTCAACAGTTTGATGGTGAAAGGAGGATCTAGACATTCTGTCATTTTCTTCATCTGACACGAAGTCTGCCTAAACAAGACTCATTCATTTTGAGGCACACGTCTGAATGAATCATTTTTAGAAACGGGAACGTTTCCAAGACATGTCTGTCATTCCACATTCATCATTGCCTCTGTGGCTGGGCAGCACAGTCAGAAAGGATAGCGTGTGCTCAGTGAAGAACACATGCTGGGAATGCACTTGCTTAGTCACTCACTCACACCCATCCCTTTAAGTGCTGTGCAGGCCTGAAGGTGGAGCAGAGGGTGCTCTCAGATTCTGCTCTTAAAGGCTGGTTTGCCTCTCTCTCTCTCTCTCTCGCTCTCTCTCTCTGTCTCATCTGCTGTTGTGGGTACAAGAGTGCAGAGAGTCAGGTCGTGTCAAAACAACAATGGAGCCTTGCTTTACACCTTAACCTTTATGTCCACAAGCTACAAAACGTCTGCATCAAAGAGGGAATAAGGTGAATACTGTACTGTCATCTCCATGTAGACAAGATCTGCTGCATCACAGATTGGTGATAGGTCTCCTGTTATCCCACATCCCACATCCAACAGCCTCTATAACTGGGCCAGATTCTTGATCTGGCCCAGTTATAGAGGCTGTTTTCCTGTCTGAGCTCGTCATCTACTGTGTGTTTGCTTAATCAGGAAGCTCTTGTTTTGCACACCACTGGTAGATATGTAAACATCACTGTGGATAAGTTATTTTGACTCTCTGTGTCACGCCCTGACCTTAGAGATCCTTTTAATTCTCTATTTGGTTAGGTCAGGGTGTGACTAGGGTGGGCAATCTATGTTTTCTATTTCTTTGTTGGCCTGGTATGGTTCCCAATCAGAGGCAGCTGTCTATCGTTGTCTCTGATTGGGGATCATATTTAGTCAGCCTTTTCCCACCTGTTGTTTGTGGGATCTTTTTTTTTTTGTGTAGCTGCCTGTGAGCAGCCCAGAATGTCACGTTTCGTTTTCGTCTGTATTGTTTTTGTATTGTTGCTGTTGAGCCCTACCAGGCTGTACGTTTCGTTGGTTTCTCTTTCTTGGTTTGTTGCTGGTTATCATTAATAAATATGATTAACCTATCCCACGCTACATCTTGGTCCGACCACTCTTACAACGACGAGCGTTACACTCTGTAACATATTGATGGCTTTTGATGGCCTTCGATACTGAACACCATAAGATGTATTTTTCAGTTGATAGCTGTTATGGTATGAAATGTATTTAGGTTATGGGGTAGCTAAGTGTAAACACGGTCAGCTCATCTCCTTTCCAAGACCCCAACTTTCTTTTGATTTTCTTATTGAACCAAGGTCACGCCAATCATCATTATTTTATTAGCCAATAAGCAGCCTATTTTCCCGGCACTTAGCATAGGACTCGACCAGGCAGGGCCTCAGTCAGTCAGTAGTTTCTATTACGATGACCAACCGGTTTACCCTCCTGCTTATTCTACCTCCTTAAAGAGAAATTGCTTTTCTGTTGTGATGTTTGTTGTGTGTGCAGCTAAATAACCCAAATTAGTATCAGAGTGGTGTTGTATGTGTGTGTGTGTGTGGATCTTCATTAAACCCTTGAACTGGAACTACTGCTTCCTGGTGTTCTGAACGGACACCCTGTGGTGGTTGCTACCGGCCTAAAATCAAGCACCTATGTTTTTATCCCTTTTTATTTGTCCTACGAATTCATAAACAACCCATATTTTTCACTAAGGCTATATGCTAGCTTTTACTATGATAAAAACATATATTGCATAATCTGTACTCTGTAGGCTGTTATTTATACCCAGAACACATGTTACAGTTGACTGTTTATCATTACAAGTCATGTCAAAAGAGAGCTTATCCCTCTAGGCAAAAACTGGTTGAATCGACATGGTTTCCATGTCATTTAAACCAAAAAATTAAATGTGGAAAACTGATTGGATTGGAAAACAATCATCAACATAAGAGAATTTCTTATTTTTTTACCCAACTTTTAACCTAAGGGAGTTTAGCACTCAATGTACAGTACCAGTCAAACGTTTGGACACATCTACTCATTCCAGGCCTTTTCTTTATTTTTACTATATTCTACATTGTAGAATAATAGTGAAGACATCAACACTATGAATTAACACATATGGAATCATGTACTAACCAAAAAAGTGTTAAACAAATCAAAATATACTTTATATTTTAGATTCTTCAAAGTAGCCACCCTTTGACTTGATGACAGCTTTGCACACTCTTGACATTCTCTTAACCAGTTTAATGAGGTAGTCACCTGGAATGCATTTCAATTAACAGGTGTACTTTGTTAAAAGTTCATTTGTGGAATTTCTTTCCTTCTTAATTCGTTTGAGCCAATCAGTTGTGTTGTGACAAGGTAGGGGTGGTATACAGAAGATAGCCATATTTGGTAAAAGTCCATATTATGGCAAGAACAGCTCAAATAAGCAAAGAGAATCGACAGTCCATCATTACTTTAAGACATGAAGGTCAGTCAATCCAGAACATTTCAAGAACTTTGAAAGTTTCTTCAAGTACAGTCGCAAAAACCATCAATCGCTATGATGAAACTGGCTCTCATGAGGACCGCCACAGGAAAGGAAGTCCCAGAATTACCTCTGCTGCAGAGGATAAGTTCATTAGAGTTAACTGCACCTCAGATTGCAGCTCAAATAAATGCTTCACAGACACAACTCAACACCAACTGTTCAGAGGACTCTGCGTGAATCAGGCCTTCATGGTTGAATTTCTGCAAAGAAACCACTACTAAAGGACACCAATAAAAAGAAGAGACTTGCTTGGGCCAAGAAACATGAGCAATGGACATTAGACCGGTGGAAATCTGTCTGACAAGTCCAAATTTAAGATTTCTGGTTCCAACCGCTTGTCTTTGTGAGACGCAGAGTAGGTGAATGGATGATCTCCGCATGTGTGGTTCCCACCGTGCAGCATGGAGGAGGAGGTGTAGGGGTGCTTTGCTGGTGACACTGTCAGTGATTTATTTAGAATTCAAAGCACACTTAACCAGCATGGCTACCACAGCATTCTGCAGCGATATGCCATCCCATCTGGTTTGCACTTAGTTGGACTATCATTTGTTTTTCAATAGGACAATGATCCAACACACCTCCAGGCTTTGTAAGGGCTATTTGACCAAGAAGGAGAGTGAAGGAGTGATGCATCAGATGACCTGGCCTCCACAATCACCCGACCTCAACCCAATTGAGATGGTTTGGGATGAGTTGGACCAGAGGGTGAAGGAAAAGCAGCCAACAAGTGCTCAGCATATGTGGGAATTCCAGTCTTGAGAATGTTGGAAAAGCATTCCAGGTGAAGCTGGTTGAGAGAATGCCAAGAGTGTGCAGAGCTGTCATCAAGGCAAATGTTATTAATATTTAATTAACTAGGCAGGTCAGTTAAGAACAAATTCTTATTTACAATGACGGCCTACCCGGGCCAAACCCTAACCCCGACGACGCTGGGCCAATTGTGCCCCGCCCTATGGGATTCCCAATCACGGCCAGTTGTAATACTGCCTGGAATCAAACCAGGGTCTGTAGTGACTCCTCTAGCACTGAGATGCAGTGCCTTAGACCACTGTGCCACTGGGTAGCCCTCAAAGGGTGGCTACTTAGAACAATCTAAAATATAACATTTTGATTTGATTAACACTTTTTTGGTTACTACATGATTCCATATTGTTTTTTTCCCTTTATTTTTATTAACAGAATTTCTTTTCCACATACGGTGATGACATACAGTACCAGTCAAAAGTTTGGACACACCTACTCATTCAACGTTTTTTCTTAAATTTTGTACTATTTTCTACATTGTAGAACACGTCTAAACTACGAAATAACAAATATCGTTATTTCATAGTTTTGATGTCTTCGCTATTATTCTACAATGTAGAAAATAGGAAAAATAAAGAAAAAAAATGGAATGAGTAGGTGTGTCCAACCTTTTGACTGGTACTGTATGTCATCACTGTATGTGGAAAATAAAACTCTGTTAATAAAAAGGGGGGAAAAAACATAGATCCAAGTAGACACAGCGGTAAAACAACACTCTTTCCTTACATAACCTTCTCTTCCTTCTTGACCTAATTGGGGCTTGGAAGTACTCTTAAAAACCTTGGTGGAATCTAGAACTCCCTCTTTGAATATAAATGAAAGCCACTAAATTTAACAGGCTATGTCTTTGGCTTTTGGTTTGCTATCTATTCAACAAATGGGGACTATTTGAAACCAGCAATATCTCAATAAAATGTAATAAAAAGGCAATCATTCTTAAAGTGGCAATCCGTAGTTGCTACATCCATTATAAATGATTGAAATATACTCATTGATTCTTGAAGAATATAACTTAGAAATGCCCCATGAGCTTAGTTCAACTGTCGTACCCCATCAGAACCCAGAAATATAAGCTTGTTTTACTCCAATGTTTGTTAACATTGTAAATTGCAGCTTAACAAACACTGTATACCTTCAAAATAGGCTTTAAACTATGATTTGGATATTTTGAATGGTCAGTCCTTGCATCAATAGCTATGTCTATGAATTTAAAAGTGGTTACATGTCTTCAGGCCCATCCCTCAGCTTTTTACCAAAATACAGAGTGACAGCTTTGTTATTGTTTCAACTCCGGATTGCCCCTTTAAATAAGGGTGACCGTTGGGACCCACCCTCTCCCTTTGTCTTCATGTTTGACCTATAAGCTGTGACTGGGTAAACTCAGTACACAGTCCAGGACATCATGACATGTTGTATGCCACACATGATACATAACACCAGTACTTCCCACATGATGCATTCCATTCTCTGGTCTGTAATCAGACTTCAGATCAGGTTCACAGTTGCATGTTTGGAATCATGCCCAATCAAAGATAAACAGCCTAGCACCATCTAAACTTCTCAAGTGTCAATGCTACTCTTCCGAGAGAGATTTTGTAATAGTAGCTGAGCCCCTGGTCAACCAGATTTAAGGATGGAGGGATGGAGGTATAGATGGACGGGGGATGGGGTGGGATTATTATGCCCTGATGTTTTCATTAATGGAAAATCCTGGGAGGATTTGGAAAGAATTTAGTGGAGCGTGCCGTTACGCTGAGGCGAAACAAGTGAAGTCTTTGAAAATAAGTTTTCAATTTCCCCTTATTTGATAGGATACCCTGTCATCTCTATGCCAACGCTCAAGGCTCTGACCAGAGGCTATTCAGACATACCTTGCTATCAATATGAAAGTACTGTAGCTCTCTTATGATAGCCTCTGCAATGAAAGTTTGACCTCTTGAACCGGGTCATATTAGAGTGTACTGTATATCAAACAAGACAAATCCACTATACGCTGTTGAGGGTCTTAAGGCTTTGTATAATCACAATTTAAATAGGGTATGAGCAGCATTTTCATTGAAACAGGCTAACATATGTTAGCTTAGCTTCATTTTGTAAATGATCAGCTGAAGAAACCAATCTTTGTTTGAACAGGCTGTAGGTTTATAGTAATATTCAGAGCAAATACAGTAGGCCTATGTGGTTATATCACTGGCTGAAATGAAATATATAAGGCTTTCGCCTAGGGTGACATATTGCTATATGCATAAAGACTGAGGGCTTCTTTTAAACCAAGTTTATGACAGATGGAGCCTTGTGATTTACAATGTAATGACATGGCTGTGAATCTGATATTGGAAAGAGAGTTATATAAGCAAATATTGCACGCCCTTTCACATTTTGGAGAATATGATCCAGTCAAATGTATATAATTCAGAAGACTGGGCCCTAGCTACTAAACTTCACTTTTCATAACTTAACCTAGTTATAGTTAGTAGTAACTATGGCTCTGAGTTTTTCCCTGTTCACATCAGGTCAGTCATGAGAAATTGCAACTATGAGGATAAACCTCTGCGCGTGGCCCTGGAGTTTCCCTGTCTGAGCCTGGGCAAGACAACGATGGTCAGTGTGATAAGCACATTTTAAATTGAGGGAAGAATGGTGTCCCTGTTGGATGATATAATTTCCCTGTTCTCCGTGCTTTCTCTCTCTCCTCCGGTCCTCACCGCCCACTCTGATGTGGATTTGCAGCAAACGACACACTCTCTGAAGCACGTCACAGCCAAGGAATATTCGGCACACACTAATCCCCGTGCCAGTCCATCAGTTTCAAAACACAAACAAAAAATTTCCATGTGAAAGGGATGATATGGGGCAATGCCATAGCCACAGAAGAGTGTTTAGAAAAATGTATGATGAAGAGCTCAAGGTGTTACTCAACAATGTTATTTTGGGGAACTCATATGCCTACCTTGCTCATCTACAACAGCCCTGAGATGCAGGCTGAATTCTATTTTCTCAGTATTTCCTTGTTCATTGAACATGTGACATGCCTTTTAGAAAGTGCAGTCATGTCCAAGTGAAAGCAACAGGTATGTGCAGTACAGTAGACACCTCAGACTCACTGTGAGAACTAATTATATCAGAAGTCGCTGTGAACTAAGCAGTTTGACACTCATTCTTTTTCATCTCATCTGTCTGGTCTATTGGGCGGGACAGCGTATTGGGCGGGCGCGGGAGGTTTTACTAAACTAACATATTGTTTTCACAGTAGTCATACCAAGGATCATTTAGCTATTTGACTTGGAATTTTAGGACTTCTTTTGGTATCACAACAAAATCTATACAAAAATGATTTGATGAAACATTGAAAATTTGGCCTTGCGTCAATTACCACATAGAAACGCACTGAGTAACAGAACCATACATGGAAGGACAGATAGTCAAAAAATACCTCAAAAATAAGTTTGTTTTGAAGTGTCTGTCTGTCCTATATCTGAGAGATATTGATACACCATCAAAGTGTAATTAATAACTTCACCATGCTCAAAGGAATATTCAATGTCTGCTTTTTGTATTTTTACCCATCTACCAAAAGGTGCCCTTCTTTGCAAGGCATTGAATCTGTGTTTTAAATTCACTGCTCAACTAAGGGACCTTACAGATAATTGTATGTGTGGGGTACATAGAGTAGATGAGGCAGTCATTCAAAAATCATGTTGAACACTATTATTGCCCACAGAGTGAGTCCATGCAACTTATTATGTGACTTGTTAAGCACATTTTTACCCCTGAATTTATTTAGGCTTGCCATAACAAAGGGATTGAATAGTTATTGACTCAAGACATTCAGCTTTTCATTTTTTATTAATTTGTACCAAAAAAAAAAAAACATAATTCTACTTTGACATTAAGGGGTATTGTGTGTAAGCCAGTGACAAAAAAAATCGACATTTATTCCATTTCAAATTCAGGCTGCAACACATCAAAATGTGGAAAAAAAAGTCAAGGGGTATGAATAATTTGAAGGCACTGTAGGCACTGGCTACCTTCAGCAAAACAATGTGTTTGTGGGAGGCTCGTCTTTCCATAGAGGGGTCATATTAGTTCTGTTAAGTTCCTCGGTGTACACATCACGGACAAACTGAATTGGTCCACCCACACAGACAGCGTCGTGAAGAAGGCGCAGCAGCGCCTCTTCAACCTCAGGAGGCTGAAGAAATTCGGCTTGTCACCAAAAGCACTCACAAACTTCTACAGATGCACAATCGAGAGCATCCTGTCGGGCTGTATCACCGCCTGGTACGGCAACTGCTCCGCCCACAACCGTAAGGCTCTCCAGAGGGTAGTGAGGTCTGCAGAACGCATCACCAGGGGCAAACTACCTGCCCTCCAGGACACCTACACCACCCGATGTCACAGGAAGGCCATAAAGATCATCAAGGACAACAACCACCCAAGCCACTGCCTGTTCACCCCGCTATCATCCAGAAGGCGAGGTCAGTACAGGTGCATCAAAGCAGGGACCGAGAGACTGAAAAACAGCTTCTATCTCAAGGCCATCAGACTGTTAAACAGCCACCACTAACATTTAGCGGCCGCTGCCAACATACTGACTCAACTCCAGCCACTTTAAAAATGGGAATTGATGGAAATTATGTAAAAATGTACCACTAGCCACTTTAAGCAATGCCACTTAATACAATGTTTACATACCCTACATTACCCATCTCATATGTATATATACTGTACTCTATATCATCTACTGCATCTTGCCATCTTTATGCAATACATGTACCACTAGCCACTTTAAACTATGCCACTTTATGTTTACATACCCTACAGTACTCATCTCATATGTATATACCGTACTCTATACCATCTACTGCATCTGCCATGCCGTTCTGTACCACCACTCATTCATATATCTTTATGTACATATTCTTTATCCCTTTACACTTGTGTGTGTGTGTAAGGTAGTAGTGTGGAATTGTTAGGTTAGATTACTGTTGGTTATTACTGCATTGTCGGAACTAGAAGCACAAGCATTTCGCTACACTCGCATTAACATCTGCTAACCATGTGTATGTGACTAATAAAATTTGATTTGATTTGATTTGATTTGAGAAGAGAGCCCCTCTAAGCAGTACATACAGATTATATAGGCAACAAGCAAAGTAGGTTGATCTTGAAGTCTGGCCTTCCGATTGGTCGATCTGGGTCGTGGGTAGTCCTGTTCGGCCTGATGTCGACATTCCATTGGCTTTTCACACAGTTCTTTGTCCTAGTCACATCCAAAGACATCCTGCATGTGCGTTTGTTTTCACAGGCCCTATTCATGGGGGAGGGGATGTGTGTGTGGGTCTGACAAAGTAGTGGGGATGGGTGCATGTTGTGCCAAGAATAGCTTATGTTGAGAAGTGGTTAAAACAAGTTACCAGTATCTTATACAATTTCTTACAGTAGGCCAAACCGTTCGGACGCTACAGACGTTTCCGTGAGAAGACCGATTTTCAGGATGTCTCCTGGTCTTACAAACATCGCTGTAGCCCTGTCACCTTCCACCGCAGATGCGGATGGCCGACATCGGCGGATGCGGCCCATGCGAAAAACACATATCGCTAGCTTAAAAAAAAAAAAAATTATAGGGATTTTTGTATTATGCTAATTAGATTTATGCGGATGCGCGGACATCGACTATAGGGGGGTTAATGCTTATGGCATGTCGGTTTGAAATCATTGATTTCTTATTGATGTTTGGTCATGTAATGCTTAAATTATCCTCTGTCTCCTGTATTCCTTTTAAGCAATAGTATGCATTCTTGCTCAAGAGCTCCGTGACTCTTTCTGCATGGTTTACATCATACTGTTTGTTTACATTCTATTTCCTCAGGAGATTTCGACATTCCAGGGTACCACTAGACCAGACAGATGTCATGTAGCCTTTTGAGAGTTGAAGAGGTTTGGTTAGTTCTGTACTTTCAGTATATTAAGTTTTATTTTATGAACATTGTAATGGGAAATAGGCTACACTTAAAGTTAATACTTTGAAATAAAGAAGATTTCAAAGTACAAGGAAGAGAAATTGCCAAAATCTTTATATTAACGTGGGACATCTTTCTCTGTCCAATGTGAGCATACAAATGGCGAGCATACATACTATTTAATGGTAAACTGCATAAAATAATATCCAACTCTGCATGTAAAGTGTATCTTCACCCTTTTGCTTTTGTATAACAATGTTTCTCTGTACAACTATGAGCAGTTACGTACTCTGCAGTCCAGGACCCTGGCTAGTGTGAGTGACGGTTGACATTTTGATTATTCTGCCACCATGCCAGGCAGCTGAGGCATGCGCCAAGAATAGGGTCAATTTGCAAGGAAGGAATGGAGACTAAGAAGAAAGCGTGGAAAAAAGCTCACATTCATTATTTGTGTGCTGTGCTCTATGAATCACTAGTGATGTCACCTCTTGCCCCCTTTGATGTCATTACATTCTATGTGAGGGCTTGGCAGGACAACATATAAGAGGAGGATGTTAACATGATCTGGTCACAGCATGTGACTTTAGGACAAAGTATGTGTTACATATTCAGTTTCCACCCCTTCCGATGATGTACAGTACAGAGACACCTTGGAGATGTTGGGGCCCACTAACCTGCCCAATGTCACCCACTAGTAACAAAGTTGGTCCATTACGTAATAGACATGACAATCACACACACACACACTTGATGATTGATCAGGAGTTACTAGAATTCATTATAGAGGCCATGTTTTGCTTCTATGGGGTAGTGTCTGGTATTTTGGGGTTCCTTGGAGTTTTGCAAGACTTCTTTAGACGTTGTTTCCCCCGAGTGAATTCTGTCTGACATATAAAACAGTCAGTCACCCTCATTATTTTGTGCCCTATAGGTATATTCAAGCTTCAGACGTACTTCTAAACAAGCCACTCATGTCCCTAGTTTCTCTAGGTAGAAGACAAACAAGAGAGTAGTCCATCAGGGTCAGATGTTGTCTGGGTTTACCATTGACCAACAAACCAAAGACCAATGTAATCAATGTATTTTCAACCTATTTTTGTAAATCAGAACTCTGTATCAAATTAAGAGACAAGTGTCAACTCTACAAACGTTCTGCAATAGACAAGTTGATAATGAATAAAAAGTGGCCGGAATTTGAATAATGTCTTTGTCTGCCAATATGCCATGTCTCATTAGAAAATCACAGCTCCAATGCTTTCACATCAGAGTAGCATGTATCAAAACCACATGAAGTAATTCCAAAGTAAATCCAAATGCTAAGGAGAGAGAGCATAGGAGAGGTCAAGTGTTTTATATGTTTCTTTCCAAGGTGTGGACGTGTACTACATGACCAAGTGAAAGAACAGAAAACCCTACCCTTGTAAAGACATCATATGTTTACACACGACTGACATTTGACTAATCACTATAGTTCCATGGACTTGAGGTGAAGTTCAAGTTCATAGAGATGGATTATTTCATTTGACCTCTCTGACCTCTACCAGAAATAGTATACAATTAACGTCAGTTGACAGAGTCCAGTCATTGGGTTGTCCATTTTTTTTTAAATGTCCAAAGATTAAGGACATACATACACTGTTAAAAAATTATGTTGTTTTACAGTAACTTACTGGCAGCCGATTACTTGTAAGTTACTGTAAAAAGAAAATACAGTATGTTACCGTAAATACCAAAGAAACTTTAGTTTCTTGGAAAGACAAAACCAATGTTTCAAGTCTGAATCCAGTCTTATGTGCTGATCCTGTAACAATTAATTGAGACAGGCCATTATATTGTCCCTGCCAAAATAACATACTTTTCACTGTAACCAGCAACATGAAAATGACTAAACTCTGTCAGTAAACAATGATGAAACATCCTGTTTCCCAATAACCTGATTACAAACACCGATCTTTACTTTGGCTTCAATGTTCAAGCTGATACCGTGTCAATACTGAGTTGACCTGTAGTGGATTCTCTATTATTGGTGAACCACTGACAACCCCATATAATTGGGCTTTAAGGGACATGTGTCTGGAATTTGAATGGAATTTGAATGGAATTAAAATGTATTTGTCATTATAACCCCATAACGTCTTTGGAAACATTATATTCCCTAACTACTCATTCAACTCTATCTGATGAGTAACCAAAGTTAACACACATCAGGCAGGCTATTGGGCTCATTCACAAGGTGTTAATAGCAAAGGATCCATTTTGGGATGCTGGCTAGAGTAAGGCATTGGCAGTGTAAAGGGCAGGTGTGAATGAGTAAGTAATATGACATGTCTAGTCGTAGAGTGACTGGACAGTTAGTAGCGCCCACAGTTGCTATCTGAGGTACTGTATTTGACCTTTTGACTTCGAAAAGGCGGTGAGATCCTGACCAACGCACAAGGACACATGGCTTGATTGCCGCAAATCTTCCCCATTTCTACTTATAGTAGATTATTATAAGCAAGTTATGAGAAGGTTGACAGACTACCTAGAGATGGATCATGTCTGATTAATCACAAAAGCTGGCTACGTCCATCATACTTGTGATAGCCTTGGTAAGTTTATGTGTGAAATGTTACGTATCCATATGATATTATTGAAGTGTCCTGCGTTATTAACAAGCCGATTATATCATTTCAGGGTTCCATTATTTGCAGGGTAGGCTCTGCCAATTCCAACAATGTTTTTGTACTCTATTGATACAATTTATTTGAACTAGCTGAAAATAGTATTATTTGGTTTGTGATATTTGTTCAGCTGTTCACGTGCTGATCGATTCATGCATGTGATGAGTGCGTTGACGCTCAATCGCTGACCATCTGTCCCTGTATCAGACAGGCAGTCAAGAAGCAGAACAAGACGAATCCAAAAACAAGCGATAAGCCTCAGCTAGGGGACAGACCACTGAATGCTATCAAGACGATGCTTCTTAGTTACTCAATCGGATCTATCTCCTTGCTTTAACCAATCTAAACCTGACAGTCACTGACTCGCTCAATTCAACTCTGACGTTCAAACAGTAAACACAGAAGACTCCCCACTCGACCTATCCGGGAGAAGTTTTCTTTCCCTTCGTCTCTGTGTCATTCTCTCTCTTCTACACTCTGATTGAATGCAAAGTCAAACATGCCAAGTTCTTCCGGGTCAGTACATCCTGAAAACTGCATTTCTAAACAGCTTTTGCAGCAAATGGCTGTACGTGCTGGTTAGCAGGCAGAGCGATCATTATGCTCACACAGTCTGTGTTATCGTCTGCTCTGCTCTCTGTATCTAATAATAGCACTGACCTGTTTGGTCTATGCTCATACATCTGGCAGCTCATCAATCTTGGCCAATGAGACATGCTCTCTATCTGCCCAGTCCTCTACGGTCGTCTGTTAACATTGCCTGCATAGCTATTTGTCTCTTCAGCATTCTTAAGTGAGGCTCTCTGCTCTTTCTGAGAGATGTGCGTCACATGCGACACTGGAAACATATGGACCAACAATGGACCAGACCCTGACCTACTATCAATCAATCAATCAATCAATCAAATGTATTTATAAAGCCCTTCTTACATCAGCTGATGTCACAAAGTTCTGTACAGAAACCCAGCCTAAAACCCCAAACAGCAAGCAATGCAGGTGCTAGGAAAAACTCCCTAGAAAGGCTGGAACCTAGGAAGAAACCTAGAGAGGAACCAGGCTTTGAGGGTTGGCCTGGTTCTGGCTGTGCCAGGTGGAGATTATAACAGAACATGGCCTAGATGTTAAAATGTTCATAGATGACCAGATGACTGTTTGTGTCTGCTCTCAATTGCTTGATTGTTTGAACGGGTCACCCCTGTATAAATATACTTTGTAATAAGAGTCACACCACTTGTATAATTCGTGCACCCTGTTTAGTCACAAAATGTCATTAAGAATGTTGTACTTGAGCTTTAGACAATGGTATTGCAGATACGGTGATCCCAGCTGGATAAAACTGCTTAGACAACATAATAATCTCATACATAAAATCCAGATTGAAAAGTCAGGAGTCTTTCACCCTATAAACATTAGATCTTTATTTCTGAAAGGAACACAGAAAACAGTAAGCCATTTCTTACACACAGAGACCTTCCTTTGCAGTAGAAAAATCATGCTGGCGGTTAGAAACCACGGCTTGTGTCATAGCCCTTTACATTCGGCCGTATTTCCATTTCAGAAACAAAGTAGCTAACAGTGTTTACCACTGTCTGGTAAACTCTGAATCCTCAGTCCCAAGCATAGCCCTCTAACACTGACCTATTTTCCATTCATTTCCCTTTTAAGCACTTCCCTTACTTACTCATACATTCTTTAAATAACATCCCCACTGCCCTCACTCTCATCCCCCTTTTTTTCCCATAGGAGACAATTCACATAGCATGGGTCCACATTGACGATAGAACAGCACATTCGTACAGTAGCAGCAAACATATAGAAGAGCAGGTTAGGAAGAGACACATTGAATGTGTTTGCATGTGAAGGATTTTCACAAACACAATGGACGTAGGAAAAATGGTAAGTGAAAAAAGGGAGGTGCTCCATTTAGGCCCACACCGTGTTGATAATATGCCAGGGTATCGTCATGCATATTTACCTGTATTGCTTTTCGTTTTTTCACCTGAAAGTCTTCAATCAAATGGTACCATGGCATTTTAGACAACTTCAATATGAAGTACTTTATGTTGTACCTAAATTATTCCACTTTCAACTTCTTATTCTTTCACATTCTCACATTTTAAAGGCATGCCATATTTCGGTCAGTGCAAAGTCGGGTGCTCTGGCAACAATGTCTGGCAACATTCGGGTGACTTACATTATAGTGATATTCTGGTGGCTTACCGTACATCTAACACCAAGGAATAGGTTCAGCTATTATAGGGCAAGTAAAGCTAATTATGTTGATATAAACTCACCAAAACAACTCTCCATGTACAAAATGCTAAACCTAAATGCTAAAGATATGAATTAAAGTGCAGGCTCCCAAATTTGGAGTGGTCTTTCTGTTTTTGAAATCAGCTTTACTCACTGTGTATATAGGTGGTGAAGTAATGCCATTGTATTACAAACTGCTTAACGGACAATCAAAGTAACATTACAAAGGAAGGCATCTATGTTACGACAAATCATAATATAATATAACACATTTCAAGGGTCTATAAAATGCTTTAGTTCACAGCAAAAATTGAGTACACTATTATATCTGAGCCTTTAATGCCCTTTGCAATTTGTAACTAATTCCAGGCAATTTAAATCATAATATTTGTGTGGCTATGATGGCATTTTACCACAATGCTTTATGTTGTGTACAGGTACACAATGATTAGGGGGTTAACTGGGTGACAACAACAGGTGGTTACAGGATCAAATGGTTGTTTCTAGATTTCTGTTTCTTCACATACACCCACAAACATGAAGAGACAACACATTCTGAACCTTTCCACTGCAGTGACAAAAACAAATATGTCCATTCTAGGGCCCCACAAGGACCGCAACTGTTGACGCGTGAGTCATCTTAACGGTTCAGATTGTGGTTATATCTTCATTGTTGAGACGGGTCAGCCAGCACTCTCATACGAACACACAGTTAAATGTTCTGCTGTCACTCAAATGGAGTTGATGTTATGAGAGCATCTTGTGGATTTCTCATAAAGGCCCTGTTGTTGCGTCACCAGTATGGGGCCGTGGTCTCTACGCCCCGGCTCTGCCATTCAGGGAAGAATCCACTGGATGTCCTCGGGCTCCCGAACTGGTCAAACTCCATCTCCGGTGTCTTGCAGTCTCTCTTGAACTCAACTGGTGCGGTGGTCAGGATGATGGGATTGCTGGTCTGGTCAGCGTCTGTGTCGTTGTGGAGCAACTTGTAGTTCTTCTCATCGTTGTTGTCCCAGTACGTCTGATCCTGGGTAGTGAAGCATATGCAGAACTCTACACGCTCCTGTGAGGGCACAGAACTTGACAGGTCGACGGTGAAAGCGAAGGTGTCAGTGTCCAAATAACCGTACATATTGTTCAGGTACGTACATGCAACGTCCGCGTGTGTTTTCCATGAGTCAAACGTTATCCGTATGGAGACCAATTTCTCAAAGCTTACATTCCTGACTTTCACAGTGCCAGTGAGTGACCGCTCCTGGAGTGTGCAGTTCTCCAGACACACTTGGTTCTTCTTAAGCCGGTTCCTGAAGTCAAGGTAATCTGCAGCAGGCTGAGGGAAGTCCAGAGTAAAACTTTTCTCCATGGAGACCATCAGGCCGGTGGTGGCATTGGCCAGGTCAGACAGGTCAAATTGCAGGTCAGACAGTGGGTCCTCCTCAAACTCCTTGAACACGTGGATGGCCGTTAGGGACATGCCTTTTGAATCGGCAAAAACCACCCGCTTCTTCCCGTTGGCCTTGGGACTCTTCCATCCCAGGCTGGAAGCCTCTACCTCTTGCTTGGAGCTGATGCACGGCCTCAGTGGTTTGTAGCAGTTGGCCAGGTTTCGCGATCGGCAGTCCTCGTACGTGCTGAAGAAGCTGCGGAGGGGCGGAGAGCTTGCCAGGCAGATCCTCATGGCTACATCTACTGGCATGATTGGACCTGGCATCGGCCTGTTGTTCAACATGTGTAGGACCCTGTTGAAAAAGAAGACCGCACCAAGAGGACAACAAGGTTCTAGGTGAAACTGTTATATGTTGAGGTGAAACTGAAAATAGTAAAGCCCATGCAGGATGTGGTCAAAGAAAGTAATAGAACTCATGTCAGAAGTCTGTACACAGGCTATGCTGTGTAAGAGGTAACAATATTTTAGGCATACTCAAACCACACTCCCGTAGTAATATTGCATGCAGAAATGCTTTCGTTACTTTTGGGGATTGATGTGGTACATTAATTGAAAGAGACCTGTCATCTAAATTAATCCAACACAGATGTGTAAAAGTATTCAATACATTTGTTCCTGGAACAGTTTGAACATCTACACTGATAATAATACTCAAAATAGTTTATAGCAGGCTATAGTAATCATATGTAGGGAGCTATATTGCATACTTTTACAATTCAAATAGGCCTAATTCTTTTCCAGAAAATATTCAGCAATAGCTTACAAAAGTCCAGAAGATAAACAGCTATCCAACTTTCAAGTCCTTGCTCACACGATAATGACTGTGCCACATAGACTATAGGTTTTTAGTTTTCATGTAGATGATGGGGGCAGTAGGCTTGGGTATAAATAGGTGACCTTTTATCTAGCTGTATGCAACAATACTGGCCAGTCAATGAAAATGTAATAAAAAGTGACACAGGCAAAAGAAAACTGGTCAGTGAGTTAATTTATGATATTTCATCCACAGATGTAATCTCATCTGGGATTGAAAAACGATTATATTTAAGAAACTTTTCGTTTTTATTAATTGCGCAGTTCAAAATTCATGCCCCATCCAATGACAGTAGTTCCATCGAAGCGCTTCATATTTGACGCACTGTGAGCTTACCTTGTGCAATTCATTGGGAAGCGTTGAAACAGCCAAAAACTTTAAATGTTGCTGATGAATAAACGGACTAACTTCATAAGAACAGAATTGTGTTCTTTTTTTATTTTGCCATTCCAATGAAGGTTGAGAATCCTGAATGCTGCGTGGCACGCCCACTTCACCTCTGCAGTCCAGCTGTACTGACAATGGCTCAGGCACTCTCCAGTCTCCATCTGTACATCCGGACGATTCGCATACTGCTTCAAATTAACCCCGGATGATAGCCAATGGAAAAGCCAAACGCCGAGCGCTCGCGCAATCAGCGACCAGCTCAGCGTTGCGCGTCTACCGTCCTACCCGAGGTGCTGAAATGTCTAGTCGGTTCGGGTTACGTTGCAGGATGGGGAGTGGAGGAGAATAATTCGATTTTTAGTCATAATAGACCTCTACTGGTTGTTTTTATGTTTAGCAACTAAATATGTGCATGTCAATTACGCATAGTTTGTAGTCTATACATTATAGACATCTATAATACCATATCTCATATTTTGAAGATAGACCTGAGGCATTTTGTACCATTCCATTAGCCTATTTGTGAAATTCCAGGTCTAACTACCTCTAGTTGGAAAACTAGGGGATTGTAATCTAAATATAACTATGCCAAAGTGGGAGCCTGGGCTGGGAGACATTTCTTTGAGATCTCAGGCAGCTGTAAGCTTTGAAATACCTCCACACTGACACAGCAAATCTATTTGAACTTGTCTGAGCAGAGTATCAGTTCATCATAGGGGTATGATCATCTGCTAGGTGCCATGCTAGCGAGGACAACTTCTGCACTGAAGCGTCCTGGGGAAACTGTTTATATTTGTCTCTGCTGCCTTTAGAGCGGTGCAGATTACTGTAACTCTTTTTAGCTTGTGAAGAGCTGGAGGAGTGGTCTCACCGCTATCATGAATGTGGTAGACAGAAGAGAGGCCATGGAGAGGGCAGTGTAAGAGAGGGTGTCAAGTGAAATGTCCACCATCAGAAGCCTTATTACTCAGACGTGACTGAGATTCCGCTCTTGTCTCTATGGGGAGATAAGGTGCTATACATGACTCTTACATCATTGCAGTAGGAATATTTAAAGAATTTCCGTTCCATAACTGACTTGAGTTATAACTGTGTAAATGGATGATCTACTTTCACAATAATATTATTATTATATATACTCGGCCTTGTCTCAGGATGGTAAGTTGGTGGTTTGAAGATATCCCTCTAGTGGTGTGGGGGCTGTGCTTTGGCAAAGTGGGTGGGGTTATATCCTGCCTGTTTGGCCCTGTCCGGGGGTATCATCAGATGGGGCCACAGTGTCTCCTGACCCCTCCTGTCTCAGCCTCCAGTATTTATGATGCAGTAGTTTATGTGTCGGGGGGCTAGAGTATTTCTCCTTTCTTGTCCGGTGTCCTGTGTGAATTTAAGTATGCTCTCTCTAATTCTCTCTTTCTCTCTTTCTTTCTTTCTCTCTCTCGGAGGACCTGAGCCCTAGGACCATGCCTCAGGACTACCTGGCATGATGACTCCTTGTTGTCCCCAGTCCACCTGGCCGTGCTGCTGCTTCAGTTTCAACTGTTCTGCCTGCGGCTATGGAACGCTGACCTGTTCACTGTGATTACTATTATTTGACCATGCTGGTCATTTATGAACATTTGAACATCTTGACCATGTTCTGTTATAATCTCCACCCGGCACAGCCAGAAGAGGACTGGCCACTCCTAATAGCCTGGTTCCTCTCTAGGTTTCTTCCTAGGTTTTGGCCTTTCTAGGGAGTTTTTCCTTGCCACCGTCCTTCTTCACCTGCATTGCTTGCGGTTTGGGGTTTTAGGCTGGGTTTCTGTACAGCACTTTGATATATCAGCTGATGTAAGAAGGGCTTTATAAATACATTTGATTTGATTTGATTTTATATCCCCGAATGTAAAAGCAAATACTAAAACAATCCAATCTAGATATGGTTTATATAAACTTGGTAAAGGCAAAAAGGTGTCTCACACAGTAGTCTGTCTAAAAACGTTTCTGAACGCAACCTATTTTCTCATAGCAACCATGTGGCTTGAAGCCAAGTACTGTGTGCGCTTCCCTGGTTCAGTGTACTGTACTGTAGGTCTAGCGGTCACAGTCAGAAGCTCTTGCACATTCGTTGGTTTTTGCATAACAGGAAGTTAAGTTTAATGACGGTCTGCATATCTGGAGAATGCATGCTCACTGTTATACAGTAACTTCCTGAGTAACTGGAAAACATACTAGTGACACACAGAGATAGTGTAAGTGACTCTCTAAATACAGTATCTAAGTAAGGTTGAAATTGCAGCAGCAGCCTAAAATAACCATAATAGTGTGCCTGTTGCTTTCTTTATATCAGGACCCATTGAGGCTTAGTTTCACGTGATTCAATATCCTTTAAAAGGGCAGACTTCACCTGCTTTTTCTTCCACCGTACTGTAATTGGAATTTCAAATGAGTCAGCATTAATAATACGTTTCCTGGGGCAAAACGAACAATACTGTGTGGGAATGCCTTCAGATCCAAATCTTTATAGTTCCTTATACTTGAGGCACTGGCCCAAGAAAACACTGCAAACTTCTGTTATAGTTATGCTATTAAGCGGTTATTTCTATTTGTAACAAAATCTTTTCTATTCTTGTATTGGATATTTCCTCTAGCATTTGGATGTGGTTTGAATGATTGACCAAGATATGTAGTTAAAACTTTATTCAGGTCAAAATGCTTTCCTGGCTGATATCCCTGCAAGTGGTAGAGTACCCATATCACAACAATGAATTGTTAGGAATTCTGGATTGGTAAGGTCAGATGGCAGGCCTACCTGAAGGGTTCACTCCACAGTGTTTAATCTGGCATTCTGCCTAACAACCCAACTGAGTAGAAAAATGCATTTTTTCAGATTTAGAGACACCCAGTGGAAAATGACAGAAATTATTCTTAGGGAGTAGGGACATATTTTTGAAATGCAGCCAAAATGCACACTCGTCCCTTTAAAAATATCATGATATAATCCATACTGTATAGGGCCAACAAACTAGGTGATTGGTCCTATGTAGACATGTACCACAACTTTTGATAAGTATAGTCTACTGAGCTATTTGTGGGTATCTTTTTGAATGTGGCTTATTTGGTTCATATACAGTATCAACCGATAAACTGATGATTCACACTACCATATGAAATGACATCATAGAACATGGAGTCCTTCCCACATTCAGATCATCCCACATTTAAGTACTCTCCCAACAGCCTATAGGGGGTGCTGATATGAATAGAGGGCCAGAAACAGGGGCCGGCAGCTACTGAGAAGTATTTTTAGCACACGAAGTTCAGGTGTGTTTGCCTTGTCCTCACCAGACTGTAGTTACATAGGTCATTGGCAATAGAAGTAACTTCATATCATCAATTTCATTTGATTTTTTTGTGTTGAAAATGGAACCCTTCAACCAAAGAACTACAGTACCAGTCAAAAGTTTGGACACACCTACTCATTCCAGGGTTTTTCCTTATTTTTGACTATTTTCTACATTGTAATACATATGGAATCATGTAGTAACCAAACAACTGTTGAAAAAATCTAAATACATTTGAGATTTGAGATTCTTCCAAGTATCCACCCTTTTTGCCTTGATGACAGCTTTGCATAATCTTTGTATTTTTGTTTACTACATGATTCCATATGACATTTCATAGTTTTATTCTACAATGTAGAAAATAGTAAAAATAAAGAAAAACCCTTGAATGAGTAGGTGTGTCCAAACCTTTGACGGTTACTGTATATAATTCCATTTTGGAAAATGTTGGATGATGTGGTATATTTCTAGTTGTATAGTCAATATGAACAGTCCAGAGTCTTGATATTACATACAGACTATAAATAGACAACATTACAATACATTTCCATCTCAGTGAATTTACAATAAGATACAAAATAGTAATCAGAAAATGAAAATAGCACATACAGAATATGGTTGGTTGAAGGGTTGAATTATCCTCCTTAAATATTTATCATAGAGAACACATTATACATTTCATGTGCAGGTTTTGGGATGGCACAACTGGCTATCTGATCTGTGATAAATCGGACACTGCTCAGTTGTCCAGACCACTTGAAGTGGAGCGAATACACCAGTATTTACACAGAAAATTCAAGGTCAAACTCACTTAAAAAAAATGGAATTGTGAAAACTGGTGGTAAGCCATTGGACAGATACAAGAGGTGAGATATGTGGCAAGAGCAAGCCCAGCATACCATAAAACTAGCATAGACTTATATTATATTAATTAGACAATATGGGATAATAACTTGATAATAACATTGCATCAAATTCTTTCCCATATTATTTTCCTCCTGAAGTATAAAAATATTTTGAGCATTTTCTGTAGGGTTGTATAGGTGGTATGAATATAACAGGCATATAGGCCTGCTACTGCAAAAATGTGACAATAAACACTATTCCGTGACAAATGAAGAAGAGAAGACTGCAGTGGAGAGACAATTAGATGATCATATTCTTCCTCATAATAATGAAATTATATTTTTTAAGTGTGACCTTTATTTCATAGATAAATCGATTTCCAGTCAGTGCATAATGCTTCATAAGTGGTTTGATTACAAAAAGGAGTCACAACCAGAGGCGATGCTCAGCACAGCAGCACGACTGGATTTTAAGCATCTCATCACGTGATGGGTGAAAATACCTCGTTTTTTTTTATAACCGTTCTCCTGGCAGCATTATGCTAGCGGCACGATCACGGATTTTTTTTATTCTCCAAATAAGAGTCCCCCTACAAAGACATGATAGAATTTGGAAACACCGATTATTTTTAAACTCTCGTTCTGTACAATTGTTTTTCACAGCATTGCAACTGCCTTCAAAAAAAGGATGATTTTTTAATATTATATAATTTATACCAGCATTTCTTTCGAAAGTTTACACCAATACTGGAATGTTGAAAGCTATTGTGTAGGGTAAAGAAATACAGTTTTAATAAAATACAATATGTGTAATTGGAATTACTCAATAAAGTCTACAAAACGTAAATTGCTCTACTGTGCTGGGCAACGGGTGTAATACAGTGTGCTGGTGACTCCTTACTCCACCCACTCCATGCACTGCAATGCAATACACTGCACATTAATTAAATATTGGTTTATATAGAAAAAATGATTATTTGTGGAGATGTAAAAGTGGGATTGGGATTACTCAGTAGGGTCTGTAGAACCTATATATGGTGTTATTTCTTGAGGGACTGAGTTCTACATATCCAGCAGCACTTTTTAGTCCACCCATTTCAGTGGTCCCAATGCAAAAGACTGTAGACCTATAAATTACATGTTGATTTTTATAAAAACAACTCCATGTGCAAAAGTAAAAGTGGCATTGGGAGTACTCTGGATCTGTAGAATCTATATATGGTGTCATTTCATGAGGCACCGAATAATACAGAGTGTTGCTGGCCTTTTACTCCGCCCATTACATTGGCAACGATAGAAAAAACGGTGCCCCATGAAGACCCTACTGAGTACTCCCAACACCACTTTTACATCGGCACAAATAATTGTTTTTTATCTATAAGCCAATATGTAGTGCATATACAGTGCATTCGGAAAGTATTCAGACCCTCTTCACTTTTTCCACATTTTGTTACCTTACAGTCTTATTCTAAAATGTTTTTTCCCCTCATCAATCTACACACATGACCTCATAATGACAAAGCAAAAACAAATGTTTTGACATTTTTGCACATTAATAAAAAAAAAATGGAAATAGCACATTTATATAAGTATTCAGACCTTTTACTCGGTACTTTGTTGAAGCACCTTTGGCAGCGATTACAGCCTCGAGTTTTCTTGGGTATGACGCTACAAGCTTGGCACACCTGTATTTGGGGAGTTGTAGTGGACATTCTTGTGTCCTCTGTGTCTCTGCAAATGTGTGACTACTAGCTACTAGCTGTTGTTTCCTGATTATTGTGTTAGGATGTTCTGTGACTTTGCAAGCCACTTTGCGTGGCATGCTAAGCCTTGACTGGACGTTTGCCAGTTTATTTTTTGTTATAAACTGGAGAAAATAATTGAAATTGCATGCATTGGTTTCGAAATTGCATTGGTATTCACCACAACGTTTTAGTTCCCAAGGTATGTCAATCCTGATTAGCCAATGGGCTTTCATGATTTTGCAGGAGTTTCATATTATTAGCTCAGCGCAAGACGCCCCACCTCTCCCTTCAAAACCAAGGCAGTACTGAAGATGAGAGATTTGTTTTTACATAGCTAGCAGCAGACAAGCCTTCTTTTGTTATTTAAAAAAGTTAAGGGCGCAAAATGTAATCAGCAAAGGAAAATAAGGCAGTGTCACGCCCTGACCTTAGAGAGCCTTTTTATGTCTCTATTTTGGTTTGGTCAGGGTGTGATTTGGGGTGGGCATTCTATGTTCTGATTTCTATGTTTTTGTATTTCTATGTGTTGGCCGGGTATGGTTCTCAATCATGGACAACTGTCTATCGTTGTCTCTGATTGGGAATCATACTTAGGCAGCTTTTTTTTCCTTTCGCATTTGTGGGTAGTTATCTTTGTTAGTGGCACTTAGCCCTGTTTAGCTTCACGGTCATTTCTTTGTTTCTTGTTTTGTTGGCGACATTTAAATAAACGTAAAATGTACACTCACCAATGGGAAATGCTACTAGAGAAGCATTGGTTGCTCTGAATGAAGAAGTAAAAGCACTCCGCAAGGGGGCCCTGCAAAACAGGGAGGCACTTGCCTACTTATTGGCTGGTCAAGGGGTACTTGTGAAAGGAAGTACATGTTTAATGTTTTTTATCATTTTGCTTTCTTGTTGTCAGGCCATCAAGGCTATCATGTTCAATGCTACTAAAGAAGGTTATACTGATAACTTGCTGTCTCTCCAGGAACTCCCGTTTCCCTCTATAATGGATGATAATATGCAAGAATGACTTAGTATCTATGTTTGACGAAGTACCTGGAGGTTTTAAGTTAGGTTGTTAAACCACAGCAACCTTATAATGGAAAGGATAATGGAAAAATGATCAAATATGAAGTTGGATTTTTCCCTATTGTTATGCCTATTGTATGTAAGAATCAGTATTTACTAAATACACTCCTGTTGATAGACTGAATGTATTAAGATGTTGTTTGTTTTAAATCACATATAGTGATAAAAGGAGGGAGTGTAGTGGAAATGTTTGTGACCTCTGTCTCTGCAAATGCGTGACTACCTGTGGCGTGTTGTTTCATGATTATTGTGTTAGGATGTTCTGTGACTTTGCTCTCAGGGAGGGAACTGATTGAAGGAGAACAGAAAGGGAACACATTGTTACTTTGGCCCAATGCTTAGAAACTATGTTTGCAAGGTCATGATCAGCTTATTTTTTTATTTTTTTATTTAACTAGACAAGTCAGTTAAGAACAAATTCTGATTTACAATGATGGCCTACACCGGACAATCACGGACGACGCTGGACCAATTGTACGCCGCCCCATGGGACTCCCAATCACAGCCAGTTGTGATACAGCCTGGAATCGAACCAGGATGTCTGTACTGACACCTCTAACACTAAGATGCAATCCCTTAGACCGCTGCGCCACTCGGGGAACCCATTGCACCCTGAGAGCAGAGATGCCTAGTTTGTGCATGTGTATAAAGAGTACTGAAAAGGAAGCACTCCTTCAGAGCTTCTGACAGACTTGTATTTTGAGTATTAAGTTTGTTGTAACCTCGTCGGACGTGATAATAAAGATTTGTTCATCTAACTTTGACTTGGAGTCCTTAGTGGTAATTTCCACAACAGAGTTTCTCCTATTCTTCTCCACAGATCCTCTCAAGCTCTGTCAGGTTGGATAGGGAGCGTCACTGCACAGCTTTTTTCAGGTCTCTCCAGAGATGTTCGATCGGGTTCAAATCTGGGCTCTGGCTGGGCCCCTCAGGGACAATCAGAGACTTGTCCTGAAGCAACTCCTGCATTGTCTTAGCTGTGTGCTTAGGGTCGATGTCTTGTTGGAAGGGGAACCTTCACCCCCAGTCTGAGGTCCTGGGCGCTCTGGAGCAGGTTTTCATCAAGGATCTCTCTGTACTTTGCTCCGTTCATCTTTTCCTCGATCCTGACTAGTCTCAAAGACATCATGATGCTGCCACCACCATGCTTCACATAGGGATTGCGCCTGGTTTTCCTCCAGATGTGACGCTTGGCATTCAGGCCAAAGATTTCAATCTTGGTTTCATCAGACCAGAGAATCTTTCTCATGGTCTGAGAGTCCTTTAGGCGCCTTTTGGCAAACTCCAAGCGGGCTGTCATGTGCCTTTACTGAGGAATGGCTTCCGTCTAGCAACTCTACCATAAAGGCCTGATTGGTGGAGTGCTGCAGAGATGGTTATCCTTCTGGAAGTTTCTCCCATGTCTAGAGAGGAACTCTGGAGCTCTGTCAGAGTGACCATCGGGTTCTTGGTCACATGCCTGACCAAGGCCCTTCTCCCCCGATTGCTCAGTTTGGCCGGGTGGCCAGCTCTAGGGAGAGTCCTGGTGGTTTCAAACTTCTTTCATTTAAGAATGATGGAGGCCACGGAATTCATAGGGACCTTCAATGCTGCAGAAATTGTTTTTACCCTTCCCTAGATCTGTGCCCTGACCCAATCCTGTCTCGGAGCTCTACTGACAATTATTTCGACCTCATGACTTGGTTTTTGCTCTGACATGCACTGTCAACTGTGGGACCTTATATAGACAAATCATGTTCAATCAATTGAATTTACTACAGGTGGACTCCAAACAAGATGTAGATACATCTCAAGGATGATCAATGGAAACAGGATGCACCTGAGCTCAATGTCGAGTCTCATAGCAAAGGGTTTGAATACTTATGTAAATAAGGTATTTCTGTTTTATATTTTTTATGAATTTGCAAAAAATATATATATACTGTTTTCGCTTTGTCATTGTGGGGTATTGTGTGTAGATTGATGAGAAAAAAAGAAATGTAATCCATTTTAGAATAAGGCTGTAAGCAACAAAATGTGGAAAAAGGGAAGGGGTCTGAATACTTTCCGAATGCTCTGTACAGTTATTTGCATTGTAGGTTATGGAATGGGTCTAGTAAAAGTCCTTCAACACTTAAGTGATAATGTCCAAGAAGCCGGTGTTTGGAGGATATATTGGCATGGTGTTGTTTGGCCCGAGATCAAGTCGAAGGCCTGCAAACCGTTCCAGTATATCCTCCAAACACCAGCTTCGATGGAATTATCACTTTGTACAACAGGTTACCAACATATTAAAATAATGATAAACATATTTTCATTAAAAACTTTCTTTTGATTCATTTATTCATACTATTTCATCCTTCCACAAGATATATTCCCGACACAAATCTAGGGTTGCTACCCAAGCCGGCTCGTCATTTGTTCTATCGGTTCGGTTGCCAGAAACGAGATCCAGTCATTCAGTCTTTTTGTTCTGTATCTATGGACGCGACACAGTTGTTTTTTCTAAATGTTCCATTGCCATACTGGCTGGCAACATTCTTATCCCTTGCTTGCTAGCTAGCCAGCCAGCTACAGCTATTTTACAGTCATGTCAAACAGTGAAGCCAGAATAACAGCGAAGTAGCTGCATATGCATTTGTTTACGCTGTTTTTTTGTGACATTTATTTGGATACATCCCATAACAATGAGCTAATGATGCACGATTTCGTCTGGCATAGAAAATGTGCTCTCTCGTCAGGATAATGTTGTTCAGCGGAGCTAGCCAACAACACAACTAACTCAATCTCATTAAGCTGAAGCTGGAAAGACAGTAAACTAGCTGCACTTGAAAGGACCGACGCTGGAGAGGGGAGTTTAACTTTTAATGAGGAACAGACAGGTAACACGGCAGGAACAGCGTCAGCACACGGGTATACAAAGACATACGGACATTGATGCAGCAGCGGGGAACAGAGAAGGGGAGGTAATAAACAGGTGATTGAGGCAGGTGTGCGTACTGATGGTGGAAGGAGTGCATAATGCTGGGAAGCCTGGTGCTGGGAGCGGGGGCAGGCGTGACAGTACTTTGTTTCGTTTTACCTGTTTTCTATTAAAAGTTATTTGTATATATCCTTAAAAATCATGCTGATTCATGATTTCGACTGGCTGGGAAAAGCTGCCTGTGTAACGGCTTTCGTCGGTGGAAGGAGAGGACCAAAGCACAGCGTGGTTAGTGTTCATCTTAATTTAATAATAATCAAAAACTTGAGCCCTGAATATACAAAACAACAAAAGTGAAAACCGAAACAGTTCTATCTGGTGCAGACACACAAAGACTGAAAACAACCACCCACAAAACACAATAGAACACAGGCTACCTAAATATGGTTCCCAATCAGGGACAATGACTAACACCTGCCTCTGATTGAGAACCATATCAGGCCAAACGAGAAACACCACATAGAAACAGAAAACATAGATAATACCCACCCAACTCACGCCCTGACCACACTAAAACAAAGAAATTACAAATGAACTATGGTCAGAACGTGACAGCCTGCCTGCCTGCCTGCCTGCCTGTCTGTCTCAATCATCCAGACTCCCAACAAGCTCATTACTACAGTATGGGATAGCTGGAGATCGAATTCGAATATTGAAACAATGTTGCAAATGTCGGAGAGATAGATCACAAGGTTTGTACAAATCTCCGCTGTTGAAAACTAAATGTTTGTGAGATAATGTATAGATGTTTTTTTATAGCGGAGATCAAGTTTATAAATTGCCTGGCTGGGCTGATGAGACAGTGGATTGCGCAGTGTCGTGGAAATTCTAATCAAAAGGAAGAGATTCTGCAGATTCTTCAATACAACAACTTTTTATTATCAATTTTGAGCAGTTAACAATCCACTCAACAGTGCAGCGTTAATAGTCCAACGAACAAGAGTTGGGTCTCAGCTTTTATAACCTTTGTCTACGTGGCAGATTAGCAGGTGTGTGAGATCATGGTGGGAAGATAGCGTACAAACAAGTGATAACGCCAGTTTTGTTACTCCTTTCTGCTAATAGAATTATCGCTGCTGCTCAAGCTAGCCTCTGTTCTCTTCATATCTCTACACGGCTGTGTCCTTGAAAGATACGAGAAGAACAGTATGGACCAAAAACTGGTCACTCTCAGATGACCCTTTGTCTTTTGACCGTGTGACTAAGTTACTCAGAAACAAAAGAGGAAAAACACTGTCTTCTTCTTACTTGAGAGAAACAGACAGTGGAAATGTACAGGTTAAGGCTAATACAGCGCATGTGCATAACAAAGTTTGTATTTTCCCCCATAGCGGTCAGATGGAACAAAGTAAATAGGCATTTTAACGTCATAGATTTAGCCGGTGCTTAACTTGTGGAATAGGCACCGGCTGGAATTAGATTTTAACCAATTAGCATTCAGGATTAGACCCACCCATTGTACACATTTCTACCGGCAAATGTGTTAAATTATTGCCGTGGTATAAAAGGGATAATCAACTCAGTGTTCTCTGGAAAATAATGCAACTCCTTGGAAGGTCAGTTACAGTACGCTCCACTAGAGTGGGGGAACAACACCTTCCACGTCGTTCATTATTTTCCATAGAACTCATAGCGCCTCGTTGATTATCCCTTATGTAGAAATGTGTTCAACATCCACTGAAGTAGCTAGCAAGTTTACGAGATAGCTACAGTAGTTGCCATGGTAACCAAACAAACAGCTAACAAAACCATCAGTCCTAGCTTGCCATTATGAAAATCGAATTCAACAATGCCAATACTGTTTTCAATTCAACTTTTGCTTTCAAAAGCAGCTCAAACATAGAACATGTAAGAATGAATGTCCATTGAATTGTGCCGTGCAAATACAGTGCATTATAGGGAAATAATGCACGCTCTAGAATGCCCTTCAAGCCAATCAGAAACAAGTATTAAAAAATCCCATGGTATAATTAAGCAATAATGCATGAGGGGCTGCGGTATATGGCCAATATACCACGTCTAAGTGCTGTTCTTCGCACAACGCAATGCGGAGTGCCTGGATACAGCCTTTAGCCATGGTATATTGTCCATATACCGCAAACCCCTGAGGTGCCTTATTACTATTATAAACTGGTTACCAACGTAATTAGAACTGCAACACTCCGTATTATTTAGTGCCCCGTAAAATTACACCATATATAGATTCTACAGACCCTACTGACCCTTCAATTTAAGCCCACTATTGTCAACCTACCACTGTGAACATTATAGTTTTCAACATGGTCTTAAAATAATGTTAACAACTTTTGATTTGATTTTTAATTCTCCATAAATTCCTTGGATTTGCTTATAAGCACAATACATATCGTCATCGATTAAAATGTAATATATTTTGAATTAGTTATCCACCTTGCAATGTTTTGAAACGCAGGATTTAATTTTGAAGGTTTCCTCATTACCATAGGACAGTGACGTCATCGTTAGTGCTGCAAGCAGAATAGCAGTTCTGTTATTTGGGGCGTACAACCACCCTTTGTGAGGCTTTCAATATTACATAATTAATGTATTGCCTTGTGCAATTATAATGGGGTTCGGTATGAATCGATATTTTGGTCGATGACGTATCTGCAACATGATAGAAGCTCCAAGCCGCAGCCTACAGGCTGATTTTAATGTGGACTTGGTATGGGATGCTTATTTGACAGCGCACTGATGTTCTCGTTGCCAGGAAGGATTTGACTCTGACAGTCATATTTATTGTCGATGTCACGGAATTCATCGCGATTTTCATGTTTTGTAACGATATGCGATAAATTCGCAGAAGCTCTTCCTTTTTCATGGCCTCGGTGGCACGGTTTTGGTGGTCTGCAAACACAAATTCCAAGCTCTACATTTACGAAAATACCACACCACTTATGTCCACCCGACAGTGTTCAAGGGTATTGGGCTTGGGTGATGTCTCCCTGGGAGTAGATACACCCGGGTCCGGCGAGCCTAACAGGGAGATCTTCGAGGCCTGCAGAAACGGAGATGTGGAGCGCGTGAGGAGGCTTGTCACACCGGAGAATGTAAACAGTAGAGACACCGCCGGCAGAAAATCCACCCCGCTGCATTTCGCCGCTGGTAAGAACAGTTGATACAATGTTGCTAGGCGCAGGAAACATCTCGCTACAATGTTTCACACTGCAAATGTAACAAATATAGCAGACAATGTAACAAGACACGCTGTGCAGTTAATAGTTTATTGTAACAGAATAATCCAGACACAAAGGCGTCTGTCTGTACAATGTGCATCCACAATACATTCCCTAATATCAAGTTGATTCATAAATGACTTATTTTGAGGATTAACTATTGTATTATCTTATGTTATATTACACCTGCTATTTGATGTATCAATGCATTTATTAATAAGCAGTAACAGTCATTTTCCAATTACGAAAATGAATCAAAGCATAATCACTAAGTAGGTCTGTTCATGCCTCTCTGTGGCCCAGGTGCACCTATAAATCCATACCATCTCTCTTATTCAGGATTTGGCCGCAGGGATGTGGTGGACTACCTACTACAAAATGGAGCCAACGTCCATGCCCGGGATGAGGGAGGCCTCGTATCTCTCCACAACGCCTGCTCCTTCGGCCATTCTGAGGTGGTCAACCTGCTCCTGCACCATGGGGCTGATGCCAACTCCAGGGACAACTGGAGTTTCACACCCCTCCACGAGGCCGCCATAAAGGGGAAGAGCGACGTCTGCATAGGTACAGTTGGATTCTGGCCTCCCTGTGAGGCTGTCCCCTTGGGAAAATATGCATTGTTTAAGCACAGTGACTGTTCTCTTATGGCTTCAAGTATCATGGTCACATCTCCAGAAGAATCAGTCATAGATACGTCTGTAATGTGCTTTAAAGGATCACTTTTGTAAATGCCAAGTATGGCGACTTTGGTGTGCCCTCTCCATATTGTTGGTGTAGAACATAAGCTATCTGTTGATATATTGTAAATGCTGATATGGGTGAATTTGGTGTTGTAGTGCTCCTGCAACACGGAGCAGAGCCAACGATTCGTAACACAGATGGGAGGACAGCTCTGGACCTGGCTGAAGCGTCCACTAAAGCAGTGCTGACCGGTGAGTGGGAGGAACATGTTCCTCACAAGCACTTTAGAAGCACCAACTTGCACGATTGAGTTAGTTTGCAATCATTGCATCTATTTTGGGCACGGGAACAGAATAAAACGGTTCCTCTGGGAACCAAGAGTGACAGAACACGTAGTTGAATGACTCAAAACAGTGAAGAACAAAAGTTATCTTGGAAATACGTGGGCTAATATGTTTCCACACTTTCCTAATCACAGGTGAATATAGAAAAGATGACCTGCTAGAAAGTGCAAGGTGGAGTATATCTCAGATTTTTAAATGACCACCATTCAGAAGCCTTGTAATCAACTGTGACCATTATTGTGCTCTAAATCTTCTAATACATGTGATGCTTTCATAGGAGTGGGATTGAAGACAAGTTGATGGCCCTGCTAACACCATTGAATGTGAACTGTCATGCCAGTGACGGTCGAAAGGTAATTCACATGCTCTCCTAAACTATTCATGAACAGACCACATTTTTCATCACCTCTCTAAAATTCCAAATGCACTAAAATTAGGTAAAAGACAGATAGTCGTGCCCAAAACATGTTACTAACAAAGAGTGTGTCAGTCTGGACAAACAAACAAATCCATTTAAAATGGTCCTTTGTGGTGTATCTTTCAGTCCTCCCCTCTGCATCTGGCTGCTGGCTACAACCGTGTGAAGACAGTGCAGCTGCTGTTAAAGCATGGGGCTGACGTCCATGCTAAAGACAAAGGGTACGACTTGGTCTCTGTCCTTTCGTCATCCTCGTTGAATCTGTATCGCATGCTGCAGGGAAGGCGTTGTATGTCTTTCCAATTTCTCTGATGGATGACTCTCTCTGACGTTTCAGTGATCTGGTGCCTCTTCATAACGCCTGTTCCTATGGACATTACGAAGTCACTGAAATTTTAGTAAAGGTTGGTCTGCAACACATTCTTCCTGTATGTAGCTCATGCATTTTTGTGTCACTGTATATAAATTGTACATTTCTTAACCCAGAGGCCCATTGAACATTCAAATGCTCATTATACAAGTCTTGTTTGACCCCTGTCTCTCCATCGCTCCTCCCTTGGTAATGCAGCAGGGCGCCTGTGTGAATGCCATGGACCTGTGGCAGTTCACCCCCCTGCACGAAGCCGCCTCTAAGAATAGGGTGGACGTGTGCTCCCTGCTGGTCAGCTACGGAGCCGACCCCACTTTCCTAAACTGCCACAACCAGAGCGCCATTGACCTGTCTCCCACTTCGCAGCTCAAAGAACGCCTGGCCTGTAAGCCATGTATATTTTTCCCTCTTTTTCATTGTTCCTATTCTTTATGAACCTTGTTTTTTTGCTTAGAGGTCGCCTACAATACTCGAATAAAACTGAATGAAACAAATGATTTTAGGCAAGGGGCAGCACCTTGATAATGAGTCCTGTTCTCCCTATGCAATAGTTGAACCCCTCTCTCAGCTGACCTCTTGTGTCTGTGACAGATGAGTTCAGAGGTCACGCCTTGCTCCAGGCAGCACGTGAAGCTGACCTGCCCCGCCTAAAGAAGCACCTGTCACCGGAGACCATGACCTTCAAGCATCCCCTTACCCATGAAACCGCACTGGTAAGACACCTCACTACCGAGTCGCCAATGTACTACAGATAGTGTTCCTGCAGATTATACCGTCAATGAATTGCAGTGCTAGTATCCCGTATATTTTTTTACGTTTCTGGGTCGCTCTGTGCTTGCCTTTCGTCCTAAGCAGTGTTTTAAGATCTAAGATATGTTGTTAACAGCACTGTGCAGCGACATCTCCCTATCCCAAGAGAAAACAAGTGTGCGAGTTCCTGCTGAGGAAAGGGGCCAACGTAAATGAGAAGACTAAAGAGTGAGTGGTGCAAAGAGTCAGTAACCCTTATCCCACAAGCAATTACCAGTCACTTTACTCTTACCATTGTTGATATGACAGATATAAATGAGTCTGAACGCTCTGATAAGACTCTGAACTAAAGGCTGATGGTTTTTCCATTGTGCAACCCATAGGAAAAAAATGACAGCCACTTTAACTTGTTTGTGATGTAATTTGTCTAAGCTTCCTGACCCCCTTGCACCTGGCTTCTGAAAAGTCACACAACGACATAATCGAGGTGTTGGTGAGACATGAGGCAAAGGTAAGTTCAGGTGTTATCATAGTGTTGTTAATAGCATAAAGGTCAAGCCAACGTGTGTATTTGCTTAATGGCCTATGATTCAGCGTGTGTGTGTGTGTGTGTGTGTGTGTAATCTGTGTGTGTAGGGTAATGGTGCATCAGGGCTCTAAATGTAAAAAAAAAAAAATCCTTAGTGCTCCCAACTTTAAAGTTAGGAGCACAAAATAAAGTCTAGGAATATATTTTTGTATTGATTGAAATTAAGCAAGAGATCAATCATTAATTCAGTCATTCATGCTACGATCATTGATCTTCTAAAGAAGCTATGCCTTTTCCTTTAGAGCCCTCGGTGCAATGCATGTGATTCTTGATAATACGAAGTGTCAATATTTGATTGTATCTGTCCCTATCAAATAAATGAATGACTATTATCTCCCTATAGGTCAATGCCCTGGACAACCTGGGCCAGACAGCTCTGCACCTTGCGGCTCACTGTGGCCACCTCCAGACCTGCCGTCTGCTGCTGAAATCAGGCTGCGACCCCCTCGTCATGTCTCTACAAGGTTTCTCTCCATCCCAAATGGGCAATGAGAGTGTGCAGGAGATACTGCAAGGTAGGCTGGACACATCTTGGAGTATGTTACATGTTACACAAACAGACAGGAACCTGGTTTGTGATGATCATTCTGGGTTGAAATATTTGGTCCCGTTTCAAGTGTCAGTAAATGCCTTATTTATGTCTTTCAGAGGGAACTCTGATTGGAAACTCTGATGTTGACTGGCAGTTGCTAGAAGCGTCCAAGTCTGGAGATTTGGAGATTGTTAAAGTAACTATCTCCAATACATTTTGGCATAATCTGACCAACTAATGCCCTATTGTTATAACACTCATATTACAAGTTATTTATTTCAAATGGTAACAGTAGTCTTCGTGGTAACATGTCTGCTGTCTTTGTGTTTGCAGAAGCTGTGTACCATGCAGAATGTGAACTGTAGGGATGGAGAGGGCCGTCAATCCACCCCGCTCCACTTTGCGGCGGGGTATAACCGTGTGTCTGTGGTGGAGTACCTTCTACTGCATGGGGCTGACGTCCATGCCAAAGACAAAGGGTGAGCACAGGTCCTGACTTAGGCCAGGAGATTTTCCCGGTCAGGTCATTTGGTCAGGAAAAACGCAAGGCTCTACCTATTCTCCAATGGGCCTGAGTCAGACTCGTCGCTCAGAAGGGTAATGTGTGTCCGTCTCTCTCTCTCTCTCTTGCTCTGTCTCCTGCAGTGGCCTGGTCCCCCTACACAACGCCTGCTCCTACGGTCACTATGAGGTGGCTGAATTGCTGGTCATCCACGGGGCTGTGGTCAACATAGCTGACCTGTGGAAGTTTACCCCTCTGCACGAGGCTGCCGCCAAGAGCAAATACGAGATCTGCAAACTGCTGCTGCAGGTAAGGAGTTCGTTTCCCTCTTACAGATTAGTGCTAGTCTATTTTCAACTGTGTTGGACCATCTACAGTGCCACTTGGATTTGTATGATTCAGAGTCATCACTTACCCTGAAAACAATTACGTTTGAATTTCGAGAGACCAGATCCATCCTAATCCTGTGCAGTAGAACACATACTATAGAGCCTTCCAGTTCTAGCACAGATTATCTATACACACACCCCTATCGCTCCCCTCCCAGCACGGTGCAGACCCGACCAAGAAGAACCGAGATGGGAGCACTCCACTGGACCTGGTGAAGGACGGGGACACTGACATGCAGGACCTGCTAAGAGGAGACGCTGCCCTGCTGGACGCAGCCAAGAAGGGCTGTCTGGCCCGGGTCGAGAAGCTCTGCAGCTCTGATAATGTTAACTGTAGAGACGCACAGGGACGGCACTCTACACTGCTACACCTGGCAGGTCAGTCAGCGCACTGGAGCTTTCTGTAAGGACAGTGATCTTGAACCCTAGTCATTGAGAGCTTCAGGGTGTACAAGCCCTTGTTCCAACCCAACATTCACAAGTTTAAGGGTTTAGAATATTTAATGAGAAATGTAATGGATGTGAGAATGAGGATTCGGGAGGGGAATGAGAATGGACCGGGTGAAGCCGAGGGCTGCAGATGAAGGATCCAGGGGGTTGGACTCGGTAAGGTTTGGCTTGGAGTCCCAGGTAGACCTCATCAGGCCATGGGAGTTGGGCTGCTGTTTTTCCTTGCAGGGCAAGGGGAGAGGGAAGAAGGAATGATTTTTAAATGGACCACCCTAGGCAGGAAAATCGTCACTCGTTCATCCCGAGATAATTGTGTTTTCAGCCACCGGTAGCTTGTGGGTGCTTTATATGCGCTACAGTCAATTATGAGTGCATGTCTACTTATATTAAATATATAATTATTAACATACGCCTACTGTATGATAGCTAGCAAATTAATTAGCTAACTAACGTTAGCCTGCCTAGCTGGAACTTCTGAAGAAGTGAAATGTTTTATTTCTACAATTTCCAAAAGATAACCAAACAAAAACCTTTTACGAGACGTGTTTGTGCCGTCATGTGTATTAGTAGCACAATTTCTAACTTATTTGCATTAGTTTTTACTTACACTTGTATGTTGACTTCTCCATTGATGTTGTTTTTAAGTTTTTGCTGACTTTTCTTGAATTGAATTATGGGGAGTTTCAGGCCTTGGAGTGAACATAATTGTACACTCGCAAAGCCGACTAAAAACGAGGGCGGAGGGGCTTACGTTGCAAACTTCCCTTGCTTGGCGAATCATTTGGACCGCCCTCCAAGATGGCGACGGGGATTCCCCCAAGGGCATAAGGCAAGGACGAGGGTGTGTCTTTTAAGTGTTTGAACCGCAGCCTTAAAAGACACACCCTCGATTTGCGACGATTGTACATCCGCTAAGAAAAGTCTGCGGAAACTTAAAAACAACATCAATGGAGAAGTCAACATACAAGTGTAAGTAAAAACTAATGCAAATACAGTTGAAGTCGGAAGTTTACATACACTTATGTTGGAAACATTAAAACTCGTTTTTCAACCACTCCACACATTTCTTGTTAACAAATTATAGTTTTGGCAAGTCAGTTAGGACATCTACTTTGTGCATGACACAAGTCATTTTCCAACAATTGTTTACAGACAGATTATTTCACATATAATTCACTGTAACACAATTCCAGTGGGTCAGAAGTTTACATACACTACGTTGACTGCATTTAAACTGCTTGGAAAATTCCATGGCTTTAGAAGCTTCTGATAGGCTAATTGCCATCATTTGAATCAATTGGAGGTTTACCTGTGGATGTATTTCAAGGCCTACCTTCAAACTCAGTGCCTCTTTGCTTGACATCATGGGAAAATCAAAAGAAATCTGCCAAGACCCCAGAAAAGAATTGTAGACCTCCACAAGTCTGGTTCATCATTGGGAGCAATTTCCAAACGCCTGAAGGTACCACGTTCATCTGTACAAACAATAGTACGCAAGTATAAACACCATGGGACCACGCAGACGTCATACCGCTCAGGAAGGAGACGCGTTCTGTCTCCTAGAGATGAACGTACTTTGGTGCGAAAAGTTCAAATCAATCCCAGAACAACAGCAAAGGACCTTGTGAAGATGCTGGAGGAAACAGGTACAAAAGTATCTAAATCCACATTAAAACGAGTCCTATATCGACATAACCTGAAAGCCACTGCTCCAAAACCGCCATAAAAAAGCCAGACTACGGTTTGCAATTGCACATGGGGACAAAGATTGTACTTTTTGGAGAAATGTCCTCTGGTTTGGGCACAATGACCATCGTTATATTTGGAGGAAAAAGAGGGAGGGTTGCAAGCCGAAGAACACCATCCCAACCGTGAAGCACTGGGGTGGCAGCATCATGTTGTGGGGGTGCTTTGCTGCAGGAGGGACTGGTGCACTTCACAAAATAGATGGCATCATGAGGCAGGAAAGTTATGTGGATATATTGAAGCAACATCTCAAGACATCAGTCAGCTTGGTCGCAAATGGGTCTTCCAAGGGGACAATGACCCCAAGCATACTTCCAAAATTGTGCCAAAATGGCTTAAGGACAACAAAGTCAAGATATTGGAGTGGCCATCACAAAGCCCTGACCTCAATCCTATAGAACATTTGTGGGCAGAACTGAAAAAGCGTGTGCGAGCAAGGAGGCCTACAAACCTGACTCAGTTACACCAGCTCTGTCAGGAGGAATGGGCCAAAATTCACCCAACTTATTGTGGGAAGCTTGTGGAAGGCTACCCGAAACGTTTGACCCAAGTTAAACAATTTAAAGGCAATGCTACCAAATACTAATTGAGTGTATGTAAACTTCTGAGCCACTGGGAATGTGATGAAAGAAATACAAGCTGAAATAAATCATTCTCTCTACTATTATTCTGACATTTCACATTCTTAAAATAAAGTGGTGATCCTAACTGACCTAAGACAGGGAATTTGTACTAGGATTTAAATGTCAGGAATTGTGAAAAACTGAGTTTAAATGTATTTGGCTAAGATGTATGTAAACTTCTGACTTCAACTGTAAGTTAGAAATTGTGCTACTAATGCACATGACGGCACAAATACGTCTCGTAAATATGTTTTTTGGAAATTATAGATAAACATTTTCCTTCTTCAGAGGTTCCAGCTAGGCAGGCTAATGTTAGTTAGCAAATTAATTTGCTAGCTATCAGTAGGCGTATGTTAATAATTATATATTTAATATAAGTAGACATGCACTCATAATTGACTGTAGCGCATATAAAGCACCCACAAGCTACTGGTGGCTGAAATCACAATCGTCGCGGGACGAACGAGTGGCGAATTAACGGCCAAGGGTGGTCCATTTAAAAATAATTCCTTCGCCCCTTGCCCTGCAAGTGTATACTAGTCAGACGTCATGATACGTCATCAGAAGTGTCCACTTAATTTGAGGGCTGAGGGGATAGGGTGTGTCTTAAGTGTTTGGACCATAGCCATAGTGTTGCAAACGGGAATGGAGGCTGTTTGGCAGCTGGTGCTGGTTCAGTTACTAGGGAGCTGTGTTCAAGGCAATTAGTTAAAACGTTGCATTCAAGTCTGGCCTTCTCTCCTGAATTTGACGGATTCAACTAATTTATCATTAACGCCTGAAAAGCCGGCAGACCATCAGGATGGGACTATGGATTTAGGAAAACAACATTTTCAGATAATTGCCGTTTCTGATTAAACGAATTATGTGTCTATTGTGTCAGCTGGCTACAACAACCTGGAGGTAGCAGAGTACCTGCTTCAGCATGGAGCGGAGGTCAACTCCCAGGACAAGGGAGGGCTCATCCCCCTGCACAACGCTGCCTCCTACGGGGTGAGTCCCAGCTACCCTAAGCTACTGTACACACTCACAGCACCATCACACTCTAAAGGTGTCCATTGAGTCTTTCTACTACCTGTACGGTATGATTTTCCAGAGACACAAAAGTAAACAGGATGTCTAGAGACTTGTTATTTAAATGAAAGAGTCAGTGCCTCGTACTTGGCATACCAAACACTCGCCAAGTTCCTTGTCAAAGGCTTCTTTAAAAATGTAACCATGAATAGGTTTCAGAGATTAAGCATACCTTTTGAATAAAAAAGGCGTCTTCTGCGGCCTTTAAAACAAGCTCCTTTTAAAAAGAAAGTAATCATGAATTGGTTTCAGTGATGAGGCGAGGGGTGAAGTATGTATGCTGGCCAAATGATTAGCACTCATGTCTCTATGACACAAAACACTGTTGGAAACAAAGGCCAGTATATTGCTTTGATCAGACCCTTGAGAAGCGAGGAGCTCATCACACCACAGTCCTCCCCGATCGCCTGGTGCTTGCTCTAACTCCACACACAGATTGGATCATCTCAAATAAGCAGTGGTGTAAATACTTTAATGTACTACTTAAGTCGTTTTTTGGGGTATCTGTACTTTGGTTTACTCTTGATATTTTTGACAAATGCTACTTTTACTTCACTACATTCCTGGAGAAAATAATGTACTTTTTACTCCATAGATTTTCCATGACTCTCAAAAGTACTCGTTACATTTTGAATGGCTAGCGTGACAGGAAAATGGTCCAATTCACCTACTGCCTCTGATCTGGCGGACTCACAAAACAAACACGCTTCGTTTGTAAATTATGCCTGAGTGTTGGAGTGTGCCCCTGGTTTTCCGTAAATAAAAAAAACAAGAAAATGGTGCCATCTGGTTTGTTTAATAATGGGTGTTGCGATTTTTCTTTAAACCAATATTCGTTACCCTTTCTCTCCCTATAGATGTTTCTCCCCCTTTTGTTTTCTTTGTTTCTTAAACCTGTGTTGGTTGGGTTACCATGTCAACCTAGAGAGTAGAAGAGAAAGGGTGAATTAACTTGTAGAAGTCCTATATCTGAGTCTGAGATGCAAGTTGACCAAAAGAACGAGAGAAAGTTACAAGACACCAACCAAGAGCCAAGTGGAGTCCAATGTGTTCTCATTTGCAGCATGTGGATGTGGGTGCTTTGCTCATCAAGTACGACGCATGCGTGAACGCCACAGATAAGTGGGCGTTCACCCCACTGCACGAGGCAGCGCAGAAAGGGAGGACCCAGCTGTGTGCCCTGCTATTGGCTCACGGGGCCAACCCTGCCCTCCGCAACCAGGAAGGCCAATCACCGCTGGACCTCGTCACGGTATCCGTCCACACACACTCGCTATCCTGTCTCTGAGATGACAACCTCTCCCCAACACAGGAGTGTGTGGGAAGGGGTAGCATAATCTGTCATCCTCACAGCCACCACACTCACCTGTTTGTCATGTCTACTGCTCTTGGATACATGAAATCCCTCAAATCACAACAACACCCTGACATCGTATATTGTGCTTGTGATTCGTGTTAACAGCATGTTGAATATCACCTACATAGTCTGTTTGGAATTCTTTCCAGAGTTTTCGCTGTTGTTGAGGAGATTCAATGTCTCTCAATGCTTGTTTCTACACTCTCACATGGCCTGACCTTCACCAGCAACCACTGGGTGACATGACCTCGTTCTAAATAGAAGAGAGGACCTGTCTCTGGCAATGAAATGCCTGGAAAGTTCTCTCTCTCATCACACATTGCTAAATGACTTGAATGTACTGTATGCATGTCAAGGGTTTGCTCACATAGGAGCATGTAGCCTTATTCATACTTGCTATGCTCTTATGGGTTATTGATGTGTTGGCAACGATCGCTAATGCAGTCTAATCGTGTTTCTCTGCATGGTTGCACTGTGATTGAGTCGTCAATATTTTGTGTCATTCTTAATTTCTCCTCCTCGACATGGTAAATTAGTGACAATGCCTCTTTCTCCTTTATTTCTTTCTTTCTTTCTTTCTTTCTTTCTTTCTTTCTTTCTTTCTTTCTTTCTTTCTTTCTACAGGTGGACGATGTTCGTGCCTTGTTGACAGCGGCCATGCCACCTTCAGCCCTGCCCAGTTGCTATAAACCCCAGGTAATCAGTATGTCTTCCCCTGTAGGGGTGGTGGTCCCCCCCAGCCTCTCAGCCAGCTCCACACCCCTGTCCACCTTGGCCTCCAGCAACAGTCTGGACAACCAGGCTACTGCCTCCACCTGCACTGCCTTCCCTGAGCTACCCGCTCTCCTGGGGCCCTCTGGGGCTGTGGGCACGGACAAGAAGGAGGTTCTTGGTGTGGATCTGAGTATCGGACAGTTTCTCAACAACCTTGGACTGGAACACCTACTAGAGATCTTTGAAAGAGAGCAGGTAAGGTGAACCCCAAAACGCAGCTCGCTTATGTCTGATAACCTAGATAAACTTATTTTATATAAAAAGCTTCAAGGATGTCTTCAACATCTGATGTTCCACAATAGGCCTATGAAGCATTACTTAAGATGCTGAAGGTGAGATCTGACATTATTTAAAGTTCACCGTTTTCCCTTTTTGAAGATCACTCTGGATGTCCTGGTAGAGATGGGACACAAGGAGCTGAAAGAGATCGGTATCAATGCCTACGGACACAGACACAAGATTATCAAAGGAGTAGAGAGAATCATTAGCGGACCTCAAAGTACGTTTACACACTACAGGACCCATGCTGTTGTCCATAACACAGGTTTACTTCAAATGTATGTTAATGTGTTTAGCATTTACAAAGTGTTTTTCAAGGGCTGTTAGTGAATGCAACCATCAAAGATTTAGATTTTTACTTGATCTTGATGTATGAAAGGGCAGTGTGCTTCGATTGAAGTTCACATCCTGAATTAAGTTTTGAACTACTGCAATAGTAAAAGAAGTTCACGTTCCTGTGATGCAGGTTTGAAACCGTACCATACGTTGAACACGGCGAACAGTGGGACCATACTAATAGATCTGGCGTCGGGCGACAAGGAGTTTCAGTTGGTGGAGGAGGAGGTACAACCAACACGATGACTCCCTATCAAAGTCTTACATCTTATTGATCATATCTTGTTGTCAATTAGAAAATGTTGACTCGACTTTGAGTCTTGCTTTTGAACAGTTGCAGAGTACGATCAGAGAGCACCGAGATGGAGGCCTTGCTGGAGGGGTTTTCAACAGATACAACATTGTTAAGGTACAGTTGGCTGGTTTCTATCCACATTAGGAAAGCAAGCTCTGTTTTATTCTGTTTAATCTAGTTCATGGAAGCCTAGTTAATGGAAGTCATTATTGAACTGCACATTCAGTTCATGTTATTACAACTTTATTAACCGTGATGGGAATGTATTCTCTTATCCCTGCTTTGAGAGAGAAGTATTGTTAATTCACTATTTTCCCCTCTTGATCTGCAGATCCAGAAAGTGTGTAACAAGAAGCTTTGGGAGAGGTACACCCATCGAAGGAAGGAGGTCTCCGAGGAGAATCACAATCACTCCAATGAACGGATGTTGTTTCACGGTAAGAGAATAATATACAGAATAGCACAGCCCACATTCCAATGAGAACCCGTCATCCATGACACTCCAGAAACCACTTGGGTCATGTTGTGTTCGAGGTTGATCTTTTTTTGTCTGCAAGTGTTTTCGACACTCAGAAATCCTATTCACAAGTGCTCATTCCAGCATTCATGCTGCTCTTGACCCAACAGGTTCGCCGTTTGTGAACGCCATCATCCACAAGGGTTTCGATGAGAGGCATGCTTACATAGGCGGCATGTTCGGAGCAGGCATCTACTTTGCTGAGAACTCGTCTAAGAGTAACCAGTACGTCTACGGGATAGGAGGCGGTACAGGCTGCACTCTGCACAAAGACAGGTCCTGCTACGTGTGCCAAAGGTAAACCAGCCATCCAGTCCTTTGATGTTTCTCTACCACAGTAAGCCATATCAAAGCTGAGGTCTAAGTCACCACACTACAACTTAACCAAGCCATAGCTGGGCGCTGATAACACGCCAATGAGACTTTCACAACGTTAAGAAAGAATGGCTCAAGTGGATTGGATTGGAATGGAGGTGGCATGATGTCTGATTGTCTGTGATGGGTTCTATGCGTCTTCAGGCACCTGCTGTTCTGCAGGGTGACTCTGGGCAAGTCCTTCCTGCAGTTCAGTGCCATGAAGATGGCCCACTCCCCTCCAGGACACCACTCTGTCACAGGGAGGCCCAGTGTCAACGGACTGTCACTGGCAGAGTATGTCATCTACAGAGGAGAGCAGGTACGGTAACTAGTGGCTTTGGCATTAGTGTGTGACTTTCATTTTGACGCTAACTACTGAAGTCACTGGATTGTCATTCTTTGTCATCAGACTTACATTCCATTTGCAGCACTGCTCCTCTTGGATCTAATGTGTTAATTGTATGGTAGCATGCCCTTAGGACTAGCAAGCTGTTACAATTGACTTGATCTGACACCTGTGTCATTTACTCTAGGCCTATCCAGAGTATTTGATCACCTATCAGATATTAAAGCCCGACGCCTCTGTGGACGGATAGAAGTGGAACGGAGGAGGGAAGAACAACAAGTTAATTGTACAGAAGAACGTCTCAGCCTGGTTCTGTTATGTTCGGTGCAGCAACAGCTTTACTAAATGCATGCACAAACAGATTCTTTTTTTTCCTTCTCCATTTGAAGCACTTCCATCTGTAGCAATTCTAACATACGCTGTGTAGGACATCCTACAACTGGTTAAAGTCTAACTGTAACTCAAAAAAAACTTCTGTGTTATAGTAGTTCTTTTCTGGAGACATTGTATATATTTTTTTTAGTACTAGCGTGTTAATTTATTTACATTTTTATGCCCATGTTATTGTAAATGAATGACCTATGGAATATGTATTCCATTAACCAGCAGTCAAAATCAGTGTTTTCAAAGTCTGCCTTGTGGGGATGTCTGGGTCATATTTCTTTAGGGCACATCATAGCAAAAATGTTTCAAAAGTTGTGGAATGGAAGATTAATGTTTATTGGACAAGCCTAGGTGGTCACTCCCTGTTTCAGTCTGTTTTCTTCCATTGGTGACTATTGCCTAATGGCTTATTTGTCCAGTATTGTAAATCAGAAGCTGGACACAATTTAGATCATTATCCTGTTAGAAGGTGTATTGTTTGGTCTACATAGTGACAGTTAAAAGATCAGGATCAGTGTCCTTTCATTCAGTAATGGTGGCCGCAGCAAAGTCTTAAAATTTGAGGACTCCTAAATTGTCATAAATTGCCCCTCTACGAAGTCTGTGTTGCTTCGAAAGCTGTTTGTTTTACACAACACACAAGGGTGACGAGACTACGCAGAGAAAACAAAACATGTAGTTTGTCAATTTCCCTCTGTCAGTGTTTGAATGCGCTGTGAGAACCGTGTCTGTCATTTGAAATAATGTGAAGTTAATTTACATTAATATGCTGTGGTTGCGTGATGTTCTCGCAGCACTTTGTTCCTTTTTTGCATGATATTCCTGTCTGATTAACTCTCGTTAGAGTTGTACGTCATGTTTGAACAGTGTTTGCTTAGTCCTAATTGGATGTATCATGGCTGGATCTGGGTGGGGATAATCCCCACACAAACAGCCACATCAAAATAAATGAGCTATTTGTGAATCCTTGGTTGTAAGTTGTTTGTAGCCTACTGTAACAAACAAAAATTGTAGTTGCATGTAATCACTTATGTACCAAACCTTGCGTTGTCTGTTTTTTAGGTAGTGGAATAACTATCATTGTTAATTACACATTTTTCACTTGTCAGTATGATGTCTCCCAAGATAGTGTACGATTAGCCATACGAGAATACTACATACTTAAACTACTTAATTGCATACTCATTTCGAAGTTTGATCTAGTAGAATTCACTCGTCTTTTACGACTCAAGTTTGACAACCGTTGATATTGACGCGCTGTACCAAAATGAACGAATGGCAGGAGTCAACGCAATCACGCATTAGATGACGCATTCGAAGTACTATTTTCGAAATGTCACAGCCTACTATAAACTTTTGTTTTTTGCACACTATTTAGTAGGCTAGTATGGATATTATACGTACAGACACTGTATTCCTCCCTACCTAGGCTACTGCTTTCCTGCCGCATTGTTTTCATGAGACGTTGAGTGTCCGATAATGGCACTGTATCACTCTTCAGTTCAAGATGTTTTCACATGCAAGAGAAGACATTTGGGCCGTAGGAGTGGGCTTGTTACAGTTTAATGTAGTTTAACCTTTTGTCCGATCTGAACTGAGATGTACACTACAAAGCGGAATAGAGGAATTATTGAGACCACTTTGATCAATTCTGAGTTCAACTTGGGATAACCATTGACAAGAAGGTGGCTCACCTTTTAGCCAGGCAGTGGAGAGCCGGGGCGAGAGTAACACGTCCATCTTCTCATAACACAGAAGCTAGTGAAGTCAGCACGTTCCTAATGTGGAGGTCAACCAGTATATACACTACCGTTCAAAAGTTTGGGGTCACTTAGAAATGTCCCTGTTTTTGAAAGAAAAGTACATTTTCCGTCCATTAAAATAACATAAAATTGAACAGAAATACAGTGTAGACGTTAATGTTGTAAATGACTATTGTAGCTGACAACGGCAGATTTTTTATGGAATATCTACAGAGGCCCATTATCAGCAACTATCACTCCTGTGTTCCAATGGCACGTTGTATTTAGCTAATCCATGTTTATAATTTTAAAAGGCTAATTGATCATTAGAAAGCCCTTTTGCAATTATGGTAGCACAGCTGAAAACTGTTGTCCTGATTTAAAGAAGCAATAAAATTGGCCTTCTTTAGACTAGTTGAGTATCTGGAGCATCAGTATTTGTGGGTTCGATTACAGGCTCAAAATGGCCAGAAACAAATAACTTTCTTCTGGAACTTGTCAGTCTATTCTTGTTCTGAGAAATGAAGGCTGTTCCATGTGAGAAATTGCCAAGAAACTGAAGATCTCATACAACACTGTGTACTACTCTCTTCACAGAACAGCGCAAACTGGCTCTAACCAGAATAGAAAGAGGAGTGGGAGGCCCCGGTGCACAACTGAGCAAGAGGACAAGTACAGTAGAGTGTCTAGTTTGAGAAACAGACGCCTCACAAGTCCTCAACTGGCAGCTTCATTAAATAGTACCCGCAAAACACCAGTCTCAACGTCAACAGTGAAGTGGCGACTCCGGGATGCTGGCCTTCTAGACAGAGTTGCAAAGAAAAAGCCATATCTCAGACTGGCCAATAAAAAGAAAAGATTAAGATGGGCAAAAGAACAAAGACACTGGACAGAGGAACTCTGCCTAGAAGGCCAGCATCCCGGAGTCATCTCTTCTCCACTACAGCCCCGTTGAGGTTAATGGGGGCCTGTTCGGCTCACCTTTTCCTGTAGTCCACGATCAGCTCCTTTGTCTTGCTCACATTGAGGGAGAGGTTGTTGTTTCCAACCCCAGTAGATACACTACTGGGGTTGAAAGCACTGGCACATCATTGGCCAAGGGTGATGCTCCACACTTTTCCTCCTCTATGTTTGATACTCCTCACTAGGGCTGTGGAGTTCATGTCAGCTGGTTTTGTCAGCTGGTTATTGTCATACAAAAGACTGTATCACGGTAATTTACCATTAATTAACAGAAAGGAGTTTAGCATCTCCAGGTCTCCATTCATACAAGCTGCATACAAGCCTCTCATGCATACTTTTAAAACATCTAGATGCACTGCAGTACTTAATGCAGCTGGTGGCCACACCAGATACTGACTGTTACTTTTGATTTTGACCCCCCCACATTATTCTATTTCTGTTAGTCACATGTCTGTGGAACTTGTTCAGTTTATGTCTCAGTTGTTGAATCTTACGTTCATACAAATATTTACACATGTTAAGTTTGCTGAAAATTAACGCAGTTGACAGTGAGAGGACATTTCTTTTTTTGCTGAGTTTACATTATCACAGTGGCGTTGGCAGTCACAATGTAAGTAACCTAATGTATGTCCCTCTAACTCCCCTGAATGCCTCTGTTGATCCTACAGCTATTGTATACAGTAATCATGTGCCTTGTATACAGTAATCATAGCACTGAGGCAGCGTGCCCTAGTAGGAAGTCCACTATGTGCAGCTCACCCTGCACTATCAGCTTACATATATAAATAACATTGTCATGTCTACTTCTGATAAGCCTCCCTGTAATGCAATAAAAACAATCAAGCATCGCAGAAAAGGGCTAAAAATAGCCCACATTAACATATGTAGCCTAAGAAACAAGGTCCATTAAATCAATAACTTGCTAGTAACAGATAACATTGATATTCTCTGAAACGCACTTAGATAATACCTTTGATGACACAGTGGTAGCATTACATGCTTATAACATCTACAGAAAAGACAGAAATGACAATGGGGGTGATGTTGCGGTGTATATTCAGACCCACATTCATGTAAAGCTTAGAGAGGATCTCATGTTAAATACTGTTGAAGTAATATGGATACAGGTTCATCTGCTTCACCTAAAGCCCATTCTGGTCGGAAGCTGCTATAGACCACCAAGTGCTAACAGTCAGTATCTGGATAATATGTGTGAAATGCTTGATAATGTATGTGATATCAACAGAGAGCTATATTTTCTGAGTGAACTAAATATTGACTGTCTTTCATCAAGCTGGCCACTCAACAAAAAGCTTCAAACTGTAGCCAGTGCCTGCAACCTGGTTCAGTCAACCTACCAGGGTATTTACAAACAGCAAACAGGAATGAAATCATCAAAATGCATTAGTAAATCCATCGGATGTAGTGATCACAATATAGTAGCCATATCTAGGAAGGCTGGGCCTAATATGGTGTATAAGAGGTCATTCAATAAGTTTTGTAGTGATTCCTGTGTTGATGATGTAAAGAATATTTGCTAGCCTGTGGTGAGTAATGAGGAGCAACCAGACGCTGCACTTGACACTTATGAAATTGCTTATTCCAGTTTCTAATAAGCATGTACCCATTAAGAAAATTACTGTCACGTTCGTCGTATACATAATGAGCGGACCAAGGCGCAGCGTGAGTAGAGTTCCACATATTTATTAAAGTGAACCTTCAAAAAACCACAAAGAATAAACGAACGTGCAGTTCGTAGCGCACATAGCACTAAACCAAAACAAAACAATATCCCACAAACGCAGGTGGGAAAAGGACGACACTAAGTATGATCCCCAATTAGAGGCAACGATCATCAGCTGCATCCAATTGGGAACCATACTCACACCAACATAGAAATTCAAGACTAGAACACCCCCTAGTCACGCTCTGACAGTACCCCCCCAAAGGTGCGGACTCCGACCGCAAAACCTGAACCTGGATGGGGAGGGTTAGGGTGGGCAACTAGCGTCGGTGGCGGCTCCGGTGCGGGACGTAGCCCCCGCTCAGACCGCGATTCTGACCATGAAGCCTGGCTGAACGCCGTGCCCGGACTGGGCACCGGAGCAGAGGAAGGCTCCGGCCAAGGAGCGGGACTGGACGCCGTGCCCGGACAGGGCACCGGCGCAGAGGAAGTCTCCGGCCATGGAGCGGGACTGGACGCCTTCCACGGACTGGGCACCGGCGCAGAGGAAGGCTCCGGCCATGGAGCGGGACTGGACGCCGTGTCCGGACTTGGCACCGGCGCAGAGGAAGGCTCCGGCCCATGGACCGTCGCTGGAGGCTCTGGACTGAACCGTCGCTGGAAGCTCTGGACTGAACCGTCGCTGGAAGCTCTGGACTGAACCGTCGCTGGAAGCTCTGGACTGTGAACCGTCGCTGGAAGCTCTGGACTGTGAACCGTCGCTGGAAGCTCTGGACTGTGAACCGTCGCTGGAAGCTCTGGACTGTGAACCGTCGCTGGAAGCTCTGGACTGTGAACCGTCGCTGGAAGCTCTGGACTGTGAACCGTCGCTGGAAGCTCTGGACTGTGAACCGTCGCTGGAAGCTCTGGACTGTGAACCGTCGCTGGAAGCTCTGGACTGTGAACCGTCGCTGGAGGTTCCGGGCTGTAGACCGTCGCTGGAGACTACGGACTGTACACACGCACTGGTGGATGAGTGCGGGGAGCCGGCACAGGACGTACCGGGCTGGGGAGGCGCACTGGAGGCCTGGTGCGTGGAGCCGGCACAGGTGGCACCGGACTGATGACACGCTCTTCAGGGCGAATGCCGTGCAGAATACACCTAACCAACATCTCTCTCCGATCTCCCTCCTCCAACAGCTCCATCGACTCCCCGACGGTCTCTGGCTCTTTCCTCGGCTCGACCGACAGCCCCTTGTGCCGCTCCTTGGCAACTCCCGCCAAGGAAGGGTCTCGCATCCACCCATTATTTCCTCCCATGTCCAGCTCTCCTTTACCTCCATGGTACGCTACTTGGTCCTGTAGTGGTGGGATATTCTGTCACGTTCATTGTATACATAATGAGCGGACCAAGGCGCAGCGTGAGTAGAGTTCCACATATTTATTAAAGTGAACCTTCAAAAAACCAACAAAGAATAAACGAACGTGAAGTTCGTAGCGCACATAGCACTAAACCAAAACAAAACAATATCCCACAAACGCAGGTGCGAAAAGGACCACACTAAGTATGATCCCCAATTAGAGGCAACGATCATCAGCTGCCTCCAATTGGGAACCATACTCACACCAACATAGAAATTCAATACTAGAACACCCCCTAGTCACGCTCTGACCTATTGCACTATAAAGAACCCCAAGGGCTCTCTATGGTCAGGGCGTGACAATTACTGTAAAAACTGTTAAATCCCAATGGATTAATGAAGAACTGAACATTTTATGGTTGAAAGGGATGAGGCAAAAGGAATAGAAAATAAGTCTGTTTGCACAACCGATTGGCAAACGTACTGCAAATTTCGAAATCATATGTGACTAAACTGAATAAAAAGAAGAAGAAACTATTCTATGAAACAAAGATTAAATGATAATAAAAAATCTTTGTAGCACCTTAAATGAAATGTTGGCCAAAAAGGAAAACTCAGCTCCGTCATTCATTGAATCAGATGGCTCATTCATCACAAAACCCACTGATATTTCCAACTACTACAATACTTTTTTTCATTGGCAAGATTAGAAAACTTAGGCATGACATGCCAGCAACAAACACCGACACTACACTGACCATATTATGAAAGACAAGCATTGTAATATTGAGTTCCGTCTATCAACAATGACAAGCCACCAGGGTCCGACAACTAGGATGGAAAATTACTGAGGATAATAGCGGACGATATTGCCACTCATATTTGCCATATCTTCAATCAAAGCCTACAAGAAAGTGTGTGATCTCAGGCCTGGATAGAAGCAAAAGTCATTCCGCTACCCAAGAATAGTTAAAGCCCGCTTTACTGGCTCAAATAGCAAACCAATCAGCCTGTTACCAACTCTTAGTAAACTTTTGGAAAAAATTGTGTTTGACCAGATACAATGCTATTTTACTGTAGACGATAGTGAGAGCTGTTTTGCTAGACTTCAGTGCGGCTCTTGACATTATTGATCATAGTCTGCTGCTGGAAAAATTGACAAAAGACTTTCAGCACACTTATAGGGAAGGACATTCAACACACACAGGGTGTTCTTTAATGGAAGCCTCTCCAACATAATCTTTACTAACATAATCTTTACTAATTGCATGCTTTGAGTAAAGCCAGTGTGTCTATGTATGCAGATGACTCAACACTATACACGTCAGCTACTACAGCGAGCGAAATTACTCTGTGCTGCAGTCAGTTTCGGAATGGGTGGTAAAAAATAAGTTAGTCCTAAATATTTCAAAAACTAAAAGCATTGTATTTGGGACAAACCACTCACTAAACCTAAACTACATATTGAAATTGATCAAGTTGAGGTGACTAAACTGCTTGGAGTAACCCTGGATTGTAAACTGTCATGGTCAAAACAGTAGCTAAGATGGGGACACAGCTCGGACACCCATGCATACCCCACAAGACATGCCACCAGAGGTCTCTTCACAATAACCAAGTCCAGAACACATTATTTGTATTTATTAAGGCTCCCCATTAGCTACGTAGAGCCATGACTAGAGCCATGACTGGTAGCATTTGTGGCCTGCTGGAGGTCATTTTGCAGGGCTCTGGCAGTGCTCCTCCTTGCACAAAGGCGGAGGTAGCAGTCCTGCTGCTGGGTTGTTGCCCTCCTACGGCCTCCTCCACGTCTCCTGATGTACTGGCCTGTCTCCTGGTAGCGCCTCCATGCTCTGGACACTACGCTGACAGACACAGCAAACCTTCTTGCCACAGCTCGCATTGATGTGCCATCCTGGATGAGCTGCACTACCTGAGCCACTTGTGTGGGTTGTAGACTCCGTCTCATGCTACCACTAGAGTGAAAGCACCGCCAGCATTCAAAAGTGACCAAAACATCAGCCAGGAAGCATAGGAACTGAGAAGTGGTCTGTGGTCACCACCTGCAGAACCACTCCTTTATTGGGGGTGTCTTGCTAATTGCTTATAATTTCCACCTTTTGTCTATTCCATTTGCACAACAGCATGTGAAATGTATTGTCAATCAGTGTTGCTTCCTAAGTGGACAGTTTGATTTCACAGAAGTGTGATTGACTTGGAGTTACATTGTGTTGTTTAAGTGTTCCCTTTATTTTTTTTAGCAGTGTAAATACAAATACAAATCTAAACTAGCACCTCTACCAGAGACCACCACACGGTGGTGCTCTTTGCCACATATAGATGGACTTGACCCTCCAGCCTAGTCTCATAGACTAGATGTAACATAGCACGTGTAAATCCGGGACACTCAAATTACATTGAACAAAAATATGAATGCAACATGTATAGTGTTGGTCCCATGTTTCATGAGCTGAAATAAAAGATCCCAGAAATGTTCCATACGCACAAAAAGCTTATTTCTCACAAATTTGGTGCACAAATGTGTTTACATCCCTGTTAGTGAGCATTTCTCCTTTGCCAATATAATCAAATCAAATCAAATCAAATCAAATTTTATTAGTCACATACACATGGTTAGCAGATGTTAATGCGAGTGTAGCGAAATGCTTGTGCTTCTAGTTCCGACAATGCAGTAATAACCAACAAGTAATCTAACCTAACAATTCCACAACTACTACCTTATACACACACAAGTGTAAAGGGATAAAGAATATGTACATAAAGATATATGAATGAGTGGTGGTACAGAACGGCATAGGCAAGATGCAGTAGATGGTATAGAGTACGGTATATACATATGAGATGAGTACTGTAGGGTATGTAAACATAAAGTGGCATAGTTTAAAGTGGCTAGTGGTACATGTATTACATAAAGATGGCAAGATGCAGTAGATGATATAGAGTACAGTATATACATATGAGATGGGTAATGTAGGGTATGTAAACATTATATTAAGTGGCATTGTTTAAAGTGGCTAGTGGTACATTTTTACATAATTTCCATCAATTCCCATTTTTAAAGTGGCTGGAGTTGAGTCAGTATGTTGGCAGCGGCCGCTAAATGTTAGTGGTGGCTGTTTAACAGTCTGATGGCCTTGAGATAGAAGCTGTTTTTCAGTCTCTCGGTCCCTGCTTTGATGCACCTGTACTGACCTCGCCTTCTGGATGATAGCGGGGTGAACAGGCAGTGGCTTGGGTGGTTGTTGTCCTTGATGATCTTTATGGCCTTCCTGTGACATCGGGTGGTGTAGGTGTCCTGGAGGGCAGGTAGTTTGCCCCCGGTGATGCGTTCTGCAGACCTCACTACCCTCTGGAGAGCCTTACGGTTGTGGGCGGAGCAGTTGCCGTACCAGGCGGTGATACAGCCCGACAGGATGCTCTCGATTGTGCATCTGTAGAAGTTTGTGAGTGCTTTTGGTGACAAGCCGAATTTCTTCAGCCTCCTGAGGTTGAAGAGGCGCTGCTGCGCCTTCTTCACGACGCTGTCTGTGTGGGTGGACCAATTCAGTTTGTCCGTGATGTGTACACCGAGGAACTTAAAACTTTCCACCTTCTCCACTACTGACCCGTCGATGTGGATAGGGGGGTGCTCCCTCTGCTGTTTCCTGAAGTCCACAATCATCTCCTTTGTTTTGTTGACGTTGAGTGTGAGGTTATTTTCCTGACACCACACTCCGAGGGCCCTCACCTCCTCCCTGTAGGCCGTCTCGTCGTTGTTGGTAATCAAGCCTACCACTGTAGTGTCATCCGCAAACTTGATGATTGAGTTGGAGGCGTGCATGGCCACGCAGTCGTGGGTGAACAGGGAGTACAGGAGAGGGCTCAGAACGCACCCTTGTGGGGCCCCAGTGTTGAGGATCAGCGGGGTGGAGATGTTGTTACCTACCCTCACCACCTGGGGGCGGCCCGTCAGGAAGTCCAGGACCCAGTTGCACAGGGCGGGGTCGAGACCCAGGGTCTCGAGCTTGATGACGAGTTTGGAGGGTACTATGGTGTTAAATGCTGAGCTGTAATCGATGAACAGCATCCATCCACCTGACAGGTGTGGCATATCAAAAAGCAGATTAAACAGCATGATCATTACACAGGTGCACCTTGTGCTGGCGACAATGCAAGGCCACTGTAAAATGTGCAGTTTTGTCCAACAGCACAATGCCACAGATGTCTCAAGATTTGAGGGAGTGTGCAATTGGCATGCTGACTGCAGGAATGTCCACCAGAGCTGTTGCCAGAGAATTTCATGTTCAGTTCTCTACCATAAGCCGCCTCCAATGTCATTTTAGAGAATTTGGCAGTACGTTCGACAGGCCTCACAACAGCAGACCATGTGTAACCATGCCAGCCCAGGACCTACACATCCGGCTTCTTCATCTGCGGGATCATCTGAGACCAGCCACTCGGACAGCTGATGAAACTGTGGATTTGCACAACTGAAGAATTTCTGCACAAGCTGTCAGAAACCATCTCAGGGAAGCTCATCTGCGTGCTCGTCGTCCTCACCAGGGTCTTGACACGACTGCAGTTCGGCGTTGTAACCGACTTCAGTAGGCAAATGCTCATCTTCGATGGCCACTGGCACGCTGGAGAAGTGTGCTCTTCACAGATTAATCCCGCTTTCAACTGTACCGGGCAGATGGCAGACAGCGTCCATGGCATTGTGTGGGCGAGCGGTTTGCCGATGTCGACATTGTGAACAGAGTACCCCATGGTGGTGGTGGGGTTATGGTATGGTTAGCCATAAGCTATGAACAACAAACACAATTGTATTTTATTGATGGCTATACTGTGACGAGATCCTGAGGCCCATTGCCATGCCATTCATCCGCCGCCATCACCTCATATTTCAGCATGATAATGCACAGCCCTATGTCGCAAGAATCTGTACACAATTCCTGGAAGCTGAAAATGTCCCAGTTCTTCCATGGCCTGCATACTCAGCAGACATGTCACCAATTGGGCATGTTTGGGATGCTCTGGATTGACATGTACGACAACGTGTTCCAGTTCCCGCCAATATCCAGGCACTTCGCACGGCCCTTCCACAGGCTACAATCAACAGCCTGATCAACTCTATGTGTAGGAGATGTGTCGAGCTGCATAAGGCTGTCACGACTTCCGCCGAAGTCGGTCCCTCTCCTTGTTCGGGCGGCGTTCGGCGGTCGACGTCACCGATCTTCTAGCCATCGCCGATCCACCTTTCATTTTCCATTTGTTTTGTCTTTGTTTTCTACACACCTGGTTTCATTCCCCAATTACATGTTCATGTATTTACCTCTCTGTTTCCCCCATGTTTTTGTGCGTGATTGTTTCTATGTTCATTCGGTACGTTATGACTGGTTTTCGACGGGTGCTGTTTTCACCCGTGCGTAATTGATTACCGTTTATTGTTGGTCAAGTGTATTGTTACCTTGTGCCTTTATTTTGAGTAAAGTACGTTGCTCACTCATTCTGCTCTCCTGCGCCTGACTTCATGCACCAGCTACACCCACCTTCTGACAAAGGCAAATGGTGGACACACCAGATACTGACTGGTTTTCAGATCCAAGCCCCTACCTTTTAAAAAAAAAGGTATCTGTGACCAACAGATTCATATCTGTATTCCCAGTCATGTGAAATCCATAGATTAGGGCCTAATGAATTCAATTCAATTGACTGATTTCCTTATATGAACTCTGACTCAGTAAAATCTTTTAAATTGTTGCATGTTGCATTTACATTTTTGTTCAGTATTATTTCAAGTTTGTGCTCTATGTATCCAGTGAGTGTGGTTCATAGCATACAGTAAGTATTTAAAAGGTGAACAGACAGTTGACTTTTTTGCATTGAAGTGTGTAAATTGGCCTACTGTAGCTTCTATTTTCTTCTGAGTAGAGAAAGTAAATGCAAAACATTATTGAATTCAAACTATCTGTTTACAGGTCCACAACAATTTGCAATTATTTTTGTGTTTCAGAAACGGTCAAATGTCACTGGAAAAGAAAACATCGGTGGTCCTCCACACGTTTTACGCCAAGTTTGATTCATAAAGGGAAACCAGTTTATACACTTCAATATTTGTGTGCTTGTGCAGTCTTTTCAGAAATAGCGCATGCAGAAATTTAGTGTAAAATGTACACAATCGTTATAAATGAAGCCCCAGGGCCCTTATTCACAAAGTGTTTCAGAGAAAGAGTGTTTATCTAGGATTACATCCCACCCCCTCTAATTCATTATGATTTACAAGGCAGAACTGATTATAGTTCAATTTTCCTTCTCTGAGATGGTTGTGAATACAGGCCTAATTGTACTCCCCCAGACACAGATAAGCCTGGCCTTGGACTATAAAACACTCTGCGTTGTCCGGGAAACTGGCCGATAAATGTCTACCTTGGCTCCAATGTATGTTTGTTTTTATATATCACATATATGTTTTGCAAACCTGTACTCTTCACTCTCTACCTCTCCTGGGGTGGGTATGCTTTCATAGTTAAACCTGCTGCTACATTCACAAGATAACTACCACATAATTGCCACTGCAATTAAACAGCCAATTATCTGTAATTATACTACTTGGTTCCTGCATTTTACCATATCAAAGATTTACTCGCCCACGCATGATGTATCTTTTATTTCCTTTGAGTGGAATGGTATTAAAGTACACAATGTATTGTATTAACATAATTACATTTCCTTATGAGTTGTAAAAATGACAAATAAGAAAGAGCAATTTATTGGTCAGTGTAATCTTTTGCTTTTTCATCTTCAACTCAATAACTTGGGGTTTGTACCAATGCTTTTATGTACACTGATATGCCAGAATTTTGCACACTATAAAACCATCGGGATGTCAGAAAATAGGGATAATAACTGCACTTTTGTAGATCAAACATACAAAAAGACACAAAGTGATCAAAATGTAGACTAGTTTCACAGATCCTCAATTTGACCTGGAATCACATAACACTCACTGGGCCCAGTTGAGGGAAAAGGCATCATATCTAATGATATGTCTGCTTCACATTCAAGCTGCAGTATTGCAGGCAGGATAAGGTTTCTTTGGTTACGTGAGGTATTAGAGACAACGGAGACTTTGTCAAATGGTAGGTCCAAATCTTCACCGTGTGAGACCATGGGCAGACGTTGCGCACAATGCGCAGAGGCATTGATAGTTGCGTTCTGGAACGTAGTGTCGTGGCGGTAAGACATCAACTCGTTACTTAAATGGACAGCTTCTACAGAACTGGAACAGTATCTTTTGCAGCCCAAAATGGTGGAGAATGCTTTTCTGAAATCAGCATTAAAAGCGTATATGACTGGGTTTAACGATGAGTTTGCCCATCCAAACCACACAAAAATGTTAAAAGTGGTGTTACTTACGCACAGGCGATCACCAAGATTGTTAATGTCACAAAAAGGTACTATGCAGTTGAGCACGAAAAAAGGCAGCCAGCAAAATACAAACACTCCCATAATGATAGAGAGTGTCTTCAAAACTTTCGTTTCTTTTTTAAAGGTTGTTTTCAATGAGTTTGTTTTCTCGGTTGCTTGCTGATTGTTCTGTGCGTGTTCCACGGCTGTCTCCAAGGATGATATTCTCCGGATCTGGTTTTGCGCAATCCGGTAAATTCGTGTATAAGTGCCAACCATAATAACGACTGGAATGTAAAAACTTATCAAGGAGGAGGATATGGCATACGTGCTATTCAAGCTTGCGTTGCAGTCCTCTATTTGGTTGATTTGATTAGTGTCGTCCACTGTTTCCTTTTCCTCCTCTGACTTGTGCCAATTGAGCTGGACGGGAATGAAGGAGATAAGAATGGAGAGGGTCCATGCCACTCCGATCATAACGAAAGCAAACCTTTGAGTCATTTTACGCTCATATCGAAAAGGGCTCGAAATTGCCCAGTATCGGTCCATACTTATTATACAAAGATTGAGAATAGACGCCGTGGAGCACATGATGTCAAAAGCTATCCAGGTATCACAGAAGCTGCCGAAGATCCAGCAGCCGGCCACTTCAGACATAGCCTTCCACGGCATCACAAGAATGGCCACGAATAAATCCGACACCGCCAAGGAGATTACAAAAAAGTTAGTCACTTTAGATCTAAGGTGTCGAAATTTGATCACAGCGGCGCACACTAGCGTATTCCCAAAAAGCGTGGAGACGATCAGGATGAACAGGACGCACCCGGTGAGAGCACGGACGCTGTGCTTGGAGCTGTCCGTTTCAGCACCTGCGGTTTCGTTGTCAGATTTCTCCATTGACCAATTTCTCCTATTTTCTGCGCATATCAAAGATAGCGTCTTTAGCGTCTTCCACACTTAGCGTTCAGTGCTCCCTTTATTCATTATGCTTTTAACTTAGTTTTGGAGACTCAACTTGCGGATTTCCGTACTCACGCATAACTACCTTAATAAACAGGACGTGGGCCAGTTGTAAGAACCTCAGTTATTTTCTTACTCTGACGCAGTAAAACATTGTCCATTGCCGTGAATAGGTGCACTGCACATAACCCATCCTGCACAATCGATCCTTTTTTATATATTGAATGGATCTCACTTAATGGTTGGATAGCTACTCATGCTTGACGATGGCAATGAAGACCCCTCCTCTTAAAGGCCCAGTGCAAATGATGATAATGTCGTTTTAGTGAAATTTCAGGGATGGAGCTTTGGCCTGCCTGGTAACATCACCAGGTGGTAAATTAGTTAATAGACCAATATGAAAGAGAGTTCCAAACCTCTCTGCCAAAAACAGCTAGTTTTCCCCTCCTCACTCAGACCATTCTCAGTGTCACGTTCCTGACCTGTTTTCTCTTGTTTTGTATGTCTTTATTGGTCAGGGCGTGAGTGTTGGGTGGGTAGTCTATGTTTTGTATTTCTATGTTGGGTTTTGTGTTCGGCCTGGTATGATTCTCAATTAGAGACAGGTGTGTATCGTTTGTCTCTGATTGAGAGTCATACTAAGGCAGCCAGGGTTTCACTGGGGTTTTGTGGGTGTTTGTTCCTGTGTCAGTGTTTGGGCCACACAGGACGGTTGAAGGTTAGTCACGTTTGTTGTTTTGTAGTTTTGTAGTGTCTTGTTTGCTGTTTTCATTAAAAGTATGATTAATCACCAATCCGCATCTTGGTCCGATCCATGCTCCTCCTCGTCTGAGGAGGAGAACAACAATGACTGCCTTTACACTCAGACAGTCCTAGCGAAGTTCTTGTTGAGAAATTGCCCTTTGCTAAAAAGATATTTGTTTTTCTTTTTGACCATTTGAATTGAAAACAGTCACAGTAAGGTACTTATACTGAAGAAAAATATAAACGCAACATGTAAAGTGTTGATCCCATGTTCCATGAGCTGAAATAAAAGATCCCAGAAATGTTCCATACGCACAAAAATTGTGTTTCTCTCAAATTTTGGGCACAAATTTGTTTACATCCCTGTTAGTGAGCATTTCTCCTTTGCCAAGATAATCCATCCACCTGAAAGGTGTGGCATATCAAGAAGCTGATTAAACAGCATGATCATTACACAAGTGCACCTTGTGATAGGGACAATAAAAGGCCACTCTAAAATGGGTCGTTTTGTCACACAACACAATGCCACAGAGAAATTCATAGATCAGACATAAGAGAAACATCTATAGAAATTACACATACAGTATATGGATTATAGAAATATTTAATCAATCAGTTAGCTATTGTATGAACTTGGAAATAATCTGCACTGTCAGTAGCCTAGAGCATTACAGAAAAGGATTAGGGTGTACTATCTTAGGCTCGGTTAAAGTACCAGTTCGACAACAACAAACAGCTGCAGAGGTCATATTGGAGTTGTCCTCCAGGCCAAGGATACAGGAGGCGAGGCCTAGGAATATTAAGGCTGAGTACAGTCCTGACAGACTCATCCCCACAAGAGGGTCCTGGAGGACAAGGCAAAAAAAAAACTAAGAGAGAAAGCACAGGAAAAAAGAAAGCTGTGATACTGAAGAAAGCTGTGGCGCCACTGAAAAAGGTTGCTTCAGGTTCCAAAACCACAACAAACACCCTAAAAGAAGGGGATGCAGAATGCTTATGAAGAATGCTAAGAACCTTGGCGTGATCCTGGACAACACCCTGTCGTTCTCAACTAACATCAAGGCGGTGACCCGTTCCTGTAGGTTCATGCTCTACAACATTCGCAGAGTACGACCCTGCCTCACGCAGGAAGCGGCGCAGGTCCTAATCCAGGCACTTGAATAGGGAATAGGTGAGATGGTATGAGCAGTCCCATTTTGGTGATTTCTGGTATATAATAAAAATAAATAATTCACAGCACGTTTTCGGACTCATTCAGAAGTTTTTATCTGATTAAGTACAATAGTCCTACTATTAGAAATTAATATTTAAAGTTCAGTTTATATTCCTAAAACTTAAGTTGAAAATAATGCTGTCGCTGCTTGCCAAAACACAGTTTTAACGTGTTCAAATTAATAACCAATATGCAGAAACAGTTTGAGATATATTGAAAACCTACGAATAAAATGTACTCTCTACAACAATAATAATCATATTACTTGTATTTTTTAAACCTTGAGCACCTTATAAACTCTGTTGTTTTGACTAGTGACAAGTGGCAATAAGTCATTCATATCGATTAGGGTTGAAATCAGGTTGTATGCACTGTTGAAACTACCACAACTAAAAAAAACACATGTAAACTGGAGATAGTCAGTCGTCCAACTGCATGTATTCAACTGAAATGTGTCTTCCGCATTTAACCCAACCCCTCTGAATCAGAGAGTAGCAGGGGGCCCTGCCTTAATCGAAATCCACATCTTCGGCGCCCAGTGGGTTATCTGCCTTGATCAGGGGCAGAACAACAGGTTTTTACCTTGTCAGCTCGGGTATTTGATCCATCAACCTTCCGGTTACTGGTCCAACCACTAGGCTACCTGCCGCCCCATATACATCACTAGTTAGAGCACAACCTGCAGAAGACAGTCAGCCACATTTTGGAATTTTGCATTTTGATACAGGAAACCATGTGTTTGATGTATTTGATACCATTCCACCCATTCCGCTCCAGCCATTACCACGAGGCCGTCCTCCCCAATTAAGGTGCCACCAACCTCCTGTTTTTGAAGTGTTGCATTTTGATTCAAGTGGGTTGCCAGCGCAGTAAGTGTAAGGCCATTTTTTGTTTGTTAAAGGTCCAATCAGCCGTTTTTATCTCAATATCAAATAATTTCTTGTTAACAATTAAGTACCTTGCTGTGATTATTTTAAATTAAAATGGTCAAAAAGAAACTAAAATTGCTTATTAGCAAAGAACAATTAATCAAGCAAGAATTTTGCTAGGACTGTCTGGCTGTGATCTGAAAACTAGCTATTATTGGCAGAGGTTTGGAACTCTCTTTCTTATTGGTCTATTAACTAATTTACTGCCGCGAACGTCTAGCAACCCAAAGGTTGTGAGTTCGAATCTCATCTGGGACAACTTTAGCATTTTTACCAACATTGCAACTACTTAGCATGTTAGCTAACCCTTCCCCTAACCCTAGCCATAACCATTTTAGCTAACCCTTCCCCTAATCCTAACCTTAACCCTTTACCCTAAATCCTAAAATGAACACTAACCTTAACCCCTAACTCTAACCCCTTACCTAGCTAATGTTAGCGAGCTAGCTAACGTTAGCCACAAAGCTAGAATTCGTAACATATCATACATTTTGCAAATTCGTAACATATTGTACATTTTCTTAATTCGTAACATATAATACCAATTGTAATTCGTAACATATCATACAAAATGGGTGATGGACATCCACAAATGAATACAAACCATACAAAACGTTACAATATCATACTAAATGCGGTGTCTCGGATTTATTGTACGTACAGAATAATACGAAATGCTCTGAGACCAGATTGCCAAAACAGGTTGAAATTAAAAGTGGTCTTTTCAAACAGTTCTTACACTAAAAGGGCATTATCATAATTTTCACAATTTCACAGTATTATTCTAATTATTCCAGTATAATAGACAACACATGAGAGAATCATGTTTTTGACAATACTGGGGCTTTAATCACTATCTATATGATGTTGAAATCAATTGAATGTGGGGCAAACATTTCGGGTGTATGCGCTGTTTAAACGAACACTATTCAAATGCCACACGGAATCTGAGAATAATTCTTACATCACCGGTTAAAATAAAATTGGTTGAAGACAGTCATCTAAATTCTAGAATGTAGGACGGAGATTATGGGAGGCTACCAAAATGGGGCAACAAATCAGTTGCTTTGTTATTTAACTTTAACGAATCACGAACCGGAATAGGATATCAAACACTGTTATTTAAGTGAGTTTGACTCTCAAATCGGTGTTTTGGTTTCACTTTTATACAGAGAGGGTCCCAAATTGTTTGTGCAATTTGAGTAACAAAATTATAATGGCGTTCTAAATCCTGCAACGGACAGGCACGTAACAATCAACAGTAGGCCTACTAAATATTAATCTGTTTAAAGCAATCGATTAAATGTATTCATGATGACTATAAACTTTTATATTAGCATCACCAATCTGAAGCAAAAAGGATGTGTAATTCCACTCAATTTTATGTGGTGAAAATGCAAACTTGTGTAATGTATGTAGTAACACGCTTTCTCCACCACTGGGAAATTAGCATAATATAAAATTATTCAATATGTCAAAGTAATTAAAATGTTGAATTAGGATATTAAATTTAGCACACACGCATTTTTTTACAGCAATAACATACAGTGGGGAGAACAAGTATTTGATACACTGCCGATTTTGCAGGTTTTCCTACTTACAAAGCATGTAGAGGTCTGTAATTTTTATCATAGGTACCACTTCAACTGTGAGAGCCGGAATCTAAAACAAAAATCCAGAAAATCACATTGTATAATTTTTAAGTAATTAATTTGCATTTTATTGCATGACATTATTATTTGATCACCTACCAACCAATAAGAATTCCGGCTCTCACAGATCTGTTAGTTTTTCTTTAAGAAGCCCTCCTGTTCTCCACTCATTACCTGTATTAACTGCACCTGTTTGAACTCGTTACCTGTATAAAAGACACCTGTCCACACACTCAATCAAACAGACTCCAACCTCTCCACAATGGCCAAGACCAGAGAGCTGTGTAAGGACATCAGGGATAAAATTGTAGACCTGCACAAGGCTGGGATGGGCTACAGGACAATAGGCAAGCAGCTTGGTGAAAAGGCAACATCTGTTGGCGCAATTATTAGAAAATGGAAGAAGTTCAAGATGACGGTCAATCAACCTCGGTTTGGGGCTCCATGCAAGATCTCACCTCGTGGGGCATCAATGATCATGAGGAAGGTGAGGGATCAGCCTAGAACTACACGGCAGGACCTGGTCAATGACCTGAAGAGAGCTGGGACCACAGTCTCAAAGAAAACCATTAGTAACACACTACGCCGTCATGGATTAAAATCCTGCAGCGCACGCAAGGTCCCCCTGCTCAAGCCAGCGCATGTCCAGGCCCGTCTAAAGTTTGCCAATGACCATCTGGATGATCCAGAGGAGGAATGGGTGAAGGTCATGTGGTCTGATGAGACAAAAATAGAGCTTTTTGGTCTAAACTCCACTCGCCGTGTTTGGAGGAAGAAGAAGGATGAGTACAACCCCAAGAACACCATCCCAACCGTGAAGCATGGAGGTGGAAACATCATTCTTTGGGGATGCTTTTCTGCAAAGGGGACAGGACGACTGCACCGTATTGAGGGGAGGATGGATGGGGCCAAGTATCGCGAGATCTTGGCCAACAACCTCCTTCCCTCAGTAGAGCATTGAAGATGGGTCGTGGCTGGGTCTTCCAGGATGACAACGACCCGAAACACACAGCCAGGGCAACTAAGGAGTGGCTCCATAAGAAGCATCTCAAGGTCCTGGAGTGGCCTAGCCAGTCTCCAGACCTGAACCCGATAGATCATCTTTGGAGGGAGCTGAATGTTCAGTGTTCATTATTTTGTATTAAATCAATATGGACACTTACCACGCTGCGCATTGGTCCTCCTCTTCCTCCTCTTCTTCCAACCACGACAAGCGTTACAGAATCACCCACCAACCAAGGACCAAGAAGCGTGGTAAATTGGAGCAGTGCAATCTGGACTATGTAACAACCTGGGAGGAAATAGAGAGGTGCTCGATCGATCCAGGGAGAGTGCCGGAGCCCGCCTTGAATTCTCTGGAACAGTACGAGGAGGGATACAGGAGAATGGAGTTGGTGACAAGAACATGGCAGCGCAACAGGCACGAGAGGCAGTCCAAAATTTTTTTGTGGCAGAGTCAGGTTGGAGACCTGAGCCCACTCCTCGTGCTTATTGTAAGCAGCGCGTTACTGGTCAGGCACCGTGTTATGCGGTTAAGCGCACGGTGTCGCCGTTACGCGTCCATAGCCCGGTGCGCTATAGGACAGCCCCCCGAAAGTGTCATGCGAGTGTGGGCATCCAGCCAGGGCGTATTGTGCCTGCTCAGCGTGTCTGGTCTCCGGTACGCCGTTTCGGTCCAGGGTATCCTGCGCCGGCTCTGCGTGCTGTGTCTCCGGGGCGCTGGGAGGGTGCAGTGCGTCCTATGCCTGCGCTCCGCTCGTGCCGGGCGAATGTGGGAGTTGAGCCTAAGGGAGAGGTGCGCGTAGTATGCACTAGATCTCCAGTGCTCACCCACAGCCCGGTTCAACCTGTGCCTGCACTCTGGAGGGTCTGGGCTAGAGTAGTCATCCAGCCTGGGGGAGTGGTGCCAAGGCTGCGCACCAAAGCTCCAGTGCTCCCCCACAGCCCGGTCCTTCCGGTGCCTCCTCCAAGCACCAGGCCTCCTGCAGGTCTCCCCAGCCTGGTGGGTCCTGTGGCAGCCCCACGCACTAGGTTGTCTCTCCGTCTCCTCCCTCCAGGTTCTCTCTCCAGGCCAGAGCCACCCGTCTGTCCTGAGCCGCCTGAGCCGCCCGTCTGTCCTGAGCCGCCTGAGCCGCCCGTCTGTCCTGAGCCGCCTGAGCCGCCCGTCTGTCCTGAGCCGCCTGAGCCGCCCGTCTGTCCTGAGCCGCCTGAGCCACTCTTCAGTCAGGAGCCGCCCTTCAGTCAGGAGCCGCCCGTCAGTCCAGAGGCGCCCGTCAGTCCAGAGGCGCCCCTCAGTACAGTGGTGCCCTTTACTAGGGTGTCCAATCCAGGGTCGGTGACGAGGGTCGCCGCTCCTAAGGTGTCACAGAAGTGGGCCGAGACTATGGTGGAGTGGGGTCCTCCTCCCGCTCCAGAGCCGCCACCGCGGTAAATTCCCACCCAGACCCTCCCCTATAGGTTCAGGTTTTGCGGCCGCACCTTTGTGGGGGGGGGGGGGGGTAATGTCACGTTCTGACCTTAGTTCCTTTGTTATGTCTTTATTTTAGTCTGGTCAGGGCGTGAGTTGGGGTGGGCATTCTATGTTGTTTTTTCTATGTTTTGTTCTATTGTTCTATTTCTATGTGTTTGGTCTAGTATGGATCTCAATCAGAGGCAGGTGTCAGTCGTTGTCTCTGATTTGGAGCCATATTTAGGTAGCCTGTTTTTCATTGTGTTTTGTGGGTGATTATATTTTTCTGTTCTGTGTTTTTGTTTCACCGTATAGGATTGTTCGTTTGTCGTTTTCTTGTTTTTGTTAAGTGTTCATTATTTCGTATTAAATCAATATGGACACTTACCACGCTGTGCATTGGTCCTCCTCTTGTTCCAACCACGACAAGCGTTACAATTATGGGGTATAGTTTGCTGATGAGTGAGGAAAATAGTATATTTAATACATTTTTAATTCAGGCTGTAACACAACAAAATGTGGAATAAGTCAAGGGGTATGAATACTTTCTGAAGGCACTGTAAATCCCAAAGAGCATCTCTACCAAATTTGGCGCCAGTAGCGGCATGTGGGTAAAATCACTGTGGAAGCCAAGCCAGACAAAAAGCCATATTACAACCTGTGTTGTGATAATTGCGTTCTCTCTATAACCTGTCAGTGCATATGCCTTGCCACCGTGATATATAGGCCTAAGGCCGAGACAATAAGAAGACACAGTGGCAGAATACATTCAACCACAACTTTGTTTCATCACAACTGGAGAGCAACATCTGTCCGGTAAAGTCTACAAAGCATATTGCATGTAACAAACAGTTACATGACCTACAGCATGGTCAAGAAAGTTATTGTTTCCAACATTTTTGGACTACTTAACAACTATTGATTTAGAACCACGGAGAGTGGCCGCATGTCACAAAGAAAACAGGAGCTGCCTCCACTGTTTCAACTTCATTATTTCAACATCATCAAATCACTTCTGCTTAGTCTAATACAGTGACAACTAAAAGATACCAGAAACAATTTAGTCCAATCAACGTAGGCTAAATATGATGTGGCTGTCCATGTTTCTGATTTATATGTGTGTGTGTATGTGTGCGCGTGCGTGCGTTTGTGCAAGTAGAAAAAACATGTTGACTCACCTTACTTGTAGAGAAATGCCAATGCCATCCTCTCTTTCACCGTCTATGACTCTGTCATACAGTACACGCTTTTACTTTTTGTTGTCCTAGGCTACCTGGCTAAAATGCTTGCTCGCTAGCCTAACTTCCTTTCATGGGCAACGTTAGCTAGTTAACATTAGCCTTCTACATCTAGTTACATACTGAACTTCCATCCTCTCAGGCCAGGGGCACAATGTATGAATTTATGGTTGGATCAGAATTGTCATTATAATCATTGGCCAGTAGGGAGAATTAAGTTAAACCACAAGTCCAAATCCCTATCTCCATCCATGGCTAATTTAGGAAAGGGTCGATTTTAGCTAGCTAGCTACCCACTGGAGGACAACAACACAAATAGATGCAACAATTCAAGTTTTTTCTGTCAATTACCTATTTCTCTTGATGTGACGTGATTGGAGAGAAGCCAAATCCAAACTGGCTCCCTTTTACACTTTGCTTTGGTGCTCCGGCCCCATTCACAGCTGAGCTCACTCAGTATCGCTCAATTCTGATTAACAATTATTTTATGTTTTTTTTAATCAAGGGAGGCCATAGGCTCGCTGGCTTCCCTTGCATTCAATACTAGGGGCGGCAACAATGTCATACTCTTTTTGACCATATAGCATCAGATAGATGGCATACACATAAAGAGACAGAGGGACGCTGTTTTGCTCACTCGGATGCTTTCTCCGCTGAGATTCAGCCTCTTGGAAAATTATGAAACACAGAGATGAAAGATACATTATTTTTCTTCTAGGTCCTATGAGCACATGCCACGGTAAATTAACGTGTGTATCCGCCACGTCACGTTTTTGATGCTAAAGCCCAGGACTATAGGGTCTGCCCTCTGTGCAGCAGGCTGCACGTTTGATGTCCCTAGGCATAGCCTCTTATTTAGATGCCTCTAAGCATCTACCGGTAAATGAGACGAATCAGTGCCCACTCCCCACGTGGTTATTTTCATTGGCGCTGTCCGTGGTGCTGAAACTAAACTGGTCTCTACAGGTGGCCTGTGTATATGAAGTGAACCAAATTAAACTGTAGCCTATTGAGTGTTCAACTCTTTTCAGGTCTTAACCTACCTCCATTGTTGTGTGTTCCGTTACAAAAGACGGGATACTTGTGCTGAACCAACGAAGCCTGAATACCTGCGCGTTGAGCTTTAAAAAAAAACTTGTCTCGGATAAACCAGGCGTGTTATAGCTCCGTATGGACAGCAGATGTCCCCTCATCCCATATTTTCCGTCTGCGTGGCTGGTGATTTGCTCTCCCCTTCTACGTCATTGGAATCTCAAAATGGCTCCTGCTCACCGCCCAAATGGGGGCGGTTGCCGGTTTTTCTAATAACAACAATTATACACGACCAGGCGACTGATATTCCCTCTTTTCCTGCCGCCGTCGCTCGGAATAGAAACCGTATTTTGATTTGCGTCATTCTGTAATGAAGGATACTCTCTGAGATCATGATAGGCATAATAGCTAGACAAGGAAAAACGAGGAAAGAGAAAGCAAAGCTGAACCAGCCACCACAGCGTTTTTGTTATGGAGCAGTGGCGTAGGGAATGTGAATGACATGGAAAAGGCATATAATGTCTCTTCTCCACCGGCTTTCTGTGTTGATGTGAACGAAAAGGGGACCAGCGGCACATATGTTACCCAGCCGCTGTCTCGCGGTACCGCCGAAGCGGCAGCTCGTATCTCTAAACATGTCAGCAGGGATGAAACTGGTTGCAGTGACAGCAGGGAGTCGGGTGAAGCAGGAGAGGATATTGGCCGTTCCACGGTTTTAGTTACTGACAGTCCATCCGGTGGCACTGTAAGCAATTGTGTTATTCCTGAGCCAGGTTGTGACTCAGCTACAAACGGGTTTACTGGGTCAACAATGGTAGGCGCCAAGGCAGGGAACTCCTCTGCTATCGCTGCAGTGAATCGAGAGGAAATGGACGGAAATGCTCTCCAGGGGATTTCACTGGCAGAGAAGAACAAGGAATCCTCTGCAGAAGAAGTAGATGCCTGTTATCCACCATTGAACTTTGTGACAGCAGCTGAGACTGTAGAGTCATTGACACACTCCTGCAATGGACAGCTTGAACTGAGCTGCACAGCTGCCTCCCGGACTGTTCCAGAGGGGCTCTCGAATTGGGACACAGACAGTGTCATTCAGAGCACCCTCAGCAGTGATGCTGTTATTAGGCCACCGATTAACTGGAGTATGACCCCTGACAAGGAGGCCAAAATGGCAAATGGTGGATTATTTATAGGACACAGCAGCGCCAAGTTACACACAGAGACAGTTGTAACAATTATTTTGGATGGAGCTGCAACATGCCTCTCTAACACACAGTGTGAAAAACCCTCCTCAATTGCAATGAGTGCAAGGGAGGGACATCACGAATCCTGCAATATCAGAGTGGAACCTGACGGAGCCGGGGCCCAGCCTAGGACACAAGCTAACGTAGCAGGAGATCTATCTGGTGGTGCTACATCAAATCTCACCTCTCAGGGTTTACCATCAAGCCCAGCACCAACGAAAGACCCCTGTAGGGTCAGTGCTAAACCAGACACCATTCAGGGAGAGGCACCTTCAGCATCTGGTCACCTAGGAGATGATCTTTCTTCCAGACCCCATCCTCAGGCCCTCAGGACCAGGACTGTGCCCAACAGTCTGAGCTATGACTCCTCCACCATTCTCAGTCCAGGGGATGAGGATGGGGAGACCTTCGTGGAGCTGGGGGCCCAGGGCCACAGTGACCTCAGATTCATGGACGTCAGTCTGAGCTCCAGGAACACCTTTGAGTCCAGCAGACGTCTGTCTGCCCCAGGGGATATACCAGAGGGCCTGAGTGTCGTCTCGGAAGACCCCTCAGAACTGGCTTTACAGTCCAAAAGACCCGGCATCGCTGAGTATTTTGGCAGGTAAATTAGTTGTTTTATTTGTTGGCTGAGATTATTTGCATGGTGACGAGTGCATTTTTTGCAAGGACGAGAGGTACAAACTTTGTCACAGTGTGCTTACTTGGCTTTACATCAATGTTTGCCTTTATACTCTGTATAGCCATATTATTGATGCAATTTAAACCTTTTAAAACAGCAGTCACTGGCATTAATCTGGCTCGCCTACAAAACGGTGTATTGGTATTGTAACAGCACACCAGGACATAATGAACAAAGCCAGAACTAGAACTAGGCCTATGTCTCATTCAACATTTAGAGCAGAGAGACCTGGTGGAAATGGAGCCAGCTGCAGTGAATACTGTAGTGATGGTGTTCCCACACGGACATCCCCTAGGTTGTTACACTTTACAGTAGGTGCAAATGAATTAGAAACACTCAATTATTAGTTCATAGATAGTTTATACATCTCTAATAAATACTTAGAGCATGATTGGTAGCTATAATATTGTGACATCAGCTGATGTAAGAAGGGCTTTATAAATACATTTGATTGATTGATATAATATAGTAATTAACAGTTTATGAACTACTTTGTAAACCCTTTTGAGCATACCTTCATGTAAAGTGTTAACCCCAAGGTTTATGATCCCACATAGGATCAAGTGAAATTGATCCAATTGGTTAAATAAGAGTTGCAGCATATCACTCCTTCAGTGTCAACTGAACTGACCATATCAGTATGACTTTTGTCCGATCTAGGAAATGATTCAGAGAGACACTAATAACCCTGATTTCTCAGTACGTCGACTCATCAAAACCGTTTAGCTGACAGGGGGAATAAAATAAGTGTGTCATCATTAAAAATGGCCCACTCATTGTCCTGGCTTTTCTGTCTGGTCAGGAGTTTATTTCCCAAGAAGCAGAGAGAGCCGAAGGGTCCGTCTCAGAATGTCCCTGGTTGGAAGCTGTTTGGGAAAGTCCCCGCTAGAGAGAGCGCTCCCAAGGACTCCAGGACCATACAGCAGGTTGGTGTCCTAGCCCCATATTCATGAATAAAGCATGTCAGATTAGGAGTGCTGATCTAGGATCAGCTGTGTCTTTTAGATCATAATGAAAAGGATTTCATTGACATGGAGGCCCCGGGCCCGTATACATAAAGCATCTGAGAGTTAGAGTGCTGATCTAGGATCAGGTCATCCCTATCCATATAATCTTATCCATTATTATTTTAAATTTCAAAACTGATCCTAGATCCACACTCCTACTCTGAGAAGCTTTTTGAATGCTGGCCCCGATGTCACTGTGCTACAGTAGTTATTCACAGACCTATTAACTGACCTAACTTCCTGTAAAGTATTGTGTATGGGAGAGAAAGCTATCTGACCCCGCCTGGAGGGAATCCAGCAAGTGCGTCATCTAGGAATGTACTAGTGAAGTCGAGGTGGATGCCATGAGCTCAATATTTGGCCTAGATCATTTTTTCCACGTGCTAGTCAGGACTTAACCCTGATAAATAGGGATTATGTCAGCCTTGCGTACCTAACCTCAATTTGTTAACATAGCTTAATGCTTTAAAGAAGGTAAAGGACTACAACTGTTTAATCTCCAATCAAGTAATTTACACCCCTTCTGTTCAACTCCTTCACCTATGATACATTGCATTGCAGCCCTTTTGTTTTGTATCACATGATTCACTAGTTGCCACTTGAAACAGACACAGTGAAATTGCAGCCTTGTGCAACACGCAATGACACAGCGTAACAATCATTCCCTACGCCCTATTATTACAACTCACCTATACCTGTCTGACCAGGTAGCATACTGATAGCATCTCATGCGCACAGCTCGAGTAGATTCTTTAACATCAGATATCATTCCTTCTGAGAATCCTATAATAGAGTGCCTGGTAATAATGGCATCAGAGCTTATATATAGTAGTGTGACAAAGGCTTTAGTCGGCCTGTACTTTGCCTACTCCTTCCCAACACCGACGAGAGAGTACGGTTCAGGTCATTCAGGTTGGAGCCTGGCAGGCCAATCTGCCACTGCAGCTGTTGAGGGTGTATGCTCCAGCTGGCTCTGTCCCTGAGGCTGGCTAGCTACCTGGCTGGCTGCCTGGGTAGGTCTTATTCAAGGTGTACGCCTCTTGCCTACTGCCTGGTATGTTGAGCCTCGATTGAGCTTGAATTATGCCCATCTCCTGGCCTCAGCCGTCTCCTGCCCTCAGCCCCTGGCTATGTCCTTCCTTCCCCGCTCTCCCTCTTCTCCTCACTCCCTGTCTCCCTCCCCTACTCTGCCATGCAGGTACAGATCCGTCTCCACAGTCATTGGAGGCACTAATGCATGTTTTCATGCCTGCATGGAAACAGACACTGAAGCCAGTTAAATGTGTCCCTTCGCTGGATTAGTAGTGCACTCAACTCTAGTACATACAGCTGCAGACGAGATGAGAGATGAGTGTTTATAAGCCTCACTGTCCTGCTGAGATTATGACTAGAAGAGCGTGACCTCATCTAGGGTGAGCGACAGAGGCTAGAGTAGGGATCTAGGTGTCAGAGGGACCATCTGTAATGTGTCGTATAGAAGCTCAGGTGATGGGTTGATCCTTCATGCAGTTATCCTACATGTAGGGGTTGAATTGCATCTCCAACAGAGGCCCTTTCAATAAAGTTGCCTATCTTCCTTACCATGGCCAAAGGGCAAAGTTGCTTATGGGGATTGGATGTGTACTGAAGGGTCACACTTTATTTGGAAAGTCCGAATAGTCCACCGGTAGATGCTCCACAGGTGGTCATACGATCAACAGACTATCTGCTAAGGTTACGGTTAGAGTTTAAGGTTTAGAATAAGGGTTAAGCTTAGGGTTAGGACAAGGGTTGATAGATTGTTCGTTGAAATGTTGCTGATAGTCTGTAGAGCATCTACAGGTGGACTATCCAAATGAGGTGGTTACCCTGAACCACTTGACATTATTCTTCTTCTTTTTTTTTGATAGACACTTTGGAGGGATTGAACTGAGTGTAAACGTTGTTCTTCTTCCATCAGGAGAGTACTCCAGATGGTCACGCGTCTGTGTCCACACCAAATCTCTTAAGCGCAGGGGTATGGACCTTCTCGAGTTTCCCTTTTCAGTCATCTTCTCAATCTCCTATCTGCATGGGGCTGCTAAGCAACCATTTCCATTGACCATACAACTCATGCCCATGCCCACCCTAGTACTAATAGAGGAGGGGAAAATGCATGCTAGGGGGAAAAAATAATCATAGTTTAATAGTATCAAAGTCATCTTCGACAATCCCAAGGTCTCTGAGACTCTTGCCGTAGCTCCAGCAGCTCATCGACTCTGTGGCTCAAAGAGTTGTAATCCAGAGTGTTGCAATCCATTTTTCCTTACATACGTTCTCAAATGTGATAGATCTATTAGATTTGCCTGTATTCCTTATTATGGACAGCGAACGTTCAGGCAGCTACACAGACACTATGGAAACTAGATTAGAGCTCCTAGTTAAATTGTGTTTGAGGGCATTTTTTTTATCTATACATGGTTAAATGAGTGAGAAATAGATGTCATTGTTGCAATTTTTTGATTAGGCAACCTATACTAACACCCGAAATTGACATGTTGAGTTGTTTTGCTGTATTCAATTATTTAATAACGCGCTAATTTCCCTAATGTGGACAGTTTGTGTTACTACCTTACACAAGCTTGCATTTTCACCTCACGCAACGAAGTGAAATTACACATCATTTTAACCTCAGATTGGTGAACTTAATATAAACATTTATAGTCATCAAGATGACACTAAATCGATTGATTTAAATAGATGAATCTTTGGTTTGGTACCGTTGCTTTTATCATATGCGCCTGTCCGTCGCATGTCTAACAATGCTGACCAGACTGCATGCGTGCAAGTTGATTTTGTCCACTTACACCAGATGCGATCAGGACACGCAGGTTGAAATATCTGAAAAAAATATCTAAACAAACTCTGAACCAATTATATTAATTTGGGGACAGGTCGAAAAGCATTAAACATTTATGGCAATTTAGCTAGCTAGCTTGCGGTTGCTAGCTAAATTGGCCTGGGAGGTCCCCTACTCCGCCAATTAATCCACAGATAAAATGGTCAACCGAGTTCGTTTCTAGTAATCTCTCCTCCTTCAGGCTTCTTCTTCTTTGGACTTTATATGGCGGTTGGCAACCAACTTTAAGGTGCATTACCACAACCGGCTGGACTGGAGTGTGGACCACAGTTCATCTTTCAATTACCCACGATGGTATATCCTCCTAAAAACCAATGAGGAGATGGGAGAGGCAGGACTTGCAGCGCGTTGTGCTTTTAGCGCCTGGCTACGCAGACGTGCGCGAGCAGTGTGAGTGCAATGATTGAATAACATGTATGTGTACATTTATTTTGCGACGCTCGCGCATGCGACGCAAGCGCTGTAGTCAGCATGTAAGAACGTAGTTGTCCTTTTCAAACTCAAATGGCAATGGGAAAATCAGGGTGCACTCTTTCTAAAAGCCGCTGGCCACAAACAAATACACAGATTTGACAGTCAAGCTGTCACTCAAATGAGAGCCAACCCGTAACTATGTAGAACTACCTGTGGAGCAATTATTTGTTGAAACGATCCAGTGTTTACTTTTTCGTATTGGTCATCTACCGCAAACTTTGTCCTACAAGGCGATGAGTTGATAAATGGCCACTACAGGTTCTCATCTATTGATTGTTATATGTAGTATACTCAAGTTCATTGTGGTTTGTCTTTCAGAAGAGCGAAAAATGGTACATGTAGCGGCAGACAATTGTTCCAGTACCATTGATTTACATACAATATCCATGTGAGGGATTCCTCTGTGCACGCTATTGATTACAGTAGAACAAGCTAATCAATTTCTGTCTGGCGTGACTGCTTGATAAATGTTGATGCGTGAGCAGTTTTGAAGGTACTAATTTAGCAAAATACAAGTAATCTGAACACAAGTGTGACAAGTGTGTAGGGAGTCATTTTTATGTCTTGGTCTTCAACATGCAGTATCGCAACTTATTTCAGCATATTGATTATGAATTTGGACATTTAAAACCCGTGTTTTGACACTCGGCTATAAGGCAAAACAGGAAGCAGCTACTGTACCATTTAACTTATGTCTTAAGAATATAGATGTTACTTTTAACATTATTTTAAAACAATCTTCTACTTATTTAGGTAAATACTACTGCATGAGCCCAAAAATGTGCTATGATTGATTGATTTTGATGATATTAGTAAAATTGGGAAAATTACCTTATCTGCGAATGTTAATATTTTTGGTTTACCTTACATTGATTTATTTGACTTGACATTTATTAATACACAGTTGATTACGTGATGATTTTATATACACTTTGACATCACAAGTGGTCCCAGAGCTCTATATGCTTTTCTGGTATACTTTGTGATTATGTATGATAGTGTGCCTCTAGAAAAGCATTGGTGTTGGTTAAACACAGTTCAACTCAGACCTTTTCTAAGTACTATAGGACAGCAGCAATCAAATGGTGAAAAAGCTGTGCCTATTTCTCCACTTATACTATGGTGGCTGTTCTTCTTCACTGGTTTTGGTAAATCTCACTCTCCTGAGATGGCACTCCCCTCCCCCGTCCTTACCAGCCTTTTCTTCTGATAGCCCCCTTTGTAACTACACCCATAAATGTCTTGAAGGAGCCACAACACAAGACAATGTAGCCATTGACATCCATACAGTAGCCGTTTCATGCATCATGTTTTGTGTAGTGGAGCTGAGGGATGTATGGTGATACATCTAGTCATTTGGTCTATTAGATAGTCAATGCACTAACTTGCACGAAACAAACGCATTGGATATCAGGGGCATTTATTGACCCCTAGACATGACTCATGATGTACAGTTGAAATCGGAAGTTTACATACACCTTAGCCAAATACATTTAAACTCAGTTTTTCACAACTCCTGACAATTTATCCTAGTAAAAATCCCCTGTCTTAGGTAATTTAGGATCACCACTTTATTTTAAGAATTAAATGAAATTGTTTAACTTGGGTCAAACGTTTCGCGTAGCCTTCCACAAGCTTCCCACAATAAGTTGGGTGAATTTTGGCCCATTCCTCCTGACAGAGCTGGTGTAACTGAGTCAGGTTTGTAGGCCTCCTTGCTTGCACACGCTTTTTCAGTTCTGCCCACAAAATTTCTATGTGATTGAGGTCAGGGCTTTGTGATGGCCACTCCAATACCTTGACTTTGTTGTCCTTAAGCCATTTTGCCACAACTTTGGAAGTATGCTTGGAGTCATTGTCCATTTGGAAGACCCATTTGCGACCAAGCTTTAACTTCCTGACTGATGTCTTGAGATGTTGCTTCAATATATCCACATAATTTTCCTTGAAGCCATCTATTTTGTGAAGTGCACCAGTCCCTCCTGCAGCAAAGCACCACCACAACATGATGCTGCCACCCCGTGCTTCCCGGTTGGGATGGTGTTCTTCGGCTTGCAAGCGTCCCCCTTTTTCCTCCAAACATAACGATGGTCATTATGGCCAAACAGTTATATTTTTGTTTCCTCAGACCAGAGGACATTTCTCCAAAAAGTATGATCTTTGCAGTTGCAAACCGTAGTCTGGCTTTTTTATGGCGGTTTTATAGCAGTGGTTTCTTTCTTGCTGAGCGGCCTTTCAGGTTATGTCGATATAGGACTCGTTTTACTGTGGTTATAGATACTTTTGTACCTGTTTCCTCCAGCATCTTCACAAGGTCCTTTGCTGTTGTTCTGAGATTGATTTGCACCATTCGCACCACAGTACGTTCATCTCTAGGAGACAGAACGCATCTCCTTCCTGAGCGGTATAATGGCTGCGTGGTCCCATGGTGTTTATACTTGCGTGCTATTGTTTGTACAGATGAACGTGGTACCTTCAGGCGTTTGAAAATTGCTCCCAAGGATGAACCAGACTTGTGGAGGTCTGCAATCTTTTTTTCTGAGGTCTTGGCTGATTTCTTTTGGCTTCCCATGATGTCAAGCAAAGAGGCACTGAGTTTGAAGGTAGGCCTTGAAATACATCCACAAGTACACCTGCAGTTGACTCAAATGATGTCAATTAGCCTATCAGAAGCTTCTAAAGCCATGACATCATTTTCTGGAATTTTCCGAGCTGTTTAAAGGCACAGTCAACTTAGTGTATGTAAACATCTGACCCACTGGAATTGTGATACAGTGAGTTATAAGTGAAATAATCTGTTTGTAAACAATTGTTGGAAAAATGACTTGTGTCATGCAGAAAGTAGATGTCCTAACCAACTTGCCAAAACTATAGTTTGTTAACAAGAAATTTGTGGAGTGGTTGAAAAACGGGTTTTAATGACTCCAATCTATGTGTATGTAAACTTCCGACTTCAACTGTACACCCTAAGGATGCTCTCTCTATCGACCTCTCTCCAGATCTCTCTCCAGTCATCAACAACCATCACACACTCCACAGCCCCCCCCCAACCATCACACACTCTTTAGTCCCCTCATTCTCTCTCTCTAATTCCTCTCTCTCGCCCCAGCCACATAGGCTGCCGCCTACATGGGCCTTGTGATTTCCACAAGCCTGTCAGCTGATCCTGTCACCCCTCACGGCTAAAGCCACTATCTTTTCTCCCTTTCAAATGTAAACCCAAGAGGCTAGTTGACCTGTATTTGCGCTGTGTTTTCTAGTACCTATAGGGATTCAGGTTTTTGATGTATCTGCAGGAGTTTGAGGCCAGGGTGGGCAAAGCTGGGCCTGGGGGAACGTCAGCTGGGACGTCCCCTACTCAGCCTCAACAGGGCCGGAGGAAGAATCTGGAGTTTGAGCCACTGTCCACCACAGCTCTTATACTGGAGGACAGGCCTGCGTAAGTCCACACTATCTCTCCCTCTGACTCTCTCTCCACTTTATTTCTGTCACATCTTTCCATTTCTTTGTCTGTTCCTCTGTTCTTGTTTATTATGCCCTCCAGTCCTTGCAGAGGGAAAATGGCAAATGTTTTGAGAAAGGTTAGACCTACAGTGGTTTGCGAAAGTATTCACCCCTTGACATTTTTCCTATTTTGTTGCCTTACAACCTCAAATTAAATTGGATTTTTAGGGGGTTTGTATCATTTGTTTTACACAACATGCCTACCATTTTTTATCGTGAAACAAACAAGAAATAAGACCCAAAAAAACTGAAAACTTGAGCGTGCACAACTATTCACCCCCCCAAAGTCAATATTGTAGAGCCACCTTTTGCAGCAATTACAGCTGCATGTCTCTTGGGGTATGTCTCTATAAGCTTGGCACATCTAGCCACTGGGATTTTTGCCCTTCTTCAAGGCAAAACTTCTCCAGCTCCTTCAAGTTGGATGAGTTCCGCAGATGTACAGCAATCTTTAAGTCATACCACAGATTCTCAATTGGATTGAGGTCTGGGCTTTGACTAGGCCATTCCAAGACATGTAAATGTTTCCCCTTAAACCACTCGAGTGTTGCTTTAGCAGTATGCTTAGGGTCATTGTCCTGCTGGAAGGTGAACCTCCATCCCAGTCTCAAATCTCTGGAAGACTGAAACAGGCTTCCCTCATTAATTTTCCTGTATTTTAGCGCCATCCATCATTCCTTCAATTCTGACCAGTTCCCAGTCCCTGACGATGAAAAACATCCCCACAGCATGATGCTGCCACCACCATGCTTCACTGTGGAGATGGTGTTCTCGGGGTGATGAGAGGTGTTGGGTTTTCGCCAGACATAGCATATTCCTTGATGGCCAAAAAGCTCAATTTAGTCTCATCTGACCAGAGTACCTTCTTCCATATGTCTGGGAAGTCTTCCACACATGCCTTTTGGCGAACACCAAACATGTTTGCTTATTTTTTTCTGGCCACTCTTCCGTGAAGCCCAGCTCTGTGGAGTGTACAGCTTAAAGTGGTCCTATGGACAGATACTCCAATCTCCGCTGTGGAGCTTTGCAGCTCCTTCAGGGTTATCTTTGGTCTCTTTGTTGCCTCTCTGATTAATGCCCTCCTTGCCTAGTCCATGAGTTTTGGTGGGAGCCCTCTCGGCAGGTTTGTTGTGGTGCCATATTCTTTCAAATGTTTAATAATGGATTTAATGGTGCTCCGGTGGATGTAAAAAGTTTCTGGTATTTTTTTATAACCCAACCCTGATCTGTACTTCTCCACAACTTCGTCCCTGACCTGTTTGGCGAGCTCCTTGGTCTTCATAGTGCTGCTTGATTGGTGGTGCCCCTTGCTTAGTGCTGTTGCAGGTTCTGGGGCCTTTCAGAACAGGTGTATGTATACTGAAATCGTGTGACACTTAGTTTGCACACAGGTGGACTTTATTTAACTAATTATGTGACTTCTGAAGGTAATTGGTTGCACCAGATCTTATTTAGGGACTTCATAGCAAAGGGGGTGAATGCATATGCATATTTTTTTTCATTTCACTTCACCAATTTGGACTATTTTGTGTATGTCCATTACATGAAATCCAAATAAAAATCCAAATAAATTACAGGTTGTATCGCAACAAAATAGGAAAAATGCCACGGGGGGTGAATACTTTTGCAAGGCACTGTAACCTTGTAACAGTGCGATCTGGATCTATATGGATCTATATTACACACACTACATTATTTTCAACTAGGCTCAGGCCAGGGTGTGGTGTCTATTAAGAACACAGTGAGAAGCACACAGCGTTCAAAAACAAGTGGTGTTGAGTTTCTCTGTCTGTGAGACTCCTTGGTCACCTCAGCTGCTCTCTCTGATCCAAGACCTCAGGCCCTCATTAAGAATAGATATATGAAATCTGAGTGTGTTGTCTGAACCATAACAAACACACTGTCTGCAAGGCTAAGTCAGTCTCTCTGTTTGTAGGTGTTAGTCTCTCTTTAATCGGCAATGTGTTGAACATGACTAAAAGTAACCATTTTGTGTCCTCAGTTGCTGTGATATGCACTGATTACGGTGAAACTGACACTGACAGACACTGATACCGTGTCTCCTCTGCTCTCTCGGCAGGAACCTTCCTGCCAAGTCTGTGGAGGAGGCCCAGCGTCACCGCCAGGAGTATGACGAGATGGTTGCTGAGGCCAAGAAGAGAGGTACTGTTAATGTATTCCTCTCTCACCCTTTCCATTTCACTGTCTTTTCAGGGCTGTGCAATGGAGGTCAGCCGCATTTGACCTGTCCACTGTATAGACCTCCAGATGTTACTTAGCTCATTCTGTCAGTTGAAGCCGTTGCTAACGCCAGACCTTGAACATACTTTTGCCACTTTACATCTTGATAACAATTGTAAAGCAGAAGGAAAATAAAATAGATATGTTTAAAGCATTTATAAGCATCTGTTAACATTTATTAGCATTTCTAATGGCGTATTCATGAAAAGTTATTATGAAGTGTGACCAAAGGGTTTGTGCCCCCCCCTCCCCACAGAATTGAAGGAGGCCCAGAGGAAGAGGAAAGAGATGAAGGAGAGGTTTAAGCTGGAGGAAAGCATCGCCAACGCCATGGTGGTCTGGAACAACGACATCCTGCCCAACTGGGAAAACACGTGAGTTAGCTAGCTAGTCACTTCCTGCTAAACAACTCTCCACTGGCATGGGGCAGCGTTGGATATTACTGCATTGTCGGAACTAGAAGCACAAGCATTTCGCTACACTCGCATTAACATCTGCTAACCATGTGTATGTGACAAATAACATTTGATTTGATGTACAGTATCCAGTCAGTACCGTACAGTGGCGGTCGATGCCGTTTAAGATGAGGGAGGGTGATACATTTTTGATGAGCATGGCCTTGTTTCTATTACAGCATATTGGTTGACTGTCATTCATATTCCATTCACCCAGCTCAATGTAACATCGATAGGTTTAGGCTACTACATGATACTCAAATTTTCCCTTTACCTATCATGATGTTGCTACAACCTAGCTTATGAATGACAGTTTACAACGTAGGTGCACAGATAGAGAATTTTGAGTAATCAAGATGACAGACAGTGACACATTCAATACCGCCTCGCACAGTATTGCCTGCATCTAGCTGATCTAGGGTGTAATCATTAGTCCAAACAGTTGCAAATGAGAGTTTCTATCGGATAAATTCAGTTATTTTTATCCCTGTTTCGTTCCGTTTGCTTCCGTTTAAGAAACATTTTTCAACAGAATCGGCAAAATGAGTACACCCCTGATCACACGCAAACACTTCACTTTCATAGCAGCCACATAAACAGCATGATCACTTTGCTCGTTGTATATATAATTCCTTCTCCCAACTATCTACGCGCTCTCCTCCTCTCACATTTCCCCTTCGCTTGTTGACTTCAGTGCACAACACATCAGCTGTCTGTGACCAGGCAAAAAAAACTTTCCAAGCCTAACCTTAAAATCATGACCATTGACCGCTAAGCGCTACACACAGCCTACATCGTTGTCACGTCATAGTCATGCAGTACAGTGTACAGTCAGAAAGCAGTTTAGCAGTTACACCGGGTGGGCCCCGGGCCCAATAACTTTAATAAAAGCTTACCTTGACTTGGAAGAAATCCAGTGCTGGATAGCCATAGCCAGCTGGCTAACATAGCATCCCTCTCTGTTTGAGCCGGGTGTTTGAGTAGGCTAAACTAGCTAGCTAGCTGCATTCATTAGCTAAGTGAAAGTTTAAAAAAATACTACCAAATCTCTCTCTCTCTTGCTTCTCCTTAATTTTGGAAGAAATTAATTTGTTCAAAACAGTTGAACTATTGTCTTTCTCTCTCTTTGAGTCAACTACTCACCACATTGTATGCACTGCAGTGCTATCTAGCTGTAGCTTATTCTTTCAGTACTAGATTCATTCTCTGATCCTTTGATTGGGTGGACAACATGTCAGTTCATGCTGCAAGCCCTGATAGGTTGGAGGATGTCCTCTGGAAGTTGTCATAATTACTGTGTAAGTCTATGGAAGGGGGTGAAAACCATGAGCATCCTAGGTTTTGTATTGAAGTCAATGTACCCAGAGGAGGACAGAAGCTAACTGTCCTGTGGCTTCACCATGGCGTTACCCTACAGAGTGCTGCTGATGTTACTGTAGACCTTCATTGCAAAACAGTGTGTTTTAATCAATGATTTGGTTTTAGTTATGAGGAGGACGGTCCCTCCCCCTCAGAGGAGCCTCCTCTGGGACAGTATTCAGTCAGTAACTCAGTCAGTTTTTCTGCCAGTCAGCCATTTAATTAGCCAGCCAGACAGCCAATCAGTCAGTGAACCAGTCGACTCAATCAGCCAGTCAGTAACTTGGTCAGTAAACCAGTCGGTCAGTAAACCAGTCAGTCAGTAGTCTTGTAGGCATAGGTCAGGGCTCCCATGTTGCAGTAGACCCATGCCAGTCTGTTTGTGTCCCCCTGTAGGCGTAACACTCGACGGGTGAGAGAGCTCTGGTGGCAGGGCTTGCCCCCCAACGTCAGAGGAAAGGTCTGGAGCCTGGCCATAGGCAACGAGCTCAACATCACCCCAGGTATGTATGGTGTTTCAATAGTCATAACTCATAGAACTCCCAGCATAATTCAGTATTCCCAATGGCAGAATATAATCAGAATTGCATTCTGAAAAATATATACAAAGTGAAGAAAGTTGTGTGTCAATACACATAACAAAGTACATTGAAATGTATTAACATAGCCAAGGTTATACATCTAAAAATGTAGTGCGCTGGTATTGTTTGTTTTCTAACAAAACGAGCACTTTCACCACTTTCAGCTGGAATTAGATGTACCAGCCTGTTGTGTTGTGAGTGGAGGGAATTTCTGGCCTACATGTTTTACTGCCAGAAAGTGCCTTTGTGGTTTACAGAAAAATGCAAAGTAGACGTCCTGACTCATTGAGAGAGTAACCTTCTTTCCTTTCCTCCCTTTTCTACAGAGCTGTACGAAATATTCCTCTCCAGAGCAAAGGAGAGATGGAGGAGTTTCAGTGAGACGGGTTCAGAAACAGAGGCTGACGGTTGGTCTGAGGCGGGGGGGTGGCGTGTTGGAGAAGCCCTCCGGGGACAAGACTGTCAATCTCAGCCTCAGACACACAAATAAATCCATTCTCCTCTCTTCCTGTTTGAGACAAAGCTATTTCCTCTCGTTGCTTTACATCTGAGGTCCTTGACACATTGTGGAACAAAAACTTAGCAGTGCTGCCGACTTATTGGCGTCACATTACTGCACAAATCCCCCTCACTCGGCAGCCATTTGCAGGCTTGGTGCAAAGGCTTTCTGTTGTTTTTCCTCCAGTGATCTTGTAAAGTGTCTGTTTCTACCATCATGTCAGACTGTCTGCCCATTGGTCCAGTACTGAGAGTCAATAGTGACACATTCAAAGCTCTAACATCTGTAGCGCATTAGAAAGACTGTGTTTTTGCCAACAAGAGCCTTAGGAGATGGATCCAACAGGATTTAATAGAGCTGAACAGAGAGATTTGCAGCCTGTCTCCTCTTGGCATCGTTTTAGGTTACAAAATATTGGCACTGCATCAGTGTCTTTGTATCTGTCATTGATTGCTGAGTTACTCGGTCTATCATGCACAAACAATGATACAGAGAGGTCAAACAAGCTGGAGATCAGTTTATTGTAGCAAACTGAAATGGTTCTGTTTGTCCTTTCTCTTATGATGTTTTTAACACAATTTCTTTGTGTTTCGATTCTAGATGGGGCATCGCTGGCAGACAGAGAGTCCAGTCTGGACCTGATCAAGCTGGACATATCCCGCACATTCCCTCCTCTTTTTATCTTCCAGAAGGTACAGTACATCTCTTACCCCACGTGTGTGTGTGTGTGTGTGTGTGTGTGCTCCATGACATTTCTCATCCTCTGATTGTCTTCAACCACAGGGTGGGCCATATCATGATCTCCTCCACAGTGTGCTGGGGGCCTACACCTGTTACAGACCTGACGTGGGATATGTGAGTAACACGTCAAAACAGCACTCTTTGTCCTTATTTTCTCCCATACTGTGCATACGTTGGTTGTAAAGTGAAATGACTGTTCTGTTCTCTTCAAGGTCCAGGGCATGTCATTTATAGCTGCAGTGTTGATCCTCAACCTGGAGGAAGCTGATGCCTTCATCGCATTCGCCAACCTGCTCAACAAACCCTGTCAGCTGGCCTTTTTCAGAGTGGACCATGATCTGGTGAGGCCCACTTCCACAGGGGCCACTGTGGGAAATTGTCCTCTCTCTAAAACGACTTTAACAGGACTGAGTTAGTCGTCACTGAATCTCTCGCTACCGTTCTTCTTCTCTAGATGCTGAAATACTTTGCTGCATTCGAGGTGTTCTTTGAAGAGAACCTCCCAAGACTATTTAACCACTTCCAGAGCTCCAACCTCACCCCAGATCTCTATCTCATAGACTGGTAAGTACCTATGGGATCTCTGTGAACATTTTTAAGTATGTAGCAGCTCTCTTTAGTGTGGCCTGTTAAGCTGTTATCTCCCACTTTTAGTTCCAGTCATGCTATCAGCTCAGTATTCACAGTTATAAGAGCACAGCTGCTGTAAACTCTAGATTAAATAATCTGCATTCACCATTCTGCTAACTGACATTTTTTGTGTTTGTTTGTGTGTGTGGTGAACTTGCTTGCGTTCGTTCGTTTATGAATGCATGCTTCTGTGTCTGTGTACAGGATCTTCACTCTGTACAGTAAGTCGTTGCCATTGGACGTGGCGTGTCGCGTGTGGGACGTATTCTGTCGTGACGGCGAGGAGTTCCTGTTCCGGACGGGTCTGGGGATCCTGCGTCTGTACGAGGACGTGCTCCTACAGATGGATTTCATCCGCAGCGCCCAGTTTCTGACACGCCTCCCTGAGGATATAGGCTCTGATAGGCTGTTCGCCTGCATTGCGGCCGCGCCCATGCTCAACGGAAACAAGAAATGGTCCCAGGTCAGTTCCTCTAACATGAGAAGACATGAAAGTGAGAAAATGGATACGTTTGCAAGGAGTGACAATAAACATACAAGAATGTTATTATGTGGTTAGGTTGAAGCCATTTATGTAGCCTATTGAGTGAACTGGGTCATGCTCCCAAAATTCCTCAAAAATAGCCTGTAGTTATGTCCAGTCCCACAAGTGTGCCACTTGTGTGGCCAGGAGCAGTTTAGAAATTACACATCACTCAGCCACTGCTATATGGAAGACATCTTTATCATAGATTCGCACTTGTTGGATCCTACAATTCATATACTACACCACCTACAGGTGAATGAATGTACATTGAGTACACAAAACATTAGGAACACCTTCCCTTTTGCCCTCAGAACAGCCTCAATTCATCGGGGCATGGACTCTACAAGGTGTCGAAAGCACAGGGATGCTGGCCCATGTTCACTCCAATGCTTCCCACAGTTATGTCAAGTTAGCTGGATGTCATTTGGGTGGTGACATTCTTGATACACACGGGAAACTGTTGAGCGTGAAAAACCCAGCAGCGTTGCAGTTCTTGACACAAACTGTTGCGCCTGGCACCTACTAACATACCTTGTTCAGAGGCACTTAAATATTTTGTCTTGCCCATTCACCCTCTGAATGGCACACATACACAATCCTTGTCTCAAAGCTTAAAAATCATGATTTAACCTGTCTCCTCCCATTCATTTACACTGACTGAAGTGGATTTAACAAGTGACATCAATAAGGGATCAGTCTACAGTATGTCATGGAAAGAGCAGATGTTCTTAATGTTTTGTATACCCGGTGTATGTCAGTTACAGAAATAAATAGGAAAGAACCTGTATGATAGTCTGCTTTTTTTGTGGCAATGTAGGCTACACAGCACCACCTACAGGTATTTATTTATTGTGTTTGCCTAAAAAGAATGACCGGTTGCAGTTTTATGCTAAGATTTGCTCTCTCCTCTCCAGGTATTTCATGCATTGATAAAGGACAACAAGGACATGGACAGGAATTGCAACCCAGCACTTAAGAGTTTATGATTCAGCAGTGGAACATTTGAATGATCATGTTCCTCTCTTTAATTGAGAGGCTTTGATCACCTGAGATTGATCATGGTAAATGGACCTTAAAGAATTTCATACTTGAAGATGGAGGCCTTGAACGCCATTGGCAGTTTTATTGAATTTAGAGTATTTATGGTAGTATATCATGGATATACAGTACCAGTCAAAAGTTTGGACAGACCTACTCATTCAAGGGTTTTTCTTTTTTACTATTATTTTAGAATAATAGTGAAGACATCAAAACTATGAAATAACACACATGGAATCATGTAGTAACCAAAGAAGTGTTAAAAAATCAAAATAGATTTTAGATTCTTTAAAGTAGCCACGCTTTGTCTTGACGACAACTTTGCACACTCTTGGCATTCTCTCAACCAGCTTCACCTGGAATGCTTTTCCAACAGTCTTGAAGGGGTTCCCACACATGCTGAGCACGTGTTGGCTGCTTTTCCTTCACTCTGCGGTCCAACTCATTTCAAACCATCTCAATTGGGTTGAGGACGGGGGATTGTGGAGGCCAGGTCATCTGATGCAGCACTCCATCACTCTCCTTCTTGGTCAAATAGCGCTTACACAGCCTGGAGGTGTTATTGTCCTGTTAACAGGTGTTATTGTCCTGTTGAAAAACAAATGATAGTAAGGCTAAGCGCAAACCAGATGGTATGGCATATCACTGCAGAATTCTGTGGTAGCCATGCTGGTTAAGTGTGCCTTGAATTCTAAATAAATCACTGACAGTGTCACCAGCAAAGCACCATCACACCTCCTCCATGCTTCACGGTCGGAACTACACGTGGAGATCATCCATTCATCTACTCTGCGTCTCACAAAAACACGGCGGATAGGACCAAAAATCTCAAATTTGGCTCATTAGACCAAAGGACAGATTTCCACCGGTATAATGTCCATTGCTTGTGTTTCTTGGCCAAAGGAAGTCTCTTCTTCTTATTGGTGTCATTTAGTAGTGGTTTCTTTGCAGCAATTCAACCATGAAGGCCTGATTCACGCAGTCTCCTCTGAACAGTTGATGTTGCGATGTGTCTGTTACTTGAACTCTGAAGCATTTATTTAGGCTGCAATCTGAGGTGCAGTTAACTCGAATTAACTTATCCTCTGCAGCAGAGGTAATTCTGGGACTTCCTTTCCTGTGGTGGTCCTCATGAGAGCCAGTTTCATCATAGCGCTTGATGGTTTTTGTGACTGCACTTGAAGAAACTTTCAAAGTTTTTGTAATTTTCCAGATTGACTGACCTTCATATCTTAAATTAATGATGGACTGTTGTTTCTCTTTGTTTGAGCTGTTCATGCCATAATATGGACTTGGTCTTTTACCAAATAAGGCTATCTTCTGTATACCACCCCTACCTTGTCACAACACAACTGATTGGCTCAAATGCATTAAGAAGGAAAAAAATTCCACAAGTGTACTTTTATCAAAGCACACCTGTTAATTGAAATGCATTCCAGGTGACTACTGCATGAAGCTGGTTGAGAGAATGGCAAGAGTGTGCAAAGCTGCCATCAAAGCAAAGGGTGGCTACTTTGAAGAATCTCAAATGTAAAATACATTTTGATTTGTTTAACACTTTTTTGGTTACTACATGATTCCATATGGGTTGTTTCATAGTTTTGATGTCTTCACTATTATTCTAAAATAATAGTAAAAAGAAAGAAAAACCCTGGAATGAGTAGGTGTGTCCAAACTTTTGACTGGTACTGTATGATGACATACTGAAGTTAGACCCAATTCATTACATCTATCTAGTCCCATCACAAAGGTCTGGAGTTTCTTAGATTGAGTGAGGCCCTTAGTTACACCTGTGGATTTTATCTCACTAACATAAGATATTTAATGAAAATGCACCTCCAAGCATAGATTTACAGTATATGACTTAATGGACAAACACCAATATAACAACATAGAACAAAATTAAAACAGTGACACAGCCCATCCATTTCTTAAGTCTCTGAAGCTTGACATTGAATAGTTATTGCTCAACTAAACTAACAGTAATAGGTTTTCATTACAGTGAGCAGTAAGCACTTGTTTCCGAAAGACCCATAGAAAGTGCAAAAGAGAACATGTGTGGCACATGAAGTTTCTATTGTGCTTTTGTGTGTGAATGAATCCACAGTGAAGCTCTTATATTGTTGTGAATGAAAGAGCAATGAGACCCTTGTTCAAAGCACCTATTCAGGAAACATAATTTACTTTTAAAACATTGTTTGTTCGATGTTGCTCACATCTTTTGTTACTTTACATTTGACCAAACACTTATATGTTGAGATGCAACATATTTTTTAATCAATGCTGTAGTTCATGGTTCTACAGGACATTTTTCATATCTTATATATTGGATATAAAAAAGTTGTATATTGTTTCTTTTGCATTTTTTCTATGCTCTCTATTGTACAGTTTTCCTACTACTAAGTTAGAACAATTGTAAATATATTTGAAATTAATTAAAAAAGTACCTCTGTGATACTGTATCAGACCAGAAGTTATGAATTATGTGAATAAATCAAAGATATGATAATTTCATTTGAAATATTGTCTATTTATTCCCAGACAGTCAGTGTTTCCTGACTGCCGGTGCACGCACCCACAACACACCCAAGCAAACAGGTCTTCCCAACCACTAGGTGGCATTTATTTTAATTAGATTTTTTTCATCTATGAGGCGAACACACTTCCATGATCTTTACTTAGAAAAATAATACTTCCGGGAAAAGGAAAGAAACACACGTGTGGGAACATTTTACAGTTTATAGCTAACTATTATTATTATTATACACTTAAGGCAACTTATTTGATATCGATTTAAACAAGCGCTCCGTCTTTAAAATAAGTATTTTACGATGGCTCCGGTAAGTACATCGTGTAATAGCTTAGATAGATAGTAACGCTGCTAGCTGAATTGTTTTAGCGGTATAGCTAGCTAGCTAATGTCTAGCTATGTACATACTCATTTTGTTAGCACTCAATGGCTGTAATTTACGCTGAACATTTTGTCAACTACTGTTAATCACCATTATTTTAGTGGACACTATGTTATCCACATATTTTCGAGAAATTGGGCTATTATAAACAGCCTGTCGTCATTGCTTCAACTAAATACAAATAGCGTTACACTAACTATTAGCTAACTAGTTATGTCTGCACTGCTTGCAGTTTTGACTGATTTTTACCAGAGAGGAACCCTGGCTATACCTACCTGCCATGTGTTGTTGGCTTATATAAGAATTCACATTGCTTGACATGCATTCATTTCATACCATAGTCTAGCTGTACTAGCTAGTAACTATTCAACCCCAAATCATGTCCTTATGAATACAAAGCACCGACGACCTTTTCTCACCAACAGCCAAGGAGTAAGAAGAGGAAGCCAAGCTTTCGCAGGCTACTGAAGACAAGCAATGTGAAGCTTGACAACAAGCTAAAGAATCGTCAGTTCAAGAAAGAGAGCAACGACAAGAAACACCGCAAGGAGCAGAAGAAGCTCCGGGCAGCTATCAAAGATGCTGTCTTGAAGACCCCCCTCCCTCTGGAGCGCTACAAGAAGAGGCCAGGTGTGTGCAGCATGATGACCCACCCATACAGTAGTATAGCTTAACATCTAGGCCCTGACATCTAGCACTCAAGCTGAATGATGTCTGTACTGTAATCAGTAACATATAGTTTGGTTTACAATTCATGCACTGTTCCACACTATGGCATCGAAATAATTATGTAACCTATGTAAAGTTATTATCATCGATTGTTTTTGTGAGTCCTGTTTGGTGCCGTTAATTACATGTCCCTGTCTGGTGTCTGTTACAGAGGATGAAGAGGAGGAGGAGTTTGTGGAGTCCCTGCCATTGGACATGATGGATGAAGATGACCTGGAGCAGATCAAGGCAATGGCTCAGAAAGCCTCCTTTCTCACCAGAGACCTGTCGTCAAGGTAATTACACAGTCCATACAGTATTTTTGTAGGGCTGGGCTGTACACACATGTAGGGCTGGGCGGTATACTGTATTTTAATATTTAGGTATTGATGGACGGACCGGTTTGGGGTTGTACTTGGCTTCTGTAACGGTATTTCAATGTTTGGTGTGTTAAATGTAAAACGCCAGTCCACCATGTGTAACATCCGTTTTTATAGTTTACTCTGTTACTTGAGTAGCTTTCTCCCACCAAGCTTTATACCGTGAAAAATATCCTGATATGATATTTTGGCCACGTCGCCCAGCCCAATCCACATGTTGCCATTCCGGATTTCTTTACAGTAATGTTCTATGGCTGGGAATTGCCAGGGACGATACGATATTATCACGATACTTAGATGCCGATACAATATGTATTGCGGTTCTCACGATTCTATATGTATTGCGATTCGAATATTGGGATTTTATTACGATAGGATGTTCCAAAGAGATTGCTCACCATATGTCTGCTGCAGAGGGACAAGAGAGATACACTCGTTTTCTCATGGATCAGTCATGGAAATAAAAGTGCCGAAAACAACTTGGCGCCCTACTTATTAAAAATAAGATGGAGAACAAGCTATGTAGGAAAACTACTGGCATTTTGGTGCAGGTACAGCCATCTAGCGCATAAATATTGCAATGTACATCCCATCACAAGTAGATCATAACACACATGTTGAAATGTATAGCTATGTCTAACTACTCTCCTCACTTAACCTTACTTGAATACCTGCAGTGGTCCAGTGCATGCCAAAAAGCGCAAGGGGGAGCAGCAGGGGCCAGAGACTTATGAGAAGATGCCCAGAAAGATGCAGCCAACAGAGGAAAAGGAGCTCATTCACCTCCTGCCAATCAAAGACAAGATTAGAGGCCTCATCCCTCAGAGCATGGAGAAACCTGGTAGGATGATTAATATGTGTTACCCCTGAACATCTTCCCCTGTAAGTTTACATTTCCACCTAAGTCATATTGTTAAAATGTTTTAGAATTTACAGCTCTATTGATACAATTGCTTTGTCTTGTTTTTAGTTGTAGCAAAAAAGGCTGAGGAGGAGGAAGGAGGTGCCCCGACTGGCTTGGAGCAATTTGAAAACGGTACCAGCATCATGAACCCCTTTTTGACTTGAGTCAGTCATCCTCTCTGTGTAGGATGTATTGGTAGACCAACTATTGGTAGCACAGTCCTGATCAGTAGATGAGGTGCTTCTCTCTGATGTTGCTGGTATGTTTCCACAGAGGATGAGGCTGTGCCCGGGCCGGCCCTGAACCCTCAGGAGCAGCTGAAGCTCCGCACACAGAAGCTGACCATCAGGAAACTACGCATCGCTAGTCTGGGATCAGACATCCTCTCAGACCCCACCACCAACGTAAGCCCTGGTTCGAACAACCCTGCATCTCCGCACCGAACCAATAAAATACATCACTTTCTCTTTGGAAGAGCGGGAATAGAGTGCCGTCTGAAACCACGCGGTGCGCCTTGTCAGACCTCTGACGACAGTTCAGCACAGTGCATGTGAAGCGCGCCTCTGTTTCATGCTGCGCACCAGAGTCGTTTTTCCACTGTCGGGAGAAATGGTGATACATATATTAATATGTTCATTGCATGCAAATAAAGGTTGCTTCGCTACCACACCCACAACGGAAGCACAATTATGGCCTCGGATTCGCAGGTGGAGACGTTAGAACAGACCCAGGGTATGTTTCTGTGGCGGCAGAAACACTAAAAGGCTCTTGGTTAGTGTCGTTTTTGGTGCTTTTTGAAACCAGCAACTGACAGTAAAAACACTACTTCAACACGTTCAAACCGATGGGCACTACATCAACATACAAATAGTTTTGCAATGGAGAAAATGGAACGTCTGCGTTGCACATAATATCGCTATGCTGCCATATCTATCGCTATGCTAACTTATCTATCGTGGTTTATTTTAGGGGTGAGGAGACTTCGGGCTTCCTTAGTAAAAGGGAGTTATGAAATCTGAAGACAGATTACGTTAACCGATACACATTAAACTGATCATATTCATGGTTGCAAACATTAACTTCCGCGCTGCACAGGTGTGCGAGTCGTTTCTCTTTGCCTTTTTAGTACAATAAACGTTGTGCTTTCTTTAACACGGAAGAGGTCGCTGTTATGCCTGAATTTGACCCGATACCAACAAGGAAGTCTGCGGTGTTGAGAGCAGTTGTATGAAACCAATTGGTACGTCAGGAAAAGCTCTCAACCGTGCCAGCCCGCTCTTTATTTCTATTCCGTTTGACTCGCCATAAGTTTGGCGTGTGAACTGTGCGTTAGACTCCTCGGGCTACTCTTGCTTCCTAGTCCCCATGGCAAAATAGTATTATTTTATGTCACATAGACCAATAATCACATAGCAGAGAGAAGCAGACTTAGGGAATGTTTTGTTTCACTGTTCTTGGTATTGGTGTTTTCTGTGTGAATCCAACATCTGAACTTCCTATCTTTGTTCAGATCAAGAAGCTGAAAGAGCTGCGAGCCATGCTGATGGAGACCGACCCCTATGTGGCCGTGACGGTCAGAAAGCTGGTCATGGTCTCTCTGATGGAGGTCTTCAAGGACATCGTCCCCTCCTACAGAATCAGACCCCTGACCGAGACCGAGAAAGCCTCAAAGGTGAAGAGAGAGACCCAGCAGCTGAGGGAGTTTGAGGAGGGCTTGGTGAGCCAGTACAAGTTCTACCTGGAGAACCTGGAGCAAACGGTCAAAGGTAGTCCACTTCTATCTTTATTTGTTGATATTGATGACTTGCTGGGACTGGCTGATGTTGATGCCTTGTGACTAGTTCATATAGACGGGTTGGTTGTTTAGCAACATGGGGCAAAACAGACAGGGTTGGCTTAGACCGTTGACATGTGAACTATGTGTACAGTTACACAATGAGCACTTGTCGCTCAAATACATTGTTACAGTTCTTGGTTAGCTAGTTAGCGAATTTGAGCCATATTAGCATAGACATGATGACAAGACAGGATATCAATAACAAGATGAAACGAGCCACCTACAATTCCCCACATGGCAGCTTCTTGTCATTGTTGCGAGCTATCTGACCGTTCAGAATCACAACGCACACCTTCCGGCCACATCAACGCACGCACATCATTTTCCCGGTGTCGGCCAATTTGTCTATTTGTTATGACTGGTTGACGTTGATGATTTGCTGTGACTAGTTGATATTAAGGAGTGGCTGCTGTTGGTTGCAACTATTTGCTGTGTGAAACCCCTGCCCCGTAGACTGGAAGCAGAAGAAGAGAAAGAGGAGCGAGGCGGTGTCACTGCAGTCCTATAAGGGCCTGGCTGAGGTGGCCATCCGCTGTATCTGTGAGCTGCTGGTGGCCCTGCCACACTTCAACTTCCACAACAACATCATCGTCACGGTGGTGCCCCTGATGAACGACCCTGTCAAGAGGGTGAGTCTGGGAGGCCCATATCAAGCCCGTAGTTCTACATCTTGTCACGTGGTGTTCACTACAATATTAGCTTTAGACTTTGTAGCTATAGACTTTTACAATGGGAATGGGCTCTGTAGAGGCGGGTTTCTCTTAATTAAGATTCGTTTGACTATCAATCAAAAGCCGCGGTTTTACCTTAGATATATGAAGGGTTGTGTTTGTCGCTCGTCTGACTGTTAACTGAGTTGCCATTATGTTGTTTGTCCAGGTGTCTGACATGTGCTGTGAAGCAGTCAAGAAGCTACTGAAGCAGGACAAACAGGGCCAGGCCTCACTAGGGACAGTCAAAGTTATCTCCGGACTGGTCAAAAGCAGAAACTATGACGTCAGACCAGAGGTACTATTCACCTACTCTTCAAGTCTTTAAAAAAATTGTTTATGCCATGGCTCTTAAAGAAATACATCTAAAATGTTCCCACTTCTTCACCCCCACAGCTACTCAAGGTTCTCATCTGCCTGAGGATAAAGGAGGTGGAGGTGAAGAAAGATACAGATGACACAGCTCCCAAAAAGAAGTTCATGAACTATAAAGACAAAAGGAAGAATCTGTCCAGGATGCAAAGGAAGGTCAGTAGCCCACGCACCTGTGTGTAGGGACGTCAAACGTTCAGCCTGCTGCACAGCCCTATGGACACGCTAGTCTACAGCACCTGGTTAAAGTGTGTTTCGCTCAGATTGGTCATCAATTGCACAAAATTGCTGACTTAACCGATCAATATCTTTGGTTTTGTACTGGGCTTGGGCGGTATCCTTGATACAGACCTTGTGCCATACTGGGATAGTTGGTAATACCGGCACTGAACACAAGGGGCACTGTTTTCAGACAGTTAATGTAATAGTTATAAGAGATCTCGCTGGCAAACCATTTAGTTGTGAAATCCATACAGTAATTAGATCACCTGGCGCATGCTGCACAATAGTGAGTGACTCAAGACTCCAGCCTCTCATTGTTGTGTGCTTGTAAAAAAAAAAAAACACTTGGCTGGCGACTACTGTAAGCGTCATAATATTGTGGCAGGTGAAATGAAGAACACAATGTTCTTTATTTCCTAACGTATTGCACAAGCTGACTGCAGTTTGCCTTGCTTATTGTGTGTCTGCCTGTGTACAATCTGTGAGTGTAATTTGTTTTTGACGTGTCTGTGAGAAGAGTGTAATGGATGTACCCTGTCATCCTTACAGTGGAAGAAGGCTGAAGAGAAACTGGAGAAAGAGCTGCTAGAGGCTGAGGCATCAGAGAGCAAAGACAAGAAGCTCAAACTGGTGAGTGTTTATTCCCCAAAGTCACAACAGACCTGAAACGGCTCAATTTGTTTTTGTGAAAACACTTTCGCGCTTCTCACGACAAAAGGTCTAACCGTCATTCCAACTGTTCCCCCTCTCCTAGCACACAGAGACCTTGAACATAGTGTTCTTGATATACTTCAGAATACTGAAGAAAGCTCAAAAGTCGATCCTGCTTCCCGCTGTTTTAGAAGGTCTGGCAAAGTAAGAGAGACTACCTGTTCCCAGAGACATGACTCACTTCCTGACAAATGGAAATGTTTGTTTATGAAATATGGAGGCTTTCTTCTAAGACAAAGTCTTTTTCTCCTAAGGTTTGCCCATCTGATCAACCTGGAGTTCTTTGATGACTTGTTGAACGTTCTTCAACATCTTATCCAGTCAGGAGTGAGTATACATATTCTGCCAATCCTGTCAAAATACTACTCACATCATCGTGTATGATTGGCTAATGACTTTTTCCCCCTCCACTGTAGGATCTGACCTATCGGGAAAGCCTTCACTGCATTCAGACAGCTTTCAACATTCTCTCTGGTCAAGGTCGGTGATGGTCTACGATGACTGATTAAAAACCTCACTGATTACTGTGTATATTACATACTGTATGTGCTTAAAGGATAGATTCACTTTTTTGTAACCAAATCCATATTTTGGATATATATGTGCAGACACTATTTTTGAGATTTCAATCTTTTTTTAATTTAACCCATCAGCGATATGTATATACAGCGAATGTATGTACTTCATCATGGCGACGTAAATGGCTGATATGTGTTCTAGACACAGTATGCTTACATCGTATCAGGGTCACGTGGCCATCGGGTGTCACAGTTTTTTTTTTGAATTGTTAACATTTGTATCCATGTTAGCGCCAATCTCTGGGAGGGTCAATAGGAGAATTAACGTGGTAGGTTTGGATAATTGCCTTACGGTTAGGAAAAGATTTAGGGTTAGCTAAAATGATGTCAGACTTGACTCAAACATATCTAGCTACAACCACGCCTGCCCTGAGAACAGTCTTGGTTTCCACTAACGCAATGCTGCGGCAATATGGTACGTGATGTCAGACACAAAAAACGCTGATTTAGTAGACGGACCACGTAGAACTTAAATTACTGCGAAACAACACATTTATCTCAGTCCCGGATCACGAACGTTGACGTAGTATACTGTTCCTTTAATTAATTTCCCTCTTTTGCGGATAGGTGATGTCCTCAATATTGACCCACTGAAGTTCTACAGCCACCTATACAAGACACTGCTCAAACTCAATGCTGGTAAGTCCAACTACCCTGGAGCTTATTCAAATCCATGTCTGGCTCTTTGACACTACATCCGTTGTGCTCTGAAGGTCCTCCTGTACCTGGAGTGGCTGTTCATAAGTGTTAAAAGGTCCAATGCAGCTGTTTTGTATCTCAATATCAAATCATTTCTGGGTACTATTAAATACCTTACTGTGAATTAAAATGGTCAAAAAGAAACAGAAATAACTTCTTAGCAAAGAGCGATTTCTCAAGCAAGAATTTTGCTCGGACTGTCTGGGAGTGGGGAAAATGTGCAGTTATTGGCAGAGAGCTTTGGAACTCTTTCTTATTGGTCTGTTAATTAATTTACCGCACGGTGATGTCACCGTGGAAGGCCAAAACTCCACCCTCCAGGGGGTATTCAAAAAAAAAAAAAAAAAAAAAAACCTCTTCCACTAAAAGGGCAGCATCATTTTCACAGTATTATCCCAACCTCGGTGTGGAAATGTATATAAAACACCAGAAAACATAGTTTGTGACTGCACTGGGCCTTTAAATAATGTGGATGCTCTTCCCAGGTGCATCTAATGATGACATCAGCATCGTGCTGCGTTGTCTCGACGTGATGCTGACCAAGCGCAGGAAACAGGTGACCCTGCAGCGCGCCCTGGCCTTCGTCAAGAGACTGAGCACGCTCAGTCTGCACACACTGCCCAACGCTACCGTGGGAATCCTGGCATCCAACAGGACGTTGATGCATGTAAGTGTTTATCGTGTGTGTGCATCTGTGTGTATTATGGAGAGAGATTTTGTGTGTGTGAGAGTGCATGAAGAGTGAGAGCATGTGTGTGTGTGTGACAAATAAAACTGTGCTCCCCCTCTCTGCAGACCTTCCCCAAGTGTGACATCCTCCTGGACAATGAGGCTCAGGGTAGTGGGGTGTTCCTTCCTGAGCTGGATGAGCCAGAGTACTGCAACCCTCAGAATACTGCCCTGTGGGAGCTACACACACTCAAGGTAAACACGCAAAAAGCACACACACACACAAAATAAATACACACACACACAGGTATAGCTGATGGCGTTGCTGTTGTTGTGTTGCAGAGACATTACCACCCAGTGGTCAGGAGGTTTGCCACTCACCTCTGTGCAGGGGCTCCTAGTGAAGGATCTGGAGCGCTAATCGTTCAACTCGCTAGAAGGTAAGAACAAGAGGATCCCCAAACTTCAAATCTCATTTATCCTCTATGAAAAGCCATTTGCTGCTCCTCCAGTTCTCTTACAGATACTCATACAATCCCAGGGTTTGTATGGTCATGAAAATCCTGGAAAAATGCATTTAAAAAATCCAGACCAGAAAAAGTTAAGAATTTGAATTATAATTTCTATTCATGTCATTTATTTAGGCACAGTTTTTATCAATCAAATACAAAAATCTACATATCAGCCAGGATGGGAAGGACACTTTAGCGCGTCTGTGTTCGTGCGCATCAGTTGCATGTGTGCGAGACTAGTTGGCCATTGCTCAAAGGAAGAGTGACAGTCGGACATTACAGCAGAAGGCCTATGGTGACATGTCCCAAATTGTGCGAGAGAGTCCCGCATTTTGGCCCTTTGTCCTGCAACCAATGTCCCACGTTTGTTGCCTCTATACACTGACGTGATAATGTAGATTTGTTTTGTATACTGAACCAAAAAATAAACGCAAGAAGTTAGTTCATATAAGGAAATCAGTCAATTTAAATAAATTAGACCCACTTGGGAGCTTAATTACAGATATAAATACTCCCCACGTTAACATTTCCCTTCACTGGAACTAAAGGGCCCGAACCATGAAAACCAGCCCCAGGACCATTATTCCTCCTCCACCAAACTTTACAATTGGCACTATGCATTTGGGCAGGTAGCGTTCTCCTGGCATCTGCCAAACCCAGATTTGAACGTTTGACTGACAGATGGTAACACGTAATTCATCAATCCAGAGAATGTGTTTCCACTGCTCAGGAGTCCAACGGTGGAGAGCTTTACATCACTCCAGCCAGCGCTTGGCATTGCGCATGGTGTTCTTAGACTTGTGCGCGGCTTCTCGGCCATGGAAACCCATTTCCTGAAGCTCTCGACGAACGGTTATTGTGCTGACGTTGCTTCCAGAGGCAGTTTGGAACTCTACTGAGTGTTGCAACCGAGGCCAGACGATTTTTTACACGCTTCAGCACTTGGCGGTCCCGTTCTGTGAGCTTGTGTGGCCTACCACTTCGCAGCTGAGACGTTGTTGCTCCTAGACGTTTCCACTTCACAATAACAGCACTTAGTTGACCAGGGAAGCTCTAGCAAGGCAGAAATTTGACAAACAGACTTGTTGGAAAGGTGGCATCCTATGACGGTGCCACGTTGAAAGTCACTGAGCTCTTAAGGCCATTCTACTGCCAATGTTTGTCTATGGAGATTGCATGGTTGTGTGCTCAATTTTATACACGTCAGCAACGGTGTGGCTGAAATAGCCAATCCACATACCTTTGTGTAGTTATTTACTTGTCCCCACCTCTATTTCTAGAGACACGTCCTCTTCCGTCCACAACGCTGCCTGAGGAAGACTTGAGTAGTCGAACCGCGTTGCAGTTTAGCGTCTTGATGTACAATGCTTACTGCTCCAATATGTATTCTTTTGTAAATGTGTTCTGTTAATAGTTCACTAAAATGTATTGCAATGTACTGACCTTCTTTCTTGGATTACCTGCTATTTTAGGGGTCTACCTTACCACTGCCCTCATCTCACTCGCATTTGATCAACAAATTCAAGCACCACTAATTTAGAAAAAGGTTGATTTGTCCCTTTTGCAGGTAGACATTCCAACCTGTCTCTTGCAGTCATGTTGCGCTAATGAAAAGCAATGTATCGTAAAGGGTGTGGTACTGGTGGTGAAACACTTCTCCAATCGCTGATGAGATCTGATATTCTGTGCCGCGCGAGACAGGCCAATGTCATGTCAACCAATAACATTTATCAAATCCTTTCGGGCTAAATTCCAGCTCAACTTTGAGAGGAGTTAGGCCTAGCTGAAACTTACAAAAAGCATGCTTCTGACGAAGAGCGTGGCTCTGCCACTTCACACAATGGTGCTGATCTCGTCAAGTTAAAAGTTGAATTGATGTCTTGGAATATCACAATCATTTAGTATTCTACACAACAGAACCAAATATAGTGTAACGTTAGTTACTTGTAACGTTAGTTACACTCCCAAAAATGCCTAATTTAATGAGATTTTAGGACGGTTCGCTGAAAAGTAACAAAATAAATTTAATGCGGCCAAAACTCAACATCGAGTGCCGCCAGGCAGAAAGTGTTTTGATTTAAACAAAATCCAGGAAGGCTATATAGTTTAACACCATCCGCTCTAATTTGCTCACAAAACAGTAATTCAAGAAGATCTAAATGTATATTCCCATGAAACTGATTGAGAAGTGTGTAAGTGCCTTGCACAACGACAGGAGATGGTACATGGGATCAGAGCGCAGCCTCCCAGTGTCACGCGTACTTTTTTTTTTGTATAGAGACGCCGCCAATTGTTGTCATGGAAATTTGGTTAAAAGTAATGAAATTCCATCTGTCAAAATGTGTATGAACCCTGAAGACTAAAGTAATTCTCTACGGTGCGTGAGATATTAACCAAAGATGTGTGCAGTATGTAAAAAGCGCTAGCCTCTGTTGGGTGTAAATGACCTTTAACCCCTCTCAGGCACCCAGTGGAGCTGTTTGAGGACTACAGAGCTAAAGACATGACCTTCAATCCTCCAGTGGCAGCGCCTACCACAAAGAAGAAGGTACACTTCCCTCTGTCCATATATATATTCCAGAATGTTATTAGGCCCACTTGACTGAATTGTCTTTGTGCTAATCTGGTCTCCGAACACTTTGCATTTTGTTGCAGGATTATTTCACGATAGGCCCTACCCTGCTGGATGATACATTAAAGCAGCAGATTGATCGTGTTCTCTCAGTGGAGGAAGAGGATCCTATATCGCTGGATTTCTCTGCAGTTCTACCGCAGACCAACAGCACATAATACTTCAGACCCCACCGGAAAACACCCCCTTTCCTTTGTGCCCTGTATTTTAGTTCTAAATGGACTGTAAAATAACCGTATGCTGGTGACATTGCTTTTTGATCGTTCTCTTTGCTGTTGTTCAGACATTTTTGACAAGAATGGATACAGTTAAGTGTTGAGTTAAACCACCTGCCTCATTGATTACTCATATCCCTGACCTACAGTGCCTTCAAAAAGTAGTCACACCCCTTGACTTTTTCCACATTGTTACAACCTGAATTTAAAATGGATTACATTGAGATTGTCACTGGCCTACACACAATACCCCATAATGTCAAAGCGGAATTATGTTTTTAGAAGTGTATAGAAGCTGAAATCAAGTATTCAACCCCTTTTATGGAAAGCCTAATTAAGTTCAGAAATAAAAATGTGCTTAAGTTGCATGGACTCGCTATATCGTGATTTTTTTGTGTGACAACCTCTCACAATTATCTCTAAGGTCCCTCAGTTGAGCGGTGAATTTCAGACCAAGGAGGGTCCAATGCCTTGCAAAGAAGGGTACGTATTGGTAGATGGGTAAGAATACATTTTTAAAAAGCTGACATTGAGTATCCCTTTGAGCATGAAGTTATTTACTCTTTGGATGGTGTATCAATAGACCAAGTCACTACAAAGATATAGGTGTCATTCCTAACTCAGTTGCCGGAGAGGAAGGAAACCGCTCAGGGATTTCACCATGAGGCCAATGGTAACTTAAACAGTTTAATGGCTGTGAAAGGAGAAAACTGGATGTATCGACATCGTAGTTATTCAAACCCAAACGAGTGAAAAGGAAGTCTATACAGAATAAAACATGCATCCTGTTTGCAATAAGAAACTAAAGTACAACTGCAAAGAATTACACTTTTTGTACTGAATACAAAGCGTTATGTTAGGGGCAGTTTTTTTCAGGATAAAAATAAAATCTTAACTGGTCTGCTTTCCAACCGACACTTTTCAGCAGGACAATAAAACAAGGTCAAATATACACGAGTTGCTTACCAAGACGACTTAATATTCCCGAGTGGCCTAGTTACAGTTTTGACTTAAATTGTCTTGAAAATCTATGGCAAGAATTGAAAATGGCTGTCTAGCAATGATCAACTTGACAGACCTCAAATAATATCAATATCAAATAATTGCCAGGTGTGGAAAGCTGCCAAAGATAATTCTATCATGTGTTGAATCAGCGGTGTGAATACATAAGTTAGATATGTATTTCATTTAAAATAAAACAAATGTTTACACTTGTCATTGAGGTATTAAATCCATTTTGAATTCAGGCTGTAACATTTGGAATAAGTCCAGGGGTATGAATACTTTCTGAAGGGTGTGTGACGACAATATAAAACGCAACATGTAAAGTTGGTCCCATGTTTCATGAGTTGAAATAAAAGATCCCAGAAATGTTCCATACGCACAAAAAGCTATTTTCTCTGAAATGCACAAATTTGTTTACATCCTTGTTTGTGAGCAATTTCTCTTTTGTCAAGATAATCCATCCACCTGACAGGTGTGGCATATCAAGAAGCTGATTGTACAGCATGATCATTACGCAGGTGCACCTTGTACTGGGGACAATAAAAGGCTACTAAAATGTGCAGTTTTGTCACAACACAATGCCACAGATGTCTCAAGTTGAGGGAGCGTGCAATTGGCATGCTGACTGCAGGAATGTCTACCAGTGAATTGAATGTTAATTTCTCTACCATAAGCCGCTTCCAAGGTCATTTTAGAGAAATTGGCAGTATGTCTCACAACAGCAGACCATGTGTAACCACGCCAGCCCAGGACCTACACATCCAGCTTCTTCACCTGCGGGATCAACTGAGACCAGCCACCTGAACAGCTGATGAAACTGTGGGTCTGCACAAGTGAAGAATTTCTAAACAAACTGTCAGAAACCGTCTCAGGAAGCTCAACTGCGTGCTCGTCGTCCTCACCAGGGTCTTGACCTGACTGCGGTTATGTGTTGTAACCGATTTCAGTGGAAAAATGCTCATCTTCAATGGCCACTGGCACGCTGGAGAAGTGTGCTCGTCAATGATTAATCCCGGTTTTAACTACCGGGCAGATAGCGTGTATGGTGTCGTGTGGGTGAGCGGTTTGAATATGTCAACATTGTGAACAGAGTGCCCCATGGTGGCGGTAGGCTTATGGTATGGGCAGGCATAAGCTTTGGCCAACAAACACAATTGCATTTTATTGATGGCAATTTGAATGCACAGAGATACTGTGACGAGATCCTGAGGCCCATGGTTGTGCCATTCATTCGCCGCCATCACCTCATATTTCAGCATGATAATGCACGTCGCAAGGATCTGTACACAATTCCTGGAAGCTGAAAATGTCCCAGTTCTTCCATGACCTGGATACTCACCAGACATGTCACCCATTGATCATGTTTGGGATGCTCTGGATCGACAGCGTGTTCCAGTTCCCGCCAATATCCAGCAACTTCGCACAGCCATTGAAGAGTGTGACAACATTCCACAGCCTGGTAAACTCTGAAGATGTGTAAGTGAGTGAGACACCTGCCAAAATAAAGGAAACACAAATAAAGTGTCTTAATAGGGTGTTGGGCCACCACCAGAACAGCTTCAATATGCCTTGGCATAGATTTTACAAGTGTCTGGAACTCTATCGGAGGGATGTGACACCATTCTTCCATGAGACAATCATTTGGTGTTTTGTTGATGGTGGTGGAAATCGCTGTCTCAGGCGCCACTTCAGAATCTCCCATAAGTGTTCAATTAGGCTAAGATCTTGTGAAACGCACACAGAAATCCCTTTTAGCCATGGTAGCCAAAAGAATGGGCAACTGGGCATTTATATACATGACAAGCATGATGGGATGTTAATTGCTGCATGTATTTTTAGATAGGCAGGCAAAAAAATATATACACTGCTCAAAAAAATAAAGGGAACACTTAAACAACACAATGTAACTCCAAGTCAATCACACTTCTATGAAATCAAACTGTCCACTTAGGAAGCAACACTGATTGACAATAAATTTCACATGCTGTTGTGCAAATGGAATAGACAAAAGGTGGAAATTATAGGCAATTAGCAAGACACCCCCAAAAAAGGAGTGATTCTGCAGGTGGTGACCACAGACCACTTCTCAGTTCCTATGCTTCCTGGCTGATGTTTTGGTCACTTTTGAATGCTGGCGGTGCTCTCACTCTAGTGGTAGCATGAAACGGAGTCTACAACCGACACAAGTGGCTCAGGTAGTGCAGTTCATCCAGGATGGCTCATCAATGCAAGCTATGGCAAAAAGGTTTGCTGTGTCTGTCAGCGTAGTGTCCAGAGCATGGAGGCGCTACCAGGAGACAGGCCAGTACATCAGGAGACGTGGAGGAGGCCGTAGGAGGGCAACAACCCAGCAGCAGGACCTCTACCTCCGCCTTTGTGCAAGGAGGTGCACTGCCAGAGCCCTGCAAAATGACCTCCAGCAGGCCACAAATGTGCATGTGTCAGCATATGGTCTCACAAGGGGTCTGAGGATCTCATCTCGGTACATAATGGCAGTCAGGCTACCTCTGGCGAGCACATGGAGGGCTGTGCGGCCCCACAAAGAAATGCCACCCCACACCATGACTGACCCACCGCAAAACCGATCATGCTGAAGGATGTTGCAGGCAGCAGAACGTTCTCCACGGCTTCTCCAGACTGTCACGTCTGTCACATGTGCTCATGTGCTCAGTGTGAACCTGCTTTCATCTGTGAAGAGCACAGGGCGACAGTGGCGAATTTGCCAATCTTGGTGTTCTCTGGCAAATGCCAAACGTCCTGCACGGTGCTGGGCTGTAAGCACAACCCCCACCTGTGGACGTCACACCCTCATGGAGTCTGTTTCTGACCGTTTGAGCAGACACATGCACATTTGTGGCCTGCTGGAGGTCATTTTGCAGGGCTCTGGCAATGCACCTCCTTGCACAAAGGCGGAGGTAGCTGTCCTGCTGCTGGGTTGTTGCCCTCCTACGGCCTCCTTCACGTCTCCTGGTGTACTGGCCTGTCTCCTGGTAGCGCCTCCATGCTCTGGACACTAAGCTGACAGACACAGCAAACCTTTTTGCCACAGCTCGCATTGATGTGCCATCCTGGATGAACTGCACTACCTGAGCCACTTGTGTGGGTTGTAGACTCCGTCTCATGCTACCACTAGAGTGAGAGCACCGCCAGCATTCAAAAGTGACCAAAACATCAGCCATGAAGCATAGGAACTGAGAAGTCGTCTGTGGTCACCACCTGCAGAATCACTCCTTTTTTTGGGGGTGTCTTGCTAATTGCCTATAATTTCCACCTTTTGTCTATTCCATTTGCACAACAGCATGTGAAATTTATTGTCAATCAGTGTTGCTTCCTAAGTGGACAGTTTGATTTCACAGAAGTGTGATTGACTTGGAGTTACATTGTGTTGTTTAAGTGTTCCCTTTATTTTTTTGAGCAGTGTATGTACTTGACACACAGCGTCATAACATATAAGCTGACATAACACCTGTTGTGATATATATTCCATTATTTTATGGCTGGTTATGACACCTACACAAGTGTCCAAACTCACAAAACCTACCACACAAGGCAAAACATTCCATTACACCATAAACATACTTTTGACACATAGGCTGTTAAATATATTTATTTTTTATTCACCATATGACATTTTCATTGTAATAGTGCACACATTAATGTCAGACATGCACCTAAAACAAAGCAGATTTCAGGAGCAGGACTAGACACTTTCTTTTTACTGATATAAGGGCATGTATGTGATAGGCCTATCTGGCTTATATGATTATGATGGTCATAATGCATGAAAGTGTCAAAGTGTAATTTCCTAAGTTACTTCAAATAAAAAGTAAAAACATTGTAGAGAATTCATTCCAACAAAGGATTTCAGAAACAAACTTGCAAATGAAAAATTGACAGGGGGAAAAAATATTTTAATAACTGGGTTTTGACAGTTAAATAGGTGTCATGACCAGTCATACAATAACGCAATATATGTCACAACAGGTGCAAATATGTGGCTCATGACAGTGTTATGGCAAGTTATGTCAGCCGTTATGATGTGAATGAGTGATTATGACTGTCATAACGTCACCCAAAAAGGAATAAACATAACTAAATTACATTTGACAGAGGTAATGAACTGTCCATTGATAGGTACAGGACCATGTTTGCAAAACAAGTGGTTCTGCACTTAAGTCACTATTACACAGGTAAGCTAATGGTTACATAATATCAGGAATGCATACAGACATCTAGTGAATGTGTCCAACACACCACAGCCTGTAGTTGTTTGGCACTTACTGACCCCAAAAAATGTATTTACATTTTTTTCTCAATTACATGTATTGCTAAAATAAGAGATTAAGGAAATATAGGCAGGCACCACATTACTACAATGCAGAGCAACTCACTCAAATCAAGCCTGATGGTCTTGTACAGTTGAAGTCGGAAGTTTACATACACTTAGGTTGGACTCATTAAAACTTGTTTTTCACCCACTCCACACATTTCTTGTTAACAAACTATAGTCAGAAGTTCACATACACTAAGTTGACTGTGCCTTTAAACAGCTTGGGAAATTCCAGGAAATTATGTCATGGCTTTAGAAGCTTCTGATTAATGATGTCAATTAGCCTGAGTCAATTGGAGGTGTACCTGTGGATTTATTTCAAAGCCTACCTTCAAACTCAGTGCCTCTTTGCTTGACATCATGGGACAATCAAATGAAATCAGCCAAGAACTCAGAAGTCTGGTTCATCCTTGGGAGCAATTACCAAACGCCTGAAGGTACCACGTTCATCTGCACAAACAATAGTACGCAAGTATAAACACTATGGGACCACGCAGCCGTCATACCGCTCAGGAAGGAGACGCGTTCTGTCTCCTAGAGATGAACGTACTTTGGTGTGAAAAGTGCAAATCAATCCCAGAACAACAGCAAAGGACCTTGTGAAGATGCTGGAGAAAACAGGTACAAAAGTATCTACATCCACAGTAAAACGAGTCCTATATTGACGTATCCTGAAAGGCTGCTCAGCAAGGAAGAAGCCACTGCTCCAAAACCGCCATAAAAAAGCCAGACTATGGTTTGCAACTGCACATGGGGACAAAGATCGTACTTTTTGGAGAACGGTCCTCTAGTCTGATGAAATAAAAATACAAAAAATAGAACTGTTTGGACATAATGATCATCGTTATGTTTGGAGGAAAAAGGGGGAGGCTTGCAAGCCGAAGAACACCATCCCAACCGTGAAGTGAAGCACGGGGGTGGCAGCATCATGTTGTGGGGGTGCTTTGCTGCAGGAGGGACTGGTGCACTTCACAAAATAGATGGCATCATGAGGAAGCAAACATCTCATATTGAAGCAACATCTCTAGACATCAGTTAGGAAGTTAAAGTTTGGTCACAAATGGGTCTTCCAAATGACCCCAAGCATACTTCCAAAGTTGTGGCAAAATGGCTTAAGGACAACAAAGTCAAGGTATTGGAGTGGCCATCACATAGCACTGACATCAATCCCATAGAAAATTTGTGGGCAGAACTGAAGTGTGTGTGCGAGCAAGGATGCCTACAAACCTGACTCAGTTACACCAGCTCTGTCAGGAGGAATGGGCCAAAATCCACCCAACTTATTGTGGGAAGCTTGTAGAAGGCTACCTGAAACGTTTGACCCAAGTTAAACAATTTAAAGGCAATGCTACTGTAGGAATCGAAATTTTGAACATTGAGATAAAGACATAGATCAGACTCCTAGTATATAAAGGAGTGAGATCTGTAGAAAGGCTGTGGAATTTGCTGGGTGGACGGGAGGAGATCAAAGGATTGCTATAGGGGAAGCAGATGGACATCTGTGGACCCAGCGAAGGAGGGGTTGAGGTCAGGAGGTGAGGTCAGATCCCCTGAAGGGAGTAATAAGGGTTTACTACCCTTTTCCTGTGGAACCATAAGATGTAAGGATTGGAGAGGAGTGTCTTAAGTGGAATATATATTCCTGTGATAGTGAGAAATGTTTGGCTGTCTGAATACAGCTGTGTCGACCCTTTGGGAAGAATTAAACTTGGTTAAGTTTCTCTAGTGTCCGTGAGTTATTTACTCTGAAAGATAAGAGCCTAACACTACCAAATACTAATTGAGTGTATGTCAACTTCTGACCCACTGGGAATGTGATGAAAGAAATAAAATATGAAATCATTCTCTATACTATTATTCTGACATTTCACATTCTTAAAATTAAGTGGTGATCCTAACTGACCTAAGACAGGGAATTTTTACTAGGATTAAATGTCAGATATTGTGAAAAACTGAGTTTAAATGTATTTGGCTATGGTGTATGTAAACTTCCGACTTCAACCGTAAGTATAAAAGCTTGCTTTCATATAATAAATAAAAGCTTGAAATGTTAGTGGAATAGGATAATGTCTTAGTGTGGTGTGTGAATAATCCAATACTGTAGTAGGTCAAAGCTGTGTGCTGGAAAACCTTGGTAGAGCATGGGTCAAAACAATATAAAGTTGTATTTGTCACATGCTTCGTTAACAGCTGACAGTGAAAACACTTACTTATGGGTACTTTTCCAACAATGCAGAGTTAAAGATAAACATATATCCATATAGTGACACAAGGAATAAATACTGCTTGGTCTGGTAATGTGGTCCAGAGGCTCCATACGGAGGGTGTGACAATTGCGCAGCATCTGGAGGCTGTGCAATTGAAGCATCGGGAAACAGGATAGGTAAGACAGAAGCAGCAGCGTATGCGATATGTGAAAGTGCATGTCTGTGTGTGTGAGAGGCGAGTATGTTGTATGTGTTGGGATGTCAGTGGGTAACACTTCACTTGACACCCAGTATCATAACATGTTATGACATGGTCATAACCACGTCATAATGTGTGACAACCGGTCATCACCCCATTCGGAACATATTCAGACCCCTTGACTTTTAATTTTTTTCTATGTTACACCCTTACAGGATTTAAAAACAAATCCCTCAAATCTACACACAATAACCCATAATGACAAAGCAAAAACAGGTTTAGAAATGTTGACGATTTTATTAAAATAAAAAACTGAAATATCAGTATTTTGTTGAAGCACCTTTAGCAGTCTCAAGTCTTCTTGGGTATGACGCTACAAGCTTGGCACACCTGTATTTGGGGAGTTTCTCCCGTTCTTCTCTGCAGATCATCTCAAGCTCTGTCAGGTTGGATGGGGAGCTTCGCTGCACAGCTATTTTCAGGTCTCTCCAGAGATGTTCGATTGGGTTCAAGTCCGGGCTCTGGCTGGGCCACTCAAGGACATTCAGAGACTTATCCCGAAGCCACTCCTGCGTTGTCTTGGCTGTGTGCTTAGGGTCGTTGTCTTGTTGGAAGGTGAACCTTCGCCCCAGTCTGAGGTCCTGAGCAGGTTTACATCAAGGATCTTGCTGTACTTTGCTTCGTTCAGCTATCCCTCGATCCTGACGAGTCTCCCAGTCCTTGCTGCTGAAAAACACCTCCCCAGCATGATGCTGTCACCACCATGCTTCACCGTAGGGATGGTGCCTGGTTTCCTCCAGACGTGACGCTTGGCATGCAGGCCAAAGAGTTCAATCTTGGTTTCATCAGACCTGAGAATCTTGTTTCAGAGTACTTTATGTGCCCTTTGGCAAACTCCAAGCGTGCTGTCATGTGCTTTTTACTGATGTGTGGCTTCCATCTGGCCAGTCTACCATAAAGGTCTGATTGGTGGAGTCCTGCAGAGACGGTTGTAATTCTGGAATGATCTCACATCTCCACCGAGGAACTCTGGAGCTCTATCAGAATGACCATCGGATTCTTGGTCAACTCCCTGACCAAGGCCCTTCTCCCCTGATTGCTCAGTTTGGCCGGGCAGCCAGCTCTAGAAAGAGTCTTGGTGGTTCCAAACTTCTTCCATTTAAGAATGATGGAGGCCACTGTCTTCTTGGGAACCTTCAATGCTGCAGTCATTTTTTTGTACCCTTCCCCAGATCTGTGCCTCGACACAATCTGGTCTCGGAGCTTTACGAACAATTCCTTCGATTTCATAGCTTGTTTTTTTCTCTGACATGCACTGTCAACTGTGGGACCTTATATAGACAGGTGTGCCTTTCAAATCATGTCCAATCAATTTTATTTACCACAGGTGGTAAATAACACAGCCATAAAATAACCCAATATGTCACAAAAGTGTAAATATATGGGTCATGGCAGGGTTAAGACCATATTATGACAAGTTACGTCAGCAGTTATGGCATGGTTATGACTGTGTCATAATGTTATGATGCTGAGTGTCAAGTAAAGTGTTACCGAAATAACAGTCTATGACTTGGGTGGCTGGAGTTTGACAATTATTTGGATCTTCCTCTGACACCGCCTGGGTATAGAGGTCCTGGATGGCAGGGAGCTCGGACCCAGTGATGTACTGGGCCGTACTCATCACTCTCTGTAGTGCCTGGCAGTCAGGTGCCTTGCAGTTGCCGTACCAACAGGTGATGCAGCTAGCCAAGATGCTCTCAATGGTGCAGCATTATAACTTTTTGTGCATCATACCAAATATTTTCAGCCTCCTGAGGGGGAAGAGGCACTGTCTGCCCTCTTCACAGCTGTGTGGACCATGTTAATTTCTTAGTGATATGAACACTGAGGAACTTTAAGCTCTCGACCCGATCCACTCCAGCACCATCGATGTGGAAGTTGGCATTGTGGTGCTCGTTAATTTCTTGCAATTTGTATAGAATTGCAGGAAAATATCTGAAAACCATCACATTTCACACTCCGGTGCCAATTCTGTACCAATTTTAACCACGCCCTCAACCCCATTAATTGGTTGTAAATTTGTTGATATTGGACATTTAACCCTTTACACTCGTGGGAATTGGCCTACATTGATTGGGTTAAATTGAAATGTTTCTTACAAAAGAAATATGAAAAGCACATGCATAAGCATGGTAGCAATTGAAAGGCAACAGATTGAGATTATGGGAAAATTATAAGACCAACGTTCCCCTGACACAAGACCGACTCCAAACACCTTACATTTACTGTACTTTTCACCGCATTTGTTGATAACGAAATCTGAAAATACTCTGGATACATTCAGTAACATAAGAACATTATTGGAAAATGTGGGGTAGGTGCAACCTAAAACGACGGTTTGAGGGAGAGGACTAACTGGTGTCTCCAAGTGGCCACACACCTCTCAAGTGTCCACAGTTCCTAAGTAATTTCAATGCACTTTGACTCAGTCTTCAACGATAACGTGCTTTTTTGAGCCCTCCAAGCTGTGCTGTTGAGAAACTAGAGCACATTTGTTTTGTTTGGAACACAACCCTGCATCCCCACCGTCACACAATTACTGTTGTTTACGCAATCCAAAAACGGCCCATTATACATCTCAATCTGGGTCAGGTTGGCATCATTTATAAGCTTGTTCTATTGCCAACATGACCAGCTAAATTATAAAATACGATTTTAAAGTGTTAGTCTTACACAGGGCAATTCAGATTAACAGATCGTCATTTTGGTGCGCATAGAAAGGAGTCACGCGTGCATTCAGGTGCGTGTTCCACAGCGAATTTTCAACACAATAGATAAACAGATTCTGTTCAGAACATCCCAGGGTATGACACCCTGTCATCTTGTAACTGTACATCAGTGATCAAACGTTAACACTGTATATGACATGAGTTTTATGATATGGAAATGTGAAGTGAACATTGGCTTGCTTGTATGACATCAAAGTGGTATTTATTATAATCATCAACGGCTCATCTTTCAAAATACATTGAATCCTCTTGATTGACAGCATTTCCCCTCACCGAGACAAAACATTTGCAAAAGTCGCCCAATTAGCAGGAGGGATGGGAGCAGCTTCTTGTCGCGTGCGGTGCTCAAGTTCAGAACGGCTGTCAGTAAAAACCCATACAACGCTGTGAAGCGCAGAGCTCTGACGTAATGTGTAGCATGTTACTATACAGCCACTGCGTTCCAATTTAGTCACTTATCAGTGCCCAAATCTGCCATTTTCAACCCGTAAACAGGCACGAGTGTAAAGGTCTATGTAATATAACTACTGTAGTATTTATACATCTCATGCAGAGGCTGCATAAAAGCCCATCATTTTGTCTGCTGTGAGATTGTGTGGACCCAGGGGGGAGAGGCTGAAATGTGTATCTAGATCTATAAGGAAGTGGACACTTTTGCAGTGCCAATGATCAGACACCAAGTACAATATAAATCATTCATTAGAAATGCCACACCTTCATAGTTTTAAAACAAACTTATACTAACTACAGACAGTGACTTTGTTATACAAATCTCACACTTAGTGATCCACATTCTAAAGTAAGGAGGGAAACAACACGGCCCCCATTGAATCTAGTTTCTGACAACAGGCTGAAACGGGCATAGGTTAAAACACCTTGTAGACTACTCAGTATAATACTATAATCAATTTCATCAATAAACAACTTGGGAACAATATCAGAAATCGCTAAACCCTGTATTGACATTATGATAGTTGTGTGTGCTCCAATAGACATCAACAAAATTACTTTAAAGCGGCAATCAGCAGTAAAAACAATTGCAAAGCGGACTCCCCACTGGTTCGGTTAAAAGTTGAGGGATGGGCTGGAGAAAGGTAATCCCTCAAATTCACAGACAGAGCTATCTATGGATGCAAGGATTGACCAACCATGATATCAACATTAAACTTTTAATCATGTTTTGAGGCTATATAGTTTGTTTACATTTTGTTTGTTTACAAACATTGGAGTAAAACAAGCTTATATTTTGGGTTCTGATGGGGTACGACAGTTGAACTAAGTTTGAGGCATTTAATTTAAAGTTATATTATTCAAGAATCAATGGGTACTTAGTAATTGCTACATCCATTTTTGGACTAATAAATTGATGATTGCCCCTTTAAAAATGTACTTTTGATCTGATGTTTCACAAAAATAATTATACCTGGGGATTCGAAAACCTCTCTTGCTTTTGACATCAAGAGGTGATGGGGTTCTCAACTGCTGATATGCTTGGACCTGCTGCAATGAAAATCTCATTTTGTTTTCAAATATATCAAACACGGTACACCATCATACATTGAGCTGTATTTTTTTTTTTTTGTCTCTGTACTCCAGCATTTTGGATTTAAAATGACTATGAGGAGTGCAGACTGTTAGCTTTAATTTTAGGGTATTTTCATCCATATTGGGTTAACCGTTTAGAAACTACAGGACTTAGTGTACATAATGCCCCATTTTAGGGTACCAAAAGTATTGGGACAAATTCACATATATGTGTATTAAAGTAGTCAAAAGTTGAGTATTTGGTCCCATATTCCTAGCACGCAATGATTACTTCAAGCTTGTGACTCTACAAACTTGGATGGATTTGCAGTTTGTCATGGTTGTGTTTCAGATTATTTTGTGACCAATAGAAATTAATGGTAAATCATGCATTGTCATTTGGGTGTCACTTTTATTGTAAATAAGAATAGAATATGTTTCTTAACACTTCTACATTAATGTGGATGCTACCATGATTACGGATAATGAATAATGATGAGTGAGACAGTTAGACGCACAAATATCATACCCCCAAGACATGCTTATCTCACACCATCACAATAACAGGGGAGGTTAGCATTGTTTTGTGGGTATGATATTTGTGCGTCTAACTTTCTCACTCATTATTCACGCTACATTCAGGACTATCCGTAATAAACGGTAGCATCCACATTCATGTAGAAATGTTTCGAAAACATATTAAATTCTTAGATTCTCCAAAATCTTTTTTACCCTCAAATTAAAGCTGACAGTCCGCACTTTAGTAACCTCATAATCATTGTATAATTTCAAATCTAAAGTGCGAGAGTAAGGAGCCAAAACAAAAACCCAGTCACCGTCACACTACTTCTGAAGCGCACTCTTTCATATCAAACAAGATAAACCATCGAAAAAAAATGGCGCTAAAAAAATACTGAACAGCAAAACTACTACGTGCAAAACACTAAATATCATCAAATACACAACTATATAGTTATAAATTACAGTACTGTGAAAACTGGGACATAAGGCCTGCATCAATCTTTTTCACTAATTGGCCTTTTGACCAATCAGATCAGCTATTTTGCCAATAATTAGGCTAACGATCAGAATTGGGCTGCCTGTGTAAATGCAGCCAAAGGGAATCAAACAACAAGCCAGCTTGTTGGCCACATTCACAATGCCCTCATTCTTAGCAGGAGAAAGGCTGGGAGCCGCAGTTACTGCTGCTTCCCGCACCTCAACTAAATACACTGTCTGGAGTTCATGCAGACATTCTACACCAGCCTACAGTAGGCCCATGACTCAGCTGTGGGTAGAAGATACAGCATGGCCTTTATTCATTCTCAAAAAAAACAGCCTGAACAGGGTTAGGCTGGCTGCTGCATTCAGCAACTGTCTCAACACGGCCACCACTTCAGGGATGTATTCATTAGGCACCAAACAATAATAAAATGGACTGAAACAAGGAGGAACTACCTAAACTTGTCCAATAAGAAACACTTGTGTATTTTTCCGTTGCAAAATGTTTTGCTACGGTGTACCCTAATGAACACAGAGGGGGGCAGCTAACGACCCAGCAGATAACACGACCTTCCTTCACTCTGAACCATCATTCTGGAGCCGCCATCCAACTCAACCAGCCAGCCAGGTTGGGACTTTCTGGGGGAAGTTCTTTACTCGCGGGAGGGACTAACTCAACTCATCATGGTGTGTTCAGGAATACTGGTGCGCTCTAAGGTGGTGGAGGGGGGCCTGGCATCATTTGTGGATCTTCCAGTTCCTCAGCAGAGGGAGGAACCGGGCGGGGGTCATATAGCCGGTGTGGGCCCTGCTCCCAAGGACAGGATGGTCACCGCCCCCCAGGAGGAGCCTCTCCGCCTCCGCCTCCACCACCCAGGCCTTCGAGTCCTGCAGAGAGAGTCCCTGCAAAGGGAGGGGGAAGTAGTGGTCAACAGCACAACAGACATATCTGGAGTATACAGTATATGCATGATGCAATACACACCTGCCCATGTCATTGTCCACTCAAACATACTAATGCATATCAAATCTGTAGATGTCAGTGTGTTACGCTAGTTGTCACAGTATCAATAATAACAATAGAAAACTACACATACAATATTAAAATGAAGAACATTTCGTTTGAAATACTGCAGATAACATCGACTTAGACATTGTCCCTGAGTGACTCATTTATCCTAATTAATGAGGTGATAAATAATTGCGTAAAATATAAATGGCATTATATAAATATTGTACAAATAAAATGAAGATGTCAAAAGTTAAGAAATTGAAAAAGGAAAACTGACTGTGGAAGACAGATTTATAGGCATGGCCAGAAGGAGAAGAAAAAGATGGGGGCTACTAGGGCCGATAGGGAAAGCCCTAGTTGTAAAGACAATAGGAAACTGTAGGGACTTCTGTACCTTCTGGGGACTCCATCCACACACTGCAGACCGAGCGTCTCACTCATGGGTCTCAGTCAGAGGCACACAGTATGCTGCCCTGCTGCTTTCATCCTTACTGTGGCTGCTCTCTTGTGTGGCTGGGGCGATGACGCTCTGGTTGCAACTCGTCAGTTTTTTCAGCTCGCTGGCAAACGAGAGGCCTTTCCTCTTGTCCTCACGGGCCATCTGAGTGCGCACACGCACAGTCAGAGTTATTTCTGATAAAAGCCAGAACTCTTATGAGCAACAATAATCACTTGAACTTTTGGTTTGACGTGGGTGTGTTATGTTCGTATATTACTGAACAAAAATATAAACACAACATGTAAAGTGTTGGTCCCATGTTTCATGAGCTGAAATAAAACATCCCAGAAATCTTTCACACACAAAAAGCTTATTTCTCTCAAATTCTGTTCCCAAATTTGTTTACATCCCTGTTAGTGAGCATTTCTCCTTTGCCAAGATAATCCATCCACCTGACAGGTGTGGCAAATCAAGAAGTTGACTAAACAGCATGATCATTACATAGGTGCAAGTTGTGCTGGGGAGAATAAAATGGCACTAAAATGTGCAGTTGTCACAACACAATTCCACGGATTCCACAGTCTAAAGTTTTGGAGTGTGCAATTGGCGTGCTGACTGCATGAATATCCACCAGAGCTGTTGCCAGAGAACTGAATGTTCATTTCTCTACCATAAGCCACCTCCAACATTGTTTTAGAGAATTTGGCAGTACGTCCAACCGCCCTCACAACCGCAGACCACGTGTATGGCGTCGTGTGGGCGAGCGGTTTGTCGATGTCAACATTGTGAACAGACTGCCCCATGGTGGTGGTGGGGTTATGGTATGGGCAGGCATAAGCTACGGACAACGAACACAATTGCATTTTATCCATGGCAATTGTTATGCACAGAGATACTATGATGAGATTCTGAGGCCCATTGTCAAGCCATTAATCCACCCCCATCACCTCATGTTTCAGCATGATAATGCACAGCCCCATGTCGCAAGGATCTGTACACAATTCCTGGAAGCTGAAAATGTCCCAGTTCTTCCATGGCCTACATAACTCACCAGACATGCACCCATTGATCATGTTTAGGATGCTCTGGATCGACGTGTACGACAGAGTGATCCAGTTCCCGCCAATATACAGACACTTTGCACACCCATTGAAGAGTAGGACAACATTCCACAGGCCACAATCAACAGCCTGATCAACTCTATGCGAAGGAGATGTGTCGCACTGCATGAGGCAAATGGTCACACCAGAGACTGACTGGTTTTCTGATCCACACGTCTACTTTTTTTTTTTAAGGTATCAGTGACGAACAGATGCATATCTCTATTCCCAGTCATGTGAAATCCATAGATTAGGGCCCAATTTATTGTAACTCTGTAAAATCTTTGAAATTGTTGCTTGTCGCATTTATATTTCTGTTCAGTATACATATGGAAATTAATTTAAAAAATAGTCATTGATGACAGGTGCACGGGCCCCCAGAGCTCTTGGGCTGCGATTATGTCCGGTAGGCCAGTGGGTGTCAATAATTTCGAACCCCACTGCATATGCATGACATTATGTAAAACATGTCTCACACTCAGTCATAGTTAGTAAAATAATGAATTGGCAGATTTTGGCACCTTCAACTTTTTTAAAAGGTTACAAGGAAAGTTAATCATTTGAACCACCTCAATTTATTCACATTCGCTGAATGTTAAGTATATGAAATTCAAACATTCATTACCAAACTGCTTCCTATCATCCTGCAGACTATCATTCTCCGTGAGAAAACATTACATCTCAACTAATCTCTCGTGGACAGATCTATGTAAACCTAACTTGCACCATAGGATCTGTCGGGAAGGAATGGGATGCGATAATGAGCAGCAGTAGTTCTGGTGTTATGGCACTGATGGTTTGTCGGGACTGATGGTTTGTACGGTTGTGGCTAGATGAGTACAGCGCCATTTAGTTGTCAACAACGTGACAACTGTAGCTTAACCCTCACCCTTTTCCTAACGTCTCTGCTGGAGCATGTCTCCATACAGGAGTGGTTAATTCATGTCACATGACCAGGAAGTAGGGGCGGCAGGTAGCCTAGTGGTTAGAGCGTTGGCCAGTAACCGAAAGGTTGCTAGATCGAATCCCCGAGCTGACAAGGTAAAAATCTGTCGTTCTGCCAATGAACAAGGCAGTTAACCCACTGTTCCCAAGCCCTCATTGTAAATAAGAATTTGTTCTTAACTGACTTGCCTAGTTAAATAAAGGTTAAATATATATATATTTTTTTGAAGTAGGAAGCAGAACGTTTGAGTGGTGACACAGCGCTTCAATGTTTAATACTTTTTTTTATTTATTTCGGGACCAATGTGTTAGTGCCGTTTTTAACCCACAGTTTTTTGGCAGGATTTTACTGTCCTGACTTAATTGCTAGGTCTAGCCACGACTAGCTAGGCTACATTGCTGTCACCGGCAAAGCTTGTCTCGCTTTGCGGATGGCTCTTGTAGCCAGGAAGGCTCTTGTAGCTGGGAAGGCTGTTTCTGACCCGAGTACGAGCCTTTCGGACTGCTCTGATTTGGAGATTGATCTGGAGATGGCCACAAAAGTCATGAAATATGAGACGTGTGAAAGAGGACAAATTTACTGACATACACTTGTGATAAGTTTAAACAGTTCGTTGCCTCAAAAGACCGGATCATTGAACGGGGTCCTAAATAAACATCTTGCTTTGGCCAAGGAGACTTCAAGGCTGCATGCTGTTTTTGATGCGGCAATTCGAAACGATCAAGGGGATAATCCAGGGTGCTCTACAAGACTGGGCTCCTCTGCAGTAGCTAATGTGGATACTAACATGGGCCACTTTCCGGTATTAAACATCCCACCGACGAGAACCAGAGAACTACTGTGTCTTGCTCTACACCATCGGAGACAAGGTGGAGTTGAGTTCGAGGTGGAAGAGGAAAATCTCAACGTATCTTCCATTTGCCCTCTCGTCCAGACATGTGGCTATCTAACAGTTTCAAGGCTCTGAGCTCCGTCTCCAACAGGGCCCTCCGCCGCTCTCCCCGTCCTTCCCATTCCACCTCAGTACCGAGCGCAAGCTCCTCTGGATCTGGTCCTGGGTTACTGAGCCGGCTATCCACTGGAGCAGCACCCCAGAGCACGTTCCACAGGCTCGCAGGGACACTCTCGTCCTTTTGTGGTAGTTATAGGAAGCTCCATAGTTAGGGTGGTCACGGAAGCAAGGACCCTCTGCTTCCCTGCAGCCCATGTTCAGGACATACACCACCAGGTCCTTGCTGTGATGGAGCACCCGAATGCTCACACAGTAGTCATTCATGTTGGTACAAACTACATCAATCTTCATAAGTCGGAGCAATTAAAAGCTGACTTCAGAGTGTTCACAGGCAACCTAAAGGAGACAGACAAGCAGGTTCTAATTTCCGGGCCTCAACCAACAACAGGTTGCGGAATGGAACACTTTAGCCATCTACTCTTGACTACACTACTGGCTTAAATCCTACTGTTCCTCGGTAGATTTGAGTACATTGACAATTTTGAACACTTCTGGGAGAGGCCCCAGTTTAACAAAAATGGCTTGCATCCAAATAGGAGAGGGGCAAAAGTATCTTGTCCGAGGAGGCTCTTATAAAACATTGACTCAACAGCCCAACCCCTGCTCAGGTAATTCTTGGCATTCCCACATCATTATCATCATACTGCTACAGATAGTCATATTCCCAGGGGTATTGTCAGTAATAATCTTGTGCCCATACACTTGAATTCCACTGTTCGCTCTGTTACGGATAGCCCGAATGGGAAGCCCACGGATCAGCTCGTCCAAATGGGAAGCCCACGGATCAAAGTGGTAGGCATGTCGTGTAAATCAAATGATACAAAGCCCCACAAAAATATACTTTAATTCCAGGTTGTAAGGCAACAAAATAGGAAAGAAATGCCAAGGGGGTGAATACAGTCGCAAGCCACTATAAAGATACATAAAAAAGTGTTGGCCTATTACTTTGAGTCAGCTGCATGCCTGACCCTGAATTAGCCATGTTATCTATTTCTCTCTCTCTGGCAGACAAACACGCACCCGTTAAACGCCTAAGAGTAAAAAAACAGAACAAATCCTTTGGTCTCTATAGAACTTTCAGACCTTGTTAGAATGAGAAATCAGGCCTGAGCCAAGGCTAGAAAAATTTACTCTGTAGCTGATTGGCAGCTTTTCAGGCAATTGAGAAATAGATGAACCTCCTCAATTAAGAACGCTAAATCCTGCTACTTTCTAAGTTTTATCTCAGACTCTGCTGGTGATCCATCTACATTTTGGAAAAGAGTTAATGCACTGAAGCGTGGAAAATGTCTCTCCCTCCCTGTCTAAGCAAGTTGTGTCAGACTCTAGCATCTTCACTGAGAAAAATGAGAGGTAATGCTTTTAAAATCAGCAGGTTCTTGGTACGCTTTTTATTTGAAAGAAATGGTGGTTTAATTGACCCTGGTCAGTCAATCGACTGCCCTTCCCTCTCCCAGACTCTAGTTGGCATGATGGAAGATCCGTCAACCTTTAGTGAATCTTTGTTTTTATTTGAACAACTTTCTCCTTGTTATGTGCTACATTCCTTGTTTAAGATTGATATAAAAAAATCCACTGGGGCGGATCTGCTTGATGCTTTGCTGCAGATATCTGCTCCCCTGACATTTTTTACTTGAAGATTATCTCGGGGGCTATCCCTAGGGTTTGATCCCTAGGGTTTGGGGAAGGCTGCCCATGTGCTCCATCTCGACAAAGGTGGTGACCCCTCCAACATGAATAACTATTGCTCAATCTCTAAACTGTCTTGCCTAGCAACATTCCTTTTTTTATCTAATCAATACTTAGCATAGATATTTTCGAGCTTCAAAATGTAATCCAGGCCAGGCCACTATATAGTCGAAATAATATTACAATTGGGCTGTCTAAAATCCTTGATATCCTGCGCTTATGGACTGCCCTCTCCAATTCAAACTACAGGTTTTCAATGGGGTTCAAGTAAGACAAATGGCCATTGCAAAATGTTGATTTTGTGATCAATTAACCATTTCTTTGTAGATTTTGATGTGTGCTTGAGGTTATTGTCTTGCTGGAAGATCCACTTGTGGCCAAGTTTCAGCCTCCTGGCAGAGGCAACCAGGTTTTTGGCTAAAGTGTCCTGGTACTGGGTAAAGTACATGATGCCGTTATCCTTAAGAGCCCCAGGACCTCTGGAAGTAAAATAGCACGATAAAATCAAAGATTCACCACCATATTTTACAGTATGGGTGTCACGCCCTGACCTTAGTTCCTTTGTTATGTCTCTATTTTGGTTTGGTCAGGGTGTGAGTTGGGGTGGACATTCTATGTGTTTTTCTATGTTTTCTATTTCTATGTGTTTGGCCTGGTATGGTTCCCAATCAGAGGCAGCTGTCTATCGTTGTCTCTGATTGAGAACCATACTTAGGTAGCCTTTTCTCACCTGGTGTTTGTGGGTAGTTGTTTTCTGTTGTGTGTCTGCACTAGCCAGAACTGTTTCGGTCGTTATCTTGTTATTTCAGTGTTAATTTAATAAATATGGACACGTACAACGCTGCACCTTGGTCCTCTCCTTCCAACAGCCGTTACAATGGGGTTCTTTTCTGCATATTAATATTTATTTCGACGTAAAACCCACCAGTGGTGTGCGTGGCCGAAGAGCTCTATTGTCATGTCATCTGACCATATACCGGTTCCGATCCAACTGCCATTTAGCAACCTCCAGGTGTTTACATTTGCTGGATGACATTGAAAATAGAGCTATGAGGTATTGAAAACAGGGCTTGAACCCTATCTTTTGAGAAACAAAGTATTACTTGTTAAACAAAATCTTTCTATCAGCAATTCTATTAGTATAAAAATATTTTCCCAATTTTCTGTAGCATACAATATAGCTCAGTATTTGTATTACTTATTTGTCTTTTTTGCTCATCTTTATCAGGGGTGCCAATCATTTTGGACCTCACTGTACCTAAGCAGGAAAATTGACATTTACAGTAGCATTAGCTAGCCTAGTCAACTCTAACATTGGCTGGCGTTCAGGAAATTGGCTAAATGGTTAAGGGAGTTACCTCATGATTAAGACAATTCGTATTGAATGCTGCATATGTCAAGTGCACTCGAAACAATATATTTATCTTATTTTAGTCTTTGGGAGCTAGCTAGATTTTATCATCATCATCATCATCACACACCGACAGCAGCTTACGATTTCTTCTTCGGTATAATGACGGTCCGCAAACAATTGTTTAAGGTGCATGCCACCAACTACTGTGATGGAGTGTGTGCTCCATCACAGTTACACAGCTTTACATTAGTATAGAAGAAAACAAACTCAAATTTTATTCACAACAATATTTCACTGTCATATACAAAATAAAATCAGCTCCTCCCTCGACACGGATTGATCAACATTACGTTTTTTCGGTTCGGCCCACCTTATTTTCCCTATAAGCAACAAAACCAATGCGTGTGCAACTGTGGACAAAACAAGTTGCCTTAGAATCAAAGGATGGTTGACAACATTGAAGCTATACTTCCTCTCCATATCTTTATAAAACAAATATATAAATTGCACAATGAGCACTTGTCTGGGATTTTTGGGCATTTTTTGGCATATTAGCATACAGTAGACGTGACAAGAGTAAAGAAAAACTAAAAACAAGACATGGTATCAATAAGATGCAACGAGCTGATACGAGCCACCTACGATTCCCCACGTGGCAGCTTCTTGTCATTGTTGCTAGCTATCTGACTGTCCAGAATCGCAACCCCATCGACGCGCACGCATCAATTTCATGACGTTGTCAGCTAACCCGTCTCCTGTATATGAAAGGAAAGTAGTGTGTATTTCATAATATGACCCCAGGACGGGGCACTTAGAATGAAGAAATTGCTAAAAAAATACAGTATTTGCTTGACCGGTTTCGCATTAAAATAGCTTGACTCTACAGCAGTCATGGGAAATTTCTGTTGAATAATGTAGTACCTCTTCCTTGGTTTTAAGGCAGATTCTGCCCACATATCCCTCTTCGGGCTGCCAGCTGTTGATAACCCTGATGATCTCCTCCTCAGGGGCTACGGGGCGCTGCTGAGGACACCTCTTACGGTCACTGCGCTCCTTCCCCAGTGACACCTTCTCCTCACACAGGAAGTATTCACTGGCACCATCTGTGGACATCAGCAACTAAAGTAGGGAGAGGAGAAATAGATAGGCCACTATGAACAGAGAGCATGGCGGGTCTGGTGTGTTTGGTCCCGTGTGGCTCAGTTGGTAGAGCATGGCGCTTGCAACGCCAGGGTTGTGGGTTCATTCCCCACGGGGGGACCAGGATGAATATGTATGAACTTTCCAATTTGTAAGTCGCTCTGGATAAGAGCGTCTGCTAAATGACTTAAATGTAAATGTAAATGTTTGTGTGTGTACATTTTTCTATGGGTGGGTGTGCCGGGACTGACCGTGTCCAGTAGCTGTCCGGCGGTGGTCTGCTCTTTCACAGACACTACAGTGAAAGGCTCTCGACCTGGCACACCATGGACAGTCACTTTGTGCTGCTGGGCTGCCCTCCGCTCCTCAGAACTAAACAGCTGACAGGGAAATACAGTGTTGTAAATATCTATCTACATTGTCCTTACATGTACTTTAAGGTTACTAGCTAATTAGCTCATCAGATGCTGTTCGAAGAGCTACAATAATATAAGCAATCCCTAGATGCTCCTCAGGGGTGTGTGTATGTGTATATGTGTGTGTGTTACCATGGCAGCAGGCAGGGCTGTGCCGGTGGGGCTCTCCTCTACTCTGCGGCTATAGATGAACAGACTGGACACCTCCAGGGGCTCGTTGTGCTGCGTCCTCAGCTGAATGTGTCTATAGCCTGGAACAACAGACAACCAACCACAGACATTAAGAACAGGGAGTAGAAGTGTATTAACCTGGCCACATGCCATGCTGTAGCTGCTAGCAAACTCTGTACATAGCATGTTGCTAAATATCATTGTTAAATGATCTATTAATAGGTTACATGCTATTGATGTGTGAACTTGAGAAAAAAATGTGTCAGGAATATTTGAAGTCATCACTTTCTTCCTCCTCTTTTCCACTCCACCCCTCCCCCTCATCCTCCCCCTCACCTGGTTTGAGGGCCCGTAGTGGCAGAATCCTTTGAGCGGTGGTCTGGTAGCTGTTGTTCTCAACCACAGCGATGCGCAGGAAGCAGGTGTCCTCAAAGTGCACGGGGAATCGGAAGTGCTCTGACCACATGGGGTTGAGCGCGTTGCGGTGGATGGGCTTGGTGCGGAATTGGAAGCTGTCCACGGGCATGCCCATCACTTCCACCTCCACACAGGGGCTGCCCGCACTGTTGACAGGGCACACGTTCTGCCCAGACACAATCTGACAGAGGGGGAAAGGACACCTTTAATTCATTATATACTGTATATCAAAAGTGAATTTAATAATCTCAATCCACTATAAGACAGATACTTGGCATTACACGTGTAATTACATTACTCTGTTTTACTTAATACTTTATCATACTTACTGTATATCATATTCCTGCCAGATTTTATAAGAAATTAAACATCTGTTTACACAACTCGTTTTACGACCTCTTTTCCCATTCACTATTGCGGAAGAGTTATTGGGTGGTGTCCTTGTCTCAACTAGAGAAATCATACTGTATATATGGTGCAAATAGCTCCAATAAACCCATCAAAACCATGTTGAAGAACACAATGGGAGTGCTTTGGGTAAGTGTGTGTGTGTGTGTGTGTGTGTGTGTGTGTGTGTGTGTGTGTGTGTGTGTGTGTGTGTGTGTGTGTGTGTGTGTGTGTGTGTGTGTATATCCAGCAGGGTAGTTAGTGAGAGAGACCAGTATATGGGTCATATTGAAGTGTGTTTGGCTACATTTGAAAATACGTTTTTGTTGGGTTGAGTGTCTGTGTATCCCTAGAGGGGGAGAGATTGTGTGTGTGTACCACCCTGCATCCCATTGCTGGCTTGCCATTGCTGGTTTGCCTCTGAAGCTAAGCAGGGATGATCCCTGGATGAGAGACCTGCTGGAAGTAGTGTTGGAGGGCCATTAGGAGGCACTCTTTCATCTGGTCTAAAATGTACTAAAATATCCCCATGCCCCAGGGCAGTGATTGGGGACACTGCCCTGTGTCGGGTGCCGTCTTTCGGATGGGACGTTAAACAGGGGTACTGATTCTCTGTGGTCACTAAATCATAGGGGTGTTAACCCCGGTATCCTGGCTAAATTCCCTATCTGGCTCCTCATACCATCATGTCCACCTAATCACCCCCAGCTTCCAATTGGCTCATTCATCTCCCATGTAACTATTCCCCAGGACTTTGCTGTAAATGAGAATGTGTTCTCAGTCAACATAGTTTGAAAAATAAGGGTCTTTTTTAAATATTTTTTATAGAAAGTGTGTGTTTGCATGCTTGCTTGTGTGCATCCATGTACACTCCCCTCCATATGTTCATGTCCATTCAGTTCCTATTGGACAAAATACAATTCAAAACAATCAAAACAAACTGGAAACGCATCCAATAAGTATGTAGTCACAAGCTTGATGTATTCATTGTGTGGAAGGAATATGGGACAAAATGTTAAACTTTTAACGATAAGCGAATTTGTCCACATACAACTTCTTCAAAATGGGGGGACTAGATACATAGTGCTTCCATTTTTAAACGGTATAACAGATTTGTATGAAAACACCCTCACATAAAAAGGTGCCATTCTGTACTGTCACCTCATATGAAACATTTGATCTCAAATCCAAAAGTAGTATCGAGCCTATGAAGTAGAGAGCCAAAAATGGTTTTAGCAGTCCAAATACATATGGAGGGGAGTGTGTGTGTTTGTGTGTACTCACAGTCAGAGAGTAGAGTGTTGGGCTTATGCTCTCCATGTCTTTCTCCAGGGAGCAGAGTTGCTGGTAGAGGGGACAGCAGCGATCCCACAGCACGGGAGGTTTCAGGACATATCCACAATGCCCATTCGCCTCAAACAGAGCCATGTTCAACTGCATGGGCAGGTCTGGAGAGAGCAGAGGTGGCGACGGAGAGTGAAAGAGAGAAGGGGGGAGGTGAGCGAGGAGAAAGAGTTAGAAAACAGACAACAGCAGACCATCCATTATTTCACAAGCATCACTTATCCTAATTTTAGTTTGAAAATTGGCACAGGTGAGTGGAGAAACATAGCTTGCAAATCTGCAACTAAGCTTTATAAATGTGTAAAACAGACAAGCCAATAAAATACATGTTTTATTTACTTATTTAACTAGGCAAGTCAGTTAAGAACAAATTCTTAGTTACAATGACGGCCTATCAGTATCACAACCATGTCCAGGGTACTGAGTTGACTCAGTGCTGCCCAGGTCAGCGCTCCCCCTTACAGAGAAATGAGCCATGACATGCAAGATAACATAACCCAGTGTTTCCCCAATACATCTCCACACGGTCATATTGTACCCTGTCCAAGCCATTTCCAATGAATAGGCAACTAGAGTTTCTTGAAAAGTTATGAGTTCATAAGTTGTAAGTAGGGCCCTGAGTTTTTCCTGACCATGTCACGTGACCAGGGTACAAAATGACGTAGTTATGGACTATACTGAACGAAAAAATAAAAACGCAACAAGTGTTGGTCCCATTAGCTGAAATAAAAGATCGCAGAAAAATTCCATATGCACATCAAGCTTATTTCGCTCATATTTTGTGCACAAATTTGTTTACATCCCTGTTCGTGAGCATTTTTCCTTTGCCAAGATAATCCATCCAACTGACAGGTGTGGCATATCAAGAAGCCGATTAAACAGCATGATCATTACACAGATGCACCTTGTGCTGGGGACAATAAAAGGCCACCTTAAAATGTGCAGTTTTGTCACACAACACAAAGCCACACGTTCCAAGTGAGGGAGCGTGCAATTGGCATGCGGACTGCAGGAATGTCAACCAGAGCGGTTGCCAGAGAATTGAAAGCCGCATCCAACGTTGTTTTAGAGAATTTGTCAGTACATCCAACAGGCCTCACAACCGCAGACCACGTGTATGGAGTCATGTGGGCAAGTGGTTTGCTGAACAGAGTGCCTCATGGTGGTGGTGGGGTTATGGTATGTGCAGACATAAGCTACAGACAAAGAACACAAGTGCATTTAAATCTAATGTAATTTGAATGCACAGAAATACCTTGAAGAAATCCTGAGGCCCATTGTGAGGTCCATTTAAGGTATCTCATATCTCAGATTCATATCTGTATACCCAGTCATGTGAAATCCATAGATTAGGGCCTAATTTATTGATTTCATTTGACTGATTTCCTCCTATGAACTGTAACGCAGTAAGATCTTTGAAATTGTTGCATGTTGCATTTATATTATTGTTCAGTATATAGAGGTTATTTCCTCATACCCAGATAAAGTCCCAGCCTGGTTATTTCCCCATACCCAGATAAAGTCCCAGCCTGGTCCTGGACTAAAAATAACTTGCAATGAAGAATCTCCATTGAGCATAGTAACATCCAGGGACTAAACTGGACCAACCTTATCAGTAAGACTCCTCTCCATGTCCTTACCATCAGTCTGATAGTTGAGAGCCACCACTTGCATGCCGTGTAGCCAGAAGGGCAGAGGGTTAGGGTTGGCTGAGTCGATGCGCGTTGCGGCCGGGTAGGTCCTTAACAGCTGGCAGGTGGTGTGCTGGATCAGCTTCTCTGAGTTGCGGCGGCACAGGCGCTTGGCAGTGTTCTCGTTGACAGAGGAGATGTGGTAGCACTTGGGAGTGTGGATGATGGCACTCACTGAGGCATTGGGGCTGAGCACGGGCGATGTCTGCTCTTCCCAGCTCAGACGGATGCCCTCCACGCTACCTAGAGAGGGGGCAACAGTTACACATTTACAATCTAGTCATTTGGCGGATACGTTTATCCAGAGCGATAGAAGTGAAAAGGAAGCAGAAACAAAGACAGCTCAAACAACAATTTGAACACATTTAAAAAATAGTTTTTTTCCAGGATAGTAAGAAAACGTAACACTAACATTTAAAATAACCCAAATAGTACAGGTAACTGCCAAAATAATGAAAACACTTGAGTAAATCAGAGATACAAAGTATATTGAAAGCAGGTGCTTCCACACAGGTGAAGAAATTAAGAAATTAACATCCATCCATCCCATCATGCTTGGGGTCATGTATAAAAATGCTGGTTAGGCTGTTATTTTGGCTACCTTTGCCCCTATAGGATGACAATTGGGATGTGGCAAATGTAAAACATTTCTGAACGTTTAAACTGCCATTTTTTTAATGAAGATAGACTACCAGGTGAGGAGAGTTCCTTACTAATTAATGATCTTATTTCATCAATCAAGTACAAGGGAAGAGGGAAAACCCGCAGACACTCGGCCCTCCATGGAATGAGTTTGACACGTGATTTAAACCATAAGAAAAAGGAAAAAAACATAAAATGACGTGAATTCACAATTCAGATATGGTCCTGCATATGACTGCTATGGGGCAATGCAGTTCAATCTACTGCCGTCCTGGCTACCTACCAGACGGCACACACCTTACTGCTGTCCCCCACCCACTCAGCAACGATGCTATGTAATGCCGTTATAGGTTCTCTGCTGTGTCCCTCCCCTCCATGTTCTCAGTTTTCAGTACTGATGTGATGGCTCGTTGCAGTGATGTATGACAGCATGTTCATAGACGTCCAACAATCTGTTACCTCCACGTAGTATGGTGTATGAGAGCAATCATTGTACCATTTTTACATCCGGGCCGTCAAGGCATCTTGTTGTCTGGTTCTATATATGCCATCAGGGCATTGAAGCCAACATCATCTACCATTGGCAATGGCCGCATTTCAACTAAAATTATTTCTGTAATCAGTGCTGTGATTACTGCAGTCAGCAACAGGTTGGGTCTCCCTTTCAGATGGTTAGGCATTGCACCTGTACTGCCACTGTAGCTCAATTCCACCTAGCAAAGTCTGGATTAATTTCACCATCTTCTCATTTAACTTCTCAAAGTACTGCCATACAGTACTTTGTGCTGTCACTTCCCTGTCTCACTCACTGGCATTTTCCCAACTGTTAACGATGACGTGCGAAGTGCCTTATATCTGTGGCAAATAAACGTTTAAATGTTCACACCTCTAGATGACAATGTCCTACCATCCACACGTCACAAGTGGTCACCGAATAGTTTGAGGAGCATGAAAATGATTTAAACCATATGCCATGGCCGTCTCAGTCACCAGATCTCAACCCAACTGAACACTTATAGGAGGTTCTGGAGCGGCACCTGAGACAGCGTTTTCCACCACCGTCAGCAAAGCATCAAATGATGGAATTTCTCATGGAAGAATGGTGTTGCATCCCTCCAATAGTTAGACACTTATAGAATCTATGCCAAGGTACACTGAAGCTGTTCTGGTGGCTGGTTGTGGGCCAACGCCATAGTAAGACACTTTATGTTGGGGTTTCCTTTATTTTGGAAGTTACCTGAACCTTTCGAAGGGTTATGATTGATCATGAGAGGCATTAGCTACAGAGCTATTCAAACTCTCTGCCAAGCCTCAGTGCCCAGACAGAAAAAACATGCACCTCCAAGATATGCAGTCTCTAACAATCCCATTTGAACCCTTTTACAAACCCTTTAAAAACTCCACGACAGCTTCTCTCAGCACCTTTCACTGTACTCTAATGCAGCGTCCGCACACTTTGAGAGGGCCATTTTATGGAAAAGTTAATGGGATAGTCTAGCCAACTTACAACATGACACATTGGTTTTCTTACCTTGTAAGCAGTCGATGGACAGGGTCTGACAGCAATCCATGCTTTGGTTTAGTTTCCCTGGCACTTACATTTGAGGCACAAATCCCATTCATGTCATGGGCCCAATATTAGCATGTCCAAATCACACGAAATTATCTAAAATTGACTGTGAAACTCAGTCACTTATAGATGATTTGAACATGATGAGCGAAAAAAAGCACGTATATTGGTCCAATGACTTGAATAAGATTTGTGCCACAAATGCTAAAATGTCCATAAAGGACAACCAACAATCCCTTCAGGCTGGTTCCCATGGGGTGGTAATCTGACTGAGTCTGTATGTGGGTGTCCTTACATGTCCCTACACATCCCACCCCCAGCTCCAGGTCTAGGGGTCTGGGTCAAAGGGAAAGGCTGGGCCATACGTACCCTTCCCTGGTACCGCCTCCCTGGGGCTGCCTCCACTACGACCAGGATCCATGCCAAAGACGGACTTCCTGTTCTTTCTGTCTTTTCTTCTGCCAGAGGCCGAATGAGAGAGGGTGGAGAGGCCTGTTTCCCCCCACACACAGAAAGAAAGCGACAGATGAGAGTGTAAGACAAGGCCGTGGCTTAAAGGCACCATCACGCTTCCTCCCCTCCTTTCCCTTACTCACGCTGGTTTAATGTTGCTTGTTTGTTCTGGCTGTGCTCTGGAGAATTATACCCCTAGAAGATGTGCACCTGATTCTAATTTACAATCAATTCAGAGCCCTGTTTGTGAACATCCACCGTTATCTCTCACGGTTGGGAAATCACCAGGCAGAATAAAAACACTGCACTACATTCTGAACATAAACCATTAATTTGCTGGAATGAGCCATACAGTCAAGTTAATTGAACTGAATTAAAGGAGGACTACCAGGGAACTTGACGGCCTGGCAGTAGATGATGAGGTCAGAGAGCTCCTGAGCGATGTGTCGACTCTCCTTCTTGTTCTGGGGGGGATATAAATCTTCTTCCAGCTCTATGTCAAATACCTAAGGTAAGAGCAGAATCAGTGACTCAGATCTGGGATTACTTCTAGGGGAAAAAAATACATTTAGGGTGCATTTGTCAAGCGTTTATATACTGTAGGTCTGGTGTCTCGTAGTTAATATTTAAGATCAGTTTTATCTCTATGGTCTCTCCTGGCTAAGAGAGAGGTCAGAGGTGAAACCCACCTTCCCTTTGTACTTGGTTACAGCATTGTCTGCTTTCTTCATCCTCTTGGCCATCTCATCAGTGATGGGATGGTCTTCCTTGTCACCTGATGACTTCCTTTCTGGTTTATCATTCAGGACGTTATCTGAGAAACAAAACCATTGTCTTTGAGTGAGGGAGTCAGACAGAACAGCTTGAATTACTCAAATGACTGCTTCCAATGTAATGTTATTCACTGGCTTCACATTTAATCTTCCCTGTGAAACCATTACCGGTAATCTGAGATAAGAATTCCATCCCATAACACATTCCACATGCTTGCAATGCTGGGAATTGGGGAAATGCTATTCAGACGAAAACAGTGGCCCTCCACAAATCCCAAAATGCAATGCAATGTCTGTAAACAAAGAGCTGGGAGTTCGAGTCTTCAGCTCTTCTCTCGCCCACACACAGCAGGATACAATACATGACTGTAAACACAGATTTGATGTCAGCAATGGATCACTCAAAGATGATTTCCACCAAAACGCATCATGACAGTTATTTTACTGCAGGAATCACACTGGTTGAGTGCAGTTTCAGTGTAGTGTCGTCTGTCTGTCTCACACTGCTCTGGTTACATGTGGTGGCTGGTGAGAGCCTATCCGCAGAGGTAGTGGAGTGGGCTAGGGATTTTCACCCCCACCGCTCCATGTTTCGACAGGGGCCTGAAGAAACCAGATGTCTTGGTTTTCTCTCTCTGATGAGCCATTGTCACTAGCAAGGTCAGGACGTACATATCAAGACACAGCAGTGCGGATGGGGGGGGGGGGTTGACGTATTTACACTACACTGGTCCTGTGTGTACTGACAACACAGAACCAAACAGATCATCAGCCATTAACCCACAAACCACACGGTCTTCTGCTTTAACCATACTCCCTCTGCAGTTTAATACTACAATTACCCTCAATGTCAAGTTCCAGAATTCTAACCTATCCAGTACCCCCCCTTGGTACAAAAAAAGCCTCGATTTCACCCCAGCAAGCAGGTAAGCAAGGGAGACATGCAAAGTGTACAGTACCCAGGCCCACGGCACAAGCTCACTGCACAGACGGAGTGCTACAGTTGGAGCCATGCAGTGGAGCTGGTACTGTAAATGCAGGGAGACCGCTTATGTCGTTCAGTTTACCTTCAAGGCTATAAGAGGCAGTGGAATCTGGAAAGAGGTCGGCTGCAGCACAGAGGAACAGTCAGGGACAGAGTAATAGGAGCAAAGAGCACAGGAAAACAAACCCACCTCCAAGTAGAGCTACTGTAAATCCACTGGAGGCTTCCCTTATGTTAATAACAGACAGAATCGAGGGAGGTGTTAAAAAGAAGAGTCTAAATACAAGTCATTATCCTTCATAACAACCATACATTGTTACAGCGATGTACTACAGGGGCGGCGTGAGGGAGAAAGTAGTTAGTGAGGACGTCATTGAAACCACAAGAGACTGAAGCTTTGATCTGCTCAGTATGTGTGTTGTACACATTGTTACAGAGTGTTTATCTACAGTAACAGCGAGTCTCTCTCTCACCATCAGACAAGGATTCACAGTCATCGTCATACTCGTCTTCTTCCTCTTCATCATCGTCGTGGTTACCAGGAGAGCTTCCTCCCGGGGCCCCGTTGCTGGTCTGTGCCTTTATGTGGGCCAGCTGGTGAGTCTGAGAGAACAGAGCATGATGAGTGGAAAGTCCTGTAGCCATTGCACCATGTCAACAGACATAAAAGCTTGTTCTTACATGGGGCCATTATCTTTCTGAGTGCTTCCAGGTCTAGGCTCCTCAGTCACTTCCGAAGACACAGCTTGACTGACGTCATCCTCGACTGCGAGGGGCCGTGTGTATATACTGTGTGCATTCGTTCACACTGTATAAGGTCTTGTAGTGTGGCAATATTTGATATACATACATATTATATACACACACCTCGCATGCGACCCTAGATAAGATTATCCAATTAGCCTATGAAATTCACTGCATGACCGAGGGACCTTACAGATAATTGTATGTGAGGGGTACAGAGATTAGGTAGTCATTTAAAAATCATGTTAAACACTATTATTTGGTTATTGGACAGAGTGAGTCCATGCAACTTAAGCAAATCTTTACTCCTGAACTTATTTTGGCTCCTTGCCATAACAAAGGTGTTGAATACTTATTGACAAGACATTTCAGCTTATCATTTTTCATTAATTTGTAAACATTTCCAAAAACATAATTCCACTGAAAATGGGGTATTGTGTGTAGGCCAGTGACACAAAACCCAAATGTATTCAATTTTAAATTCAGGCTGTAACAACAAAATGTGGAAAACGTTAAGGGGTGTGAATACTTTAAGGCACTGTATGTGTGACGACCTGAGGGGGTGTGCTGGGTACTATAGAGATGACAGAATTCCTGAGAGGACAAAAAAGAGATGCTTGCATACAGTGTCATCAGGGTTCACTTTGAACAACCAACCACAGAGATGATATATCCATTTGTGTGGCAAAGTTTAATATACAGTGCATTTGGAAAGTATTCAGACCCCTTCAATTTTTTTGTTACAGCCTTATTCTAAAATTGATTAATTCTTAAGCCTAGGTGTTACACTAGCGGGACAACTTCCGGTGAAACTGGAGGGCGCGCAATACAAATAAATAATGATACAAATTTAGGTACATACAAGTGTCTTATATCGGTTGAAAGCTTAAATTCTTGTTAATCTAACTACACTGTCCGATTTACAGTAACTATTACAGAGAAAACATGCCATGCGATTGTTTGGGGACGAAGCACAGGTTTCATAAATTCACAAATAGCTATTAAATATTCATACTTTTTGAAAATCTTCCTCTGATTTGTCATCCGAAGGGTCCCAGCTATAACATGTAGTGTCGTTTTGTTAGATAAAATCCTTCTTTATATGCCAAAAAGTCAGTTTAGTTGGCGCCATCGATTTGAGTAATCCACTCGTACAACATGCAGAGAAAGGAATACCCTAAAATGTAGTCAAACTATTATATTTCTTACGGAAAGAAGTATGTTCAATAGGAAACCAATATCAGGTGAACGTTGTCTTCATGGCGCACGCAAACACAAATTTCCAAGACTGTGTCCCTGTACAAAAACTGATATTTCTTATTCATTTTGGAAGTTACAAGCCTGAAACCTTGAACAGACTGCTGACACCCAGTGGAAGCCATAAAAATTGCATCCAGGGAGCTAATTTTCAGTGTGCCATTGTAAGAGGATGGTCTCAAAAATATAAATAATTCTGGTTTTTTTTTGTTGTTGGATTTACTCCTACCATATCTATTGTGTTATATTCTCATATATTATTTTAACATTTCTACAAACTTCAAAGTGTTTCCTTTCCAATGGTACTAATTATTATGCATATCCTGGCTTCAGGGCCTGAAGGCAGTTTACTTTGGGCACATCATTCAGGCGGAAATTTTGAAAAAAGGGGCCTAGCCCTAAGAAGTTTAATTAAAACATTTTCCTTAAATCGACACACAATACCCCATAATGACAAAGCACTTCTTTTTGTGTATGCAAATGTATAAACAATTAAATACAGAAATCCTTATTTACATAAGTATTCAGATCCTTTGCTATGAGATTTAAAATTGAGCTCAGGTGCATCCTGTTTCCATTGATCATCCTTGAGATGTTTCTACAACTTGAAGGTCTCCAAGAACACAGTTGCCTCCATCATTGTTAAATGGAAGAAGTTTGAAAGAAACAAAACTCTTCCTAGAGCTGGCCGCCAGCCAAACTGAGCAATCGGGGGAGAAGGGCCTTGGTCAGGTAGGTGACCAAGCACCCGATGGTCACTGACAGAGCTCCAGAGTTCCTCTGTGGAGATGGGAGAACATTCCAGAAGGACAACCATCTATGCAGCACTCCACCAATAAGCCTTTATGGCCTAGAGTGGCCAGACAGAAGCCACTCCTCAGTAAAAGGGACATGACAGCCCGATTGGAGTTTGCCAAAAGGCACCGAAAGAACTCTCAGACCATGAGAAACAAGATTCTCTGGTCTGATGAAACCAAGATTGAACTCTTTGGCCTGAATGCCAAGCCTCATGTCTGGAGGAAACCTGGCACAATCCCTTTTGTGAAGCATGGTGGTGGCAGCATCATGCTGTGGGGATGTTTTTCAGCAGCAAGGACTGGGAGACTAGTCAGGATCGAGGGAAAGATGAACAGTATAAGTACAGAGAGATCCTTGATGAAAACCTGCTCCAGAGCGCTCACGACCTCAGACTTGGGCGAAGGTTCACCTTCCAACAGGACAACGACCCTAAGCACACAGCCAAGACAACGCAGGAGTGGCTTCGGGACAGGTCTCTGAATGTCCTTGAGTGGCCCAGCCAGAGCACGGACTTGAACCTGATCGAACATCTCTGGAGAGACCTGAGAATAGCTGTCCAGCTCCCCATCCAACCTGACAGAGCTTGAGAGGATCTGCAGAGAAGAATGGGAGAAACTCCCCAAATACAGGTGTGCCAAGCTTGTAGCATCATTCCCAAGAATATTCGAGGCTGTAATCGCTGCCAAATCGCTGATATTTCCATTTTTTTTCTATCGTAACAAAATGTGGAAAAAGTCAAGGGGTCTGAATTCTTTCCGAATGTACTGTATAATGAACAAAAATATAAAACGCAACATGCAACAATTTCAAAGTTTTTACTGAGTTACAGTTCATATGAGGAAATCAGTCAACTTAAATAAATGCATTAGTCCCTTATCTATGGATTTCACATGACTGGGAATACAGATATGCATTTGTTGGTCACAGATACCTTAAAAGAAAAGGGCCTCAGGATCTCGTCACGGTATTTATCTGCATTCAAATTGCCATTGATAAAACGCAATTGTGTTCGTTGTCCTTAGCTTATGCTTGCCCATAATTCCATAACCCCCACCAGGTTTTGCATACGAATATTCAAAAATTAGAAAATGTTTCCTTCCAATTTAATTATTGCGGATAAAAGTATGTGCGTGATGACGTAGTGCACATAAAATGTTTTTCCCCCCCCCCTTTTCGCTTTGGTCTCATCGCTGCAACTCCCCAACGGGCTTGGGAGAGGCGAAGGTGGCCCGCCTAACCGCGCTCCTTAAACACCCCCCAGCTTAACCCGGAAGCCAGCCGCGCCAATGTGTCGGAGGAAACACTGTTCAAATGGCGACAGGGGTCATCCTGCAGACACCCGGCCCGCCACAAGGAGTCACTAGAGCACGATGAACCAAGTATAACCCCCCCCGGCTAAACCCTCCGCTAACCGGACGACGCTGGGCCAATTGTGCACCGTCCTATGGGACACCCGGATGTGGCACAGCCCGGGAATGAACCCGGATCTGTAGTAACGCCTCTAGCACTGCCTTACACCGCTTGGGAGGCCCCCTCTACTGACGGGTTTGTCAATAAAAATGTTGTATAGCATTTTCTATGTGCCCATAGAACGTGCGCTGTAGCCAACCATTCACAGATATAGTGCGGGTTTAGCTTACATTAGATTATTATGGACAAAAGAGCAATATTTTTTATTTGTCAAACGGCAGCCAAGCATCGATAATGTCACCGGAATAGGACCCTTGATATTTAATAGAAAGGAGCATCAAGCTCATCACAGGGTGGTGAAAGTGCACAGTGAAGTTCATCACAGCTTATCTGTAGTCAAATAAACTGCACGCTTTCCGAGTCGTAGTGGGAGGATCACACAAAATATCATCGCGTGACTCCAAGTTTACATTCGATAAGATGGTTACAATATCAATATTTGCGCATAAAGGCATTTCCACCTTCATTTCTCACACAATTAATTTTAGACTCAAAAGATCGTATTTTGTTTTGTCGGCATTTGGAACGTTTTCTAACACATTTGCTGTTTCCATCAGCCCTGTTGTGACATTTTTTATCCAACTTACTTTACTCGCATTAAAAAGGTGGACACCTGGTTACTAACACTCATTTCAATAGTCAGTCTGCTGGATACTGTGTGAGATATATATATAATGGACTCTTGACTGGGGAAGAGCAGGCTGCCTCGAGTATTTTCCTTGTTTTCCTGGGCCATTGTCCATGCAGACCCAGAGGTGACAAAGCGCACATACGTTAGGGCCGATCCTACAGTCTCACCTTCTGTTTGAGAATGTCAACAGGAGCCTGGTGTGCCGTCAGCTTCTTGTTCTTGAGGAGAATCTTTCCCTTCAGTTGCAGTGGGGAGGGGAGCAGCGGGTCATCAGAGAAATCACTTTCAAACAGGAATTTGCTCACCAGCTTGACTCCGAACACCGCCTTCAAACACAAATAAACAGATCAAGTGGGCTGACCAAAGGAATCCTCACAGACACGTTAAAATCAAAGGTGTTTCATCAAAGCACTATCAGAGTGGTCTCCAAAGGAGGAAGGAATGAAGTAACGAGGTTCAGCTAGAATCCGTACTGATCATGTCCATTGGAGCCAGAAGGAGGTACCTTGAAGATTTCAGCCATTTTGCGTTGCTGGGGCAGAGAGCAGTGGTTCTCAATGGACAGGATGACCGGCATGTCTGAGTTGACAAAAGCAGTGCGATTGATCGCCTCCACCACTTCCTAGAAGGAAATGGGTTACAGTATGAGGCATAACTACAGTCCTATTTATTCAATAATTCCAGCATATAAGCAGTATTACTCAAGCTATAAAAGAGGTATGCCGTCATTGTACTGTATCTTGGCCAAACTGTGACATAAGGTCAATAGCGGCAGTGTGACAGGGTTGTGCAGGGTTATAGATTAACCTTAAAGGGGATCTTGGTGGTCAGGGTGTATCCGTGGTAAATAATGGGTGATCCGTCGTCTCCATCCCAACAGTCCAGCTCCACACTCCTGCAGCCCTGCAGCAGGACCTAGACAACACAACAACCACATCCCATCATAATAAGACAAGACACCAAAACATAATTCATCTTATAGTACAGTAGGAGCCTAGAGTTTTTCCTGGTCAGGTCACAGTCTGGAAAAACTCCTAGCCCTGCTTATGGCAAACCAAACTGAGGATGTCAAACTGATCCGATGCTTAGAAATCCCCTACACAAATAAACTAGAAAAGGTACATTTCCGGGAGAAAATATGTTTGCTTGCGTCAGTTATCTAAAAGGGTGATAGTGGTGATCTCACCTGGCTGTAAAGCTCCACGGAGGACTCTCCTTTGAGCTGGTGTCCAGTGAGGTACGTGTTGTGAGAGGACTCTATGTAGTAGTAAGACATTGGGTAGTGGAGCTCCTCCGCGTTCACCTGAGACTCCTCGTTCATAGACGCAAAGTTCTCCTTGTCTGTCAGAAACCTGGGGAGGATTTGAGGAAAAAGGTCACTAATTAAACTGGTCATGAACGTAATTTCTAAATTCCTTTGACAAATTTCTTGAGTTAATTTCCCATTAAAAATGACGTTAGTTAAGGTACCTGGCAAAACCTTCAAAGGACATCCAACCCATCTGACGTACGCTTACACAAGGCTCAAATGTCTGAGGGAGACAAAGGAAAACAATTGAACAATACATCACAGGAATATAATACTCCAAGTCTTACTTGCATCACGTCTGTGTTCTGTACAGTATGTCCCAAGTTAAAGGGACATTACATTCCAAAATCAAATTATGTCAGATGATTTCAGACCGTAAGACACATCCAATTTCGGCCTGGTGGACCAGCCATGAGACCTACCTGGATGATGCTTTGGATCTCGTCGTAGGTCAGGTGTTTTCGCTGGCAGTTCACCAGGAAGTCGTTGAGCTGTGGGACGGCCAGCCCAAGCACCCCTAGAGAGGCGTTCTCCACGCCCGTCCCATTGGTCACGATGCTGGCTGCAGCAATGGCGTCCGAGATCTGCTTCTGGTTTTCCGACGTCTGCTGGCGTGGTCGGATGAAGAGGCCCAGGTCCGATCCATTACGGGTCAGCAAGTCTGTGGAGGACAGGAAAACTACATCTTTAGAATTCATTCCCTAACTAAGACATTAACATCCAATACTCCCTAGTGTTGTTTACTAATCTAAATCTGCATGTAACATTATGATAGGGCTGACCCCATTAAATCGACTGGTCGATAGGCTGTTGGATCGACCGAGATTCCTTTAATCAAATAGTAGCACCAAAAATCATGGTGTACAAGACACCTGTCTGATTCCCGCCTGTCTGAGTGGACTAATCCATTGTGGAGGCGGGACAGTTTATCACAAGACATGTGCTACTGAAATTGTATATGGTTATAAACTCAGCAAAAAAAGAAGCGTCCTCTCACTGTCAACTGCATTTATTTTCATCAAACTTAACATGTGTAAATATTTGTATGAACATAAGATTCAATAACTGAGACATAAACTGAACAAGTTCCACAGACATGTGACGAACAGAAATGGAATATTGTGTCCCTGAACAAAAGGGAGGTCAAAATCAAAAGTCAGTCAGTATCTGGTGTGACCACCAGCTGCATTAAGTACTGCAGTGCATCTCCTCCTCATGGACAGCACCAGATTTACCAGTTCTTGCTGTGAGATTGTACCCTATTCTTCCACCAAGGCACCACCATGGGATTGAGATCCGGGCTCTTCACTGGCCATGGCAGAACACTGACATTTCTGTCTTGCAGGAAATCACGCAGAGAATGAGCAGTATGGCTGGTGGCATTGTCATGCTGGATGGTCATGTTAGGATGAGCCTGCAGGAAGGGTACCTCATGAGGGAGGAGGATGTCGTCCCTGTAACGCACAGCGTTGAGATTGCAGACAATGACAACAAGCTCAGTTCGATGATGCTGTGACACACCGCCCCAGACCATAACGGACCCTCCACCTCCAAATTGATCCCGCCCCAGAGTACAGGCCTCGGTGTAACGCTCATTCCTTCGACGATAAACGCGAATCAAACCATCACCCCTGGTGAGACAAAACCGCGACTCGTCAATGAAGAGCACTTTTTGCCAGTCCTGTCTGGTCCAGCAACGGTGGGTTTGTGCCCATAGGCGACGTTGTTGCCAGTGATGTCTGGTGAGGACCTGCCTTACAACAGGCCTACAAGACCTCAGTCCAGCCTCTATGAGCCTATTGTGGACAGTCTGAGCACTGATGGAGGGATTGTGCATTCCTTGTGTAACTCGGGCAGTTGTTGTTGCCATCCTGTACCTGTCCCGCAGGTGTGATGTTCGGATGTACCGATCCTGTGCAGGTGTTGTTACACGTGGTCTGCCACTGTGAGGATGATCAGCTGTTTGTCCTGTCTCCCTGTATGCTGTCTTAGGCGTCTCACAGTACGGACATTGCAATTTATTGCCCTGGCCACATCTGCAGTCCTCATGCCTCCTTGCAGCATGCCTAAGGCACAATCATGCAGATGAGCAGGGACCCTAGGCATCTTTCTTTTGGTGTTTTTCAGTCAGTAGAAAGGACTCTTTAGTGTCCTAAGTTTTCATAACTGTGACCTTAATTGCCTAGTGTCTATAAGCTGTTAGTGTCTTAACGACCGGTCCACAGGTGCATGTTCATTAATTGGTTATGGTTCATTGAACAAGCATAGGAAATATACACTGCTCAAAAAAATAAAGGGAACACTTAAACAACACAATGTAACTCCAAGTCAATCACACTTCTGTGAAATCAAACTGTCCACTTAGGAAGCAACACTGATTGACAATACATTTCACATGCTGTTGTGCAAATGGAATAGACAACAGGTGGAAATTATAGGCAATTAGCAAGACACACCCAATAAAGGAGTGGTTCTGCAGGTGGTGACCACAGACCACTTCTCAGTTCCTATGCTTCCTGGCTGATGTTTTGGTCACTTTTGAATGCTGGCGGTGCTCTCACTCTAGTGGTAGCATGAGACGGAGTCTACAACCCACACAAGTGGCTCAGGTAGTGCAGCTCATCCAGGATGGCACATCAATGCGAGCTGTGGCAAGAAGGTTTGCTGTGTCTGTCAGCGTAGTGTCCAGAGCATGGAGACGCTACCAGGAGACAGGCCAGTACATCAGGAGACGTGGAGGAGGCCGTAGGAGGGCAACAACCCAGCAGCAGGACCGCTACCTCCGCCTTTGTGCAAGGAGGAGCACTGCCAGAGCCCTGCAAAATGACCTCCAGCAGGCCACAAATGTGCATGTGTCTGCTCAAACGGTCAGAAACAGACTCCATGAGGGTGGTATGAGGGCCCGACGTCCACAGGTGGGGGTTGTGCTTACAGCCCAACACCGTGCAGGACGTTTGGCATTTGCCAGAGAACACCAAGATTGGCAAATTGGTCACTGGCGCCCTGTACTCTTCACAGATGAAAGCAGGTTCACACTGAGCACATGTGACAGAGTCTGGAGACGCCGTGGAGAACGTTCTGCTGCCTGCAACATCCTCCAGCATGACCGGTTTGGCGGTGGGTCAGTCATGGTGTGGGGTGGCATTTCTTTGGGGGGCAGAGGTAGCCTGACTGCCATTAGGTACCGAGATGAGATCCTCAGACCCCTTGTGAGACCATATGCTGGTGCGGTTGGCCCTGGGTTCCTCCTAATGCAAGACAATGCTAGACCTCATGTGGCTGGAGTGTGTCAGCAGTTCCTGCAAGAGGAAGGCATTGATGCTATGGACTGGCCCGCCCGTTCCCCAGACCTGAATCCAATTGAGCACATCTGGGACATCATGTCTCGCTCCATCCACCAACGCCACGTTGCACCACAGACTGTCCAGGAGTTGGCGGATGCTTTAGTCCAGGTCTGGGAGGAAATCCCTCAGGAGACCATCCGCCACCTCATCAGGAGCATGCCCAGGCGTTGTAGGGAGGTCATACAGGCACGTGGAGGCCACACACACTACTGAGCCTCATTTTGACTTGTTTTAAGGACATTACATCAAAGTTGGATCAGCCTGTAGTGTGGTTTTCCACTTTAATTTTGAGTGTGACTCCAAATCCAGACCTCCATGGGTTGATAAATTTGATTTCCATTGATAATTTTAGTGTGATTTTGTTGTCAGCACATTCAACTATGTAAAGAAAAAACTATTTAAAAAGAATATTTCATTCATTCAGATCTAGGATGTGTTATTTTAGTGTTCCCTTTATTTTTTTGAGCAGTATATATATATATATATATATATATATATATACACACACACACACATATATATAAAAAACACTTTTTTGGTTACTACATGATTCCATACGTGTTATTTCATAGTGAAGACATCAAAACTATCATTCTACAACTTAGAAAATAGTAAAAATAAAGAAAAAACCTTGAATGAGTAGGTGTGTCCAAACTTTTGACTGGTGTTGTATATACGTTCTGACCTTATATTTTTGCTTAAAAAAAAAAAAAATGTAACTTTTAAACAATGACTGAATAGTACCAAATGCAAACCACTCACACAGTCACAGACAAACACATAGGGTTACAGTAAGACAATGTGAGAGACATACCTAGGTCAGGCTGCAGGCCCGTGTCCTTGTCGTCAATCCTCAGGGTGGTGTAGAGCGGGGCAGACTCTGGGCCAGAGCTACTGCAAGGAACGGCGTAGGTGTCAAACAGCTCCTTCAGGTCTTTACGGCTCCGAATGCTGCACATCAAAACAAGAACAAGGGCTTTTACATTCAATTGTCAAGAGAGGGAAATTATTATCCACTCTTGGGGGACAATAGGAGTGGACAATGCTATGGTTTTGTAATTATTACATGTTTCGTGTGAGGCCTTAGTCTGTTTTCAACTGAGAGAAACCGCAGAAGAACCCTGTGTGTCTTTTACAAAACAACCTTCGGAAAGATTGGTTGGATTTGTCAAAGCTTCTTCTGAATGTCTGAATGGAATGCAATTTCTATATCCTGTATGTATTATTAAAGTACAGCAGGCCTATGTGTTGTATAGTGTGGGGACGATATACACAGCACATAATTGTGCTCTTATCCTTTGAGAAATCCTTCTGCCTTCCCAGTGGGAATGATTAACAGAGGCATATTGAATTTAAATCACTACCATGGACTTGTATAGTTACTGTTCCTATATAGACTATAGTTACTGTATACTGTAAAGAGAGGAGGTCGGAAGTTGGATGAAAGACCTGAAAGACTTGAAGAGCTCGACGAACTCGATGAAGCTCATAGTGCTGTCAGAGCTCATGAGGTCCTGGAAGCCCTTGAAGAAGCCCTTCCCTAGGCCGTGCCAGCTCTTGCTGCTCCATGCACTACACAGGGACAAGAGGAGAGGGATTGGTGACTGTTCCAAGTTAAAAACACATTTAAAAACAAGTTAAACACACATTTAAAAATGATTTTATATTGTAGATAAAGACGATTAAATAAAGTATTTGGTACAAGGTTCACAGTATGAGTAGGTTTACATGTAAGTATTTGACACTAGGTTTACAGATGAATTATAAACCAGAGTGATAGAAAGGCAGTTTTTACCCTTATGAACAGGCCTGGGGTCAGGTTTTGTGTCTTACCCTTGCTGGGCCTTGGTGCTGCCTGAGAGGATGGGGGAGGAACCAGAGGCCAGGGAACCAGGGCTCTTACAGCTCGGTGGGGGGAAGGGTCCAGGGAAGCAGTCCTCTATGGAATCAATAAAGTACAGAGTTACACACACAGTATAAATGGTTAAACACAGTGAACTACAGGATTCCAAAGGAGAAATGAAATGTAAGTATTCACATTTTTGTGTCCCTCCCTATAAAACATAAGGATGGTACACTCTCCTACGTATTTATTTGGACAGTGAAGCTAAAACATTTAATTTGGCTCTATACTCCAGCATTTTGCATTGGAGATCAAATTATTTATATATGGAGGCGACAGGACAGAAGGTCACCTTTAATTTGAGGGTATTTTCATACATACAGTGCTTTCAGAAGGTATTCATACCCCTGGACTTAAATCCAAATTTTTGTTGTACAGACTGAATTCAAAATGGATTAAATAGATTTTTTCCCCCCTCACCCATCTTTACACAATACCCCAAAATGACAAAAGTGAAAACCTGTTTTTAGAAATTAAAACACAAAAATCAAATTCACATACAATTGCACACCCCTGAGTCAATACTTTGTAGAAACACTTTTGGCAGCAATTACAGCTGTGAGTCTTTCCAGTTAAATCTAAGAGCATTCAACACCTGGATTGTGCAATATTGACCATTATTATTTTCAAAATTCTTCAAGCTCTGTCAAACCGGTTGTTGATCATTGCTAAACCATTTCTCAGGTCTTCCCATAGATTTTCAAGTAGATTAAGTCAAAACTGTAACTCGGACATTCAGGAACACTTACTGTCTTCTTGGTAAGAAACTCTAGTGAAGATTTGGCCTTGTGTTTTTGGTTATTGTCCTGCTGAAAGGTGAATTCATCTCCCAGTGTCTGGTGGAAAGCAGACTGAACAACATTTTCCTGTGCTTAGCTCCATTCAGTTTCCCTTTTATCCTGAAAAACTCCACTCCTTAATGATTACAAGCATACCCATAACATGATGCAGCCACCACTATGCTCGAAAATATAGAGAGTGGCACTCAGTAATGTGTTCTATTTGCTCCAAACATAACACTTTGTATTCAGGCCAAAATGTTAATTTCTTGGCACATTTTTGGCAGTATTACTTCAGTGCCTTGTTGCAAACAGGATGCATGTTTGGGAATATTTTTATTCTGTACAGGCTTCCTTTTCACTCTGTCATTCAGGTTAGTATTGTGGAGTAACTACAATGTTGTTGATCCATCCTCAGGTGTTTCTATCACAGCCATTCAACTCTAACTGTTTAAAGTCACCATTGGCCTCATGGTGAAATCCCTGAGCGGTTTCCTTCCTCTCCGGCAACTGAGTTAGGAAGGATGCCTGTAACTTCGTAGTGACTAGGTGTATTGATACACCCAAAGTGTAATATATAACTTCACCATGCTGAAAGGGATATTCAATATCTGCTTTTTTAAATTTGTGCCCATCAACCAATAGGTGCCCTTCTTTGCGAGGCATTGGAAAACCTCCCTGGTCTTTGTGGCTGAATCGGTGTTTGAAATTCACTGCTCGACGGAAGGGACCTTACAGATAATTGGATGTGTGGGGTAGTCATTCAAAAACCATGTTAAACACTTATTGCACACAGATTCCATGCAACTTATGCACATTTTTGCTCCTGAACTTAATTTGTAAGAATTTGAAAAACATAATTCCACTTAGGATATTGTGTGTGGGCCAGTGACCAAAAATCTAAATGTATTCCATTTTAAAATCAGGCTGTAACACAACAAAATGTGGAAAAAGTCAAAGGGTGTGAATACTTTTGAAGGCACTGTTTCTGTTTTACCGTTTGGAAATAAAGCACTGTGTATCTAGTCCGCCCAATTGAAGGCGTCATAAGTATTTGGACAAAATCACTTATAGTGTATTACATTTAGTCAAAAAGTGTAGTATTTGGTCCCATATTCCTAGCATGCAATGACTACATCAACCATCTGACTCTACAAACTTGTTGGATGCATTTGCAGTTTGTTTTGGTTGGGTTTCGGATTATGTTGTGCCCAATAAAAATTCATGGTAAATAATGTATGGTGTCATTTTGGAATCACTTATTGTAAATAAGAATATAATTATTCTACATTCATGAGGATGCTACCATGATAGATGATCATAACTGAATCTTGAAAAGTGATGAGTGAAAAAAGTTAGCACAAAAATCATACAAAAAAATGCTAATGGTGAGAGGTTAACATGTTTTTTTTGGCATCTGTAACTTTCACTCATTATTCATGATTCATGATTATATACAGTACCAGTCAAAAGTTTGGACACCTATTCATTCAAGGGGTCTTCTTTATTTTACCATTTTGTACATTGTAGAATAATAGGGAAGACAACAAAACTATGAAATAACACATATGGAATCATGTAGTAACCAAAAAAGTGTTAAACGAATCAAAATAGATTTGAGATTCTTCAAAGTACCTATCCTTCGCCTTGATGACAGCTTTGCACACTCTTGGCATTCTCTCAACCAACTTCCTGAGTGGCAGGTAGCCTAGTGGTTAGAGCGTTGGGCCAGTAACCGAAAGGTTGCCAGATCGTGCCACCAGAGATTCTGGGTTCGAGGCCAGGCTCTGTCGCAGCCGGCCGCGACTGGGAGGCCCATGGGGCGGTGCACAATTGGCCCAGCGTCGTCCGGGTTAGGGAGGGTTTGGGCAGCAGGGATATCCTTGTCTGATCACGCAGTAGCGACTCCTGTGGCGGGCCGGGCGCAGTGCACGCTGACCAGGTCGCCAGGTGTACGGTGTTTCCTCCGACACATTGGTGCGGCTGGCTTCCGGGTTGGATGTGCATTGTGCCAAGAAGCACAATGGTTGGGTTCTGTTTCGGAGGATGCATGGCTCTCGACCTTCGCCTCTCCCGAGTCCGTACGGGAGTTGCAGCGATGAGACAAGACTAACTACTACCAATTGGGGAGAAAAAAAAGTGGTAAAATAAATAACAAATTTAAAAAAGGTTGCCAGATCGAATCGCCGAGCTGACAAGGTTAAAATCTGTTGTTCTGCCTCTGTCGCCGTACACCTGGCGACATTTAACCCACTGTTCCTAGGTCGTCATTGTAAATAAGAATATATTCTTAACTGACTTGCCTAGTTAATTTTTTAATTTAAAATGTATTTAAGTATAATGAGGAAGGCTTTCCAACAGTCTTGAAGGAGTTCCCACATATGCTGAGCACTTGTTGGCTGCTTTTCCTTTACTTTGCAGTCCAACTCATCCCAAACCACCTCAATTGGGTTGAGGTCGGGTGATTGTGGAGGCCAGGTCATCTGATGCAGCACTCCATCACTCTCCTTCTTGGTCAAATAGCCCCTACACAGCCTGGAGGTGTGTTGGGTCATTGTCCTGTTGAATAACAAATGATAGTCCAACTAAGTGCAAACCAGATGGGATGGCATATCGCTGCAGAATACAGGTTAAGTGTGCCTTGAATTCTAAATAACAGACAGTGTCATAAGCAAAGCACCCCCACAACTCCTCTATGCTTCACGGTGGGAACCACACATGCGGAGATCATCCGTTCACCTACACTGCGTCTCACAAAGACACGGCGGTTGGAACCAAAAATCTTACATTTGGATTCGTCAGACTAAAGGACAGATTTCCACTGGTCTAATGTCCATTGCTCGTGTTTCTTGGCCCAAGCAAGTCTCTTCTTCTTATTGGTGTCCTTTGGTAGTGGTTTCTTTGCAGCAATTCGACCTAGAAGGCCTGTTTCACGCAGTCCCCTCTGAACTGTTGAGATGTGTCTGTTACTTGAACTCTGAAGCATTTATTTGGGCTGCAATTTCTGAGACTGCTAACTAATGAATTTATCCTTTGCAGCAGATGTAACTCTGGGTTTTCCTTTCCTGTGGCGGTCCTCATGAGAGAGTTTCATCATCGTACTTGATAGTTTTTGCGACTGCACTTGAAGAAAGTTCTTGAGATTTTCCAGATTGACTGACCTTCATGTCTTAAAGTAATGATGGACTGTCGTTTCTCTTTGTTATTTGAGTGGTTCTTGCCATATGGACTTATACCAAATAGGGCTATCTTTTATATACCCCCCTACCTTGTCACAACACAACTGATTGGCTAAAACACATTAAGGAAATAAATTCCACAAATTAACTTTAAACAAGGTTCACCTGTTGATTGAAATGCATTCCAGGTGACTACCACATGAAGCTAGTTGAGAGAATGCCAAGAGTGTGCAAAGCTGTCATCAAGGCAAAGGGTGGCTACTTTGAAGAATCTCAAATCTATTTTGATTTGTTTAACACTTTTTTTGGTTACTACATGATTGTGTTATTTCATAGTTTTGATGTCTTCACTATTATTCTACAATGTAGAAAATATCAAAAATAAAAACAAACCCTGGAATGAGTAGGTGTGTCCAAACTTTTGACTAGTAGTGGATATATTTTTTACTATTCAAACCGTTATTACGGAGACCGTGGACATCTGGCTAGCCAATTAGCATCATCCAAAATCCATGACTGTCACAGCCCTAGGTAAAACAGATATGTATGAAAATACCCTCAAATAAAAGGTGACATACATTCTTTACCATCGCCACAAAGAATGCTGGAGTATAAAGCCAAATTAAACATTTTAGTTTCACTGTCCAAATAAATATATAGGGGAGTGCATGGGAGGACAGTTGCATGTCTCTGAATAATTGTGAGATATGGTGTAATAAACCTAATCTAAATCTAGTGATGAATGTGGCAATTGAGCAAGTTGCGACTAAACTGCTTGATGTAAACCTAGATTGTAAACTGACATGGTCAAAACATATTGATTCAACGGTTGCTAAGATGGGGAAAGGTCGGTACTTGACAAAGCCTGCTGTGCTTTCTTTACATCTCAATCCACCAAACACGTTCTACAGGCCCTAGTTTTATTACTCCTAGACTGCTGCCCAGTTATATGGTCAAGTGCTGCAAAGAACAACATTAGCAAATTACAGTTATTGCCCAGATCAGAGCAGCACGGGTGTGGGTTCTACTAAACTGATATATGGAATTGTTTTAAGATGGTCATACCAAGGATCATTTAGCTATTTGATTTGGAATTTTAGGTATAAATAAAAAATTTGCTTAAGGTGATAGAAATCTGAATGCATTTCCAGCGTTAATGTAACGATACTTTCCTGTAGATATATTGTCTCACATTACTACCACCAAAAGGGCCAACCGGTAAAGTATGTTAAAAAATAATTTTATTCAACATTCTGCCTTGTAGAGGTCGTGAGGGGAAACTATCCTGATTCAAACGCTCATTTCTGCCCGACATAGAATTCTATGCAATTCAACGTCGGGCTTCCCGAGTGGCGCAGCGGTCTAAGGCACTTCATCTTAGTGCTAGAGGAGTCACTACAGACCGTGGTTTGATTCCAGGCTGTATCACAACAGGCCGTGATTGGGAGTCTCATAGGTCGGCGCACAATTGGCCCAGCGTTGTCCGGATTAGGGTTTGGCCAGGGTAGGCCGTCATTGTAAATAAGAATTTATTCTTAACTGACTTGCCTAGTTAAATAAAGGTTAAATAAAAAATACATTCCAGGCAATAGTTAGCCCCGAGGTAGCCTGCCATGGAGCAGGTTAGATCTGAAGGATCCGTTGCCGTAGAAATGTACCTGGCTAAAAGTTTAGCCACTTCCGTGGTACCAGTTATCCCAAGTTGAACTCAGAGTTGACCAAAGTAACCTCGCTAACTCCTCAAACTACATTAGTAGTATAGGGCCTTGGTCTTTGTGAGCGATATTGACGTATTTAAACTACCAAACTGTCTGTTCAATCAGTACATGACATGCCACCAGGGGTCTCTTCATAGCCCCAAGTCCAGAACATGCCATCTTGGCAACAGCTAATGGGGATCCTAATAAAATACTAATAGACAGGTTACCTAACTCTTCCTGGTGCACGCTGTCATATAGCTCCGGCCCGTTTCTGCACAGGGTGTCCTTGCAGCTCTTGGTTTTACGTTGGCGCGTCTCGTCATCGGTAGCGTCCCCGCTGTATTTCTGTGTGATTTATGAAACACTCAATGACACAAATCTTCATTAAACTTAGAAAAAAATTAAGACTATATTTCTCAAACTAAGACTATTTTTTAAATATTTCTCCTAACCCTGACGAGAGCATTCTTCTTCTTCTTGGTGGTGGAGCTGTTCTTCTGCGCGCTGGGCTTCTCTGTGCCCTCTGTGCCCATGTTCCAGCACCGCCCCCCAAACAGCCTGATGGCCTGAGCTAGGGTGGGACCCTCGTACCTGCCCTCCTCCTATTGTAGATGGGAGATGACAAACAAACGCACCACACAGCAGTCTGAGGAGATTGCTCACTCAAGGTTTATTGGCATTAAGTGAGCCAAAATGATCTTCCTTGCATCTGTGCTCATGTTACAGAGGCTCACTGTTTCCCTTTTGAGTATTGATTCCCAGGACATTAGACATAACAAATATATTCTACATACTTGTGTATTATAGACTGAGTCAATATTCCTTATTATCCACTACAATCTAAATTAAGTCATTTTTTACCCAATAGAGGCGGACGTACTGCCTCCTGAGCCAGTGCAGCCTCTTATCGGGGAACTTCTTCAGCTTCCTCATGGCGTTGACCAGCTCCACCAGGCCCTCATACAGTATGCAGGCTGTGTGCCTGGGGGCCACAAAGTGCAGTAGCCTGTTGTCTGTAGTATGGAGCCCGTAGAGCAGACTGACCCCATTCTCCTCGGCCCTCATGGTGTTACACAGCTTGTTCTGCAGACACACAGCAAACATGTCCACCCCCTGGTGGCCCATGAACACAGCCTTGACCACAGAGAGGTCCAGCAGGCCCTCCGCCAGGCCGCTCACTACGGGTTGACCCAGGCCTGGGGGATCTGTGGGGGGGCTGCCGCTCTGGGGATTAGCCCAGGTCAGAAAGCAGTTGTCGGGCTCCAGGCGGAGGAAGCAGCGAGCGGCGAGGTGGCTCTCCTGGTCGTAGTGGATGACGGTGGATCCCTGCAGGAGGAACTGGTGGACGTCAGGCTGGAGGGAGAGCACGTACCAGGGGATGAGCTCCGTGCCGTGGCTAAAGGCCCGGTGGGTCTCATCGGTGCCCTGGAATGCCACCTCTTTAGCCTGCTCAGACAGGTCCCCCTCCACAAACCTGCTGGGAGGATGAAGAATCGGGAGGACATGAAATAGATAAGCAGAACATCAAACAATAGATAATAGTTAATAGTTGTCATCAACACTTCAATCTGTCTCTTCTCTAGGACATAGAGGAAATTGTCTCATCACCAACTTCTATTCAATGAGTGTAACACATCCCAGCCATGTTATCTACCTAAAGAACATCACTTTGAGGATAGCAAATCCATTGAACGCAACAGTCTCAAACAGTTCAACTGTTTTTAAAACGTTTAGTATAGTTGAACAAGCATAAAAAGCACCATGCAATTGTAATAGCAAATTCTACTCATACAATTAAAGCAAAGTTAGTTAGTGGGAAACCTCTAAAAACGGCAGTCATGGTTCGAATCAGACCTGCTCCTGAAAGAGCTACGGTGGCGGGAGGAAGAGCAGAGAGAAAAAGTCAGGAAGTGTCTAGCTACAAATAGTAAAACAGAAGAGTAAAAGAAGGATCAGAGGTGTCACATTCGCCCTCATCTTTCCTTCAGCCTTGTTGAGCCTTGTTGAGAGAACTTCCATAGAAAACCATAGACTGGATCCAGAGGCCCCTCCGTTCAGAAACTGGGGTCATAAATCAGAGGCTTTTTCCACCCAGAGGACAAACAGATCTCCCATCAGGGTCAGGAAACTACACTGAACAAAAATACACAGTGCATTCGGTATTCAGACCCCTTGACTTTTACAGCCTTACTCTAAAATGGATTAAACTGTTTTACCCCTCAATCTACACACAATACCCCATAATGACAAAGCAAAAACAGGTTTGGAAATGTTTGAAATTTTACGAGAGAAAAGAAAACACGGAAACATCACATTTACATACGTATTCAGACCCTTTACTCAGTACTTTGCTGAAGCACCTTTGGCAGCGATTAAAGCCTCAAGTCTTCTTGGGTATGATGCCACAAGCTTGGCACACCTGTATTTGGGGAGTTTCTCCCATTCTTCTCAGCAGATCTTCTCAAGCTCTGTCAGGGAGCATCGCTGCACAGCTATTCTCAGGTCTCTCCAGAGATGTTCGATCGGGTTCAAGTACGGGATCTGGCTGGGCCACTCAAGGACATTCAGAGACTTGTCCCGAAGCCTCTTCTGCGTTGTCTTGGTTGTATTCTTAGGGTCGTTGTCCTGTTGGAAGGTGAACCGTCACCCAAGTCCGAGGTCCTGAGCGCTCTGGAGCAGGTTTTTGTCAAGGATATCTCTGTACTTTGCTCCATTCATCTTTCCCTCAAACCTGACTAATCTCCCAGTCCCTGCCACTGAAAAAACATCCCCACAGCATGATGCTGCCACCACCATGCTTCACCGTAGGGATTGTTCCAGGTTTCCTCCAGACAAGACGCTTGGAGTTCAATCTTGGTTTCATCAGACCAGAGAATCTTCTTTCTCATGATCTGAGAGTCCTTAGGTACCTTTTGGAAAACTCCAAGCGGGCTGTCATGTGGCTTTTACTGAGGAGTGGCTTCCGTCTGGCCACTCTACCATAAAGGCCTGATTGGTGGAGTGCTGGAGAGATGTTTGTCCTTCTGGAAGTTTCTCGTATCTCCACAGATCTCTGGAGCTCTGTCAGAGTGACCATCGGGTTCTTGGTCACCTCCCTGACCAAGGCCTTCTTGCTCAGTTCCAAGAGCTGGCCACTCGGTAAAGAGTCTTGGTGGTTCCAAACGTATTACATTTATGAATGATGGAGGCCACTGTGTTCTTGGGGACCTTCAATGCTTCATAAATTTGTTGGTACCCTTCCCCAGATCTATGCCTCGACACAATCCTGTCTCGGAGCTCTACGGACAATTTCTTCGACCTCATGGCTTGGTTTTTGCTCTGACATGCACTGTCAACAGTGGGACCTTATATAGACAGGTGTGTGCCTTTCCAAATTTAACATTTAAGTCATTTAGCAGACGCTCTTATCCAGAGCGACTTACAAATTGGAAAGTTCATACATATTCATCCTGGTCCCCCCGTGGGGAATGAACCCACAACCCTGGCGTTGCAAGCGCCATGCTCTACCAACTGAGCCACACGGGACAAATCATGTCCAATCAATTGAATTTACCACAGGTGGACTCCAATCAAGTTGTAGAAACATCAAGGATGATCAATGGAAACAGGCTGCACCTGCGCTCAATTTCAAGTCATAGCAAAGGGTCTGAATACTTATGTTTACAGTTGGTCTGATGTTTCATGTTCATGTTTCATGATCTGAAACAGACATTCTCCATACGCACAAAAAGCTTATTTCGCTCAAATTGTGCACAAATTTGTTTAAATCCCTGTTAGTGAGCATTTCAACTTTGTCAAAATAATCCATCCTCCTGACAGGTGTGGCATATCAAGAATCTGATTAAACAGCAGGATCTTTACACAGGTGCACCTTGTGCTGGGGACAATAAAAGGCCACTAAAATGTGCAGTTGTCACAACAAAATGCCACAGATGCCTCAAGTTGAGGGAGAATGCAATTGGCATGCTGACTGCAGGTATATCCACCAGACCTGTTGCCAGAGAATTTAATGTTAATTTCTGTACCATAAGCTGCCTCCAACGTTGTTTTAGAGAATTTGGCAGTACTTCCAACCGGCCTCACAACAGCAGACCACGTGTATGGCGTTGTGTGGTCAAGTGGTTTGCTGATGTCAACGTTGTGAACAGAGAGCCCCATGGTGCCGGTGGGGTTACGGTGTGGGCAGGTATAAGCTACAGACAATGAACACAACTGCATTTTATCGATGGCAATTTTAATGCACAGAAACACCTTTAAGAAATCCTGAGGCCATTGTTGTGCCAGTCATCCTCCCCAATCACTTCATGTTTCAGCACGATAATGCACGGCCCTATGCCGAAAAGATCTGTACACAACTCCTGGATGCGGAAAATGTCCCAGTTTTTCAAATGGCCTGCATATTCACCAGACATGTCACCTATTGAGCACGTTTGGAATGCTCTGGATTGACGTTTAACGACAGTGTTTTCCAGTTTCCGACAATATCCAGCAACTTCGCACAGCCATTGAAGAGGAGTGGGACAACATTCCACAGGCCATAATCAACAGCTTGATCAACTCTATGCGACGGAGATGTGTCACGCTGCATGAGGCAAATGTTGGTCACACCGGTTTTCTGATCCTCACACTTACCTTTTTTTAAAAGATATGTGACCAACAGATGCATATATGTATTCCCAGTCATGTGAAATCCATAGATTAGAGCCTAATGAATTTATTTAAATTGACTCAACAAAATTCACATCATAAACTCAGTCCCCAGATAATCTGACATTAAATATGCAGTAGAGTGGTGTACTCAAGTAGAGGGAAGACTAGATGAACGCTATCACAGTATAATGGCGAGAGGAATGGATTGACTCAATATTCTCCCTGACACTTTAGGATTAGCCCTGATCTTAGGTCAGTTTTGTGTTTTCCCCCTACAAGTCAAGGTTAGGATTTGGGGATCAGATCCTTCCTGATCCTGTCACTTACTGGTTCCTGTCCATGAAATAGTTCCTGTGAGAGGTGGAGAAGCCTTTGTGGTGGCCCCCATTTTCCGTCTCCAGACTGCGGTTGCAGGAGCGGATGATCTGCAGGATGTTACTGACCGTGGCCTCCTTCTCGTGGCTGTGCAGTCCGTCTGGCCCCACCCTCTGCAGGAAGTGCTCCTGCCCGCCGTAGTCCGTCACAAACTACACAAAGAGAAACACAGGGTAAAGTGAACCTGTTACTGTTGTAATAACAGTTTTACTACACAGGTATAACAGCAATTAAATGTAAAGTGTACATAGCCAAACTGCTTGTTTATATAGTCAAACTGCTTGTTTCGGAAGCGCCATCAAAGTATTCAGACACCTTCCCTTTTTCCACATTTTGTTACGTTACAGCCTTAATCTAAAAATAATGAAAATGTATATTTTTATCAATACACACACACACCTCAATGACAAAGCGAAAACAGGTTTCGGCAGAGCCATCAAAGCTGTGTTCAGAGCTTTAGGGTGATGGCAGGTGTTGTCTGTACACCTAGCTTTAGTCACCCACTATGCTACAAGCCTGGCATGCAAGCCTGGGCCTGGCCCACTTCTTTACCTCTGGCGAGTCGTGCGGTGAGTGGCGCAGGCTGATAATGCTGGCGGCCCCATCCAGCGCGTCACTCAGCTCTTTGAGGAAGACGCCACAGAAGGGCACCACCTTGCACCCTGGGATGTTAAGTGCCACCTTCCTGTACTCGGACAAAGACTTGTGCTGCGCCATGGCATCTTTCAGGCTGCGCATGGTCTCAATGTCTGACTGGTCCATGAACTGCCACATCTTCAGCACTTTACGAGACCTGGAGCAGAGAATCATTCCATATTGATCAAACCACATCTTATCTACATTGTTTTTGTACATTGTAGAAGACACTTATCCGGAAAGACTTTCAATAGGTGTGTTCTGAATATGAACATTGACAGATACTGTAGGAAGACTAAGTGAGATGTGTAATAAAAGGTATTTGTACTATAGTGTAGTCAGTCAAAAATACCGTAGTCCAGCCAGGAACTCCATGACAGCGTTGTAGTTTCCCATGTTCCAGCAGCACTTGGCTACATGGACCAGGTAGGAGAACACCTCTCTCTTCTTCTCCATGGTACCCGCAGTCAGGATCAACCAGGTCACCCACAAGCTCACCTATTAGATGCAGCAAATCTCAGTTAGAACATGGACCCCACAAGCTCACCTCTGTAAAAGCCAGGCTGCACTTCAAGTCCTTACATAGTACACTACTTTTATAGGGTCCATAAGGCTCTAGTCTAAGGTAGTGCACAATATAGGGAATGTGCCGCCATTTTGGACATACCCCTAGAGTGAAAGACCAAGGACGAGGACTAGTGTTTCTCACTGTGCAGGTTAATGTTCAACACAGCATCTACATCAGCACGATTTATGATGAACCAAGGTGAACTCATTGAAATGGAAATAAGCCTAAATTCAACCCAGGTTTCGCTGTCACCATCTCCAACCGAATACAAAAAGATGCTGGTAGTTGGCTCCACAACAAGTCATGAAACTCCTGATTGCACCAGGTCTCGTTTGTTTCACTGGCACATAAATCCAACACAATAGTAGGCCTAAGGCAAAAGCTATATCGGCTTTATCCAAGTGCTGGCAGAAACCGTGGCCTGGACATAAGTTGGAGCAAATATTTGCCAGCTGTCATGCTGGAGGTCATTTTGCAGGGCTCTGGCAGTGCTCCTCTTTGCACAAAGGCGGAGGTAGCGGTCCTGCTGCTGGGTTGTTGCCCTCCTACGGCCTCCTCCACGTCTCCTGATGTACTGGCCTGTCTCCTGGTAGCGCCTCCATGCTCTGGACACTACGCTGACAGACACAGCAAACCTTTTTGCCACAGCTCGCATTGATGTGCCATCCTGGATGAGCTGCACTACCTGAGCCACTTGTGTGGGTTGTAGACTCCGTCTCATGCTACCACTAGAGTGAAAGCACCGCCAGCATTCAAAAGTGACCAAAACACCAGCCAGGAAGCATAGGAACTGAGAAGTGGTCTGTGGTCACCACCTGCAGAACCACTCCTTTATTGGGGGTGTCTTGCTAATTGCCTATAATTTCCACCTTTTGTCTATTCCATTTGCACAACAGCATGTGAAATTTATTGTCAATCAGTGTTGCTTCCTAAGTGGACAGTTTGATTTCACAGAAGTGTGATTGACTTGGAGTTACATTGTGTTGTTTAAGTGTTCCCTTTATTTTTTTGAGCAGTGTATATATATATATATATATATATGTCTGGATTTCTAAGACTAGTATCATATTCACAACTAAAGTTCCCAAATAACTCTAAATCTAGTAAATAGGACCTTTTTCAAATGATCACTTTTAAGCACAATATAGCCACTTCATACGCGCACTCGCTCCGGAATGGTGAAAATATCCTTTCTATTTCATTCAGCTAAGTTCAATTACATTAATCATACAATAAAATAAAAGCATATATTGTCAGCTAAATGAATAAGCCTACAGCATGGAGTATAGCCAGATAACATAGGCCTACAACTCATTCTGTTCATCTGAAATACATTTTCCTTATGTCATGTTTCTTTAGACCCGACTCAAATAAATAATGGATTTATTGTGATGGTGTATATTGATTTAATATACCTTTAAAATGTAGATGTTCCAAAGGGCCACATCAGCAGCTTGTATGCATGGAGGCGTGGAGATGCTAAACGTGTTAATGTTAATTAATGGTCAAATACCATGAGACATGCAGATTTTTGCAAAATGTCATAACCGCCACAGCCCTAATGAAAGTCAAATGATAAAGACCGGGTGTAATACTGCATGCGATTGAACAGCCAAAGTGCTGGAATTATTGTTGATCTGGAGAATTGACAGAAGATTTGTCTCTATTGTTACTGCGATCAAGATAATTAGCCTATGTCCTGGACACAATTATGTCAAGATTCCTGAGGTAAGATTATGGTCAGTGTACGTTTAGATCATTTGTTTTCTTGATTAAAATGGGGCAAATCGGGAACGTGAAAATGGCTTGTTTATTTGTTTTTGAATAGAAATGGGAAAAAAATGAAAATGGCTTATTTGTATTTGCAAACCAAAAAAAAAAACATTTTCACATGAGGATGGGGTTAAATGTGGAATGCCTGTCATTTGTTAACCCTTTGACGCATACGATCACATATTTGTGATCATTGTTGAGAGGTCCCTGCAGCGTACCATCGCAAATATGTGATTGGAACAGTATCAACAGAACATATGATGCAACAAACGCATCTAAACAGCATTGTTGTCTGAAAAGCATCTAAACAATGTTTTTGTACTGATGGGAAATAAGTCTTCACAACTTTATTCCATCTTTTATTGTAAAACATAAATGTAAACTTCATCATCCAAACATCACACGGAACACATCCAAACTCATTCCATAAACCAGTCTAAATAACAAAAAATACAAGTTAGCGACCTAACATCTAGACTAGTTTACAATGTACCACATCTCTGGTGAGCACAAGGGATGAATGTAATAATGTTTAGAAAAGAGATGTGCGTCAGTTAAGCTAACAGCACCTAAATTCTTTATGATGGCAGCCATGTTTGTTTATGTTTGACAAGCAAAAACTCCCTAATCCCAGAATGCCATTCACTATAAGACGCAAATATACAAAGTCAAAGATGGCTGTGCCCATTGCCTAAAACATATTTATTTAGTTAAGCCACTTTTCATCATATTAAAATCTTCAATATACTTGTTACAGTGTATACAAGAAGCGGAGCACATGACTTGACAAGTTGTTAACCGTTTTTGACAAATCACAAGGAAAATATGTTATCACCTCACAGATCATCACACCAAATACAAGCCTACTGCCAAGCCTAACCGCAACATGAAAGCTAAACAGGGATGAAACCATTTTAGGGGGGTTTTCAATTCCATGTGGGGTAAAAATGGGGGAAGGCATCGTGGGGGGATACGATGCAGGAAATATTACTATGATGGGGGATTTATGAATAAATGGGGGGGAAAACAGAAGTTTATACGCAAAATAAAAATAAACCCCCTGGAAATGGGGGTATGAGCTGGCAACCCTGAGGTACCATAGTTACAATCTGATGCTGCGTTCAAAACAACAGGGAACTCGGAAATCTCCGACTTCAGTGCGTTCAAGACAACTGGGAACTCGGGAAAAACGATCTCTGAATGGGAAAAGTCTCGGGCCTCTTTCTAGAATTCAGACTTTCCGACCGGAAGATCACTGATGTCATGATTTGACGTCGTATTTTTCAGAGTTCCCAGTTGTCTTGAAAGCACCATAAGTTAGTCGAGTGAACTATCCCATCACCTCGTTTTTTATAACATCTTTGGTCAAACTGACGCTTACGAGACAACCAAAATGCATTGTATGATGTCAACAAACATGGCGCCACACATAGCTGGCAAATAGCTTAGCATTAGCTCATCACAATCAGCACAACTTTCCAAAAAGGTATTTTACACACATCTGTGTCCTTCCATTAAAATCTATGCAAGAATAGGAATGCATGATTAGTCACTAGTACTTGAAAACATGTGAATAAAATAGTAAATACATTTTTCTCCATACATACAGTATGCTACAGTAGAAACAACACGATATACAGAAAATAAGACAATTACTTTGATAGGAACGCACACTTGTCCAAAGTTATTATTTGTAAGGAAAACAACAATGAAGGCAATACAGGCACCAGCCAGAAAATGTGTCAGGGGGAAAACGTTTCTACAAGGCTTGTTCTGAAGAGAGAAGCGCAATGTCTTCATACTTGATCTGTGGAAACACTGGGGAAGAGCTTGGGCTCTTGTTGAACAGAGAAGTTTGTCCAGCTCAGTAAAGCATCAAACATAAATTGTCCGCAACAGTGAAATGGGCTACTTCTTATGCGAATTAATGAGGTGGAACACACATCAAATCAAACTGTTAGAAAATCAAACTTGTTGAAAATAATTAGAAATTGACAAGTTGAAAAATAGCCTATAGATAATTAGAAGGCAGTGTGCCTTGGTTTGAGGGCAGTGTGGGTTAACTGTCCTGTTGCGTAACAATCACATTTCGGAACATTGAGTGCATTCTGACATATGCATAAAACAAACCAATTTTTTTTTTTTACCTCACGTTGGGGTGATCGTTAGAGATATTTGGAACTCACATAAAGGGTTTTAAGTGCACAGCCAAAACTTCCTGTCCTTTCAAAGTAGGAGTTCACCCTTCTAACTCTATTCTATTATTTAAATCACTGCCCATACCGTGCCACAGTGCCAAGATAAAATAAGATTTCTGAATTTCTACATAAGATTTAATGTGTATTGACTTAATAAACTGCTGTTACTGTTAATGGTTAGCTGACTGATATATCCTAGCTACCTAACTAACCATTGGTAATCTTAATCAATGATGCCAATTCGGCCAAAACAACAGTATCTATTGCTAGACTAGAGATATTCCCCTTGCTATAGTTAGTCAATGGTTGCATATCTAACTAGTTGGAGTGAAGCAAGGGTGTGAATAGTAGACATGCAAATATGTTTCTTTCACTGTTTACAGCATGTCTTCAGCTACCCAGAACTGTCTGATCAGCATGATAGGGTGCCGTGGGTGTGTTCATCTTACACCTGTGCAAATCCATGTGTGTATAGCAATGGAATGAGTCATCCAACCTCGGGCTGTTGTGGTCATGAAATTTTGTCAGCTGGTGATTGTCAAGCAAATAACTGCCGGTCACACGGTAATTGACCGTTAATTAACAAACACATTTAGCATCTCCTGGCTTCCAGACATGATACCACTGATGCAGACCTTTGGAACACCTACATTTTAAAAAGTATATTAAATCCATGTAATATACCCTACACCATCACAATAAATCCATTATTGATTTTAGACAGTTCTAAAGAAACATGATATGAAGAAAAAATGTAGTCTATTTCAGAAGAACAGAATAGCATACTCTGCGTTGTCCTAATGTCAGGCCCTGATCTGGCTATGCCATATGGCTGTGGGCTACACTAGTTCATTTAGCAAACAAAATTGTCTTAGAATTCCGTGGCATTATTTTACAGTATGAAGAATACAATTGAAAATAGCTGAATAAAATATAACTAATATTTTCTCCAAACGATTGAGGCAGTGCACACATGGGGCTATTCTATGTTGAGCAGTTAACAAAGAAACAGGTACACCTATGCTTAATTTAGCGTTATGTAACTTTAGATGTGATACAAATGTTGGACTATTTGTTTTGATTTTTAATACATTTTAAGGCTGCATGATGCGAATAATGATGATTTGAAAAAAGGAGCATGAAAGCCATTGGCTCTGCTTAGTTTTTTGCACAGGTAAGTACTACTGGAAAATCTATCATCCTGAGCAAGCACTTCTCCCACATGGTGACCTCGGATGTCACCTACTAAGGAAATGGCGTCTATAACAGCATTTGTAACAGTTAAATGCAACAAAACATTTATAAAAAGCAATCTATTATTGTGGTTTTTGAACTATCATTTGTTTACAAGCATGACAGCTGTACTTTTAGTTTATGGTTGACACGAGTCCAAATCACATGAACACATCCAACTGGTATTTATGGCTTCACAACTGGTAAATTCCCACCTCCTACAAAGTTAAACGCAGCATCAGATCTGGATCAATGGCATTTTATTTTCCGGCTGTACCGAAACGTTAACCTAAAACTGAAATACGTACCAAACTGTGGGTTTGGAGAACCGGGGGTGCATTTTGATTTCCCCCAGAGAGAATTTCAGAGACACTAAAGTTACAGCCCCATGACAGACATCACCCACCCATCCTCCTCCTCCCTCGTTTCCAGGAACGACCGTCACTGAGAGACGGTACCAAAGTGATAAGAGAAGCGAAAACATTCCTCTTCTCCCTCTCCAAGTGTTTGCAGTACATGAGACAACTTATTTGAATCCAAACGGACATTTACAGCTATGTTTCTCAGCGTTTTAAACAGTGTTGGCGGTGGACATGAAAGCACTGGTAGGCCAAGTAGATTAGAGGCAGGCACATACTGTGCAGAGCAGCTGATATTCTAGATATCCATGGGAGGACGGGAGTTGTGCTAAGTCCATATTAAATGGTGGGAGAGCAGTCGGTGGTGATCTAAAACAGTCTCTAGCTGTTATGTGGTGTCCCTTTGATAACACAGGGGTTGCATCAGAATGACAACCCAAATCGACTGGACTGAAAACCGAGCGGCACTCTGATTTATAGCGCATCATACTGGCGTCAAACAGGCTACACAATAACAATGGAATTATAATTCCAGGAACAAATATTGTATTCCTTTTGGTGCGAGTGTCAATAACATTTGATCAGTGAACAAAAACATACACAATGTACTTACAAACTTGTTTCATTTGTTGTGTGTGCTACTGCATTATTAGGGTTCAGTTGTCCCATGATGGAACTATTACATATTCAAGGTTGACAGAGAGTTACTACAAACTCACCATAGGAACATATTGTGTTTGTCAGAAATAAACGCTCCAGACAGCTACTACAGGCTTAAACGGTCCAATAACTTCCCCCAGTTTATCTGCTCCAGTTTGGGGAACTGGGACACAGCAGGTAACCCTGCACACAGTGAGTCCATGTCATCATGCTGTGGAGGCGGTCAGACTTGTTCTCTATTCGGAAGAGTCACTCATTTGATTCTAGTTCTGCCACATGCCCAACAATGGTCAGGATGCACATTTGGGGAAGTAAAATTATAAAAAAATATGTTCCCCCTCTGCTTTGTTCACTTAATGAAAACCAGCGGATGTTAAGGCACGCAACATAAAGATGACATTATTTCCACTCCTCTGCTCGGTACTCTGTGCTTGGGACTGACCTCATTCCGATGTGGCCGATACGTTTTTCTTAATTGTTTATTCTCAAAGTCAATCAGTGTACAGGGTAGCTCAAAGGGCTCCGTTTATGAGTGTAATCCCCGCAAGTATGAGTAAAACTGTCAGAATAAGATACACTATACCACGAGGTGGTCAATTCTACCTCACATTACTGTCAAGTGAAAACTTTGATAATCTAGTACAAGAGTGATCACCAATCCTGGTCCCACAGAGCAACAATATGCGCAGGCTTTTGTTCTAGCCCATCACTAACACACACGACCCAACTTCATTAACCATCAAGACCTTCATTATTTGAATCCCATCTATTAGATATTTAAGACAAGGATTGTTATTGACCACTCAAAGCATAGTAACATTAGCATATTCTCTAAAATAGTTCACCTCATTGAATCGTGTGACCAGGTCCTCCACAGAGTTTCTCTGGGTCTGCGTGGGCAAGGCCGGGTCCGACAGCGAGGCCTCGAGGCTGGGGTGCAGGTGCTTGCTACAGTCGGGGCTGCCCAGGTCCCTAGTGAGGAAGCAGAGGTAGTCCAGGGGTAAGATGCGTCGGTAAAGCTGTCGCTCCTGCTCCGTCAGGATCCGAGCAATCTCCTCGGGGAACTGGATCAGGTGGCACAGCTCGGCCAGCTCCTTGCTGATGTCCATCACGTTGGACGGAAGGGCGCTCGACACCGACGTGCTGCACAGCTGACGCTCTGAGAGACAGACAGATGAACACAGTCAACTAAAATTGTTAACTCCAATGTCAATGCCAAGGTAATATTAAACATGGTGGGAAAGCTGAACACCACTGTCTTTCATAACAAACATGTCTTAAACTCCGTAGTTCAGACATCAAACTTCAGTGCCCTCAGCATCCCACATTTATAGTACCTACTGAAAGTCTACCCTTGCACAGTTCACATTCTGCTGCCTTAAATTTCAATCTAAAAAGGGATTCAATTGTGATTCATTCTCCATTGATCTACACATCTGTTTGCAAAAGTAGTAGTTCCTGTGATTTAAGAATAACTTTCCCTGTCTCTGTAAGGTCCCTTTGGACCAATGAATGTCAAACAATGATTGAAGCTCAGACAAGAACATATCCCAGGACTTAGAAATATCTGATATGGGCAGAAAGATTAACAAGAATTTAAGCTAACTGCACTGTCCAATTTACAGTAACTATTACAGTGAAATGCTTACTTAGAATCCCTTAACCAACGTAGTTAAGAAAAATAAGGGTTAAGAAAAATATTTACTAAATAAACTAAAGTAAAAACAAAAATCAAATAAAAAAATAACGAGGCTATATACAGGTTAGTCAAGGTAAGAGAGGTAATATGTGCATGTACAGCACATTAGGAAAGTGTTCAGACCACTTGACATTGAGCATCGCTGCACAGCTATTTCAAGGCATCTTCAGAGATGTTCGATTGGGTTTAAGTCCGGGCTCTGGCTGGGGCACTCAAGGACATTCAGAGACTTGTCCCGAAGCCAAGACAATGCAGGAGTGGCTGTGTTCTTGGGGTCGTTGTCCTGTTGGAAGGTACACCTTTGACCCAGTATGAGGTCTTGAGCACTCTGGAGCAGGTTTTCGTCAAGGATCTCTCTGTACTTTGCTCTATTCATCTTTCCATCAATCCTGACTAGTCTCCCAGTCCCGGTCTCTGAAAAATATCCCCACAGCATGATGCTGCCACCACCATGCTTCACCGTAGGGATGGAGGCAGGTTTCCTCCAGACATGACGCTTTGTATTTCAGGCCAAAGAGTTCAATCTTGGTTTCATAAGACCAAAGAATCTTGTTTCTCATGGTCTGAGAGTCCTTAGGTGCCTTTTGGCAAACTCCAAGCGGGCTGTCATGTGCCTTTTACTGAAGAGTGGCTTCCATCTGGCCACTGCACCATAAAGGCCTGATTGGTGGAGTGCTCCAGAGATGGGAGAATTTGTCCGGAAGGACAACCATCTCCGACAGAGGAACTATGGAGCTCTGTCAGAGTGACCATCAGGTTCTTGATCACTTCCCTGACCAAGGCCCTTCTCCCGATTGCTCAGTTTGGCCGGGCGGCCAGCTCTAGGAAGTGGTTCCAAATTTCTTCCATTTAAGAATAATGGAGGCCACAGTGTTCTTGGGGATGGTCAATGCTGCAGACATTTTTTGGTACCCTTCCCCAGATCTGTGCCTCAACACAATCCTGTCTCGGAGCTCTACTGACAATTCCTTTGACCTCATGGCTTGGTTTTTGCTATGACATACACTGTCAACTGTGGGACCTTATATAGAATAGACCAGGGTGACGTCCCAAATGGCACCCTATTCCTATTTAGTAGTTCACTACTTTTGGCCAGGCCCAATATGACTCATGCCAAATGTAGTGCCCTATATAGGGAATAGGGTGCCATTTGGGACACAGCCCCAGGCTGCCTAGCTGGCCCAGGCTATAGCTTACATCCTGCCGAGAAGCCAATGTCCTCTGTGAGCGCACTCCCACTCTTGCTCTCCGTCCGTTTGTGTCTTTCTGTGAGCCTGTTGATGAACACTAGTACACAGGGGCCCAGGGCTCCAGACTGCGACCCTTTGACTTAGCTGTGTGTAAACATTTTAATTGATCACATCGATGCGAGCTGCACATTCCACATGCTCACCTCACTCCAAACATCCTTTTTGAAAAACATATTTCACAACGCTTTATATTGAGCTCTATAGCAACTATTCTACAACCAAGATATGTGATATAGGTTTGAGATACGGAGCGTGCAAAATGTGCATCGGCCATTGTGAGTGAAGGCCTCATTGGGTAGTAGCCTAGGCTAGTTTATTAGGACATAAAATCTACTGTTAGATTAAACATGGCTACCTTCAGTGGATATTAAGTTAGAATTAGCGATCTAGCTAATATGTTTTAAGTTTCCACTTCCTAAGATGGTGAATTAGCCCCAAATAAATTAGCCTATGATATTAGTGCACATAAAGATGTAGGCAAATTCATATCTATTGAACAAAGGAAGAATCTGAATTCTGGTGCCCTATTTTAACAATAAAATAACAATAACTGCCTATTTGTCAACGTAAAATAAATGTCATTCAATGGATTATATTACACATTAAAATATCTTGAACCATGCATTCCTGCATGAACAGGTTAGATTAAACAATGCATTTATCGAAAGCCATATAAGAAGTCTATTGACCCTCAATAAAAGCACTGAATTACTTTATAAAGATGACTCTTCCTTCTATTGTGTGCCGCTATTTTTTTGGGGGGTGCTACCAAATCATGTGTTGGTGCCACCAACTAAGAAGCTTTCAATTACTGTAGCATGAACCATGGTATGATGAATCACCTGGCTATTTACAGTATATTGACCCGAGCAGAGCACAGAACCTTGAACATGAAGTCTGACGTTACTCACTGCTGCTGTGATGACAATCTGGGCCAGATTAAGAAATTATAGCGACCCTGTTGAGAGTTAGATTATTAGGATACAGGTGCAATTTCGAAATGTTGTTGTGCATCAGCAGTTTCTCTTGTTATGTCAGTCACTGACAGTCACTCTATTAACCATGTCAGCAAAAAACTATTTAGGCTAATTTACCAGTCTAGCCAGCTATCTAAACTTGTAGTAACCATGGCCAAACACCGACCAAGCACGCAGGGCATGTGCCCAGATGCCCTAACCTTCAGGGGGCCCCCCTTGATTTTCTTAGTCACTCTCAGTCAGATATCATTAACATGGCATAAGTCATGGCAAAATGTGTAGAATTGCAGGTAATTTCAGTACCTTCAGAAAGTATTCACACCCCTTGAATTTTTTCCACATTTTGTTATGTTACAGCCTGAGTTTAAAATGGATTAGATATTTCGTTTTTCTTCCATTGGCCTACACACAATACCCCATAATGTCAAAGTGGACTTTTTCTAAATGTTTACAAATTAATTAAAAAAAGGAAAAGCTGAAATGTCTTGAACCAATAAGCATTCAAGCCCTTTCTGATGGCAAGCCTAAAGGAGTAAACATTCAGGAGTAAAAACGTGCTTAACAAGTCAAATAATACGTTTCATGGATTCACTCTGTGTACAATAGTGTTTAATGACTAATCTCATTTCTGTACCCCACACATCCAATTAAGGTTCCTTCAGTCAAGCAGTGAATTTCAAACAGATTCAACCACAAAGACAAGGGAGGTTTTCCAATGCCTTGCAAAGTAAGGTCACCTATTAGAAGATTGGTAAAAAAAAAAAAAAAGCAGATACTGAATATCCCTTTGAGCATGGTGAAGAAATCAATTACACTTTGGATGGTGTATCAATACACCCAGTCACAACAAAGACACAGGCATCCTTCCTAACTCAGTTGCTGGAGAGGAAGTAAACCACTCAGGGATTTCACCATGAAGCCAATGGTGACTTTAAACAGTTACAGAGTTTAATGGCTGTGATAGGAGAAAACTGAGGATGTATCTCCACAATACTAACCTAAATGACAAAGTGAATATGAAGTCTATTACAAACAGAATGCATGTTTTGTACAAGGATATAAAGTTAAACAGCCAAAAATGAGGCAAAGAAATGAACTATGTCCTGAATGCAAAACGTTATGTTTGGTGCAAATCCAACACATCACTGAGTATCCCTTCATATTTTCAAGTATGGTGGTGGCTGGATCATGTTATGGGTATGCTTGTCATCAGCAAGGACTATGGAGTTCTTTTTGGGATAAAAAGAAACGGAATAGAGCTAAGCACAGACAAAATACTAGAGGAAAACCTGGATCATTCTGCTTTCCAAAAAACACTGGGAGACAAATTCCCCTTTCAGCAGGACAATGACCTAAAACACAAGGCCAAATATACAATGGAGTTGCTTACCAAGAATGTTCCTGAGTGGCCTAGTTACATTTTTGACTGATTTTGCGCTAACATACAATTTCCATACATCATCACAATTTCCATACATCATCACACAACAGGTTGAAGTCAAGAGGGGGTTCTTTTCCGTCAATGCGTTCCGAAATATGAACAGAGCAATAAACGGCACCCACATCTATAAAAGCACCATCGCAAAACGAGTTAAACTACACGAACAGAAAAGGCTTCCACTCTTAATGTGCAGGTGATCGGTTATGTGACGCGCAAAAGACGCTGCTGAATGTGGTGGCAAGGTGGTACGCACAACTCGTTCATTCAGCAGAACAGTAATGTTGGCCTACATGCCTACAGGAGGGAGCTGTTGAGGAGGGATGGCTTTTTTGGCGAGTGTTGCCTACTCATTTGAAGTATATTTGCCATTTCTAAACAAACTATTCGTCTTAATGGTCTTTTTTTTGCAGCTATGTTTATAGTTTTACTGGTCAAGCCACAACTGAGAAGCCAAACCCTTCGGTTGTACTCAATCTCTGACACCAGCTCCTCTTTTTCAGTCTCCGAAAAGAAAACTAAATCGTAGTGTTTTTTTTGGTTGCGACACTGTATTTCATGGTACAGGGCTGTATATTCCCCACAGGCTTTAAAGGGATGATTGACCATATATGGTTAATTAGGGGCGTTTCAAAATGCAAATAGCCAAGGTCGCGCATGAGCACTGAGAATAATTGGTGTTTATCAATGGTTATCTTCTACCAGTGTGCTTATAGGATTGTTACATAAAATCACATGTTTTCTATGCATACGAACATTCTAAATTCAGTTCGTAAGTAGTATTTTAGAATAGTTTCTACGCAATATTGATACATTAAGCCCCAGGTGTGCAATGCGCTTAAGAGACTTACTCAGAAAGACTCACAGCTATAACCGCTGCCAAAGATAATTCTAACATGTATTGACTCAGGGGTGTGAATACTTAGGTAAGTTAGATATTTCTGTATTTCATTTTCAATAAATTTGCAAACATTTTAAAAAAAACATGTTTTCACTTTGTCATTATGGTGTATTGTGTATATGAGTGCGAAAAATCTATTTAATCAATTTTGAATTCAGGCAGTAACATAAAATGTGGAATAAGGAGTATGAATACTTTCTGAAGGCACTGTAGCTTTAAAACTGCAAAAATTACTTCGTCCCATTGAAAAATACGTAGAATTGCAGAAAACTTTGTTTAAAACAGTCCTGATAAACTAGCTACGGACAGACCGACAGGAGTAGCAACAGTCAGTGACAGCACTGGAGACAGAAATCAGCCTGTGGAGACTAGTCACACAGGCAAGTGACAAACCACAGGAGTTGGCTATAGGTGCAGGGGCAGGCAGATAGGTAACTTAAGTGAAGAGAGCCTCCACACACTGACCGTACAGTATAGTCCACCCACTCACAGTAAAGTTAATTCCATAAGATTAAAGCATTAAAGCAATCCCGTCTGTCTTCACAATTTAGTTCCATCCTGTGGGAGTGCTTCATGGCTGAGCCGCGGCCGGCGGGAGCAGCCCTATCGTTACTGTTAGCTCAGTGGTTGTTCACACAGCACCGGCGATGTGCACTTGTCCACATTTAAGCAGCCCAGGGGCGGCAGCTCCTCTCCAGCTCTCGTTTCTCTGCTGCTCCCCGAGGTGACGCTCTCTCAACCATGCGCAGCAACACCTGCAGCCAGCCCACAACCCCCCGACTCACACACAGAAACACATAGCCCCTACACTCCTCCCTCTCCTCTCACCCATGCTCCTCTCTGTGTGAGCAGCTTGCATATGAAGGCTGTGTCCGTCTAAAGAGGGAGTCAAGTATCTAAACACGTAGGCTAAAAGCTCAGTATGACTCATTTCAAAGGGGAGGGAAATCACTGAGAAAAGAAGTGTTCCGTTGATTTATTGGTGGTTGTAAAATGGTTTTCAGATATACAGTGGGGTACGAAATTGACACCCTTGATAAAGCAATAATGACCTTATAAAATACAATATTCAAATAGCGAGCTATATTTTATGCTCCAATAAAATTTGAAATTATATTATACTAATACAATTGCCCAGAAAAATAGATTTTGTTTAACAAGTTGATTTATTTTTCTCAAAAAGGGAGGTGGTCACAATTGACACCCCTAAGGATTTGTATAAATAAATGTAGTCAAATGCAGTATTCAACTATATCAAGCTTGTGACTCTCCACACTTGTTGGATGCATTTGCAGTTAATTTTAGTTGTTACAAATTATTTATTGCCCAAAAGAAATGATTTAGTGTGTTATTTTGGAGTAACTTTTATTCGCTTACATCCTCAACATGATTTAACCTTTATTTAAATAGGCAAGTCAGTTAAGAACCAATTCTTATTTACAATTACGGCCTACCCCGGCCAAACCCTAACGATGCTGGGCCAATTGTGTGCCGCCCTATGGGACTCCCAATCACAGCCGGTTGTGATGCAGCCTGGAATCGAACCAGGGTCTGTAGTGACGCCTCTAGCACTGAGATGCCGTACCTTAGAGCACTGCGCCACACTGCGTCCTTTATAACCCACCCCCTCTTACCTTTGAGCATGGCGTGGCCAGTGGAGCACACGGTGACTCTGGGCAGAGCAGTGCGGGCCCCGATGGCGGCGGTGGCCTCCAGCAGGGCCCCGGTCAGACAGGCATACACCGAGGTCTTCTGGGAGCTGGCCCGGTACCCGTACCTAGGCTGAGCCGGGCAGAGGTAGGGAGGCCATTCCACCCTAAGACACACACATCTGGCAAAGGCTAGGAGCTTCCTGCATGGGTGGACCAGGTTGTCAACTTTCAGCACATGGTGGATCTGTGGACAGAAGAGAAGAAATGTATTTATCGAGACTTTGGTATAAACAAGGTGTTAAAGTGACACACTAACTTTAACACATCTAATCCTGGCAATCTTAAAATTGACCTAGAGTTATGTAAAACGTGAAGAAAACAAATCTGGATGTTTTTATAATGTTGTCCAAAAGGATCAGAGGAAACCGTCTAAAGCAACAGCTTGACCTTAGTGGCCGGCCACCTCTTCCCAATTCATTTCAGTCTCTTCCAAGAGCACTTCATCTCACTCTGAAAACAGTTCTGTGAAACCAGCTGCCATTAGTAACCCTGGAGCACTATTCTGCCAGGCGGTTTCAGGAAAACCATTTACTAGCCCTTCCTCTGAGCAAAAGGACCCTGCTACTTCGTCCCTGCTCTTCACAAGATCTACAGCACACTCAGGTGGTGACAATATGAAAGAGGATGGACTGGATCCAACGGTTTGAATGGAGGGCCTGAGCAGGAGCTGCACTATTGCCAGACTGTAGTTTAGGTTGTCAACTCTGGAGACAGCATGATATAAGGGAATGGAACATTGTGCTCCGTTAGGTCAATTCACAGACCTTTGAAGTCAGAGCAGCACTGAATACTTTCAAATCTCCTTAGGAGAGACAGCAAGACCGTTTGATTTTGTGAACTGCATGTTGGTTTTGAATGTATTAAGAAATGGCTGAATAAATATTCATAACAGAAATCCTGAAATAATCAGGTAGATCATGTTTCAATATCATTACTTCAATAACATCATCCTTGCCTCTTTAAAGCCACATCAACCAGGATAAGACCCTCTATAACAGGGTTCCCCAATAGGAGGCCCGGTGATTTTATTTGGCCCCCAAATTTGTATGAACAAAATTTCTGTAAACAAAATTGTTGGACATAAGTCTAAAAATCACTAAGAAATCAGCTGAAAGTGATTTGAATTTAGAAAATGTTCCAAAGTATTCCCATGCATAAATGGAGGCATATGTGATCGTATCCTAATGTAATTAAGGTTGGAAATTCTGTTTTTGTCAAATACTACTGGCCCGCAGCTGAATGTAATTGGGGAACCCTACTCTTTAATACTTAGCAAGTCAATTAGCTGGTTCTCATTTCTGCCTCTCTATTTGATTGCCACAGAAACCTACATCACACAGCTTTTACATAAATATACAGTTGTCTGATCTGTTCAAGAATACAAGGACAATTCTGATGGTCAGGGGCTACAGTGTGACACTGTATATGTAATAAATCATGTCTGGTTAGTCTTGTCCTTTTTAACCAGACCTAGGTTCAAATACGATTTAAAATCATAAAAGATATATTAGCTGTACTTGATTGGTCTTGCCTCTTGCAATGTAACCAATAGAATAGTCCCAAAAGTGCACACCTGGCACTCCAAGCAGGCTAAATCCAACACTCAAGTATTTCAAGTAGCATTTGAACCCATGTCTGACTAACAGAAAGCCCCAATGTTGAAGAAAAAGGGCAAAAACTTCCTGTTTTATGATAAAAGCAGGCCAGAAGCCATGACCCGGCATCCACCAGCCTGAAATCTACCAGGCTACACACAATTAGGCTAAAGCAGCCAGTCACCACATTGGCTAGTTGCAAAGCTGCTGTGACTTTGTGGCCTGCATTGCAGAAGCAGATACATGCAAGAAAACCAACCAACCAACTGAAACTATAGGCAGTGGGTTGTCCACTTGATGTTGTTCTGCCTCGTGTCAAACAACTCTTTCTTTTACAGCACATGTAGTAATATCAACCAGTTTCGATAGAGCCGTGCAGGACACAGACAGCGCACGCCCAATAACTGCCACTTATTTTTCTGAACAACGTCCACACACACACACACACACGAGCACAAAATGTTCATGCCAAAAAAAAAAGCAATAAGAAAGTTTCTACTGCATAAAATAGCCAGTCATGATCCAGTTAGGCAGATACATCCCAGCTAACTCCACAGGAGTTGGAACAGACACTATTGGACGCGCTAGTGCCAGATCTCATACCAGCTAACTCTTTAAAGGGTTAAAAGAGACAGCGTCTCGTATGCTCCAGTACCAAATGACAGGTTCCCCATGTCACCCCTTGCAGACCAGACCACCCTCAAGAATGACCCTCTCGGTTACAGTATAGAGACAACCTGGTCTATATTACAGCGTCAGTCTGCTCTATACTACAGCTAGTCAGGTACAGTATCTCAGCATAAAGATAAATAAGCCGTCCATCCAGACAGCGTAAACCAACCGATCCAGAGACCTAAGCACAGACGAGTATGTCATTCTCCTACTATAGAGGTTAGAACATGAGGACAATCTGAGAGAACGGCAGGCAGTCATCCACTCTAGTCAAAGTCAATAACTGACAAGCCTATTTTATATTGTCTTTCCGGGCGACAGAGAGCCTCTCCCAAACTCCTGTCCACCGCTCTTCCTGTGTCTTCACAAGGTAATGTTTGTAGTTCCTTCACTGGATGTCTAGACTTTTTCCAGCACTAACTAAATATTTTATGGCAAGGCCTCGTCCTCTTATCTTGGAAAGCAGAGCTGGCTTGGGCCTACTGAACACAGCAATCCATGCTGTTTAGAGAGGCTGATAGCCACCATACTTACTTCACCAATACCATAATACTGATTGACTACACATAGCACAGACATGTAGTACTGACACTCCAGTGGTTGGGAAAGGGTACGGTGGCTGGACATGCAGCGACACAGACCCCGCTACTGTCAGAGATCACACACACTGACTCAAGGTATTTGGGGAATGGGTAGACAATAATAATGATGCTGATAATGCTGTCTCCACACACTATGATAAATTACTGTACTGTAAACCTATGCTTGAAAACAAAATAAAAAGATAGCTAAGTAAAATACAAAAAGAGGCTGAATACCTTTCCAGATAAAGGAGTGATGTTCTTTTTAAAACAGAACTAGGTAACTAGGCTATGTAAAAGGCTCAGGGAAAGATCCAGAAGAAGGTACCGTTTCCTCTCCTGGAAACTATGAACATAAAAAAAACTTGCACTGCTCTTATCCTCTAGGAAAGATCACTATCCCCCGTTGAATTTCACAAGTAGCTGTTTACGAATCCAGGGGCAGACCCTCCCCTACCCAGTGATGGAAAAAGTACCCAATTGTAATACTTAAGATACCTTAATAGAAAATGACTCACGTAAAAGTGGAAGTCACCCAGTAAAATACTACTTCAGTAAAAGTCTAAATGTATTTGGTTTTAAATATACTTAAGTATCAAAAGTAAATGTAATTGCTAAAATATAGTTAAGTATGAAAACTATGAATAATAAAAAAATAAAAATCCTTATCTTAGACAAACCAGACGGCACAATGTTCTTATATTTTTTTTGCATTTTTTTAACGGATAGCCAGGGGCACACTCCAACACTTACAAACAGACATAAATTTACAAACAAAGCATTTGTGTTTAGTGAATACCCCAGATCAGAGGCAGTAGGGATGACCAGGGATGTTCTCTTGATAAGTGTGTGAATTTAACAATTTTCTGTCCTGCTAAGCATTCAAAATGTAACAAGTACCTCTGGGCGTCAGGGAAAATGTAGGGAGTAAAAAAAAGGTACATTATTTTCTTTAGGAATGTAGTGGAGTAAAAGTAGTCAAAAATATAAATAGTAAAGGTACCACAAAAAACTACTTTAGTTCTTAAATAATTTTTACTTAAGTACTTCACACCACTGCCTCTACCAACACAACTGTACAAGTTCAGGCTTAATTGGCGTGTGTGTGCATGTTGTGAGAGTGCGTGAGCTTGAGTGTGAGCGAGGCGACTTACAGGCCCAATGCAGCAGTTTCTCAATATCAAATCATTTCTGTCTAACAATTAAGTGATTGTTTTCAATTAAAATGTAACAGAATCAAAAATAGCTTCTAAGCAGAGAGCAATTTCTCCTGCAAAAATTTGCTAGGACTGTCGGAGTGAAAACTAGCCGTTATTGGCAGAGAGGTTTGGAACTCTTTCTTATTGGTCTAATAACTAATTAAACAGGCTGGCCAAAACTCCATCCCACCTAAACAGGCAGACATTTCAGGTGGTCTTTTCAGACAGCTGGTACACTAAAAAGGCATTATCATCACAGAAACAATTATTACAACTACAATACATGTGTGGACTGCACTGGGCAAGACACGTTTTTGACTGCACTGGGCCTTTAAAACAACAAGCTATTGTTCTAAACCCCAAACAAATTGCACAAGAAACCCTAACTATGTTCTGGTGTAGAGTCACATTGAGTAACAGAGCGTGTTAAACCCCACAGCCTAGAGAGAACTGTAAGAGTTGAGAGAAAGCAGTTGGTTCCCTCCAGACTCAACCTGGAACCCATTATTACCAGGCTCCCAGCACTACAGAACTACACCATCTCGTCAACCCGTTCTCATGTCTTATCTAGCTGGCCCTCTGCTACATTTCACATACTTACAGTATTCCATATACCCAGTAGGCTACTTGGGATTTCTTAAAAGTCTATAGTGTACAAGAGAAAGTAACCTTTCAATACAGTAAGGTTTAGTACTTAGCAGACCTGCAATCTTTTTTTTATTTTATACATTTACATTTTTTTAACCCCCTTTTTCTCCCCAATGACAATCTTGTCTCCTTGCTACAACTCCCCAATGGACTCGGGAGAGGTGAAGATCGAGTCATGCGTCCTCCGAAACATGACCTTAACACCCGCCAGCTTAACCCGGAAGCCAGCTGCATCAATGTGTTGGAGGAAACACTGTTCAACTGACGACCGAGGTCAGCTTGCAGGTGCCCGGCCCGCCACAAGGAGTCGCTAGAGTGCGATGAACCAAGTACAGCCCCCCCCGGCAAAACCCTCCCTTAACCCGGACGAAGCTGGACCAATTGTGTGATGCCCTACGGGACTCCCGGTCACGGCCGGTTGTGACACAGCCTGGGAACAAACCCGGGTCAGTAGTGATGCCTCAAGCACTACGATGTAGTGTCTTAGACCACTGCACCACTCGGGAGGCCTAGTCTGCTATCTTCTAATGAGCAATGTACCTGTTATTGCCCTATAAATGTCACGATTATATCTGCCACATTAAACACTATATATACCCAAAAGTATGTGGACACCCCTTCAAATGAGTGAATTCACCTATTTCAGCCACATCCGTTGCTGACAGTCAGTAGCGGTACGTGGGTAAAATCACTGGGGAAGCCAATCACCCCGCCCCCACCCTAATTTTGTTTTAAGCCATATTACAACCTGGGTTGTGATAACTGCGTTGCTTGCTCTATAACCTGTTAATTTACATGCCTTGCGACCGTGATCTATATTCTTAAAAGGCCAAGACAGTGGCATAATAAATTAAACCACACCTTTGATGTATCACAAAACCAGATAGCAACCACTGTCCAGCAAAGTCCACAAAGCATATTGCGTCTGCGCGCGTTCGTGCAAGTAGAAAAACACCAATGCCATCCTCCCTTTCATGTTGACGAAACAGTATCACTCTGTCATACAGTACACAATTGTTTTTTTTATGTCCTAGACTACTTGACTAAAATGCTTGCTCGCTTGCTTAACTTCCACTCATGGTCAACATTAAAGGCATGAGCTCTGCTTTGTTTTTTTGCGCAGGCTGTACACACTTCAGTCTCTCACTTACAATTTCCCGGCTGCATCCCCTTTGTGTGGCCATAATCCCCCTAATAAAATCATGCATTTTGTGGCAAGTGGCCGTTATAATTCCCTTCTCCCCGCTGTGTGCCGAAGCACCGCTCACTCACATGGTTCTGTCATGTGATGTGATCGGGTCTTTCTCACAGGCTACAAGTGAAGACAGACAAGTGAGGACAACTGTGCGCGTCCTTATCCAATTCTGCGGAGCATATTGGAAGAACTGTCCACATTTACCATTCGTCAGCCAACAAAATGAGTCGGCCTAAACGAACAGCAAAAGCACTAGCCTATGTCAATCTACTATCCCCCATAGGAAAATAAATAAATAAATCACCTATTCTATTATGTGCGAGAAATAAATATTCCAAAACAGTCTGGGACAGTTGTGTGATGCGATAGATTCCAAATTATTACAACCACTAGCATCAAAATACGCTATGAGGCTGACGCAACAGATCAAAACGTTTAGCTTAAAATGTTGATAGCCTAAGTTTATTTCTTCACATTATAAGCGCAGCAATGCGCACACGATAGTAGGCTATAAGAAAGATTGAGTATGGTGTTTTCTAATGGAACAAAAGTGACCGCAAAAATGTATTAATACATAATGCTTTTATTATAAAAAGGTCCATTTTTAAAAATGGTGAAAATTCTCTCCCCCAAACTTGCTGCATATGTATGCCAGTTAGGCTCAACACCCATTGTAAAGCGGACTAATGTGCCTTATTTTAAGATTTTTTTGGGCTACTTTAGTTGTGATACAGACGAAGACGTGGATGTCGATTAAGGCCACCTCTCTAATTCAGAGGTGTTGAGTTAAATGCGGAAGAAACATTTCAGTTGAAGGCATTCAGTTGTACAACTGACTAAGGTATCCCCCTTTTCCCTTACTGCACGCCGAGACATAAAAGTGGTATCCACAAGTTCCCCTGATCTGAACACGCTTAAAAATGACAATCTAGGTTTTCCTTTAACAGAACAAGCTGTCTGATAACACCGATGTTGGAGATGCACCTTCCTGAAAATCACAGGGTTAAGAACTTGCAGTGGCGTACTGCACATTTTGTGTGACAGTTAACATCCTACAATTTTACACATTTTGCAAATGGAGCAAAGACAAAATGCTGCTGTTGTAAAGCAAATTTCCTGCAATTCTACACGTATTGCCATGGAGAAGAGAGAAAGATGTGCAGTTTTATAGCTAAATCACAGGCTATTATACAACAAAAAAAACAGCTCATTTCCTGTAATTCTAAAAAAATTCACCATGGTGCGTTCATATGCTATCTGGTGAGGGGGGGGGGGGGGGGGCTTCAAGGCACAAAGTTTAACAGATTGTTCACACTATTTTATGTTTATTTAGTAACCTATTTGGTATGTCTAATTAAAGCAAGTCTCTGATAATAAAGTGTGTGGGCCAATCATCTCTCCATCCATGCAATATGGCTGCCCACTAATGCCCCCTGAGACTGTGGGAAGCTGATGAACATGCCACCCTGGGACGTCGGACCACTTGATCCTGGTCATTAGCCAGCTATGCCCACATTTGGCATGAGAAACCTTTAGAAAATACCCTTAAATGTCAGCTTTCGTTCTGTTGAAATGCTTTCTGACACTTTGTTCACACTGCAACACGGAATGTCACACAATGTCCACCATAAGCCATTACGTTTCAGCTTTTCTGTTCAAATTATATATTCAGAATTCAAAAGCCTATACTAACCCTGACCCCAAATGAACATATTTTCATATTTTTCACTTGTTTTTTTGTCTTGCAACCTCCATCATCAGTAGCTGTGTGGCAGGAGGTGAAGACATTTACCTAAACACAGACCCTTAGTCCATCCACTTAATTCAAGTGGGAAAACTCATCCATTCCATGCTTTGTAAGCACTTAAGTGATCCCATGAACAAAGGACTTGCTTACACATCAATGCCTTTGATCAATACTTTGTCAAATGAAATGCACTACTGTAATAATATTAGGTACAACACGCTTCAATACGTTGAACACTATTCCCTTGATATGGTGACGATATAGACTATTCACGCAATCATTTTAGGAGGGGAGGTATTCCTTTAGTTTCCATGGAGCGATTGAGGAGCCGAGGTTCTGGTTCAGATTACATAAGTACTGCCACCATGTGATGAAAGTACGCTAACAGACTAGATCACAATGTTGAATAAAGGAGCCTAAAATCTGCTGATAAAATGAACTGATAAAGCATAAGGAGTATCAGGCTGAGGCAATACTTACACTATACAGCCTCACCCTAACGGTGTTCACTGTTCATACACACAAAACCACGTTTATCCAAGTAAAGGAAGGACAGGAAACAGCTGATAGCTAACTGGATATTCCAATTCCATAATGACCAAGAAATCTGCCTTGGGGCCAGTTCTTTCACAATCTACATTTTCAAATGCCAGCAAAACTTGAGAAGTCATCCAAAAATACTGCCTGCTGTCACTAGATGGCGCCCAATAGCAGCCATGCTGCTGGCTTACGAGAACTCAGCCTGTGCTCTTGTAAACAACCATCAATTCAATTAGGTACTCAATTCTATTTACTAAATCAAATGACTTGTAAAATCTCTCTAGTTAAAAGCCAACATATTGTACTAGAGGTTGCTTGTTACAGTGCTTTCAGAGAATATTCACACCCTTTGACTTTCTCCACATTTTGTTGTGTTACAAAGTGGGTTTAAAATTGATTTGTCCTTGTTTGACAACAATCTACACAAAATACTCTGTCAAAGTGGAACAAATTATATTGGTTAACAATTCATGAAAAATAACTCATCTTGATTAGATAAGTATTCAACCCCTTGGAGTTAATACATGTTAGAATCACCTTTAACAGCTGTAATCGCTGCCAAAGTCAATGAGCTTTGCCACATTTGTTGCAGTACTACAGTGCTTTGTTGTAAAAAGGATGCATGTTTTGGAATATTTTTAGTTTGTACAGGTTTCCCTTTCACTCTATAAATTAGGTTAGTATTGTGGAGTCAACTGTTTTTGATCCATCAGAACCATTAAACTCCGTAACTGTTTAATTGGCCTCATGGTGAAATCCCCAAGTGGTTTTCTTCATCTATGGTAACAGAGTTAGGAAGGAAGCCTGTATCTTTGTAGTGAATGGGTGTATTGATACACCATCCAAAGTGTAATTAATAACTTCACCATGCTCAAAAGGGACATTCAATGTCTGCTTTTTTTTTTTTTTTACCCATATACCAATAGGTGCCCTGCCTGGTGTTTGAATCTGTGTTTGAAATTCACTGCTCAACTGAGGGACCTTACAAGTAACTATGTGTGAGGTAAAGAGGTAGTCATTCAAAAATCAGGTTAAACACTATTATTGCAAATTATCTGACTTGTTAAGCAAATTTTTACTCTTGAAGTTATTTAGGCTTGCCATAACAAAAGGGGTTGAGTACTTACTGACTCCAGACATTTCAGCTTTTAATTTTTTACTAATTCATAAACATTTCTAAAAACATAATTCTGCATTGGGGTATTGTGTGTAGGCCAGGGCCAAAATCTCAATTTGATCAATTTTAACACAACAAAATGTGGAAAATGTCAAGGGGTGTGAATATGTTCTGAAGACAGCTGTATCTGTTTAACCGTTTGGAAATCAAAGCACTTTATATATCTAGTACCCCCATTTGAAGGGGTCATAAGTATTTAGACAAATTCACTTACAGTATTACATTTAGTCAAAAGTTTAGTATTTGGTCCCATTTTACTAGCACACAACTACTACATCAAGATTGTGACTCTACAAGCTTGCTGGATACATTTATTGGGCTGTGTTTCAGATTATGTTCTGCCCAGTGGAAATGAATGGTAAATAATGTACTGTGTCATTTTGGTAACATGTGAGTGACGAGCAACTGCGATGCTCCAGTTGATGAGGTATGTATGTAATGACTAAAGAAACACTGACCAGGGTGGAGGATACACACCCTTAGGCAGTAGTTTAATGAACCATATTCCTCCAGCCTCTAACACACACACACCAAAGCTCTCCACAGGACATGACAAGAGGGATGTTCTTTCTGGACCTCTGCCATTTTCCCACAGTAGATGAGCTGGGGGGTCCCACATCAGTACTGTACTCACACAAGTACAATACGTCATGGGGCCTCTATGATAAATTATCTTGCATATTTAGGATGTTTCCTAAACAGAGTGACTGGCAGAATGAAGATTGCATGATCACAGTTCCATCAAAATCCTTTTAAAAACAGTCACACTACAGGGCATCATTGACTCAATCAATAGATAAGGAAATAAATATGCAGTGCAGATGTGTCTTACGGATAGGCTAGCTGAAGGTCCTTCCTCAAAACAAAGCCCCAGGCAATCCTAGAGAACCAGGAGATTCCTCAAATAGTGATGTGTTTACTTCTCACCCTTTTTTGTGTAGAAGAGCATCTGGACAAACTGAAGTATTACACTCCCCTAATCTCTGCCTAAACCGCATCACCCAACTGGGACAAAAACACGCCGCCTCGTCACATGCCACTAGAATAGCACAACATACTGCTATGGAGCAGGTAGAGAATGGCTCTACCACCTGCCTCTACAAATCAGCTATTCAGTGGCCTAGTGATGGTCCAAGACCCTGAGGACTTCCTGTATTGAAAGCTAATTAGGAGTACTATTGGACTTTACTGTGTGTGTGTCCAGTCCACGCACATATCTTTCTAATTTCCTAATCTATTACACGTCATCTAAATCAGAGTTTGTCAAACATCAGAGCCCCTAAGATTTTGTATTCAAAGATTAGGTTCATGGAAGCAGGAAGCTACAACTGATCAGCGCTGATACTACTGACTCCTATCCCTGTTTTTTCATACTTTTCTTATGAGTAAGGCCATAGAGTCTCTCTCGCAAGTGACAGTGGTGTGCTAGTGAGTGTCCTTATCAGCGAATCCTGTCATTCTGCTCTCCTGACACCCAACAGACAGGAAGTGATACGGCCATGAAGGTTAGTCAGGACTGTTGTTTTTGTGAATCAAACTGCAGACTGTAGTTAAGGGGAGTTCAGCCGAGCCAAGACTGAAAAAGACCCCAGATAATGAGAATTGTGTGTGTATTTAACACATGTCAAAGTTCAGATTTCAATAACGCAATCGCTATATTAGTCAGATCCTGTCGGAAATCCCACTCAATAAGGTAAAACTGCAAAGCCTATCATTTTATTAACATACTTTAATATAAGAGCTGTGTGCCATCTATACTGAACAAAAATATAAATGCAACAGTGTTTTTCCCATGTTTCATGAGCTGAAATTAAAAAAATGCCAGAAACTTTCCATAAGCACAAAAAGCGTCCCTCAAATTTTGTGCACACCTGCATTTACATCCGGGTTAGTGAACATTTCTCCATTGCCAAGATAATCCATCCACCTGACAGGTGTGACATATCAAGAAGCATGATCATTACACAGGTGCACCTTGTTCTGGGGACAATAAAAGGCCACTGTGCAGTTTTGTCACAGAACACAATGCCACAGATTTCTCAAGTTGAGGGAGTGTGCAATTGGCATGTTGACTGCAGGAATGTCCACCAAAGCTGTTGCCAGAGAAATTAATGCTAATTTCTCAATAAGCCGCCTCCAACGTCGTTTTACAGAATATGGCAGTACATCCAACCGGCCTCACAACGGCAGATCACATGTAACCACACCAGCCCAGGGGCTGAGGATTATTTGATTGTGGGGAAAAACTCATTCTGATTGGCTGGGCCTGGCTCCCCAGTGGGTGGGCCTATTTTCTTACATGCTACTTTCCAAGAAGCAACCTACCCTTCTCGTCATTCCCTCTGGCCAATAGTAAAACATCTGTTGCCAGGAGGCTATACATGTGCAAACTTACAGAGATGATGAGTGTTGGCATGAAAAACTGCTTAGGGGGGAAATTAAAGGAGTCGGTCCGGTCTAATTGGTAGTCCTGAAAAGCAAACAGCAAAAAGCACTGTCTTCGCCATGAAGATGTTTGATCCTGGGTGTACGTGAGCTGGGAGTGTGTTTTACAGGTAATCACATTCATGGTCGGCCTCCCGAGTGGCGCAGCGGTCTAAGGCTTGAGGCGTCACTACAGCCCCGGGGTCAATCCCAGGCTGCGTCACAGCCGGCCGTGACCAGGAGACCTATGAGGCGGAGCAGAATTGGCCCAGAGTCGTCTGGGTTAAGGGAGGGTTTGGCGGCTGGCCGGGATTTCCTTGTCCCGTCACGTGCTAGCGACTCGTGGCGGGCCAGGCGCCTGCAAGCTGACTTCGGTCACCAGTTGGACGGTGTTTCCTCCGACACATTGTCAAGAAGCAATGTGGCTTGGCGGGGTCGTGCTTCGTAGGACGCATGGCTCTCGGCCTCTCCCGAGTCCATAGGGAAGTTGCAGCGATGGGACAAGACTAACTACAAATTGGGGAGAAAAAGGGATAAAAGTACAATCCCCGAAAAATATAAATATATGGTAACGGAATTACGCCGAGACTTAGATTTTTCACTTCACAAAATGTACACCAAACAAAAACTATTGATTTGACAGTTTAACAAACCATAGAAATCTATGCACAAGGACTATTTTTAACAAATTCCACAGAAAATTGTACAAACAAACATTTACAGGAAGAACTGTGCAGGTAAAAAGTTTGGTAACAGAATTACAATAAAATCTCCCTCAGTTTATTCTGCTAACTTTGTATCTGCACATTTTATCCAGTAATTTAGTTTTTACTGTGTAAATTGTTCAAATTAGTCATTGTGCATTGAGTTGCATGGTTTGTTAAACTTTGAAGTCAATGGTTTGTTTGGCATACAATACCAGTCAGAAGTTTCACCACACCTACTCATTCAAGGGTTATATATTTACTATTTTATACATTGTAGAATAATAGTGAAGACATCAAAACTATGAAATAACACATATGGAATCATGTAGTATCCAAAAAAAAGTGTTAAATACATTTGAGATTATTCAAAAGTAGCCACATATGCTGAGCCGTTGGCTGATTTTCCTTCACTCTGCGGTCGAACTCATCCCAAACCATCTCAATTGGGTTGAGGGTGGGTGATTGTGGAGGCGAGGTCATCTGATGCAGCACTCCATCACTCTCCTTCTTGGTCAAATAGCCCTGAAACAACCTGGAGATGTGTTTTGGGTCATTGTCCTGTTGAAAAACAAATGATCGTCCCACTAAGCGTAAACCAGATGGAATGGCTTATCGCTGCAGAATGCTGTGGTAGCCATGCTGGGTAAGTGTGCATTGAATTCTAAATAAAATCACTGACAGTGTCACCAGCAAAGCACCCCCACACCACCTCCTCCATGCTTCACAGTGGGAATGACACATGCAGAGCTCATCTGTTCACTTACTCTGCGTCTCACAAAGAGAGGTTGGAACCAAAAATCTCAAATTTGGCCAAATCATCAGACCAATTGACAGATTTCCACTGGTCTAATGTCCATTGTCGTGTTTCTTGGCCCAAGCAAGTCTCTTCCTATTGGTGTCCTTTAGTAGTTGTTTCTTTGCAGTAATTCGACCATGAAGGCCTGATTCACGCAGTCTCCTCTGAACAGTTGATGTTGCGATGTGTCTGTTACTTGAACTCTGAAGCATTTATTTAGGCTGCAATCTGAGGTGCAGTTATCTCTAATGAACTTATCTTCTGTGGCGGTCCTCATGAGAGCGGGTTTCATCATAGCGCTTGATGGTTTTTATGACTGCACTTGAAGAAACTTTGGAAGTCCTTTACATTTTCCAGATTGACTGACCTTCATGTCTTAAAGTAATGATGGACTGTCGTTTCTCTTTGTTTATTTGAGCTGTTCTTGCTAGAGTTCGGCATGGCCGATTAATTAGGGCCGATTTCAAGTTTTCATAACAATCGGTAATCAGCATTTTTGGGCGTCGATTATGGCCAATTACATTGCATTCCACGAGGAAACCTCGTGGCAGGATGACCACCCGTTACGCGAGTGCAGCAAGGAGCCAAGGTAAGTTGCTAGCTAGCAGTTAAAATAAATTCATGTTAGCAGGCAATATTAACTAGGGAAATTGTGTCACTTCTCTTGCGTTCATTGCACGCAGAGTCAGGGTATATGCAACAGTTTGGGCTGCCTGGCTCGTTGCAAACTGATTTGCCAGAACTTTACATAATAACATAACATTGAAGGTTGTGCAATGTAACAGCAATATTTAGACTTCGGGTTGCCACCCGTTTGATAACATACGAACGGTTCCATATGTCACTGAAAGAATAAACGTCTTGTTTTCAAAATGATAGTTTCCGGATTTGACCATATTAATGACCAACGGCTCGTATTTCTGTGTTTATTATATTATAATTAAGTATGATTTGATAGAGCAGTGTGATTGAGCGGTGGTAGGCGGCAGCAGGCTCGTAAGCATTCATTCAAACTTTACTGCGTTTGCCAGCAGCTCTTAGCAATGCTTGCTTCACAGCGCTGTTTATGACTTCAAGCCTATCAACTCCTGAGATTAGGCTGGCAATACTAAAGGGCCAATTAGAACATCCAATAGTCAAAGGTATACGAAATACAAATGGTATAGAGAGAATAGTTGACACGTCATAATTCCTATAATAACTACAACCTAAAACGTCTTAACTGGGAATATTGAACCACCAGCTTTCATATGTTCATGTTGTGAGCAAGGAACTTAAACGTTAGCATTTTTACATGGTACATATTGCACTTTTACTTTCTTCTCCAACACGGTGCTTTTGCATTATTTAAACTAAATTGAGCATGTTTCATTATTTATTTGAGACTAAATTGATTTTATTGATGTATTATATTAAGTTAAAATAAGTGTTCATTCAGTAGTTGTAATTGTCATTATTACTATTATACACATCCACACAGTTGAAGTTGGAAGTTTACATACACCTTAGCCAAATACATTTAAACTCAGTTTCACAATTCCTGACATTTAATTCTAGTAAATATTCCTGGTCTAAAGTCAGTTAGGATCACCACTTTATTTTAAGAATGTGAAATGTCAGAATAATAGTAGAGAGAATTATATATTTCAGTTTGTATATCACATTCCCAGTGAGTCAGAAGTTTACATACACTCAATTAGTATTTGGTAGCATTGCCTTTAAATTGTTTAACTTGGGTCAAACGTTTTGGGCAGCCTTCCACAAGCTTCCCATAATACATTGGATGAATTTTGTCCGATTCCTCCTGACAGATCTGGTGTAACTGAGTCAGGTTTGTAGGCCTCCTTGCTCGCACACGCTTTTTCAGTTCTGCCCACAAATTGTCTATAGGATTGAGGTCAGGGCTTTGTGATGGCCACTCCAATACCTTGACTTTGTTGTCCTCAAGCCATTTGACCACAACTTTGGAAGTATGCTTGGGGTGATTGTCCATTTGGAATACTCATTTGCAACCAAGCTTTAACTTCCTGACTGATGTCTTGAGATGTTGCTTCAATATATCCACAATTTTCCTACTCATGATGCCATCTATTTTGTGAAGTGCACCAGTCCCTCCTGCAGCAAAGCACCCCAACAACCTGATGCTGCCACCCCCAAGCTTCCGTGCTTCACGGTTGGGATGGTGTTCTTTGGCTTGCAAGCCTCCCCCTTTTTCCTCCAAACATAACGATGGTCATTATGGCCAAACAGTTCTATTTTTGTTTCATCAGACCCGAGGACATTTCTCCAAAAAGTATGATCTTTGTCCCCATGTGCAGTTGTAAACCGTAGTCTGGCTTTTTTTAATGGTGGTTTTGGAGCAGTGGCTTCTTCCTTGCTGAGCGGTCATTCAGGTTATGTTGACATAGGACTCGTTGTATTGTGGATATTGATACTTTTGTACCCGTTTCCTCCAGCATCTTCACAATATGTCCTTTGCTGTTGTTCTGGGATTGATTTGCACTTTTCGCACCAAAGTACGTTCATCTCTAGGAGAAAGAACGCATCTCCTTCCTGAGCGGTATGACGGCTGCGTGGTCCCATGGTGTTCATACTTGCGTACTACTGTTTGTACAGATGAATGTGGTACCTTCAGGCGTTTGGAAATTGCTCCCAAGGATGAACCAGACTTGTGGAGGTCTACAATTATTTTCTGAGGTCTTGTCGGATTTCTTTTGATTTTCCCATAATGTCAAGCAAAGAGGCACTGAGTTTGAAAGTAGGCCTTGAAATACATCCACAGGTACACCTCCAATTGACTCAAATGGTGTCAATTAGCCTATCAGAAGCTTCTGAAGCCATGACATCAATTTCTGGAATTTTCCAAGCTGTTTAAAAGGCACAGTCAATGTTGTGTATGTAAACTTCTGACCCACTGGAATTGTGATAGTGAATTATAAGTTAAATGGGCCTCCCGGGTGGTGCAGTGGTCTAAGGCACTGCATCGCTGTGCCACCAGAGATTCTGGGTTCGAGCCCAGGCTCTGTCTCAGCCGGCCGCGACAGGGAGGCCCATGGGGCGGCGCACAATTGGCCCAGCGTCGTCCGGGTTAGGGAGGGTTTGGCCAGCAGGGATATCCTTGTTTCATCGCACACTAGTGACTCCTGTGGCGGGACGGGCGCAGTGCACGCTGACCAGGTCGCCAGGTGTTTCCTACGACACATCATCTGTCTTTAAACAATTGTTGGAAAAATGAAATGTGTCATGCACAAAGTAGATGTCCTCACCGACTTGCCAAAACTATAGTTTGTTAACAAGACATTTTTGGGGTGGTTGAAAAACGAGCTTTAATGACCCCAACCTAAGTGTATGTAAACATTTATATATATATAAATGTTTACATACATATATCGATTAATCGGCTAGAGATATATATATATATCCGATTTATCGGTATCGGCTTTTTTTGGTCCTCCAATAATCGGTATCGGCGTTGAAAAATCATAGTCGGTCGACCTCTAGTTCTTGCCATAATATGGACTTGGTCTTTTACCAAATAGGGCCATCTTCTGTATACCACCCCTACCTTGTAACACAACTGATTGGCTCAAACACATTGAGGAAATTAATTCCACAAAATGAACTAAAGGCACACCTGTTAATTGAAATTCATTCCAGGTGACTACCTCATGAAGCTGGTTGATAGAATGGCAAGAGTGTGCCAAGCTGTCATCAAGGCAAAGGGTGGTTACTTTGAATAATCTTGAATATAAAATATATTTTGATTTGTTTGACACTTTTAGGGTTACTACATGATTCCATGTGTTATTTCATAGTTTTGATGTCTTCACTATTATTCTATAATGTAGAAAATAGTACAAATAAAGAAAAACCCTGGAATGAGTAGGTGTGTCCCAGCTTTGACTGGTACTGTACATCGCAGCGTGACTCCGTTATTGTGAATTGCCCCTTTCCTCTCTCTGAGTTCACTACTCCAGTGTTGCCCAGCTAAGATCCCTTCACCATATAATCATGTGCGTCTTGGCTCACTTAATTTGCTGTGGAAATAAACACAGGAACACTGGATACCTTGGAATTTCTCACATGAAACTCCACTTAAATTATTGTATCGTTAGAAACTCAAGGGGGGTTAGGGGGAGAAAAGCACAAGATTCAGTGAGCATTCTGTTTTGTTCCTATAGTAACGCCATATGAATAGCGCAGATCGTGTTGACAGGCGCTGTGATGATTACCCTTTTCAACGGCCTCCCTATTTGCAAAGATGCGAGCCTTAGATAAATGCTGCCCATATTACACAACAAAGGCGCCATAACAACCCTGCATTTCTAACCACTGCAGTGGCCGGGTTAGTTACCACAGACTCTCTCAACACAGATGGTCACTCCGTTGTCGCATTTAGTGTATGCACACACAGTGGTGTCCGTTAAACATCCATGGCAGTGGTTTATTTGACAAGGGAGGTTGGAAGCCAGATAACTGCACTTTCTCCGGCCCCATTCATCTAAACGCTTGGTGACAGGTCCTCTCAGCGTCGCAAAAAGTCCTCACACCACATTTAGCACGTGGTCCATAGGAAATTAACCTTAACACAGAACCGGGCCTCTCTCGCTCCGTGGATATTACGGATTTCCATGGCTATAACTTCAATGGAATGGTAGCTCAGGCTCTCAGTAATATTGGGATCAGAACTAACTGGCCCCAAATAATTTTTCCACTGCTGCGGACAAAAAGAGAGTGCGACTGTGGTTCCGCTTACTCTTCCTGCAGAGTATAACAGGTGGAACATTTAAATCAGAGAAGAAAAACTACTAAAAACAGTTTTTTTCTGTGAACCAATGATTTGTTCTTTTAGTTGGGAGGGATTGAATTGCTGAAGCACAATAATGAGCAAAATACTGCACACTACAAAAATAATTGCAGAATGTATCAAGATTGTAACACTATTTGATGGAGTAGATTTTATGTGTGGGAGCTAAACCAACACTTTCATAACATAAAGCCGCTGCAGCTGCACAGAGCTCTGATAACAGAGGGTTCTTACATGAAACCTGTAGCCTGGGGGTGAAGAACAAACGTGCTTACCTCCGAGAGTCTGACTCCGGAGTAGCCGAGCAGCCCCCTGCAAACACGTAGGCTGATGGCCAGAGTCTCCGTGCCGTGCCCTCTAACTGATACGATGGGTCTCTCACTGGGGTGCCAGGTCCTTCTGCAACTAGCCTCCCAGGCCCTATCACCCAACCCCCGCTCCCCCAGAGATGTGGCGCTGAGCTGGTCTACGGCACTAGCATGTTTAGGGTTAGAGTAATCCCAGCATTTGCATCCTGCATCCAAAAACATCCCCTGCCCAGTGTCATAAGATAACTTCAGATACAGAGGGAGGGGTGAGCAGCGGCCTCTGCTGCCCTGGTCGCTAACTTCTGGCTGGTGAGAATGTGGGCGTGCTTTGCTTTGACTCCAAGACATGCTGTAGTCTGAAGTGACAAAGTCATTTCTGGTCTCGGCAGACTCCAGCACTGTCCCACGACACACAGCAGCTTCTATGTCCTCAGATGCCATAGTGATGCTCAATGTCCCAGCTGTCCCTTCCTGGCACGGAGCTTCAGATCAGACTATTTAAAGGTGGAGGATAGGGATGGTCTTAATCAGGAACATACACAGCCAGTAATACTCCTCCGGACAGAAGTGAAAATAGAAGCTTTTACAGCTGACAAACCAGCCCGGAGAACAGGTGACCCTTGGCAAAATTAGGAATTTCCCGAGAGAACTGTCCGGTGTTGAGAGCTTGCATATCCCTTCTTCAGAGTGGGGTGTGTGACAAGGCAGTCACTGAGGCTTTGGCTCGCTCCTCCCGAGTCCAACAGCCATGCCTGCTTTCTGGATCTGAGAAAAGCAGAAGACAAAAGGGAAACAGATTAGCACCAGAACAGACACAATCACATACTGTAACATAAGCCAAGTTCCTTTGATACTTGAACTTTGTAGAGACTGTCATCATGCTGTTAGAATGTCAGTTATAACAACCTAGTTCTGTTGTGTCTCTGCATACACTATTTGGGTTTTGTCATTTGTGTTTCACATTAACACCAATGGACAAGGGGGGGGCTTTTTTCTGAAGTCTTTCGTCTGTCTCCTACCTGGACAACATCCACTACTGAAGCGCAGGTTGACTCATAATCATTCCCCTCATTTACATCCACGGGGAGGCTGGTTTAGGGTCATGAAATATTGTATGTATGTAATATTGTATGGTCCCGTGTGGCTCAGTTGGTAGAGCATGGCGCTTGCAACGCCAGGGTTGTGGGTTCATTCCCCACGGGGGGACCAGGATGAATATGTATGAACTTTCCAATTTGTAAGTCGCTCTGGATAAGAGCGTCTGCTAAATGACTTAAATGTAAATGTATGGATGAAGACGGGTGGGTGGCGTTCGGGTTGAATAAAGACAATAATTTTTTAAATGGAGAAACGCATCATTCTTGTGCAATTTATAAGCTACATTTAGATTTTCCTTTCATTATTTTTAGGCTAACTTTGTGTGCCAAATTGTCTAAATGTCAAAATGATTTACTATTAATTTCTATTGGGCACAAAATAATCTGAAACACAACCAAAACAAACAGCAAATGCATCCAACAAGTTTGTAGAGTCACAAGCTTGATGAAATCATTGTGTAAACTTTTGACTACTTTAATACAGATAAGTGAATGTCCCAATATTTGTCCCCTAATATTGGACTAGGTAAAAATAAATAAAACGGTTCACCCGATATGGATGAAAATACCCTCAAATTAAAGCTGGACCTTAACTTCGGTTCTTGTATAATTTCAAATCGAAAGTGCTGGAGTACAGAGGCAAAAAAAGGTCACTGTCCCAATACGTTGAGCTCACTGTATAGTCGGGCAGTTGTGGGTGGGTTATTAGCCATTGTGGGCAGGTACATAAAACAAACAGCTGATGTCCACATCCACTACTGCGGACGGCAGCAGAAAATCCTGCTGTAAAAAAGGCGTGGGTAATTGGAATGTAAGGAGGACCAGTTCAGAGAAGTTGGAGAATTGGGTCCATTGATCCTGGGTCAATTTATCTAGTAGTCAAGGCCGAGTAACCCGCCAACTTCCCACACAGACACTCAGTAAAGCAAGGTGTCTGAAGAGCAACAGCCTCTTTTTAAAGATAAATGTCAAATTATGTAAGAAATTAAAAGAATCAGCTGTAATCAGATGACAGAAAACAAGTACCAAGTGATCGGAGCCTGTGTTAGTTTAAATCTATTAAATGGGCAACCCTAAACTTGAAACAATAATTCCTGTTGAGGCTATGCAGAGTTTATTTATATTATGTTACAAAACAAGTGTAGGCCTAAATTCACTGGTCATTGTGTAGAATATATTTTGGGTTCTGATAGGGTTTCACAGTTAAACTAAGCTCATGAAGCATGTAAAAGGTTGTAATTCTTCAAGAATCACTGGATTTCATTCATTTATAAGTCTAAAAATGTTGCTGTTGTTGCTCCATGGTGTAAGGCACTGACTGTACAGTAACTTTGTGTGACAATATACAGTACCAGTCAAACGTTGACACCTACTCATTCAAGTGTTCCTTTATTTTTAATATTTTCTACTTAGTAGAATAAGTGAATACATCAAAACTATGAAATAACACATATGGAATCATGCAGGGATGCACGATATCGGCATTGGCCGATATTAGCTAAAAAACAAAGCCATCATCGACCAGATGTCTAGTTTAACGCCGATGTGCAAAACCGATGACAAAGCTGACATGCATACCTATATAACGTAGGTACATGACGTAATAACGCCACATAAAATTTAGAGCTACATGGGCAACACAGCATTCCTAACCTAGCCCACAAAGTCTACTGTGTGAATCAAGCAGTCATTTGAAAGAGTAAGAACATTTCAGCGAGACAACTCAAAGGCAAAATTCATTAAAGCCAAGATAATTGGAATTCATTGCCCTTGACAATCAACTGTTCCCTGTCGTGGGTGATGTTGGCTTTCGCCGACTGGTCGAGTACCGGTACACAATACCAAGTGCGCTATTTTGCAGAGGTTGCCCTACCAGAGTTACACAGTAATAGCATCACGACTAACATTTGGACCAGCGATATCAGCCCCATGAGCATGCCGAGTCTGACAGCACAGTGGGTCGTCGAGGATATTGTATACATTCTGTATACTTCTTTGGACACTGTTAACTAACCTCCAGACGAGCATCAATGCCATACAACTCTCCTTCCGTGGCCTCCAACTGCTCTTAAATGCAAGTGAAACTAAATGCATGCTCTTCAACTGATCGCTGCCAGCACCTGTCCACCCATCCAGCATCACTACTCTGGACAGTTCTGACTTAGAATATGTGGACAACTACAAATACCTAGGTGTATGGTTAGACTGTAAACTCTCCTTCCAGACTCACATTAAGCATCTCCAATCGAAAATTTAATCTAGAATCGGCTTCCTATTTCACAACAAAGCATCCTTCACTCATGCTGCCTAACATACCCTCGTAAAACTGACCAACCTGCTGATCCTTGACTTCGGCTATGTCATTTACAAAATAGCCTCCAACACTCTACTCAGCAAACTGGATGCAGTCTATCACAGTGCCATCCGTTTTGTCACCAAAGCCCCATGTACTACCCACCACTGCGACCTGTATGCGCTCGTTGGCTGGCCCTCGCTTCATATTCGTCGCCAAACCCACTGGCTCCAGGTCATCTAAGTCTATGCTAGGTAAAGCCCCACCTTATCTCAGCTCACTGGTCACCATAGCAGCACGCGCTACAGCAGGTATATTTCAATGGTCACCCCCTAAGCCAATTCCTCCTTTGGCCGCCATTCCTTCCAGTTCTCTGCTGCCAATGACTGGAACAAATTGCAAAAATCACTGAAGCTGGAGACCCATATCTCCCTCACTAACTTTAAGCACCAGCTGTCAGAGCAGCTCACAGATCACTGCACATAGCCCATCTGTAAAAAGCCCATCCAACTACCTCATCCCCATACTGTTATTTTTTTGCTCCTTTGCACCCCAGTATCTCACTTGCACATTCATCTTCTGCATATCTATCACTCCAGTGTTTAATTGCTAAATTGTAATTATTTCACCACTATGGCCTATTTATTGCCTTACCTCCCTTAGCTTACCTCAATTGCACACACTGTATATCCGTTTTTTCCCCCTCTATTGTGTTATTGACTATGTTTGTTTATTCCATGTGTGACGCTGTGTTGTTGTTTGTGTCGCACTGCTTTGCTTTATCTTGGCCAGGTCGCAGTTGGTTAAATAAAGGTGAAATAAAAAATAAAAAGTTTGTACTGAGGAAAGTCGTATTGCATGCTCATGAATGTGCTGGTTGTCATACTGCTGCCGCCAATTCAATGGCATTTGAGAACATGAACACACTAGCTAGCTCCATTCGAACAACTGACTGGAGAAATAAGCTCATCAACTACGTCTACAGCAAACATGATACCCTCTGTCATGGCATTGAAACGCCTGCTCAACAAAACTGCCAACATATGCTGTGAACAAGCAATTCGGTGGCATTCTCTTTACTGTGTGGCCACCATACTCGATGCCATGTACAAGAACCGCTACTTCGATGCAGACAAGAAACAGGGTTTACATGAAATGTTACATACACAGCTGAACAAGATGGAAACGGACAGTGACAGTGTGCGCCGAGGAAGAGAGGCCATGGACAGACAGAGCTGAAACTTCACTTTTTGACATGTAGGACGGAATCCTGGTTGAGAATGAAAACGACTGGACAACAAAACAGCAAGTAAGTGAAAGAAATCGATTTTAATGATGTTTTACTGGTAATGGGGACATCTGTAAATGCCAAGAAAACGTTTTGGTCAATGGGTGTGTAACCTTTATTTAACTTGGTAAATCAGTTAAGAACAAATTCTTCATTACAATGACAGCGTACCCCGGCCAAACCCTAACCTGGACGACGCTGGGCCAATTGTGCGCTGCCCTATGGTCCTCCCAATCACGGCCAGTTGTGATACAGCCTGGAATCGAACCAGGGTCTGTAGTGATGCCTCCAGCACTGAGATGCAGTGCCTTAGAACACTGCGCCACTCGGGAGCCCATGACAGCGGTTCCACACGTTCCTGTGACGTTGTGTGGGAAAAATATTCTTCTATATTCCATTATATTCTTAGCCTACTATAAAATGTAGCCTTTGTGTGTTGACTGTGATCAGGGTAAGTGTGTTGTCTGTTAAATGAACAAAATAACTATGGATTTCATGTGCATGGCACAGCCATGTAGTACATTGGCTGCACAAACGAGTAACATAATTCAACTCAAAATTATGCTCATATTTTCTGTACAAAATACATTAGTAGTCATGTTTTTGGACCTGCCTAAATGGATCTCTTTGTGATGGTGTATATTAAAATGGATTTATTAAAACAGACGTGCCCCCGTATCGGCCCACGCCTATTCCCACTCCTTAACTTGCCGACGTGTGCACGTTAGGTATGAAACGTTTATCCCAGCCAAAGCATGTGGTAAAAATGGGACTATATGAATTTTATTCCTGAAAACATTGCCAGATTTTTTTCTACAGGCAACATACCGTTTACATATGTATAGATTGCATACTGTACTGTTAGTGATATTTGGGTTGTTAGATTTGTTCCGACATTTCTTAAAAATATACAGTACCAGTCAAAGGTTTGGACACACCTACTCATTCAAGGGTTTTTCTTTATTTTTACTATATTCTACTTTGTAGAGTAACAGTAAAGACACCAAAACTATGAAGTAACACATATGGAATCATGTAGTAACCAAAAAAAAGTGTTAAAGAAATCTAAATCTATTTTATACTTGGCTCTTCAAAGTAGCCACCCTTTGCCTTGATGACGGCTTTACACACTCTTAGCATTCTCTCAACCAGCTTCATGAGGTTGTCACCTGGAATGGGTTTTAATTAACAGGTTTCCCTTCTTAATTTGTGGAATTTCCTTCTTAATGTGTTTGAGCCAATCAGTTGAGTTGTGACAAGGTAGGGGTGGTATACAGAAGATGGTCTTTTACCAAAGTCCATATTATGGCAAGAACAGCTCAAATAAGCAAAGAGAAACGACAGTCCAGCATTACTTTAAGACATGAAGGTCAGTCAATTCGGAAAATTTCAAGAGCTTTGAGTTTCTTCAAGTGCAGTCGCAAAAACCATCAAGTGCCATGATGAAACTGGCTCTCATGAGGACCGCCACAGGAAAGGAAGAACCTGATCACCTCTGCTGCAGGGGATAATTTCATTAGATATAACTGCACCTCAGATTGCAGCCTAAATAAATGCTTCAGAGTTCAAGTAACAGCATATCTCAACATCAACTGTTCAGAGGAGACTGTGTGAGTCAGGCCTTCATGGTCAAATTGCTGCAAAGAAACCACTACTAAAGGACACCAATAAGATGAAGACTTGGCTTGTGCCAAGAAACACGAGCAATGGACATTAGACCGGTGGAAATCTGTCCTTTGGTCTGAGTCCAGTGGCGACCCGTCATTCAAAGCAGGTGGGGCTTGCCTGTCATGCATATTATTTTGGCATTAATACGGGTCACATATCAATTTGTAAACAATGTAAAAAATGTATAATTGAGTTAATAAAGTCACATACTCAAGAGAACAGAGACCATGTTTGTAAGGCAGCTCCAAAATGCAGGTGTTTCAGCCTAGCTCAGTGATTTCTGTTGTGGTGGGGCAAGCCAACAGATAATACGGAGCATTGCGCTGTGTTTGGCTCAGTGTTCTGTCACCCATGGGGACACTACATCACTGCCAAGTCTAATGGTAGAGCTAGAAAAGTCTAGCCCCTTGGATGCTGCCATAGAGTTACATTAGAAGTGCCCATCCATGAAGGCTCAAGGTCATTGGCCACAGATAAAATGACATCAAATCACATTATATGTACAGTAGCTTTGATTGGACTGATCATGTCAACATCATACTTTCAAAAATCTTAGCTAGCAGTCATCATCATAAATCAAGTCGACAATCTACTGGCAAATCCTTTTAAATCCTTGTCATAAGAAGAGAAATAATGAAGAGAAATTATAGATAAAAAGTATCAGTGCTCATCTGCCATTGGACATAAACATTACACAAGTTGGAAATCGCAACTTCAACAATGAGTGGTTTGGAAGGAATCAGTGACAGCCAGTGGCTAACTGCAAGCATTGCAAAGCAATCACTAGCCTGCTATTCAGTAGAGTGTCTGTGTGGTCCCAAATCTGGGATTAAGGGCTCTTTTCCAAGTTAAAAAAGATAAACATTCAACATTGGCCATGCTGTCAATGAAGCATGATTTGTGCTGCGCTCAAAACAACTTAACTTGGAACTAAGAAGTCTTGAACTCACTGAAGTCAAGTTACCTGGGAAGTTGGGAATAAACGAGCTCCGACTGGGAAAATAGGTTATGAACGGTCATCCAACTCAGAATTGTAAACCCGGCCTCTTTCTAAAGCTACGACCTGACGATCAATGACGTCATCATGATTCAACCTTGTTTCCCCCCCGAGTTCCAAGTTGTTTTGAAATCACCATAAATCCAGAGAATACCGGACTTTGATGACAAAATTTGCCCACGAAGGACTGCCGCGCCACCTTCCTGTTCAAGCGAGCACAGGAGAAGGTGAGTCCAAAAAATGTATTGTATGCTGCTGCATAAATTATGTAATATGCCAGGGAGATATGTACACTGTAGCTAAGAAAGTAATACTAAGTGTGTGGTGTGAAGTAAGCTGTTAGTAGCCCATGTGCCTCACCCTAATAATGTGTTCCCTTTTCCCCCTCTTAATTTCATCTACCATTCTGACTTGGTGGTGCACATGCAGCCCATAACCTGTTTTAGAGAAATGTAATCATTGAATATTATAAGAGCTTTCATTGTCTGCCTATATGCCCCCTTCATTTATCCTACGGTTCTGACTTGGTATACAGGGAGAATACTGGAAGAACGACCCATGTCCTGAATTCTGTTGCTGTACATTAAGTGCTAAACAAATAGTTATATTGACTACGTTCATCCTAGCTCTTAATCGAAATGACGGATTGCCTCTTATCCGCTTGTCGTCGCCTTATGCCATAGTTTGTACATCTCAATTGTCATTAGAAAACACATTTGTTTAAGCAAGTCAGCCATATCAGAAAAAAAAGGCAGTAAATGAGGCTCAATTAACTGTTTCACTACCAGACAAGGCTCAGCTGATAGCCAAGTGTAGCATTGGTAAGATGCTGTTGTTGGAACAGCTTTATGTAGGCCCTAACAGTTTGTGGGCACCGTTTGTCACCGTTATTGCTCAATTAACGTATTGTTTAGTGGCTTTGCTGGCATGCATCCCCAAATCTTGAGGGGTTTGCCCCACCAAGATTTGCATGCCAAAATCACCAATGGATCAGTCCAAATTTGAGATTTTTGGTTCCAACCGCAGTGTCTCAGATGCAGAGTAAGTGAACAGATGATGTCTGCATGTGTGGTTCCCACCATGAAGCATGGAGGAGGTGGTGTGATGGTGCTTTGCTGGTGACACTGTCAGTGATTTATTTAGAATTCAAGGCACACTTAACCAGCATGGCTACCACAGAATTCTTCAGCGATACGCCACCCCATCTGGTTTGCGCTTAGTGGGACTATCAATTGTTTTTCAACAGGACAATGACCCAAAACACACCTCCAGGCTGTATAAGGGCTATTTGACCAAGGAGAGTGATGAAGTGCTGCATCAGATGACCTGGCCTCCACAATCACCCACCCTCAACCCAATTGAGATGGTTTGGGATGAGTTGGACCGCAGAGTGAAGGAAAAGCAGCCAACAAGTGCTCAGCATATGTGGGAACTCCTGCAAGACTACTGGGAAAGCATTCCAGGTGAAGCTGGTTGAGAGAATGCCAAGAGTGTGCCAAGAGTGTGCAAAGCTGTCATCAAGGCAAAGGGTGGCTAATCTCAAATATATTTTTGATTTGTTTAACACTTTTTTGGTTACTACATGATGCCATGTGTTATTTCATATTTTTGATGTCTTCACTATTATTATACAATGTAGAAAATAGTACGAAAAAAAACACACTTGAATGAGTAGGTGTCCAAAATTTTGACTGGTATTGTATACAAAATTTTTACTGCATTGTTAGAAGTAAGTAACATGGGCAGTTTCATGCACCTGCTATAACATCTGCTAAACTGTGTATGGGCCAATAAACTTTGATTGGATGACTAGGTCAATTCAAACATGGATAGCATTGGCTGTGACACTCTGTCCTGAGCAAATGATTCATTTCTGAGCCAGCAATGAAATCAGACAATTAGGCCTACATAACTCATCTGTGCAGACTGAGGTTCATTTATCAAATAAATTTCAATGAATGGACTTAAAATAATCACCAAGATGAGACATACAAGAGCAGAGCATCGTGATATGTCTGTACCCATAAACATTGTGAAAATCAATAAAGTTACAAAGGCGGTAAGTAAGGAATCACTAGTCATTTGAAGCATGCCTTGGCACGTGTATGCATGTGTGCTCCAACTTGCTTTCTCTACATTTAGCCAAGACTTAGCTACATCTCGCAGAAAATGTGTATAACTTACCAAAAATGTAGGCAAATGTAGTGGAAACTCGCGGTAAACAGTCCTCAAAAGCGATTCAATTAAAAAGTGATAGGACTTTTATCCTCCACGACGAGTCACGAAACCGTGAAAGTTGCCGAGTGAGATGAAAAGGGCACCCTTAGCAGCATTGATTAGGACCTGCTGTTGTTGTGTTGGTAGTTGGTAGCCCATTTGCTGCGGTGGCGGTTGGACAATAGCCGCTGAGTAGTTAAGATATGCAAATTCAATGCACTGTCACTACATTGGAATGTCTGTGGCTAGTGTTTCACGAGGCAATTAGTTTGACAGCGGCCTTGTCCAAATACTTATACTTGCGTTTTAAATAGTAGACATAAACATTTTTTTTTAAATAGTAGACATTTTCGGTATGCGAAAAAATAACGTTTTATAGTATGTGAAAATGTTGTATGCTTTCAATTCCAGTATTTCATACAAATTTCGGATTTTCATCTAGTAGGATTTTGCAGCGCGCTATTGAGGAAGATAATTATCTTTCTAGACCAGGGGTGTCAAACATACGGCCCGCGGGCCGGAACCGGCCCCCAAGGAGGTTCGATCAGGCCCGCAGGATAATTTGAAAGTGGAAAAAATGCATAAAAGACATGGAATTAATATTTTTAATTCGCTGCAATTCATGGATTATCCGCTAAGGGGCGCACTCTTTCCATCAGAGTAGAAGACAAGCCGCATCACTGAGACAGACTGAAAACAGCAGACGGTATCAATGCGCCATCTGCTGCTTGTTACGACGTTGTTAATACCTTGGTCTCTACCTCTCCGCTACACCCTCATTAGCCAAAATGTCGTTATCCAAACGGTGAAAAGTAGATAAGGAGTGTAGAATTTTCAAAGAAAAATGGACCACGTCCTATTTATTTACAGAGATGCACGGAAAACCTTCGTGCTTGGTGTGTTTGCAACAAGTTTCGGTATTTCGGTACCTTTAAAATGCTGCCTTAGATACTGTTTGCATTGAAAGAATACAGCTCTGTGAAGATGAATCCTTACTGTGGTGATTTAAAAAATGTGCACTTTAATGTTAGTCAGCAGCTTCAAAACAAAAGTTGTGTGATGGAATTCTACTGTTCATACAACTCCATAAATTTTCAGTATGTATTGTATGTGTATGTATGTTTCATGTATGAAGTTTACAGATTTACAGGACAGGCGAACACTTTCTTCATTACACATTTAAAATCACTCTCCTTAGTTTGTAAGGTGTACGCAGGGATTACATTTAGATTTTATATGCGTATGTGTAAGTGGTTTAAAAATTCCTTTCTTTAAAAGTCTCATTTAATCTTAAAGTGCATTACTATATTTTTCAGTACCAATTAAAGTTTTGTGCCTTTGTACAATCAGTGGGATCAGTTGCAATGCATATTTGTGAATGATAAAAGTAAATTGCACATTTGTCTAAGGAAATATGAGGTGTTTCATGAAATGTTTTGTAAAAGGATAGTTCATTAAATTTCAATATTTTCCTAATGTTCTTGTGCTCCTTTACACCAAAACAAAGGAAAGACATGATATTTTGGTTATTTATAGCAGAGTATGGTATAATTTTAATGGTCCGGCCCACTTGACATCTCCCTAGGCCGTATGTGGCCCACGATGCGAAATGAGTTTGACACCCCTGTTCTAGACCCACGTGTATGACAATAGCTGAACCAAAATGAACGATTGGCGGGAAACAACGGAATTGTGCATTAGAGTATGCATTCTCAGTGGGATGAGCCTAGCATGCTGATATTTGTTGCGTACTACAGTCGTTTTTACTAAACAGTACGTTGTAAATAGTATGTAGTACGCAGTTTAAGTAGGCAATCTAGCATTAGGAGTCTGTATATTGGTTAGACTCCCTGAGTTGTGCATCATTCTGGTGTGTGGTGAAGGAAAATAACTCTACCACTATAGAGCTCCACAGTGGGGGTGTCGTAATACCCATAAAACCTTCCGGTCAAACAAAGAAATGGTTCCAATCGTTTTTCCACCATAAATTTTTCCCATGGGGAATTTTAGAAACACTTAAAATAAGGGCTGTGTTTCTTGTCGGCTTACCCCAGTGTGATGTTTTGATAACCATACAAATCTCACTAGGGCAAGGTGACTTTTATCAATATATTCAGATCTATTTACTCTCACAATCGAAAATACTAATTCACATCAAAGTAGACCTCATGCAGGTATTGTGTTAATGTAAAACTTGCTCAAGACAGTTCACAAAATGTACTATTTAAATAAATGTAGGTAGTAAATTAATTGCTAAATTTAACTAACAATAGATAATTCATCCAGAGATTCTTACCTTTGCCTCAATTCGGCAGTCTCGTCCAGACATCATGGCATTTCTAGTTCTTTATGATAGCCACATTAGCAGCTAATTAACGTTTCAATTTTGGGGGGTAAATACAGGTGACTATATTGATAAAAGTCCCCTTGTCCTAGAGAAATGTACACGGTTATCAAAGCGTTATGCCAGGGTAAACCTACACGAAACACAGCCCTTATTTTAAGTGTTTGTTGATTTGATTGAATATACTGTACTCTTTACCATCTACTGCATCTTGCCTATGCCGTTCGGCCGTCGCTCATCCATATATTTATATGTACATATTCTAATTCATTCGTTTACACTTGTGTGTAAAAGGTAGTTGTCATGAAATTGTTAGATTCCTTGTTAGATATTACTGCATGGTTGGAACTATAAGCACAAGCATTTCACTACACTCGCATTAACATCTGCTAACGATGTGTATGTGACAAATACAATTTGATTTGATTTGAAGAAAGTAATACTAAGTGTATGTTGTGAAGTAAGCTGTTAGTAGCCCATGTGCCTCACCCTCATAATTTGGTCCCTTTTCCCCTCTTAATTTCACCTACTGTTCTGATTTGGTGGTGCACATGTAGCCTATAGCCTGTTTTAGAGAAATGTAGTCATCGAATATTGTTCGAAATTTCATTATCTGCTTATATGCCGCTTTTATTTATCCTACGGTTCTGACTTGGTGTACAGGGAGAATACTGGAAAAAGGCCCATGTTCTGAATTCCGTTTTACGGGCTCCTAACCAACTGTGCTATTTTGTGTTTTTTCGCATTGTTTGTAACTTATTTTGTACATAATGTTGCTGCTACCGTCTCTTATGACTGAAAAGAGCTTCTGGATAGTAGAACAGCGGTTACTCACCTCGAACTGGACAAAGATTTTTCTTTAATGAGTCCAACCTGAAGGATATACTGCTTCTCCGAGACCAGTCCCAAATCCCTGTCGTTCGCGTGAAGAAAATACGGAAATACAGGGGGCGGAGATCAGGGTGCCTTGTGAGAATTTGTCGGCGAGTGGGTAACCCGCCTCTACCATCCGTTCTATTGGCCAACTTGCAATCACTGGAAAATTAACTGGATATGCACTCTCAACTATCCTACCAACGGGACATTAAAAACTGTATATCTTATGTTTCACGAGTCGTGGCTGAATGACGACACAGATAATATACAGTTGGCCGGGTTTTCCGTGCATCGGCAAGACAGAACAGCTACGTCTGGTAAGACGAGGGGTGGTGGTGTCTTTTTGTCAATAACAGTTGGTGCGCAATGTCTAATATTAAAGAGGTCTCGAGGTAATGCTCGCCAGAAGTAGAGTACCTCAAGATGAACTGTAGACCACACTGTCTACCAAGAGAGTTTTCATCTATTTTTCGTAGCCGTCTATTTACCACCACAAACCGATGCTGGTACTAAGACCGCACTCAATGAGCTGTATTAGGCCATAAGCAAACAGGAAAATGCTCATCCAGAAGTGGTACTCCTAGTGGCCGGGGACTTTAATGCAGGCAAACTTAAATCTGTTTGACCTCATTTCTACCAGCATGTCACATGTGAAAAAAACTCTAGACCACCTTTACACCACACACATATAAAGCTTTCCCTCGCCCTCCATTTGGCAAATCTGACCATAATTCTATCCTCCTGATTCCTACTTTGAAGCAAAAACTAAAGCAGGAAGTACCAGTGACTCACTCAATATGGACATGATCAGATGACGTGGATGCTACGCGACAAGACTGATTTGCTAGCACAGACTGGAATATATTCCGGGATACATCAAGTGACGTTGAGGAGTATACCACCTCAGTCACCGGCTTCATCAATAAGTGAATCGACGACGTCGTCCCAACAGTGATCGTACGTACATATCCCAACCAGAAGCCATGGATTACAGGCAACATCCGCACCGAGCTAAAGGCTAGAGCTGCCGAATTCAAGGAGCGGGACACTAATCTGGACGCGGATAAGAAATCCCGCTATGCCCTCAGATGAACCATCAAACAGGCAAAGCATCAGTACAGGACTAAGATTGAATCGTACTACACCGGCTCTGACGCTCGTCGGATGTGGCAGGGCTTGCAAACTATTACGGACTACAAAGGGAAACCCAGCTGTGAGCTGCCCATCTGAGCCTTTTATGCTTGCTTCAAGGTAAGCAACACTGAAGCATGCATGAGAGCACCACCTGTTCCGGACGACTGTGTGATCACGCTCTCCGTAGCCGATGTGAACAAGACCTGAAAAATAGGTCAACATTCACAAAGCTGCGGGGCCAGACGGATTTCCAGGACGTGTACTATGAGCATGTGTGGACCAAATGGCAAGTGTCTTCACTGACATTTTCAAACTCTCCCTGATCCAGTCTGTAATACTTACATGTTTCAAGCAGACCACCATAGTCCCTGTGCCCAAAGAAGCAAAGGTAACCTGCCGAAATGACTACCACCCCGTAGCACTCACATTGGTAGCCATAAAGTGCCTTGAAAGGCTTGTCATGGCTCACATCAACACCATCATCCCGGAAACCCTAGGCCCACTTCAGTTCTCATACTGCCTCAACAGATCCACAAATGACGCTATCTCAATCGCACTCCACACTGCCCTTTCTCACCTAGACAAAAGGAACACCTATGTGAGAATGCTGGTCATTGACTACAGCTCAGCATTCAACAGCATAGTACCCACAAAGCGCATCACTAAGTTAAGGACCCTGGGACTAAACACCTCCCTCTGCAACTGGATCCTGGACTTCCTGACGGGTCACCCCCAGGTGGTAAGGGTAGGTAACAGCACAACTGCCACGCTGATCCTAAACACGGGGGCCCCTCAGGGGTGTGTCCTTAGTCCCCTCCTGTACTCCCTGTTCACCCACGACTGCGTGGCCAAGCACGACTCCAACACCATGACATGGAACTTCCTTCCATCTCATATTGCTCAAATAAAGAGCAAACCTGGTTTCAAAAAACAGATAAAGCAACATCTCACGGCACAATGCCTCTCCCTTATTTGATCTAGGTAGTTTGTGTGTATGCATTGATATGTAGGCTACGTGTGCCTTTTTAAAAATGTATGTAGTTCTGTCCTTGAGCTGTTCTTGTCTAATGATGTTTTGTATTATGTCATTCTGTGTTATGTTTCATGTTTTGTGTGTACCCCAGGAAGAGTAGCTGCTGCTTTTGCAACAGCTAATTGGGATTCTAATAAAATAACAAATACCATCAAGTTTGCTGACGACACAACAGTGGTAGGCCTGATCACCGACAACGATGAGACTGCCTGTAGGGAGGTCAGAGACCTGGCAGTGTGGTGCCAGGACAACAACCTCTCCCCCAACATGAGCAAGACAAAGGAGATGATCATGGACTACAGGAAAAGGAGGGCCGAACACGCCCCCATTCACATCGACGGGCTGTAGTGGAGCGGGTCGAGAGTTTCAAATTCATTGGTGTCCACATCACCAACAAACTATCATGGTCGAAACATACCAAGACAGTCGTGAAGAGGGCACGACAACACCTTTTCCCCCTCAGGAGACTGAAAAGATTTGGCATGGATCCCCAGATCCTCAAAAAGTTATACAGCTGCACCATTGAGAGCATCCTGACCGGTTGCATCACCGCCTGGTATGGTAATTGCTCGGCATCTGACCGTAAGGCACTACAGAGGGTAGTGCGTACGGCCCAAAGCTTCCTGCCATCCAGGACCTATATACAAGGCGCTGTCAAGAAGGCCCAAAAAATGGTCAAAGACTCCATTCACCCAAGTCATAGACTGTTCTCTCTGCTACTGCACGGCAAGAGGTACCGGAGCACCAATTCTAGGTCCAAAAGGCTCCTTAAAAGCTTCTATCCCCAAGCCATAAGACTGCTGAACAATTCATGAAATTGCCACCCGGACTATTTACATTGCCCTTTGTTTTTACACTGCTGTTACTCACTGTTTATTATCTATGCATAGTCATGTACAAATTACATCGACTAACCTGTACCCCCAAACATTGACTCGGTCCCAGTACCCCCCTGTATATAGCCTCGGTATTGTTATTTCATTTTTTATTTCATTTTTTACTTTCGTTTATTTAGTAAATATTTTCTTAACCAACAATGTAGTTTAAGAAATAGAGTTAACGGCTTGTATGTAAGCATTTCACGGTAAGGTCTACACCTGTTGTATTCAGCGCATGTGACAATAAAATTTGATTTGATTTGATTGTACAGCAGACCACAGGGCCAGGACTGAGCAGCCCAGCAGCTAGGGATTGCCTAAATAGGTATCTCCCCTGACGTGGGCATGTTTTCAATACAGACTCCTTTTGTTGTACATTATTCCATATAAGGCATCCAGACCTTATGAAAGTTGCCGGGTATACCATTAATATTAAAACAAGTCTAGTGATACTGTACATAACTTTACATTTCTTCCATACATTGTGGGAGGATAACCAGCCTTCCAGTTAATGGCAATGCATTTATTAGCCACTATAAATGCTAGGTTACACAGTTTCTTCAACATTTCCAAGCAAACAAAAATAGGGAGAAGGGAGAATCTGTTGACATGCTGAAATAAAATAACATACTCTATGCCAGAATTCAGCCAGCCTTCACAAAACCACAACATATGCAGATATGTCCGCTTTTGTGCTTTACACCTCCAGCAGCATAATACAATTTCTGAGTGCATGATATTCAGTTTCACTGGCGTACGCTCTATGGATGGTCTTAAATTGCAGTAATTTACAGTGCATTCGGAAACCAAGCCATAAGGTCGAAGGAAATGTCTGTAGAGCTCTGAGACAGGATTGTGTCATGGCACAGATCTGGGAAAGGGTACCAAAACATTTCTGCAGCATTGAAGGTCCCCATGAACACAGCGGCCTCCATCATGCTTAAATGTAAGAAGTTTGGAACCACTAAGACTCTTCCTAGAGCTGGCTGCCCGGCCAAACTGGGCAATCGGGGGAGAAGGGCCTTGATCAGGTAGGTGACCAAGAAGCCGATGGTCACTGACAGATCTCCAGACTTACTCTGTGGAGATGGGAGAACCTTCCAGAAGGACAACCATTTCTGCAGCAATCCACCAATCAGGCCTTTATTGTAGAGTGGCCAGATTGAAGCAACTCCTCAGTAAAAGGCACATGACAGCCTGCTTGGAGTCTTGAGAAACAAGATTCTCTGGTCTAATGAAACCAAGATTGAACTCCTTGGCCTGAATTTTAAGCTTCACGTCTGGAGGGAACCAGACACCATCCCTACGGTGAAGCATGGTGGTGGCAGCATCATGCTGTGGGGATGTTTTTTTAGCGGAAGGGACCGGGAGACTAGTCAGGATCGAGAGAAAGATGAGAGGAGCAAAGTACAAAGAGATCCTTGATGAAAACCTGCTCCAGAGCGCTCAGGACCTCAGACTGGGGGGGGAAGGTTCATCTTCCAACAGGACAACGCATGAGTGGCTTTGGGACAAGTGTCTGAATGTCCTTGAGCAGCCCAGCCAGAACCCGGATTTGAACCCGATCAAACATCTCTGGAGAGACCTGAAAATAGCTGTGCAGCGACGCTCCCCATCCAACCTGACAGAGCTTGAGAGGATCTTCAGAGAAGAATGGGAGAAACTCCCTAAGTACAGGTGTGCTAAAAACCTGTTTTTGATGTTTTCATTATGGGGTATTGTGTGTAGATTGATGAGGGGGGGGGGGAAACTATTGAATACATTTTAGAATAAGGCTGTAACGTAACAATATGGAAAAGTCAAGGGGTCTGAATACTTCCCGAATGGACTGTATGTCTGAGATTATATGAACAGGACTGGGCATTCTAACTTATCTATATCCATTCATCAATAGCGTCTCCCAGGTCTTCCTCGCATTTTTGTTTTACATGTTTTGTGTCATTGGGAAAAGCCTCTATCAACCCTTGATACAGTTTGGAAATCAATTTTGGATGTCTGCCTTATAATAGCATCTGGCTTGTCCTGTGTTAGCTGGACAGAGAGAATAAAGTGTAGTATCTGCAAAATTCACCTCACCTCTGTCACAGATTGGTCTTCCCTGGTTGCCTGACCCGCTGAGACCCCTGTCACCATCTGATCCTCCTAAAATGAGGCATGACAAAGAATTAACTTGGTGTACATTTATACATTATATTATGCAATAATAGAAAATGGTTCAATAATTGAAATGACTATTATTCTCAGATCCCAGACTGCAGCTTTAAGCTTAAGCTGCTGTCATGTAGCTACTGTAGATCTACCCTTCAATTCAAGATGGAACTTTGTATAATTCACTGATATTGTTGATATACTGCAAAATTCACCACAGCTCCATTGACTGGTCTTCCCTGGCTGTCTGACCCTGCTGGGAATCTTCCCACTCCTAAAAGGTAGGCTATAAAAATGGCTCAAGAGAAAGTGCAAGTCTCTCCTAATCTGCTCTCTTTAACTACATCTAGCATATTGGCTGATATAGCCCAGTAATACAATCTAAGGGCTATGTGAGAATCTCTGGTAATTTAACATATTTCGTAAGTTATTTTTGCGCATTTGATATTGCAAATTGGACACCAAATAGTAGGGACCATGGCTGGCAAGTGTGCTGCGTCACATACGCCTAAAATAACATCGCGAGACTGCGGTTGGGTTTGGGACCAGTTCTTTCAGTACCGGGTGGGAGTCGGACAGAAAGCCAGCAGGAGCAGGATGAAGAAATCCGTCCTGCAGACCTCTACCACAGATATAACAATGAGACCGATCTTTCACTGGATGTATAAATATGAAGCATCCGCTTGGCGTTTTCACTCACTACCAAATATGGTAGTGAGAGGAAGCCCACTGGCGGGCAATGGGAGAAGATGGAACGAGATTGATTTTGGCCTACATTCTGCAAATGTTCTCATCGATGAGATCTCAATACAGTTTTCTGTTCCCAAAACTAGAATCTGTTATGAACAGAGTGGACTACGTTTTGTAGACTTTAGCTTTTGCCAAAGTTTTTAAAAATGGTGTTGTTTAGGAGTGCAAAGTCATATTGAGTTATTGCACAAGCGGATTTCAGAGTAGGCGTTCCCTAATCGAAAAATTAAGATGTATGCTAGAACGGGCCAATAGGATCTCGCTAGCTCGTGTTTGGCTCTGCCCACCTCCTTGCTTATTCTGCCCACTATCTGGTCCCATTGGAAACGACAGGCTGTGGTCTATCTTGGTTTGGTTATAAAAATCTTTGCCTCTACTGTGCACCATGACAGTGAAGCCTGTAACTTAACAGCTGTTTATTACTGACTGTGTCAGTGTGAAAAGTAAGAGAATTAGCTGGGGAAACTGACAGATCAATAAAGTTACATTGTCATACTGACTAACACAACTCACATTACACTGAAAAAAACATCAGAATATCAATCTCCAATCGTTTGGTCGATGGTTTCATCGTTTGATTCAGGTCTAGTTTGATTGAGGCAAAAATAATAGCTAATGTAAGCAAACTTCTGGCCAGCGCTCTCTCTCTCTCTCTAAACGGTACATCAAGGAGCGAATGCTAGCCAAGTTCATTTTCTTCTGAAACGGGACAAAACAAAGGCTACAAAACATTTCCATACAAACAACTGCTGTTAGTAGTAGTAGTAGTAGAAGTAGAAACCTCATATCATTATCTGTCAGATAACTAGCTAGAGCTGACGTGGCTGTGGTAGCTACTCACTAGCTTAGCTTATGTATTCACCTCAGTCGAGAGAGGATGAAACATTAGCTAACGTTACATGTCAGTTACAATACTAGCTCTGCAAATAACCCCTAGTTGAGTTTTTTTCTGTTACGTTAAACAGCAGTTACCTTGGCTGCTACATCAGTCAACTAAAGAGTAGGCAGTTTCTGTTTTGCTACCTTTACAACTCGGTGAAAGAGCGCAACACGTACACACTGAACCATGCTCAACTCTCCCGTGCTGGTCCAGCCAGCCATCCAGAAGCTTTGCCTTCACACAGCCTGTCAGCCCGCTCTGTGTCCTAAAGCACACCGGAGCCACGCTTTGTATCACATTCCAATGTTAAAACTGGGGGCGACCAAAATGAAATTTCAGAATGTGGGGAGGACATGTCCCCCCCCATCCCCAGTGAAATTTGCGCCCCTGCATTCAGTACAAACCGCCACTCAATGTAGAAAATGTTATATCTAACTGAACTGACCTCTGGCCTGTGTGTGTGTGTGTGTGTGTGTGTGTGTGTGTGTGTGTGTGTGTGTGTGTGTGTGTGTGTGTGTGTGTGTGTGTGTGTGTGTGTGTGTGTGTGTGTGTGTGTGTGTGTGTGTGTGTGTGTGTGTGTGTGTGTGTGTGTGTGTGTGTGTGTGTGTGGATGGAGAAGACTGGGAGGGAGGGAGGGAGTGGTATATTTCATCTCACCACTTCCCAAAATATTGCTAGTTGTCAGCTGCACTTATGTTAACCTGGTAAAGTGAGATTGTTTTCCATTATCCTCCTCTGAAAGGAACTCGTATGCCATCCAGGAAGAATGTGCAGCGCAAGCCCTCAACTCCCAATCAAATTGGCACATTAAATTCAACTGATTTACCATACATTTTTGCATTACAGTTCACCAATTAAACCAGATTCTTCACAATTGACTGTAAAACTGCAGCATGAGTCAGATACACATGTATAAAATACTTTATGGGGCTTTCATTATTCATGTCCACAAGTTATTTTGCAACATGAGGGGGTATCATCGGATGGGGCCACAGTGTCTCCTGACCCCTCCTGTCTCAGCCTCCAGTATTTATGCTGCAGTAGTTTATGTGTCGGGGGGCTAGGGTCAGTCAGTTACATCTGGAGTACTTCTCCTGTCTTATCCGGTGTCCTGTGTGAATTTAAGTATGCTCTCTCTAATTCTCTCTTTCTCTCTTTCTTTCTTTCTCTCAGAGGACCTGAGCCCTAGGACCATGCCTCAGGACTACTTGGCATGATGACTCCTTGCTGTCCCCAGTCCACCTGGCCGTGCTGCTGCTCCAGTTTCAACTGTTCTGCCTGCGGCTATGGAACCCTGACCTGTTCACCGGACGCGCTACCTGTTCCAGACCTGCTGTTTTCAACTCTCTAGAGACAGCAGGAGCGGTAGAGATACTCTTAATGATCGGCTATGAAAAGCCAACTGACATTTACTCCTGAGGTGCTGACTTGTTGCACCCTCGACAACTACTGTGATTATTATTATTTGACCATGCTGGTCATTTATGAACATTTGAACATCTTGGCCATGTTCTGTTATAATCTCCACCCGGCACAGCCAGAAGAGGACTGGCCACCCCTCATAGCCTGGTTCCTCTCCAGGTTTCTTCCTAGGTTTGGGCCTTTCCAGGGAGTTTTTCCTAGCCACCGTGCTTCTACACCTGCATTGCTTGCTGTTTGGGGTTTTAGGCTGGGTTTCTGTACAGCACTTTGAGATATCAGCTGATGTAAGAAGAGCTATATAAATACATTTGATTTGATTTGAACATGAGTGTAAGGCAATATCATGACAGATAATTTACCACAAAGGAGACTTTTTAGGTACCAGTCTTTACGGTATCTGCACAAACAGTTCAGCAGTTCTTTTAAAGATAATTGCTTAACAAGATTAAAACAAGATGAATATGCTATTTAAGCCTACCTATTTTATTAACACATTACCACTTCAGCAATTGCATTTTAATTGCAATTACACAACGGGGACTGTTCCAATAACTCCGCTTGTGTAATAACATAAACCGCTATGCAATTGCAAAGCTATAACTACATTATTATGCATTAACAATGTTACCAAAGTAATTAGTATTACTACACAGGCATAAGCAAATTAATGTTACCCATATGTTTAAATTGTTTAGAAAAAATCAATGCATGAGAAGTGTGTTGAACCAATGATGTGTATAAACCCGGGATGACTGACAGGGGCGCTGTATTGATGTCACGTTCTGACCTTAGTTCCTTTGTTTTGTCTTTTGTTTTAGTTGGTCAGGGCGTGAGTTGGGTGGGTAATCTATGTTTTCTATTTCTGTGTTGGTTTTCTGTGTTTGGCCTGATATGGTTCTCAATCAGAGGCAGCTGTCAATCGTTGTCCCTGATTGGGAACCATATTTAGGTAGCCTGTTTTCTGTTGGGTTTTGTGGGTGGTTGTTTTCAGTCTTTGTGTGTCTGCACCAGATAGAACTGTTTCGGTTTTCACGTTTGTTGTTTTTGTATTTGAAGTGTTCAGTTTTTTGGTTTATTATTAAATTAAGATGAACACTAACCACGCTGCGCTTTGGTCCTCTCCTTCTTCCACCGACGACAGCCGTTACAGAACCACCCACGTCAACCGGACCAAGCAGCGTGGTAAAGGACAGCAGCAGCAGCGGCAAAGAACACAGGACTCCTGGACATGGGAGGAAATTCTGGACGGTAAGGGACCCTGGGTTCAAGCTGGAGAATATCGCCGCCCTCGTGAAGAGCTGGAGGCAGCTAAAGCCGAGAGGCGGTGGTATGAGGAGGCAGCACGAAAGCGCGGCTGGAAGCCAGAGAGGCAGCCCCAAAAATTTCTTGGGGGGGTGGCACACTCCCCGTGTGCCACCCCCCAGCAGCCCCTCGCACCAGTCCAGTACCACCAGTGCCAACACCACGCACCAGGCTTCCTGTGCATCTCCAGAGCCCTGTACGCCCTGTTCCTCCTCCCCGCACTCGCCCTGAGGTGCGTGTCCTCAGCCCGGTACCACCAGTGCCGGTACCACGCACCAGGCATCCAGTGCGTCTCCAGGGTCCAGTACTCCCTGTTCCTGCTCCCCGCACTCGCCCAGTGGTGTGTGTCCCCAGCCCGGTACCACCAGTTCCGGCACAACAGACACTTAGTATTACTTTCTCAGCTACAGTATACATATCTCCCTGGCATATTACATCATTTATGCAGCAGCATACAAGACATTTTTGGACTCACCTTGTTGTGCTGTGCTAACTTGAACAGTAAAGTGGCACGGCGGTCGTTCGTGGGCAAAGTTTAGTCATCAAAGTCTGGTGTTCTCTGGATTTATGGTGGGAACTCGGAAAAAAACAAGGTCGAATCATGATGACGTCAGTGATCTTCAGGTCGTAGCTCTAGCAAGAGGCCTGAGTTCCCGACTTACAATTCCGAGTTGGATGACCGTTCAAAACTTATTTTCCCAGTCTGAGCTAGTTTTTTCCTAAGTTCCCAGTTGTCTTGAACTCACCTTTAGTCAGATTTCCCAATTCTGAGTTAACAGTTGTTTTGAGCGCAGCAGAAATCATGCTGGATTGACAGCATGGCCAATGTGGAATGTTTATCATTTTAAGCTTGGGAAAGAGACCCATAAACCGAGAATTGGGACCTTACAATCACACATTCAACAATGACTGGTTTGGGAGGAATCAGTGGCTAACTGCAAGCGTTGCAAAGCAATCACTAGCCTGCTATTCAGTGAATAGTATCTGCAATCCAGAGTTTATATACATCATTAGTCTGAACACATTGCATGTTTTTAAAGTTCCTTCTGCCCTCTGCTGGCTACACATTTTGTACATGGGTTACACAGAAAATAATCTATACTGTTTCAAGTTATCTGTCCCATCTACAATACAACAATACACAAGCGTTGTCGTTCAATGAAGGGTCAAGAGAGAACCATGGAAAGGTCATGGCAAAGTCGAAAACCTCAAACGCAGGGTAACATGACAATGGTTCCCCTGAGAGGTACTACTCTGAAAGGCTCTGACTCAGTGTTTTGTGAAAAGCTATAGTGTAGTCTTGTTTCTACCATTGTTCATAACTGAGTACTTCGTTTAGCCAGGTTGGAACAACTGTGTGCAACATTGGCGTAAACTTCATTCTGTCAGACCTGTTCAATCACAACAGGAATTGCAGCCATGCTCATGTATGATCAACTGGAAAACGTAAAACTTCCTTAGTTCAAGAGATCAAGACACATAGGTGAAATGTATATGTAATTTATTTTAGAATAAAAAATGACATCCTGCATTGTGTATGAATATACAACTTTTAGAGTAATCCTTAAATCTAATAAAACAATCTGAAATAGTAATATAATAATTACATAGTTGAGAAGGGATTTAGTAAGGCATGAAGGTGGTAACATTCTATTCAGCAGTCAAAAAATAAGTTAAAAAACTCATCGGTAATGCTCTCCTCTGAGCAAGTGCATCCAACTTTTCAGTTTCAATCAAATCACTATCAATCAAATAAATATCCAACATGAACCACACAAAGGTTTAGACATACTATATGTCTCTGTGTCCACCTTAATTGAGGACAAACACGTTGTGAAATATGGTCCCATAAACAGTTAAGTCATTTCAAGGAGAGCACAGTGGGGTCAGAATTACATTGAACAATTAAATGGTTCATTTAAATTGTTCGTACTGTTGCGAAAACCAATTTATGTAGACCTACGAGAAAATGATTGAACACAGTTAATGTTAAGAAGCATTTTTGCCACATATTTGATAAACAAGTCATACATTCAATCAGTCTGAGAAAGTGCTTTTGATAAAGCAGAAATATGTATTTGATTTCTATTGATAAATAAATACTATAAAACAGCAGTCACACTGGCATAACTAGGAGTATAACACGTACACAAAGCATCATAACTGACACGGCATGTAACAGAAATGTGCAAAATTAGTAGTAAAATTAGTAGTGTTCTAAATTAGTAGTACACATTTCAAAAGGAAGGCAACAAGTGGTTTTCTGTGGTATACTGTCATAAAGCTATTTGTACTGTAAATATCAAGTTTCCATCATATTATACTATTTAACTACTGTAGGCAGCATAAATGTGAGATGCATAAAGTCATCTGACTATGCAGCTTACTCCTTGGGTCAACAAAATAGTATTGCTAGCTGTGACACATTGCACAAAGCAAATCTTTTTAAAAACTTAGCATTTTGTAAAAAATGATGTCACACTTTTAACATTTCCACAAAAAAACTATTGTGACCAGCAGTGTATTAAAATAAAGGACATCAGCCTATTTTAAATTGAAAAACATGCTAATATAAGCTTTGCTGATTAACCTCAGTACACACACAAATGGTTCTACAGTGCCTTCAGAAAGTATTGATACTCCTTGACTTATTCCACATTTTGTTGTGTTACAGACTGAATTCAAAATGGATTACATTTATATGTTTTCTCACCCATCTACACACAATACCCCATAATGACAAAGTGAAAACATGTTTTTAGAACTTTTGCAAATGTATTGAAAGTGAAATACAGTCATATCTAATTCACATAAGTATTCACACCCCGGAGTCAATACTTTGTAAAAGCACCTTTGGTGACGATTACAGGCTTGAGTCGTCTTGTGCAAAGCTGATACAGACATACTCATCTATATTTGGGGATTTTCTCCCATTCTTCCTTGCAGATTTTCTCAAGCTCTGTTAGATGGAGAGCGGCGGTGAACAGCAATCTTCAAGTCTTTCCACACATTTTCAATGCGATTCAAGTCTGGGCTTTAGCTGGGCCACTCAAGGACTTTCACATTCTTGTTCTGAAGCCATTTCAGCATTGCTTTTGCTGTATGTTTGGGGTACTTTGTCCTGTTGGAATGTAAATCTTTGCCCCAGTCTGTTGTTTGCACGCTAAAGCAGGTTCTCATCAAGGGTTTGCCTGTATTTGGCTCCATTCATTGTTCCCTCTATCCTTACCAGTCTCCCAGTCCCAGCCGCTGAAAAGCTTCCCCATAGCATGCTGCCACTGCCATGCTTCACGGTAGGGATGGTGTTCAATGTGTGATGAGTCATTGCTGTTTTTTCCAGACTTAGCGCTTTGCATTTAGGCCAAAGAGTCAAATTTTTGTCTCATCAAACCACAGAATATTTTTGTATTTCACGTGCCTTTTTGGCAAACTCCAGGTGTGCTGTTGTGCCTTTTTCTCAGGAGTGGCTTCAGTCTGGCAACACTCCCATAAAGCCCAGATTTGTGAAGTGCTGTAGACACGGTTGTCCTTCTGGCAGGTTCTCCCATCTCAGCCAAGGAACTGTAGTTCTATCAGAGTGGTCATTGGGTTCTTGGTCACCTGCCTTACCAAGGTCCTTCTTGCCTGGTTGCTCAGTTTGGTCAGACGGCCAGCTCTAGGCAGTCTGGGTAGTTCCATATTTTTCATCACAATTCTATCTCGGAGATCTATGGACAGTTCCTTGGACTTTACATTTACATTTAAGTCATTTAGCAGACGCTCTTATCCAGAGCGACTTACAAATTGGAAAGTTCATACATATTCATCCTGGTCCCCCCGTGGGGAATGAACCCACAACCCTGGCATTGCAAGCGCCATGCTCTACCAACTGAGCCACACGGGACTTCATGGTATAGTTTCTGCTCAGACATGCAAGTTGTAGTGACATCTCAAGGATGATCAAAGGAAATTGGATGCACCTGAGCTCAATTTGGAGTGTTATAGCAAAGGAGTGTGAATACTTATGTTAAATTAATTATTTCTGTATTTGATTTTCAATAAATTTGCTTATATTTCTAAAAACATGTTTTCACTTTGTCATTATGGGGTATCGAGTTTGAATTCAGGCAGTAACAAAATGTGGAATAAGTCAAGGGGTATGAATACTTTCTGAAGGCACTGTATGTAGTGCCACTGCCAAATAAGGGTAATTTGGCTTGTAACCATAGCGGAACCCTTTTTGAAGGTTCTATAAAGAACCATGTTCATAAGGTTCTAAATGGAACTTTTATGGTGCTATAAAGAGGGTTAGCTATATTATCTTTAAAATTACATGGGTGTTATTATTGTGTTAATTTACAAGTTGAATCAGGTGTGCTAGCTCTGGACTGGCTGGGGGTCCCTGAGAAGAGAATTGAGATTTAGTCAACCGTTGACACGAGGCCTTACATAAGTCTCTCACAAGACACTATTACTGACCAGTCATATTTAACATGCAATGACATAACACAACAGATTATATCAACTGGAATGACACTCACTCTCGGCTGCACAAAAAGAGCTGTGAGAAAACCACGCCCCAAAATATTAGAATGAGCCACCTCCCCTACATTTGAATTATCACTAAAAGATTAAAGCACCGTTTTCTGAACTGCAAAGAACCATTATAGAGCTCAAATGGTTCCACATAGAACCATCACCCTTACCAAAGAACCCTCTTTTCTAAGCGTGTTGATGTAAATACTAAAAAATGTCCCGTTTTGTGCTCAAAACCTCACAGTAACATTTGGATGTAATATTGCTTCTTTGGTTTACATAACACTCTTGACTGCTGAACATTAACATCATATTAATTGATAACCTTTCATTTATTCCTGGAATAAAATATTTGTCTGATGTGTGGTTCACGGCTCTTTCTTGGGTGTGTGTTGCTGTACCACTTCCTTAGAGCCACACCACAGGTACTGACGACCACACAACATGCCCCACCGAGACTCCACATGGTGGGCTTACGGTTGAAAAAAAAGAACTGGAAAATAAAGGCCAGGATCACGTCAACAGTCCTCATCAAGGCCACAGGGCCGGCCTTCTCAATCTGAAGTGCTTTGGTGAGAAACGTTTGGCCAGCAATACCCAGGATTGCAATCAGCATAAGGATCCACCTGTCTCTCCCACAGAATGGAATGGTCCATTCACCAAGTATAAACAAAGTGATGACACACTCAATGAAACCAATGACCGCATAGTACCACACAGACAGATAGTAGTGGACGCTTTTGCCCATTTTCCTGAGTATAACTAAAGTGCAGGCTGCTCCTAACGCTCCACCGAAGGCTGCAATAGTCCCCTTGAGATGATTGGTGTAGTCTCCCTCTATTCCCTCTATACGAGCACCGAATATGAAGGGAGGCCTGGCTATCATTATGACACCGGCCAGAGTGAAGACAGTGAAGACACAGTCCCAGATTGTGCATTTCTCTTTGAGGAAGATCCAGGCTAACAAGGCGGTGAACACTGGGTTGCTGAACATGATGACTGTTGCATCAGCCAGGGGCATCTGCTGTACTGCATAGAACAATAGGATCATGGCGTTGGAACCCAATAACCCTCTCATCACCAAATAGATACGCTTGTCTCTTGGTCCAAGGAAGCCAGTCCTGAAAAACAGTTGATAGGTTAAATATTTGCATGGGATTATCAAGGTTCAAGGGGTCAAGTGGTCCAATATAGTATAAATACAGTTATGTAATAACTTACTTGTAATAGATAAGCATAGGCATCACAAACAGCATCTGGAAGAAGCAGCGAAAAGCACTGATTTCTACAGCATGGACTCCATCTATTGTCTTCACCAGAAGAGCTATAATGGAGAAGAATACTGTTGCCAGCAGGCCATAAAACAGGCCCAGTCCTGGACAATGTTTATTCTCTGAGGACAGAGGGAGAAGGACACATGAACTGGTTAAAATAGCTTGAATGGAACTGAACATTAACCAACTAAGAGGGAAGTAATTTAATAGTTGTTTGTCTGAGATGGGGAAGAGGTACAGTACTCAAATGTGATATCAAAAGCCACTTCGTTGAAAAGAATCCCCGCTAAAGCTGAATTACTGGCAGCTTCTTGACAAATTGAAAGCTGCAGGGTGATTTGAGGTGTTGAATATGATTAGATATATCTACCTGGGAGTTGGCCTGTCACACACTGTACCTACTGATTACTCATGTTTATTGCCAACATAGAAAGAGGGCAATGAACCAATGTCCCGGAGGGAGACTCAAATTGAACAGGAAGTATAAGGGGCCATTTTAGCATGTACTGACTAGATATATGGAAAACAGTGTGGAAGGACGCAGAAGAGCATTACTCATCTGAGAACAGACAACACCATTGTCAGACTTCCTTGTGAGTTTTAATAACACCCTGTGAGTACTGTAGGTGCTCATTCTTTCCCACGTTGTAATCATACCTTAAATCAGAGGTCTCCAACAGGTAGATTGCAAGCTACCAGTAGCTCGCAGCGCACCTACTGTATCAATAGCTCGGCCAATCTATTCTGAAAGTACATTCATTTTTTCATGTGTTCCATCTGTCATAAACATAAAGCTCCCGGCTTTTACTAAGCCACATTGACAATATCCCTGGTTAGGCACTTTTGTCTTAAAACGTCAAACGTAACACAGTCTGCCAATTCATTTCCAACAATATTTCCTCTGTCTGTTTGGTGTGCACGTCTATCTAGGCTGTATAGCTGGCTATTTGTATGTAACCAGGTCAGTTGACCCAGTATCTCTGTCTGAGAGACCTCTCTAACGCCCAGGAAGCTCAGATTCAAACTCCCATTCACCAGTTCTGCAAGCGTCATAAAAAACATTCGTTACTCACCAAATATGGACTATCTCATTTACTCCCGTTACGGCCAGTATGGACATCCAAAAAAGGTATGAATATAAATGTACAAGCAATCGAAAAAATGCCTCTTCGGCACCACCAATGTATTGAGCTGTTGTAGACTTCAGACATGTGCGTGGCAGTAATATGTGAATTACATATGCATTTTTTTCCCGGTTACTTGTACATTTTTATTTAGACATTTTTTGGAAGTACATACTGTACATAGTGCCTTCAGAAATTATTCACACCCCTTGACTTTTTCCACATTTTGTTGTGTTCCAACCTGAATTTAACATTTATTAAATTGAGATGTTTTGAGGCCTACTGAGTGGTGCAGGCTCTGTCGTAGCTGGCCGCGACCGAGAGACCCATGGAGCGGCGCACAATTGGCCCAGCGTCGTCGGGATTAGGGGAGGGTTTGGCTGGGATGTTCTTGTGCCATCGCGCACTAGTGACTAAGGCACTGCATCTCAGTGCTAGAGGCGTCACTACAGACACCCTGGTTTAAATCCAGGCTGGATCACAACTGGCCGTGATTGGGAGTCCCATAGGGCGGCGCACAATTGGCCCAGCATCGTCCGGGTTTGGACGGTGTATGCCGTCATTGTAAATAATAATTTGTTCTTATCTGACTTGCCTGGGTAAATAAATTTATAAAATAAAAACAAGGAGGATTTCCAATGCCTTGCAAAGAAGGGCACCTATTGGTAGATGGCTAAAAAATAAAAAAGCAGACAGTGAATACCCCTTTGAGCATGGTGAAGTTATTAATTACACTTTGGATGGTGTATCAATACACGACAAAGATACAGGCATCCTTCTTAACTCAGTTGCTGGAGAGGAAGGAAACCTCTCAGGGATTTCACCATGATGCCAATTGTGACTTTAAACAGTTACAGAGTTGAATGACTGTGATAGGAAAAAACTGAGGATGGATCAACAACATTGTAGTTACTCCACAATACTAACTTAATTGACAGAGTGAAAAGAAGGAAGCTTGTACAGAATTCAAATATTCCAAAACATGCATCCTGACTGCATCAAGGCTCTAAAGTAATATTGCAAAAAATGTGGCAAGTTATTAGCTTTTTGACCTGAATACAAAGCATTATGTTTGGGGCAAATCCAACAAACACATTACTGAGTACCAACCTCCATATTTCAAAGCATAGTGGTGGTTGCATCATGTTATGGGTATGCTTGTAATTATTAAGGACTGCAGAGTTTTTCAGGATAGAAAATAAATGTAATGGAACTAAGCACAGGCAAAATCCTAGAGGAAAACCTGGTTTTCTGCTTTCAACCAGACACTGGGAGATGAATTCACCTTTCACCAGGACAATAACCTAAAACACAAGAAGACAGTGAATGTTCCGGAGTGGACGAGTTTCAGTTTTGATTAAATCTACTTGACCTGAAAATGGTTGTCTAGCAATCATCAACAACCAATTTGACAAAGCTTGAAGAATTTTGAAAAGAATAATGGGAAAATGTTGCACAATCCTGGTGTGGAAAGCTCTTACAGACGTACCCAGAAAGACTCAAAGCTGTAATCACTGCCAAAGGTGCTTCTACAAAGTATTGACTCAGGGGTGTGAATGTAAATTTTTGAAAATGTAAATTTGAATGTAAATGTGAATGTAAATTTCTAAAAACATGTTTTCATTTAGTTATTATGGGGTATTGTGTATAGATGGGTGAGAACATTTTGAATTCAGACTGTAACACATCAAAATATGTAATAAGTCAAGGGGTATGAATACTTTCTGAAGGCACTGTACTGGCCGTAACGGGAGTAAAGGAAGATAGTTGATCAGTGAAACATATTTGGTGAGTACAGAACGTATTTTGATATTATAACACTTGCAGAGCTGGTGAATGGGAGAGCTTCCTGGGTGTTAGAGGTCTCTAACGCAGATACATTTTTGCCGTTTCTCTATGAATAAGTGTAATATGAGAGTAAAAAACAGAACAGTCCCATACCAGTACATTTTTTTTTACTGAGAACAGAATTTGGGAAAACACAGAAGATCATTTTATGGGGCCTGTCATTCCAAATGCTGTTTATTAGCCATTACACCGAGTGTACAAAACATTGCCCTCGGAACAGCTTAAATTCTGCGGGGAATGGACTCTACAAGGTGTCGAAAGCATTCCACAGGAATGCTGGCCCATGTTGACTCCAATGCTTCCCACAGTTGTCAAATTGGCTGGATATCCATTGGGTAGTGGACCATTCTTGATACACACGGGTAACTGTTGAGCGTGAAAAACCCAGCAGCATTGCAGTTCTTGACACACTCAAACCGGTGTGCCTGGCACCTACTTATCATACCACGTTCAAAGGCACTTCAATCTTTTGTCTTTCCCATTCAGTGAATGGCATTCACACTCTGAAAGACACACATTCTCAGTTTTCTCAAGGCTTAAAAATGCTGCTTTAACCTGTCTCCTCCCCTTCATCTACACAGCTTGAAGTGGATTTAACAAGTGACCTGGATTGACCTGGTCTGTCTGTCATGGAAAAAGCAGTTGTTCTTAATGTTTTGTACACTCAGTGTATCTTACCAGGTATAACAGAGCAACCTCTTGTTGCCTACACCAAGTACCCGGGGAAGAGTTGCAGGGTAGAGAAGAAGACAAGAATGTTCCTATTTGAAAGCTATATATACAAATATATATATAAGTAGCTACTACATATTTTTAAGTAGAAAAGGTTATAAAAAATGATTAAAAAGGTTGGAGACCCCTCCCTGCCTTTTAAGTTATAAGTGAGAAACCCATGTTACATGTTTTTAAATAAATACCTAGGTATTTCCTGGTGTAAAAACTGGGTCCACCATCCTAGAGCTACATCATGTAATTAATCCTGGTGGGAAAATGCCTCGTCATCCCTTTGAGGATGATGAAAACGTTTAAACGGATTACCATTCGATAATTCATAATCAGACAGATTAAAGTGGGGGTGAAGCGGCCACAATGATGCAATATGGGCTATTAGGTAGTTTAATCTGAACGAGTTAGTGAGGCAATATTTATTACCAGTATAGTAATTAGAGAACCACGATTACGTCCGTTACATAATGTACTGCTACGGAGGTCGTCATTGGCTGCTCCGCTCGTTATAAATTATCATTACCGTCTACCTCAAAGGTCATACAACTTTACCTAGATGGAAGCAGATCCAGTCATATAATGGACTGTGTTAATAAACCACAAACAAGTGTGTTCAAGTGGTTACGTTGGTAGACCTCTAAAGATAGCTAGCTAAATTATATAAATTATCTCTAGTTTTAGCTTGAAGGCTACCTGTGGCAACTGTGTCTCCTGCGTCCGTTGAGATGGGATCCCCGCGGCCGCCAATTCTACAACACAAGGGAGGACATAATCTTTGCTTCGCACTGCTTTCCACTGTTCTAGTCCTTGCCTCTTCATTACCCCGCTCATCATGACTGTTACTTTGTAAATTAATCCTCTCAGTAGTGTGTTCATCGTCGTCGTCATCGCCAACTTTGTGAAATACAACTTTAATGTCCCCCTGTCTAAGGTGAACGGCCGATAGAACTCTGTCGTCTATACTATTACTGTCCTTCAAATCCCCCATTGTAAAATTCAACTGCAACAGGTGAGCATGCCTTGGATGTATTTTACACCCTTTATGTCTACGAGTGAGTGAGTTGTCACACCGGTTTAATATGTAACCTTAGTGGCCACTGTAGTAGCATGCAATAGTTACTTTAACCACGGGGGGCAGCTCCAGTGGGCAGCTCTCCAGGGTCATGGCTAGAAGGGATCCAGCGTTTGTCAAATTAACCTCAGATTTGACTTTTTGTAGCAGGTTAGGATAATTATTTTAAGGCTAGGAAAAGAGTTAGGGGTAGCTAAAATGCACAATTTTTTTTTTTTTAACTTTTGACGTTAATTTGTCAAAAGATGGATCCCTTCTAGCCGCGCTCAAGCAAATGACATACCGGTAAGGGGCAAGCCAGTTGGCCATCCAAAACGTTACCTTAAATTCAGGTCAAGTTCAACAAACGGTTCAACCTTCACCTTATTCAAAAAATCTGAAAGAATAGTGGACATTATTGGGGTACTTAACTAAAGTGCTCTTCTTGTTATAGAATGATCAAGATTTGAATATGTGGAGGCCTGTGGAGGCTGGTGGGAGGAGCTGTAGGAGGATGGGCACATTGTAATGGCTGGAATGGAGTTTTTGGAACAGGGTCAAACACGGTTTCCATATGTTTGATACTGTTCCATTTATTCCATTCCAGCCATTACAATGGGCCCGTCCTCCTATAGCTCCTCCCACCAGCCGCCACTAGTGTAGGCTAATGCAATTGTGGTGTTTTATTAAACAAGGACATGAAGATAACGCATTTATGGTTTTATGAAATGTGTTTATTACTAGCCTACTATACATAAAATACAGCTAAATTAAAAACAAAAGACACTCTTACTACATATTAGAATACACATGTTTTTTGTAGTATTGCAGTTACATATCTTGACCTACATTAAATTCAAAATGTAATTTCAAAATCTAAAACTAGCTCCATATGAAAGATAACATGATTGGAGTGGTCCCCTCTACATACAAAATGCGGTATCGTATAAATGAATTGACTCATTATAAAAACGTAAACATTTTATTTGGCAAATTGTTTGTCAGTTAAATGTTAGATTTAACATTTGACTTACATTTGAATGTATTCTCGTTATTTGCTTTACCTAAAGCACAGCTATTGTCGTAGTGTAGGGCTTAGTTGCAGTAAGTCAACAATTGCTTTGTCTACGAGGAAGAAAAGAGGAGAGTGATGTGAAAGGAAGGGATACAGTAGATGTTTCTAGCAAGGCATTCATCAGGAATTCTTATTAGTGGACTATATCATGCATATAGCCCGACAGTATAGTCATCCCCTCCAGTGTTCAGTGATACTGCATTTATCAACTACACACTCCTTAATTGTTTTCATTAATTAATTATTACTCAGGTCAATCATTATGTGCTCGTATATCTGAGTTTTCCCTCTAAAGCTGGAGGCCAGCAGAAACTCTCTGTTGTCAATGGACACCAGAGAGAATGCCCTTGGTGCCTGGATGTTCAGGTCCTGGAAGTGAACAAATTGGCCCCTCTTCAAATCCCACTGATAGACCTGCGTCAGGGAGTAGTCGCTGCCGAGGATGGCGTACTGCCAGTTGCCGATGGAGACTGGCTGGAACACCATGGAGCCCCGCGAAGGCATTGTCTGTACCTCTTTGAACATGGCGCCGTCCCACCTCATCACCTTGGAGTCCCCAATAAAACGCGTCAGGCAGATGAAAAGTTCACTCTTCACCTTGAAGTGCTTGACCGCAAACACATCCTCCATTTCGGGGATATCAGTGCGCCTGTCGAACTGCTTCAGACTCTTGCTCCACTGGTAGACGACAGGCCTCTGGGAACTGCTGGCTAGGATCAGATGGGGCTTACCAGAGATCTCTAGGTACTCCACGTCTGTGTCACGGTACCAGAGATGGAGGGACTGGTGAGAGTAGAACCCATTGCCGTTCCACTTGTACACTGTGGTATAACCGGCCTTGGAGCTGTCTGCGATCACGAAGAAGGACTCACCGTCTATGAGGAAAGTCTCAATGTCATTAGGTTTCCTGATTTTTAGGATGTCAATATCCTGGATTTTGATGAATTTGTTGGCTGAGATGTCCCGCTTGTAAATGTGAGAGCCACCAAAGAGCTGGGCTACGAAGATGAACAGCTGATTATCAATCACCATGGGTTTGCATACCACAGTGGATGTACCTGTAAAACAAGGACCAAAAACAAAGTATTAGAATATAGGAACATGAAGTCAATATTCGCGAGAAACACTAAATACATATACACTATAAATGTTATGATCCACAAGATATAGTATGACACTGTATTCACACATAGTGATATAAAATAAACATTGCTCACTTTGAATGCTGTCATAGGTTCTGAAAACAGTTTCAACGTGATCCCATTCCAGGAAGCTGCACGTTCCAGTAAAGGGCTGGGCAAACACAACAAATGTATCCATGCCAAAGGTAAAGGACTCCACTGAAATGGACTCAAACATCAGTGGCTGATAAGAGGCAAACTCTGAAATACAAAACAGATTTAATGTTTCAATGTACAGTGAAATTCTTACTTGAGAGCTATTTCCCAACAATGAAGCAATAATAATATAGATCATAGAAAATGGAATAAAAAAAACAAGAAGTATGATGTAAGTTGAACACAAGAATGCAAGTACAGTGCCTTCAGAAAGTATTCACAGCCCCTGACCTTTTCCACATTTTTTTGTGTTACAAAGTGAGATTAAAATGGATTAAATTGTAATTTTCTTGTCAACAATCTACTCAAAATACTCTGATGTCAAAGTGGAAGAAAAATTGAATACCACTTTGAGCACGGTGAAGTTATTAATTACACTTTGGATGGTGTATCAGTACACCCAGTCACTACAAAGATACAGGAGTCCTTCCTAACTCCGTTGCCGGAGAGGAAGGAAACCGCTCTGGGATTTCATCATAAGGCCAATGGTGACTTTAAAACAGTTACAGAGTTTAATGGCTGTGATAGGAAAAAACTGAGGACGGAAAAACAATATTGTAGTTACTCCACAATACAAAATTCAAAAGGCACTCGAACATCTGTGCTATCTTTTTTGAAGGTGCATGTACTGCGTGTACTGACAGTCATAGACCGTTTTGCCAACATGAAATAGAGGAGGAGGCATTGGCATTCACAGGGCCGGCTACAGGCATAAGCGGTCGCTTAATTTTCATTTTTTGGAACTCCATCAGGGTCACAAATTACTATTGAGAGTAAGAATAGTAGAATACACCAGGAGCAATTTTTTACATGTGGTTTTTTATCCTTCAGCAGTTTTTCTCTTAGTATGTCAGTCACTGAAAGACACTCAATTAGCCATGCCAGCTAACAATTTTTAGATTGGTAGTTAATCTGGCTAGACTATCTAAACTTGTAGTATTCGTGGCCGAATACTGAAGGGAACGCAGGGCACATGCCCAGGGCCCTGACATCCAGGGGGCCCCCATTGATTTTGTCAGTCATTCTCACGTTAACATGGCATAAGTCATGACAAAATGTTTAGATTGTAGGAAATTAGCATTTTTTTCTCACTGCCCCATGGTAAAATTAGTCAAATTTACTTTAAATCCTAAATGTTTCTCACCGCTGTCAAGAGGGTGGCCACTAAAATGTCTTGCCGCAAGATGGGGGGGGGGGGGGGGGGGGTCAACCAACTCTAGTTTAGGGTATCCAAAAGGCTAGACTGGACATTCATCTACAAGTAGGGTGAGTCAACATGTTTTTTCTACTTGCTCGCATGGCGCACACACACACACACACAGAGAAATCAATACCATGGGCCGCCACATGATAATTTGCAACGTTGATTGGACTAAAACATTTTTGGTATCTTTAAGTTTGTTTTCACTGTATTAGACTAAGCATGAAATAGAATTTGTCACATGCTTCGTAAACTAACAGTGAAATGCTTACTTACGAGCCCTTCCCAACAATGCAGAGAGAAAACGAGATAAATAGAAAAATAATAAATAATAACACGAGGAATAAATACACAATATTTTTAGAAATGTTTTGGCAGCGTTTACAGCCTCGAGTCTTCTTGGGTATGACGCTACAAGCTTGGCACACCTGTATTTGGGGAGTTTCTCCCATTCTTCTCTGCAGATCCTCTCAAGCTCTGTCAGGTTGGATGGGGACATCGCTGCACAGCTATTTTCAGGTCTCTCCAGAGATGTTCGATTGGGTTCAAGTCCGGGCTCTGGCTGGGCCACTCAAAGACATTCAGAGACTAGTCCCGAAGCCACTGCTGCGTTGTCTTGGCTGTGTGCTTAGGGTCGTTGTCCTGTTGGAAGGTGAACCTTCTCCCCAGTCTGAGGTCCTGAGGGCTCTGGAGAAGGTTTTCAACAAGGATCTCTCTGTACTTTGCTTCGTTCATCTTTCCCTCAATCCTGATTAGTCTCCCAGTCCCTGCCACTGAAAAACATCCCCAAAGCATGATGATTTTATTTTAGCACTTACCTCAGTGTTAATCCAGGGCTTTTGATTGGGGAGGCAGCAAACTTTCACTGTGGGGAAAACGTCTGCAATGCGTTTCCTGATGAAGCCGGTGACTGAGGTTGCCAGCTCATTGATGCTATCGGTGCAGTCCCAGAACATATTCCAGTCAGAGCTAGGAAAGCAGTCCTGCAGTATAGCTTCCGCTTTGGGGATAATTTATCTATCTTCCGGCGCCAACAGAGATGGCCGCCTCACTTCGCGTTCCTACCGCCCCAATAGGTCCACAGACGACGCAATTGCCATCACACTGCACACTGCCCTAACCCATCTGGACAAGATGAATACCTATGTAAGAATGCTGTTCATCGATTACAGCTCAGCATTTAACACCATAGTACCCTCCAAACTCTGACCCTGGGTCTCGACCCCGCCCTGTGCAACTGGGTCCTGGACTTCCTGAAGGGCCGCCCCAGGTGGTGAGGCTAGGTAACAACATCTCCACCCCGCTGATCCTCAACACTGGGTCCCCACAAGGGTGCATCCTCAGCCCTCTCCTGTACTCCCTGTTCACCCACGACTGCGTGGCCATGCACGCCTCCAACTCAATCATCAAGTTTGCAGACGACACTACAGTGGTAGGCTTGATTACCAACAACGACGAGATGGCCTACAGGGAGGAGGTGAGGGCCCTCGGAGTGTGGTGTCAGGAAAATAACCTCACACTCAATGTCAACAAAACAAAGGAGATGATTGTGGACTTCAGGAAACAGCAGAGGGAGCAGCCCCCTATCTACATTGACGGGGCAGTAGTGGAGAGGGTGGAGAGTTTTAAGTTCCTCGGCGTACACATCACGAACAAACTGAAATGGTCCACCCACACAGACAGCGTGGTGAAGAAGGTGCGACAGCGTGGTGAAGAAGGTGCAGCAGCGCCTCTTCAACCTCAGGAGGCTGAAGAAATTAGGCTTGTCACCAAAAACACTCACAAACTTTTACAGATGCACAATCGAGAGCATCCTGTCGGGCTGTATCACCACCTGGTACGGCAGCTGCTCCGCCCATAACCGGAAGGCTCTCCAGAGGGTAGTGAGGTCTGCACAACGCATCACCGGGTGCAAACTACCTGCCCTCCAGGACACCTACACCACCCGATGTCACAGGAAGACCAAAAGATCATCAAGGACAACAACCACCCGAGCCACTGCCTGTTCACCCCGCTATCATCCAGAAGGCGAGGTCAGTACAGGTGCATCAAAGCGGGGACCGAGAGACTGAAAAACAGCTTCTATCTCAAGGCCATCAGACTGTTAAACAGCCATCACTAACATTGAGTGGCTGCTGCCAACATACTGACTCAACTCCAGCCACTTTAATAATGAAAAAATGTATGTAATCAATTTATCACTAGCCACTTTATATTATATAATGTTTACATACCCTATATAACTCATCTCATATGTATATATTGTACGCTATACCATCTACTGCATCTTGCCATCTTGATGTAATTAAATGTATCACTAGCCACTTTAAACAATGCCACTTTATACAATTTTATCATACCCTACATTACTCATCTCATATGTATATACTGTACTCTATACCATCTACTGCATCTTGCCTATGCCGTTCAGCCATCACTCATTTATATATTTTTATGTACATATTTATATTAATTTCTTTACACTTGTGTGTATAAGGTAGTTGTTGTGAGATTGTTAGGTTATATTACTTGTTAGATATTACTGCATGGTCGGAACTACAAGCACAAGCATTTCGCTACACTTGCATTAACATCTGCTAACCATGTGTATGTGACAAATAAATTTGATTTGATTTTGATCTACCGTCATTGTAAATAAATGTCCACGGAACGCGTCACGGGTACTTCCTGTTTGAGCTTCTGTTTGTAAACAGGAAGTATGAGTCATGATCTGATTTGCCTAAGGGGGATAATGGTGGGCCTTGTATGCTTGCATGTGGGTTGAGTAACAGTGGTCTAGGACTTTATCGCCCTTAGTAGCAAAGGAGACGTGTTCATAGAAGTTAGGAATCAAGTGTCTTAGTGACACGGAAATAAAATGACTGGCAACAAGAAAAGCAGCCTCGTACAGTTCGTTAAGTGACAGCTTGTTGTTGTAGTAGGCCTGAGGTGGAATATATACATCAACACTCTCGAGAGGTAGAAGGGTCTGTATTTCACCATCGTGGAAATTCCAAGACGGGTGAACAATACATTGTTGGTGATGAAGAGACATACCCCTCCCCTATTGATTTCCCTGAATCCAATGTCCTGTACGCTCAGTGAATGGAGAATCCATCGAGTTGGATAGCTGTGGGGGGTCTGAAAGAAAAACTGAATATTGCAGTTACGAGAGTCCCGTTGACAGCAAAGCTGCGATCAGTCTTCCATCTTATTATCAAGTGGCCAATAGAATACAGGGAAGTGGTGGCCGGTTTTCCCTTTGCCTTAGTCCCACCAGGATGCCCGCTCTTCTCTTTTTCGCCTGCATTTCCTCTTGGGTAGCCCGAAGATTTTTTGATTTGATTTGATAGGATCAGAGGTACACAAAGAGCCCAGGGCAGATGACTTGAAGTCGAAGTTGATAAGGATTACCATCACTACCAGAGAAGGCAACATTACTGGCATTCTTCCTTGGTGACTGTTTTTAGTGTTCTGTGGGCTACTCTAGGTACATACTCTACAGTATTAGTGTTATCATTTTCACTTTATCCTGACTGGTAATTAATTTACAGTCTTTGAGTCTATTGTGTAATGGCCACTGCTGAATAGCGTGAAGCAGCCGTGGTTAAGGAGATTAACATTGCAAGGTGTGCAATGCATAGTCACTTTAACTCTACCTACATGTACATATTACCTCAATTACCTCGACTAACCGGTGCCCGAGCACATTGACTCTGTACCGGTAACCCCTGTATATCGCCTCGCTATTGTTATTTTACTGCTGCTCTTTAATTATTTGTTACTTTTATTTCTTATTTTTTACTTAACATGTATTTTTCTTAACTGCATTGTTGGTTAATTAAGGGCTTGTAAGTAAGCATTTCACTTTTGTATTCGGCGCATGTGACAAATAAAATTTGATTTGATTTTAAATAATTGCACCAATCACCTGCAGTTATGCAGTCAAAAGACCCGGGCACAAGGTCATTGATCAGTTTCCCTTGGAAAAGCGATGGCCCACTGCAGTGGATCTGATCAACCATCGCATTGGTGGTATGCATCCACTCCACCAGCCACTTTAGTTTGCAGTCACATTCCAGGTTGTTCCCTTTCAGATCCCTGGTAAAACAGGTTAACACAGTATGCATAAATCAAAACCTGAATATTTTGAATGAAAATGAAAACTTTTTTGTTTTACATAAGTACACTTTAGATGGTGATGTTGCAGATTAAGCTGCTGGTTATGCGAAGAAAATAAAACAATACTCACACTTTAACCAAAGCATCCATGCCCTTGAAAACATCTTTGGGTAATGTACCCAGGTTATTATAGGCCAGGCTCCTGATTAAAAAAGGGGAAAACATTGTGTTTTAGACCACAAAATACAGTATGTCCTGAATCAACACAATACATTGTGTCTGACTTCCAAAACGATATGTTCTTGGAACTCAGCATTATGTTTCCCCTTGTCATTGGGTGGGCCCTGACCGTGACTTCAGTCCAGGCAGTATGAGTAAGGAGGAGAGGTTACAGAGCAGATATCATATTTTGTTTTGCTCCCCAGGACATATTGTTCTTGGTTATAATTAGATTTTCAAGAGTACACAGTACACTCAGACAATCTACTGAAAATAGTGAAAGGCGATACATTCTTAGAATAACGATTCTGCAAACTTATATGTCCACTCATGTTTGTCTTTTTTTCTATAGAAAGGAGTGTAGGGGAGACCGGGGATGGTGGTAACAAGGGACAGTTGTAACACTTGCAATTCCTCCAATCAGGAGCGAGGTAGAATCATATGATTCACTGTGCACATGCTCAGTTTAGTCCTGAATCCTCATGTGAAGAAGCAAGTCACTGTGATAAACTCTGCAGATTCTATTGACAGAGAATCAGATTTTGAGGTAAGAAAGTAATTATTTTGACCAAATGTGTTTTTGTGATTGTATAAAAGTGTAGTTTCATTCACCGAACTTATATCAGGTTTATAACCAGTCTGTGTAGAGATATTTGATGTAAGTTAGCGATGGTAAAGTGTTAACATTTAGCTAAAATGGAGGCTAGCTAATGGCTGCAAGGGTCAGGGTTAGTTGTAACATGTTACAATTAACCCCGACTAAAACTGGATGTTTTTGGTACATGTTTTCTTTTACTTTCAGCATGCCTAGATCATGGAAAAGAAAGACAGACAGGGGAGTACCTCTCCACACTTTGAAAATAACGTAAAAGGAACTAACAGAGCAGGGGAAATCAATCAGATCAGTTGCAAAGTTGTATGGCATATGTCATGTGATGCTGTGCAGATTCTGCAAAGAGAGAAAGAAACCACTGGAGAATGGGTCGAGAGGGCTTGTAGGCTACCGTAGTGGAATCAGGGTCTTCATTGACGAGCAGGAGCAGAAGTTGTCAGAGTATCTCTTGAGGGCAGCTGATTTATGCCCACTGCTATCCATGCCACCTCTCCAGCTGCCTCCCAGGCCACCTCTCCAGCTGCCTTCCAGGCCACCTCTCCAGCTGCCTTCCAGGCCACCTCTCCAGCTGCCTTCCAGGCAACCTTTCCAACTGCCTTCCAGGCCAACTCGAGGCCAGGTGGAAACGCCTGATTACTCTTCTGATTTCAACCCAGTTGATGTACACCCATTCAAGCACTCAGAAGGCAAATCAAATGTTGCTCTCCCTAAAAAAAACTGATCGAAAGAAGCAAGCCAAAACAAACAACAAAAACTGTCCTGCTTCAGATAAAAATACAAAATAAAGCAGATTGAACCAGAAGATTCAGATTCCTTCAATGAGGAAAACTTCTGCATTGTGTGCATGGAGCACTTTAACAATTCCAAGTCCAAGGAGGTCTGGTTGCAGTGCTATGAATGCAAATTATGGAGGCACCAAGCCTGTACCACTGTGACTCTGATTGAATGTTGGACATTTAATCAGACACTTAATCACACACACACACACCAGAAATGTTCAGGTGTTTAGTTTAGCCTAGTTGTTGTTTGGTTGAGAAAGACCATTTAGTGGAGGGTTAAATAACTTGCCTAGTTAAATAAAAATTTACAAAAATATATATATACAGTGATCCCTCGCCACTTCGCGGTTCACTTATCGCGGATTCGCTATTTCGCGGATTTTCATAATGCATTTTTTTTTTTTTTTTGGTGCATTGTGCTCTGCATTCTGATTCGCTAAAAACTCACTCCCGCTTCTTGTATCAAAACATGCTACGAATTGTGCTATCATTTTGTCGTCTCGTGCAGTTATGTGTACGTACATAAAACAGCTTGGCAAATTTACATTAAGTTGGCCAAATTATCTTGTAATTTCGAACATCTCCTAAACCCATAATGTCGACGAAACGGCCTACACGTGAGTCACTGTATTTGTATACATGTAATAGTTGCTAATTGTAAAAAAAAAAAAAAATTCTATTTCGCGGATTTCACTTATCGCGGGTCATTTTCGGAACGTAACCCCCGCGATAAACGAGGCATTACTGTATATATTTATATTTATTATTATTTCTGCCAAACAAATATGTTAAACATGGCAATGTTGCTCTCATGGTCTCAATAAAGGCATTCAAAAATTAGTTGCATGTCATGATTTATGCACTTTTTCAATCTGTTACAATTCACCCCAAGCACTTTTTACAACTAACTCAGATCATGGGGTAGATTGTAACACTTCACTCCTTGTATTTAAGACAACACCATGCATTTGCAGTTTGATTTACATATATAATAAAGTGTTACAACCATCCCCGGTCTCCCCTATTAGCAAATATTCTGAAATGAAAACTGGAAGTATTCCCAGTCAGCGAGGTCACCAAGTTTACATAGACCCACCACAGTGTCCTTTGGCAACTTGATATGGCAGAAGTGAGGGAGACTAACCTTGCTTAATATCACTGGAATAGGATTTGCATCATATGCAGTTTTCACAATAATACAACTGAGGTACATTTGCTTAATATTTGAATGTACCTATGGGAGGCCTCAGTGAACAATGGTTTTGATAATGCTATGCACCACGGGAAAAGCAACAGAGGTGCGGACTAGAGTCACATGACTTTGACTTGAGTCTGACTCAAGTTCACAAAATTGATGACTTGAGACTGGATTTGGAAACTCAAGACGTGGGACTCAACTTTGCCTTGAGACTGATGACTTGAAATTATCTGGCCAGGTTGTGTAATGTTTTGTCATTCATTTTGTAGCACACTTACTCTCCATGCAGCCAGAGACTTTTGACCAATGACCAGACATCAGCATTGGCGAGCAACGGCGGGCGCACATTTCCCGATTAGTGACCATAAAGCACTTGTTTCATTTTCTCTGGTTTTGTCTGTCAAAAAACTGAGTAGCCTGCGTTCATATGATCCATATAAAATACAGTTTAGCAATCTGCAACGGACGCATCTTTGCCAGAACAATAGGCTATCTGGTGATTTAATTGATCATTTTCATATTTCAGATGATAGGCCTTGGTTAGGTGAATTATATACCTCAGTGGTGGGTACTGGTTATATGTCTAAAGATAACTGTAACCTAGCACTGCCTTCAATACTTGTAGGATGAACATGTAACATATTAAATAAATGACGATATTTGTGAGGAAGAAAAGGCTACAGGCAGACCATGCCTTCCAACTGATCCTCAACCTCTGCTGCATAGGCTACAGGAAGGCGGTGACATTGCAAACATGAATGACTTTCAGCTCAAAATGCTGGTGGAAAACATCGTTTATTTCTTTATATTGCGTTTAAAAAATGCATCACCGTGTACGGCTGTAATGACAGGCAACATTCGCGCAGCGATTGTGCGCGCTTGTTCGACCTGTGTGCGCGTGCTTGTACGTGATCACCAAACTGTTGGAGCTGCATGTATGGCAATCCTCCCTACAATTTGACGCACCCGATTCTATAGCTGTACAGCAAATCAGCAATATGTTCGCTAGTTCATAGGTTCACAAACTCTTTGATCCGCAACCTCTAAAAATGAGTGTTTCAAAGCTTGCGGGTCAAAAAGTTTGAGAACCTATGATTTGCTGTAAGCTATAGGATCGGGTGCGTTGGATTGTCATATGCAGCTCCAAAAATTGTTTGGTGATCAAAAATATTAGGCTAACTGTTTACTTTGCAATCTCACCCGCAATGTGGCATCAAGCAACAATTACTAGCATAGGCCTACTGTTCTTTTGGTAAGTCAATATTGCGTGAAATTCATAATTTACTTATGAAGGAATTTGTTGTTAAAATGAATTAGTACATCATCAAAATGTGTTGTAGACAAAATAATGAAAAAGGCTGTCTGGTAGCCTCAATTGACAAATATTTGTATTTGAACAAGTCATTGCATGTATAGATATTTTTTTTTAACTTGATTTGAGACTTGACTTAAAAAAACGTGTGACTGAATGCACGTCTTGGACTTGACTCGAGACTCGACTCGTCCTACTTGGGACTCAACTTGAGACTCAGACTTTGAGACTAGCTTGTGACTCGAAACATTTTCAAGTATGGTTAACACAATATGCAAATGACACAAGGCCATTGTTCTAACACATTTCCCATGATTTCGGATTGTAATTAAGTAAAAAATGACATTCTTATACTTACAGGTGTATAACTGCTTTTAGGCCCCGGAATGCATATTGTGATATTGATGCAATTTTGTTGTTTTCGATAAACCTGTGAATGAGTTAACATTTAATAACATATTTTGAGATTTAATCATCATATGATGCATTTGAGGATCGTATCCATTAGAGAGAGTACAACTCACAGGTACTCCAGATGCGGTAGACCTAGGAATGCATCCTCATCAATTGAGTCAAATGTGTTGGCAGTGAATAGGCTGTTAAGAAAATAGTTTACATTCCATCATTTCTATAACATTTTTGCTTTTACTCACACTTGAATATACATATTTCACATTGTGGTTGAGTTTCCAAGCAACTCACTGCTAAAAAATGTGAACCACTTCATTTTCATGTAGCCTAATCCTTCTGTTCACACTTGTAATGTTTTCTTACTCTGAGTTTCCAAAACACTGTTTCACAAGCCTATAACAATAACATATGTGATCCCAACAAAACTTGTCATAACATAGCCTATTCAGTATTATTAATATTGCCCACAAACTCTTGACTCATTTTGCATCATTAGCCATGAGGGAAAAACAACCATGTCACAGATGCATGTTTTCCTGAAATGTTTTCACACTGTAGCCTATCATGGTGAGATATGGGTGGGTCCTCAGACAATCGATTTACTGCAGTGGAGTAACAGTATTCCGATAAAAGTTTTTGGTTTAATTTCATTGAGCAGTTTTTATTTCAGCTAAGCAGCCAATATCCTACGCCCCACTGAGTTCATGTAGTGTGTTATTACATAATCATGCTCTTCCTCTGAGGTAGCAGAGCTGTGCTTTGTTAATGCACATGGACCATCATGTTAACATATATTATAAAATATCGTTTAGTAACGTCAAACTCACAGAAGATGTAGCGCTGGAGAGTGTAAGAAGCTTCCTCCAGTGATTTGGGTGAATCCTGATTTGAGAAAAGATCTGAATAGAAACATGGCACAAAAGATTCATGTTATTGATAATATATCAACCATTTAATTTGATTTGATTGTAGCCGTACATTATTTCGATTAGCTGCTTTATTTGCGGTGTTATTTATTCCATTCAACATGTTCCTAATACTCGACACAGAGAGATTATACGATATCCCCATCATAATGCCATTGCCAATATTATTATTTAAATAATTTACAATATTTAATTCCAAGCACTTACAAGGAAAAGACATCAGGTGGAAAGCTGTGAGGGACCGATCTTATATTTTCACACAATGCATTATCTTTGGTGCACGTACAAGATGCGGGGCATCTAGGTTGCTTCACTCTTCTGCTCTCCGCTAAAAGCAGGATGGTGGCGACGCAAAGCAAGACCGTGCATTCTTTCAGGGTTTTGTTTCCATATCCCATCCTTTTGGTGCTCTCTGGTGACAACCAGTCCGTCGAAGATTTCTGAACATGAACCTCAATTAAATATCCAAACTTAAAATGTTTCAATGTCAAATCTTGAATGTCTGTATTTGCTTCGAGTTATGCAGTGATGTATGCAGCTTGTATCTCAATGACCAGGCACTCATCCAAAAGATTCGTTCTGCAAGGCGCAGTATGTAAATGCAGGACAGGGAAAATACGACAAAACGTCACCGATCCTTGGACGGATTAAAATCCTCCAAAATACGTTGTCATTCCAAAAGTGAAAATGTACACAATGTAGGCTACACAATTTTATATTGTATTTTTTTGTAACTAGGTTGGCTCTGTTTTATTATGAAACTCTGACTGAGCATCTATTTGGCTTGTGCATATATAAGAAACGATGAAAGCCTCAGTCCCTAGAGAGAGAGCTCAGAGAGCTGCGCTTATTTTATGACTGGGTGGTATGGAGCCCCACAGTGGAGGTGTCCTAATACCCATAAAACTTAGCTGTCGAACAGGAAAATGGTTCCAATTGTTTTTCCACAGGGGACTTTAGAAACACTTAAAACAAGGGCTGTGTTTCATATAGGCTAATCCTGGCGTAACGTTTTGATAACCATGTACATTTCTCTCGGACAAGGTGACTTATCAATATAATTGGCTCTACATATACTCAGATTTGAAAATGCTAATTAGCATCAAAGTAGACTTCACACGAGACTACAAATCCCTGCAAGCTACTGCACGTCATCTCTAGCTGACACCTTTGCTAACAGGTATTGTCAATTTAAAACCTGCACAAGACAGTTGACAGTTCAGTCCATTTAAAGAAATGTAGCCAATTATTCATTACTACATTTAGCTAACATTATATCGTTAATACAGAGATTCTTACCTTTGCCTCGATTCAGCAGTCTTCTCCAGATCATCATGACATTTGTAGTTCTTTATGATAGCCACATTAGCAGCTAATTAGCATTTCATTTTTGGGGGGGTAAATACAGGCGAATATATTGATAAGTCACCTTGTCCTAGAGAGATTTACACGGTTATCAAAACGTCACTACAGGGTAAGCCTACACTTTACACACATTTGAAGTGTTTCTAGAAAACTCTATGGGGAAAATGAATGGTTTTATGGGTTTTTCTGCGTTCAAAACAACTGGGAACTTGGAAAAAAACAAGCGCTGACTGGGAAAAATTGATTTGAACAGTCATCCAACTCGGAATTCCAACTCGGGAACTCTGGCCTCTTTCTAGTGCTACGACATTCCGACTTGAAGATCACTGACATGATTTGACTTCGTATTTTTGAGAGTTCCCAGTTACCGTAGCAGGTTAGGAAAATTAATGTAGCATGATAGGATAAATAGGTTAAGGTTAGGTAAAGGGTTAGGGTTAGCTAAAATGCTCTCTTAACCAGCTATGAAAAGTCACTTCCAGTCGTAGCTGTACTCCATCTAGTCACAACTGTGATGCAGGCTATTATTAATGCTCGCACAAAATCCATGAATGTTTAATGCGGAACGGCCTATTCATTAGGAGGGTCTGTGGAAACAGTCAGTGGGACATCCTTACCGTAAACACTAACTTTAGCCCCTACCCTTACCCTAACCATCCTTGGGACATCCATACCCTACATAAGGGACGCTTGTGGCATTTCCCTTATGGTTGATGAAGATCTCCATATGGCAAATGGATGGTCCCTTACTAGAAATCCTCGGGTGTTATTAAAATAGGCCGACGGCCACAGGTCGTTCCCCAGGGCCCGGTCTTCCGGGAAGTCATGAAGTAAAATTTCCAGGACACATCGTTTCCGTGATATAACATTTTTGACTTTTTCCTGTTGTTTCGGAAAATTCCACCAGATGGCGACTGGCTTTATATGGCAAATGGACATCACCAAATGGACATGGCCGTTTCTCGGAAACGGATCAGACTTCGAAGACAAAACTCGGTGAGCACAGGGGTGGCCAAATGTACCTTTAGCCCAGAAACAAGATGGCGTCGAGGCCACAATGCTCTTTGAGTTAATGCACATTTTGTGGGATTAAAGGTCAAAAATGGTAATACAGCGCTAATTTGACCGGAAAAGTACATAAACCTACGGTGTAAGAAAAAATAGAATCAGATATTTAACGATCGTATTTTACGAGAAATCGTAAAGTTAAGTTATAGATCCAGTTGAGGCGGGTTTCAGAGCTCTATGGGATTTTCTGTGATTTGTTGTACTCACACAGACAGTCAATATGGAGTGACACAGCGTGGGGCTTACAGATACACAGAGCCTGCAATAGTTACCTGTGTTCAAACCATCAAAGAACCAGCTCTGAAATATGTGATAGTTGGCTTCTAAACGAGTTGGACAAAGTGGGTTTGGTGTCAGTATGTATCAGTTTGGTATCAGTATGATATCTTAGTGACTGATGGATGGCTGACTTGATGGCTGACTTAATGTCCATTTCCAATAAGTTTAAACAGTGATGAACCGACACCAAATGAACATGCTGAAATCAACACTGAAAGTGTTGGCAAATGGCATCACCGTAGTCTCTAGGCCGTGCCGAGTTCAAGGAGATGCCCCACTTGACCGTAGCTCACTTGGTCTGACTGCAGCGACCGTGCCAATAGTAGGCCCGGAATGAAGCCTGACATGTAGCCGGTACATGTAGTCTGACACATCTGAGTTTCTCCCTAAGGATAACATGGGTTATCCAATTCCTTTTGCCACCTGTTCAGGGTCACCTGTACCTCTACAGATATCAACATGAAAAGATTGAATGGTCCCCTTCATATCCTAAAGGGGAATTATGAACTTCACCATCAAATAAGGCTGAAATCCCAGAATGTGCAGGCTTAAATCATCACAGAAAGGGAAACAAATGGCATCAACCTAGTCTCTAGGCCGTGCCGAGTTCAAAGAGATGCCCCACTTGACCGTAGCTCACTTGGTCTGACCTCAGCGACCGTGCAAATAGTAGGCCCGGAATGAAGCCTGACTAGTAGTGATTTAAAGATGCTTTAGACATATTGCGGCCTCTGGGTCACACAGAGACACTCCGTTTTCGATGGGCTCATCAAGGGGAGGTTGGGGCGGATAAGCCACAGAGTTATTCTAGCTGCGCGCGCCAGTTCATGTAGTCTGACACATCCGAGTTTCTCCCTAAGGATAACATGGGTTTACAGGTTATGCTCTAACTCTGCTTCTGTGCAGGCAATTTTCAAAATTCCTTTTGCCACGTGTTCAGGGTCACCTGTACCTCTACATCAACCTAGTCTCTAGGCCATGCCAAATTCAAGGAGATGCCCTACTTGGCCGTAGCTCGCTCGGTCTGACCGCAGCAACCGTGCAAAAAAGTAGGCCCAAAATGAAGTCTGACCTAAATTTGAGGTGCTTTTGGGTGACAGCAGCAGAACCGTTGAGGCTAGAAACACAATTCAACCACAGGAACGTTCCTAAGGTCCTCCCGACCTGTGCAATCCTAAATTGCGGTCATGGGGCTGTTTCGAAGGGTTAAAAAGGTCACATCTTTCCAAAATGTCATATGTGTGATTAGGCACCCCACGAACCGCCGAACATAATAGAAAACCATTTTTTTATCCCAGATTTTTTTTAATTTTTTTTATTTTAAATTTTATCCCCTTTTCTCCCCAATTTTCGTGGTATCCAATCGCTAGTAATTACTATCTTGTCTCATCGCTACAACTCCCGTACGGGCTCGGGAGAGACGAAGGTCGAAAGTCATGCGTCCTCCGAAGCACAACCCAACCAAGCCGCACTGCTTCTTAACACAGCGCGCCTCCAACCCGGAAGCCAGCCGCACCAATGTGTTGGAGGAAACACCGTGCACCCGCCCCCCTCAGTTAGCGCGCACTGCGCCCGGCCCGCCACAGGAGTCGCTGGAGCGCGATGAGACAAGGATATCCCTACCGGCCAAACCCTCCCTAACCCGGACGACGCTAAGCCAATTGTGCGTCGCCCCACGGACCTCCCGGTCGCGGCCGGCTGCGACAGAGCCTGGGCGCGAACCCAGACTCTGGTGGCGCAGCATAGCACTGCGATGCAGTGCTCTAGACCACTGCGCCACCCGGGAGGCCCTATCCCAGATTTTTTGCCCTTTTTGGAAGACTTACAAGTTCCATTTAGGTAGTGATACGTATCCATGTATAGTCTGAATTTGATATATTTCCAGATTATGTTTGGGGGGCATATAAAGAGCCACATATGTGAAGAGCAGCTGTCTCTAACGTTTTTGGGGTAATATATTGACATCCAGAAAGGTCATAGAACAATGCCCAAAATGAAGCCTGACCTAAATTTGAGGTGCTTTTGGATGACAGTGGTAGAACCGTTAAGGCTAGAAGCACAATTCAACAACAGGAACGTTCCTACGGTCCTCCAGATCTGTACCATGTCGAATTAACCATTAACAGTGAAAACATGGTGCTTTTCACAATTCCTGACATTTAATCCTAGTAAAAATTCCCTGTCTTAGGTCAGTTAGGATCACCACTTTATTTTAAGAATGTGAAATGTCAGAATAATAGTAGAGAGAATGATTTATTTCAGCTTTTATTTCTATCACCACATTCCCAGTGGGTCAGAAGTTTACATACACTCAATTAGTATTTGGTAGCATTGCCTTGAAATTGTTTAACTTGGGTCAAACATTTCAGGTAGCCTTCCAAAAGCTTCCCACAATAAGTTGGGTGAATTTTGGCCCATTCCTCCTGACAGAGCTGGTGTAACTTAATCAGGTTTGTAGGCCTCCTTGCTCGCACACGCTTTTTCAGTTCTGCCCACAAATTTTCTTTGGGATTGAGGTCAGGGCTTTGTGATGGCCACTCCAATACCTTGACTTTGTTGTCCTTAAGCCATTTTGCCCCAACTTTGGAAGTATGCTTGGGGTCATTGTCTATTTGGAAGACCCATTTGTGACCAAGCTTTAACTTCCTGACTGATGTCGAGATGTTGCTTCAATATATCCACATAATGTCCCTTCCTCATGATGCCATCTATTTTGTGAACTGCACCAGTCCCTCCTGCAGCAAAGCACCCCCACAACATGATGCTGCCACCCCCGTGCTTCACGGTTGGGATGGTGTTCTTCGGCTTGCAAGCCTCCCCCTTTTTCCTCCAAACATAACGATGGTCATTATGGCCAAACAGTTCTATTTTTGTTTCATCCGACCAGAGGACATTTCTCCAAAAAGTACAATCTTTGTCCCCATGTGCAGTTGCAAACCATAGTCGGGCTTTTTTAATGGCTGTTTTGGAGCAGTGGCTTCTTCCTTGCTGAGTGGCCTTTCAGTTTATGTCGACATAGGACTCGTTTTTACTGTGGATATAGATACTTTTGTACCTGTTTCCTCCAGCATCTTCACAAGGTCCTTTGCTGTTGTTCTGGGATTGATTTGCACTTTTCGCACCAAAGTACGTTCATCTCTAGGAGACAGAACGCGTCTCCTTCCTGAGCGGTATGACGGCTGTGTGGTCCCTTGGTGTTTATACTTGCATACTATTGTTTGTACAGATGAACGTGGTACCTTCAGGAATTTGGAAATTGCTCCCAAGGATGAACCAGACTTTTGGAGGTCTACAATTATTTTTCTGAGGTCTTGGCTGATTTCTTTTGATTTTCCCATGATGTCAAGCAAAGAGGCACTGAGCTTGAAGGTATGCCTTGAAATACATCCACAGGTACACCTCCAATTGACTCAAATTATGTCAATTAGCCTATCAGAAGCTTCTAACGCCATGACATAATTTCCTGGAAATTTCCAAGCTGTTTAAAGGCACAGTCAACTTAGTGCATGTCAACTTCTGACCCACTGGAATTGTGATACAGTGAATTATAAGTGAAATAATCTGTCTGTAAACAATTGTTGGAAAAATGACTTGTGTTTTGCACAAAGTAGATGTCCTAACCGACTTTCCAAAACTATAGTTTGTTAACAAGACATTTGTGGAGTGGTTGAAAAACGAGTTTTAATGACTCCAACCTAAGTGTATGTAAACTTCCGTCTTCAACTGTATGGACGCGACATGTTTGACGCTGTTCCATTCCAGCCATTCCAATGAGCCGCCCTCCTATAGCTTCTCCCACCAAGCTCCACTGCGCAGTATGTACCTACAGTATGTGTCCTCTGTTGTTGTTTGCCTTTCTTTGTTTGCTGAAATCCAAACTTTTTAAAGGGATAATCCACCCCAAACCACAAATTCCTATGTTTAACAGTGTTGAACAGTGTTAAATAACACTAATATTTGAAAACAGTATTTTTTTGTGTAGGGAAATGGGGTGGAGATGTAACCATTAATCATATCTGCTACCTGACTGTACTTATGTGCGCTCATAGATTCCAGTAAAGATTCCGTTATAGATCAGTTATGCCAAATGGGAACAATAGATCTCTTATTCTTCTGAATGCTGTAATTGAAGTCCTCGGAAAATGGTGGGATAGTAGGAGTGAACTTTTCCAGTCTTGAACAGAACTCCACTGTTATTGGGGATGATCCCCCATTAAAGTCAACAAAAAGACACAGCATGTGATTCAGTATGTTCGCTGAGAGAGCTACAAAGAAAAAAATATTTGGTTGAGCACAGAAATGTAACTGGTAAGTAAGCCCCCTGGGAACAAAACTGATTAAAATAAGATCTGTGAGGAGGATAATATATTTAGCTGCATCATATTACATAGGCTATTACAATTGTATTATTATTATGATTTTGATTTGGTTTTTGATTATATTGTTATTAACCTACTGTAAAACTTCAATTAAATCGCTGAGTTTTAAATAGCCTCGTGTCCCTTTTTATAGCCGCGCAATGGCACACATTTCAGCAAATAAACGCCTGTATCAAATAAATATTGGGTCTAAATGAATTGTTTACCAGGTTACCATAAATTACCATTAGTTGTTTACAAGGATTAATGTTTGATTTAGTAATTAATTCAGTGATGACTCGAAAAATTATGGCAATCATCAGTTTTTAATGCCAGTCAGAAACTGCAAGCCATTGGCTGCTAACAGCTGAGAACAGCTAGCTAACTGGCAAGCACAAAAACAGTCAACCACTTCAGGAGTACAGAACCCATTGAAATCGGTCAATAACCCTCTAGTGGTGAAAGTATAAACTCAGAAAATGCACAGTCAAAGAGGAGAATAATTATTCTGTCAAGGAAAAGTTTTTGCTGTTGTTGAAACAGAGGGATACTAAGACAAAATAAATGTGACAGTGTGTAAATGGTAACACAGTGCAGAAAATGAAGAAATTGAATAAAATGCTGGAAGTGAATGCTGGATTTAAACAATGAGCTATGCAAATGAGCAAAAGATGTGACATCCTTGGGATGTCCCTACCCCATTAAAGTTTACATTTGAAATGGTTAAGACTAAGTAAGGATTATGGTTAGGGTAAGGGTAGGGGTTAAAGTTAGTGATCAGGTAAGGGAAGACCCCCATGAAATTGACAAAAATGAATGGCATCTTATTGGCATTGGGCAAACCATATACACGATCGCAAATACCACTCAAACGGACAGCAGTTCATCAAAAGCAACCGGAATATTGCAAATGCCAAGCGTCATAAACCAAAAATCCCATTGGGGGGCGAGAGTGCCCCACCATAGGATTTCATATCGGAAATGGTCACAAAGTCAGGTCTCAAGGGTGAAATTTTGTCAATTATACATATGTAGTAACCATATGGACATACATTTGTCTTATTTTATTGAGTTTGTCCATAAGGCCTATGTTATGTCCATTTGCCATATATGATCATAGGAAGTTGGCTCCCGAACCCAAAAGTCAGTGAACCATGTCCAAATGGAATAAGAAATGTCCAAACGGCATATATAAGTATTGAAAGTACCAAATCAGGATTTTATGTCCATTTGCCAAATATGATCACAGGAAGTCGTCTTCCGACACCCAAAAGTCAGTGAACCATGTCCTAATGGTATAAGAAATGTCAAAATGGCATGTATACTGACCAAATTAAATACAGTTGAAGTCGGAAGTTTATATACACTTTGGTTGGAGTCATTAAAACTCATTTTTCAACCACTCCACAAATTTCTTGTAAACAAACTATAGTTTTGGCAAGTCGTTTAGGACATCTACTGTGTGCATGACACAAGTAATTTTTCCAACAATTGTTTACAGACAGATTATTTCACTTATAATTGTCACGTTTGTCATAGTGAGGAGACCAAGGCGCAGCGTGATTGGAATACATTCTTCTTTTAATAAAGAAAGAACACTTAAACAAACTAACAAAACAACAAAACGAACGTGACGCTATAAACAACTAGTGCTGACATGCAACTACACATAGACAATAACCCACAATACCTAAATGGAAAATGGCAGCCTAAATAGGATCCCCAATCAGAGACAACGATAAACAGCTGCCTCTGATTGGGAACCAATTCAGGCCACCATAGACCTACAATCACCTACACTTACAAAAAAAACCTAGATCTACAAAAACCCTAGACAACACAAAACACGCATACCCACCCTCGTCACACTCTGACCTGACCAAAATAATACAGAAAACATATATAACTAAGGTCAGGGCGTGACAATAATTCACTGTATCACAATTCCAATGGGTCAGAAGTTTACATACACTAAGTTGACTGTGCCTTTAAACAGCTTGGAAATTTCCAGGAAATTATGTCATGGCTTTAGAAGCTTCTGATAGGCTAATTGACATAATTTGAGTCAATTGGAGGTGTACCTGTGGATGTATTTCAAGGCCTACCGTTAAACTCCTCAGTGACTCTTCGCTTGACATCATGGGAAAATCTAAAGAAATCAGCCAAGACCTCAGAAAAATAATTGTAGACCTCCAAAAGTCTGGTTCATCCTTGGGAGCAATTTCCAAATGCCTGAAGGTACCACGTTCATCTGTACAAACAATAGTATGCAAGTATAAACACCATGGGGCCACGCAGCCGTCATAGCGCTCAGGAAGGAGATGCGTTCTATCTCCTAGAGATGGTGCGAAAAGTGCAAATCAATCCCAGAACAACAGCAAAGGACCTTGTGAATATGCTGGAGGAAACAAGCACAAAAGTATCTATATCCACAGTCAAATGAGTCCGATATCGACATAAACTGAAAGGCCGCTCAGCAAGGAAGAAGCCACTGCTCCAAAACCGCCATAAAAAAGCCAGACTACGGTTTGCAACTGCACATGGGGACAAAGATCGTACTTTTTGGAGAAATGTCCTCGGGTCTGATGAAACAAAAATAGAACTGTTTGGCCATAATGACCATCATTATGTTTGGAGGAAAAAGGGGGAGGCTTGCAAGCCGAAGAACACCATCCCAACCGTGAAGGACGGGGGTGGCAGCATCATGTTGTGGCGGTGCTTTGCTGCAGGAGGGACTGGTGCACTTGACAAAATAGATGGCATCATGAGGCAGGAACATTATGTGGATATATTAAAGCAACATCTCGACATCAGTCAGGAAGTTAAAGCTTGGTCGCAAATGGGTCTTCCAAATGGACAATGACCCCAAGCATACTTCCAAAGTTGTGGCAAAATGGCTTAAGGACAACAAAGTCAAGGTATTGGAGTGGCCATCACAAAGCCCTGACCTCAATCCCAAAGAAAATTTGTGGGCAGAACTGAAAAAGTGTGTGCGAGCAAGGAGGTCTACAAACCTGACTCAGTTACACCAGCTCTGTCAGGAGGAATGGGCCAAAATTCACCCAACTTATTGTGGGAAGCTTGTGGAAGGCTACACAAAAAGTTTGACCCAAGTTAAACAATTTAAAGGCAATGCTACCAAATACTAATTGAGTGTATGTAAACTTCTGACCCACTGGGAATGTGATGAAAGAAATAAAAGCTGAAATAAATCATTCTCTCTTCTATTATTCTGACATTTCACATTCTTAAAATAAAGTGGTGATCCTAACTGACCTAAGACAGGGAATTTTTACAGGATTAAATGTCAGGAATTGTGAAAAACTGAGTTTAAATGTATTTGGCTAAGGTGTATGTAAACTTCCGATTTCAACTGTATATACAGTTTGATACCATTCAAATCAAATCAAATGTTATTTGTCACATGCGAAACATTACAGTGAAATGCTTACTTTCAAGCCCTTAACCAACAATGCAATTTTAAGGTGTGGGGGCAATGCTGTCAGGGTTGCCATTTGATTAGTCGTTCAGGAGTCATATGGCTTGGGGGTAGAAGCTGTTTAGAGGCCTCTTGGACCTAGACTTGGCGCCCCGGTACCGCTTGCCGTGCGGTAGCAGAGAGAACAGTCTATGACTAGGGTGGCTGGAGTCTTTGACCATTTTTAGGGCCTTCCTCTGACACCGCCTGGTATAGAGGTCCTGGATGGGAAGAAGCTTGGCCCCGGTGATGTACTGGGCCGTATGCACTACCCTCTGTAGTGCCTTGCGGTCGGAGGCCCAGCAGTTGCCATACCAGGCAGTGACGCAACCCGTCAGGATGCACTCTATGGTACAGCTGTAAAAGATTTGAGGACCCATGCCAAATTTTTTTAGTCTCCTGAGGGGGAATAGGTTTGTCGTGTCCTCTTCACGACTGTCTTGGTGTGCTTGGACCATGCCAGTTTGTTGTTGATGTGGACGCCAAGGAACTTGAAGCTCTCAACCTGCTCCACCACAGCCCCGTCGATGAGAATGGGGGCGTGCTCGGTCCTCCTTTTCCTGTAGTCCACGATCATCTCCTTTGTCTTTGAGGGCACTATGGTGTTGAACGCCGAGCTGTAGTCAATGAATAGCATTCTCACATTCCATTTCATTCCAGCCATTACAATGAGCTCGTCCTTCTATAGTTTCTCCCACCAGCCTACTCTGGTACACGATAAGGGTTTAAGAATTTTCATTTAAGTATCGACTGCATTGCGAATCAAACGAGTCGGAACTTCATAGAAATGCTAGTCTGTGCTCAACTCTGTGGATTTCTCTGTGTGTGCATGTTCAAAATAGACTAGGGGCCTACTGTATTTAGATTTGCCTCCATATTTGCTGCTTCTTTTTTTCTTCTCAAAAACAACTTTGTTTTTATTATTAAAATCAGCACCTGAATATCTGATGTATCTTGTGTATTCGGTATTAGGCTATGGTTTGATTCCAGCATCACATTTGTTGGAAATTCTTTGATTTGGATAGGACCTGCCCTGCAACTTTGGTTGTGGCCAATGGTGTTTATATATATCATTGTTTGTGACAGTTCACTGTTAGAAATACATTTAATCCACCGTTCTTTTTGTGTGACACACATTCTCCAGGCCATGTAATTAGAAATTAGAGCTAGAATTGAATAGGATCTCTATGCTCCAGCCCCTCCAATCATAAACGTTCTCTTATACGTAATCAATACGCGACTTTGCCAATACGACACCTGTTGAGGCATTGCAGCTTTATAGTGGGGAACTGCCACCTGCCACTGAGGATAAGGTAGGACAAACTTGCATTAGCGTACTGGGCAAGGTTGAAAGAGAGTTCAAAAGGACATCCTGCGGTCACGGCAACTGGGGACTGCTGGGAGCGAGGAGTGGGTCAGCAGAGGGTGTACAGGTGGACAAATGGGCAGAAAGTGGTAGAATTTGGGGGCCTCCCGGGTGGCGCAGTGGTCTAAGGCGCAGCATCGCAGTGCCTCACTGCATCGCAGTGCCTCACGGTCGCAGCCATGGGGCGACGCTCAATTGGCCTAGCGTCGTGAGGGTTTGGCCGGCAGGGATATCAGCGCACTAGCAACTCCTGTGGTGGGCCAGGCACAGTGTTTCCTCCGACACATTGGTGCTTCTGGGTTGGATGTGCGCTGTGTTAAGAAGCAGTGCGGCTTGGTTGGGTTGTGTTTTGGAGGACCCATGGCTCTCGACCTTCGCCTCTCCAGAGTCCATACGGGAGTTGTAGTGACAAGACAGTAACTACTAACAATTGGATACCACAAAATTGGGGAGAAAAAGGGATACCATTAAATTTTTTAAAGAAAGTGGTAGAATTTGGACTGGGGAGAGAGAGATGGGGCCAGCAATTGCATTGGGGAATGTTCCTCTGTGGCTGTTTACGAAACCAAGTGTAGATGTGGATATGATTGAGGGTAGGAGAGAATGGGATGAGGACGTGAGAAGGTGTGTGAAGAGATATCTACTGTAGATAATTGTTTTTATTCGTTTTTAAGGATATATACAGATGGTTCAAAGGATCCAGTTAGTGGTAGGGTGGGGGCAGGGGTGTATATCCCAGATTTCAACGTTAGAGTATGTAAGCGGTTAACTGATTATGTGTCGGTGTATGCAGCCGAGTTGATGGACATGATTATAGGTTTGAGATGGGTGGAGGAGGAGGTAAAACCACTGAGTGATGATTTGCTCTGATTCGGCTGCAGTGTTGAGTAGTGTGAAGGCGGGCAGGTCAGATAGGGGAGACTTGTTTGTGGAGATGATAGTGCTGTTAATGGGATTGGAGAGGATGGGAGTGGTGGTAAGCTTTTTCTGGGTTCCCGCCCATTTGGTTGTGGAGGGTAATGAGAAGGCTTGATGTTGTGGCTAAGAGTGTGGTGAGGAGAGAGGGGGCAGGTCCCGTTTGGGCCGCAGGGATGTCAAGTCCTTGGTCGGGGCAAAAGGGCTTGATCTTTGGCAAAGGGAGTGGGATGCTAGTAGTAAGGGGAGGCAATTCTATTACGTGCACTGGTCAGTTAAGGAAGAGGTGGGGAGCATGGGGTGTAGGAGAGATGAAGTTGTGTGGAGTAGACTACGGTTTGGGCACACAGGTTTGAATGCCACGTTGTGGATGATAGGGAGACATGAAACCGGGCTGTGTGATGAGTGTTTAGTGGAGGATACGGTGAGCATGTGTTGATATTTTGTGAACTGTATGACATAGATAGGGAGATATTGTGTAAAAGGGTTAGAGAAGTTGGACAGGGTTGGAGTTTTGGTGGTGTAGTGGGGGGAGGGAAGTGGTGTCTAGGGCTCTATTTCACTTTCTTAGAGGAACAGGACTAATGAAGATAATTTAATGTAGGTAGGCTGTGACTGGCCTCCAGTACAGTAGGTGGCGGTGTATGATCCTTAAAAGTGGAATGCGATCTGCCAACGCAAAGAAGAAGAAGACTTTCCAATGTAAACAAACCGTAGGCTAATCGTGAGCTTGGCAAGAAATATGGACAGTCTCGTAAAGGTAGTTGTATCTCGACTTTATCTTAGGTCAGACAAAATGGACTACTTTATAGTGTATTTATACTTGATCCATTTGTTTCATCCATATCACATATCTAGCTGTATCTGGACCTAGTCAACGCGCTAGCTTCAATGCTTTATGGCTAGCTGCACATGTTACACATTGTGTGCAACTTAGGAGAGAACGCTAGCTACTTATATACTGTACCTTGCCCTAAAAAAAATGCATATTGTCGACAGCAATGGCCATGGTCAACAGCAGCAAGTAGCTAAAGCTAGCAAGCAAGTTCCCTGACTTACATTTGGGCGAACGTTAACTCTAGCCAGAGTCAAAGTAAAGTGAGTGCCAATTTCTCTCCAAATGATCAATTCCTTGCTATATGTCAAATGTAGTTACCTAACCAATTCAGTCCCACATCCTGACCTTCACGTTGCAGATGTTGACAAAACAGCATCCTAACCAATTCAGTCTCACATCCTGACCTTCACGTTGCAGATATCACTGCAATGCAGCCCCGGTGTGGTGTTTCATCCAGTCTGCTGAGATGGCCATTTGATAAAGCTGATTTTATAATTTTTATTTAACTAGGCCAGTCAGTGAAGAAGAAATTCTTATTTTCAATGATGACATAGGAACAGTGCCTTGTTCAGGGGCAGAACAACAGATGTTTTACCTTATCAGCTCGGGGGTTCGATCCTGCAACCTTTCGGTTACTAGTCCAATGCTCTAACCACTAGGCTACCTGCCTCCCATGTTGAGTTACACATGCTTCCAAAGCTACCGTTCCTATCTCTGTAGAATTAGCCTGCCTGTGCTTGATGGCTAAACAATAGATTATAGGCCTACTATCGCGAGGGCCTAACAAGCTCTCACAAGCTATATAGCATGATGACAGAAAGATTACCTTTCTTGCAGGTCCATGGAGGCGGAGGGTATGACTCCGACTTCAGTGATGACGAGGGCCAGGGGGAGACGTCTCAACGTGGAGTGAAAAGGTAAGGGCCAGATGATCATATAGCAATCTAAACTCAAATCCAAACAATTAGCCTACTTCAAGATACTACATGACATTTTCTTCTGTTTTTTTTTCATTCATGTTGACTTGCAGGAAACGTGAGGAGGATCTACTGCGGAAGCCTTTTCAGAAAGCAAGACACACAAAGGTGGCACATAGGGATGTTGCCACTCATGAATATGACAGGTACAGTATCGGTCTCTTTCATAATGAAGCATCGTTGCCTGGCGTCAATTATGTTTTCTGTTAGTGACTGCAAGTGTTTTGTGTTCCCACACAGGGAGGAAGCCAGAAACCGACGTCATCACCTGATATCAATGAATGCTGTATCCTTCTAAAATTGACGATGAAGAGCTTTCACAAGTAAGAAAACGATAAAAGGTCCCCCGTCCCAAGTTAGAGTGCATTGTGATTGAAGATTCATGTTTGGGAGTGTGTACCTGCCAGAATAGCAGCAAAGTTCCCCCTGAATGTACTTCACCCAGCAACAATGTTCAATATCTGTTGTTTTTCCCCCCCAGGATGCAATATTAATTCAGTTCCTTATTTTTATGCATGATTTTATTATCATTGATTCCCTAACCATTTACCTTCAGTTTGAGAGACATAAAAAGTTTGTCAGTGACTACATATTGTATTATGGTGGGAAAGTGGAGGATCTCAGACGCTCCACGTAAGTTTTGCTTTTGTTTTTAATGTTGCCTAATATGTGGAGTAGAGATCTTCATAATGATACATCTCTGTGTGATATGAAAAAATGCTGACACGTCATTTGTCATTGTAAACCAAAGGGCCAATGATAAATCGGACCTGGATGTGGTGCGTGAAAACCATCGCTTCCTGTGGCGGGATGAGGATGAAGAAGAAATGACATGGTAAGTACTGTTAAACAAAATACTTTTCTTTGCCACTGTTGGAAATATTGGTCACCAATAGCTGCTCTTTTATTATCAGGGAGAAAGAACTAGCAAAGAAGTACTATGACAAGCTCTTCAAAGAGTACTGTATCGCTGACCTAAGCAGATATAAAGAAAACAAGGTATGTGGTATTTTTATATATATACACAGTACCGTTCAAAAGTTTGGGGTCACTTAGAAATGTCCTTGTTTTTGAAAGAAAAGCCCAAAAAATTGTCCATTAAAATAACATCAAATTGATCAGAAATACAGTGTAGACATTGTTAATGTTGTAAATTACTATTGTAGCTGGAAATGGCTGATTTTAAATGGAATATCTACATAGTCGTACAGAGGCCCATTATCAGCAACCATCACTCCTGTGTTCCAATGGCACATTGTGTTAGCTAATCCAAGTTTTTAATTTTAAAAGGCTAATTGATCGTTAGAAAACCATTTTGCAATTATGTTAGCACAGCTGAAAACTGTTGTACTGATTAAAGAAGCAGTAAACCTGGCCTTCTTTAGACTAGTTGCGTATCTGGAGCATCAGCAATTGTGGGTTTGATTACAGGCTCAAAATGGCTAGAAACAAACATTTTCTTCTGGAACTCGTGAGTCTATTCTTGTTCTGAGAAATGAAGGCTATTCAATGTGAGAAATTGCCAAGAAACTGAAGATCTCGTACAACGCTGTGTACTACTCAATTCACAGAACAGCGCAAACTGTCTCTAACCAGAATAGAAAGAAGAGTGGGAGACCCCGGTACACAACTGATCAAGAGGACATTAGTACATTAGAGTGTCTAGTTTGAGAAACAGACGCCTCGCCTCACAAGTCCTCAACTGGCAGCTTCATGAAATAGTACCCGCAAAACATCAGTCTCAACGTCAACAATGAAGAGGCGACTCCGGGATGCTGGCCATTAAAAATCAGCGGTTTCCATCGACAATAGTCATTTACAACATTAACAATGTCTACACTGTATTTCTGGTCAATTTTATGTTATTTTAATGGACAAAAAACGTGCTTTTCTTTCAAAACAAGGACATTTCTGAGTGACCCCAAACTTTTGAACGGTAGTGTTTATGTAAGTGTGAATACATAGTATTCTATTGGTATTATATGATTAATGAGGATGACTGTACTTTTCCTCCAGTTTGGGTTCCGATGGCGCGTAGAAAAGGAAGTCGTCTCTGGCAAAGGTAATCTTTATTACATTTTAAATTCAGAGACATTTATACATTATGAATGTATACATTGATGAAAGTTCTGTTTTCTGTTTATTCGTTTGTTGTTTATTCAGTTAATTGCTTATACAGTTCACCATTAAAATGCCAATACCTGGAGTCGGGGACATACGTTTGTACCTATCAACCAATAGCTCTAGTCAGAAGTAATTCGGAACTCTACCACTAGATGGCGATAAAGGTCAAGGCGTGCTTACTTTGACTCAGCTTTCAGGGGTTGACAACCCTGTTCTTGTCATACCACATGGCAGACACATAAGGTTTAGTTTACCTCTTTGGATTTCGACTGGGGAGAGGAGGGTGAAATGTATCCAACCACTAAGAATAGTCAGTAAGCTTAGTTGGTGAGCTGATTTCTAGAAGTAGGTGTGGTATCTGGTTGGAACAAAACTCGATGGTACCTGCGGCGCTCCAGGATCAAAGTTAACCACTTTTGGTTAACATTAATCTCGGAAACCCAGAAATATAATCTACCGTAATTGTGTCAGACGCTCGATTAGGTTCTGGGGGAGATGTATGAGAAAAGATACTAGATACTAACTAAACTAGCAAAGTCTCCACTCCCCTAAATGGAAACTCTCAGCCAGAGCATGGATTGGTCATTGCATCCCATTATGTGGAAAATAATCACCAGATAAATGTATTTCCCCAAAACAAATAGATGTGTGATGTCTGCCATTGATGCTTCCAAATAAATCTCCTTCTTCCCTGGTACTTAGGAAGTAACTACACAAATATAGTAGCCATTCAATTATCCACTTGTGAATTATTTTAAAAAGCTTTGTGGGTGATAGAAAGCATAAATAGAACAGGTTATTGGGAAATGCTACAAGGTGAGTGCACTGAGACACTTTAAGTAATGCATTGAACAGAATGATCTATTCTTGCCACTCCGAGAAAGCTGAATAAGCCAATATGCTGTACCAGATTAAGTCACTCTAGCTAATCCCGCCCTTGTATTTTCGTTTACTGCTATTCTGTAGGCAGTGCCACGGGATTAAAAGGCTGACTCAGAACATCAAAGTTCACAGCCGATGCTCTGTACTATCATTCCCTCTTCAATGGGATGCAATGACCAATCCATGACCTCGAATCCGATCATCTACATGTGTAAGAGGCCAGGCATGTTCTCTCTCTGGCCAATGCTAGTCATACTTTAGTTTCATGCTATCTCTGTGTCACAGGTCATGTTGCTTTGGGTTAGGTCAAGTATTGATCTAAACATGTGTAATGAACGTTAGTTACCCATTTGGCCACACCAGGAAAGATTCAGCAACAGCACTTTCTTACTATACACAAGGTTTTATAGCAAGCCTTTTACAGCTGTTGTTTTGCCAAAGGGGTCATAAACCTTTTTTCACCCTCTATACAGCACGGCATTCATTTGATAAGAAAAGGACCCGATGCTTTTGTTAGAAGGACCGTCTCTCCTCAGCCTTAAGTTTGTGTCTTCTCCTCACTGGTGGCGGTGTCAGAGGAAGGCCCCAGAAATGGTCAAAGACTCCAGTCACCCAAGACCTAGACTGTTCTCTCTGCTACCGCACGGCAAGCGGTACCGGAGCACCAAGTCTAGGTCCAAAAGGCTCCTTAACAGCTTCTACCCCCAAGCTATAAGACTGTTGAACAATTAATCAAATGGCCACCTGGATTATTTACATTATTTACCCCCCCTTTGTTTTTACACCGCTGTTTCTCGCTGTTTATTATCTATGCATAGTCACTTTACCCGTACCTACATGTACAAATTACCTCAACTAACCTGTACCCCCGCACATTGATTCAGTACTGGTACCCCATGTAGATAGCCTCGTTATTGTTATTTTGTGTACTTTTTAAATGATTTTCTTAACTACATTTTTTGAACTGCATTGTTGGTTAAGAGCTTGTAAGTAAGCATTTCACATTGTATTAGGCACATGTGACATAACATTTGATTTGTTCTCGTGTCTGCCGCTGGAGCGCTAGGGCCCCTAACCCTCTTACCGTCTGAGCCTTAGCATACTGTTTATATGCCATCTGTCTTAGCTAAGACCAAGTCTGTCCATCCCCATATGGCAATGGTGTGTCCAACTACTTTAGCATGTGACAATGTGTGCTCCTTGAAACCTAGTTGACACGATTCAATAAAGTGTGTCCTAAATCAACACTGTTGCCAACCAAGCTGGTGTTTGGAGAATCCCCCAGTCTGAAGTACGTAGGGCCTACGTCATGATGAGACTGGAGTGTAAACCGTAGAATCTGTCGAGACTGAATGGGATGCGTGGGATAACGAGTAGTTCCGGTGTTTGGGTTTTGGTCACTGGGTTGTTTGGATGTGTCAGGATTGGGTTTGGCTGAGAGGTTCCTTTTGCAAGGGCGGAGACTTCGCAAACCAGAACTCTCCATTTGTAACAAGTATAGACCCAATTACGCAAGATTTTAGTTCTGCATTAACCGAGATTAGTACACATGTGAAGATGTATTGATCAAGCAAGGTCAGTAGTTCATCTTTCGACATGTCTGTCTGCAATCAGTTTGTAATTCCATGAGTTGGATACTTTCTGTTCAAAGGTCCCAGACATAAAAACATGTACGTTTATATAATATTCTAATTAGTTTATTTTGCTCACTTTGAAACAGCAGATGTCTTTCAATATCGTAACGTAGACGCAGGGAGTCAGGAAACCGGTGTAAATGGTGAGTTTAATAATAGCGAACATGGAGAGTACAGAACAAGAGAAGCATCCGGACATAAAAACTCAACCAATACTGCCTGAAGAGAGATGCTAGGGAGTGCTAGATAAAGGGGAAGTAATCAGGGTAGTGATGAAGTCCAGGTGTGCATCGTGATGGGTTGCCAGGACCGGTGGTTAGTAAACTGGCGACGTCGAGTGGGGGAGCAGGAGTAGACATGACAAATATGCTTCTTTTTTTTATCGGGCAGACCCCCAATTTTGAGTGTTGGGCCACTTAATCACTGTTGACTCAAGTAGCATCAGCGTTGGTTTTTATAAACAATATTTGTGAATTATTTATGACATAATCATAATTTATCTCTATTATGGCGAGAATGTTTAGACCACTGCGCTACTCGGGAGGCTGTAACCATCCACATCTGATGCTGTGAGTGCATGAACTCTTTATGTTAATCTCTCATGTGAACTACAATCCAGAAGCTGTGTTTGAGCGTTTAGAAACGGCATTAATCATTGCTTGCGATGCAGCTTTCAAAACATATGGCCCTTGTCTTTTGTCTGCGAGAAAGAATCCTTCAAATAAAAAAGCTATACTTACTGTAGCAGTTTTGCACAGATCCATACAGCTGTGAGTGCCTCCATCCGGTGAAACTACACTTCCTCTACACAGAGTTACGCTTATACACAGGTGTTTGGCACATGCTAGATGGCTAGTTAGCACAGGTGGTCGCCTCTGTCGTCTGTCTGTCTTCCGTAAACAAGCGCTGTAACATGGAGATGTCGTGTGGCAACCCTAACTCTAAAGGTGTGTTTCAATTGAACCTTTTTAGTTTTTTTGTAAATTATTTCTTGCTGATATGCCTTATGCTTCCAAAACCGTACCGCAAGTGATGCGGCGTGTTAATGTTCAGGCCAAGCGTCGAGGCTCTTAACAAAACTCCCCCGTACAGAAGACGCCTTCGTCCAATGATTCTTAGGGGTAATGTAATGGAACTGAGAGTCGTGATCAAGGGCTAGTTTTGGGAACAGTTGTTGGTGAAACTTTACAGCATGTTTTGGAAAGTCACACGGCATAGAAGCCAGCTACAGTGTGTCCAAACTAAAAGGACACAGAGACCCAAGCCATGGATCCATTCCAGTGAGGTCATACGCTGTATCTCTAAGACCGGGGCCTCTCCCTAGAGAGTAACTCCCTTTTCATTGCTTAACATGCTTTATAATCACCGCTACCAGAGTCGTTCCACGGAAAGAGTGCCTTTTTGGTAGTGTAATTCTTTTTAAAAAACAGTTTATTTCACCTAATTAGAATATTCTGACATAAAGAGCACATGTTCCACTTCATAAAAAAAACATGTTTTCCTATCTCAAAAGGTCAAAATAAGAAAAATTTAAGTAACAGGAAAAGGGCCAATTAAAGATTCAGTCGACCGTAACAGGGTTGATGATTTGATCTTAAATCAGACATAACTCCCCTGTGACAGGGGGAATGGAAGCATGTTGTGTACAACAGGGAGGGGCAATTGAAAGTAAGCGTAACAAAAATGTACTTGTTGGGGGGAAAAAAACGTTTCTTGCCCATCTATTTATGGGTAACAGGGTTGATGGGTTATGCTCGACTCTCAGTTTTCTACCACAAAACACCAAGAAAATTACAAAAGTTTTCTTTTTGAATCAGCTCACCTTCTTTTACACTATGATTTGACTATTAGACGTTTAATGTTTTTGCTATTAAAACGAGAGTTCAGTTTACGTGACAGGGTCGACCTTAAAATGAAGGACAAACATAAATGAATCCGTTATCGTATGAAATAAACATTCATCTTCACAAATTAAATTAAAACTAGGGTTTTACAATGATGGTGAAAACTTGGGAGACATTTTGGGGTTAAGTGGGTTCAAATCTTCCACGAAGTCAGAAAAAACTTGACGTGGAACATGCCAGAATGCAGATAGTTTTTTGCCAATTTTTTGTTTTTTGTTCATATAAAAAATATGATGTATTAAATGTTCCATGTGGTTTATATTAAAGGTCACTTCATTAAATATAACAGGCTTTTAAAAGTCAATATTAGTGCACAATTTCAATTTCTACTATTGTTAGAACGACTCGCCAACATCCGGGAGAATGGAGCCTTATCTGGCAGATAAGGTGTTAATAATTAGCCTGCACGTGCAGCTCATGGCATGTAGCCATCTCCAGCGGCCTAAAGTCATGTTGACACTGTCTCTCTAGAAGTGACCTCTAACTCTTGTCGCTTATGCTTTTCCATTGGTAAGTATAATCACAGCTGTCAGCATCGGAGAGAATGGTCTTTATTCTGGCAGATAAGGCGTTAATTAGCCTGCATGTCAAGAAGGCAGCTCGTGGCATGTTGCCAGCTCCAGCAGCCTGGGGTCAGGTGAGGTCTAAGGACTCCTAAACAGCAGGACGACAAGAAAGAAGGGGCGAACAGTCCCGACCGCTCATGACACTTTTCCTCCTGGGCAATCTGGAGGATCCATCATTAAGCCTGCTAAAGATAAACCCAGGTTGTTGATAGCCAATCAGGGTTAAGGCCACTGGCCACTTCCTGCTTCATGTCTCCTGCTGCAGGAGAAGAGGACTAACAGGAGCCCTGGTGGTGCAAAATAAGATTAGACCGCAGCAGTAGGAACCTCGGTAGGTCAACCACAGCTCTTGACTGTTGATCAGAACGGAGGTGTCTTCTGACTAGTCACATCCTATATACAGGGCCTTCAGAAGTAGTAAATACCCTTGACTTATTACACATTTTGTTGTGTTACAGCCTGAATTCAAAATGGATTACATATATTTTTTCTCACCAGTCTACACACACTACCCCATAATGACAAAGCGAAAACATGTTTTTCGAATTTAAAAAAAAATGGATTGAAAATGAAATACAGAAATATCTAATTTACAGAAATATTCACATCCCTGAGTCAATACTTTGTAGAAGCACCTTTGGTAGCGATTACAGTTTTGAGTCTTTCCACATCTGGATTGTACAATTATTATTAAAAAAATTCTTAAAGCTCTGTCAAGTTGGTGGTTGAACATTGCTATACAACTATTTTCAGGTCTTGCCATAGATTTTCAAGCCGTTTTAAGTCATAATTGTAACTAGGCCACTCAGGAACATTCACTGTCTTCATGGTAAGCAACTCCAGTGTAGATTTGGCCTTGTGCTTTAGGTTATTGTCCTGCTGAAAGGTGAATTAATCTTCCAGTGTCTGATGAAAAGCAGACTGAACCAGGTTTTCCTCTAGGATTTTGCATGTGCTTAGCTCCGTTTATTTGTTATCCTGAAAAACGTAACGATTAGAAGCATACCTATAACATGATCCAGCCACCACTATGCTTGAAAATATGGAGAGTGGTACTCAGTATGTGTTGTATTGGATTTTCCCCAAACAACACTTTGTATTCAGGACAAAAAGTGAATTGCTTTGCCATATTTTTTGCAGTTTTACTTTAGTGGTTTGCAGCAAACAGGATGCATGTTTTGGAATATTTTTATTCTGTACAGGCTTCCTTCTTTTCACTCTGTCAATTTATGTTAGTATTGTGGAGTAACTACAATGTCCTATCACATACATTAAACTCTGTAACTGTTTTAAAGTCACCATTGGCCTCATGGTGAAATCCCTGAGCGATTTCCTTCCTCTCTGGCAACTGAGTTAGGAAGGAAGCCTGTATCTTTGTAGTGAATGGGTGTATTAATAACTTCACTATGCTCAAAGGGATATTCAATGTCTGTTTTTTTTTACCCATCGACCAATAGGTGCCTTTCTTTGTGAGGCATTGGAAAACCAACCTGATCTTTGTGGTTGAATCTGTGTTTGAAATTCCCTGCTCCGACTGAGGAACTTTACAGATAATTGTATGTTGGGGTATAGAGATGAGGTAGTCATTCAAAAGTAATTTTAAACTCTATTATTGCACACAGAGTCCGTGCAATTTATTATGTGACCTTGTTAAGCAAATTGTGACTCCTGAACTTATTTAGGCTTGCAATAACAAAGGGGTTGAATACTTACTGACTCAATATAGTTCAGCTTTTCATTTTTTATTAATTTGTAAAAATGTCAACAAACAGAATTCGACTTTGCTTCCTGAGTGGCGCAGCTGTGCCACTAGAGATTCTGGGTTCGAGTCCAGGCTCTGTCGCAGCCGGCCGCGACGGGGAGACCCATGGGGCGGCGCACAATTGGCCCAGCGTCGTCCGGGTTAGGGGAGGGTTTGGCCGGCAGGGATGTCCTTGTCCCATCGCGCACTCGCGACTCCTGTGGCGGGCCGCAGTCCACGCTGACACGGTCGCCAGGTGTACGGTGTTTCCTCCGACACATTGGTGCGGCTGGATTCCGGGTGAAGTGGGCATTGTGTCAAGAAGCAACGCGGCTTGGTTGGGTTGTGTTTTGGAGGACGCACGGCTCTCGACCTTCGCCTCTCCCGAGTCCGTACGGGAGTTGCAGCGATGAGACAAGACTGTAACTACCAATTGGATACCACGAAATTGGGGAGAGAAAGGGGTAAAAAAAATTAAACATAATTTCACTTTGACATTATGGGGTGTTGTGTGTAGGCCAGTGACAAAAAACAATATAATCCATTTAAAGTTCTGGCTGTAACACAACAAGGTGTGAACCGTAGAGATACAGCCATGTTTATGCACCTTTCCTCCAATTGAGAGCTAATTTGACTTGATTAGTAGTGACATATGTGATAATGAAGTGCACAGGGGAACACACCCTTGTTGAGCTTTACATTGGCATTTCGCGCATTGTATTCAGACTATCCTACGTGCAGAATTTGCCTTAAAATAGGTATAATACTGGGTGACTTCATATACTTGAAAATATTTCCCCTCAGTCTGTTCTCTTTAATGAAACCTGCCCAGATGCAGGTTTCCGAGGGTTTGCAAAAAACCTGCAAGATGCAGGTCGTCATGAGAGTACATTGTTTTTACACTATACGGATTATTACTCAGTCACTCTCTATTGCTCTGCTCTGTGTGGTATGGAAATGCAGTTGAATCCTGTTTCTGTTGTATTGACACTGTAGGCCAGTTTCTGTGTGGGAACAAGCGCTGTGAGAAGGAGGATGGCCTGAAGAGCTGGGAGGTGAACTTTGCCTATGTGGAGCAGGGAGAGAAGAGAAACGCACTGGTCAAACTCCGTAAGAGCTCTGTTGTTTACTGGCCGTCTAAGCTAGGGCTGGGACTTTAAATCCTCGCTCCAGTATCATGTTGAAGCAAATCGCATTCGTAAAGCCAGGAGAATAACTCCCTTCTCTCATTGTGATCCCTGAGGAAACTCCGACATGCGAAATAAACTTAGTTTACTTAAAAGCAAAAGTAAATGTAGCGATATCAAGCAGTCTGTCACAATAATCATTTCCTAGGTCATATCCTCGATTCCAATTGTTTGCCGTACTGACAGAGATGGTGTTTTCTAGGACTCTGCCCAGAGTGCTCCTTCAAACTCAACTATCATCACAAGTAAGTTCAATCTCTAATTATTCCTTGTCAGTTTATCATCATCTATTGAACACGTGGGGTCTCTGGCCCCTTTTTTGTGCTGTCAAGATGTCACAGTTAATGTTTGACGATTGGCAAAATTGAAACAAATGACCTTTTTTTTTCAGGAGAAAGGAGGTGATCGCCAAGAGAAAAAGACCAAAGTCGTCTGAGGAAAATGAAGTTGAGCCACAGTCAAAGAGAGCCAAGAAAGGCTCCAAGAAACACAAAAACAAACATAAAAAGAGGCAAAAAGGCAAGACTCCACCGTTTCATATCTTTGTACAGCTATGGCTATAGGTAAACAGAAATAACAGGCCATGGTGATGACATTAAAAGTGCAGAAGGTGTTTGTACTAATGTCTTGATGGCGTGAAAGTAATTAGGATTTGCCGACTCACACCCATGAATAACTTGCAGTGAGTATACCAAACATTAGGAACACCTTCCTAATATTGAGTTTCCCCACATAACAGCCTCAATTTGTCAGGGCATCGACTCTACAAAGTGTTGAAAGCGTTCCACAGGAATGCTGGCCCATGTTGACTCCATCGCTTCCCACAGTTGTCAAGTTGGCTGGATTTCATTTGGGTGATGGACTATTCTTGATACACATGGGAAACTGTTGAGCGTGAAAAACCCAGCAACATTGCAGTTCTTGGCACAAATCGGTATGCCTGGCACCTACTACCATAACCCGTTCAAAGGCACTTATATATTTTGTCTTGCCCGTTCACCCTCAGAATGACACTTATACACAATCCATGTCTGAATCTTCTTGAGGCTTAAAAATCCTTTAACCTGTCTCCTCCCCTTCATCTACACTGATTTTAGTGGATTTAACAAGTTACATCAATATGGGATTATAGCTTTCACCTGGATTCACCTGGTCAGTTTATGTCATGGAAAGAGCAGGTGTTATTGTTTTGTACACTCTGGGCTCCTGAGTGGCGCAGCGGTCTAAGGCAAGGCATCTGTGATAGAGGCATCACTACAGACCCTGGTTCGATTCCAGGCTGTATCACAACCGGACGTGATTGGGAGTCCCATAGGCTGGCGCACAATTGGCCCAGCGTAGTCTGGGTTTGGATGGGTGTAGGCCGTCATTGTAAATAAGAATTTGTTCTTAACTGACTTGCATAGTTAAATAAAGGTTCAAAATAAATAAAAAATAGGCCTACTACAGTGTTGAGATATTAGGGCAATTTCACGTGAACAGTGACACTGAGACTCAGATTTTTCACTTTTAAAATGCATGTCAAACAAAAACCAATGATTGCAAAGTTAAACAAACCATACAACTTTATGCACAAGGGCTACTTTTTTTAAAATGTCCACTGAAAACCTTACAAAAACACATTTACTTGAAGAATTGTGCAGATGCAAAAACAGAATGATGGTTTGTGCTGTTTGTACCATCATTCTGTTACCAAAGTTTTCATCTGCGCTATTCTTGAAGTGCATTTTGTTTTTGTGAAGTTTTCTGTGGAAATTGTGAAAAGTAGCCCTTATACACAGAGTTGTATGGTTTGTTTAACTTTGCAATCATTGGTTTTTGTTTGATATTTTAAAGTGAAAAATCAGACTGTTACTCTTACTGTGGAATTGTTCATTACATAATAGCTGAGATATTACATAATAGCTGAGATATTACATAATAGCTGGCTGAACACTTTTAGCTTATTAATGACCCTTCAACGGTCATGTTGCTTTTTTTTTTTTGTTACTCAATGTCAACTGCGCATAGTTGGCTGTCCAAGTTAAACTGACTGATCCCTTCCTGTGTTCCTCTCTCCCCTTGCAGACCACTCCTCCCCCAGTAACTCTGAGGACGACTCCCAAGAGTCAGACAAAGGTACCGTTCCTTCTCACTCTCCACCTCCCTACCAAGTCAAGCAGTTTATTATCTTACACCTTCAGAGCAAGCAGAACAGACTGGCCCTAGTGTCCACATCCATTACAGGTGCCTTTAAATACCTTTTAAAACATGTGTGCAAGCTTGGCCCTTAAGCCTCAGGGGAGTCTTCCCTGCAAAGTCCGACAACGGTCATGCTATTATTGCGGCTTCGGTCCGTTCACACTGTCAGCTGCACTTGAAGTATGGGCCTGCTTACCCTTGGTTGTTGGTTTAACATAAATAAAAGCAGTCGTTGCACACGAAGGCCAAACTCTAAAGCCACGGTGCAGACCAAGGGCCATCTACTCTTATAAGTTTAAGTCGGGACTTGACTCTTCAGACCCTCTTCAAACCTTAAGCGCTGTACCTATTTTTTCATGTGCTGCAGCAATCCCTCAGTTGAAGCTTGTTACACGTGTTTGTTTATGAAAGCATTATGATTGAATGTAGTACATGAAAATCTCTTGATGAATAAAAATGTTCTGATTTGTATGGTCTCCTTCCTGCCCTGTAGCAGAGGGAGAACACAGTGAGGAGCCAGATAGCCTGTCGGAGGCAGACCACTGGAAAGGCCCAGCCCCCACCATGGAGGAGAAGTCCAGGTGAGCTTAGTACTCTCACATTAGCTCACCTTTACAATGTCCTGTTAGGCCTTTGGCCACTAATACCAGCCATTTAAAGTCTGACGTGACTATTTTCTGTCTTCCAGTGAGGAGAAGTTTGACGAGTACTTTGAGGACATGTTTCTTTGACCACCCTGGCCTTGGATTTCTGCCAGCAAGAGTCTACATGTCCAGACATTGATGTAATTGATTTGGTGTTCGAAGTTGTCCTCGTTGAATATTTTAGTTTATCTGAAGCTAAATAAAATCTCTTTTTTTTATAACTGAAATAAAGACTACAATATGCATAGAGTGCCATGTAAAACCACGAAGAACTCCCAAGAAAGATCAATATCCGAAGAGAACTAGAGGAAGCAAAACATTCAACCATGGTAGTAGAGAGACCAAATAAAAGCCAATGCATTGGAAAGTGCATGTATTAACACATCGTTAATGTTCTTTCTGTAGGGTTATAGTTAACCAATGTTCTGTCTGTAGGGTTATAGATGTCCAAACCATATGAACCAATGTTCGATGGTGTAGCGCCACGATTAGGAAGCTGTGAATTATGCCTGGAGTGGCTCGTGTGTTCTTTTCGTCAGGAAGTTCAGTTGCGTGCCCCTTGCCCGGGGATTAGACACAACGGCTTTAATCTTCAGTAATTACCTTTCGTTCTAAAGGAGTCCACAGATACACTGAGTCAACGCATGATAACTGTTCATGCAGGTTAAAGAGGAAGTTAACCATAGTACCTATTCTACTTTGATCGGTGTTTCTCTGTGCTAATAAATATGCCCTACTACCCAATCAAAGCGTTTGGATCTCATATTACAATACTGTAGGCCTATGTTGTCACAGAAATAAGATTGCATTGATTGAATAACATTTTGCTCTGAATTGTCCTTGATTGAAAAATGTACACTGTCTTACATACTATGTGTCGTGTAGTTAATGCAGTATACTGTAAAAAAATAAAAAAGCTGTATATGATGATACGGGATGATAAGGATCAGGAAACACCTCATGCAGACATCGCTCAAGGTGCTTACTCAAATTGCGTCAAAGTGCATTGGTCTTGACAGCAACGCAATTGGCTGATCTTTTCCCAGGGCTAATCCAGCTTTATAGGGTAATCTCCATGCACGATACAGGAGTCATGAGGACTGTCTACCCCAAAGTGTTTCAAGTTAGTCTACTGTATATCAATGTGCTATTCCATTTCAAGGGTAGTGGGTAAAATTGTTAAATTCAGTGGGCAAGTTTAAAGAATGTGACAAGAATCCCACAGACTTTGATGAATGCCTTTATTTTGTTAACATGTTACATCTTATGACACGTACATACAGTAGAATTCATTTCATCAGACATCATTTCATCAGACATCTGACAAATGTCAAATTCTAATCTCTCAATGATAACGCAATAGAATTAGTAGATATACATTTTGTGTCCTTTAAACGTACGCGCAGAATAGATTGTCACTTTCCCACACTGCTTCTCATACTGTTCGCCTTATCCCATTGTGGAGCCCAAATCCAAGCAGCCTGCCCTGCCTATCACCTCTAGGAACAGAAATTCAGAGAATCCATTTAAGATGTAGAGTGGCTGTCAAAGCCACCCTCATTGGATTACTGCTCTTGATTGATTTTCCATTGATTTAGTGAGGGCACGTTGCATAAACAAGGAAGTCAAACTTTGCCTGCCCTGTGTTTCCTGCTTAGGGCTACTCATGGATGTCTCCACAGATGTCTTGGCCACCTGTTACAGTAGGTCAAAAGGAGATTGCTTGGCAGGATTTCTAAAGGAGTTTTTCTTTATGTAAATCCTGTTGCAATTCAGTTGGCTTCATCAATTCACTTTCTCATTGTTGCTTAAGTTCATTTTACACCGGTCCTCAAATGGTCAAACAAAGAGAAGAGGAACTTTGGCCTGACTGAGGCCACATTGCAGGCTTGTCCCCATCAAACAAACATGGTGCCTTTCACACAGAGTAGATATAAGACTTCGGTAGCCTGCTTTATCTACAGTAAGTAGGGTATTTAAAGTTTCAAGCTGTGCAGATCTCGAAAGCCGACTGACAAGTAAACTCAATCCCATCAAATCATCTTATGGTCGGGTACCTGAAGATATTTACGACGCCGATGGAGTCTTTCCAAGGATTGCCTCCTAATAGCAAGCAAAACAATTTGGGGGGGATTGTAGGTTTCAATTTCACATATTTTACATTTATGTGATGAACTACATTTCTTTGGAGCATAAACATACATGATACAGTAGCATAATCTCCATTTTTTTTAAGGTTATTGAATTGTAATTTATGATACACAAATATATTATCGGCATATATATTACATTTTCAAGTTATTGGGGAAATGTGCAGTTTAAAATTGAACACAATGGATACCTGATGCTCAAATGTGACTTCGCACCATATCAGTCCATACAATCTAAAGACTTAGGCTTTGGACTGACTCACCTCCACTCTTAAAATACATGAAGTAGAAAATCTCTGACAATCAAAAAAATATATACTTTGCATATTAACATGAATGTAACCTCACAAGGCTCAGGAGTGTGTACACTTTGAGCATTGCTATTATATTAGCCCTCGGTAAAGTCAATTGTCATTTGCTAAAACAAGTTAAAAGTTTGAGTTTTGGGAAGAGGCTTGTGCTCTTACAGTAAATCATTCTAAATGAACAGTGACTTTCAACAGAATTTGTTTGTGTTATTTCATACTCATATTTGTTCTTAAAATTCCTGAAATGAGTTTTCCTGTTCTAATAAAACAGCTCAGTTATAAAAGTTTGTCCACTGAACTGTCCCCCTAATATCTTTATGGATCATCAGAGTATGGATAAACATGTACAGGTAGATATTTCCCAAAGCAGAATACATGTCTAAATAAATTAAATACATTATATGCCATTTGACAGATGTTAAGATGTAATGTTTGTTTCATTACTTGGATTATGTTAGTTGTCGATAAAGTCGTACCTATAGTTATCTGTGAAAGATGAGCTCTACTTTAAGTGCGCTGTCAAGATATGGTAATGCGTCAGCTGCTGGTACATCTGCGATGAGTGTGTTGATCCATCAGGATTGGCTTATCAAGTCCTGAGAATGAGGGGAAGTGATTAAGTCAGTCCACACAGGGACACATCTTCACACGGTCTCCCCACTGACTGCTTGCTGCGCCCAGGGATCCTCTGCCACACGGCCAGGACTGGGGCACAATCCAGGAGGTTAGGCGATGGTGCAGGTCTTGGACTTTCCAACCTCTGCTGCCTCCTCTACTGCTCAAACAGAAAGCAAGACAGCAAGCAGCAACAACATACATAGCAAGACAAATCAAATGTTTAGATTGATTTGAGTTCATAGCAAGACAGCAAGCAGCAAGATAAAGAGTAAGAAGGTGGTCTTAGTTTGTTGATAAAAACCAAGGTAACCTCAGGGGCGGACTGGCCATCTGGCATTTTGGGCAAATGCCAGATGGGCTGGTCCATTTTCAGCCCTGTCTGACATGTTTAGCCCAGGCCTGTCTAAAAACAATGGTCCGGTGGCCTGCTGTGCCACTGGTGGCTTGGCATCTGTGTGCATGGACAAGCCTTAGGCACTGTGTCTAAAAGAATGGTAGGCTATTTACCATTGTTGCTATTTCTTGGGAGATTGTACAATAGTATATCTTGCAGGGTTGGGTCCATTCTGCAAATAGCCCTTTAATTCTAATTCAATTGTTGAATTTGAATTGGCCACAATAGAATATAATGTATATCAAAGTGGCAATCAGCACTTGAAACAATAGCAAAGCGTACACCCTGCCCCTGTTATGGTAAAAAGCTGAGGGATGGGCCTGGAGAAATGTTACCACTCTGAAATTCATTAACAGAGCTATGGATGCAAGGACTGACCATCTATGATATCACAAATATACTTTTAACCATGTTTTGAGGCGATGCAGTGTTTGTTACATTTACTTTGTTTACAGACATTGGAGTAAAGCAAGCTTATATTTTGGTTTCGGACAGTTGAACTAAGCTCATAAGGCATTTATAAGTTATATTCTTCAAGAATATAAATGTATAAGTCCACAAATGGTTGTAGCAACTGCACATTTAATTCAATAAAAATGTTATGGTTAATGTCTTCTATACGTCACTATATCACTTTATTAAGCACCCATTGGGTGATTAAAAAAGTACTATACCACATGATCAAAAGTAGGTGGACACCTGCTCTTCGAACATCTCATTCCAAAATCATGGTCATTAATATGGAGCTGGTCCCCCCGTTGCTGCTATAACAGCTTCCACTCTTCTGGGAAGGCTTTCCACTAGATGTTGGAACATTGCTGCTGAGACTTGCTTCTATTCAGCCACAAGAGCATTAGTGAGGTCGGCACTGATTTTGGGGCGATTAGGCCTGGCTCGCAGTCGGCATACCAATTCATCCCAAAGGTGTTCGATGGGGTTGAGGTCAGGGCTCTGTGCAGGCCAGTCAAGTTCTTCCACACCGATCTCGACAAACCATTTCTGTATGGACTTTGCTTTGTGCACTGGGGCATTGTCATGCTGAAACAGGAAAGGGCCTTCCCCAAACTGTTGCCACAAAGTTGGAAGCACAGAATTGTCTAGAATGTATGCTGTCGCGTTAAGATTTCCCTTCACTGGAACTAAGGGGCCCGAACCCTTAAAAACAGCCCCAGACCATTATTCCTCCTCCATCAAACTTTACTGTTGGCAGTGTGCATTTGGGCAAGTAGCATTCTCCTGGCATCCACCAAAGCCAGATTTGTCCGTCGGACTGCCAGATGGTGAAGCTTGATTCATCACCCCAGAGACCGCGTTTCCACTGCTCCAGTCCAATGGCGACGAGCTTTACACCACTCCAGCCAACAGCTTGGCATTGTGATCGTAGGCATGCGTGTGGCTGCTATGCCATGGAAACGCATTTCATAAAGCTCCCGGCGAACAGTTCTTGTGTTGAAGTTGCTTCCAGAGGCAGTTTGGAACTGAGGACAGACGATTTTTACACGCTCCACGCTTCAGCACTCGGCGATCCCGTTCTGTGAGCTTGTGTGGCCTACCACTTTGCGCCTGAGCCATTGCTGCTTCTAGACGTTTCCACTTCACAATAACAGCACTTACAGTTGACCTCGGCAGCTCTAGCAAGGCCATAAATTTGACGAACTGACTTGTAGGAAATGTGGTATCCTATGACGGTGCCTCGTTGAAAGTCACTGAGCTCTTCAATAAGTCCATTCTACGGCAAAAGTTTGTCTATGGAGATTGCATGGCTGTGTGCTAGATTTTTTACACCTGTCAGCAACGGGTGTGGTTGAAATAGCCAAATCCACTAATTTGAAGGGGTGTCCACATACTTTTGTAGATATAGTGTATCTTATCTTATACAAATGTAAAAAATGTGAGTGCACAAAACATTAGGAACATGTGCTCTTTCCATGACGTAGACTAACCAAGTGAATCCAGGTGAAATCTTTGAATCCTATTGATGTCACTTGTTAAATCCACTTCAAATCAGTGTAGATGAAGGGAAGGAGACAGGTTAAAGAAGGTTTTTTAAGCCTTGAGACAATTGAGACATGGATTGTGCACGTGTGCCATTCAGAGGGTGAATGGGGCGGCAGGTAGCCTAGTGGTTAGAGCAAATTCCTATTTACAATGACGGCCTACCAGGAAACAGTGGGTTAACTGCCGGGTTCATGGGCAGAACAACATATTTTGACATTGTCAACTTCAGTTACTGGATCGAATCGCTAAGCTGACAATGTCAAAATATGTTGTTCTGCCCATGAACCCGGCAGTTAACCCACTGTTTCCTGGTAGGCCGTCATTGTAAATAGGAATTTGTTTTTATTAACTGACTTGCCTACTAAAATAAAAAAAAATGGGCAAGATAAAGATTTAAGGGGTAGTAGGTGTCAGGTGCACTGTTTTGAGTGTGTCAAGAACTGCAATTATGCTGAGTTTTTCATGCTCAACAGTTTCCCGTGTGTATCAAGAATGGTCCCCCACCCAATGGACATCCAGCCAACATGACACAACTGTGGGAAGCATTGGAGTCAACGTGGGCCAGCATCCCTGTGGAACGCTTTCGACACCTTGTAGAGTGCATGCCCCGATGAATTGAGGCTGTTCTTAGGGCAAATGGGGTTGCAACTCAATATTAGGAAGGTGTTCCTAATATTTTGTGTACACTCTTGTTAAATTCAAATCAAAATAGAATTTCAATTCATGGGTTGAATTGACTTTCATTCAAAATTCACTCCAACCCTGATTTCTTGGCTGAGTTCTGACTGTATTTCAAATGTTACCTGCTGGTGCTTCAAGCTTCTTTTTCTCTTCTTCAATGGCCGCCATCTTGGCGGCGTGAATGTCGGCCAGCTCTTTCCAGTTCTTTAGGTTGTTGTTCAGCCCATCAAACATTGGGGTGATCTCTACGTGGAACCTCGAGAATTCCTGCACACAAGTAGGCCCCATTATTGCAAGCATTCTCGTGCCCGGGACAGTCACTCAACCTGACATATTCCTCACGGTGCAAACATTCCTGCTGTGGAGTTCAGCGGATGCAAACTTGGAGATGGATAGGCCTACTGGTCACTCATGGTGGTCTAAACTGGATGACTTCCTCACTTAGATGACATTGATGGTTCACAGAGAAATTGATCTCATCTATTTTTCAAAGTTTGATTCCGTTTCCGAAAACAATTGATAGAACATTATACCTAATGACAAATAACACAAGCTGAATTCTTTCTAAATCAACTGATTCCAATGAATTAAGACACAAAACAGGGTTTGGTTGAGCTTCAACCAGCCAGGCAGTTACCTTGTATACGAACGCACACACAAACTGAATGAAACCGCACTGCATCTTGGGTAACTCCGCTGCACAGTTTCTGTCCATCATGGGCTGAGGATCAATGAAATGAAATGGGAAAGATCAACTCAAACAGAGAACTAACAAAAATGTGTGATTACTCTATAAACATACAGTATATTGTAAAGAAACAGCGGGTTTTTTCACAAACTCACAATGGGTTGCTGATCGAGAACGGTCCTTTCCAAGTCACCTTGCTCCCAGAACTCAGCTGCGACCATTAGAGCCACCTAGGAGGAAGATAATTCATAGAAAAGATTGTATCAGTACTAATTTAAACATCAGAGCATCCTGTGGTCTATATTGTCTTGAGGGAATTGGGATATATATATTTTCTTTGCTGTGTTGTTTTGTTTCATGACATGGTGGACAGATATAGTATCCACCTTGCTCTGGACCTCCCATGGTTTGGTGATGGCAGACAAGTCACAACCTGTCATCATCATGGCCCTGATACGCAAGAAGGGACAGTATTGTTATATTAATTCATATTATGTAAGAAACCGAGAACTGCGACAATGTGCACTTGAAGAAAAGTGAACAACTGCCTCAAGTGTAGCAAATCCCCGAGATGGAGGAAAGAAGAACATTCCTACTCACATGATAATTTCCTTCCTGATGGCGTTGTTGGAAATATGCTCGATTTTGTCCTTCTCGGTTTCCATTGGCTCAGTGGCGTTCACAATATTCTGGAACATTGTTCTTTTTCTGGGGGCCAGACCAACAGTCAAGTTAGAACATTGCACACATGACAAGTGATACTGATTCAGTATGTTTAAAAGCAGCTGTATCAGAGACCATAACAATTGTAAAAACCCACTTGAAGTACAACGCCAGATCAGTGGCAATGATGCAGACGTCAAACAAGTGCTGTACAGTCTCAAACTGCCGCTTCTGGAGATTCACAAAAATGTTCAGGCTCTAAAGGGGGAGTAGAGAAAAAAGGTAAGAATTCAACTCCCACAATTACCTTGTATGCAAACGCTGGCCAAAAGTAGTGCACTATGTAGGGGTAGCGGGTAGCATAGCTTTGCCATGCTTGCTTTGCTCTGACTTCCCTTATTTTGCTCTGCTCTGCCTTGCATGCTACCTCAGGGAGTGACGCCCCTGCCCCACGCGAATCTCGGGCTCAGCTGGCTCCGGCTGACAGCACCCGGTTAGGGCCCCCACCCAGGGTTACAGGAAAATATAGGGTAGACTGGGCTCTCAAACCCTGGTGTGCAGCCAGTCTAGGAGATGGACAACTCCAATTACAAAACCACAAGTCCTCAACGGCTGACAAGGTGGATACAGGAGTCCTATCTCCCAAACGTCTGACAAGGTGGATACAGGAGTCCTATCTCCCAAACGTCTGACAAGGCGGATACAGGAGTCCTATCTCCCAAACGTCTGACAAGGTGGATACAGGAGTCCTATCTCCCAAACGTCTGACAAGGCGGATACAGGAGTCCTATCTCCCAAACGTCTGACAAGGTGGATACAGGAGTCCTATCTCCCAAACGTCTGACAAGGTGGATACAGGAGTCCTATCTCCCAAACGTCTGGAAAGGTGGATGAAGGCGGCAACTGATAACTGGCAAAATTGTATGCACTCACTACTGTAAGTCGCTCTGGATAAGAGCGTTTGCTAAATTACTCAAATGTAATAGGGAACAGGGTGCCATTTTGGCCACAGACGTAACAGGAGTCGGGGTCTCAAACCTCCTCAGCCATGAGCGTCTTGCTATATTCCAGATGGTGCCTCTCCATGATGGAGGATCCGTGCAGTTTGGCTAAAGGCGATCCACTCCTGCAGGTCAGAGAGAGGGGTAACACAATCGTTAGACCCCGAACAACACCTTCCAAACCAAGAACAGACAACTAAACAGTGATTATTTAGGGAGTGGTTTGAGTGCTCATAGGTAAACAGAGGGGGCCTTACTTTGTCTGGTATAAGTTGTTGGTCCCCCTGTGGTCAATATCGTGGCAGAATGCAGCAGCCACCATGGCAAAGGCATCCAGGTCAGAGTAATATTTCCTCAGCCTGCCAGTCTGTGAAGCAAAAGGGTGGGCTGATTCATTATCAAACAACACGGGAGGGGTGGGGTGATCCACTATCGAACAAAATGGATGTGTCAGGTGATAGATCCATTATCATTAGTGGGCAGCATCAATGTTTCTCTAAATAAATAGGAAGTTTGAACTACTCTTCTATCGGTGATTTAATGCCCAGTTATTCTGCACAATCTACACTTAGCCATGTACAGTGCTGTGAAAAAGTATTTGCCCCCTTTCTAATTTTCTCTACTTTTGATATTTTTGATAGTGAATGTTATCAGATCTTCAACCAAAACGTAATATTAGATAAAGGGAACCCGAGTGAACAAATAACACAACAATTACATATTTATTTCAGAAACAAAGTTATGCAACACCCAATGCCCCTGTGGGAAAAAGTAATTGCCCCCTTACACTGGTTGTGCCACCTTTAGCTGCAATGACTCCAACCAAAGGCATAGTGGTGCCCATGTCGTCCAAAAAGTGATATTTTTGACTCATCTGTCCATAGAACAACCTTTCAAGAGTCTTGAAAGAGTCTTGCTGTCTCTGCCTGGCCGGTTCCCCTCTCTCCACTGGGATTCTCTGCCTCTAACCCTATTACAGGGGCTGAGTCACTGGCTTACTGGTGCTCTTTCATGCCGTCCCTAGGAGGGGTGCGTCACTTGAGTGGGTTGAGTTACTGACGTGATCTTTCTGTCTGGGTTGGCGCCCCCCCTTGGTTTGTGCTGTGGTGGAGATCTTTGTGGGCTATACTCGGCCTTGTCTCAGGATTGTAAGTTGGTGGTTGAAGATATCCCTCTAGTGGTGCGGGGGCTGTGCTTTGGCAAAGTGGGTGGGGTTATATCCTTCCTGTTTGGCCCTGTCCGGGGGTATCATCGGATGGGGCCACAGTGTCTCCTGACCCCTCCTGTCTCAGCCTCCAGTATTTATGCTGCAGTAGTTTATGTGTCGGGGGGCTAGGGTCAGTTGGTTATATCTGGAGTACTTCTCCTGTCTTATCCAGTGTCCTGTGTGAATTTAAGTATGCTCTCTCTAATTCTCTCCTTCTCTCTTTCTTTCTCTCTCTCGGAGAACCTGAGCCCTAGGACCATACGTCAGGACTACCGGGCATGATGACTCCTTGCTGTCCCCAGTCCACCTGGCCTTGCTGCTGTTCCAGTTTCAACTGTTCTGCCTGCGGTTATGGAACCCCTACCTGTCCCAGACCTGCTGCTTTCAACTCTTAATGATCGGCTATGAAAAGCCAACTGACATTTATTCCTGATTATTATTTGACCATGCTTGTCATTTATGAACATTTTGAAAATCTTGGCTCTCTCTAATTCTCTCCTTCTCTCTTTCTTTCTCTCTCTCGGAGGACCTGAGCCCTAGGACCATACGTCAGGACTACCGGGCATGATGACTCCTTGCTGTCCCCAGTCCATCTGGCCTTGCTGCTGTTCCAGTTATAATCTCCACCCGGCACAGCCAGAAGAGGACTGGCCACCTCTCATAGCCTGGTTCCTCTCTAGGTTTCTTCCTAGGTTTTGGCCTTTCTAGGGAGTTTTTCCTAGCCACCGTGCTTCTACACCTGCATTGCTTGGGGTTTTAGGCTGGGTTTCTGTACAGCACTTCGAGATATTAGCTGATGTACGAAGGGCTATATAAAATAAACTTGATTTGATTTGATCTTGATGATCATCCCAGGTGCTTCCAGGTGCTTTTTGACAAACTTGAGTCAACGTTTTGGACGAGATGGGTCCCATTACGTCTGGCGAAAACCAAACACTGCATTCCACAGTAAGAACCTTATACCAACGGTCAAGCATGGTGGTGGTAGTGTGATGGTTTGGGGATGCTTTGCTGCCTCAGGACCTGGATGACTTGCCTTAATAGAAGGAACCATGAATTCTGCTCTGTGTCAGAGAATTCGACAGGAGAATGTCAGGCCATCTGTCTGTGAGCTGAAGCTGAAGAGCAGCTGGGTCATACAGCAAGACAATGATCCAAAACACACAATCAAGTCCACATGAAAATGGTTAAAAAGTAACAAATGTGAAGTTTTGCAATGGCCTAGTGAAAGTCCAGACCTAATCCCAATTGAGATGTTGTGGCAGGACTTGAAACGAGCAGTTCATGCTTGAAAACCCACAAACGTCGCTGAGTTAAAGCAGTTCTGCATGGAAGAGTGGGTCAAAATTCCTCCACAGCGATGTGAGAGACTGATCAACAACCACCAGATGCATTTGGTTGCAGTCATTGCAGCTAAAGATGGCACAAACAGTTATTGAGTGTAAGGGGGCAATAATTTTTTTCACACAGGGGAATTGGGTTAAAAAAATGTAAAATCAAACTTTTTTTGTAAACTCAGGTTCCCTTTATTTAATATTACATTTTGGTTGAAGATCTGATAACAGTATCAAAAATATGAAAAAATTGAGAAAATCAGAAAGGGGGAAAATAATTGTTCATGGCACTGTAGGTATCAGGTGATATGATTGGTACTGAAGGAGCAGAGGACTCACCTGTAGAAGACAGAACATGGTCTGGCCCACATTGAAGCCGTGTCTCCAGTTGTGGTAGGTGATGTCACGGTAACCTTTCCGGACAGTGTACATCCATCGGGTCAGGGTCTGGTTGTACATGTGGAGAGGAAACAATTAGACATGACTTTACTAATGATCTATATCAGTGGTTCCCAACCTTTTTCAGTTACTGTACCACCAACAGACTTTTTTCTCTGCCCAGAGTACCTTTGAAGTACCCCCTCATGTGCATTTTACCAGTAGGCCTATGGTCTCATGAGTCTTCACAAGTATCCCATGTGGATGGTCCTAGTGCCCCTGGTTGGGAACCACTGCTCTATATGACCAAACCAGTAGGACATGCCCTTGTATTTGGAAAACATTAGGCTCAACAAAATAAATTAGATACCGAAAAGGCAAAAGCTTTGTTAATATATTGAGTCATGTACAGTACATACATTGCATGCATTCTGGGGACATGTAATGTATAATGCTGAGGTTACAACAAAAATAAAGACATCTAAATGAACATGATTGTTTTACTAGCCAGGGGCTTCATGACTGACCTCTGCGGGCACTTTGAACTTCTCCACCACGTTCAGCTCAAAGAAGCAGCGAATTCCACACATGATGAGGCCGTGCTCTGTCACAGGGAAGTCGCTGAAGGAGAACAGCAGCAGGTCGACATCTATGGCCACAGGGCAGTTTGATCTCTACAGAAGGGCAAAAATAATAACCATATATTTATTGATTGATCATTCAAACACCACTCTGGGCCACATTATCATTGTGTCTCTACCCACTTTCACTGACAGTCTTATACGTGGTCTTACCAAGAGTTTGTACATCTCCTTCTGATCACAGTCCTCTGGGTCGGCATCAAACTTCTCCTTTGTGTTCTGTGGAAAGAGAAAAGAGTCAAATAAAAAAACATGAGCTGGCGCACACCCAGAGAAAGGTACTGACTAACGGCGGATAAACAATAAGCTATAAAAAATAAAGAGAGTCGCACACTAATTATATTTATTTTTATAGCTGAAAGAGAAAAGAGTATCAAAGGTTTGTCCCATGAGGCTAGTTTCCTCTGTGAATCTCCGCTGTCTATAAGGTCTACGGTCTAACATGTCTCAGGTCTCACCAGGATACTCTGCATTTCAGTGTTGGTGCATCTGCTCTGACACATGAGCATCTCCTGGGCGATGTCCTTTCTCCACTCCATCCTGTTCAGTCTGTCGTACGTGTCGCAGTTGAGCACCGACCATCCCAGGAACTGAGTGAGGGCCTGGAACAATGCAGACAGGTATTTACCACCTCTTGCATTCACATGTAACCCATGACAGGATGTATGAGTGGTTGATATGACTGATGTCTATGCACTCACCTCAGTGATCTGTTCGTCGTGCTCATCGAATGGTTTCCCATCTTTCCTGTTGAAGAAAGTGGCAATACCCACAATTTCTTCCTTTTTGTTGACGATGGGAAGGGACAAGACGTTCTTGATGACGAAACCTGACTCATCCACAGCCTCTTTCTGAAAGACAAAACGGCATGAAGTCGATTAGTAAACACTTTGAGAATTATCCCTAGAATATTGCATTTTAGCAATACAACACCAATCTGAGGGCTGGTGGTCCTCTTCAAATAGCACGTGTTGCTGAGGACTCGATATATTGTAACACCAAGGTCATCCTATACTTAATACCATCCATCCAATTGGGGCCCAGACTCCTCACCTGGAAGGTGAAGTAGTCATCAGCGGCAACATTCATCATGTTACAAATCTGCAGGGGAAGAAGAAGACATATTTCAGTAAAATCCCTGTCTACAGTAGGCCCTACATGCTTGTGGATAGTATATTGTCTGTGGTTACTGTATGGACTACATGCACTCTTTCACATCAACTTACAAAGCCGTTCTCAGAAACATAGGTGGGGAGTCCACTGACCAGGGCCCAGTGGTCAATAGGAGGTCCCCTGCATGGAACAGAGGGAGGGAGTAAGAGAGTGAGTGATAGGTTTTGGTACTTTGAGACTTTTTTTTTGTTCATTCAGAGAGCATAATAATAATAATAATTAATGATTTCTACCAAGAAGCTACTGGTATTTACGGTATGACTTTGATTTCCTCTTTGGGTCCTTCTAAGAGATAGTCAATAATCTTGTAGAAGATGACTTCCTGCAGACGCACAGAACAACATTCACCGGCTCTGATTGTGCCATAGACAAGGCAGTAGAGGAAAGAGCAGAATGTTTGGCGAAAATCATATCATAGGAAAATTGATGTTTACCCTTCCGTCGGGGGTCTTTGGTCCGCTGTATGGCGGTACGTCTCCCAGCTTCACTGGCCACTCATCGTAGAACTCCTGTATGAAGCGAGGGAAGACAGCAGTCAGGACTTCAGTGGATCCATTTAGCAACCACAGAGGGGGCAGATCCAAAATGGCACCCATATCAAGCCAGTGACAAAACAGCAATATGCTTCAGCATATTATACACTAGTAACAAACCTTCTCTTTGGTCATGTCCAAGAGGCCCACGGAGTATCTTTCACAATTGAGGTAGATTCTCACAGTGTACAGAGCTTTGTGAAACTGTCTCTCAATGTCTGTCAACTCTTCAAACACTTTGCTGGCAGACCACAGAAGTACCTAGTGAAACAAATGGAGAAAAATGGATATTCGTTTTTTTTAGGGAAACTGTTATAATGGAATAACATGGCTTTACAGGAAACTTTAAATTATATTTTATCTTATCATCTTATTCTTGTGTCAGACACTAATAGAAAATTACCTTGGTGAACTGTGTCTTTGTATTCAAGGGCCAGCATGATTGACACAGTTGACGGACAGCTCATGTTGAATGATGGGGTTCACTGGGTTCTTACCTGACTCCTCCTGGATTCCACGTTGAACATGTATGCAGTGTGATGCTGCAGGGCAATGACGTGTGCAAAGACCATGTACTTGTTCCAGAGCTGAAAACCAAATCAATCATCAGTACAGCAGACAGGCATTCATCTGATGTGACGTCCAGACTACTGATGTCATACATCCCTCACACCGTGCTAACATTGAATATGCAGTATCGCCACCTCTCATGATCTAGAGAACCCCTAATAGTTTTGTGGCAGTATCTTTGTGGCTTTTAAACAGTTGAATTATATGGCAAAACAATTATTTCCGCCTAAATAGACATACCAAAACGTAATTATTTTTCATGAGTTGGTCATAAACAACAACTGGTAATGCTGTATAGTTTTATAAAGGTTTGGAACTCACCTTTCTAGTAAAAAGAGTTATTAATTGCTGTGGTGTACTAGCTTTTTAGGACACAAGCTCAAGTACGTAGTACAAATACGATGAAAATATGAAAAATCATACAGTATATGATTTTCTTCCTATTTAGAAAACATGGGGCATTAGGGCTTGAAATGACTGAAATGCTTTCTAAATATAGCAACACTCACATTATAAATGACTTAATATAAGATTTCATGTTTCTTATAACTGTAAAATAAATATGATCATAATTAGTGACAGTTAAGGGATTACTATTTTCCAGAAAATTGATCAAGTTTCTATACCAGGAATAATTCAATAATAATTTGATAATGGCGCCGATGGAGATGGGATCGTAAAACGGCGGCCGTAACTCTAAGATTGAATCGTACTACACCGGCTCTGACGCTCGTCGGATGTGGCAGGGCTTGCAAACTATTACAGACTACGAGCTGCCCAGTGACACAAACCTACCAGAAGAGCTAAATTACTTATACGGTCGCTTCGAGGCAAGTAACACTGAAACATGCATGAGAGCACCAGCTGTTTCCGGATTACTATGTGATCACACTCTCCGTAGCCGATGTGAGTAAGACCTTTAAACAGGTCAACATTCACAAGGCCGCAGGGCCAGACGGATTACCAGGACATGTACTCCGAGCATGCGCTGACCAACAGTGTCTTCACTGACAATTTCAACCTGTCCCTGACTGAGTCTATAATACCAACATGTTTCAAGCAGACCACCATAGTCCCTGTTTCCAAGAACACTAAGGTAACCTGCCTAAATGATTACCGACCCGTAGTACTCACATCTGTAGCCATGAAGTGCTTTGAAAGGCTGGTAAAGGCTCATATCAACACCATCATCCCAGAAACCCTAGACCCACTCCAATTTGCATACCGCCCCAACAGATCCACAGATGATGCAATCTCTATTGCACTCAACACTGCCCATTCCCACCTGGACAAAAGGAACACCTATGTGATAATGCTATTCATTGACTACAGCTCAGCATTCAACACCATTGTGCCCTCACATAGCTCATCACTAAGCTAAGGACCCTGGGACTAAAAACCTCCCTCTGCAACTGGATCCTGGACTTCCTGACGGGCCGCCCCCAGATGGTAAGGGTAGGGAACAACACATTAGCCACGCTGATCCTCAACACGGGGGCCCCTCAGGGGTGCATGCTCAGTCCCCTCCTGTACTCCCTGTTCACTCATGACTGCTTGGCCAGGCACGACTCCAACACCATCATCAAGTTTGCCGATGACACAGCAGTGTTAGGCCTGATCACCGACAACAATGAGTCTATAGGGAGGAGGTCATAGACCTGGCCGTGTGGTGCCAGGACAACAACCTCTCCCTCAACGTAATCAAGACAAAGAAAAAGGAGGACCGAGCACGCCCCCATTCTCATCGACGGGGCTGTAGTGGAGCAGGTTGAGAGCCTCAAGTTCCTTGGCGTCCACATCACCAACAAACTAACATGGTCCAAGCACACCCAGACAGTCGTGAAGAGGGCACAACAAAACCTATTCCCCCTCAGGAGACTGAAAAGATTTGGCATGGGTCTTCAGATCCTCAAAAGGTTCTACAGCTGCACCATCGAGAGCATCCTGACTTATTTACATAAACAATGGAATTATTGATATCAAAAATGTGTTTCTCCATTGATTCCTATGGGGAATTATCGATACCAAACATTCTTATAGGATTGTAGGATCTTGTCACCCCAATCAGAATCCTACTAGAACATATTTTCTTAATTGAACCCATTAAATGATAGTTTGTTGTCATTTGTTCCAGTACTAAAAAACAACTGTTTTATATTAATTTCAGTTTTATTCACCACCACAATATGGGAGGTATTCAAGGCTGCAAGTTCATTTACAGTCTGACCACCAATACAGTACACCTTTGAGTTATTTGATATGATGCTTATTCATGCAACTTCTTGTCTTTGAATTAGACATTACAATATGACATACAATACTATAGACAAAGTTACAATAACACAAGATGTTTGGGGGGGGGGGTCCCCTTAGAATGTACAGAATCTTTACATTCCTTATATGCAAAAAAAGTAGAAGGAAAATAAATGTTTAGGTACAGTAGCACAAAGATAAGCATTTAGTTCATTTTATATACAGTTGAAGTTGGAAGTTTACATACACCTTAGCCAAATACATTTAAACTCAGTTTCACAATTCCTGACATTTAATTCTAGTAAAAATTCCCTGTCTTAGGTCAGTTAGGATCACCACTTTATTTTAAGAATGTGAAATGTCAGAATAATAGTAGAGAATGATTTATTTCAGCTTTTATTTATTTCATCACATTCCCAGTGGGTCAGAAGTTTACATACACTCAATTAGTATTTGGTAGCATTGCCTTTAAATTGTTTAACTTGGGTCAAACGTTTCGGGTAGCCTTCCACAAGCTTCCCACAATAAGTTGGGTGAATTTTGGCCCATTCCTCCTGACAGAGCTGGTGTAACTGAGTCAGGTTTGTAGGCCTCCTTGCTCGCTCACGCTTTTTCATTTCTGCCCACAAATGTTCTATATGATTGAGGTCAGGGCTTTGTGATGGACATTCAAATACCTTGACTTTGTTGACCTTAAGCCATTTTGCCACAACTTTGGAAGTATCCTTGGGGTCATTGTCCATTTGGAAGACCAATTAGCGACCAAGCTTTCACTTCCTGACTGATGTTTTGAGATGTTGCTTCAATATATCCACATAATGTTCCATCCACATAATGTTCCTTCCTCATGATGCCATCTATTTTGTGAAGTGCACCAGTCCCTCCTGCAGCAAAGCACACCCACAACATGATGCTGCCACCCCCGTGCTTCATGGTTGGGATGGTGTTCTTCGGCTTGCAAGCCTCCGCCTTTTTCCTCCAAACATAACGATGGTCATGGCCGAACAGTTCTATTTTTGTTTCATCAGACCAGCGGACATTTCTCCAAAAAGTACGATCTTTGTCCCCATGTGCAGTTGCAAACCGTAGTCTGGCTTTTTTATGGCGGTTTTAGAGCAGTGGCTTCTTCCTTGCTGAGCGGCCTTTCAGGTTATGTCGATATAGGACTTGGTTTACTGTGGATATAGATACTTTTGTACCTGTTTCCTCCAGCATCTTCACAAGGTCCTTTGCTGTTGTTCTGGGATTGATTTGCACTTTTCGCACCAAAGTACATTCATCTCTAGGAGACAGAACGCGTCTCCTTCCTGAGCGGTATGACGGCTGCGTGGTCCCATGGTGTTTATACTTGCGTACTATTGTTTGTGCAGATGAACGTGGTACCTTCAGGCGTTTGGAAATTGCTCCCAAGGATGAACCAGACTTGTGGAGGTCTTGACTGATTTCTTTAGATTTTCCCATGATGTCAAGCAGAGAGGCACTGAGTTTGAAGGTAGTCCTTGAAATACATCCACAGGTACACCTCCAATTGACTCAAATGATGTCAATTAGCCTATCAGAAGCTTCTAAAGCCATGACATCATTTCTGGAATTTTCCAAGCTGTTTAAAGACACAGTCAACTTAGTGTATGCAAACTTCTGACCCACTGGAATTGTGATACAATAAGTGAAATAATCTGTCTGTAAACAATTGTTGGAAAAATTACTTGTGTCATGCACACAGTAGATGTCCTAACCGACTTACCAAAAGTATTGTTTGATAACAAGAAATTTGTGGAGTGGTTGAAAAACGAGTTTTAATGACTCCAACCTAAGTCTATGTAATCTTCCAACTTCAACTGTATATTTGTCAGCTATGCATACAAAAAAGGGAACGCTCCCTTTGTCCTCTTTATGTTGGGATAGGGAAATAAAAAACTGAAGATAATTGAACCTCCAACTCCTTCCCTCCCACACTCCCCATGGGAAGATATTTGGGGATGGGGGTGCAGAGATTTGTCCTTGTGGACAAATTTGACAATGTGTGATGCAGATGCTCCAGATGCAAATGTTTACTCACGTTGTGTCCCTTGGACCTTGGGTGGCTGAGGCTGCACGAGATACAGTAGCTACTGGGTAGAGGCGACACTGCCGGCGGTTCCCCACTATAGGGTCAACATCTCGAGTGGCAAGGGTGGCAGTTCAATATTGGTTGCATGATGTTATTATAGTTCACGTGTTCACTGTCCGCCTTCATAGGTAATTGTCTAAGAGGTTTGGAGGGTGCTGCCAAGTTAACTATAGTGTATTAACAAGTTTTGAGGATAAATCCTTTAGAATGTAATGTTATTATCTATACAAATCCCGTCAACAAAATCAATAGAAATTGTATAGGAGAAAAAACATTGAAATTCTACAGGATTCCAATACAAGGATCCAATTAGAATCTAATTAGAATCCTGTGTGGCTCACTTGATAGAGCATGACACTTCCAATGCCAGGGTTTTGGGTTTGATTCCCACGGAAAATATATGCACTCACTACCGTTAGTCTCTCTGGATAAGATTATCTGCTAAATGACTAAAATGTAAATAGAAAAATCCTATCTGATTTTGGAACTAGTCCTATTGGATAAAATCCTGTAGGATTTTATTTATAATTTGATTTTTTTATTGGAATCCTACAGGATTGTTTGACTAAGGAGATATGGGGCTTTCTGACACTATAAGACACGGGACCCTACGACGTTCACAGAGCGATTTGTCCACCAAAATGTCAGTCGGAACCGGTCCAGAACCACCCAAATAGGGCCTTAACATCATGAATATTGATTACTGGGGTAATGTAGGCTATACAGTATCTGTATATGTCATGTGCTGTGTGAATTGTGCTATTATGTATTCATTGTAAAAAATAAATAAAGTTATTCCCATAATTACTAACACTGAGAAACCTTTCTAAGACTGGTATTTTTCTTTTGAGAGCTCAGGACTTACTTCCTCGTCGGCTTTTGAGAATTCTTCGGCCCCAATTTTGTTAAGTGCCATTACAACACCAAGGCATTCTTTATCAGCCATGATGGGGTACGTGAGCATGTTTTTGGTTTTGTATCCTGTCTGCTTGTCCACAAAGTCACTGAAGCGGTTATTCTGGAAGTGAAAAAGAAAAGAGTATATTGGATCAAGACATTAGCTGCGTTCACACTGCAATAAACCCAGGGCTAACAGCCTCCTTAGCCCTGGGCTAAGATAATGCCATGTGAAAAGGCCTATTGAGTACAATTAACAGTCGCTAGGCAAAAAACGACCCCTGCTGGCTATGGTTTTTGCAGCCTGCACATAATGGATGTCATGTAAATGGCCCAATTCTATAACCATTGTCTCAAAAGTAATAAAGATGATTTTCAATCGATGAAAATATCATGGGCTAATCAAACGAGAAAAACTATGGACATACGCTGGCTAAAAAAAAGCATAGACTGAACCCCTGCTTGAATTCTGTAGTTAACTTATACATGTAATAGGGTGTTCATCCAGTAATCTACAGTATGTTAACCAATTGCAATTACAGATTTGTTTTAGCAGGTTGGCATTTATTGTCATGAATCTTGTCCTGTAGGCACGTAAACCTTACCCCAACCTTAACCACACGACTTACACCAATGCCTAACCCTAACCTTACTGTAAATGAAGTCCAAAAAGCACATTTTTGTTTCATACATTTTTACGATATAGCCAATTTTTACTTTGCAGCTGGCCCATCGAGCAGAACTCGCTCAGTTCTACCTCCGGGGCAAGATTCATGACAATAAATGTCAACCTGCTTTCTCTTCAGTCGTCCATACTTTAACATCAACAGCTTTGCAATCATACAACTGGACATTTTTGTTTTGAATATGATACAATATATTATCATGATGACTTGAATTAAATAATACAAATATATATAATCAATTAATGTATTCAATTAGCAAATCAACCAGATAATGACAGTTGTATGGCAAACAAAAATTGTAATTCTGCACTACACAGGAGAATAACAGTCATTCAAATCATAATTTTATTGTAGAAACTAAGTGGTTAACATTAACATTTAGAATGAATTACTCATTCCATCATACTTGTAATTTCACTCATACTTGTTGAAGCTGACTTTGCTGTAGACCTAATCAGACTATGACGTTTTCCTTGGTCAGACTTCTGGATAATCAAAACTATTAGGCAACCCCTTCAAGAAATTCATCAATTGAACTGAACAAAAATAGCAGACGGACAACAATCATTAAACTTCATGGGCTTAGGCCTTCAGAGACATGCATTAACACTTTATATTTCTTTAAGTATCTTCTCAAATCTGCATCAATTAAAATGTCTAACTTATGTGAGCAACAAATGACATTTTTAAGAATTTAGATCTGACACGAAAAATTGTGTGTAAATTACGACTGCTTTTGGACATTTTATGGGTGCTTTGGTGGCGCATGTACAAATTTTACGCGCACTTTGGCGGTTGGGCACCTGCTGACAAAGGCACTCACCTTGGTAACATCCGGAATGTTTAGCATCTTTTTGGAGTGTGCTGTGTATCCAACTACACCCATATCGATTGGAAACACAATCTCACCAGTGGGGTTGACGAGGTTCTCCTCAAATTTGGTGCTAGGAGTGACATTGAAGAGCATCGTTGTAAGTTCAGGTATTCCGTTTCTAGATCGAAGATCAAAGTAACTGCACCGGTCGGCGTTCAAAATCATGCAAACTCTCTGCAGGACCTTGTGCAATGCTTTTTCCATAACGATTTCCGATTGCATTTCTTTGACAAGGTCAAAGATGATGTTGGCCTCCTGAATTTGGGAGACATCTTTGAACGAAGTCGGATCTTTGATCTCAAGATTTTCTGTGAACGCTGTCGTGATTAATTCGGGGCGCAACTTTTTATCAAAGTACTCTTTAGCGAACTGGGGATTGTTCTCCAGGTACTTCTCCACACTATCCTTGTCTCCCATTTTGAATTGTTTGCTTTTCCCTCCCTTCTCTTACAGACGCATCACCCGGGAAAGTCGAAAGGGAAGTGTAAAAGGTGCTTAGTTAGAGGCCTCCGTTTGCGCCGACGTGCATTCTCTGCTGTGGTCCGTTACAAATCACCAACACGTCCTGTACTACGCTACAAGCTGACTGAATGTAGTGGCTTACAGGCTGAAAGGATCAAAGTGTCCGCTAATTAATGTGACGTCATGAAATTAAAGCCCTAAGCTTTCTTAACCTGCAAATCCGAACACAGATCATTTTATATTGGACAATCCAATCTGAGGCAAGGGAGGCAGGTTGTTGGAGCTCTATCTCCTACTGCAGCTGTGGTATAGAAAGTTCATTTTGGGACAAAATGGTTGACTCATCAATAGATTATTTACCCAATAGGCCCACTGAGTAGGAAATAGTTGGACAGTTCACCTTGAAGAACAATGCTGCAGTTCCCCACTATAGTTCCAAGCAAATATTCCAGCCGCAGAACTCTCTCACAGTGTTGTGTGTTTATAAGAAATCCCTACGCTATATTTACAGTCAAAGTGAAGCCAAGTGAGTAGTAGCATCAGTGAAGCAATTCAAAAAAGAGCTCAATTAAATCAGTTCCCTCTATAATGTATTTAACCAGCTAATTTTAGTCTTGGTACTGTTCAAGTGTGATAAACATACTGCTGAACAAAAGACACCTAGACATGATGTCCACAATGTTGGTAGAAGTATTTTATCTTAATTATCTTAATCTCACTGTCCTCATAGGGCAATCTGGAAGCCTTGCTAAGTGAGGGCAATCAGAGATCTGTGAAAGATGGTGCAAACAAATGTGTGCTTTTATTACCCTACTACACTGTCTGGCAAGACAGGACGGACAAAGTTCCCCTGTCTAATTTCACATGTGGGATTAAGACTGGCTCATGATGCATTTACGGCAGGGGCGGCAACAGGCGGTCCTCAAATCCGGCCTGTGATTGTGTTTTTTGCCCCCCCCTGCCCTCCCGCCAAAGATTTTAGTAAATGGATTTTAGTTTATAGTCAAAAAAGACTCAAATCACCAGCAATCAGCTAAAAATAATTTTACTTCAGGAAATCTGACCCCAAGTATTCCTACAAATAAAAAGATGTGTAGCTCTGTGGGTGTAACATGTATTGACAATGTTGATACCTTCTGGAAACAAAGCTTGTTTTATAAGGAGGATGGGATCCATGTAAATCATTTGGGTTCCTGGATCCTTTCACAGCATTATAAGGCTGCGTTGAGACAATGACTTATCAATCACCCAAGCCCAGCTCAGTTAATCCCTACCATTGTCTCGCTGAGTTGTCATAATACTTCAGGGGTGTTGGAAGACACAATGTAAGTAACCTAATTCATGTCCCTCTAACTGCCCTGAATGCCTCTACAGATCCTACAGCTATTGTATGTGGTAATCATGTGCCAATGAACCAGCGTTATACTGTTAGCACTAAGGCAGCGTGCCCTACAGTGCCTTGCAAAAGTATTCACCCCCTTGCCATTTTTCCTATTTTGTTGCATTACAACCTGTAATTTAAATATATTTTTATTTGGATTTCATGTAATGGACATTCACAAAATAGTCCAAATTGGTGAAGTGAAATGAAAAAACTTGTTTAAAAGTGGTGCGTGCATATGTATTCACCCCCTTTGCTATGAAGCCCCTGAATAAGATCTGGTGCAACCAATTACCTTCAGAAGTCACATAATTAATTAAATAAAGTCCACCTGTGTGCAATCTAAGTGTCACATGATGTCAGTATATATACACCTGTTCTGAAAGGCCCCAGAGTCTGCAACCACTAAGCAGCACTATGAAGACCAAGGAGCTCGCCAAACAGGTCAGGGACAAAGTTGTGGAGAAGTACAGATCAGGGTTGGGTTATAAAAAAATATCCAAAACTTTGAACATCCCACTGAGCACCATTAAATCCATTATTAAAAAATGTAAAGAATATGACACCACAACAAACCTGCCAAGAGAGGGCCGCCCACCAAATCTCACAGACCAGGCAAGGAGGGCATTAATCAGAGAGGCAACAAAGAGACCAAAGATAACCCTGAAGGAGCTGCAAAGCTCCCCAGCGGAGATTGGAGTATCTGTCCATAGGACCACTTTAAGCCGTACACTCCACAGAGCTGGGCTTTACAGAAGTGTCCAGATTTTTTTTTATTGCTTATGGAAAATAAGCAAACACGTTTGGTGTTTGCCAAAAGGCATGTGGGAGACTCCCCAAACATATAGAAGGTACTCTGTAAAGATGAGACTAAAATGTAGCTTTTTGGCCATCAAGGAAAACGCCATGTCTGGCGCAAACCCAACACCTCTCATCACCCCGAGAACACAGTTTGTTTTCCATCGGCAAGGACTGGAAAACTGGTCAGAATTGAAGGAATGATGGATGGTGCTAAATACAGGGAAATTCTTGAGGGAAACCTGTTTGTCATCCAGAGATTTGAGACTGGGACGGATGTTCACCTTCCAGCAGGACAATGACCCTGTTAGGTGGAGCGGCACAGGGGAACCCAAGAGCAGACTCAGACAAGGAAACTGGGATGAATTAACCAAGGTATTTATTGCAAAACAGGGAGAGATGGAGTGCAGGCCAGGGGAAGCTCGGGTGGGTTGTAGGAAACCAGATGCGGAGGCTGGAGTGAACGGGATTGAGACAGGGTAAGCAGGTGAATCCAAGGGAGTAGTAGTGTGCCGAATACAGAACATTGTAGCGAGACATGGAACAAGAGACAGGGACCAGAGTGGCGAAACTGCAGTGGAGAGGATAAACAGCGTCAGTCAGGGTAACAGGATCTTGAATAATAACAAATAGCTAGAAGCATAAACTGACTGAGCAGAGATTACGATCTGGCAGAGTGGAAGTGGCAGGACTGAGTATTTGTAGAGGCATTGATTATTGAACGGGTTGCATCTGGTGGGGATCTGCTCTGACTCCGGCACACCTGTCTCCACCCACACTATCACACACAGAGAGAGAGAGTACGGGGTGAGTGGCTGCAGGTCAAGGAGACACCGGATGAACACTAGAGGGCGTGGCAGGAGCAGATGTGACAGACCCTAAGCATAAGGGGAAACATTTAAATATCTTGGAATGGCCTAGTCAAAGCACAGACCTCAATCCAATTGAGAATCTGTGGTATCTGTAGTGTGACTTAAAGATTGCTGTACACCAGCAGGAACGCAGGAACCCACCCCCCAAAAACTATTTTAATTCCATGTTGTAAGGCAACAAAATAGGCAAAATGCCAAGTGGGTGAATACTTTCGCAAGGCCCTGTAGTAGGAAGTCCACTGTGTGCAGCGTACCCTGCACTAACATAAATAACATGAGCATGTCAAATCAAATCAAAATTTAATTTCTCACATACACATGGTTAGCAGATGTTAATGCGAGTGTAGCGAAATGCTTGTGCTTCTAGTTCCGACAATGCAGTAATAACCAACGAGTAATCTAACCTAACAATTCCACAACTACTACCTTATACACACAAGTGTAAAGGGATGAAGAATATGTACATAAAGATATATGAATGAGTGATGGAACAGAACGGCATAGGCAAGATGCAGTAGATGGTATCGAGTACAGTATATACATATGAGATGAGTAATGTAGGGTATGTAAACATAAAAGTGCATAGTTTAAAGTGGCTAGTGATACATGTATTACATAAAGATGGCAAGATGCAGTAGATGATATAGAGTACAGTATATACATATACATTATATTAAGTGGCATTGTTTAAAGTGGCTAGTGATACATTTTTGATCTACTTCTGCTAAGCTTCCCAGTAAAGCAATGAAAACAATCAAGCAACCCATAAAAGTGCTAAAAATAGCCTAAGTTAACAGATTTAGCTTAAGATGCAAGGTTCATGAAATCAATAATTTGCTAGTAACAGATGATATTCATATTCTGACAATCTCTGAAACTGATTTAGATAATACCTTTGATGATACAGTGGTAGAAATACATGATTATAATATCTACAGAAAAGACAGAAATGACAAAGGAGGAGGTGTGGCTGTTTATATTCAGAACCACATTCCTGTTAAGCTTAGAGAGGATCTCATGTTAAATACTGTTGAAGTAATATGGCTAGTAATCTGCCTCACCTAAAGCCCATTCTTTTTTTTCTTTTTATTTTACCCCCTTTTCTCCCCAATTTTCGTGGTATCCAAATGCTAGTAATTACTATCTTGTCTCATCGCTACAACTCCCGTACGGGCTCGGGAGAGACGAAGGTCGAAAGCCATGCGTCCTCCAAAACACAACCCAACCAAGCCGCACTGCTTCTTAACACAGCGCGCCTCCAACCCGGAAGCCAGCCGCACCAATGTGTCGGAGGAAACACCGTGCACCTGGCTCCCTTGGTTAGCGCGCACTGCGCCCGGCCCGCCACAGGAGTCGCTGGTGCGCGATGAGACAAGGATATCCCTACCGGCCAAACCCTCCCTAACCCGGACGACGCTAGGCCAATTGTCCGAACCCAGAGTCTCTGGTGGGGCAGCTAGCGATGCAGTGCCCTAGACCACTGCGCCACCCGGGAGGCCCACCTAAAGCCCATTCTGGTGGGAAGCTGCTATAGCACACCAAGTGCCAACAGTCAGTATCTGGATAACATGTGTGAAATGCTTGATAATGTATGTGATATCAACAGAGAGATATATTTTCTGGGTGATTTAAATATTGACTGGCTTTCATCAGGCTGCCCACTCAAGAGAAGTCTTCAAACTGTAACTAGTGCCTACAACCTGGTTCAGGTTATCAGTCAACCTGCCAGGGTAGTTACAAACAGCATGTATTGATCACATCTTTACTAATGCTGCAGAAATTTGCTTTAAAGCAGTATCCAAATCCATCGGATGTAGTGATCACAATATAGTAGCCATATCAAGGAAAACCAACGTTCCAAAGGCTGGGCCTTATATAGTGTATAAGAGGTCATACAATAAGTTTTGTAGTGAGTACTATGTTGATGATGTAAATCATATTTGTCGGTCTGTGGTGTGTAATGAGGAGAAACCAAATGCTGCTCTTGACTCATTTATGAAATTGCTTATTCCAGTTACTAATAAGCATGCATCCATTAACAAAATGACTGTAAAAACGATCAAATCTCTGTGGATTGATGAGGAATTGAAAAATTGTTTGGTTGAAACGGATGAGGTAAAAGGAATAGCAAATAAGTCTGGCTGCACAACCGATTTGCTAATGTACTGCAAATTGAGAAATCATGTGACAAAACTGAATAAAAAGAAGAAGAAACTACACTATGAAACAAAGATACATGACATAAAGAATGATAGTAAAAAGCTTTGGAGCACCTTAAATTACATTTTGGGCAAAAAGGCAAACTCAGCTCCATCATTCATTGAATCAGATGGCTCACTCATCAAAAAACCCACTAATATTGCCAATTACTTCAATTATTTTTTCATTGGCAAGATAAACTACATAGAGCCATGGCTACATGAAACTCTATTCCACATCAGGTAAGTGATGCAATCAGTAGAATTTAAAAAACAGCTTAAAATACACCTTATGGAACAGCAGGGACCGTGAAGAGACAGACACAGGCACAGACATACATACACATGATAAGACACACACTCTACACACGCGTACACATGGATGTTGTGTTGTAAATATGTGATAGTGGAATTGTGGCCTGAGGGAACACACTAAATGTATTGGGGAAAGTGTTATGAAATGTAATATCATGTCATATTTTAAACTGTATATACAGTATATCACAAAAGTGAGTACACCCCTCACATTTTTGTAAATATTTGAGTATATCTTTTCATGTGACAACACTGAAGAAATGACACTTTGCTACAATGTAAAGTAGTGAGTGTAGAGCTTGTATAATAGTGTAAATTTGCTGTCCCCTCAAAATAACTCAACACACAGCCATTAATGTCTAAACCGCTGGCAACAAAAGTGAGTACACCCCTAAGTGAAAATGTCCAAATTGGGCCCAATTAGCCATTTTCCCTCCCCGGTGTCATGTGACTTGTTAGTGTTACAAGGTCTCAGGTGTGAATGGGGAGCAGGTGTGTTAAATTTGGTGTCATCGCTCTCACACTCCCTCATACTGACTGGTCACTGGAAGTTCAACATGGCACCTCATGGCAAAGAAATCTCTGAGGATCTGAAAAAAATAATTGTTCCTCTACATAAAGATGGCCTGGGCTATAAGAAGATTGCCAAGACCCTGAAACTGAGCTGCAGCACAGTGGCCAAGACCATACAGCGGTTTAACTGGACAGGTTCCACTCAGAATGGGCCTCGCCATGGTCGACCAAAGAAGTTGAATGCACGTGCTCGACGTCATATCCAGAGGTTGTCTTTGGGAAATAGACGTATGAGTGCTGCCAGCATTGCTGCAGAGGTTGAAGGGGTGGGGGGTCAGCAAGTCAGTGCTCAGACCATACGCCGTACACGGCATCAAATTGGTCTGCATGGCTGTCGTCCCAGAAGGAAGCCTCTTCTAAAGATGATGCACAAGAAAGCCCGCAAACAGTTTGCTGAAGACAAGCAGACTAAGGACATGGATTACTGGAACCATGTCCTGTGGTCTGATGAGACCAAGATAAACTTATTTGGTTCAGATGGTGTCAAGCGTGTGTGGCGGCAACCAGGTGAGGAGTACAAAGACAAGTGTGTCTTGCCTACAGTCAAGCATGGTGGTGGGAGTGTCATGGTCTGGGGCTGCATGAGTGCTGCCGGCACTGGGGAGCTACAGTTCATTGAGGGAACCATGAATGCCAACATGTACTGTGACATACTGAAGCAGAGCATGATCCCCTCCCTTCGGAGACTGGGCCGCAGGGCAGTATTCCAACATGATAATGACCCCAAACACACCTCCAAGATGACCACTGCCTTGCTAAAGAAGCTGAGGGTAAAGGTGATGGACTGGCCAAGCATGTCTCCAGACCTAAACCCTATTGAGCATCTGTGGGGCATCCTCAAACGGAAGGTGGAGGAGTGCAAGGTCTCTAACATCCACCAGCTCCGTGATGTCGTCATGGAGAAGTGGAAGAGGACTCCAGTGGCAACCTGTGAAGCTCTAGTGAACTCCATGCCCAAGAGGGTTAAGGCAGTGCTGGAAAATGATGGTGGCCACACAAAATATTGACACTTTGGGCCCAATTTGGACATTTTCACTTAGGGGTGTACTCACTTTTGTTGCCAGCGGTTTAGACATTAATGGCTGTGTGTTGAGTTATTTTGAGGGGACAGCAAATTTACACTGTTATACAAGCTCTACACTCACTACTTTACATTGTAGCAAAGTGTCATTTCTTCAGTGTTGTCACATGTAAAGATATACTCAAATATTTACAAAAATGTGGGGGGTGTACTCACTTTTGTGATATACTGTAACTGTCTTAATGTTGCTAGACCCCAGGAGTTGCTGCCATGGGGATCCTTAATAAATACAAATACAAATATGTGATCGTGTCTCAATGTAATCAAGGTATGAAATTATTGTTATTTTCAAATTCAATCTCTTTTTGTGTTTACTTGTGGTCAATTTGCAGTGTACAAATTATTATAGTTATGTTCTGGCCCCCCGACAATCCCCTTGGACAAAAATCATCCCACGGCTGAATCTAGCTGCCTACCCCTGGTACGGTGTACAAAGGGTCTTTCTCTCTCCCAGCCAACACAGCATGGCACTGAATCAAAGTCAGACAACAGGCCAACAAAAATAGCTGCATCATTTAATCCCAGATTAAGTAAAAGTGATTTGTGGGATGTCCTCTCTGAAAGAGAGCGAGAGAGAGAGAGAGAGAGAGAGAGAGAGAGACGGGGCTGGCCTGGCACAATGGAATGGATTAGTCACATGGACACCGTACCTAGGAGTTAATCTTATGGAGAAAGCCATATGGTAATAGTGTCGCTGGCTGCAATGAGACAAATAAGCAAACGTTCAATGTTATCACGCTGAGGAAGCTTTCTTAGTGTCCAACAAGCTTTCTCTGCCCTTAACCTTGTTCTGAACACCTCCAAAACAATGGTCATGTGGTTCGGTAAGAAGAATGCACCTCTCTCCACCGGTGTGATTGAGGGTTTAGAGTTTGAGGTAGTCACCTCATACAAGTACTTGGGAGTATGGCTAGACGGTACACTGTCCTTCTCTCAGCACATATCCAAGCTGCAGGCTAAGGTTAACTCTAGACTTGGTTTCCTCTATCGTAATCGCTCCTCGTTCACACCAGCTGCCAAACGAACCCTGATTCAGATGACCATCCTACCCAGTCTAGATTACGGCAACGTAATTTATAGATCGGCAGGTAAGGGTGCCCTCATGGCTAGATGTTCTTTACCATTGGGCCATCAGATTTGCCACCAATGCTTCTTATAGGACACATCACTGCACTCTATACTCCTCTGTAAACTGGTCATTTCTGTATACCCGTCGCAAGACCCATTGGTTGATGCTTATCTATAAAACCCTCTTAGGCCTCATTCCCCCCTATCTGAGAAACCTACTGCAGCCCTCATCCTCCAAGTACAACACCGGTTCTGCCAGTCACATTCTGTTAAAGGTCGCCAAAGCACACAGATGCCTGGGTCGCTCCACTTTTCAGTTCGCTGCAGCTAGCGACTGTAACGAGCTGCATCTCTCCATTCAAAGACTCAATCATGGACACTCTTACTGACACGTGTGGCTGCTTCGCGTGATGCATTGTTATCTCTACCTTCTTGCCCTTTGTGCTGTTGTCTTTGCCCAAGAATGTTTGTACTATGTTTTGTGCTGTTACCATGTTGTGCTGCTGCCATGTTGAGTTGCTACCATGCTGTGTTGTCATGTGTTGCCACAGTGCTGTATCTTATGTTTCTCTTAATATAGTGTTGTGTTGTCTCTCTTGTCGTTATGTTTTGTCCTACATTTGTATTTTTTATCGCAGCCCCCGTCTCCGCAGGAGGCCTTTTGTCTTTTGCTAGGCCGTCATTGTAAATAAGAATTTGTTCTTTAACTGACTTGCCTAGTTTACATATAGGCAAGAAGAAGAAAAACAGACACTGTGGAAAGACGTTAGACAACATGAGACACTCATAGACTTGATAACTAAAGTCTGCAATCAATTTGGATTGGATGCGTTCAAGAAACTCCCCCATTCCTTCAAAACCTCTCATTGCAGTAGTGTGTGAACCGGCCGCTGCTTATCAGTTATTTTATGGTCACCAGCCTCCACGTGGAAAACAAGTGGCACTGTGTCCAGAAAGGCCACACTGTATGCCCTGTGCTGTCACACTGGGGTGCCCCACCCCACCAGCCAGGTGACTTGTGTTGAATAAAAACCACTATCTGCTACCTGCAGTATAGTAGACATGTAGGAACTTCCTTTAATCACTCTTTTGTTGCTGATAATGTTCTTGCACAGCAGGAACTGCAAACTTTTAGTGTATTTTAGTTTTAAAAAGGCTTCTAAAGTTTGTCATTTCTATTTTGACATTTCAAACTTGATTTGCCCTCACGAAAAATGCATCAACCCCTACAAAAACAGCCATAATCCATCTAATAATTCACATGTCCTGTTGCTGCAGAACTGTTTTCCTGCTGTAGCAAACTTGCTCAAATTAAGATCCTCCATCTATACGTGACAGAACTGAAAACCTGCATTGAAGGGGTGGAGTTATGTCTGATTAATCCGCCCTCTCCTATCATCACATTCCCACACTGTAGATATCTGATCTGATGCTGCTTGGCAGTGATCGTTTTGGTTGGTTGCAAAAAAGCTTCACAGGTGACTGTAACCAACCTGATGAATTGTAAAGTTACAAAACACCTCATAAAGTTACTAAACATTCCCAATATACTTTGTCTTGCCCCCTACACATACGGTATATATCTAGTTTGGAATACTATATTACATATCCAGCAGATAAAAATGATTACTTTTTAATGACTCTGGCACTGGTTCAGCCATTCTTTGGAGCAACAAATTAGGCTTTTTGCGGTTAGCCGTGCCAAGTTACATAACTGGGCCCCTGAGTCGCGGTTATACGATCCTAGAAAGAAAAACAAATGTCCACTTGGAAGCTTACTCGTAGCTTTATGCCACAATCAAGGTTTTGAGGCCAAAAAAGTATGTGCACACACCCCCATTTACTGTATATGCCCACCGTACCTGTACACAGCCCATCTGTAAATAGCACACCCAACTACCTCATCCCCATATTGTTTATTTTTATTGCACATCTATCACTCCAGTGTGAATGCTAAACTGTAATTATTTCGCCTCTATGGCCTATTTATTGCCTCACCTCCCTAATCTTACTACATTTGCACACACTGTACATTTCTATTGTGTTATTGACTGTACGTTTGTTTATCCCATGTGTAACTCTGTGTTGTTGTTTTTGTCGCACTGCTTTGCTTTATCTTGGCCAGGTCACAATTGTAAATGAGAACTTGTTCTCAACTGGCCTACCTGGTTAAATAAAGTTGAAATAAATAAAAATAACATTTCATAACACTTTACATAAAGCCTGCAGGTATAATGCTTTATAACTTGTTAGCATGTATGAGCCTTTATAATATCTTATGGAATTTGCTGGCGTGGTATGATCAATGGGATACAACAATTTATTCATTCTGTTTGATCACTCACGGCATTCTCTGTTCCAAGTTCCGAATGATTAGTTGAGATTTCAGGTGAAAACACACAACACAAACAGTCAGGCCCTTCCCCGTAATCAGATCAGCATTGATTGAGTGGCGTGAATCCAAAAGGACCTGGACTTTGGGTTGAACTACAAGGTATTTCTCTTTGATATTGGTTGTATAGCAAACCAGAAGTCAATGTTTTTTTTTCTCCACAGGCTATCCTATAGGAGGCTATGCTATCCTATCCTATCCTATCCTATCCTATCCTATCCTATCCTAACCATTAGAGATGTCTTGGACATACAGCAATAAACATTGTACATGATTGCCTAACAGGGTTTTCCAGTGAAAAGTGAAACATTTCAAGAAAAGTGGAGACATGACTAACCAGAAAGAACATTGTGTAGCTGTTCCAGGGGGGATAAAAGTGAGCTGAAACATGCCTTTTAAAAGTCTGGATCTGGACATTAACGTGGGGCTCGTACTGCTGAAGCGAAACATTTCACGGTTAGTGATTGATAGTGAGTATGTATAGCATTTCAGATGTGCTCTTGGCTTTACCCACAACAGCTCTTTCATAAGGCAGCAAAAACACATGTGTGGGGCTAGGGTCAAATGGGAGTCTTGTTTGGAGTTATGTAATGTTTGCCCAATTTGAGGGGAGGCTCCTGCTTGGGGGCTGTCTCACATCTGCAGTTGTTCTTACGCAACTCTGGCTGTGGCGAGACCCTACACTATAAAAAACCCTGTCTGGAGAGGCAAAGTACCTCTGCCCTTTTTTTTGGACAAGGTATGTACTACATGGAAATGGATAGTAGGTTCTACATCTATTCCGCTTGTGGTTGAGTTAAAAAAAAACTAAAAACGTACTTTTCAAAATAACTTTTCATCTTTTGGATTAGTAGGCACGCTTTTTAGAGTGAAGCTGTAATGGAACGGGATATGGCTCTTCTATTGACCTGATGCGATGTACTGGTGGTAATGTTGTGATATTTTTCTCATGACTCTGGGCTCTGTCTTCCACAGATCCATCAACAAGGCAACATGCTGAGGATCTGTGTGGCCCTCTGTGTCCTGGCGACATGCTGGGCACAGGACTGTCAAGTTTCAAACATTCAGGTCATGCAGAACTTCGACAGGAGCAGGGTAAGAACACAATTCTAATTTCGGGAAATGTAACTTCTCATAAAGTATCTCTGCTCTTGTCCAATTTGATCTATCAGCCTTGGAATGTTAAACGTTGTAGAATGGAACTGGAATGTCATTGTATGGTATGCCGGGATTGATAGAGCTCTCATTTCATCTTGAAGTATACTGGTAGGTGGTATGCTGTGGCCAAGAAAGATCCTGTTGGTCTGTTCCTCTTGGACAATGTCGTCGCTCAGTTCTCAGTAGATGAAAGTGGCAAAATGACTGCAACTGCCCACGGCAGAGTTATCATCCTGAAGTGAGTTCTGTTTACTTACAAATGATAAAAATTGTTCCTGAACTTCATTATGCTTTCACTTCCACCGAACTTCCTCATTTATCCTCCCCTTTAGCAACTGGGAAATGTGTGCCAACATGTTCGGCACCTTCGAGGACACTCCAGACCCTGCCAAGTTCAAGATGAGATATTGGGGCGCTGCTTCGTACCTCCAGACTGGAAGTAAGAAAGACTACAGGCTCAAACTCAAGACTAACGTCTCCTATTGTTGTGCACAATATTCCATTGAGTTACTCCACCACACGTTGAGGATAACTTAACTCTTCCTCATTAGTATTTAATAGCATGCCATTGATGAAGCTGCCTGCTGTCAAAGCCTGCTGTTAAACCAACCATTGCTATGATTCTGTCTCCTCTCTCCTCCACATAGACGATGACCACTGGGTCATTGACACCGACTACGACAACTACGCCATCCACTACTCCTGCAGAGAGGTTGACCTGGACGGCACCTGCCTGGACGGATACTCCTTCATCTTCTCCCGTCACCCCACCGGCCTGAGGCCCGAGGACCAGAAGATTGTCACAAACAAGAAAAAGGAGATCTGCTTCCTCGGCAAATACAGACGCGTTGGACACACTGGTAAGAGTTGCAATAACTACATTTAAAAATGAAAAGTAATACTTTCCAAACAAACGATCGCGTAGCAAGCAATTGTGCGACATTTGGTCTAACTTTTGGAAGCTAGTGTGTATGACGAACTCTTATTGAATCCAAATATCAGTTATAAGTTCATTATATGCAGCATGTGTATACACGTTCTATTCCTCCGTCGCAGGTTTCTGTGAAAGCAGTTGATCTTTAACTACTCAGAGGGATGTCGCGGGAGTAGAATTCCACAAGACTGTAAATGTAAACCATGTTCCACAACAACGACAAAAGCAAACCGACCGTCACGGGCCAGCCCCTTCTAGCAGTTGGGAAACTTTTCCATTACCAAAGATGAAACCAATCAACCAAAGCAAAGGATGTGTGTCTGAATGTACAAGGGAATGGGATCCTTCACTGATTGTCATTGTATGATGTAGTCTTGAACGTCTTTTTGAAATAAAAAAAAACACACATGTACTAGTTCAGTGTTTATTTTGTATTATTAAGTATCAATGGTTTCAGTCATACTTGGTGCTCTGATGTCATCAGGTTTGCTTGCTATCCATACGACTGCATTGTCCCGCGTGGTTTCCATTCGACTGTGACAAACAGACAACGAATACTCAACGATTGTGCCGATACAGGACAATGGCTATGATCTTTATTGCAAATGTTTGTAATGTGCATAACAAATAAAGAGCAAAGAGAGCTTTTGTACACAGGCCAAAACAAAAATAGAATCAAAGCTACCCAATTGTCTGAAAAAAAGGTAAATGATATATGTTTCTCTGACTCTGTTGCAAGTTGTCAAAAATTGGCATCAAACTGACAGAATTATTCATAACACAGTGCTTGGAACCAACCAGATGAATATTCTGCAGCAGTAACCTTACAGCTAAGACCATGTTGTCACATTCCTTGAATAGAGACACCTCAACCTCTTTTCCACTACCCAGAGAAGCCTCGCTAGTCCTTGGCCTTAAATCGTTTCAGTCTGGGTTATAGGATTTGCTCATGCAATCTCATTCGAGCTTTAGTTCTGCTGGTTTGCAAAGTAAGAACTGAGGCGGATGTGGGCCTTGTTCACACATTTACAGTACCTTCAGAAAGCAAGCACACCCCTTGACTTTTTCCAAATGTAGTTTTGTTACAGCCTAAATTTTAAATGTTTTTGTGTCACTGGCCTACACACAATACCCCATAATGTGAAAGTGGAATTATGTTTTTAGACATGGTTTAAAATGTATTAAAAATGTAAGGCTGAAATGTCTTGAGTCAATAAGCTTTCAACCCTGTTGTTATGGCAAGCCTAAATAAGTTCAGGAGTAAAAATTTGCTTAACAAGTCACGTAATCAGTTGCACGGACTCTCTATGCAATAATAGCGTTCAGCATAATTTTTGAATGACTACCTCATCTCTGTACCCCACAAACAATTATCTGTAAAGTCCCTCAGTCGACCAGTGAATTTCAAACACAGATTCAACCACATAGACCAGGAAGGTTTTCCAATGCCTCGCAAAGAAGGGCACCTATTGGTAAAGAGGTAAAAAAAGTTGGGAAAAATCCCTTTGAGCATGGTGAAATTATGAACTACACTTTGGATGGTGTATCAATACACCCAGTCACTACAAAGATACAGGCGTCCTATCAAAACAATCCACACAACATTTTCCATCTAAAAAAAGATTTCTGAAAATAGTTTATTCTTGTCAAAAAGTCACTGATTTCTATTGAAACAAAAGACTGGTAAACAAATCTTCAGGATCTTACAGCAGATCCCTGACGTTTCACTTTAAAAACACGACATGAAAAGAAATATGTAAAAATAATATCTTAAAGACAAAAGCAAGACAGACTGGACAGATGTGCTCCCTTTTAAATTCCCTATAGGCTGTTCAAGTGAAACAGTAGTCCAGGTGGGCCAGCAGTTCTCTGTGCTGACTGGTGGCGTATGGAGCTCTGCACTTTGGACACTCCAGGAAACTCTCATCCAGGAGGCTTTTGGAGGTTGAGGTGGGGATGGGATCCTCAATGGACAGCCTCTCAAACTCAGGCTTGTAAGAACTTGGCTCAGAGAAACGAGACTCGCTCTGCTGTTTCTATAATAAAAAATAAAAAAACATTCGTCGACAGTTGCTTATCTGAAGATAGTAAATGTACTCATGACGACTCATTTGAAAAGCAGAAATGTCAAAAGAATTGATGCGTAAAGCAACAGTACACAACGCTTACTTTATTGCTAGATTCTAGTCTTGTGATTTGGTCCCGAGCCTTGCGCAGCTCTTTCAGGACCTTGTGCAGCTGATGCTGTAAACTCAGTCGATCAAGCTTCTCGTTCTCAAAGTCTTTGGCAGACAGCTGGATCTGGGGGGAATAGACAAAAGAAAATCAAGAGAGCACAGCAGATCTTGGATGTTCCATTGCATAAGAGATGTTATATAACTGATTATTTCACCATCTAGAGTCAGGAATGGTTTACGTTGACAATACATACATGTTGCTCCAGTATAGCAACTCTCCTCTGCTCCTCCTTTTGGTTTAGCAGAGTTTTCTGGAGTAGATTCACCTGAAGAGAAAAGTATGTCTTAAAAATAAAATAAGGAGATTGGAACAGTGGGAAAGTGTACAGGGGGGCGAAGAAGGTAGAAGGTCACAGACGGGAAAGTGGCAGAGAGAAAGGGATCACTCCCTTCTCCAGAGGGTATACGATATATATAAATCAGTTGAAGTCGGAAGTTTACACACACTTAGGTTGGAGTTATTAAAACTCATTTTTCAACCACTCCACAAATTTCTAGTTAACAAACTATAGTTTTGGCAAGTCGGTTAGGACATCTACTTTGTGCATGACAAGTCATTTTTCCAAGAATTGTTTACAGACAGATTATTTCACTTATAATTTACTGTATCACGATTCCAGTGGGTCAGAAGTTTGCATACACTAAGTTGACTGTGCCTTTAAACAGCTTGGAAAATTCCAGAAAATGATGTCATGGCTTTAGAAGCTTCTGATAGGCTAATTGACATCATTTGAGTCAATTGGAGGTGTACCTGTGGATGTATTTCAAGGTCTACCTTCAAACTCAGTGCCTCTTTGCTTGACAAGACTAAGGTTTGCAACTGCACATTGGGACAAAGATCATACTTTTAGGAGAAATGTCCTCTGGTCTGATGAAACAAAAATATAACTGTTTGGCCATAATGACCATCGTTATGTTTGGAGGAAAAAAGGGGGAGGCTTGCAAGCCAAAGAATACCATCCCAACCCTGAAGCACGGGGGTGGCAGCATCATGTTGTGGGGGTGCTTGCTGCAGGAGGGACTGGTGCACTTCACAGAATATATGGCATCATGAGGAGGAAAATTATGTGGATATATTGAAGCAACATCTCAAGACATCAATCAGGAAGTTAAAGCTTGGTCGCAAATGGGTCTTCCAAATGGACAATGTCCCCAAGACCTCAATCCTAAAGAACATTTGTGGGTAGAACTGAAAAAGCGTGAGCGAGCAAGGAGGCCTACAAACCTGACTCAGTTACACCAGCTCTGTTATGAGGAATGGGCTAAAACTCACCCAACTTATTGTGGGAAGCTTGTGGAAGGCTACCTGAAATGTTTGACCCAAGTTAAACAATTTAAAGGCAATGCTAGCAAATACTAATTGAGTGTATGTAAACTTCTGACCCACTGGGAATGTGATGAAAGAAATAAAAGCTGAAATAAATCATTCTCTACTATTATTCTGACATTTCACATTCTCAAAATAAAGTGGTGATCCTAACTGACCTAAGACAGGGAATATTTACTAGGAATAGATGTCAGGAATTGTGAAAGTACTAATTTTAAATGTATTTGGTTGAGGTGTAAACTTCCGACTTCAACTGTGTGTGTGTGTGTGTGTGTGTGTGTGTGTGTGTGTGTGTGTGTATATATATATACACACACACAAAAAAATGTGGACACCCCTTCAAATGAATGGATTTGGCTATTTCAGCCACACCGTTGCTGGCAGGTGTATAAAATCGAGCACACTGCCATGCAATCTCCATAGACAAACATTGGCAGTAGAATGTCCTTACTGAAGAGCTCAGAGACTTTCAAAGTGGCACTGTCATAGGATGCCACCTTTCTAACAAGTCAGTTCATCAAATTACTGCCCTGCTAGAGCTGCACCAGTCAACTGTAAGTGCTTATTGTGAAATGGAAGCAACAACGGCTCAACCGCAAAGTGGTAGGCCACACAAGCTCACAGAACGGGACCGCTGTGTGCTGAAGCATGTAATAAATCATCTATCCTCGGTTGCAACACTCATTACCGAGTTCTAAACTGCTTCTGGAAGCAACGTCAGCACAAGAACAGTTTGTCGGGAGCTTCATGAAATAGGTTTCCATGGCCGAGCAGCCGCACACAATGCTAAGATCACCATGCGCAATGCAAACTTCCGGCTGGAGTGGTGTAAAGCTCGCCGCCATTTGACTTTGGGGAAGTGTTAACGCGTTCTCTCGATGGATGAATCAAGCTTCACCATCTGGTAGTCCAACGGACAAATCTGTGAATGGCGGATGCCAGGAGATCACTACCTGCCCCAATGTATAGTGTCAACTGTAAAGTTTGGTGGAGGAGGAATAATGGTCTGGGGCTGTTTTTAATGGTTCGGGCCCCTTAGTTCCAGTGAAGGGAAATCTTAATGCTACACCATACAATCACATTTTAGACGATTCGGTGATTCCAACTTTGTGGCAACAGTTTGGGGAAGGTCCTTTCCTGTTTCAGCATGACAATGCCCCCGTGCACAAAGCAAGGTCCATACATAAATGGTTTGTCAAGATTGGTGTGGAAGAGCTTGACTGGCCTGCACAGAGCCCTGACCTCAACCCCATCAAACAACTTTGGGATGAATTTGAACGCCGACTGCGAGCCACCTAATCGGCCAACATCAGTGCCCGACCTCATAAATGCTCTTCTGGCTGAATGGAAGCAAGTCCCCGCAGCAATTTCCAACATCTAGTGGAAAGCCTTCCCAGAAGAGTGGAGGCTGTTATAGCAGCAAAGGGGGGGGGGGGGGGGGAATCAACTCCACATTAATGCACATGATTTTGGAATGAGATGTTTGACGAGCAGGCGTTTATGTAGTGTATGTGGTCTGGCACAGAAAACTGTCATTAAATCCCCAACCATATTGAACTGCTAAATTAAACTCCAACCTCTACCCGGTAACTTTTCCACAGGCCGTAGTTGCAAAAGAGAATGCTTTATAATCAACTCACCTGGTCAAACAACGTTGCATAATAAACACACCAAGACCACATCTCCCTGGCGTATAACTATACCTGCAGCAGCAGCTCAGCAGACCTCTTCCTCTCCTCCTCCAGCCTGGTGTCCATGCTGTCCAGCTCGGACCGCATTCTGTCGGCGCGGTCTTCCGAGCACTTCCTCTCCTCGCCGACTGTGTGTCTGCTGCTGAGGCGCTCGGACTGGAGCTGCTCCCGGGCCTCGACCAACTCCATGGACCGCTCCTCGTACCGTCTCTGGAGCTCGCCCAGCTCCCCCTGGGCCCGCGCCGCCGCCTCCTTCTGGGCCTCCACGTCCCGCTTGGCCTGCAGCAGCAGCTTGTCGTAGTACTCCTGCAGCTGGGACGAAGACTTCTCTGGTGCTGGGGGAAAAGGAAGCAGGGTTAGAGTCTTACATGCTCCTCTATGCCAGGGGTATTCAACTCTTACCCTACGAGGTCCGGAGCATGCTGGTTTTCTGTTCAGCCTGAAACTTAACATTTCACCCGCCTGGTGTCCCAGGTCTAAATCAGTCCGTGACTAGAGGGGAACGATGAAAAAAAGCAGTGGAACTGGCTTTGAGGTCCAGAGTTGAGTTAGAGGGCTCTAAGCAACACTTATAAAACGGCCACTAGGAAATACTATTTTCAAGTAGACTGTGCTTTACCAAAGCAATAGCTAATTAGTAATGCTTAATTAATAGCTAGTTGATAACAGAAAATTAAGTAACTTTCTAGTCTAAACACAGGTTAATAAGCATTAGCCCCTAGAGTAGGGTTATTCAACTCTGACCTTACGAGGTCCGAAGCATGCTGGTTCTGTTCTACCTGATAATTAATTGCACCTAACTGGTGTCCCAGAACTAAAATCAGTCCCTGATTAGAGGGGGAACAATGGAAAAAAACGCAGTGGAACTGTCTTTGAGGTCCACGGTTGAGTTTGAGGGCCCTAAAGGATAATTATTTTAACCACATGGGAATAAATGTCTAGTGTTGAATCAGCCTTTATAATGCCTTTTCGGATCTGCCGATTTAACAGTGGATTTACTCGACAGCAAACGCGTGCCAAATCCACACTGAAGGCTCACAGGCCCCTTTTTTTACCGTCCGAACAGCCTTCTTTGTGTTGTTGTTGGAGTGCTTGGTTGGCTTGATTTAGTTGCTGCTCCAACTCAAGGGTCCTGGCCAGGACTGCCTTGACATAGACCTCTCGCTGCTGATCATAAACCAGCCACTGTTGGTTCTTCTCCAAAGCCTTTTTGTAAACCGAGGAAAAACACATACTTGGGGGAGTTAGGGTTAGATTATACAATTTTCCTTAGCACTCAAAGACAATGGCATTTTTAATCTGGACAAGTTGTTCAACTCACATCTCTCAAGTGATCCTCAACTACTGGAACCTCACCGGTGGGTCCCTGGCCATTCTATCAAATCGTAAAGAAAACACAGGTATTAGCCTATATCAAAACGAGGACATAGGTGTAAACAACCTCTTTCTACATGAAGACTATGTGAGTCTGTGGGATACTATTATTGGTTGCTAAGAGACCCTTATAATCAAAACATAAAAAGGGAAGAAAGCTTAACCCAAAGCATCTTCTAGTGACAGTATGTACTGCATACAATAATCTAATGCCTTGGGTGTCCTCTAACCAGTCAGTGACCAGCCAGCCACCTCTTAGCAGCGGCAGTAGTAAGGCTGGCTATATACACTTACCTCCGTATGCATTTGGACAGTGAAGCATTTTCAAAATATATATGTGGCGCTATACTCCAGCATTTTGGATTTGAGATGTTTAAATGTTTCATATGAGGCGACAGTACAGGACATAATGTCACCTTTTATTAGAGGGTATTTCACACATATGCGTTTCACCTTTTAAAAATTAAAACACTTTATGTATCTCGTCCCCCCATTTGAAGTTATAGGTATTTGGACAAATTCACTTACAGGAGTGTCAAAATTCATTCCGTCGTGGGCCTCGTGTCCAGTGGTGTAAAGTACTTAAGTAAAAATACTTTGAAGTAGTATCTGTACTTCACTATTTATATTTTCACTACATTCCTAAAGAAAATAATGTATAGATTTTCCCTGACACTCAAAAGTACTCGTTACATTTTGAATGCTTAACGGGACAGGAAAATGACCCAATTCACGCACTTATCAACAGAACATCCCTGGGAAACTCTACTGCCTCTGATTTAGTGGACTCAAACACAAAAGCTTAATTTGTAAATGATGAAGGCGTGTTTTAGTGTGCCCCTGGCTATCCGTAAATAATAAAAACATTGTGCTGTCTGGTTTGAATAATAAGCCATTTGAAATTATTCATACTTTTTCTTTTGATACTTAAGTATATTTTTGCAATTACATTTACTTTTGATACTTAAGTATATTTAAAAACAAATAATTTTACTCAAGTAGTGTTTTACTGGGTGACTTTCACTTGAGTCACTTTTACTCAAGTATGACAACATCGGGTACTTTTTCCACCACTGCTAGTGTCTGCAGGTTTTAGTTTTTTCCTTACAATTAAGACAGACAACCAGGTGAGAGGAGTTCCTCACTAATTAGTGACCTTATTTAATCAATCAAGTACAAGAGAGGAGTGAAAATACACAGACACTTGGCCCTCCATGGAATAACAGTCATCGATCCAAAAATGTTTAAAGGCCCTACTGTTGACCAGTGACAAAATGTAGTTTAAAGCAAATTTCCTGCAATTTTACCCATTTGGATGTGGCTTATGCTACCTGAGTGACTCAAACATAACAAAATGAATGGGGGCCCCATGCCATGACAAAAATAATCCTGAATTTATGGAATTTTTAATTCTCCGACTGTCTAGCTTTTATTTTGGTGATTGATAGTTCTCAAAGATGATCTTATTTAAAAATATTAGGTCCATTATCTTTTCTACATACTATATATCTGGTTTTCATCGTTTAAGTTCACACTGAAAAAGTTTTCCATCCAAAGTCACAAGCTTGATGTAGTCACCGGGGCCAAGCTTCCCGCCATCCAGGACCTCTATACCAGGCGGTGTCAGGGGAAGGCCCTAAAAATGGTCATAGACTGTTCTCTCTGCTACCGCACTGCAAGCAGTACCGGAGAGCTAAGTCTAGGTCCAAGAGGCTCCTAAATAGCTTCTACTCCCAAGCCATAAGACTGAACAGCTAATCAAATGGCTACCCAGACTATTTGCATTGGCCCCCCCACCACCTCTGGAACGCTGCTGCTACTCTGTTATTATATATGCATCGTCACTTTAATACCTCTACCTACATGTACATATTACCTCAATTACCTTGACACAGGTGCTTCCGCACATTGACATTGACTCTGTACCCCCTGTATATAGCCCTGCTACTGTTATTTACTGCTGCTCTTTAATTATTTGTTATTCTTATCTCATACTTTTTTTTTGGGGGGGGGGGGGGGGGTTGATTTGAGTGCAAGGAATGTGTGACCAAATAATAAACATTTTAATACTTTAATACACTAAGTGAATTAGTCAAAAATATTTATGACTTCTTCAAATGGAGGGCGGGGGGGGGCCTAGATACATAAAGTGCTTTCATTTTCTAAACAGTAAAACAGATATGAAAATATTCAAACATAAAGGTGACAGTCTGTACTGTCGCTTTATATGAAGCATTCTATATAAAATCCAAAATGCTGGAGTATAGAGACAAATGTTAAATTGTAGCTTAAATGTCCAAATACATATGTATTCATTCCTGGAGGGGCACCAGAGCCATATTATATTAATGTTACAGATGACCCCAAGGTTGACGTCGGATCCTCTCGTAAGACCCAGCAAACTGATAACCACGGCCTAACGAGGCAGGATGTCTACAGGTTGGGCCGCTGTATTGGTCTGCTATAGGAATGGACAAAGCCATTGATCACGTGACACCATTCATTCCTATGTGAAGACTCAATAGTGCATTGAAGCCAAATGAAGTCGGTTATAATGGCTTCTCATGGAGACATAACATGCGCAGTTTGGACTATTCCACGAAGTGACATTGCAGGCTAGCTCAGTCCTGCCCCCTCTCAGAGTACTGCAGGCTGCCATTAGTAACTAAATTATCCTTGTAACTTCTGTTGTGGGATTTTTTAAATAAATCGGTTCAAAGACATACAGTACCAGTCAAAAGCTAAAGACACCTCCACAATCACCCGACCTCAACCCAATTGAGATGGTTTGGGGTGAGTTGGACCAGAGTGAAGGAAAAGCAGCCAACAAGTGCTTGGCATATGTGGGAACTGTTGGAAAAGCATTCCAGGTGAAGCTGGTTGAGAGAATGCCAAGAGTGTGCAAAGCTATCATCAAGGCAATGGGTGGCTACCTTGATGAATCGAAATTATATTTTGATTTGTTTAACACTTTTTTGGTTACTACATGATTCCATATGTGTTATTTCATAGTTGATGTCTTCACTATTATTCTACAATGTTGAAAATAGTAAAGAAAGAAAACCCCTTGAATCAGGTGTGTCCAAACTAATACATCTAGTGTATAAGAAGCAATTATTAGTACCATAATTGTCATATATATATTTTTTTATATATGTTTACACGATGATTGACCACTTTTCCATTCACAGTAATGGGAGGTCCTGTCTTCTGCTAACAGGGCAGTCGTTCTCCCCTGGCTCAGGCCTTAACTACACTTCGAGAGGAGTAGTCATGGGTTCATAAGCTCATGAACTTCTTCCAGAAGGTAATCCCATCCTGTAATACCGAGACTGGCTGATCATATGGGGGGAGGGGGGGGGGGGGATTAAATACAGTATGGTAATGCCATGGGTGAGGAGGGCTTGTCAGGAGGCGGATTTCCTTGATCATGACCTCATGGATATTCAAAAGTTGAAGACGGAGAGATGTAAAACGAGCTCTCTCTCGATGAATAAGACTACTGGCTTTCCTCATATCACAGAGCCACCTGATCTGAGAGTAAACAAGAATTATGTCAGACGACATGACATTCAGAAAGCAACTGCTGACATCTAGAGTGTAAAAAGAGAATTTCACCTTGAGATTTGGAATGCCCACAACATTCATACAGGAAACTGTAACACATCTTAATATGGAGGGGTGTGAACTACAGTGTCTTCTTGTTACACACACACACTACATGATCAAAAGTATGTGGCCATGTGCTCGTCGAACATCTCATTCCAAAACCATGGGCATTAATATGGAGTTGGTCCCCTCTTCACTGCTATAACAGCCTCCACTCTTCTGGGAAGGCTTTCCACTAGATATTGGAACATTGCTGCGGGGACTTGCTTCCATTCAGTCACAAGAGCATTAGTAAGGTCGGGCACTGATGTTGGCCGATTAGGCCGGCAGTCGGCGTTCCAATTCATCCCATAGGTGTTCGATGGGGTTGAGGTCAGGGCTCTGTGCAGGTAAGTCAAGTTCATCCACACCGATCTTGACAAACCATTTCTTTACAGTTGCCACTATGCATTGGGGACAGTAGCGTTCTCTTGGCATCCGCCAAACCCATATTCATTCATCATTCAAGCGTGATTCATCACTCCAGAGAGTGATGCGTATCAACTGCTCCAGAGTCCAATGATGGCGAGCTTTACACCACTCCAGCAGACTGTTGGCATTGTGCATGGTGATCTTAGGCTTGTGTGCAGCTGCTCGGCCATGGAAACCCATTTAATGAAGCTCCCGATTAACATTTATTGTGCAGACGTTGCTTCCAGAGGCAGTTTGGAACTCGGTGGTGTGTCTCGCAACCGAGGACAGACTATTTGTACGCGCTACAGCACTTGGCAGTCACGTTCTGTGAGCTTGTGTGGTCTACCAATTAATTTACACTTCAATAACATCTATTTTTTGGGTACTTTTTGCCTATTTTTTCTCCCCAATTTCTTGATATTCAATTGGTAGTTACAGTCTTGTTCCATTGCTGCAACTCCCGTATGGACTCGGGAGAGGCGAAACACGACCTCGCCAAGCCACACTGCTTCTTGACACACTGCCCGCTTAACCTGGAAGCCAGCAGCACCAATGTGTCGGAGGAAACACCGTACAGCTGACGACCGAAGTCAGCTTGCTTGCCCTCAGGCCGCCACAACGAGTCGCTAGAGCGCAATGCGACAATGACATCCCAGCCGGCCAAACCCTCCCCTAACAACGCTGGGCCAATTGTGCGCCGCCCCATGGGTCTCCCGGTTGCGACAGCCTGGGATTGACCCGGATCTGTAGTGATGCCTCTAGCACTGCGATGCAGTGCTTTTGACCGCCGACCACTCGGGAGGCCCCACTTCACAATAACAGCACTTACAGTTCACCAGGGCAGCTCTAGCAGGGCAGAAATTTGACAAACTGACTTGATGGAAAGGTGCCACATTGAAAGTCACTGAGCTCTTCGGTAAGGCCATTCTACTGACAATATTTGTCTATGGAGATCACATGGCTGTGTGCTCGATTATATACACCTGTCAGCAACAGGTGTGGCTGAAATTGCCAAATCCACTCATTTGAAGGGATGTCCACATACTTTTGTATATATAGTGTACATTCTCTCCATAACTCAGCCTTGGCTAACAAAATGGATCAAAGTCTAGGCACCCTCAGCAGACTGAAAATTCCTCTCACCCACCTGTAAATCAGGACCCTGTTTCTCCAGTGCCTGACACCTTGCCGACACTGCCACCAATTTGTTCTTCAGATGCCCTGTCTCCTCCGAGAGGGACTGGAACAGTTTCTCTCTGTACTCGGCCTCTCTCCTCCCCTGGTCCAGCTGAGCCTGGAGCGAGGCCACCACCTCTCCCCCATTGGAATGCAGATGTTGTCTCAGAGTCTCCAGCTCCTTGTCCTTAGCCAGCAGCTGCTGAGTGTTCCTCTCACTCAACGTCTCCAGAGACAGAATCCTCTGCAATCAATTGTAACATTTTAATGAATTGAATGAAATGTGATATGCTCATTTTAAGCATTTTTGTGCACTATCACAACTCCATCAAGACATAATTTCAAAAGCAACGGTTTACAAAATGACACACCCATGATGCGCAAAATGCTAAACCCAGACTTCCACAATGTCATATGGTCAAGTTTATGAATATATTTAGTGAAAAGGTTGTTTTGGTTTAAAATATTTGCTGTTTATAAATGTAGGCTACATCAGCACTACTATATCAATCCTATTAAATTTGGACTCTATAACTTTATAATAATCATTAGGCTGGCAATACTGCTTAGCCCAAACGTCTGCACAAACTACTACGCTTTAGCTACCTCCAACAGTTTGCTTTTGTCGGAGTCTGGTGGCCTCGCTGTTCGTTTTGATATTTCATCCATCTTCTGCTTCAGATGAGCATTCTCCTTCCTGAGTCTGTCCATTTCTGCTTCTGCCTGTTTGGAGCCACTGGATTTAAAGCCTAACTTGTTGACAATGGTCTCCCTGGTGCCTTTTGATGCCATGTCTGGAGTGTTACCTAGAAAAACGACTTTGAAGTTTAATGTTTATACTAACGTTAACAATTAAATCACTCACATTTCATTCAATGGCACATTTCCAATCAAGTCTAAATATATCTAGTTAGGTAGGCAATAGAACAGGCAATACTAAAGTTTGTTTATTTCATTAGGCCTAAATTAAATTCATTTTGCACCTGCAGTGAGGCCTAGTTATTGAAATTAGCATGCCAGACAAAACAGACACTCAAGCACAAACCAACTGAAGAACATGCCTAACCGGAAAAAAAGTTGAATAGGTACTATAACTTCACAACTGAATGTTATAGCTAGTTATCTGGCTAACAAACTACAGAACATAATCTTACCAAAAGGATAGAGATAATTTGCTAGATTTTGTCGGCTATATATTTTTCTTGAGTTGGTGACTAATGCTAGCTAGTGACGTTACGTTATGTGCCTGTCAAAAGTATCTGGTCTGGCTAACAACACAGCTAAGCGTTTGATCGTTCAACCCAAACTGTTTTCTAGTGTTAAGAAAACATGTATCTATCTTTAAATATTTATAAAATATAACTCACAATATAGACCACTGTTTCCAAAATAACATTCTAGGACGCTTGACTTTTGAGAATGAAATGGCCACTTTCTAGCTTCCTAGTTGAACAGTTTGAATACAGCGCGTCTGGGCGTCATATCCGGGAGTCAGATCATGACTCTGGCACTCCTTTTTTTATCAACCACCACTAGACGGAAAATTGCTAACAAATATTGTATCAGTAACAAAGTAAAGGAAGTTTCATTTAAAATGTTACATAGAATTTATCCTGTGAAACATGTTTTGGAAAGATTCAAGCTGAATATTGACTATAAATGTGATTTCTGTGGAATGGAGAAGGAGACCATTTTTGCATTTGTTTTTTGCCTGTATTTATAGTCACATTTTTTGGATTGACATACAGAATTACAAAAGAATAGGACCGGTTGTACAATGTAATGGTTTTAATATGATGATTTATTTAAGAAATTATGACATTGATAAAGATGTAGTATATTTAATTCAACTGCTAATAATATTAGGTACATTTCATATTCACAAATGCAAATGGTCTAATTCAAAACCTAACTTTTTCCACTTTATAAATGAATTTAAACAATATGGCACTACTTTAACTAAAATGAAAAACAAAAAGGCAATTAAAAATTGTATTATTAATGAATATGATTTGTTTGTTTAGGATTCCTGGCAATGTAAATAGGTTGTATGTATGCTTGTTTACATGTGACTATTCCTCTTTTGTTTGTTGATATGTTAATTTAAAAAAAACACTAGATAGAGACAGAGTACTTTTATTGACCAGTCCAATAACAATAGAGCACCAATTAACTTGTCATGGGACAGAAATTAACGGACAAATATGAATGGAAAAATACGATTTGCTCAGTCGAGATTTATTTTTGTCCTATATATCCTGTTTTAATAGCGCCATGCAAGTACTAGCACTTTTTTATACAGTATTTTCCTACTTATTTCACTGAGCCAATATTTTCCTCTGTCAACACTTTACACAGGATGCCAGCACACTGCCCTTCCCCCCAAAATCCCCACCCACCCAAAGATCTGTATAATGACGAGATGCTCATGTCTCCGTCCTAACAATGGGAGTCGTTGCCTCAAAGGCGGGAAGGCAGGCAACAAGTTCAGAAACGCATTGGGCTCAATTTTGGAGAGAGTGAAACCTCTCGCTTACCCTATTCCTCTCTGACCCACCCTTGTTATTTACCTAAATTAAACACGGGTTCAAATTGGTGCTGTTAGCTTTAGTGATGGGGTGGTGGTGGTGATGATGATGCTGCGCGCTATTCGGTTTTTAAAGTAATTCCAGAACAATACTGATTCCTATTAGTGAGTATCATAATGTTGCGGGTTGTGGTAGAATCTGCTAACGGTCTGCCTAAAACTAAACTTGGAAGTACACCGGATCCCGTAGCATCTATTATTTTTAAAGGTAAGGAAGTGCTCTTACTTTTTATGTCCCAGAGATTATATTTCTGTATTTTGATCCACAAATCTGATGGGCTGCTTTATTGGGCTACTCCATCACCTTACAAATAGAAATGTCATAACGTTTTCTTTTGTTGCATTCATTGAGAAAAACAAAGGTTGTGAGAGGAAGAATGATGATGGTGTAACTTATTGATTGGTTAAATCAGGATGTAGTCCTTTAAAGTAGGCAATAACTTTTCATTGGACCTAAACTGATGAATGTATCAATTCAATATTACCCGAGTTATATTGACTGCACTGGCATTCTTTTACTCAGTACAAGTTGCTAAGAATGGAATACTTTCTTAGCAACTGTAAAATGTGACTGAAATAAGTGAAAAAAAACAAATGTTACTTTCAGATGAAAAGAAGAAAACCAAATCAATTGACAGTGAAGTAAACCCAGTTTGGAATGAAGTAAGTACTTTCTGTTCAAACAGAGTATTTGTCCTTGGGAAAGTTGTATTGCCAAAGCAAGACTAGATATGCTCAAAATAGCTACAACTCTGACCGTATACTATTGTAGGCTTCTGTATAATATTGTCATTGCCTGCTCTCTAATAGGCTTAATAATATAATTTGTGTGTACCTCAAACACCTTGGCAGTGCCCCTGATTTGATAAGTAATACATGTCATGTTTGATTACAGGTCCTTCAGTTTGATTTGAAGGGCTCTGCGCTTGATTCCTCATCTTACATTGATGTGATTGTGAAAGACTACGAAACTATTGGGAAAGATAAGTAAGTGGCCCACACATACACCTCAACGTTCCTTTTTGCAACTAAAACAAGAGTTTCTATTGGACAAATTCAGGTAGGTCCCTCACCGTTCCATTTGCTTCCATTTAAGAAATGTTTTGCAACAGAATAGGTGTAATGAATACAACCCTGCCGTAATAGGAGGGTTAGGAGAGAGAGAGAAACCCAGTTTGCTCCACCTCATTAAAACAGAGCAGAGCCATACTCTAAATGAAGTTGTAAAGAGCTGCCTAGTCTGCAATGTGATTACAGGAGGTGGTAGGACTTCTACAACTACTACAATATCTCTTCATCTGTTCAATTTTAATGAAGGTATACTGTAGATTAGACCAACCAACTGCAAATTAACCCCCAAAAGGAAAGGGTCAACTGCAGTCTTGAAACGGTTCGACAAGAGCTACATAATGACATAAACAGATCAGGGCTTGTAGCATGGCATACAATTCAATTCCCAATATCTACTGAGAGTACTACAATGCGTTCGAGAGATAATGTTCATGGTAAAGTAAGTTAGCATAGCCACTGTTTCAGGAAACCTCATTGTTGGCTCAACATGTAGCTCCCACACCCTACTTGCCATGCTCAGACTTCCTTGCAGTGAGTGGGAGAGGTGATCCATCTTAGGCAACAATGAATGAATCCCTGTTTGTTCTGTTGGGATGAGCTGGATGGCACTTGCTGATAGGGAAAGATTGTATTCATGTAGGATGAAAAAGTTGGGAGAGTTCAGGCCACTAAGTATAGACCAAAGTTAAAATGTTGTGGTGTCTGTCTAGTATTTTCCATTCACAGAGGAAAAGACATATGGTAATGATCTGGAGATGTAACCACAGAAAGAGTTTCCACGGTTTGCCAATTAAAATCATGAAAGCTTTGTATGTTATGAAGAAAACACATACTTTACAGAATGTAAATGTTTTGGTGAGATTAATTCAGTAGAATGATCATGTCTGTGAATCCTGTGTATGTAATGTAGATTAGCTACAGTATTCTGCAGCTCAGCACATTTGAAATTGGATGTCTGATTTTCCAGTTTTGTCAGTTATATGCATGCATCAGTGCAGGCCATGTGATGTGAGTAAAGCTCTCCATTGAGTTAGCCTAATCTGACACACACTCTGACGATGTGGGGGAGTATAGGGACTCTTCTCTCACATAGTTTTCCAGGGTCTGTTATGGTACTTTGTAACCCTAGCAACTTGGGAGAGAAATGTTTAAGCTTGTGATTCTGGACTTATTAGATTTGGGCAGGAATTCCTCAAATTACCCAAAAAACCCAACATCCCCAGGTTTATTATCCTGCATTCCAGAAGAGTATCAATCTCCAGAGAATTCAAGTTTCAGCCTCCCAGATGTAGAAGAGATCAGTCTGAACACTGCATAGGAAATGTAATATTCCCCATAAGCAGAGTGACCAGTAAAGATAAATTGCAAAGTGTTAAAAGATCAATGACATTATTAACAATAGCCACTCGGATGTTTAATAGTATCCTGTCTGTAAAGACATGAATCATGATTGGAGGGTACAAGTTCAGATCCTTGAAAGAGTTGTAACAATTTGTTCATACATACAGTAGGTGATGTGGTGCAGCAAGTCATGTCATAGTATTTTATCATGGTGTCATCACTTAGCGCACGAGTGCCCACTCATTCCCACAGATCACAGCGAAAGCTAGCAAGTAATATACTTTGAAGATGGCGTAAACTGAGGTTTTGTTTGAAACTGCTAGTGAGTCGGGTGACGATAATAGCACAGAGAGTGAAAATGAGTGGGTTACAGTGGTGAAGAAGTCAATCAAGAGAAGGAAAGTTGTGGTGGAAACTAGGAAACCCCTAGATTAGTGAGGGTGTTGGATCTATGCTACCTGGGCAATCCGTTTAACATCACGAGGAAAATCTGGAATGTGTTGGAGGAAAGTGTCACAAGAAGTTGTCTTATTTCGATTTTGTTTGTGTATCTGCGGAGCAGAAGAAGCATGTTTTAAGCCTCAAAACGATATAGGAGTGGAATGTCAAGGGGGTTATTTCTGGGGTGGCACAAGAAGTGAAGGTCTGATATAACTGAAGACATCGATGGAGTGGTTGGTGCACGTTGACTGGCCTGTATGATGGATGGAGAAAAGAAATTGACTTTATCCATACTACTGTTCTTTGACGAAGAGTCTCTCTCATCTCATATACAGTTAGGATTCATGAGATACCCTGCAAGAGCTTTTGTGCATAAACCCCTTAAGTGTCATGAATGCAAAATATGTGGTCACGTGTGTGCGGAAGGGAAGAGTATCGTATGCCAGATGAAGTGAAAGGCTGCAATTGTGGAGGCGAACATGCGCCCAAAATCCTGGAGTGCCCTGTTAGGGTGAAGGAGACCGAGGTGGCAAGAGCAAGGTGTGTCCAGCGTGTCTCCTATCTGGAGGCGGTGAGAAGAGTGGAAGGAACAAGTGGCGGGGAAGAAAACAATAGTAGTAGAGGCACCACGACCAGTTAAGGGTTCTCATCAAGCGAGGGATCGTGAAATGTTACATGTTAAAAAGGTGGACTTTGTATAATTTATTGCAATGGTCATAAACTGTACATCGCGAGTGGAGAAAAATTCAGAGAAAATTGAAATCATTGTGAATGCAGGTGAACGTTTCTTGGGTCTTCGTGATTTCACAGCCGAGGCCTTGCGAGAAATCCTGTCTGTGAATGTTTCGCCCTCACAGGCACCTCAGCCTTTGTAGGGATGTATTTTGGAAGGGACTGTGATTGAATAAGTGGGATGGGTTTTGTTTGTTGATGTGTCTATTTTGTATGATGTCATTTTCCCCCGCAATGGATTTTTATTTTCTGGACTACCTTGTCCATTTCTTACAGGCACCTGATGTTTAATCAAAGATTGAACTATTCATTATCAAAAGTAATTTCAACCCTCACCTTTGTATAGTATGAAAGCTGTATTTGTTTTTACACCTAGCCGAATCTGACGTTTGCCCTTGTTTTGTAGGTTTCTAGGCTCTGCAAAAATCTCACTGAAAGACCTTGCAACTGGTCAAGTCAAATCCTCTCCATCTAAAGATGTGGCTCTTGTCAATGAAAAGGGACAGGCTATTGGGGTATGTTTTTCACTGAGGGGATTCTATTAAACTGGCCCTGGGTACACCGGTCTATGGCCCTGCTCAAATCGAACAGCAATCTGTGCCGCTCGGTTATGTTGTCAACAAGGCAGCATGATCCATCGTTCAGAAACATACAACATCTCTGTTTCATAAAATATATGCTCTAATTAGTTTCAATTTGGAAGGCAGATAAAGCGGTTAACAAAAAAAAAATCTAAAACAATCACTTCTGCGTGTGAACACAGAATCCTACTCATTACTCTACGTGCTTAACCTATGTCACTTTTGTTTTGAGCAGACTTCACCGGCGGCCAGAACGGGGCAGCCAGCTTATGCCCCGGAGGCAGCCCGGTTCCAAAACAAACGCAATCACTCCCCACCCAGTGCAAACTACGCCTACCCAAGCGATGGGCCAGATTAATGCAATCCCCTCACTAGTTAATAATGGGTAGTGCAGCCACTCACCAGCTACCAAGGATATGGGGAAAACAATCATGCAATCAGCTCAACTTGAAACACCTGTTTTCCCTGCAATCCTTTCAATCCCTATTACCCAATTTTAATTCAACAGTTATTATCTTAACTACAATAACCACATGAGCATAAAAAAATCTGGTGCAATTTTCCAATCTGAATTTTGATACCAGCATGTTTTAATGAGATGATTGATTGATTCCACCAATTATTCACCTTCCAGGCCACAGTAAGCCTTTTGATTGGCTATGACCCTCCAGCCAATGCCGCTCCAAAGCCAAATTACCCACAGGAAGGAGCTACAGCTGGTGATTCTGGTACGTCATGTCGTCTGAAGTGCCACAGTAGCATTTGTCTTTGGGATCATGGAGGACTTTTGTTTGCTCAGCTCTGTGGATGAATACTTTGATTGCAAAAAAGAGCTGTCTGGTATGCTTGTCTTAATCATCGAAATAAGAAAGAAACATCACGGAGATATTAGTATTTTTGCTTTGTTTTCCTGTCAACCATGAAGTGGCAGCATTATGAAAGGCCAATGTGTTTATTTGGATCCTTGTATTAGCTGTTACTTCAGCAAAACATCTTTGTGCAGTTGAATATACTTTAATAACATCTGGTGACTGGTTGTGGTGTGTGTATGTGTCTGCAGTGGAAGGTGGAGGTGAAGAGCGGGATGAGGACTTTATTGAAGGAGGACAGAGTGGCTGTGCAGGGGGAGTCTCTTCCAATGGTCAGCCTGGGAACCCTAACCAAAGACTGGTCAGGAGTACCAGGAAACGGAACCGTCCCCTGGCCAATAAACCCCAGGACTTTCAGGTGAATTCTCCCAAAGCAGTTCTAACATCTCTCTAAACACAACTGTCATACTGCGTAACATTGTTTTCACTCCCTATTCTCATCTCTTACCCTCAGATCCGTGTCAGGATCATAGAGGGGCGACAGCTCCCTGGGAATAACATCAAACCTGTTGTGAAGGTGAATTTTTGTGGACAGACTCACAGAACAAGGATAAAGAGGGGAAACAATCCCTTCTTTGATGAGGTAAAGGCAGCCATATTGATTAAACTTGACTAAGTACATGGGTGCTTATCAAATTGAGAAATGACTGCAGTACATTTGTCCTGAAGGTTTACGTGGCTTTGCTTTTCTCATTAAACCACGCAGATTCATTTCTCTTTACAGATGTTCTTTTACAACGTCAACATGTTACCATTAGACCTATTTGATCAATATATCAGCTTTCGGGTAAGTTGAACTCGATGTTGGTAATTTGGCACTAACTGATGAACATTCAGTTACTATGTATTGTATAGCATTTCATTCTCGCTTGAATTAACACTACTCTCCTTCTGTAGGTGTACGACTCCTTCTCTCTGAGAGCTGACAGTCTCATGGGGGAGTTCAAGGTACTCCTCCTTTCCCCCCCACCTCTTATTAAAACATTTAAGGACACAAAGGAGTCCCAACTTTACAATCCATTACTCGATTTATGTATTTTGAGTGTGAGTTATTTCCCATCTTTCTTTGCCTCCCACAGGTTGATATCGGCTTTATCTATGATGGACCGGGTAAGTTTGTAGAGGTGACTTTCTCTGTATTTGCAGTCTCAATGTTTATTGGAAACAGAAGTGCTCATTGTGCAATAAAAAAAAAATCTTAAATGCATTGTTACAGTTGTTTGGTTGTCTAGCTAGCAAATTTGCGCCATATTAGTATAGACATCAGTCAAAACACCTCTAAACAAGACATGGTATCAATAACAAGATACAACTTGCTGAAATGAGCCATCTATGATTCCCCACATGGCATAAGCTTGTCATTGTTGCTAGCTGTCCGAACGTTAAGAATCATTAAAAACTCATCGATACGCGCGTCATTTCTGTGATGTTATCAGACAACCCGTCCATGGAGGTAAATGTTGTGCCCGTCTGTCTCTCAGCTCACTCCGTGATGAGGAAGTGGCTCCTTCTGAATGACCCTGATGACAACAGCTCGGGGGCCAGGGGATACCTTAAAGTCAGCATGTTCATAGTTGGGATGGGAGATGAACCACCGGTACAGTAATACAACCTTTAGTTTGGAGTTACCTCCCTCAGTGTTTCCCCTATATGCATTTAACATTGGCGCACTGCTACTGCTAAATCGTGGTCAGCACTGCAATTAAAAATAAATAATGGATGGATGTATATGCCCCCCCCCCCCGGTCAGATTTACATGAAAATAACGTCTGTTCCTACCATAGCAAAGTGTGACACCAGTGTGTGTGTTTGTGACTTCTGCAGGTAGAGAAGAGGGACGTCAGCGATGACCAGGATGACATAGAGAGTAACCTGCTGATGCCAGCGGGGGTCACTCTGCGATGGGTCACCCTGTCTCTCAAAGTGTTCCGGGCCGAGGACATTCCCCAGAGTACACCACTCCTATATCTAATGTCGTAGCTATCACGTTCTGCTGCTGTTGTGGTTGATTTGTTATGCTTTAAGGTTCTTCAGCATTGACTTTTTAAGTGCTTGCTCTACGCTTAAGATGGGTGTGCATCTGTGCTAGCTATTCATTTAGAAAAGTGTCTATCTCTTGAAACTGTGAGATTCAGATTGATGTGGTATATACTTGCCTCTCAAAACAAACTTAACCAGTATGTATTTGGTTTTTTTCATAGTGGATGATGCCTTTGCCCAGTCAGTGAAGGATATGTTTGGAGGGGACGGGAACAAGAAGAATCTAGTGGACCCTTTTGTAGAGGCCCGCTTCGCTGGCAAAAAGGTATTCCCATTCCTCTCCACACAACTCAAATCAAGGGGAGGATTTGTTTATTATGGAAATGGTTGTGAAGTTGATATGTGAATGTTTGTTGTAGCTGTGCACCCAAGTCATTGAGAAGAATGCCAACCCAGAATGGAACCAAATGCTGAATCTTCAGGTTAAGGTAAAAAACAACAAAAAAAAACACAAAAGCACTGGATTTCTGCTTTGGTAAATTGTGATTCAAAACAACGATTTTACAAAATCTTTCTGCAGTTCCCTTCCATGTGTGAACAAATCAAACTGACCATATTTGATTGGTAAGTCAACAGTATCTCCTCTACTGAACACCAATGTATCCATTTTTAAAGCACTTCATTTGCTCTCTGTCAGTTTTGCTCCACCCTACCTCACTGTTTTAGAACAGTATTCAGATGCATACTTTCTGAGTTTCTGCACAAATAGGGCCAGGAATTCTTCCTGGTCACATGGGTCAAAAATACCTCAGGAAAACCCCATATGTAAGTAGTGTATAGGCAGCCCCCTTAGAGTGCCTCCCTAGTGCTCACTCTGCTCCCTGCCTGTATGCTGTGTAATGGTGTCTCCAGAGTGTGGTCAGTCAGTTGTTATTTGGCCTGGGAGGAACTTGGCTGTACTATAGTATGAGTGAGTCAACCGCCACTCCCTGTTCCAGGCTGGGATTCTGTTGGCAGGGAAACACCACTGTAGCCTCAGTCTGTTGCTAGTGGGAATGGTGGAGAATCAGTGCAAGTCAAAGGTTAGGAAAACCGTGTGTCCTCTAAATGTGATGAAAGTGAAGTTGACGGTGAATAATGTCATATTGTGATATTGCACTTCTTATGCAGGGATCGCTTGACTCGGAATGACTCAATTGGCACCACGTACTTGAATCTGGGCAAAATAGCGTCCTCTGGTGGTAAAATTGAAGGTATGGTTCGATTGAGGTCTATTACACTACGCCCCACTATTTCTCTGTCACCATCTATAGCTCAAGTATATGATTTATATGCCATTGTAGCTTCTAGTATAACAGTATTGTCTAATTACAATATGTCCATTCACTTTGGTTGTTAAATGAATAGGTCTACTCTATTTATCTCTATATTCTATTGTAATTGTCTAATATACAGAACATGCTTTTTCTTTTTCTCTTTGTCTAGACGAACATGCGGGATATGGGTTCTCTCAATCACGTGAAGGTTCAGTAGATGTGATGAATTATTAAAGTACCATCCAGTGCAATAATCTTATTTGGCCCAGTACCACTAACAAGTCATGTCAAGGATACTGCAATTTGCAGTGCTGTATACATCACATTAGTCAATTCCTCAGATTATAGCCCAGCATGACGTTTCAAAGAATTTAGAATGGATTGAATTTGACCCCAGAAAATGATTACTGCACTGAAGTTACTTTGTGAATGTGTGACTGCTAAGAGTTGTGCCCGGTCAATTCATTTCTGTAGCCCTTTGAGTACAATAGCATGATATTTGAGTGTAGTGAACACATATATAATTTCAAAGTTGTCCGTCCTTGGTACTCAAAAGGTTACAGCAAACAATTTTGATTTCCTGTCTAACTCTTCATATTCAGTTGTGGAATTTTGTGACTTTAATATCATTTGCATGCTCTGTTTGTGCTGTCAGAGTTGCCTGCGCTCCTTTTGTTTGCCAAAGCATGTGTGTGTTGCATTTCTAAGTTGCTGTGTGAGGCTGAGATTCTTTGTGTAACCTAACACTCCAATAAGGGGGGGGGGGGGGGGGGGGGAAACACAGCATATTACCCCTGTGAGTTTACCTGGGTAGATGCCCTAGATTTGCTACTGCTGTGTTAGCCATTCTCCATCCAAGACATCAGCTTCTGACATGCAGAACTAACTCCACAGCTTTGTGCAGCTCATCATTTAGACACATTAGTAAAAAAATAAATGCTTTTTCCTCCACAGGGAAGACTGGGGAGTCTGAGGTGGGTTTTCTGCCAGCCTTTGGGCCTTGCTATGTTAACCTGTATGGGAGTCCCAGAGAGTTTACTGGACTTCCTGACCCTTATGAAGAGCTGAACTATGGCAAGGTAGGTCCTACAAGGGAATTGAATACATCTCTAAGCTTGGCGATGTTGACAGTTCTCTACATATGGACTTTATAAACTAATGTTGACACTCAAATGATCTATACTTTTCTTTTTGACAGGGTGAAGGGGTGGCCTATCGAGGAAGAATCCTGGTTGAGCTCTCGACTAAACTGGAAGGCAAACCTGACAAGACTGTGGATGCGATCCCTAGTGATGACATCTTGGTGGCCCAGGTACTCTAACCTGTCCTCCCATTGGATCTTAATCAATTTTACCTTACCCTTTTCTCCTATAGGTATGTCCTGTTTTGGTGGTTATGGCCAAAGAAAAACAAAATACATGCTACGTCTTTGAATAATAAAGTTATTTGAAATGTAAATCAAAAAATATTTTTTTCATCTAAACCAAACACGTTTTATTTTCTGATCAGAAATACCAGCGTAGGAGGAAGTACTGTCTGTGTGCCGTGTTCCACAGTGCCAGCATGCTCCAGGAGCCTGGCGAACCAATCCAGTTTGAGGTCAGCATCGGCAACTATGGCAACAAACTGGACACCACCTGTAAACCACTGGCCTCCACTACCCAGTACAGCTGTGCTGTGTTTGATGGTAAAGGACCAAGCCACCTTAGAAATTAAGCTCATCTGGTAATTGGTACCTCTACAAGAGTATGTGAATTGGACTAATTTGTTTATTTTCAACAGGTAACCACTACTATTACCTGCCCTGGGCTGACACAAAGCCAGTGGTTGTCATCACATCATTCTGGGAGGACATCAGTCACCGTTTGGATGCAGTCAACATCATTCTGTACATATCTGAACGCCTGGTAAGATAATGTGTTAATTGTTTTTTTTGTTGCCATGGCATATTTTATTCATAGTATAAAAATGTATGCACACTACTGTAAGTCGCTCTGGATAAGAGCGTCTGCTAAATGACTAAAATGTAAATGGTATTCTAATATTATTCATAGAATGTATGAATACAATGTAACATTTTAGACTATTGCTCCTTTCAGCAATCTAACATCACTGCAATGAAGACGGCCATCTTGGCTAAAGCTTCTGACAACCGTCTGGCAGAGATCTGGCTGAGACTGGTGAATCAGGTGATCGACGATCTTGACAGGTAAATGCTTCCTTGTTTTTAAATGGGGTTTAGTTAGTAAACACTGGGATAATCTTTTGGGTTTCAAAGAATAACTCCATGCTGATCTAGCTCAAACACAGCGACGATAACTCTTAACCCAGTATTTGTATCTAACCCAATCCCCATCATACCAGTTTCAAAGTTCCAGACCTGGAGGGCCAATCCAACCTGACTGCACTGGACATCCAGATCAAGAAGCTGCGTGACGGCGCCCTGCAGACCATCATGGAGGCGGCCGACCGTATGAGAGAAGAGTCCACCGAAATCAAGGACACCCTGGTGGACATCGAGGGCTGGCTGGACAAACTGAAGCAGCTTGCTGATGAGGTAGGTCAGAGGTCAAGCTGTTTGTCTGGGCATGATATGCTTTTGGTAAAATGCTATCAATAATCTGAGGTTATAATGGCTGAAAATTGGGTCTATAGGCTCTTCACATTTAAGTACAGTACAAGTCAAAAGTTTGGACACCTACTCATTCAAGGGTTTTTCTTTATTTTGACTATTTTCTACATTGTAGAATAGTAGTGAAGACAAACTATGGAATCAGGTAGTAACCAACAGTGTTAGATTGATTTGTTTATTTTAGATTCTTCAAAGTAGCCACCCTTTGCCTTGATGACAACTTTGCACACTCTTTGCACAGATTCTGTTTTTTGGTTACTACATGATTCCATATGTTTTATTTCATAGTTTTGATGTCTTTTCTATAATGTAGAAACTTGTAAAAAATAAAGAAAAACCCTTGAATGAGTAGGTGTGTCCAAACGTTTGACTTGTACTGCATGTTTCCATGTACAATTCCCTCTAAATGACCCTTGAAGGTAGTGATACAGTTGTGTAGGGTTGTATTAACTGGGACTGTACAGTAATTGACGTTGTGTGTTTACATGTGTCCCTCTCCAGCCCCAGAACAGCATGCCTGACGTGATCATCTGGATGCTGAGGGGGGAGAAGCGAGTGGCGTACAGCCGCATCCCAGCCCACCAGCTCCTCTACTCCACCTACAGCGAACAGGCCTGTGGACAGTTCTGCGGCAGGACCAGGACTATCCTCATGCAGTACCCTATGGATAAAAACAAGGGGCTGAAGGTTCCAGTCCAGATCAGAGTCAACGTGTGGCTGGGCCTGTCTGCACACGAGAAGAAGTTCAACACTTTCTCTGAGGGGACGTTCAGTGTGTTTGCTGAATCGGTATGGTTCTATGAAAATGACTCCCTTTTGAGTGTTGAACCTAATAGAAATGGAGGAGAGTGTTGTATAAGAGTTTTTTTTTTCTCCCCCTTTGGCAGTATGAGAATCAGGCCTACATGCTGGGAAAGTGGGGAACTACGGGTCTGGGTTTACGCCACAAGTACACTGATGTGACTGGCAAACTGAAGCTGAAACAGGAGTACTTCATGCCCCCGCGAGGCTGGGAGTGGGAGGGAGAATGGTTCATCGACCCAGAGAAGGGGTAAGACGCGTGTTTGTTTTTTACAATGGTAGAATATTCGTAATCTGCCCTCCTTTATCACAATCAAACGTAATCAGTCATGTTCAGCAGACAGGGCACATCATTTTGAAACGTTATTGGATAAGTCTAGGTGGGCCCTCCCTGTTTCTGTCTCTTTTCTTCCCTTTAGTGCCTAATGAACATAACCCAGCTGCCAGTTCTTTGGTTGTTTTCATTTTCTCATTCCATCAACCACCCATTAGTGAGGAGTGTTGTTGTACCAGGTCTTTTTGAGCAGGTTTTAAGTCTGTTATAATATCTCTTTGTGTGTGTCTGTACAAGTCTGTTGACAGAGGCAGATGCGGGACACACTGAATTCATAGATGAAGTCTTCCAGACCGAGACTCGCTTCCCTGGCGGAGAGTGGAAGGCTGCTGCCGAGCCCTACGCTGACGTGGTTAGGGAACACACAACAACACACACAAGAACACACAACGGTGATCAGGTAACTGAGGTGTTGTTGGTTGTGTTTGCAGAATGGGGAGAAGACCCCGAGCCCAGGGGAGATGGAGTGTCCTGCAGGCTGGAGCTGGGCGACTGAGTGGACTGTGGATGACAACAGGGCTGTGGATGAGAAAGGTCTGCTTTCACACACTGCTTGACCTTGCAGTGGAGGACTTGAAGTTGGGATTTGTAATGTCTACTACTGTAGAAATGACCTGTAGTATTTTCAAGCATTGTGTATGAATTTCTAAGGTGTTTATCTGAATGCAGGCTGGGAGTATGGAATCACCATCCCTCCAGATGAAAAACCCAAGTCGTGGGTGCCAGCAGAGAAGATGTACCACATCCTCCGACGGAGGAGAGTGGTCAGGCCCAGGAAGAGATCAGCTGCTGATACAACCGCTGAGGTCAGTGCACACTGCCAATAGGAAACTGTAATTAAATGTTGTTGGTGTCAAATATATTCCCCTGCCTTTTCAGAAGCGAGACCAAGGAGACCCGGAGGGCTGGGAGTTCTCCTCTCTGATTGGCTGGAAGTTCCACAGGAAGGCACGTTCCACCGACACAATCCGACGCAGACGCTGGAGGAGGAAGATGGCCCCCGCCGACCGCCTAGGGGCATCCGCCATTTTCAAACTGGAGGGTGCACTGGTGAGCAACTCTGGTCCTCACGGCCTGCAGCTTCTGTTGGTGTTCTCTTTTCCCTGGCATGACGACGCTCTTGCCCAACAGTTGTCCATCCCTGTTGAGTGATTCATTCTGAGGGATTCTTGATTGTCTTTGCAGGGGGTTGATACAGATGAGAAGAGAAAAGATGATAAGGTTGATGCATCCAAGCCCTTTGGTGCCAATACTCCAACTGTTTCCTGTTCATTTGACAGTGAGTGCTTTAATTATACATAGTTGGCATGGATTTCTCTCTGTCTGATACTGGCCTTAACCTTGGGTGTTTTTTTCTTTCTGCAGGGTCGCACGTCTACCACCTCCGCATCTACGTTTACCAGGCCAGGAACCTTGTTGCCATGGACAAAGACAGCTTCTCGGGTCTGCGTATCTCCCTGTCAAAAATCCTCTTAAAATTTGGTGACAGTTGACACGTGAGATATTGTGGACTTATTATCTAACACAATGTGTTTCATCTCCTCCTAGATCCATATGTCCATGTGTCTTTCCTGCACATGAGTCAAACCACCGAGACCATGAAGGCTACGCTGAACCCCACGTGGGACCAGACCCTGATCTTCCATAACATGGAGATCTACGGGGACCCCCAGAACATCGCCCACTATCCCCCCGATGTGGTGCTGGAGTTCTATGACAATGACCAAGTGGTGAGTGTGATCAAAGTCCCGTCAGTTACTCAGGTTATCAACACAGTCCCCTTATTGACTGTGATTTTCATCCTGGCTGTAGTTGGTTAACATGTTGCTCTCTGCCCCAGGGGAAACATGAGCTGCTGGGTCGGAGCACGTGTGTCCCCCTGGTGAAACTGAACCCAGGCATGGACCAGACACCCCAACTGCTGTGGTCCCCCATCACACACAAGGGCGAGTGGGCTGGGGAGGTGCTTGTGGCTGCTGAGCTCATCCTGAAGGATAAGGTGTAGTACCAGGAGGAGGATGTGGAGCAGTATTGGTTAGTGGGCCAGGCTTATAGGAAGAGGGTTATATGTTTTGTGTAAACTCTCTGTCTCCAGGGTATTGGGATGGACCTCCCTCTGGTTCCTCCCAAGAGGGCAGAGAATCTGTACATGGTGCCTCAGGGGATACGGCCTGTGGTGCAACTGATGGCCATTGAGGTAAAACTACTATACTTAAGTAATGTCATAACATCCCATAGAAATGGCTAGTTTACCTGCAATTTCCCACTATATATATATATATTTTGTTACCCTGTGTGTGTGTTCCAGATTCTAGCCTGGGGCTTGCGCAACATGAAGACCTACCAGTTGGCCACTGTGTCCTCCCCTAGCCTGGTGGTGGAGTGTGGAGGAGAGGTGGTTCAGTCTGCTGTTATCAAGAACATGAAGAAGAGCCCCAACTTTCCTGGCTCTGTCCTCTTCCTCAAAGTGGTAAGAGCTGCTTGCTTTGGATCTCAGGCATTGTTGTTTTTCTTTTTTTTTGTAAAATGTTGACAGTGTAGGCATCCTCTCATTCCCTCACTCAGGGGATCGATGTCAAAGTTGTCTCGTCTTTATCCTCAGTTCCTTCCCAAAGAGGAGATGTACACCCCTCCCATCGTGCTGAAGGTGATCGACCACAGGCCATTTGGCAGGAAGCCAGTGGTTGGACAGTGTACCATAGACACTCTGGAGGAGTTTCGCTGCGACCCTTACATCATCCAGAAGTCATCCATGTCATCCAAAGGTAACTTGTCTCTATCGTACACTTCCTACACGTGCATACTACCACCCTATGTTGAGATTTTTTTTTTTTTCTCCAACATATGAGATGTACATAAGAAATTGTCTCGACTTGTCTTTGTTAGTGGCTCTGATGGCCGCTTCTCCTCGGGACATCAGAATTGACATGGAAGACAGGAGGCCTCTGCTTGAAGCTCAGGTATACTCTGGCATTTGAATGGGAAATCCCCTCTCATTCACCATAGTTTGTTGGACATTACACTCGGAGCTTTTAAGATATATTCTATCTAATAAGTGTCTGAATTTCACGTCGACGCTTTGACGTGCAGTTTGTAGAGTATGTCAGCAGCAGTCAACAAAATGGCCGCCACCTACTTCTCATCCTTTATGTATTAAAGTTTAATCTAATAAAACAGGATGTCTGTGTCCCATATTTAGAACAGAACAACAACAAAAAAGAAACCCTTATTGAAACTATTCTTGTGATTTTGCATTCTCACATCTTGTCTACTCATTCCTATAATCCAATTGATATTGCTGATCAGGAGAACATATTAAATTGTGTTTTATAATTGTATGCATTTACAATTATTTAAAATGACAGAACTGCAAATTATACCACTTCTATTGTAATCAATGATCAACCTTCTAGACAATCTTAGCTCGTGCATTCAAACAATGTCCAATTGTGACATTGGATCACATTTTGGGATCATTGAATCAAATAAATAAGCAGTTTTTCCCCCCCCCTTCACGGGCCAATCCCGTGAAGGGATTCAGCAGATCTTATAACATCTACCAGATTGATCATGCATGTGACACATTCATGTGACACTGATTCACTAGCTGGCATACGAATGACTGTCTGTGATATTGACTTGACACCTTGTTTACTTATCTTTCCTTTCATCCCATTCTCCTTCCTTAAAGCATGCAGAGAAGGTAAGATATGAAAACTTCTACGCACAGCTCTCTATCACACTGATGTACAGACTTGAATTTGATATATTATCTTTGCTTTTTCACATTAGGAGAAGGAGACCGTTGATTGGTGGAGTAAATTCTACGCTTCCATTGGCGATCAGGAGAAGTGCCGTCCTTACCTTCAGAAAGGATATGACACTTTGAAGGTGAAGCCTTGACATCTCACACAGAATACATCTGAAGTAGCTGCACTGATTAATTGGAATATAGTCCCCCCCCCCCCCTAGACTCAAATATCATTTTTATATCATCTCTGTTTTCAGGTGTATGATAACGAACTGGAAGAGGTTCCTGAGTTCAAACAACTCACCGATTTCTGCAGCACCTTCAAACTGCAAAGAGGCAAGAATGAAGATGGGGATGATGATCCATCTGTCGTTGGAGAATTTAAGGTGGAACAGCAGTTGCTTTCCGTTGTTTCACAAAATCCCTACACTTACATGTCTCATGCATAACATGCCACATTGGCTCAGTTATACAAATGGATGGAATGCATCAGTCATAAATCAGGCTATTGCTGCGTTCTAGTGGTAGAGTTGATGCATTGCTACCTGTCAGTGATGGCTGACTGTTTTTTTTTTTCAGGGCTCTTTTAAGGTGTACCCTCTATCAGACGACCCGGGTGTTGCTCTTCCTCCTCGCCAGTTCCGTGAGCTGCCTGAAAGCGGGCCTCAGGAGTGCCTGGTCAGGATCTATGTGGTCAGAGGCATCGACCTGCAGCCCAAGGATAACAATGGCCAGGCGAGTCCTGATGTGACCTTGGAGTTATAAGATTCTATCTGTAAAAATGTGATTCTGAGATGATTGGCTTTAAAGTTCTAAACCCATATTGGTTTGACATTGAATGGTGTGAGCAATATTCATCTCATATTATTTTTAACTTTATGAATTGGGGTATTTTTGACTTATTCCACATTTTGTTGTTGCAGCCTGAATTCAAAATGGATTAAAACAATTACACACTTCACACACTACCCCTTAATGAAAACACGTTTTTAGAAATGTGTGCAAATGTATTAAATTAAATGCAGAAATATAATTTGTAGTCCTTGCTGATGACCAGCATACTCATAACATGATGCAGCCACCACCATGCTTGACAATATGAAGAGTGGTACTCATTGTGTTGTATTGGGTCCAAACATAACGGCTTGTATTCGACAAAGTTAATTTCTTTGCCACTTTTAAAGTTTAACTTTTTGAAAACAGAATGCATGTTTTTTTTTTTTTACAGGCTTCCTTTTCACTCATTTTGATTAGTATTGTGGAGTAACTACAATGTTCTTGATCCATCCTCAGTTTTCTCCTATCACAGCCAGTAAACTCTAACTGTTTAAAGTCAGTCATTATGAAATCCTTGAGTGGTTTCTTGCCTCTTCGGCAACTGAGTTAGGAAGGACGCCTGTATCTTTGTAGTGACTGGGTGTATTGATACACCATCCAAAATGGAATTCATAACTTCACCATGCTCAAAGGGATATTAAGTGTCTTTAAAAAAAAAAGTTTTACCCATCTACCAATAGGTGCCCTTAAATCTGTGTTTGAAATTCACTGCTCGACTGAGGGAACTTACAATTATCTGTATGTTGGGGTACAGAGATGAGGTAGTCATTCAAAAATCATGTTCAACACTTCTTGCACAGTGAGTCTCTGCAACTTGTTAAATAAGCAAGTATTTACTCCTGAACTTATTTAGGCTTGCCATAAAGGTGTTAATTTACTGACAAGACATTTTAGCTTGAATTTTTTGTAATTCATTTGTAAAAATTTCTCAAGACATACCACTTTGATGTTATGGGGTAGTGTGTGTGTAGGCCAGAGACAATTCAGGCAGTAACACAACAAAATGTGGAAAAAGTAAAGGTGTGAATACTTTCTGAAGGCACTATAGGTAGTGAACCTTGTTATGTCTGACTGTTTTTCCCAAAATGAAGATATAACCTTAGAATTCTAAGCTCTTGCATTGTCCATTGCCGTGTTGCTGCTGCCTTCAATTTTACGCATACTACATTGAATCGATTTTAAATGTTGCAACATGTCTTCTCAATTTGCCTTTCCTTTACAGTGTGATCCTTATATGAAGATTGCCCTGGGGAAAAAGTCAATTGAGGACCGAGATAACTACTTACCAAATACCACCAACCCTGTGTTTGGAAGGTAAAAATCGCACATTTTAATTTAGATATTTACTTACCCTCAAGATCTTGTTATGGATAATATTGTACATTACACTTATACTAAATCTCCTTTTTTGCAGAATGTTTGAGATGACATGTTTCTTGCCTCAAGACAAAGACCTGAAGATCTCTGTGTATGACTATGATCTGCTGAGTCGCGATGAGAAAGTGGGAGAGACGGTGATTGACCTGGAGAACCGTTTCTTGTCACGCTTCGGCTCCTACAGTGGCCTACCTCAGACATACTGCATGTGAGGATACTTTTTCCTACTGTAAATCTTAATGTGATAGTTCACTACAAAATGCCCCTTGCCTTCTGTTGTATAGCTCCAGATAGTATTTATATTTTACCAGGCAGGTCAATTAAGAACTTATTTGTTGTGTTGATCTCCCTGAAACAGCTCGGGAATCAACCAATGGCGTGACCAGCTGAAGCCCTCTCAGATCCTTCAGAACCTGGCCCGCCTCAAAGGTGTCCCTCCACCCATGACAGAAGACAATGGCAACACACTGTCATTCAATGGGGAACAGTACACCCTGGATCAATTTGGTAATTCATAACCAGTTTTTTTTAAATGCCGTTTTTCTTAACGTTTAATGTTCATTTTAGCGATCTGAGGACAAGATTGTTTTGTGTGACCTGAGTAGAGCCTTTTTTATGTGACTTGAGGTAACCCACTTTTACCATCTACATTTAGAGGCTAACAATGAGGTCCACCAGCACTTGGGCCCTGCCAACGAACGGCTCCCTCTGCATGTGCTCAGAACTCAAGGATTGGTGCCGGAGCATGTGGAGACCAGGACACTGTTCAGCAGCTTCCAGCCCCATCTCTCTCAGGTCACTGTCCATGTTGTCTTCCTCTTTTAATATGTCTACCACTGCTTCCATGTATCTGAGACTAACTATTTTTACTCACTGTATAGGGCCGCCTTCAAATGTGGGTGGATGTTTACCCCAAAAGCATGGGCCTTCCCGGACCACCCTTTGACATTGCACCACGCAAGGCCAAAAAGTAAGAATCGTTTCTCAATTTGGTATTTTAAAGTAATCTTGTCTATAAACGTCTATTAATGAATACCATGTCTCCATTTTAGGTATTTCCTTCGAGCTGTTGTTTGGAACACCACTGATGTCATTCTGGACGAAACCAGCATCACTGGGGAGCACATGAGTGACATCTATGTCAAAGGGTATCAATCAATCAAATGTAGATTAACATTGAAATGCTTACCAAAAAATGCAGAGAAAAATAATAACATGAGGAATAAATGCACAATGAGTAATGATAAATTGGCTATATACCCGGGGTACCAGTACCGAGTCGATGTGCAGGGGTACGAGGTGGCTGGAGTCTGACAATTTTTAGGCCCTTCCTCTGACACCACCTGGTATAGAGGACCTGGATGGCAGGGAGTACGGCCCCAGTTCGAGTGCCAAACAGTTGCCATACCAAGCGGTGATGCAGCCTGTCAAAGTTCTCAATGATGCAGCTGTAGAAGTTTTGGAAGAGTTGAGGGCTCCATGCCAAGTCTTTTCAGCCTCCTGAGTAGGGAAGAGGTGTTGTGCCTTCAAAACTGTTGGTGTGTGGATCGTGATAATTCCTTAGTGATGTGGACAGCGAGGGACTTGAAGCTCTCGACCCACTCCACTACAGCCCCGTCGATGTGAATGGGGGTGTTCTCGGAGCTCCGTTTCTTGTAGTCCACGTTCAGCTCCTTTTGTGTTGTTGAGGGAAAGGTTGTTGCCATGTCACTGATCTCCCTATAGGCTGGCTCATCGTCATTGGTGATCAGGCCTTCCACCGCAAACCTAATGATGGTGTTTGAGTCATGCGCTGCCACGCAGTTGTGTGTGAATGGGGAATACAGGATGCACCCCCTGTGTTGAGGGTCAACATGGCAGATGTGGTGTTGCCTACTCTCACCACCTAAGGGAGGTCCGTCAGGAAGTCCAGGATCTAGTTGCAGAGGAAGATGTTCAGTCCCAGGGTACTGAGCTTAGTGATGAGTGTGGAGGGCACTATAGTGTTGAACGCTGAACTGTAGTCAATGAACAGCATTCTCACATAGGTTTTCCTTTTGTCCACGTGGGAGAGGGCAGTGTTGAGTGCAGTAGAGATTGTGACACCTGTAGATCTGTTGGGGCAGTATGCCAATTCTTGTGGGTCCAGAGTTTCTGGAATGATGGTGTTGATGTGAGCCATGACCAGCCATTCAAAGCATTTAATGGCGACAGATGTGAGTGCTACAGGGCGGTAGTCATTTATTTACTATGGTGGTCTGCTTGAAACCTGTAGGTATTACAGACTGGGTCAGGGAGAAGTTGAAAATGTCAGTGAAGACGCTTGCCAGCTGGTCAGTGCATGCTCAGAGTATGCATCCTGGTAATCCTTCTGGCCCTGCAGCCTTGTAAATGTAAAGCTGTTTAAAGGTCTTACTCACATTGGCTACGAAGAGTGAGATCAGTCGTCCGGAACAGCTGGTGCTCTCATGCATGGTTCAGTGTTGCTTGCGTCACTGGGCAGCTCGTGGCTGGATTTCCCTTTGTAATCTGTGATTAGTCTGCAAGCCCTGCCACATCCGACCAGCATCAGAGCTGGAGTAGTAGGATTCGATCTTAGTCCTGTATTGATGCTTTGCTTGTTTGATGGCTCGTTGAAGGTTGTAGCGGGATTTCTTATAAGCGTTCGGATTAGTGTCCCACTCCTTGAATGCGGCAGCTCCAGCCTTTAGCTTAGTGTGGATGTTGCCTGTAACCCATGATTTCTGGTTGGGTTATGTACGTACGGTCAGTGTAGTGACGATGTCGTCAATGCACTTATTAATGAAGCCAGTGACTGTGGTAAACTTCTCAATGTTATCCGATGATTTCCGGAACATATTCCAGTCTGTGCTAGCGAAACAACAGTGCTGTAGTTTGGCATCCGCTTCATCGGACCACTTCCGTATTGAGCTCGTCACTGGTATTTCCTGTTTTTGCTTGTAAGCAGGAATCGGGAGGATAGAGTTTAGTGTTGAACAATTATCTGTTGAAAATATATTAGGATCTAACTACTAAAATGGCACATTACAACCTAAATGATTTAACCAGTCAGTTTGTCTTTCCAGTTGGATGCCAGGTATGGAAGAGGACAAGCAGAAGACTGACGTCCACTACAGGTCTCTGGACGGAGATGGCAACTTCAACTGGAGGTTCATCTTTGGCTTTGAATACCTGCCCGCTGAACAGCTATGTCTGGTCTCCAAGAAGGTGTGTTGAGGCTTGACCAAAATATTACAAATGGAGTAGTGTAGTAAGATAAAATTGAGATGCATTTCATTGGCAACAATTTTGCCTGTTTTGCTTTCCTTAAACAGGAGCACTTCTGGAGTCTAGACAAAACAGAGTTCAGGATACCCCCCAAGTTGATTGTTCAAGTTTGGGATAATGACAAGTTCTCATTGGATGATTACCTGGGTGAGACACCTCTAGCACTATGAATTACCATACAATACTTTCTTTCAACCAAAAATGTTCATATGTTAATGTTGCTTCAGCTGATCAATTCTGCTATTAACACACAGTTCTGTGATGTTGTTCTGCTCATTTTATAGGCACAGTAGAGCTGGATCTGCGTAACCTAACCCCTCCTGCCAAGACTCCAGAGAAGTGCAGTCTGGGTATGATGGAGGTGATGTTGGATGCAGGGCCACACAAATCAGACCTGGCCAACTCGCTGTTCGCTCAGCAGTCTGTCAGAGGCTGGTGGCCCTGTGTCATTGAACAGGATGGGAAGAAAGTCCTTGGTGTGAGTACAGCTTAGTGGTCATCAATTTAACAATGACAAAACTAAGACTATAAATCAACTTGGTTTTAGGGTCTCTGCAGTAGATTACTAAATTGCGAATCACAGAGGCGTATGTGAAACATTGTGTGGAATAAATCTGAATTAACATCTTGTGTAGGGGAAGGTCGAGATGACTCTTGAAATTGTGGCTGAGAATGAGGTGGATGGGAAGCCTGCTGGGAAGGGCAGGGATGAACCCAACATGAACCCAAAGCTTGACTTCCCTAAGTAAGGATGTCCACTGGTCTGTGTAGATTCACCATTTCATAGGCATATCAGAAATGTTTACCTCCAATACTCTATATACCATATTAAACTCTGTTTCCTCCTCTTCCAACATCAACAGCCGTCCCGACACATCCTTCTTCTGGTTCACGAACCCCTGTAAGACCGTGAAGTTAATTTTGTGTCACAGATTCAAGTGGATGTTCATTGGACTGATCCTGCTGACCCTAGTGCTGCTCTTCATCGGAATCCTGTTGTACTCTTTACCGGTAAGAACAAGCAAGAGGGGAGAGATGGTCAGATTGTGTTAAAGTAAAATTCACATTAAGGAAATAACAAACCGATAACCTACATTTTGATATTATTGTTTGCCTAATTGCTATTCTTTATTCTAGAACTACATTTCAATGAAAATTGTGAAGCCATTCGAATAAACTCCAGAGGAGCAGAGACCAAAGTTGTCCGATGTATTTTTCAACCAAAAAGATCATGACTATTTTTATGTATTCCAAACTATGTGTAATATTTCAAATGTATTAAAAAATTAACTGTTTGTCCACAATGCACAATTGGTATTGTTCAAACCAACTTCTGCCATATGTTCTCTTTTCAGAAGTTAGTCAGAATTCCTTAAACGTTATGCACTTTTTCACTCTTTATTTTTTAAATGGATGTTCTGTGCTTTGCAATTCATATATTTTGCTTATGTACACACAATGTTCAAATCTGTTTTTGTATTGTTTGAAAAAATAAATATATTTGCACAAAAATGTTTGTTTTTAAAGGTCATAATAAATGATAATTAGTATGCAAATGAAATTGTTGGTCTTCGGTGTCTTTTTTTAATATTAATATTCTTAGTTCAGGTGAAAACCCATGTCAACGGTAAGGACAGGCCTGCAGGTTGTGTAACCCTAACTCCAACCAAGCTTAAAATACAACTGCCAAAATGTGGATAGAGAGACCAATGTCAATTAAAAGCAAATGCATGTTTTGTAAAGTTTTTAGTAATTTGATCTTGGTTTTCCATCAGTAAAATGTAATCCAAAAGTTAAAACAACTACAGTTGAATGGTGCAAAAATAATCTTCGACTCCACCAAAACCATACAACAGAAGTACTGCCTTTGGCCATACCCTCTGTCAGTGGCAGAGGTCGCTGTGCTCTTGATCAACAGTATCTGTCTCAAACATGATTGGTGTACCTTGACGCAATTTGTTCCCTTAATATTTTCGGGTGAATTAGAACTGCAAGTTGGTCTTGTCTTACGGGTATCACTTTTGCAGTTTAATTTAGTTTAGGCTAGTAATGATTTGATAAGAACTTGTGGAGACGCATAATATAAATTACGAAACAACTTCCAATTTTAAAGTCAACGAGGCAGTACAAAGTGTACTGTGAGCACTGATATACCTACATGCGAGTATTCATGAACATAGACGTGAAGGGCAAACGCATAGAATATCACTGCAATAACATACTTTTAGGTAAATTGATTGTGATGTGGTTTTACGGCATTGATTTTAATTATGTTCCAAACTAAATGTTTCCTAGTTGAACTCAAGACGCTATGAACGCCTTTGCAGGCTCTGCTCCATTGGAACCATGGCATGTGAGCAGAGTTGAGCGGTTGGAAATCTCGATCATGGACAAGCACTGGTCTGGCGCTCCATGCCCTTTCCTACGTCTCCTGTTTTCAGGCTCACATGGGAAAATAACTGCACTCCAAATTCGTTCCATTCATTAAAGTTTAACAAACACCCATCTATTTTTGTGACTACCTTACCAATTGGTTTTTAAGTATTGAAACCAATCCATATGGATTTGAATAAACATGAAAAGGTGAATATCATTTCAAATAGGCGACATGTTATATTAAACAGCATATAAACCATCTAAATAGGGCAGGAGCCAGACAGGGAGCCTAAGAAAAAACGAAAATGATTTAGGCTATATTTAAATTATTTCAAGGCTATAGCCTACAAATAATTACATTGTGAAGTATTTGCGATTGCGACACATTAGGCTGGTAAGGGCATAAAGCGCTCAGCATTTAAACATTTTGTATTAAATCATTATAGTATATAAATTGCCTATATGGGCTGTGACTGACTTAGAATTAAATATAAATTAAGAGAAAAATGACCTATTACTGCCTTTGAATTCATTTTTAGAATTAATTTCGGCCTGTCTGTGGCTTCAGGGTCCCCCCTGCCAGAATTCTCCCCCCCTTCTAATTTCCTTAATTTTGTGGCCAGAGTCAAATACTTTCTATAGAACAAACTTCACGTCAGGATAGGCAACCGAAATTAATAATTAATGTGTGTGTGTTTATTAAACATAGCGGGAGTAAAATGTTGGCAAGCAATAAACATGTCAGAACAACTATGGCTGAATTATTATCCTTACACTTTCAAAAATACTAGTCGAATAAGACCTAGGAGAGATAACGATTTTTGGCAAAGAGATCCACTACAAATCAGTAGTGGATTTATGTACGAGCGACATGGGCCTGGGAGAGCTGAAGGGAGGGGGTTTGCCCAGGGCGCCATACAAGCTAGAACCGCCACATACGCTTGAAACAAATAGCCAAACCGAAAAATGCTTTCTGCTACTAAGATCAGTGAAATGTAGGCTAAACTGACAACGGAGCATAAATCTCAACTAGCAAGCAAGTCGCAGCAATGAAGAACGCGAATGTGGGGAGAATTCTGGCAGGGGGGAGATTTTCGGCACAACACCTGCCAGCAGCAGATAATATCCTCTCCACACGTGAAGAGCAACTGGGGATGCTAAACACCCTTTTGGACACTCTTGCCAGGCTAGGCAGAGTTGCAGAGTGGTATTTTTATTTTTCTATAGGTAGGCCTAAAGGTTTATAGGCAAAATAACCCAATCAAAACAGAAAGCTCCTTGAACATGGGAATATGCCAGGCTTATTGGGCCAAAATCAATTATGGCCTGTTGTATAGATGATAGAACGAATATTAAGGAACGTTTAAGAGATCCAATTTTTTTGTTTATAAATACTTTGCTACAATGACACACTTAGTTATCTACCCACCTCATTCCTTTCTTTTAGCATGTCATGCTTTTGGCATACTCTTCTTTTCGGATTCCACAATGATTCTTTAGTTGTGCACTCTACATCACCGCACTCCCTTTCTTGATATTGGTCCTCATCTTTATAAGTCACCTTGATTTAGCACCTGTGTGTTTTATCAGATACAACTTCTTATGGCTTAGATCCCGCTAACGGGATCGATATGACAACAGCCAGTGAAAGTGCAGGGTGCCAAATTCAAAACAACAGAAATCTTATAATTAGAATTCCTCAAACATAGAAGTATTTTACACCATTTTAAAGATAATCCCACCACAGTGTCCGATTTCAAAAAGGCTTTACGACGAAAACACACCAAACGATTATGTTAGGTCTGCACCTAGTCACAGAAAAACACAGCCATTTTTCCAGCCAAAGAGAGTAGTCACAAAAAGCAGAAATAGAGATAAAATAGAGATAAAATGTATCACTAACCTTTGATGATCTTCATCAGATGACACTCATAGGACTTCATGTTACACAATACATGTATGTTTTGTTCGATAAAGTTCATATTTATATCCAAAAATCAGAGTTTACATTGGCGCGTTATGTTTAGTAGTTCCAAAACATCCGGTGATTTTGCAGAGAGCCACATATATTTACAGAAATACTCATCATAAATGTTGATGAAAATACAAGTGTTATGCATGGAACCTTAGATAAACTTCTCCTTAATGCAACCGCTGTGTCAGATTTCAAAAAAGCTTTACCGAAAAAGCACACCATGCAATAATCTGAGTATAGCGCTTAGACAACAAAACAAGCCAAACAGATTTCCGCCATGTTGTGTAGTCAACAGAAGTCAGAAATAGCATTATAAATATTCACTTACCTTTGATGATCTTCATCAGAATGCACTCCCAGGAATCCCAGTTCGACAATAAATGTTTGATTTGTTCGATAAAGTCCATCATTTATGTCCAAATACCTCCTTTTTGTTCGCGCTTTTAGCCCAGTAATCCAAATTCATGAGGCGCGAGCAGACGAAAAGTCAAAAAGTTCCGTTACAGTCCGTAGAAACATGTCAAATGAAGTATAGAATCAATCTTTAGGATGTTTTTATCATAAATCTTCAATAATGTTCCAACTGGAGAATTCCTTTGTCTGTAGAAATGCAATGGAATGCAAGCTACCTCTCACGTGAACGCGCATGACCAGCTCATGCCACTCTGGCAGACCTCTGACTCATTCAGCTCCCATTCCCCCCTCCTTCACAGTAGAACCCTCAAACAAGGTTCTAAAGACTGTTGACATCTAGTGGAAGCCTTAGGAAGTGCAATATGACCCCATAGAAAAAATATCAGTTACAGTGTATTCGATAGGCAATGAGTTGAAAAACTACAAACCTCAGATTTCCCACTTCCTGGTTGGATTTTTTCTCAGGTTTTTGCCTGCCATATGAGTTCTGTTATATCACAGATATCATTCAAACAGTTTTAGAAACTTCAGAGTGTTTTCCATCCAAATCTACTAATAATATGCATATATTAGCAACTGGGCCTGAGTAGCAGACAGTTTACTCTGGGCACCTTATTCATCCAAGCTACTCAATACTTCCCCCAGCCATAACAAGTTAATGAAAATATAAAGCGAACTCATGACAGTAGCTAAAACAAGGGGCTGTATCAGCACACAAGTAGACTACAAATGCATGCTGGGGCAGGCATGCCCTGAGCTCGTGAAGTGAGTGCTACTGGAGCGCTACTGGAGCGAAATTGGAGCCAGTGAGAAAGCCAATGCTCCAGCCTTTGGGAATCTCGCTCCACCCACCTGTCAAATTGGTCAGGCTCTGCTCCAGCTCCGCTCACATACTCTGATTGGAACCAGCCCTCTCTGGTCAAGCCAGGACAGTGCTACAAAGACAGTTTCGACTATCATCAACTTTGTCTTTCACTTTGATCCTTTTTTTAATTAGATTGTATAATGTAGAATCATTTGTCAACATAGGATGAGGTCAGTTCAGTTCACTCTCAGATATACCACACCAATTTAATAAGCATACCACAAGTTAAATAACAGTTGAATGGGATTTGTTATATTAATTACATTCATGCTAAAGTTATGGCATGTCTGATTTAGGCTCCTGAATAAGATAGAGGATGATGACGCATGTCGAGCAGCGTTGCAGTCTGGGAACATTTTCCCTGTGGCATGGAGGTTAGAATTGAGACGAAGACGTTATACAACAAGGACAGCCCACTCCCACTTCAGAATTTCTCATTTGAGAGTGACATTATTGTAATGATATAAAAGAAACGGGTATTTCTTGACATGAACAACTTTCAACAGAGATTTATATAGCAACACGAACTTGTAGGTTGCACGTCATGGGAATATGTTTGTTCCTCTCAGATGTAGAAGGAAATCCTGGAAAAGCTTGGAGAGGACAAGGAGATTGTGAATTAATCTATTCTCCTCAACTGCACTGAACAGAACGAAGCACATTTCTCCTTTGATTATTATTATTTGACCCTGCTGGTCATCTATGAGCATTTGAACATCTTGGCCATGTTCTGTTACAATCTCTACCCGGCACAGCCAGAAGAGGATTGGCCACCCCTCATAGCCTGGTTCCTCTCTAGGTTTCTTCCTAGGTTCCAGCCTTTCTAGGGAGTTTTTCCTAGCCACCGTGCTTCTACACCTGCATTGCTTGCTGTTTGGGGTTTTAGGCTGGGTTTCTGTACATCAGCTGATGTAAGAAGGGTTTTATAAATAAATTTTATTAAATTTGATTGATGTTGGTAAGAGAACATCAATACATATGACAAATTACTTCATGGCATCACTGTTCGAACAGTAAATTCCCATTTGGAATAATAATCCATCTCATTCTCCAATTAAATTGTCCTCTGTGTCTCATGGGTCAGAGTTCAGGTTGACTGACTGTCTCTCTGTGTTGTTGTAGGGTCTATAGAGCAGGTTTATGTGGAGAGGCTGTGTGGAGGAACCTTCACAGACCTGAGGAAAGCCTTCTTCCTACTGAGAGGGCCTGAGGCACCGCTTGTAGCCAGAGTGGATATTTGAGTCAAGTCTCTCCAATCTAGTGTTTTACTGTATTTCTAGTATTGTACTGTACCGTGTGTGTCTCTCTGTGTGTTTGCTCTTATACCTGGGTGTGTGTTTTGATCGTCAGGGGCTTCTGCAGCTCCACTTGGCTGCCCGCCCATAGGAACCAGTCTGGCAGTCAGTGTGTGTCACAGCAGTGGGATCACTTATTACTCCATGTTCAATTAGCTATTCAGTAGATCTCATAATACGATGGGAAAACGTCACACTTCTGCGTTGTCTGGATCAGAGCTCTGTCCCTTTGGCTGACGTGGCCTGCACGCAGCCGGGGTCTCAGCAGCCCTCTTCTCAGGTGAGTTCTGAGGCTCTGACCTCGCAATCAGCTTCGAGACACGGCAGAGGCCGGATCATTCCGGCTATTGTGATAGGGAGTTCCATGGTGAGGCATATATCTGTACCTGGGGCAAAAGTTCAGGATATCACCAGGTTACTTCCCGAGGCTGTGCGTCAGTCACCGGGGGCTGATACTGTCATGGTTCATGTGGGGTCGAATGACATTATGAAGGGCAGCTCAGAACAGCTGAAGATGGATTTTAAAGAACTGATTGGGTTACTACTTGACACCAACAAACGCCCCATAATATCTGGCCCTCTGCCCTCCCTAAATCGTTGCTTCCCAGTAAAGCAAGAAAAACAATCAAGCATCCCAGAAAAGTGTTAAAAATAGCCCACGTTAACATATGTAGCTTAAGAAACAAGGTTCATGAAGTCAATAATTTGCTAGTAACAGATGACATTTTCTGACAATCTCTGAAACTCACTGAGATAATACCTTTGATGATACAGTGGTAGAAATACATGGTTATAAGATCTACAGAAAAGACAGAAATGCCAAAGGTGGAGGTGTGGCTGTTTATATTCAGAACCACGTTCCTGTTAAGATTAGAGAGGATCTCATGTTAAATACTGTTGAAGTAACATGGCTACAGGTTCATCTGACTCACCTAAAGCCCATTCTGGTGGGAAGCTGCTATAGACCACCAAGTGTTTGATCATTTATATGATATTAATAGAGAGGTATATTTTCTGGGCGGTTTAAATATTGACCGGCTTTCATCAGGATGCCCACTCAACAGAAAGCTTAAAGATTAAATAAAGGTGTAAAAAAACCCCGAAAAATTCAGATTGTTATGAAAACTTGAAATCGGCCCTAATTAATCGGCCATTCCGATTAATCGGTCAACCTGTAGTTTGAACTACTGGCACACAGCTCGGACACCCATGCATAACCCACAATAAATGCCAAGTCCAGAATCTGTTGTGAATGTATTGTAATGTTTAAAAAAAATTGTAACTGTCTTAATTTTGCTGGACCCTAGGAGGAGTAGCTTCTGCCTTGGCGGCAGCTAATGGGGATCCATAATAAATGCAGTACAATGGGCTTTGGTCATGAAATATGTAGTTAGTACATTACCCAAGCTGAGAGAAAAGTAATTCCGTAGTCTATTTTGTTTTCTTTTACAGATGTTTCCGGTGGTGATCGTACTAGTGTCTGATGGGAAAAGGTGTTTCCTGGGTTTCCTGGGGAGGCAGTACACTGCAGCATGTACACTGCACTGGCAGGCTTCTGTGACACGGGTGAGTCTCACATGTCACACATTTTAAACTAATGAAGCATGTGTACTGACTATTTATAACATGTCTATTACATAGGCTATAATCCAGTTATTACAAATATGCGTCCCAGCTGTAAACAGCATGAGAGATGTAACTTACTTATCCATAACTGTACTCGTTAAGACTATTATATTACTGTTAGCGTAAGCGCTGGTGTAGGTTCCTGAATGTGTTTCCCGCAACAGGTGAGCCCACAGAGGAGACACTCCGCAAGGAGATAGCTGAGGATGTGGCGTTGGAGTCTATCCAGTACTCAGACTCTCAGCACTGGCCCTTCCCACAGAGCTCCTTCATGATGGCCTGTCACGCCACCGTCAACCCAGAAAAGACACAGGTAAGTCAGTGGCTGCCTCTCTACGCTAGCCCTCTCTGTGTTTAATACATTCATGTCGCTTGAGTGTGTGCAAGACATCTGGACGAAGCCTTTTCCACAGGGCCGGACTAATTTAAATCTGTTTTTTTTTTAGGCCGGTGGAGATAACATTTTAGAGTTCTAAAGATATTTTCCTGCAATTCTACACATTTCGCCATGGTTAATGCAGGTATATGCTACAGTATCTGAGTGACACAAACATAACAAAATCAGGTTGGTAACCCAGCTCTGCTTATCCATGGTTGTAGATTTTGTGTCCAAGAACTGCTAGATCCCTATTTGTTTTCAATCATTTTTTGTTCATTTCATTTTTAAAGCGAATTTGAGATTCTACTTGTAATGAAAAGCTCTATATAAAATAAATATTTTATTATTTATTATTATTAAAATGTTCCTATGCCAATACACAGTGTATATCGAAACAGGATATTATACACTGCTCAAAAAAATAAAGGGAACACTTAAACAACACAATGTAACTCCAAGTCAATCACACTTCTGTGAAATCAAACTGTCCACTTAGGAAGCAACACTGATTGACAATAAATTTCACATGCTGTTGTGCAAATGGAATAGACTAAAGGTGGAAATTATAGTCAATTAGCAAGACACCCCCAATAAAGGAGTGGTTCTGCAGGTGGTGACCACAGACCACTTCTCAGTTCAGCTTCCTGGCTGATGTTTTGGTCACTTTTGAATGCTGGCGGTGCTTTCACTCTAGTGGTAGCATGAGACGCAGTCTACAACCCACACAAGTGGCTCAGGTAGTGCAGCTCATCCAGGATGGCACATCAATGCGAGCTGTGGCAAGAAGGTTTGCTGTGTCTGTCGGCGTAGTGTCCAGAGCATGGAGGCGCTACCAGGAGACAGGCCAGTACATCAGGAGACGTGGAGGCCGTAGGAGGGCAACAACCCAGCAGCAGGACCGCTACCTCCGCCTTTGTGCAAGGAGGAGCACTGCCAGAGCCCTGCAAAATGACGTCCAGCAGGCCACAAATGTACATACTTAATTGTATCTCATCCTGTGTTGGCCTTTTCCTGGTGGAACAGACCAACATAACTTTGGTTTTCTTGGTGTTTAAAACAAGTAAGTTTCTTCCGGCAAAACAAGAATGGAAGATGCTAACATCTCTGTTGACGAGTCTACAATATGTAAAACACTAAACAAGAATGGTGTTCATGGGATGACACCAAGGAAAAAGCCACTGCTGTCAAAAAAAACCCATTGCTGCACGTCTGAAGTTCGCAAAAGTGCAGCTGGATGTTCCATAGCGCTACTGGCAACATATTCTGTGGACAGATGAAACTAAAGTTGTGTTGTTTGGAAGGAACACACAACACTATGTGTGAAGAAAAAAAGTCACAGCACACCAACATCAAAACCTCATCTCAACTGTAAACTATGGTGGACGGAGCATCATGGTTTGGGGCTGCTTTGCTGTCACAGGGCCTGAACAGCTTGCTATCATCGACGGAAAAATGAATTCCCAAGTTTATCAATACATTTTGCAGGAGAATGTGAGGCTATCAGTACGCCAATTGAAGCTCAACAGAAGTTAGGTGATGCAACAGGACAACAACCCAAAAGACAGAAGTAAATCAACAACAGAATGGCTTGAACAGAAGAAAATATGCCTTCTGGAGTGGCCCAGTCAGTCCTGACCTCAACCCGATTGAGATGCTGTGGCATGACCTCAAGAGAGCGGTTCACATCAGACATCCCAAGAATATTGTGGAACTGAAACAGTTTTGTAAAGAGGAATGGTCCAAAATTCCTCCTGACCGTTGTGCGGGTCTGATCCGCCATTACAGAGAACGTTTGGTTGAGGTTATTGCTGCCAAAGGAGGGTCAACCTGTCATTAAATCCAAGGGTTAACATACTTTCCCCAACCTGCACTGTGAATGTTTACACGGTGTGTTCAAGACATGAACAATTATAAATGTGTGTTATTAGTTTAAGCAGACTGTGTTTGTCTAAATGTTATGACCAATTAATGCAGAAATCCAGGTAATTCTAAAGGGTTCACATACTTTTTCTTCCCACTGTATGTGCACCATGTGAATTGCATTGCTCTTTCTCTCTCTGTCACGATCGTCTTCTTGAGAGAGATTGGACCAAGGCGCAGCGTGTGCAAAATACATCTTCTTTTATTAAAGAAGAGAGAAAAACCAAGAAACAAACAACTATACACAAACTAACAAAATAACAAACTGACGACCGTGAAGCTATACATATAAATAGTGCTGACACAAACACTACACATAGACAATACCCACAACCAGCTAAAGCCTATGGCTGCCTTAAATATGGCTCCCAATCAGAGACAACAATAACCAGCTGTCTCTAATTGAGAACCAATTCAGGCAACCATAGACTTTCCTAGACACCTACACTGAACACTAAACCATCTACTCTACATAACCCCCTAAACCATACAACACCCTAGACAATACAAAAACACATACTACACCATGTCACACCCTGACCTAACTAAAATAATAATGAAAACAAAGATAACTAAGGCCAGGGTGTGACATAACCCCCCCCTTAAGGTGCGAACTCCGGACGCACCAGCATAAAGTCTAGGGGAGGGTCTGGGTGGGCGTCTGTCCACGGTGGCGGCTCTGGTACTGGTCGTGGTCCCCACCCCACCATAGTCACTACCCGCTTTCGTAGCCTCCTCCAAATGACCACCCTCCAACTTAACCCCACTGGATTAAGGGGCAGCACCGGACTAAGTGGCAGCACCGGACTAAGGGGCAGCACCGGACTAAGGGGCAGCACCGGACTAAGGGGCAGCACCGGGATAAGGGGCAGCACCGGACTAAGGGGCAGCACCGGACTAAGGGGCAGCACCGGACTAAGGGGCAGCACCGGACTGAATGGCGGATCCTGGCTGGACGGCTCTGGCGGATCCTGGCTGGACGGCTCTGGCGGATCCTGGTTGGACGGCTCTGGCGGATCCTGGCTGGACGGCTCTGGCGGATCCTGGCTGGACGGCTCTGGCGGATCCTGGCTGGACGGCTCATGGCTGGCTGACGGATCTGGCTGCTCATGGCTGGCTGACTGATCTGGCTGCTCATGGCTGGCTGACGGATCTGGCTGCTCATGGCTGGCTGACGGATCTGGCTGCTCATGGCTGGCTGACGGATCTGGCTGCTCATGGCTGGCTGACGGATCTGGCTGCTCATGGCTGGCTGACGGATCTGGCTGCTCATGGCTGGCTGACGGATCTGGCTGCTCATGGCTGGCTGACGGATCTGGCTGCTCATGGCTGGCTGACGGATCTGGCTGCTCATGGCTGGCTGACGGATCTGGCTGATCCTGTCTGGCGGAAGGCTCTGGCTGATCCTGTCTGGCGGAAGGCTCTGGCTGATCCTGTCTGGCGGAAGGCTCTGGCTGCTCCTGTCTGGCGGAAGGCTCTGGCTGATCCTGTCTGGCGGAAGGCTCTGGCTGATCCTGTCTGGCGGAAGGCTCTGGCTGATCCTGTCTGGCGGAAGGCTCTGGCTGATCCTGTCTGGCGGAAGGCTCTGGCTGATCCTGTCTGGCGGAAGGCTCTGGCGGCTCCTGTCTGGCGGAAGGCTCTGGCGGCTCCTGTCTGGCGGAAGGCTCTGGCGGCTCCTGTCTGGCGGAAGGCTCTGGCGGCTCCTGTCTGGCGGACGGCTCTGAAGGCTCATGGCAGACGGGCGGCTTTGCAGGCTCAGTACAGACGGGCGGCTTTGAAGACTCAGTACAGACGGGCAGTTCATTCGGCGCTTGGCAGACGGACAGTTCAGACAGCGTTGGGCAGACGGGCAGTTCAGGCGCCTTTGGGCAGACGGGCAGTTCAAGCGCCGTCGGGCAGACGGGCAGTTCAAGCGCCGTCGGGCAGACGGGCAGTTCAAGCGCCGTCGGGCAGACGGGCAGTTCAAGCGCCGTTGGGCAGACGGGCAGTTCAAGCGCCGTTGGGCAGACGGCAGACTCTGGCCGGCTGAGACGCACTGTAGGCCTGGTGCGTGGTGCCGGAACTGGAGGTACCGGGCTAAAGACACGCACCTTTAGGCTAGTGCGGGGAGAAGGAACAGGGCATGCTGGACCCTGGGAGCGCACATTAGGCCTAGTGCGTGGTGCCGGAACTGGTGGTACCGGACTGGGGACACGCATCTCAGGGCTAGTGCGGGGAGCAGCAACAGGACGCACAGGACTCTGGGGACACACAGGAGGCTTGGTGCGTGGTGTAGGCACTGGTGGTAAAGGGCTGGAGACACGCACCATAGGGCTAGTGCGTGGAGGAGGCACTGGTGGTACTGGGTTAGGGCAAGGAGGTGGCGCCGGAAATACCGGACCGTGCAGGCGTACTGGCTCCCTTGAGCACCGAGCCTGCCCAACCTTACCTGGTTGTATGCTCCCCGTCGCCCGACCAGTGCGGGGAGGTGGAATAACCTGCACCGGGCTATGTAGGCGAACCGGGGACACCATGCGTAAGGCTGGTGCCATGTAAGCCGGCCCGAGGAGACGCACTGGTGACCAGATGCGTTGGGCCGGCTTCATGACATCCGGCTCAACGCTCAATCTAGCCCAGCCGATACGTGGAGCTGGAATGTACCGAACCGGGCTATGCACGCGTACAGGAGACACCATGCGCTCTACTGCGTAACACGGTGTCTGCCCGTACTCTCGCTCTCCACGGTAAGTACAGGGAGTAGGCGCAGGTCTCCTACCTGACTTCGCCACACTCCCTTTAAGGCCCCCCCCAAGACATTTTTGGGTTGTACTCACGGGCTTCCAGCCTTGCTTCCGTGCTGCCTCCTCATATCGCCTCCTCTCGGCTTTAGCTGCCTCCAGCTCTTCACGAGGGAGGCGATATTCTCCCGGTTGTGCCCAAGGTCCCTTACCATCCAGTATCTCCTCCCATGTCCATGAATCCTGTGTAGGTGGGTCCTGTTGCCACTTGACACGCCGCTTGGTCCTAGATTGGTGGGTAATTCTGTCACGATCGTCTTCTTGAGAGAGATTGGACCAAGGCGCAGCGTGTGCAAAATACATCTTCTTTTATTAAAGAAGAGAGAAAAACCAAGAAACGAACAACTATACACAAACTAACAAAATAACAAACTGACGACCGTGAAGCTATACATATAAATAGTGCTGACACAAACACTACACATAGACAATACCCACAACCAGCTAAAGCCTATGGCTGCCTTAAATATGGCTCCCAATCAGAGACAACAATAACCAGCTGTCTCTAATTGAGAACCAATTCAGGCAACCATAGACTTTCCTAGACACCTACACTGAACACTAAACCATCTACTCTACTTAACCCCCTAAACCATACAACACCCTAGACAATACAAAAACACATACTACACCATGTCACACCCTGACCTAACTAAAATAATAATGAAAACAAAGATAACTAAGGCCAGGGTGTGACACTCTCGCTCTGCTGTGTGTGCATCTTACTAGCTGTCACTACAATGGTGAGGGGCTGAAGCTCATTGGTTGAAACTCAAGTGGCTAATAGCTGGCCCATGTGGCGGAAAATGTTGCCACACAGCTTGTGGCTAATTGAGGTAAAACAGTAATTCTGCTCATAGATTATTTTTATTTATTTTATTTTTTTTTTATTTTATTTTACCGTTATTTTACCAGGTAAGTTGACTGAGAACACGTTCTCATTTGCAGCAACGACCTGGGGAATAGTTACAGGGGAGAGGAGGGGGATGAATGAGCCAATTGTAAACTGGGGATTATTAGGTGACCATGATGGTTTGAGGGCCAGATTGGGAATTTAGCCAGGACACCGGGGTTAACACCCCTACTCTTACGATAAGTGCCATGGGATCTTTAATGACCTCAGAGAGTCAGGACACCCGTTTAACATCCCATCCGAAAGACGGCACCCTACACAGGGCAGTGTCCCCAATCACTGCCCTGGGGCATTGGGATATTTTTTAGACCAGAGGAAAGAGTGCCTCCTACTGGCCCTCCAACACCACTTCCAGCAGCATCTGGTCTCCCATCCAGGGACTGACCAGGACCAACCCTGCTTAGCTTCAGAAGCAAGCCAGCAGTGGTATGCAGGGTGGTATGCTGCTGACATTATGCATGTATGAACTACACAATGACATATCCAGCCCAAAGCGGGAGGTTTAAAAAATACTTACTATTCGTGAAAGTTCCGGAGCATGTTTTAATTGTTTCATCACTTGTAATTGTTCTAAAAGTGCCTTTATTAAGGTTGTGTTCATAAATTCAAACTGGAGTGCCAGAGTGTGTTTAGAGTGCGCTCTGAGCGTTCATAAATTCAGAGCGTTGTCAGATTGTCCATTTGTAAATTCAGAGCGTTTCACTCTCGGAGCGTTCAGAGCGCACACTGGACGCACTGTCCAACGAGTAGGGTTGACCTGAGCGTTCTGACCTCACAATGGCAGTCAAGCACACAAGCTAACCGGCTAAAGTTAGCTAGCTTGCTATCTACTTCCAGACAAAAATGAGAGAACACCTCACTCTGACCATTTTACTTGCCCTAGCAGAGCTGGTTAGGCTATTTTCATATTGTCTAGAGCATTGGTGACTGTAAATGTGCTGCTAGCAACAATTTAATAAAAAACTGGACAACGTTTACTGACACCGGCCATATTCAACGCATGTTGAGCGTTTGTAAATCTGCCTTTTTATGCTCTTTATCGACCTGGAAACACATTGACACCTGTCACGGCCGTTGTAAGGAGGAGACCAAGGCGCAGCGGGGTATGCGTACATTCTTCTTTGTTATAAGAATGAACACTGTACAAAACTAACACAATAACAAAACAAACCGTGAAGCTAGACAAATGAGTGCTGACAGGCAACTACACATAGACAAGAACCCACCAACACCAAAAGGTAAATGGCTACCTAAATATGATCCCCAATCAGAGACAACGATAAACAGCTGCCTCTGATTGGGAACCATATCAGGCCACCATAGACATATAAATCACCTAGACCTACAACAACCCTTGACATACAAAAACCATAGACAATACAAAAACTAACGTACCCACCCTAGTCACACCCTGACCTAACCAAAATATAAAGAAAACAGAGATATCTCAGGTCAGGGCGTGACAACACCAAAACATTACCAGCTTAATGGTGATATATGCATTTGGTGAACATAAAGATGTTCACATGTATCAGCTAGCTACTGTTTGTCTGTGATAAGAGCATGAGATAAAACTAACTAAAAATACATTTAGAGTAGTAGATTAGTTCACACACCTTGCGTTGGTGAAAGCCTTGTGAGCCTGCAGCCCCTTGGAGCAGATGGCACTCTTGAGGATGGCTCTGATCCGTGTCTCATCCTCCAGGGTGGCACACAGCACGTTCTCCATGATCCTGTCCATGTCGCCCTTGTGCTCCACATAGACCCGCATCAGATCATGCTTCTCATCCTCACAGTTCTTGTAGGACTTCTCAAAGTTCAGGATGTCTTGCAGTGTGATTTGCAAAGAGAAAGCACAGTCTCCTATGACATAACTGTAATCATGTCCAGGCCTGAAACCTGAATGTATCAATCAATCAAATGTATTTTTAAAGCCCTTCTTACAACAGCTGATGTCACAAAGTGCTGTACAGAAACCCAGCCTAAAACCCCAAACAGCAAGCAATGTAGGTGTAGAAGCACGGTGGCTAGGAAAAACTCCCTAGAAAAGCTGGAACCTAGGAAGAAACCTAGAGAGGAACCAGGCTATGAGGGGTGGCCAATCCTCTTCTGGCTGTGCCGGGTAGAGATTGTAACAGAACATGGCCAAGATGTTCAAATGTTCATAGATGACCAGCAGGGTCAAATAATAATAATCACAGTGGTTGTAGAGGGTGCAACAGGTCAGCAACTCAGGAGTAAATGTCAGTTGGCTTTTCATAGCTGATCTTTCAGAGTATCTCTACCCTTCCTGCTGTTTCTAGAGAGTTGAAAACAGCAGGTCCGGGACAGGTAGCACGTCCGGTGAACAGATCAGGGTTCCATAACGTGTAGGTATGTACGGCAGGACCAAATCGGAAAGATAGGTAGGAGTAAGCCCATGTAATGCTTTGTAGGTTAGCAGTAAAACCTTGAAATCACCCCTAGCCTTAACAGGAGCCAGTGTAGAGAGGATAACACTGGAGTAATATGATACATTTTTTAGTTCTAGTCAAGATTCTAGCAGCCGTATTTAGCACTAACTGAAGTTTATTTAGTGCTTTATCCGGGTAGCCGATTGCAGAGAGCATTGCAGTAGTCTAACCTAGAAGTGACAAAAGCATGGATACATTTTTCAGCATAATTTTTGGACAGAAAGTTTCAGATTTTTGCAATGTTACGTAGATGGAAAAAAGCTGTCCTTGAAACAGTCTTGATATTTTCGTCAAAAGAGAGATCAGGGTCCAGAGTAACGCCGAGGTCCTTCACAGTTTTGTTTGAGACGACTGTATAACCAACAAGATTAATTTTCAGATTCAACAGAATATCTCTTTGTTTCTTGGGACCTAGAACTAGCATCTCTGTTTTGTCCATGTTTAAAAGTAGAACATTTGCCGCCATCCAGTTCCTTATGTCTGAAACACAGGCTTCCAGGGAGGACAATTTGGGGCTTCACCATGTTTCATAAAAATGTACAGCTATGTGTCGTCCGCATAGCAGTGAAAGTCAACATTATGCTTCCGAATGACATCACCAAGAGGTAAAATATATAGTGAAAACAATAGTGGTCCTAAAACAGAGCCTAAGGGTTTGACGTCTTGTACAGCTCCTCACACTGATCCATTAAACCCATATCTGCTTCCCCTAGCATGTCAACAATGTGTGGGAAAGCCCTGATGCTCAGATACTGCCCAAATCCTCCGTCTAAACGCAAATACGCCTAGCATGCGATACAGTTCTGGAAACATTTGGAACTTAACTTTCATATAAGTGAGAAACATTTTTTCAAATACAACCAATAAACTTACTGTACGCAGTTTAGGAAAGTTACACCCGGCTATATTTTGAGAAACACCAGAAATGTGGAATGGAATGGTCCTATGGAAATGCGAGCGCAAGGTAAGAGGATGTGTTGTAGCCTAGGCGGTGCGTTAATACAGCCAGGTGCAACTTTGCTAAACTGCACACATTAAGTATATTTTGTATTTAAAATATTATTTCTGGCTTATATGAAAGTTAAGTTCGAAAGGGTTACAAAACCGTATTGCAAGTAAGGCATTTTTGCGTTTAGAGCATTGGGATTAAACAGTGTCTGGATTGTAGTTCACATGGAGCCAGCTGGTCAGTCTATGTCATGGAAAGAGCAGGTGTCCTTAATGTTTTGTACATTCAGTGTATATGTAGCTTTCAAGCACCTAGTTGTCGACAAGTAAAAGCATCTTTCTCCAAATTTGGCCTGGTAGCTTTTTGCATCCCCATGTAAATTCATATGAGCGCGCCACAGGTTTTCCAAATAGAGCCTTAAAGACAGTACAGTATAACAGTACAGTGTGTAGGCATGTCATGGCGATGTTGGTTAGCTAAGGCATGTGTAGAAACACGTAATCGGGTCTAACGGGCGTCTCGCGCCAAAATGCGCATGTGTAGTCCGTCAAGTCAAAGGCACTCCTTGATATAAAGTCATTTTTGATGAAAATGAAAACATGACAGATTGTTATTACTCCAACCTCGTGAAAATGACAATCTAAGCTAGATGGCCTCAATCTCACACAAGTTATCAAGGAACAACCCTAAATCTGTAAACACGGGCACCCTCATAGATATCATCCTGACCAACTTGCCCTCTAAATACTACACCCCTGCTGTCTTCAACCAGGATCTCAGAGATCACTGCCTCTTTGCCTGCGTCCGCAATGGGCCCGCGGTCAAACGACCACGCCTCATCACTGTCAAACACTCCCTAAAACACTTCAGCGAGCAGGCCTTTCTAATCGACCTGGCCCGGGTATCCTGGAAGGATATTGACCTTATCCCGTCAGTAGAGGATGCCTGTTTGTTCTTTAAAAGTGCTTTCCTCACCATCTTAAATAAGCATGCCCCATTCAAAAGAATTTCGAACTAAGAACAGATATAGCCCTTGGTTCACTCCAGACTTGACTGCCCTTGAACAGCACAAAAACATCCAGGGGCGTACTGCATTAGCATCGAATAGCCCCCGCGATATGCAACTTTTCAGGGAGGTCAGGAACCAATATACACAGTCAGTCAGGAAAGCTAAGGCTAGCTTTTTCAAACAGAAATTTGTATCCTGTAGCATTAACTCCAAAAAGTTTTCGTACACCGTAAAGTTCATGGAGAATAAGAGCACCTCCTCCCAGCTGCCCACGGCACTGAGGCTAGGAAATACTGTCACCACCGATAAATCTACGATAATCGAGAATTTCAATAAGCATTTTTCAAGGCTGGCCATGCTTTTCACCTGGCTTCCCCTACCCCGGCCAACAGCACTGCACCCCCTGCAGCAACTTGCCCAAGGCCCCCCGCTTCTCCTTCACCCAAATCCAGATAGCTGATGTTCTGAAAGAGCTGCAAAATCTGGAACCCTACAAATCAGCTGGGCTAGACAATCTGGACGCTATCCATCCTGCCCTGCCTTTCTAAAGTCTTCGAAAGCCAGGTTAACAAACAGATCACTGACCATTTCGAATCCCACCGTACCTTCTTCACTATGCAATCTGGTTTCCGAGCTGGTCATGGGTGCACCTCAGCCACACTCAAGGCCCTAAACGATATCATAACCGCCATAGATAGAATACAGTACTGTGCAGCCGTCTTCATCGACCTGGCCAAGGCTTTCGACTCTGTCAATCACCGCATTCTTATCGGCAGACTCAATAGCCTTGATTTCCCAAATGACTGCCTCGCCTGGTTCATCAACTACTTCTCAGATAGAGTTCAGTGTGTAAATTCAGAGGGCATGTTGTCCGGAACTCTGGCAGTCTCTATGGGGGTGCCACAATTCTCGGGCTGACTCCTTTCTCTGTATATATCAATGATGTTGCTCTTGCTGCTGGTGATTCTCTGATCCACCTCCACGCAGACGACACCATTCTGTATACTTCTGGCCCTTCCTTGGACACTGTGTTAACAAACCTCCAAACAAGCTTCAATGCCATACACCACTCCTTCCGTGGCCTCCAACTGCTCTTAAATGCTAGTAAAACTAAATGTATGCTCTTCAACCGATCGCTGCCCGCTCCTGCCCGCCCGCCTAGAATCACTACTCTGGACGGTTCTGACTTAGAATATGTGGACAACTACAAATATCTAGGTGTCTGGTTAGACTGTAAACTCTCCTTCCAGACTCACATTAAGCATCTCCAATCCAAAATTAAATCTAGAATCGGCTTCCAATTTCGCAAGAAATCCTACTTCACTCATGCTGCCAAACATACCCTCGTAAAACGGACTATTTTACCGATCCTTGACTTCGGCGATGTCATTGACAAAATAGCCTCCAACTATAATTTGCTATACTCAGCAAATTGGATGCAGTCTATCACAGTGCTATCTGTTTTGTCACTAAAGCCCCATATACTACCCACCACTGCGACCTGCATGGTCTCGTTGGCTGGCCCTCGGTACATATTCGTCGCCAAACCAACTGGCTCCAGGTCATCTATAAGTCTTTGCTAGGTAAAGCCCCGCCTTATCTCAGCTCGCAGGTCACCATAGCAACACCCACCCATAGCACACGCACCAGCAGGTATATCTCACTGGTCATCCCCAAAGCCAACACCTTCTTTGGCCGTCTTTCCTTCCAGTTCTCTGCTGCCAATGACTGGAACGAATTGCAAAAATTACTGAAGCTGGAGACTTATATCTCCCTCACTAACTTTAAGCATCAGCTGTCAGAGCAGCTTACCGATCACTGTACCTGTACACAGCCCTTCTGTAAATAGCACACCCAACTACCTCATCCCCATACTGTTATTTATTTTGTTGCTCCTTTGCACCCCAGTATCTCTACTTGCACATCATCATCTACACATCTATCACTCCAGTGTTAATGCTAAATTAGAATTATTTTGCCACTATGGCCTATTTTATTGCCTTACCTCCCTAACCTTACTACATCTGCACACACTGTACATAGATTTTTATATTGTGTTATTGACTGTATCCCATGTGTAACTCTGTGTTGTTGTTTTTGACGCACTGCTTTGCTTTATCTTGGCCAGGTCGCAGATGTAAATGTGAACTTGTTCTCAGCTGGCCTCCCTGGTTAAATAAAGGTGAAATACAAAATGTAAAAATCCATAAAAATAACATGTTCAGCTACTTAAGACATTGGCTTGAATCTAGGTTGCGCATTTAGATTTTGAGAAAATCAACATCTAATGAAGAATCTTTCATTTCTCTCATTGACTTCTCAAACCCCAAACCCTGGCCTGTTGGTTTGTTTTGCAAGCGTTCCCAGAAGTCTTGCGATGTTGCGACTCTGGGTTTAGAAACTCTGTGGCCTTATCATCAAATATTCTCAATGCCCCTGATTTGTCACTTGTTCTCACAGTCACAAAGTCAAAATTGGTTATAATCCTAAAAATACATGAAAACAAAAATGTGCTTTTTGGTCTTAATTTAAAGTCAGGATTTGGAGTAATGTTAGCAGTGTGGTTATGTTAGGTTATGTTTAAGGTTAGGGTTAGGTTTAAAATCAGAATTCCTGACTGTATCACAAACGGCTGTGAATGGGAGTCCCATAGGGTGGTGCACAATTGGTCCAGCATTGTCTGGGGTAGGCCATCATTGTAAATAAGAATTTGTTCTTAACTGACTTGCATAGTTAAATAAAGGTACAAATAGGTGGGGTTATGACTTTGTTGCTATTTTAACTAGTGACAATCATGATTACCAGAGTAATTTAAAAAGTTCAATTTTTAAATGCCAAAGTAAATAAACGTGTGGGGTTTGCTATAATGTAAAGTATTCTGAAAATACCACATTAGCTACGGTGTGTTTGTATCTACAGTCATTGGTTTGTATCAATTCAGAGAAAGGCCCCAAAAATTGTCAAAGACTCCAGTCACACAAATCATAGACTGTTCTCTAAGCTCCCAAGTCTAGGTTCAAAAGGATCCTTAACAGCTTCTACCCCCCAAGCCATAAGTCTGCTGAACAATTAATAAAATGTCCATTTACATTGACCCCCCTTTTTTTGTTTTTACACTGCTGTCACTCGCTATTTATTACCTATGCAGTCACTTTACCCCTACCTACATGTACACATTACCTCGACTAACCTTTATCCCCGCACATTGACTCGGTAACGGAACCCCTGTATTTAGCCTCGTTATTGTTATTTTATTGTATTACTTTTGATTAAATTTTTGACTTTTGTTTATTTAGTAAATATTTTCGTAACTGTATTTATTGAACTGCATTGTTGGTTAAGGGCTTGTAAAGTAAGCATTTTACGGTAAGGTCTACTGCACTTGTTGTATTCGACGCATGTGACAAATACAATTTGATACACACATTTTTCGGTTACTGTACCACAAACTGAATTTTGCTCTGCCGGGAGTACCTCTGAATACCCACTCATGTGCATTTCACCAGTAGCATATGGTTGCATGAGTCTTCTCATGTACCTCCTGTGGATAAGCCAAGTAACGTTACCCCCTGTGGTTGGGAACCAGTTGGTATAAATATTATTTTCACTCAATTTATATGAGTGCTTTTTCGTAGCAGGTTAAGCGAACCTACGCAGCAGGTTAAGACAATTAACGTAGCAGGTTAGAAGACTGAGGTTGGGGTTAGCGAAAATGCTCACCTAACCTACTACGAAAAGTCACTTCGTTATCGAAGTGGAGTGAAGAGTGTTTCCCATAAAGATAAAGTAGCTGTCTCTTTAATAAACCCACTTCATTTCTAAACCGGAACTACGATTTGGGAGTTTCAAGTAATACTTCCGACTGGGCACAGACACTATTTACGTTGCGATAGTGTGAAGAAGTCTGTGTAGTCCTAATTCATCAAAAGTATTGATGTAGCTACTAGCTCAATATTTCATCAATGCAAATCTGAAAGAGTTGTCAATTAGCCAAAGTCGTGATAAATACCAACAAACAATGTCAAATTTCATCGCGCTGCAGACACAGCTGGCCTCCGTCATGGATACCCTTGTTCGTGCGGCGGTCGCCGAACTGGGTAAATTTATAGAAGACAGCTCTGTCTTCGTGTTCAGCCTGGAACGGACCCAGGGGCATTGCGAGGATGACAAATTATCTGCGAAACTACAGACTGAGAGTCAGAATAAGATGGTAAGTCACCATGAGTGCGAGAGAGGAAAGGCCCTGCCTAGCAGCTGGTTAGGATACTGAACCGAGGTAGCTATTCACGTTAGCGTTTTGCCCATATCACATTCACAGATCAGCTGACCTGTTGGCCCTACCATGTTTATAAACAGATACAGGTGACGGATACCATACATGAATAGAAAAGCCACCCTCTCAATATTCGTTTTTTGTTGTTGAAATAAGCATTGCTCATCTTTTTTTTCTTCTTCATTTACAGACACACTTCGCAACACTCATGGAGGTACTGGGCAGTGAGGCATTGGGTAAAATAATGAAAATTGTGGATGATACTAAGTTTTTGATGGAATTTGAATCCAAGACCTTCAAAGGACATGGAGGGAAAAAAGCTGAATCACAAGCAAGCATCTTGAATATTCTGTCAGTTGGAGGAATGGGTAAGTAGCATAGATGTTTATATTGCTTTATCTGTTGCACTACAAGCTACAAGAAGAATGACCTATTTATCTTTCTAATGCCTCACTTCTTTCTTTGGTGTAGCAGAGGAACATTCTTATGGCGGAACTTGTAAAACTGTGGAGCAAACCGTTTCAATGCAGGTAAGCACTTTGCAGATTGCTTCAAGAGCCATTGTTTCTGCAAACACTTTTGCTGGTTTCAATAGGCAAAACGTGAAATGTTTGTAGTCTTTGCCCATTCTGTGCCATTTGTATAACATGATCCAATTATGTTCCAAAAGTTCACACCTAATCAATCTGTTTGTGCCGGTAGTCTGCAGATGTGGAGGAAGTGGACACACCAGAATCTCCCCTCGTCTTGGCTGTCTCTGTCAAAGACGAGCATGGACAAATACACCTGGGGGCCATTGCAGAGAGTAAGTATAAAGCCAGTATTTTGACGGCCTATATCAAATGATCTCCTGCCACCTAAAATGTGATGTTTTATACATGTCTTACAGGAGCTGCTGATGGTGCTTTTGCAGCTAACTCTTCCTCAGAGAACCGTTATTGTATGATTAGCGATGACCCACCGGTGAACCCCACAGATATCCTATTGGAGTCTTTGTTTGCCCAAAAGAAGCTCTTTATTTGCACAGAGTGTGGGAAAAGTTTCTCTACGCAGAGTAACCTCAAATCCCACCAGCGACTTCACACAGGCGAGAAACCGTTTGTGTGCATGTTCTGCAACAAAGCCTTTGCCCACAAACAGAGTTGTAATGATCACATCCGCACCCACACTGGTGAGAAGCCTTTTATATGTGGCGTCTGTGGGAAATGTTTCGGCAAGCAGGCACACCTCAAGACCCATTCGATAATACACACTGGAGAAAAGCCTTACAGCTGCAGCGTGTGTGGCAAGAGCTTCAACCTGGCTCAAAATCTGTCTAGACATCAGCAAATTCACACAGGAGAGAAAATCTTCACCTGTTTGCTGTGTGGGAAAGGCTTCACACGAGCTGTAACACTGAAGACCCATCAACTCATTCACACTGGACAAAAGCCCTTCCAGTGTAATCAGTGTGACAAGAGTTTCCGTCATTCTGTCAATCTGAAGAACCACCAGCGCATTCATACAGGCGTCAGGCCATTTAGCTGTGACTTGTGTGGCAAGACATTCCGTCAATCAGTGAATCTGAAAATACACAAGCGCATCCACACTGGAGAGAGGCCATTCGGCTGCACAGAATGCGGCAAGACCTTCAGTCAGCAGAGTAGTCTTATCTCTCATGGACGCACCCACTCTAGCGAGAAGCCTTTCGAGTGTAGCTTCTGTGAGAAAAGATTTAACAACACCAACAGTCTGAAGTTGCACCAGAGAATCCATACAGGGGAGAAGCCGTACAGCTGTGAAATCTGTGGGAAGACCTTCAGTCAGGGCAGTCATCTCCGAACTCACAAGAAGCATGTCCACGCAGGAGGGAAACAGTACATCTGTGATAAATGTGGGAAGAGGTATTCAGACAAACGGAATCTTAAAATGCACAAATGTGTTTATGCCTCAATCTAACATTGTGATGGGCAAACGGTTTCAATCTCTGACAGGCTTTTGTTGTCCTTTGCTTTGCTGTTTGTATGCCTGTTGGTTGAATCATCAGATGTGTCTCTGATGAAAGAGCCTTGAAGCCTGGCAGGCGAATCTAGGGAAACCCCTTTCAACTTGATTTTAGCCTGAGCAAAAATGTATAGTTTATTATGGAATAGGACTTGCTGTCAGGGGCTAGGTATTTTAGTTTTTGTTCCCATTTAAGCAATTATGATAAGTAAAATGCAGAAACAAAATATATTTAAGTTAAATAATGTTTTCATGTTATTCTGTACTGTATATAATAATGCCACTTTTGTAAATATGTCAAATGTTATTTAGCATAACTAAAAGTATAGCTAACATTTTGCAGCCTGATATGTATTGATATCATTTGTAAAAAGCCAATAAAACAGAAACTGGTGTTTGGGATACAAAAAAAGCTGTAGATTGTCTTGTTCTAACAGAATTGCTTGGCTGGCTAGTCTGTACTTCCAAAACATCAGTCCATTTGTATTTATTGCTTACCACATGTACTTGTTTCTGAAGGTTTGTTTCCCACAGACTTTAATTTAAAATTCACACATTTGTTATTTTATAGCATTTGTTGTTTTTATATACTTTATGTAAAAGAGACAAATCAACACATGGCTGTATTTAGTGGGATGGAACAAATTGGTTAAAACAGATCACAGAAAATTACAGGAATGTAATCATTAAAGACATGCAATTTTGGCCATTTCTTCTGTGTGAACTTTGTTTGTTATGGATTCACATTCAAATGGAAACATTGCTACCATGTTGCTTTATTATTGCCCAATTCACTGCTAAACTCAGTTGAAAGGTTGACATTTGCTGTTGCAGCACTTTGAGGCTCATTGTAGTGATTAATTTGACTGACTTTGTTTGCCTCATTGTTTATTTTGTTACTATTATTTAAGGACGTGAGAACTCTGTTTATCTAGTGTTGCTGTTGCAAAACTGGTAACTTGATCTGTTCAATCTATACGTTCAAAGAAAGCCTTTATTGATAAAAAAAAAAATGATTATATTGCCACCTGGTGGTCTGGCCGAAATAATTTTATTCAATAACATTTGATAAATGGAAAGTAAATTGTTTCACTGTGAATCATCAGTATCACAGAAATGCTATCAAGAAAAGTGTGCTATTTCTCAGGTTGACATAAAATTCAAATTTTGGGGTCAAGGGGAGGGTATGTTTATATTTCTGACGTCAGGGTCAGCTGTGCTTGAAGCGGTGAGCGTGTGGATGATTCAGAGATTCGAGTGAGCAACCGAGAGCACAGTCCTGACAGCGCCGAGCTTAGCAACACCACAAGGAGCCCTTTAGCTAGCTAGCTAATAAACAAGCGGAAACAAACGTTTTTCCAGACAATGTTACTTTGACAAGACATGGAAACGAACACCAGGAGGGAGGCGACGAGAAAATCTGGATGAATTGGTGGACCATACGCCTGGCTGAAGAAAAAAACGCCTGCTTCAGAGAACGCACTCTAACGTTAGTTAGCTAATGTGGATTTGACTTTCTCAGTCATATGGTCGTACGTTTTATATTTAATGGATGGGCTTCGTTCAGCAAGCAGTGTAAGGCTATTTAACTGAACATTAATAATTTAGCGAGCTAGCCTGAGTACTGCCTTGAACTTGCTAGTTAGCTAACTTACTAGCCAGCGTTAGCAATTGGACCAGCACTTCATATTCAATCATCCTGCCTCTTCACTTTTCAATTCATGAATTTGCGGTAGCGCAAGCTGATGCGTCGTCTGCTTCAATAGGTAAGTACGAGTTTGATCACCTGTGTGTGTCAGTTTTTTCAGTCGAAGTCCTGTCTTGTCATGACTAACTATCCCTTCGCAGGCCTGTTCCAGCAGCTAAGTTCCAGCAATGCCTAATTTACAGTACTCTGAGTCATTAGCCAGCAGATTCAGACCCTACCCTTACGCTTGTTTACACGTCGCCCAATAATGGTCTAACGTTGTTCTGAAAGCCAAAACGGTCAAATACTCAATCTAAACGTGAATCGATTCTCAATTGCGGTACGGTTCTAGAAACAAATCCCTCTACTTTAATATCAAATAATTATTTCATAACTGCAAAATTTTAATTAGCCGTTGCAGCCATTAGTATATTTCAGTGACTACACTTTATGGCGTCCATCTGCCATTTACACATAGGTGTAAAGCGACGCAGATGGCTAATTAGCAAAGAGAAGGGTGCAACTGCAGCCCGTAATTTGGGGTGTTCCCCCTCTTAATACTTCTATTGGTCCATTTTTTAAAGCTATGACTCCAATACAGTAGATGGCGGTAATGCACTATAACGTTCGATGACAACTGCCGATAAACCCCACAGGAGGAAGAGGCGGGGCCGACAATGGTAGCTAGCTGTAGCTAGTACACACCTGTAGAGTGTCCTTCGCCCCCTCCTGTTGGGCACTGTTTTTCCACAGTTCTGTTAATGACGGCAAGGGCAGGTGTTCGGTAGGCGGGCGCGAAGGACACTGTGCTAGTGTCCTTATAGGGATGACTTCGGTACACAGCAGGTGGGAGGCGGGGTGCGACACCATGTGCTAGCAAGCACACAGTGTAGCTTCATCCTACTGTACTGTCGGCACTGTTTTTTTTCTGCAGTTTTGGTTACGACGGTGAAGGCAAGTGTTCGGCAGGCTGGAGCAAAGGACACTGTCTACTGGCGGGAAAACTCATAACTTTTAATTTCCCTTTTGACATGTATAAAAGTGTCACACAAGCATGAACATTTTCTCAGGGGTTGGGGTGTTCATGAACGAACCAATGGGATACTCGAGGAGGGGTGTTCATGAAGTAACCAGTGGGATGCTCGAGGAGGGGCGTTCCTGCAGATGCAGGCATACCCACTTGCAGCAATGCTCAAAATTGCAGGCTGCAGTTGCACACTATTTCTGACTGTCTTCCGTCTGTTTTCCGTGAACAAGTGCTGTAATATGGAAATATGGCCGGGTGGGAACACTAACCCTGTAAAGGTGTGTAGCAATTTAACCATATTTGTTTTTTGAAAATGATTTCTTGCTGATATGAAAGAGAAGGTCCTTATGCTTCCAAAACCGTACCGAAAGTGATGCGGCGTGTTAATGTTCAGACCAAGCGTTGGGGGCGCTTAACAAAATACACCGTGCAGAAGATGCCTTCATCCAATGACACTTATGTGTCATGTAATGGAACTGAGAGTCATTATCAAGGGCTAGTTTATACTGAGCTGCACTGGGGTCGGAACGCCATCATGGTTAAGACACTACGGAGCCAGCGTGAGATATGGCTCGGAAAACGTACCTCAATCCAGGGATGAGAAATTGCGTTGTACACCGAATTCTCCCATTATACCAACTGTTACACAGAATAGATAGAACGATTGCTAAAAAACGAGCAGCATTTCAATCTTCTTGATGTATCAGTTTGGATATACATTACCAGTCTAAAGTTAGCACACACACTCATTCAAGGGTTTTTCTTTATTTTGACTTTTTTCTACATTGTAGAATAAAAGTGAAGACATCAAAACTATGAAATAACATATGGAATCATGTAGTAACCAAAGAAGTATTTCATATTTGAGATTCTTCAAAGTAGCCACCTTTTGCTTTGATGACAGCTTTGCACACTCTTGGCATTCTCTCAACCAGCTTCATGAGAAATGCTTTTCCAACAGTCTTGAAGGAGTTCCCACATATGCTGAGCACTTGTTGGCTGCTTTTCCTTCACTCTGCTGTCCAACTCATCCCAAACCATCTCAATTGGGTTGAGGTCGGGGGATTGTGGAGGCCAGGTCATCTGATGCAGCACTCCATCACTCTCCTTCTTGGTCAAATAGCCCCTACACAGCCTGGAGGTGTGTTGGGTCATTGTCCTGTTGGAAAAACAAATGATAGTCCCACTAAGCGTAAACCAGATGGGATGGTGTATCGCTGCAGAATGCTGTGGTAGCCATGCTGGTTAAGTGTGCCTTGAATTCTAAATAAATCACTGACAGTGTCACCAGCAAAGCACCATCACGCCACTTCCATGCTTCACGGTGGGAACCACACATGCAGAGATCATCCGTTCACCTACTCTGCATCTCACAAAGACACGGCGGTTGGAACCAAAAATCTCATTGACTCATCAGACCAAAGGACAGATTTCCACTGGTCTAATGACCATTCCTTGACTTTCTTGGCTCTAGCAAGTCTCTTCTTCTTATTGCTGTCCCTTAGTAGTGGTTTCTTTGCAGTAATTCGACCATGAAGGCCTGATTCACGCAGTCCCCTCTGAACAGTTGATGTTGAGATGTGTCTGTTACTTGAACTCTGAAGCATTTATTTGGGCTGCAATCTGAGGTGCATTTATCTCTACTGAACTTATCCTCTGCAGCAGAGGTAACTCTGGGGCTTCCTTTCCTGTGGCGGACCTCATGAGAGCCAGTTTCATAGCGCTTGATGGTTTTTGCGACTGCACTTGAAGAAACTTTCAAAGTAATTGAAATTTTCCGGATTGGCTGATCTTCATGACTTAAAGTAATGGTGGACTGTCGTTTCTCTTTGCTTATTTGAGCTGTTCTTGCTATAATATGGACTTGGTCTTTTACCAAATAGGGCCATCTTCTGTATACCACCCCTACCGTGTCACAACACAACTGACTTGCAAAAACGCATTAAGAAGAAAATAAATTCCACAAATTAACTTAACAAGGCACACCTGTTAATTGAAATGCATTCCAGGTAACTACCTCATGAAGCTGGTTGAGAGAAGGCAAAGCTGTCATCAAGGCAGAGGTTGGCTACTTTGAAGAATCTCATATGAAACACTTTTTTGGTTACTACATGATTCCATATAGGTTATTTCATAGTTTAAGTCTTTACTATTATTCTACAATGTAAAAAATAGTTAAAATAAAGAAAAACCCTTGAATGAGTAGGTGTCCAAACTTTTTACTTGTTCTGTCGGTCGAATTTGGAGTACAGTGGCATATCCCATCCTTGCATTAAGGTACATTTTTCTAGTTATCTTAATCTAACCATGACTGCGTTCCGACGCCATTGAAACTCGGAATCTGCTGGCTACTGTAAGCATGTACTAACATGTAATGACACATGTCAAAAACGTAAATGAGCAATCAGCATCAGGGACAAATGGACCCTTTCTGGCCATGCATGTGCTAATGAGAGCGCTGAGCTAGCCTGCAACGTCACTTCCTGGAGTAGCTCAAACTGCGCATGTTACGTCTCCACGAAAAGACATCTTAACCGACTGAATTTGGCGTCAATGCGTTATTGAATCTTGACATAGGAAGGAATGGTGTCGTGATGGCTTTGTCCATTCGTCTATACAGTCATGGGCTTAAAGGCTCCAGCCACATTGGCCCAGAGGTAAAGAATCCCTTGTTTTACCTCTGCACATTCCTCTCTAAACCAGCATGCCATGCATACTTCAATTGGAAGTGAGTCTATCTGCAACTTGTAAAACACTGACTGATGGTAGTGTCATTGTTGTGGCCTTGTCATTGTAAAATCCCACAGTCTCTGACCGGTTGGATTTAATTGTCTGTGTGGTGGTCATCAGAGGACAGCCACACTGGACACTGTGTCAAGGTCTATGCAACGAAACACAATGTTGGATTTCATGTATGGATTTGGCTCCATAATGGTTAAAAAGACATGAAGAACCTTGATTCCCAGAGGTACATTCTCACTCTCATGATAAATTCAACCATTACAGAGGGAGATGGAAGGCCTTGCATGGCGTTATGGAGGTCAGTGAGCCCCAGTGGAGCCACGCAGCCTGGGGGTAATGTGAGTCTCCCGGGAGACTTGCATGCCAGAGCACAGAATACAGACGAGGGATATCTGCATGCACTGACGCAGAGAACCATTAGCCCTCAAGCCTGTCCTAGTTAGGCTACTGTATCCTAAGTTGTTAGTGGATATTTGTCAGTCAAGTTTAGGTATGTTGACTCGTTGGTGTTCTCTTGATGTTAGGTGATTACAACAATGTTCGTCAGTGTTTCTGACATGTATGCTTGTCATTTGTTTGTGCATGATTTACAGTCGCCCTTTACAGTCGGCTATACTACCGTCCTAGCTGTTAAATAGTTTAGCCATGGTGTTTTCTTTCCTCTGAGGTTGAGGTGTATCTGGGTTGTGTTGAGAAGGGTGTAACATGTTAAGAATGGTGAAACGCTGTAGACCTAAAATGTGTAGGCTAATTAGGGCTCTCCCGACAAAAAAAAAAAAACTTTGTCGACAATCGTCTGTTCTTTCAACCAATCCATTGGTCGAAATTTTCAACAAAAAAAATCATATATAGACACGCTATGTTTGAATAAAATGAACTATATGTTGGCTAATGAGCATGTCTGATGCTTTTTATTAAGCGCTGCGATTTAAAAATGAAGTAAAAAAAGAGGGAGCCAGATCAATATTGCTTAACCAGAAGCAAAACATCTGTTCCATCTTCCCGCTGCTGCTGGCCTTCGCAGATTCTGCCATTAAGCTCCTGAAGTTGCCGGTAATGGTCCATACCAGCGGTCGGCAACGTTCTCCATTTGGAGTGACACGTTATCGTTCCATTTCGACTGATCTGCAAGCCAGTTATGATTTTCATATGCACATTTTCGTGGAACAGTTTCATTTAATTTATAATAAAGTCTTCGTATCTCAGTCAATCTCATGTGGTTAATCAAAATTCTTTCTAAATGAAAATGATACAATCTAAAAGTAACTACTATTGCTATTGCTAACTATGTAAAAATAGCCTACATACATAAAGCCAACAAATAAAAACATTGCAGCCTGAATGTAGAAAATGTCCTGATAAAAAATCTATATCTTATAAATCACATTGGCTATGCATGGCCTGTCTTCAAGGAACTTAAAACATTGTATTAACTTGGTCTGTCCTGAAGCTGGTGCTAGCAAACTTGCAACATTCTATAAAATATTCTGGGCCCTCTGTTTCCTGTGCCAGTGAGCTCTGGGACAGACAGACACAGCTGTTTGTGCAAGGGATAAGAAGTAATCAGGTATGTTTCCACCGGATCAGAGCATAACATCCCCCCCACCCCCCCTTCATGCTGATTGGTTATCGAAAGGGAGAGAGCTGGAAAGATAAAAAAAAAAAAAAAAACTACATTGAGGAACTATTTTAATTCTCAATATATGTGAAAACACACTGTTTACTTGCTGTTTTGAGAAAAAAATGTAGTTTTAGAAGGTACAGTGATGGTATCAGATCTCCAAATGGAAACATTATATAGGCCTACAGCACATTTCGTGCAGGCCTGGTAGCCTAGGCCTAGTTCTATGCGTAATGAGGTGCGTGTCGTTACTCAAGCTTGACAGGAGCACAAGACAATGAATAAATTGACGAATGTAATACTCACAAGTGTAGCCTAGGTCGTGCGCCCTGCAAACAACGTGTCCACTCCTACAATTTCAACGGTAAAACTGTAATAATAATATATTGATTGCATTAACAGAAATGACCGTAACCAAAGAAACATTGTAGATTTAGAAATTATGGGAATTAACTGTAAATGTACCACTGGTGTGCTTCGCAATGGATTAATCCACTGAGACAGGCGTGAATCAGGCAGGTGCCTCGTGACAATTTAAAATATATATTTGCCACTGCTCAACAACAAAAAAATCTCAGTTGACCAAGAGCCTACCGATCAAACAATCAACCAGTGGACTAAATGGGGTCAGCCCTAATCCTAATGTGTTAGGGCTAGAGCTCACATGAGTGCTTGCTTATTCTCCATGACAAAGAAGAATGTCTGTTGAACATGATATATAGGCTGTTTCAATGTGAAAATTCTATAATGTTGCACCCTCTTGCATAAGCTCCTGAACTCTGAGCTCTCTGGTGTCTCTCTTAATCACTCAGAGGAAGGGATTAAAGCTCCCCCAGTGCTCATTAACAAGATTAACAATTAGCCACTGCTGATTCTGCTTTAAAATGTCCCACCAGAGTTGAGAGAGTGGACACGAGCCTGATGAACAACTGGACATCCACTGTATATCTTGCCCAGAATCGTTGAAGCTGGATTAGTACATGAGCTTAAATGCTCTCAGCTCTTCTCCAGCAGCTCTACTTGGAGAGCAGGGTAGGCTAATCCTCTTGAAAATAGCATTCAAACTTGTCCTCTGGTTTTGTTTGTGATTTGGTTTAAGAATGGCAGCATGAAGTCCTGGAGCAGGGAAAGAAGAACACAAAGGGCAGGCCTTCCCTCCCTGCCCCCTGGCCTGGCACTCCCCATTCTGTCTCTTTTCTCCTCCAGGCTCTTCCCTGTGGACCAGCCTAGCCTATCTGATATCCATAGATAATTAATGGCCCGGGCCTCTGTTCCTGCTGGGGTTTGGCAGTCTCTGTGTGCTGCCAACTCTGCATGGCCTCCTTTAGCTAGGTAGGGCTGTCTGTCTGAGTAACACAGCCTGGCATATTACCTACCCAGCTGTGATCAGAGGAAATTGAGAAAATACATCTTAAAATAAATGCCCCCTCAGCAGTTTGGCCAGTGACTTGTTTGCGTTTTTAAATTATTTTATTTTTTAAAGCTGCCATATGTAACTTTTTGGGCACCTGACCAAATTCACAGAAATGTGTTATAGGTCTGTCATTCTCATTGAAAGCAAATCTGTGAAGCGGTAGATCTGTTCTATGCGGTATTTCTATGCTTTCCTTAAGTTTCATCTTTGAGGATTTTACTTTTCAGTTTTGTACACCAGCTGAAAATACAATATTTTTGGTTATGGAAAATATATTTCTCAGCGGTTTAGATGATACAATGATTCTCTACTCTAGCTTGTTTTGTCACAAACTGAAATTAGGCAAACTATTAGGATTTTTGCAACCAGGAAATGGCGGAGTTACTTTTTCCACATTTTGTAACCTTAGTCTTATTCTAAAATGGATTAAAAGCAAAAACAGGTTTTTAGAATTGTTAGCTAAAAAAATAAACTATCACATTCACATAAGTATTCAGACCCTTTACTCATTACCTTGTTGAAGCACCTTTGGCAGCGATTACAGCCTCAAGTTTTCTTGGGTATGACACTACAAGCTTGGCACACCTGCGTTTGGGGAGTTTCTCCCATTCTTCTCTGCAGATCCTCTCAAGCACTGCCAGGTTGGATGGGGAGCGTCGCTGCACAGATATTCTCAGGTCTCTCCAGAGATGTTGGATCTGGTTCAAGTCCGGGCTCTGGCTGGGCCACTCAAGGACATTCAGAGACCTGTCCTGAAGCCGCTCCTGCCTTGTCTTGGCTCTGTGCTTAGAGTCGTTGTCCTGTTGGAAGGTGATACTTCACCCCAGTCTAAAGTCCTGAGCGCTCAGGAGCAGGTTATCAAGGATATCTCTGTACTTTGCACCGTTCATCTTTGTCTTATCCTGATTCCTGAATAGTCTCCCAGTCCCTGCAACTGAAAAACATCCCCACAGCATGATGCTGCCACCACCATGCTTCACCGTAGGGATGGTGCCAGGTTTCCTCCAGACGTGACGCTTGGCATTCAGGCCAAAGAGTTCAATCTTGGTTTCATCAGACCAGAGAGTCTTGTTTTTCATGGTTTGAGAGTCCTTTAGGTGTCTTTTGGCAAGCTCCAAGCGGAGTCATGTGCCTTTTACTAGGGAGTGGCTACCATAAAGGCCTGATTGGTGGAGAGCTGTAGAGATGGTTGTTCTTCTAGAAGATTCTCAATCTTTTTGTAAATCTTTTGTATTAAACCTTTTAGTTAACTCCCATCTCCACAGAGCGACTGTGGAGCTCTGTCAGAGAGACAATCGGGTTCTTGGTCCCTGACCATGGCCCTTCTCCCCCGATTGCTCAGTTTGGCCGGGCGGCCAGCTCTAGGAAGAGTCTTGGTCTGTTCCAAACTTCTTCAATTGAAGAATATTCGAGGCCACTGTGTTCTTGGGGACCTTCAATGGTGTATACATTTTTTGCTACCCTTCCCCATATCTGTGCCTCAACACAATCCTGTCTCAGAGCTCTACGGACAATTCCTTCGACCTTGTGGCTTGGTTTTTGCTCTGACATACACTTTCAACTGTTAGACCTTAAATAGACAGATGTGTGCCTTTCCAAATCATGTCCAATCAATTGAACTTACAACAGGTGGACTCCAACCAATTTGTAGAAACATCTCAAGGATGATCAATGGAAACAGGATGTACCTGAGCTCCATTTCGAGTCACATAGCGAAGGGTCTGAATACTTAAGTAAATAAGGTATTTCTGTTTTTTTTTATAAATTTGCCAAACTTTCTAAAAACCTGGATTAGTTTTGTCATTATGGGGAATTCTGTGTAGATTGAGGAAAAAAATGTATGTATACATTTTAGAATAAGCCTGTAACGTAACAAACTGGAGAAAGTCAAGGAATCTGAATACTTTCCGAATGCACTGTAAGACATTTAAGGCAATGTTATCATCAGCACCCTGGGGTATGTATTGCCATGTTTTTCACAACACTCACAGATCAGGGTCCATTCATAAGTTTGTTGCACCTGTGTGTTTATCTGAGGTGTGAACCTCATAGGTTGAGTCACAATCTGATAAAATAGGAGTGATAATGGGAATGCACACACGCAAATTATGAGACACCTTGTTCTTTCATTATTTAGTAGAGTCAGAGATGAAGTCATCTTTTAAGCTGGTGTTTCTATGTTAAGGGTTCATGAACCTGTACCTGAGCTCTCTCAAACTCGTTTGACTGTGTCTTTTTAGTTGTTCTCTGTCTGTGTTGTCCCAGCTGGTGCTCTAGAGCCTTGTGTATTGTGTGAACACTGATGAGTGCATTGTCATGCGTTTGTTTACGGCACGGGCAGCTGTACCGCTATTGAGTGAGGGCATTGGTTTTGTGGGTAGTGTCTACCAGTTCGTATGGTGCTGTGAAAGAGTACTGAAGATGGTGAAAACTAAGTTTGAGTTGGGGCTGGGATGATGCTAGTAGTGATAATCCATGGTAACTCGCTGTCCTTGGCTTAACCCTGGTTAGGGCCTGGCAGGGTTTTTAATAGATCAAAAAGGGGCTTAGGTGGTTGGTGTGGCATTTTAGAGGCACCTGTCTTGGCCCTGTAGAGACATTTTAGCATTTCAAAGCCAATTTCCTGCAGTTCCACACAGATTTTGTTTTGCAGTTTTAAAGCTAATTTCCTGCAATTATACACATTTTGCCATGCAGCTGAGAGGACATGTTTCAGTTTAAATGCCGTGGATAATGCTGTATTCTTTTTCTCAAACATAATAACAAAATGAATACTGCTAAGTATTTATTTTGGTGATTGTTAGTTCTCAAAATATATTATAAAAAATTGTATAGGTCCATTATCTTTTCTACATACTTTATATCTGGTTTTAATCGTTTAAGTTTACATTTAAAGCGTTCTACCATCCGGAAAATTATAATATTTGTTTACACTGTTTGGACAAAGACGACCAGAAAAAACACTTAGGCGGCCCGCACATTGATTACAATCAATTACAACCCTGCCTGGCTTAACCCCCAAGATTTTCTGCCTCCGTAATTCAGCATATCGCCTTTCTCGTTTCACCCACATTACTGACACCTGTCTGAGGCACTGGAATGCATACAGTAGACCCAACTGAAATAAATCCCTCTCTCTAGACATTATTCATTGTTCTGTACATGTTAGTCATCTCCACAGAATGAAGTCATTGTCTATTTGTATACATTGTGTCATTGTTTCACAGGCAGGCCTATTTTTTAATTAATCTCTCAACAAGAACACACGTTTTGAACACACGAGTAGGCTACCACCTAACACATTCTTAGTTTGGCACGCCATTCTCGTAAAAGTGCAGCGGCACATGTCTAGCAGCAAACGTTAGGCCTATCGCTGTTGTGGAACTCTAGTGAGAGCCCTTGAGTGGTGGCTGAGAGAACAAAGACTGGCCTCCTTTGTTTGTGTCCAGTGAAGGGGAGTTCATTCGCTAGAGCGCGGAGCCGAGTGAACACAGCCCCAACACGAGGGACTTTGTCCAGCTGTGCCTTTGACGACAGAGAAGCTGTGGGTAGTAAAGGAATATGAGTGCCATTTGGAGATCAATGGCTAAGATATAGGCTGCTACCTTTTTATTTTTGTTTTATACATTTTTTATTTTGTATTTATTATTATTATTATTTTTTTTTTTAAATGAGATTTGTAGTCCATTTTGAATGCTAAGTGTCCTGTTACTTGTGGTTCTGTTCCAATGGAAGTGATGAAGGATCTCAGTAGTTTGGAGACTAGAGACTGAATTAGTGTGTGGCTGTTTGTGCATGCGACATGCGTGCATCTGTGTGTGTGTGGGTTCATGATGTGTCTAACAAGAAAGAGCATTCAGTCTGTCTGGATCGGGGTCTCTGTGTACGGGTCCTTAGTGACAATTACAGTGGCTTGCGAAAGTATTCATCCCCCTTGGTATTTTTACTATTTTGTTGCCTTACAACCTGGAATTAAAATCGATTTTTGGAGGCTTTGTATCATTTGATTTACATAACATGCGTACCACTTTGAAGATGCAAAATCATTTTTGGGGTGAAAGAAATACGACAAAAACAGAACTTGAGCATGCATACCTATTCACCCCTCCAAAGTCAATACTTTGTAGAGCCACCTTTTGCAGCAATTACAGCTGCAAGTCTCTTGGGATATGTCTCTATAAGCTTGGCACATCTAGCCACTGGGATTTTTGCCCATTCTTCAATGCTCCTTCAAGTTAGATGGGATCCTGCTGGTGTACAGCAATTTTTAAGTCATATGACAGATTCTCAATTGGATTGAGGTCTGGGCTTTGACTAGGCCATTCCAAGACATTTAAATGTTTCCCCTTAAACCACTCGAGTTGATTTAGCAGTATGCTTCAGGTCATTGTCCTGTTGGAAGGTGAACCTCCGTCCCAGTCTCAAATCTCAGGTTTCCCTCAAGAATTTCCCTGTATTTACCACCATCCATCATTCCTTAAATTCTGACAAGTTTCCCAGTCCCTGCCGATGGGTAAAACATCCCCACATCATGATGCTGCCACCACCATGTTTCACTGTGGGGAAGGTGTTGGGTTTGCGCCAGACATAGCATTTTCCTTGATGGCCAAAAAGCTCAATTTTAGTACCAGAGTACCTTCTTACATATGTTTGGGGAGTCTCCCACATGCCTTTTGGGTAACACCAAATGTGTGTTTGCATTTTTTGTTTCTTTAAACAATGGCTTTTTTTTCTGGCCACTCTTCTGTAAAGCCCAGCTCTGTGGAGTGTATGGCTTAAAGTGGTCCTGTGGACAGATAATCCCAATCTCTTTTGTGGACCTTTGCAGCACCTTCAGGTTTATCTTTGCTTTCTTTGTTGCCTCTGATTAATGTCGTCCATGGAGCACTTTGCCATAAGGCAAAAGTGATAACTAAGTGGCTTGGGGAACAAAACATAGATATTTTGGGTCCATGGCCAGGAAACTCCCCAGACCTTAATCCCATTGAGAACTTGTGGTCAATCCTCAAGTGGTGGGTGGACAAAAAAACAAACACAAATTCTGACAAACTCCAAGCATTGATTATGCAAGAATGGGCTGCCATCAGTCAGGATGTGGCCCAGAAGTTAATTGACAGCATGTCAGGGCGGACTGCAGAGGTCTTGAAAAAGAAGGGTCTACACTGCAAATATTGACTCTTTGCATCAACTTCATGTAATTGTCAATAAAATCATTTGACACTTATGAAATGATTGTAATTATACTTCAATATTCCATAGTAACATTGACAAATAACTAAAGACACTGAAGCAGCAAACTTTGTGAAAATTTATATTTGTGTCATTCTCAACTTTTGGCCACGACTGTATATCCACAGTCAAACAAGTCCTATATCGACATAACCTGAAAGGCCGCTCAGCAAGGAAGACGCCACTGCTCCAAAACCGCCATAAAATAGCCAGACTACGGTTTGCAACTGCACATGAGGACAAAGATTGTACTTTTTGGAGAAATGTCCTCGGGTCGGATGAAACAGAAATAGAACTGTTTGGCCATAATTACCATTGTTATGTTTGGAGGAAAAAGGGGAGGCTTGCAAGCAGACAGACCATCTGAAAGAGGGCACTGATGTATCCTATTCTCCTCCCTCTCTCTCTCCTGATGGGAGCATACAACGTGGTACATGTGTGTGTTACCTTTTCTGTCTCAGTGGCTATTTAGGGTAAATCCGTCATAGTATTATTAACATGTTACTCCTTTGAGGTGATATGGAATGTGAACTAGAATAGGGATGCAGGGATCAATTTACTGTGTTTTCCGAATGTGTACAGAACATGTAGATCCACCACAAGGCATCCTGTGTCCTCTTGTTACGAATAGCAGTGTACTCCTCTTTCCATGGCACAGAGGAGAGAAGGGATGAAAGTGTGGACAGGTTATTGATTTACCATAATCCTGCGTCTCTGAGGTAGAAGATAATTCTCCCAACACATCTCTTTCCTCATCTTGTCTTAGGTGTCTCTTTATACAGTGTTGTGTTGTCTCCCTTGTCGTGATGTGTGTGTTGTCCTATATTTAAATTTTTAGTCCCAGCCCCTGTCCCCGCATGAGACCTTTTCGTAGGCCGTCAGGTTAAATAAATTAACATTATTCTCTCTGCACTGTGTATGCTGATTTAACCCCACAACTACACTATATAACTTACTCCAGGGGTAGGCAACCAGATTCAGCCCCGGGACGATTTTTGTCTGATCGGATGGCCGGGGTGCAGAAACATATAATGATAATAGTTTGTACACTGCAAATTGACCACATTTTAAGCCCAAAAATAGATTATTTTCAAATACAATCATTTCATACCTTGATGACATTGAGATACGATCACATGTTTCTTTTTCTTCTATGCGTGTGAATACCTGGGAACAGACTTCCTAAATTAAACTCCTTTTAGCTATATTCTTGGTGATTGTAATCTTTAATATATATTTTTTAAAACTACAATCTTTTATTTATAAAAAGTTTTGGCCCTCGGACCGCCTCTTGCTGACCCCTGCCCTACTCGTCTCATTTTCAACATGGGACTTGTGTAAATAGCTTAACACCAACACATGGTAGTGCATAACACAGTAGCCTGTTTAAAAATATATTTTAATTTTATTTATTTGTGCACTTGTTTGACCCTTTTACTGCATCGTTAGGAGTTAGTAACGTAAGCATTTCGCTGCACCCGCTATAACATCTGCTAAACTGTGTAGGCGACCAACAGTAGTAGCCTGGTTACATCTTTGTTGTGCTTTGACTTCTGACTCAAAGAAACTTTTTCATGGGTCAATGACCATTTCTTTCTCTCAGACACAATAAACAAACAATGTTATGCAACAAGGGCCTAGCTGTATCCCACTCCAGTTGTTGAATGTTTACTTCATGGTGCGCACAACTGGACTCTTCTACTACATAATGGCTTTGGCCAATTGGCCATGAGAAACTAGGAACAGCAGGCATCATGAGCAGGTCAATGAGTGGATCAATAACTTAATTTCTGTTTGCTGTGTTATGCTATTGATCAATAGATGAGGATGTAATGTCATTCTGTGCTTGTTTATATTTACTGTTGATTTATATTGATGCATTTTGCTTTGTCAACCTAAGAGGTGGAAGCATCCTTCTACCACCTAGAGCTGCTAGCTGTGGTATGGATTCAGACCCCCCCCCCCTTCCTCCAGCCCTATTAGAGGTGAAAGATACACAACACTGACCTCAGAACCTGGCTCACTGGTCACTTGTCTGCCGGCTGGCCGGACACAGCCTGGGGTTCTTTCCATCTGCTCCTCAGACCAGCCACACAACCATCTGTGCTTGCCTCAGCGGTGGCCTGGACTCAAGTTCTGTTTACTGTAAAAGGCCTTGCTTTCTTTCATTGTTTAGCTGTACGGTCAACGTCATCAATAATCAAATGGCTTGGAAAAGGCCGTCTTTACACCGTGACCGTACCATATCAGTTCAAAGATGAAGTCGAGCATAAATTATAGACCATATTGTCGTCATTAACCCCATCCTTTCCAAAAAAGATTATACAAATTGTACATGGTTCAATTCCTCCTAAGGGAGGGGACTTCTGTTACATTTACGTCACTGCTGTGAATTAGAGCATGATAAATTGTCTTCCTCAAAGGATGTAGGGTGGTGACGGGGTGGGGTATACAGAATGCTGAGAAGGACTTGCCTACGCTGTGTTTTAATCGGCTAACCAACGTTACAGATTCATATCGGTGTCTGCTTGGATGGACACGACGTGCACGCAGGCCTAGGCTATGTCTGTAGACCCCTAATACATCAGGGCAGGTCCATAGGTAGCCTTGCTTTAGATCCTTACATCCCACTGCTTATGATCCTGTCAGCCCGACTAGTCAGAAACCTCTCCCTGTCCAATTCTGCCCGACAGACAAGCTCCATCATCAAATATTAAAGCACCTGTTTTCCTCAGCCTCATGCTGGGAGCCCATTCTCCCAGACAGTCTGGCCAACTGGGGAGTCTGACTGGGACAAGACATCCATCATTCATAACCTTTTAAAGTCAAACCAACATCTCTGAACTGAGGTGGTCAGTCAGACTTGTTTTTCCAGAGTTTGCCACACAGTCACGTTTCTATTTCTGAAGGAAAAAGGACAGGCAAGGTAATGCTTCTCTAACTCGCCCAAACCAGTGTTCAAGTTTGTAAGCGACAAGACGACAGTCTTGAGAATTCAGAGGGGAAAGATTCTCATTATAGCCTCATTTCCACTGGAAGCAGACTAATGAACTGATGCATCAAGTGGAACCCTATCGGTGATTCCTGCTCTTATTGAATTACAGATAAAGACGATTTATCAAAAGTCACAGCTTCAGCAGTAGTCGCACTGAAGTCAGAAGCCATATGGAGTTCTAGTGGGACAACAGTACAACTAGTGGGCCTGTGTGGATCCGTGGTACATCATCCAGGACGTTGTCTATTGGGTGAAGGAGAGTGGGAGGCTGTGTCTGTCTTGGCAGCTGTAGAGCTGCTAAGGCCCCTTTTTTTTACTGAGAATGGTTAGAGTAAGTCTTTCCTAACGTCGTTATCAGGCTCTTCCTCGTCTGGATAGCAGCTGGGTGTCTTATCATTCTCATATGACGATCTTCCTCTCTTAGACCGAGCTCTTTCTATGGCTTGAGCCTTTGTAGTTGGTGATTTCATTCCTGGGCTGTTTAACTACCCAGGTAGGTTGACTGATAACCTGAACCAGGTTGCAGGCACTAGTTACAGTTTGAAGACTTCTCTTCAGTGGGCAGCCTGATGAAAGCCAGTCAATATTTAAATCACCCAGAAAATATATCTCTCTGTTGATATCACATACATTGATCAAGCATTTCACACCTTATCCAGATACTGACTGTTAGCACTTGGTGGTCTATAGCAGCTTCCCACCAGAATGGGCTTTAGGTGAGGCAGATGAACTTGTAGCCATACAGTATTTAACATGAGATCCTCTCTAACATAAAGGGGTGGAGCAGCATTAAATGATTACTTTGTTAAATTCCACAAAAAATGAACCCCCATCAAAATCGTTATCCATCTCTTTCTTGTGATGTAAGTGTCGACGATGCGTTAATTTCCAGACAAGGCTTCAGCGTGCTTATAGATGCAAAGTAAGACGATGTATTCCATTGAGGCCATTTCAACCGGGTGTGTTTGACAGGTCATTACAAACATTTCCGCGGCCGTAACGTTCACGGAAAAAACGTCACGCACAAGCAAGAGTATGGAAGAGTCACAGGAGTAAAATTAAAGCAATCAATCTAGTGCGATTTATGTGACAAGTGGATTTTGCACCCTTCAAACTAAGTGGGCAGGGAATGCACGATGCGTGTGTGTGCGCTCAGGGCAGGGGTTAGTTTGCTGGGTATTTTAGCTTGCCTGATTAAAAAAATAAAATATATATATATATATTACCTTTTTTAATTAACTTTTAATTAACGAGGCAAGTCAGTCAAGAACAAATTCTTATTTACAATGACGGCCTAACCCGGACGACACTGGGCCAATTGTGCGCCGCCCTATGGGACTCCCAATCACAGCCGGTTGTGATACAGCCTCGAATCGAGCCAGGGACTGTAGTGACGCCTCATTCACTGAGATGCAGTGCCTTAGACCGATGCTCCACTCGGGAGCCCTGAACATCAGAGGCACTTCACAATCCCACATTGTCACACAGTCCCAGAAAGAAAGGTTCCCTAAAATAACATGACATTCACGGCGGCACAGTGCAATGTCTAGTATTAGACACAATGACTCTGTTACAATGCAGAGGATGATGAAGAGGTCTTTTTGATCTATTTATTGAACAAAGACCTGGGTTAGATCCCAGATGGCATCCTGTTCCCTGTTTTCTGCACTCCTTTTTGACCAGGGCCTATCCTCTGTACTGTTATGTCGGGTCATTGTGGCCATCGTGGTTTGTGGTTTAAGGGAGTGGTGTGTCTGTTCTCCCGTCCTCCTCAGTTACAGACTAGAAGAGTGCTGCTGCAGTGAACCCTGCGGCCCTTTTTTTAAAACTGCTTGTGCTCCCTGGGTGACCTTCTCCCTCAGGACTAGAGGGCCCTTTGCCCTGGGGGTGAGAGCCACTTATAGATAGATGTTAGCCTAATGGTCATGCACGAGCTAAGGATAAGACTTCTGTGATGGATTGCTTATTGTGGCCAGACAGTGTAGTAGGTCATGGAGAAAGGGAGGCAGCCGTACCGTTTCAGTTCTATATTGCCAATAATTAGTCTCATTTAGGTAGATTTCTGTTTTTGTGGCTTCAGAAGTGTCCACTGCATTTTTGTACATGTCTAGTAGACAGGATGTTCAATCACAGCCACTCAATACATTGAGTTTTTCGTGAGCGAACCACATCCGCTGATATGTCGATTGAACTCTGAAAGTGATACGCAAAGTAAAAAATAAATATGTCTTAACAATTCTAACCTTGAACCCTGAAGTAAAATGATCTGGTTTTAAAAAGACAACTCGTTTCACGTCTCTGGTTGACGTGTGTGTGTGTGAACGCTGTTGAGTCAGACAGACAGTCTGGAAAAGCATGCTTTAAATGCTCTCTGAAAAGCAGACACTTGGGCATATAAAAAGGCATTGGTCGATAAAATGATGGCTCCAGCCAGGCTGCTGGTCTGCTGCCGCTGGTCTGCTGCTGCTGCGCTCAAGCTGACAATGTGACCAGTGGGAGTCATAGGGCTGAATGGAGCCAACTGTTCTGTGCCCATGCGGTGCTTATCTATCCATCTTTAAACTTCTCAAGACTTTCTATCTGATATCTAGGCCTAACTCCCATCAGAATATTGTCTACCTCCTGATAGGGACAGATGAATGGTCTTAGTGGGCTTCGTTTCCCTGTGGTTTGGCCGCAGGTAGCCTACACCTTGCTGTCTAAAGACGTGATGGCATGACTGTCTCTGAAATGAGAATGAAGTAGAGGGCAAGCATTGGTGGGCATACACACCATTCCCAATTCAGTAGGCTGTTTGTGGTGAAACAATAGTTCAGGGATAAAAACGTAAGACGCCAGGCTGCCTCAAAAGTGCAAATCTATAGGCCGAGAGACTGTAGGCCTGCATTTCTCCTCCCCCCGTGCCCATTCATCCATTAACCCATGTATGGATTCATCCACCACGTGATTCTTGTTGCCGTACCACTGGAAGTCGTCACTGGGGAGGGTTCATTGGCTAAACAGGGTTCCGAGGAATGTATGAGCATAAAGCATCACATCTTCCTGTGTTACTAAAGCTTTCAGTATGTCCCACAGTTGTAATAGATCTCACACTGCTCAATAGTACCGCTGCCCAACTGCCTAGACTTCTCAAGGGCTTTCTGTGTGGCGTTCTGGCCCATTCTATGCCGTGTGTGTGCTGGTGGAGCCGTTTCTCCTGCTGTACTGTGTGTGCTGTTTCACATTTATTTTTTTAAGGTGATTTGTCACAGAGATTTTGATATTGATTCCTGTGAAAGAGTGATGTCCCCTGGAATTTCTGTTAATGAGGCTTTGGCTGGCCTGCCTGTGACCCGGTTTAGTCTGACCTACTGTTGAAGTGGGGTTAAACTTTGCTGGCTAGTAGGAGGTGGTGGGGTATCGTACGTTGGGCCGTCAATTTAAGCGGGGAGAAGGAGTGGGAGAGAAGTGGGTCATTGTGTGCCACTAGAGTTGGCCTCATTGGTCACAAGCCAGGTTGGGGTCGGTCGCAAACTAACGATACTGGCTGAACTCCTGCAGCCTTGTCATATGAGAGAAGTGAATACTGTAACCGTAGTCCATAGAATCACTATTTATTATATTTCTAACAGCCAAGGTGATGGAAGGAGAATCAAGCTGATCTTTAAGCTCCACATGTACTCATGTTGCAAGCAGTGGAAAAGTGAAGCCTGGACCTGTGACAGTGTTATAGATGGCTGCAGAAGATCTCACTGCTCATGCAATCCTGTGCTCGTGGGCTGCCTGCAGCCTGGAGGTCACTGCAGCCTGGAGGTCACTGCAGCCTGGAGGTCACTGCAGCCTGGAGGTCACTGCAGCCTGGAGGTCACTGCAGCCTGGAGGTCACTGCAGCCTGGAGGTCACTACAACCTTCCTTGAGTTGAGGGGTAAAAAATATTTTTTCTACCATTCTTAAACGATGCGTATATCCGCAATGCTTTAAGCTAGAAACGAGCTGTAAAATGCCCGAGGAATACGCGGCTGATGCACACGGGAATATATTAGGTTTGGCTCTGACGTTCAGAAGCTTCTAAATTCAAGGAGTCATAGAAACTGGACTTTGCTCGGGAAGTTATCTTACACAATGTTTGACTGTCGCTCTCAATTTATCTTTTCACTTTCTGTAAAAGAGTATGTATAATTAAGTTGATATACGTTTTAATAAAACATTTGGTAGCAGAATAACATTTGGGAAAATCGGGTCAAGAATTGATTTCATAATAATAATAATTTCTTATTATTTATATATTAGCCTACCTAAAAGTTGTTCCCCAAATTAAACAAATGTCAAGCTGGTGGTGTATTTTAATATAGGCCATCTCAATAAACAACAAGTGGCCCCTGGGGGCAAAAAGGTTGGGAACCCCTGAGGTGGAGAGTGTTGGTTGCAGCCAGGTGCCCAGTGTAGAGTGTATATGGAGGCTTAAGCTCATTGGCACCCTGTGCAAACCCATTCATCTGCAAGCAATCCCTGTCCTTGGCCAACCTTGCAGCAACTTTCCCCTGCAGTATGCAGCATAGCTTACTTAGTTTACTGCCACAAACACACACACATTTCCTCTGTCTCTGTCTGTCGCTGTCATTCACCCCTGCCCACTGCCATTACTCTTGATGAGAAGGGGCTGATGGCTTTGAGCCAGTGCTAGCCTACACTGATTGCTGAGTGGCCCCCTAATGGATTTCCCCAGTCAGTGAGCACATCTCCTCTGCCGTGTTATATATAGGTCGTAGTGCCTCAGCAGCACTAGTAGCTAATCAAATGTGCTATATAGTTACTACTTGTGCATATTATTAAGGACCTCACAAATGCAACTGAAAATGGATTGTGTAGGTCTTGTGTAGGAAGCAGTGATAGGGAGATGTTTTGATATCAGTGGTACAAGTTCTCGTTACTGAATCCCTATCGCCTCTCTTTGTAAACAGAGCTCATTGCAGAGTCATTGCTACGAAAATCAAGGTAAACGATGCACAGAGACAGTTTGAGTTTCTCATTGCTGTGGTATTTCGCAATAAGACTCGAAATACGCGACTGCACATAGGCCTATGGATGTTTTGGAGAACCACCTTCTGAGGGGCCCGATGGCCTAATCTTCATTCTCTACTGAATCGATACTTTGTGCTTCGAACCCCTTGGGAATGATTTACCGTCGTCATACGGTGTCTGGCACATCCATGGCCACGTTGTCATCTCGTGGTTTTAGGGGGGAGGACCGCATGCCCCTCTTGCCCCTGGCACATGTACCTTTTTAAATAATAAAGACCCCTGTTTGGTGGTACCCCTGTGAACACATGCCAGCCCCTACCCGCCTGCCTATCATCCTCCATGCCCACCGGGCATCATCCACATGGTGGTAGTTGTCATCGGCAGGTAAGCGTTAGCCTATTATCAGTCTCCCGTAGACATAGGGAATATGGTGCTATTTGGGACGCATATACTATGTAGTGCACTACTTTTGACCAGAGCCGATGGGGAAGAGGGTGGCATTTGGGACGTGACCGTAGACTTTACTCCTCTCCTCTGTCTTCACTGTATGTCTCCCCACAGCTTCAGGCTGCGCTCAACTTGTCCTCAGAGTAGCAAATCCTGTTCAACCACATCCATCACTGAACTTTCATGCGTGTTAGTACACTGAATCTCTTTCTGTGTTTTTTTAAATTTTTATACTGTAACTTTGACATTGCATGCGAGGGTGACGGAAGGATTTAGCCTAAAGGTTAAGGTAAATACACTCGGGAACTAGGCTCCTGTTGGCTGAGTAGCATTGGGTGAGTAGCATTGGGATAATTAAGGGTGTGGTATCTGGTATGCATGTGTATGTGGAGATGTGGTTGTGCTCTGACAAGCCCTGAGTCTGTTCCTGCCCATCCCAAGTCTGCTCACATCCTAGTCTTTTGAACAGCAGGGCACTTTAATGGGCAAATTATGTTGTTGACTTGTCCTATACTTCTATTTGTTGCCAAAGCATAAATTATTGAAAAAACACTTTAAAAAAAAAAAACTCAAACTTGTATCTCAAACAGACCATTTAAAAAATGCTTGCTTTTTCCAGCGGTCTACTCACATTAATATTTGTAATGAACCTTTTATAATGGCTCTTTAGGGGGTGGCTGCCGTTTTTACGGGCTCCTAACTAATTGTGTTATTTTGTGTGTGTTCCTGTTTGTTGCTTCTTTTGTAGATAATATTTCTGCTGCCGTCTCTTATGACCGAAATAACAGCTGGTGCGCGATCTCTAATATGAAGGAAGTCTCAAGGTTTTGCTCGCCTGAGGTAGAGTACGTCATGATAAGCTGTAGACTAAACTATTTTAAGTTTCATCTATATTTTTCATAGTGGTCTATTTACTACCACAAACCGATGCTGGCACTAAGACCGCACTCAGAGCTGTATAAAGCCAACAAGAAAATGCTCATCCAGAAGTGGCACTCCTAGTGGCCGGGGACTTTAATGCAGGAAAACGTAAATCCTTTTCACCTAATTTCTACCAGCATGTCACATGTGCAACCAGAGCAGGGAAAAAACCTAGACCACCTTTACGCCACACACAGCGACACATATAAAGCTTTCCCTCGCCCTCCATTTGGCAAATCTGACCATAATTCTATCCTCCTGATTCCTACTTTGAAGCAAAAACTAAAGCAGGAAGTACCAGTGACTCACTCAATATGAAAGTGGTCAGATGATGGAGATGCTAAGCTACAGGACTGTTTTTCTACCACAGACTGGAATATGTTTCGGGATTCATACGATTTACATTGAGGAGTACCACATCATTCACCAGCATCACCAATAAGTGCATCGACGATGTCGTCCCCACGGTGATGGTACATAAACTCAGCAAAAAAAAAAAAATCCTCTCTGTCAACTGCGTTTTATTTCCAGCAAACTTAACATGTGTAAATATTTGTATGAACATAACAAGATTAAACAACTAAGACATAAACTGAACAAGTTCCACAGACATGTGACTGAAAGAAATGGAATAATTTGTCCCTGAATAAAGGGGGGTCAATCAAAAGTAACAGTCAGTATCTGGTGTGGCCACCAGCTGCATTAAGTACTGCAGTGCATCTCCTCCTCATGGACTGCACCAGATTTGCCAGTTCTTGCTGTGAGATGTTACCCCACTTTTCCACCAAGGCACCTGCAAGTTCCCAGACATTTTTTGGGGGAATGTCCCTAGCCCTCACCCTCTGATCCAACAGGTCCCAGACGTGCTCAACGGGAGTGAGATCCAGGCTCTTCGCTGGCCATGGCAGAACACTGACATTCCTGTCTTGCAGGAAATCATGCACAGAACGAGCAGTATGGCTGGTGGCATTGCCATGCTGGAGGGTCATGTCAGGGTGAGCCTGCAGGAGGGGTACCACATGAGGGAGGAGGATGTCTTCCCTGTAACGCACAGCGTGGAGATTGCCTGCAATGACAACAAGCTCAGTCCGATGATGCTGTGTCACACCGCCCCAGACCATGACGGACCCTCCACCTCCAAATCGATCCCGCTCCAGAGTACAGACCTCGGTGTAATGCTCATTCCTTCGACTATGAACGCAAATCCGACCATCACCCCTGGTGAGACAAATCTGTGACTCATCAGTGAAGAGCACTTTTTGCCAGTCCTGTCTGGTCCAGCGACGGTGGGTTTGTGCCCATAGGCGACGTTGTTGCCGGCGATGTCTGGTGAGGACCTGCCTTACAACAGGCTTACAAGCCCTCAGTCCAGCCTCTCTCAGCCTATTGCACACAGTCTGAGCACTGATGGAGGGATTGTGCGTTCCTGGTGTAACTCGGGCAGTTGTTGCCATCCTGTACCTGTCCCGCAGGTGTGATGTTCGGATGTACCGATCCTGTGCAGGTGTTACACGTGGTCTGCCAATGCGAAGACGATCAGATGTCCCTGCTGTCTTAGGCGTCTCATAGTACGGACATTGCAATTTATTGCCCTTGCCAAATCCGCAGTCCTCATGCCTCCTTGTCTAAGACACGTTCACGCAGATGAGCAGGGACCCTGGGCATCTTACTTTTGGTGAGTCAGTAGAAAGGCCTCTTTAGTGTCCAAACTGTGACCTTAATTGCCTACCGTTTGTAAGCTATTAACCTCACTAGGGTATGTGGGACGGTACCTCGTCAACAGCCAGTGAACCTGCAGGGCGCCAAATTCAAAACAACAGAAATCCCATAATTAAATTTCCTCAAACATAGAAGTATTTTACAGCATTTTAAATATACACTTGTTGTAAATCCAGCCACAGTATCAGATTTTCAAAAAGGCTTTACGACGAAAGCACACCAAACGATTGTTAGGTCAGAGCCAAGTCACAGAAAAACACATCCATTTTTCCAGCCAGAGAGAGGAGTCACAAAAAGCAGAAATAGAGAAAATTAATCGCTAACCTTTGATCTTTATCAGATGACACTCATAGGACTTCATGTTACACAATACATGTATGTTTTGTAAAGTAAAGTTCATATTTATATCCAAACTGTTTACATTGGCGCGTTATGTTCAGTAGTTCCAAAACATCCGGTGATTTTGCAGAGAGCCACATCAATTTAGAGAAATACTCATAATAACATTGCTAAAAGATACTAAAAGTTATGCATGGAATTTTAGATCCACTTCTCCTTAATGCAACCGCTGTGTCAGATTTCAAAAAAACTTTACGGAAAAAGCACACCATGCAATAATCTGAGTACGGCGCTCAGAGACCAAAACAGGCCAAACAGATATCCGCCATGTTGTGTAGTCAACAGAAGTCAGAAATAGCATTATAAATATTCACTTACCTTTGATCTTCATCAGAATGCACTCCCAGGAATCCCAGTTCCACAATAAATGTTTGTTTTGTTCGATAATGTTCATAATTTATGTCCAAATACCTCCTTTTTGTTCGCGCTTTTAGCCTAGTAATCCAAATTCATGAGGCGCGATCACTAGGTGCAGACAAAGTCAAAAGGTTCCGTTACAGGCCGTAGAAACATGTCAAACGATGTATAGAATCAATCTTTAGGATGTTTCTAACATAAATCTTCAATGTTCCAACCGGAGAATGCCTTTGTCTGTAGAATTGCAATGGAACACAAGCTAACTATCACGTGAACACGCGGGGTCAGCTCATGCCTCTCTGGCAGACCTCTGACTCAATCCCCTCTCATTCGCCCCCACCTCACAGTAGAAGCCTCAAACAAGGTTCTAAAGACTGTTGACATCTAGTGTAAGCCGTAGGAAGTGCAATATGACCCCATAGACACTGTATTCAATAGGCAATGAGTTGAAAAACTACAAACCTCAGATTTCCCACTTCCTGGTTGGATTTTTTCTCAGGTTTTTGCCTGCCATATGAGTTCTGCTATACTCACAGACATCATTCAGTTTTAGAAACTTCAGAGTGTTTTCTATCCAAATCTACTAATTATATGCATATTCTAGCTTTTATGGCTGAGTAGCAGGCAGTTTACTCTGGGCATGCTTTTCATCCTGACGTGAAAATACTGCCCCCTACCACAAAGAAGTTAACATGTTTAGCATCTCCATGCTCCACTCATACAAGCAGCATACAAGCCTCTGAAGTGTGCCTTTTGGAACATCTACATTTTAAAAAGTTGAGTAAAGAAATTGAATGTACATAAGCACAATAAATGCAGTATTTATTTTAGTCAGGTTTAAAGAAACATGATATGATTTTTTTTTTATTTCAGAGTAAGCCAACTCATATTTTGTTCTCTGGCTATGCGCCATGCCTTAGGCTGTAAGTTTTGTTCATTTAGCAGACAAGATATGCTTATAAATACATGCCTTTTATAGTAAGAAGAATATAATTGAAATGAGCTGAAATAAAATATTTAGGATATTTTTCCCATTCCAGAGCGAGAGTGCGCGCATGTGAACTGGCAATGTTGAGCGTAAAAGTGATCATTTGAAACAGGTTTTATATGCTAGATTTTGAGTTATTTGACAACTTTTATTTGTGAATGATACAAACCTTAGAATGCCTTAGAAATCAAAAGATATATGGGCTGCATGATGCGACTATTGGCTATTGCTGTGGCGATTTTTAGCATAATAATCTTGGTGGGGCAAGAAAATAAAAAATGTATGCTTACCAGCAAAGCCACTACACTACACTAAACAATACATTAATTGCTCTATAACGGTGACAAACTGTGCCCAGAAACTGTCAGGGCCTACATAAAACTGTCCCAACACCTTACCATTGCTACAGTTCATTCAGCCTCATTTACTGCCTTTATAAAAAAACAAAAAAACATGGCTGACTAGCTTTAACAAATGTAGTTTCTACTGACAATTTGAGATGTACAAACTATGGCATAAGGGAACGACGAGCGGATAAGAGGCAATCGTTGAAATGTACAGCGACAGAATTCAGAACATGGGCCGTTCTCAGTGTTCTCCCTGAACACCAAGTCAGAACTGTAGGATAAATAACTAGGCCATATAAGCAGACAATGAAAGCTCTTACAATATTTGGTTACATTTCTCTAAAACAGGCTATAGGCTACATGTGCACCACCAAGTCAGAACACTAGATGAAAGAGGGGTAAAGGGACCAAATTATTAGCATGAGGCACATGGGCTACTAACAGGTTACTACCAAACGTATTACTTTTTTAGCGGCAATATACATATCTCCCTGGCATATTACATAATTTATGCAGCAGCATACAATACATTTTTGGACTCACCTTGTTGTGCTCACTTCCTTCCAAACCACTCATTGTTGAATTTGCGATTTCCAACTTGTGTAATGTTTTATAGCCGATGAGCGCGATACGTTTTTTTAATCTGTAATTTCTCTGTTTATCTTCGTATGACAATGTTTGAAAAGGTAGGCTTCGACGATTTATTTTGTTGTGCCACAGATTATATTTTGCCCAAACTGTGTATGCCATGGGCTCTCCAAACCTGTTCCTTTAGCTACCCGGTGCTTCACTTGGGAAACCAAGTGAAATCTGTTCGGGAACGTCGATAGTAACATGTTTTCACAACGCTACGTATTTCACCAAACTGTTGACAGCCCCTCTCTGCGAGCTGGAGAAGGGAATGAAGGCGAGAGGGGCGGATATGGAAACACGGTGAGAGTTGCTCTAGCTAAAAGTAATGTCCGTCTATTAATTATGGGGGAAAAAGCCCTATTACTAGGCTATTCAAAATCTAAAACAAATTCCCCAATTGTATGTTAAATCTGATTTTTGTTTCATTTGGGCTAGACAAATTATGTACCAAAGATCTTAAATCAGTATTTAAAAAATAAATAAATAAAGTTCTTCCAAGTGTAATATACTGTTGGCTATGTTACAACGGCACAATCATTATTTTAATAGTTAGTTTTTTCTGGCTCATGTATAGGCCTATGTTTATGCGCGAGCGCTAATATGCATATGTGTGTTGTGAATGAATCATCCACTTAGAAATCGCTGTCCATTTCGTTGTTAGCCCACAACAACCATGTTTTCCACTCTTTCAACCTATTGTTGAACTTCTTTCTTCAAATTGATCAATCACAGCGTGGTGAGTTTTCCATTGTATTTGCATTAATGCATTGGTGTCAGAGTGGCTAGAGGGACAATAGAGCCCTGCGTACCAGAGTGTGTTAAAGGAGATTACCATGACTCGACAGTCATGTAGAATCTTACTGCGTTCATGACTGCCAGGTTGGCGGTAATATGGTCTCCTAAACAGCCCCAGTAGTGCGTACGGCCCAGTACATCACTTGGGCTAAGCTTCCTGCCATCCAGGACTTCTATACCAGGCGGTGTCAGAATGGCCCTAAAAAATTGTCAGAAGAGTTCAGCCACCCAAGTCATAGACTGTTCTCTCTGCTACCGGACAGCAAGCTGCAAGTCTACGTCCAAAAGGCTCCTTAACAGCTTCTACCCCCAAGCCATAAGACTGCTGAACAATTAATCAAATGGCTACCCGGACTATTTGCATTGACCCCCTTTTTTACGATGCTGCTACGCGCTGTTTATTATCTATGCATAGTCATTTTACTTCTACCTACATGTACATTTGACCTCAATCACCTCGACTAGCCCGTACCCCCGCGCATTGACTTGGTACTGGAACCCCGTGTATATAGCCTCGCTATTATTTTGTAACTTTTTTTACTTAGCATTTTCTTACTCTGCATTGTTGGTTAAGGGCTTGTTAGTAAGGATTTCACTGTAAGGTCTACACCAGTTGTATTCGGTGCATGTGACATAACATTTTGATTTATACGCCAACACCATTCTGTTGGGTACACCCACACCTTGCCAACACAGTAAAGCATATTTTTGACATACAATTTGGAAGGAAAACTATTTCACTCGTAATTGTAATTAATTATAGGTCATATTTCATAGAAATCTGGAAACATTGGACAGTTACTTTCACATCTACCTCTGTAAATGTCAATTTGTGTTTAGAAATAACATGTTTGGGGGTGTTTAATCTTCGCACGACATGTTCTCACAGCTTCGTTTCTCTCTTCCCCTTTCTCATTCTTTTTCCTCTTGTTCTCGCTTTTCCTCTCTCCCGTCTCACTCCCATTCCTCTCTCTGTCCTTCTGTTGTCCTCCATCTCTCTACAGCTCAAGCCAGCCCAGCACACCCATGGTCCAGCAGGCAGCTGATGGAAGATCCGGTTCCCAACGTGCCCACCATGGTCTCCAGGCTGCCCAAGTTTGGCTCACGCCCCGCGGCTGTGGCTTGCACCGCCCCACTGACCAATGGGTCCCACCACCAACCCGTCCCCAGCACCACTGGCAAAGGGTTACCCACTGCCACCACCAGGCAGAACGGGACAATACGGATGCCCCCCTCCTTCTCACTGAAGTGGAAGAAAGGGAAAGGAGGAGAAGCTGTGGAGAAGGGGGTGGAGGAGGGGGAGGAGGGCGGAACTGGAGCTGGGCATCACCTCCGACAACTGCAGCCCTCACCAGCGGCGGTACGGGAGATTAAGAAGCCGTCCACCATGCCTGCCACGGCTAAGGTACGGGGGTGTGCTTCTGTGGTATCCTCCACCTGCCCTAGAACTATACCCTCCAAAACTGGGCCACACAAGGCCATCCCCAAACAGGCTTTGTCTGGACAGAGTATCTGCAACGGCAAAGCGGGCCTCAACGGCCAGGCGGGTGGTGATGAACGGTTTGGGTCTGGGAATGGCTCCCTCAGGCGGGGCCAGAGCTGTGGTTCCCCCCACAGCAACCTGACCAGCAGCCTGTCCCACTCCCAGTCCAGCGACAGCCTGGACACCGCCTCGGAGGAGAACATGGTGCGTTCCCGGAGCCTCACCCACGTCAAGAGGATCCCCTCCCCCACCCAGCCGCCCATCATCCGCTCCTACTCCTTCAACAGGGCCTCGGAGCTGGCCAAGGAGCTGCCCAGGCCTCTAGCCAAGTCCCGACTGGTCAAGACATCTCCCCTGGCCAGACCGACACCTGTGCTGAGTAGTGCGGGGAGAGGGAACGGCCTACACCTCAGTAAGGGTGGACATGGACTAGCACCAGGCAGGGCTGTGGTGGGAACAGCTAGCTGCATCTTGCCCCCCAACACACTGAGGAATTCCTTACTACCCAGTTCAGCCTCCTGCAACACCAGGCCCTCGGCCCTCAGCTACAGGCTCACACGGCCCTCCCTCATCAAGCAGCCTCGCCCCATCTTGGCCACCTCCACCAAGAAGATCCAGGGCAACACAGAGGAAAGCGAGGGGAGGAAGAACTCGGTGGAGACGCCCCCTGTCACCCCAGACCCATCCAGCAACACTGACAGCCCAGGGAGCACCCCGGAGTGCCTAACGGAAGGCCTGCAAGAGGAGCCTGCGGCCCCCAGCGAGGTGCGTCCCCTGGGGGAAGGCCTGGAGGACATGTCCCTCTCCTCCACCTCCTCCCTGGAGCGCAACGATACCAGCGAGGAGTACATGGACGACTTTGACAACCTGGGGAACGGAGGAGACGGCATTCTGCTGCTCCCTGCCCGTGATGGAGGGCTCGACCAATCACACTCTGTCTTGGCAGATGATGACAACGCCGACGTCATCCACCGTCACGGTGGCACCTCCATGGCGGGCCTAAACAGCTTCATGTCTGACAGTGTAGACTGGGCCGGAATGGGACTCACTGGTAAGATTTCACATTAATCCAAATAATTGACTTTAAAGTCTAATCTGTGTCGGTTTCCCAGACACAGATTAGGCCTAGTCCTGGACTAGAAAACACTGTCAATGGAGAACATCGACGATGCGCTTTAATCCAGGACTAGGCTTTATCTGTGTCTGGGAAGTCGTCCCTAAATGACATACAATACTAACCAAAACAAATGAACCAGATCTCCCTCAGTGACGAGGTAGCAGGTGAGTAAAACCTCTTCTTTCTCCTCTCTGTTATAGGGGGTAGAGGGGGCTTAGGGGCGTTGTCTCGGCGTGCTAGTCAGGCCCTGTCCGGGGGTGCAGACTACCCCCTCGGCTCTTCCCTCGACCTGTCTCCCTCAGACTCCGGCTCGGGGGGGACCTACATGTGGGACGAGGAGGGTCTGGAGCCCTTGGGGACCACCACACAGCCCTGTGGGAGCTACAACTCAGACCTCAACAGCATGGTAAGTCTGGCTAGAATACAATGGATTCAACATTTCTAGTGAGTTGACCACAGAGAATGTCATTCTATGGAATTGACAGCTCTCAACGGAATGGATTAAGATTTAATTCGTCGTTGGAATGGTAGGCAAATTTCGGTTGGACCTTGTGCGAAATTGACCAATAGGGATTTTCGTCTCCACTGCACGTGTGTTGGAAAACAAGTAAAAAAACAAGTTTCTTTTTTACTGATGGCCTTATCCCCGCTGACCGTCATAATGTGTTTAACCTTTGCCAAATGAACTTTTACTTTAATTTACACACCTTTTTTAATAGTCAGCGTTTCACTTTCCCCGTTGCTGGCAAGTACTTCCATTCTGTGGAATTTCCTGGGTGATTTGTATTCTAGAGGGGCGAGGGTTGTCCTGCTGGCTTTGACCTAAATGAGCTCACTGCCGGGCACTGTTTCTGTGTGGGTTCTCTGCCCATGGTATCACTGTCCCCAATCTGACGTCAATACTCAGGACATTGAGCTACAAGACAGGTCTTCAACGGTGCTGCTATTTCTCTGCCCAGTGTACTGTATGCTGTCAGGGCTTTTGCCTTGCGCTGTACCACTCTGCTCCTGTACAGCACAGCTGCGTAGTTGTCTAGTTTCCTCTAATCTGATTGAATGCTTTTAAAATACCCACCCTTCCTTCCTCGCTAATCATTGATCTGAAAGTGATCGCATGGTCTCCAGCCTATTGCTTTCACCAATCTCAGCGTGTCAGATCAGTCATTACTGAAGGAAGGAGTCAGGGCCTTGTTCTGCCTCCCGACTGTAAGAACCCAATTTCCTGGATTCCAGCCAAAGAATCAGTTCAATGATCTCTCCTTGAGGGAACTCATTGGCTGTTGCCCCATGTGATTTCCCTGCTGTTTCACAGCAGCCTATCACTTGGCCAGAGAGGAGGACGCAGCCTCAGGACCAGAGGCAAGCGGAAGGATGACAGTGTGGTTATTCCTGTATGACGTGGCCTACAGGAGCAGCGTATTACCCTTCTCCTCTCATCAATAACAGAGGCACTCCTTTTTATATGGAGAAAATATGGGGACAAAAAGTACATTTTGAATGAGCTCATTTTGTATTCCTGGAGGCTCATAATAAGTCAGTGACTCAGACAGTGGGTGTTCCATCTCTGAAGCCACCCAAGTACAGGACACAAAGCACTTCTCTGAAAAGTGCTGAATCATCTCTCCCTGGTTAGGGCATTGTTGGAAGACAAGCTCCAGTACACATTGCAACTCTCGTTTCCAGGCATTTGTTTTAGCTTGGTCACGCAAAAGCCCTTGATTTGCTCCTTCGCTTTTGTTTCTCCGTTGGAAATGAACTCCTTACGGGCCAGCACCTCTAAAAGCTGTTTTTGGGTTCTTAGTTCACTGCTCTCGCCTATTTCCTTTTTCTCAATACTGTGTTTTTTTTCAGCACAGCTAATCCACCTCTTACTGTGATCCGGGTTAGGCTGTATTTAGTCTGATAATGTGGGGATTTTCCAGGGAGCGCACCTTTGGACTCCGCAGACATATTATTATGACGTTGTCCACAGTTGTAATCATTTGAGTCAACGAGTTGTGTGACCCATATAATCTAAAAACATTAGCCTATAATCATCTCATGGATTGGGATCTCATAATCTTTTCATGTCTGACCGCAGCTAATAATCAGAGCCATAAACACACTGGGTGCAAATCGTTTGGTAGCCTACGTTTTAAAGTGGTATTTGAGCGACCTCTACAGGAGACTGTAAGTACTGCAACGGTTGCACAGTAGGCTTTTACATTTATGCTGTCTCTGTGCAGTGCAGAAGAATCAAGCTAGAGGGCAGCATTGATCAGCAAGTGTATCCACACACAGTAGGCTATTACTGTTAGTAAATATGTCGGAAGGATGAGCGACGTTATTAGTTTTTATTGATTGGAAATGCTGTACTGAACTCGACACCGGAGGCAGTGGTTGAAAGCTCCGAAACTTAATTCAGAGAATTAAACTGAAATAAATCCAATATAGGAGATTCCTTCAATATTCAGGAACATCAAGTGGAGTTAATTTCCCCGCCGTCTGAACTTGAACGGTCAGGGATAGTTTTCCACAAAAGGTGTCTCCACCCTAAAAGGCGCTGCATAGTCAATCCGACGTCTGCGGCGGCCGTGGAGTACTTACTGCGATACGGCCTCTGCATGCCTCCAGCCACATTTACGGAAACGGACTTCGAAGATCGCAGTGAGCTCATTATTAGAGAAATGGAGGGCATGAACGAGAGAGCGATGGAGATGGGGAGAGAGGCAGCGAACAAGACTGTGTGTTAGAGAGACGAGGGGGAGACTGGGAAAGGGAGTGAGCACAAGTGAGCGAGGGAGGGTGAATAGAGTGAGTGGTGAGAGAAAGGAGAGAGTGTGTGTGTGTGTGAGACTGTAGAGATGTGGGATGCTAGCTAACAGACAGACAGGCAGATAGGCAGCCCGTCCCCCTGGTGAGTGTTGGAGCCGCAGGACTCCTGCTGTCGGGGAGAGGTGCTAATGCACTAACACAGAACCACGCCAACGCTGCCCAGCTCTAAAACTGTCGTGTCTGCAGCTCCCCGTCACGCTGAGGGAATTGCCTTTCCTGAAGGAAATTAAATGTATTATGAATATCTGCGGGGGTATGATTAAAGTCAAATAACTTTCATTTGGTCTGCGATTGTGACATGATCAGGCCCAGCTCCCTCAGCGGTGTCTTCAGATTAGCTTTGAAAAATGAAGGCCCACTGTGCTACTCTCTTTTTAAAGAGGACAGAGAGCAAGCAGTGCTGCTTCGCTCGGGACTGAGAGAGGAGTGCTGCTTCGCTCGGGACTGAGAGAGAGGAGTGCTGCTTCTCTCGGGACTGAGAGAGAGGAGTGCTGCTTCTCTCGGGACTGAGAGAGAGGAGTGCTGCTTCGCTCGGGACTGAGAGAGAGGAGTGCTGCTTCGCTCGGGACTGAGAGAGAGGAGTGCTGCTTCGCTCGGGACTGAGAGAGAGGAGTGCTGCTTCGCTCGGGACTGAGAGAGAGGAGTGCTGCTTCGCTCGGGACTGAGAGAGAGGAGTGCTGCTTCGCTCGGGACTGAGAGAGAGGAGTGCTGCTTCGCTCGGGACTGAGAGAGTAGTGCTGCTTCGCTCGGGACAGAGCGAGGAGTGTGTGGGACTGCGTGTTAGAGCGCCAGCCCGGAGGCGTGACTAATTCAGCCGGAGCTATTTGATTGCCTCTCTCGCTCCAGCAGACAGTGCAGGAAGCCTGCTGTCATAATACAGTGACTGCCCTTTTTAAATAACTTTGAACCATGCTGCCTTATGTGAGAGCAAGGCTGAGGCATTTGATTAGGTTTTTGATTATTACATCGGTGTGGGGCAACGGCTATCCACCCAACATCATTCACACGACCATCTGCTGGCCAATGGTGATTTTGACGCACGCACGCCAGAGACACGCACACACACACACGGTCTTGTATAACTAACCTTGTGGGGGGACACACAATTCAGTCCCCTTCAAAAATCCTATTTTCCCTAACCTTAAACCTAGCTCCTAAACCTAATTCTAACCCTAACACAACCTCTAACCTTATCCCTAAACCCCCCCCTAGATATAGTATTTTACTTTGTGGGGATGAAACTGTAACAAAAATGTCCCCAGTTGGTCAAATGTTTGTTTGTAAGTCCCCACAAGAGTAGGGAACAGGTATATAGTGTCTCACACACACACACACACACACACACACACACACACACACACACACACACACACACGGAGGCCGGAGGACTGGATGCTCATTCACTTCAGGAGCCAGTGGAGTGTTAAGACCGGGAAGTGACAGTGTGCTGGGCTCTTGGAACTACTGTCCCCATGCTGGCGTCAGTCCCCTCTCCTGCTGTCCCTCTTCGCGTGGGAGCGTCCGTTATGCTCAGGCATCACCTCAACCCTCATTTTGAGCAGCTACGTCAGCCCTGCTAAGCCTAGCCGTCCTGTCTGCCTGCACTCGTCTCCTCACAGAAGGACAGGCCACATCTTGCTTTCGGCTGAATGTTTCAGTGCACAAGGCTGTGATGCTCCATTTACGTGGGTGTGTTACAGTAGATTAATTGGGACATATAGCATACGGGTTCACAGCTCAAATCAGGCAGCAACATGTCGGTATGCGTTGAAAGCCAATTTTAGATGTTGACAATGACGTCGCATGATCACTGAACACTAGACACACTAAATGCTTATCGGAGATGGCAACTATTGATTTGGCTCTTTTGGTCTTGTTGCCAGTAGGTCTTGTTGCCATGTATGACGCTAGCGGAAGATGCAGAGCGTGTTCGTACAAGGGTGCTGTAAATCAACCAGTGTGCAGACAGGCCACCGGGTGGCAGTGTTGGTCCAAGCTGGATGTGACGGCTGGTGAAGGTCTATAGGCCTGAAGGCCCGGTTAGGCCTGTAGGGCCGTCACCATCCCCCTCATTCATGCTTCCCCTCACAGCTCAGACCCCCCCCCCCACCACCCACCCATCCTCTCTCGCTCTCTTTCTGTCTCTCTCACACACACCACCTCGCTCCGCCATAATCATCCCCACTGCTAGAGCAGAGGATGTGCAGACGGAGCACGTTATGGCCAGAAGAACGAGTGTACCTGGGGAGACCCTTTGTTGTTCTCCGCATTGCTTCACACTATCTGGAGTTCCTTGGATTTTTTTTCAATCTGAATAAATATAGCCACGAAGTTGGATAGTATTGCCAATGCTCGGAAATGCTGCTGAGGAAAACTAACTGAAAATATGATCACAAATGTGTTTCCTCTGCAGTATACTCCTGTATTTCAACAGCCACTGTAGCCAGAGTCGTATTCATCTGCCCTTGAGGTTTTGTAAAAGACTACAGACCACGTCTAGTAAAGGATACCAAGCACAGTAGCAGCAGACATTTGTTGTTTTTGATCCATCCAAGGTCTTCAACCTGTTCTCAAGCCCCCAAATATTTCCCTCTTCTTGCAGTGTGCTGATGCCCCAGATCCTCTCTTCCTCCTCCTCCAACTCTCTCGCTCTCTCTCTCTGTCGCTCGCTCGCTCGCTCTCTCTCTCGCTCTCTCGCTCTCTCGCTCTTCGCGCTCTCTCCGTCGCGCTCTCTCCGTCGCGCTGAGCGCTCTCTCCGTCGCGCTGAGCGCTCTCTCCGTCGCGCTCTCTCCGTCGCGCTCTCTCCGTCGCGCTCTCTCCGTCGCGCTCTCCGTCGCGCGCTCTCCGTCGCTCGCTCTCCGTCGCTCTCTCCGTCGCTCTCTCCGTCGCTCTCTCCGTCGCTCTCTCCGTCGCTCTCTCCGTCGCTCTCTCCGTCGCTCTCTCTGTCGCTCGCTCGCTCTCTCTCTCTCTCTGTCGCTCGCTCGCTCTCTCTCTCTCTGTCGCTCGCTCTCTCTCTGTCGCTCGCTCGCTCTCTCTCTCTGTCGCTCGCTCGCTCTCTCTCTCTGTCGCTCGCTCGCTCTCTCTCTCTGTCGCTCGCTCGCTCTCTCTCTCTGTCGCTCGCTCGCTCTCTCTCTCTGTCGCTCGCTCGCTCTCTCTCTCTGTCGCTCGCTCTCTCTCTCTGTCGCTCTCTCTCTCTCTCTGTCGCTCGCTCTCTCTCTCTGTCGCTCGCTCTCTCTCTCTGTCGCTCGCTCTCTCTCTCTGTCGCTCTCTCTCTCTGTCGCTCGCTCTCTCTCTCTCTCTCGCTCTCTCTCTCTCTCTCTCTCGCTCGCTCTCTCTCTGTCGCTCTCTCTCTGTCGCTCTCTCTCTCTCTGTCGCTCGCTCTCTCTCTCTGTCGCTCGCTCTCTCTCTCTGTCGCTCGCTCTCTCTCTCTGTCGCTCGCTCGCTCTCTCTGTCGCTCGCTCGCTCTCTCTGTCGCTCGCTCGCTCTCTCTGTCGCTCGCTCTCTCTCTCTGTCGCTCGCTCTCTCTCTCTGTCGCTCGCTCTCTCTGTCGCTCTCTCTCTCTGTCGCTCTCTCTCTCTGTCGCTCTCTCTCTCTGTCGCTCTCTCTCTCTGTCGCTCTCTCTCTCTGTCGCTCTCTCTCTCTGTCGCTCTCTCTCTCTGTCGCTCGCTCGCTCTCTCTCTCTGCTCGCTCGCTCTCTCTCTCTCTGTCGCTCTAGCTCTCTCTCTCTGTCGCTCTAGCTCTCTCTCTCTGTCGCTCTAGCTCTCTCTCTCTGTCGCTCTAGCTCTCGCTCTCTGTCGCTCTAGCTCTCTCGCTCTCCCCAGCTTGCTCGCTCTCTCGCTCTCCCCAGCTTGCTCGCTCTCTCGCTCTCCCCAGCTTGCTCGCTCTCTCGCTCTCCCCAGCTTGCTCGCTCTCTCGCTCTCCCCAGCTTGTTCGCTCTCTCGCTCTCCCCAGCTTGTTCGCTCTCTCGCTCTCCCCAGCTTGCTCGCTCTCTCGCTCTCCCCAGCTTGCTCGCTCTCTCGCTCTCCCCAGCTTGCTCGCTCTCTCGCTCTCCCCAGCTTGCTCGCTCTCTCGCTCTCCCCAGCTCTCTCTCTCTCCCCAGCTTGCTCGCTCTCTCGCTCTCCCCAGCTTGCTCGCTCTCCCCAGCTTGCTCGCTCTCTCGCTCTCCCCAGCTTGCTCGCTCTCCCCAGCTTGCTCGCTCTCCCCAGCTTGCTCGCTCTCCCCAGCTTGCTCGCTCTCCCCAGCTTGCTCGCTCTCCCCAGCTTGCTCGCTCTCCCCAGCTTGCTCGCTCTCCCCAGCTTGCTCGCTCTCCCCAGCTTGCTCGCTCTCTCGCTCTCCCCAGCTTGCTCGCTCTCTCGCTCTCCCCAGCTTGCTCGCTCTCTCGCTCTCCCCAGCTTGCTCGCTCTCCCCCCAACTCTGTCTTTCTTTCTCGCTCCATTCCTCCCAGATCATCACAGATATTCTCTCGTCAAAGCTTCTCCTGTGTATTTGCAACCCACCGCCTCCTCCATGCGGGCTTTAAAAGCATACGCTGGTAGTCAGTGCTCTGACACAGGCAGGATTTACTCACTGCGCGAGTGTAGCGCCAATTTCTAATCACGCGCGCGATGGTCCTGACCTTCTTCCTCCACTTTACTGATGCTGCTTGACAATTTCATTACCCTTCAACGCTCTCCCTCCCTCCTAAGCTCCCCCTCCCACACTCACTGCCACACCGCTAAGCGACAGATCTCGTCTCCTTTAGTGCGGTCGGCCTATAGTAGGGTCTGGGTTAGGCTTGAACGGACTAGGACGGCCCATACAAAATTCTACAAACTCTGTTTGTTGAACATTTTTTAAATGTTTTATTATATGGAATGTGTGGCGTAAACATTGAGGAAGGTTCTCTTAACTGGATTAGTCTCCTTCTCCTCTTATTATCCACCCTGAGCCAGGATGGACGGGTGAGTAAAAAGTTCTGACTGTTGGTGAGTGGCTGTCCGTGTCGCAGATCTCCGTATATTAGCGATTGTGCCACAAACATGGCCCGGGTCAGCATCTTGTGTAGCCTCCAGAGACGTCAGTGTAGTGAGAGAGAACCCCCAACGCCTCTGAAAAGGGCCCAGATGAGTCAATGATGTTGACAGGGCCAACGCCGCTCTGTCGGACTCTCTTTTATTTCCCTGCGTCCTCTTGCAGTTCAATTTGCCTCCACACTATAGCCCAACGGACTTAAACAGAACAACTCCGTCACCAAAAGAAAGGTTCGCTGAGCCTCGAGGTTACATTGCTCATTAAGTTGTCACTTTGGCTCACGACCAGGAGAGGTAATCTGAATGTTAATGTGACGACTCCACCAAACATCAATCCTCAAAGTGGACTCTCTTCTCTCGTCTTCTTCCTCTCTCTCTCTTGCGCTCTCTCTCGCATCACTAAAGAAGGCTTTGTGTAGTCTTGTACTCTCTCTGTATTTCCTGCCTATTTAGAAGCTGTCACGCCATTGTCTAGGTGACCGTCCAGAAATATTGATGAGCGAGAGGGAGAAGCGTGCTCTCTCCCTCAGTCCAGTAACCATATTTAAGGCTGTTTGTGTGCGTCTCCCAGAATAGGGTCACATTTTGAGGGTGGCTTCAATCCGACAGCTGTGTCCACAAATATTGATGCGAGAGAAGGAGAAGCGTGTGCTTTCCCTCGAACAGTCCAGTGCGTGTGCGTTGGTAACCTAATGTAGAAGGCATAGAGTTTATTTCTTTCAGGTCCTGATGATAGACTTGGGAGGTATACTGTATTATTTAGAAATGCCGACAGTATAATTTTCAACACCGTCCCCAAAAAAACATTATTTATTCGTTTTTATATACAGTACTAGTTGAAATGGATTTCCTTTAACTGTTGAAAGCGAGGAAGGAATGAAGCATCAATAGAGAGGTATGGTAATAACATTAGGGGAAATATTATGAAAGGTATATACAGTACCAGTTGAAAGTTTGAACACACCAGTTCATTCAAGGGTTTTTCTTTATTTTTACTATTTTTTACTTTGTAGATTGATAGTGAAGACATCAAAACTATGAAATAACACATGGGATCATGTACAGTAGTAGCCAAAAAAGTGTTAAACAAATAGCCGCCCTTTGCATTGATGACAGCTTTGCATACTCTTGGCATTCTCTCAACCAGCTTCATGAGGAGTTCCCACATATGCTGAGCACTTGTTGGCTGCTTTTCCTTCACTCTGCAGTCCGACTCATGCCAAACCATCTCAATTGGGTCGAGGTCGGGTGATTGTGGAGGCCAGGTCATCTGATGCAGCACTCCATCACTCTCCTCCTTGGTCAAATAGCCCTTACACAGCCTGGAGGTGTGTTGGGTCATTGTCCTGTTGAAAAACAAATGATAGTCCCACTAAGCCAGATGGGATGGCGTATCGCTGCAGAATGACGGTGTCACCAGCAAAGCACCCCAACTCCATCACACCCCCTGCTCCATGCTTCACGGTGGGAACCACACATGCAGAGATCATCCGTTCACCTACTCTGCATCTCACAAAGACATAGCGGTTGGAACCAAAAATTTCAAATTTGGACTCATCAGACCAAAGGACAGATTTCCACTGGTCTAATGTCCATTGCTCGTGTTTCTCTTCTTATTGGTGTCCTTTTAGTAGTGGTTTCTTTGCAGTAATTCGACCATGAAGGCCTGATTTCATGCAGTCCCCTCTGAACAGTTGTTGTTGTGTCTGTTACTTGAACTGGGCTGCAAACTGAGGCTGGTAACTCGAATGAACTTATCCTCTGCAGCAGAGGTAACTCTGGGTCTTTCTTTCCTGTGGCGGACCTCATGAAAGCCAGTTTCATCATAGCGCTTGATGGTTTTTGTGACTGCACTTGGAAGAAAATTTAAAAGTTCTTGAGATTTTCCAAATTGACTGACCTTCATGTCTTGAAGTAATTGTGGACTGTCATTTCTCTTTGCTTATTTCAGCTGTTGCAATAATATGGACTTGGTCTTTTACCAAATAGGGCTATATTTTGTATACCACCCCTACCTTGTCACAACATAACTGATTGGCTGAAACGCATTAAGAAGGAAAGAAATTACACAAATGAAATTAACAACTTTTAATTGAAATGCATTCCAGGTGAAGCTGGTTGAGAGAATGCCAAGAGTACAAAGCTGTCAAGGCAAAAGGTGGCTACTTTGAAGAATTTTCAAATCTCAAATATATTTTGATATAACACTTTTTTGGGGTTACTACATGATTCCATATGTGTTATTTCATAGTTTTGATGTCTTCACTTATTCTACAATGTAGGAAATAGTAAAAAATTAAGAAAAACCCTTGAATGAATAGGTGTGTCTAAACTTTTGACTGGTACTGTATATATGTTAAATATATGTTTAGAAAGAAATGGCGCCCTTTGTGTGCACTGTTGGTAATACCGTGCACCCTGGGATCGTACAGAAACGGTATGAAAGTCTGGATACCGCCCAAACCTAACTGGTGAGAAGACAAATATGCCCAGTTCAACCAATCCAGTAAATTAAAATGGAGTGTCGCCTTGTTAACGTCCGAAAGTGGAAGTCATGTCACAGGCTCTTTCTATTTCCCCTGAAAACCGGATGCATCCAGTTGCTGCCGACTCAGCTGAGGGTGCTTTGTTTGCGCGTGAGTGTGTGTGACTCCCAACAGTTGGGTCAGATTTTGAGGGTGGTTTCACTCCGACAGCTGTGTTCGTCAAGTGAAACATGAAAGCAGCTTTCACAGGCTGCTGGTAAATTAAGTCCAGATTGGGGAGGCATGAAATAGATTTAAACTTGCTTTGGACTTCAACTCCCATCAGCATCTGTGGTGCAATGCCCCTGTGGGATTTTCTCCTGGCTGGGCAGCTATATAACAAGTGGAGTGTCACAAAATGAGATTGGGAAGAGATAAACCTCACTGAGGTTCTGGCAAACAGTTGAGGCAAATCTTTGGCCAATTTTGTGTTTTCACATACAAATGAGCGACTTGTGAACTTCTGGGAAACTTGTGGGGAACTTTCTATTCTTTGCTTCAAATTAGCTTCAAACTCATTATGTATGCAAATTAGATCAGGTTTCACGTTACTTTGTTTATTAACATTGAAATGAATCTACATGAACCAAATCACAACTTTAAATGAACTTGCTTCTCACAGAGCACTGAACTAAATATACTGAACAACATGCATTCGATGTCTAAACAGATACAAATGAAATCCAATACAACTTGAAAGCATCAGCATGCCAATGAAGAAAAGACTAAAGACCTTGAATATTTCCCAAATAACATTTACATGAGAGAAATGTGAACACATTGGGGATGTTGACCTTAGGCTGTTTAATGGAGTAACTACAGAATTTACATGAGCCAAGTGATGACTGAGCAATAGGTTTCAACCAATAAAGGTTTAAAAGAGAATGAACGAAATGTAACTAATTAAAACAAAATCAAACCCAGTTCAAAACTATTGCCTTTTTGAGTGAACTTTGCACGTGGTGGCTCCGTGGAAGTCCTTTAGTCCAACGTTTGTTCAATGGATGCACTGAAACAATCAGAACACACCAAAACAACATTAGTATACCGAAAACAATTACTAAGAACCTTTTATTTTTATTTTGCCATCTTAAAAGGTAGGTTCCGCAGCTCAAGGGTGGGTTTTGCTGTGGAAAAACGGGGTCAGCTGTTAAAGTTGTCTTGATGTTGCTACAGTATGCTTCTCATTGAAACTGGCATTCAATATTTTTCATCAAGTTAACAATGTTCATATTGCATTTATACAAGGCAGAAACAATTTAGCTCACAAACTGGGACCAAGGTCTACTAAATCTAAAAAAAAAAAAAATAATGATGTGTGGCCAACTGTTCCTAGAGAGCCACAGTATATAAGATTTTTCTCCGGCCATGCCTCAACACAATTGATTCAAACTAATCAACTAATTGTTTTTAATCGAGACTGGGGACTTCAATCTAGCGAGTTGTCTCTCTTCCTGACCGGTGTATAAGGCTTGGGTTGAAGAAAAGTTAACAGACTTGAGTTATGCTTAATATGGCAATTGATATTACATGAGCCACAGGTTTGCCAAAATTGAAATGGATTGTTGAGAGAATTTGTTTGCCCAAAAACGCCTCTGGCAAGCTGTTTGCCACTAATGGCAATATAATTCACAGATTCACTCCTGGCAACATTTTGTGGCACAATATTTTGTTTGCAGCAAATTTGCCAAGAACTTTGCTGCATCAAATACATTTTTGTAAGTGAATGAGTGAGTTTCTTTCTTGTTTTTTGTTGTTGACCACAAATAGCCAAAAAAACAACAATCTCCTGTGTCCTCCGGGAAAACCTAGATGGAGTGACCATCTTTTGCCGGACTCGTCTATGTCAGGACTTAGACAAGGTTGGGTCAGGTTTTGAGTGTATGTACTATATAGTCCAGCATAGTATTGGTTAAATACCATCCACTTATCGATTTTAGTAGAAAAGTTAGACATTTATGTGGAGAAAATAAGCAAGCTCATATTTGCATTCTCATAGAAGTGTCGCGGTATGAAAGAGAAGGCCTCGGTTACAAGGTTTTCACAGATTGCATGTGTGGAGCTCTGCCATTGTACTCTGCCCGCCGGTTTGAAAAGCCACTCCATTGTGAGGATAAAAATTAACCCTGCAATATGAAAATGTTTTGTAAAAATCCCACGACACAGAGAGAGAGGAAAATAGTGCAGTCTGAAAACAGATAAAAGATACAAACCATTGAAGAGGAAATAACAAGGCTACTCTAAACCAGGCCTTAGACTTCTTTTGAATAGGATGCTGTAATGAAAACATGGGAGGGGGGGGGGGTCAGGCCTAGTAGAGGTGGTATAAAGTAGAGGCATCTGATGTTGTCCTCCAATGTTAGCGATAGCGAGGTCAGTGCAATGCTCAGTGTGCCAGCCCAGCTGTCTTGCGTCCTTTTGAGGAAGGACCGTTGAGGACGGAAAAAGCAGAACTGGAAAGGACAGGATCCAGAACAAAGAACCCACGCCACATAGCTTATCTGGCCACCCGACTTTTTCAGACTTTGGTGAACCTTTCGTACTTAGAATTATTCTCCCCAATTTGGTGATATCCAATTGGTAGTTAGACTTTTCCTATCGCTGAAACTCCCCTACGGACTTGGGAGAGGCCAAGGTCGATAGCCATGCATCCTCCTAAACACGACCCTGCCAAGCCGCACTGCTTCTTGACACACTGCTCGCATAACCCGGAGGAAACACTATCCAGTTGGCAACCGAAGTCAGCTTGTAGGCACACAGCCCTCCACAAGGAGTCGCTAGAGCGCGATGGGACAAGGTAAGGGGGGCCAAACCCTCCCCTAACCCGGACTCATGGGTATGGGTATAAAGAGCCAGTGTTTGGCTGTGGCAGGGCTTGCTTATTTTATTTTTATTTAACCATTATTTAACAAGGCCAAGTCTTAAGAACAAATTCTTATTTACAATGACGGCCAATCCCGACTTAACCCGGACGACGCTTGGCCAATTGTGCGCCGCCCAATGGGACTCCCGTTCACGGCCGGCTGTGTGACACCCTGGGATCGAACCTGGGTCTCTAGTGACGCCTCAAGCACGGCGATGCCTTAAACTGCTGCGCCACTGAGGCCCATAGAAAATGATTTTAAAGTGCAGCCAATACTTTATGAGTTACTTTCGGTGCATTTCCACTTAGAATATTCCCCACTGTTTTACGTAAAAGGCTCAGACTTTTCTGTTTCCATCTACGTAGGCCGGCATCCATGTTTCACTGGGCCATGTCGCCAATGGACCTGCTTTAACTTGGGGCCAAGGCGAGGCCGCTAGGGCTTTTTGGGAGCATTTACATAACAATGGCTAACTGTGAACACACTCGGCGGTTAACACCCCTCACAAAGCAACTTTTTTGATTATGTAGAGGTTGTTGATAATGCTCTTCGCAAGTCCTCGCAACTCAGCCTCTATGGAAACACAATTTCTCTAGTATAACATCAGGTGTATACACCAGTAAAACACTGGCGTTAGTCGAAAAGCACCAATGGAGAGATTTGAGGGAGATGCCCCTAGTTCCAGGCAGTTCCACATAGAGGCTGAGTGTCTGTCTGTAGCAAGCCGACAGCGACAAGGCTGCTTAGGGGATCTGAGATCCCTAAAAATGTAGCTAACGTAAGACCTTGGCCATTGATCTCTCCTCGGAACGCCTGTGTTGTTGTTTTTTCTTGCAGGAGATTAGGCTGTAATGTCATGCTACGGATGGATGGGCGCGTGCCATGGGGAAATGTCATTTCCCCAGGAGCGCTGTGCTGTGACTAAGCCCACTCTAAGCGAAGGCAGGGGGCCAGAGCAAAAGGGGAATGGGCCTGAAGATAACGATACTCGATATGGAGACAGACCGGTTCTCTTACGGCCAAGGATTGGTTGTTGTTTCACTACCGCCACACTTTCATCCTACTATTTGTCTAAAATTGTTTTCTCTTCAATATATATATATATATTTTCTCTCCAGCAGATCTATTGTAGTTTTGCATAAAACAAGTAACCATTTTCAACCTATGTCTTGAGGGGTCAATAAGACATTAAAAGTTTTACCCCATACATTATTATCTCCTCGAGAGCTGTCATTTATTTTTTTGCAATAATTTACCATGCAATTCTGTCTTTCAATCTCGTTCTTCAAGGAAATATTTCCCTCGAAGGAGATGAACAGCCCTTTCAAAATCGTTTCTGTCTCTGCTTCTGTTATTGTAAAAATGAGGCTTCAAACTGACTAATCGCTGTCTCTCTCGCTCTCTCATGCTAGGACATACTCAACAACCTGGACAACCTCGAGTCTGGGTGTGACCTGGACGACGATGACCTCATGCTGGACGATGACCTCCCCGAGGATGGCTCCTTGCATGGTGGTGAGTGTGGTTTTTGTCTAGACACGGGATCTCAGCGCAGTTTTCCCTTTTTAATGATCAAGATTAGGTTTGGTGGAGAGTACGCTCATCCTAGTGCTGTGCCGATGGGCAACGTAGTTCTAACGGGATCGAGTGTGGGGATAAGGGGCCTGAACAAGGAGAGCGCTGTTCGGTCAGAAAGACTGCATGGGAATGCACCTCACAAGCTCAGCATCATGTGTTGAAGCATGTAGTTAAAGTTAGCATAAGGCCATGTCAATCTGCCCAAGGTGCCCTCCCTCCCTGTTTGACCATAGTTGGAGTAAGGAGGTCATAACCCCGATAACTGGGGAGGGGTCCTATAACAGCTTCCTTCAGAGGCACGAAACCCGTATGGAAAAGGGAAGGCCTTAGCTTTCTACACTCTCTTGACAGGAAAAACGTCAAAGGCACTTTCACTCTTCACCTCGTAGCCTTTGCCTCTTCAGTCGTATCTGAGTACACACAGCCAGACTAGGGAGTTGAAGTTTTCAAAGCAACAAATTCAGGCTCTCTCAGGTTACTTCTTTCAAGGTCTGTTTTTTCTATTTTATTCCTTGTCCGTAGCAGCCTTGTTTTGAACCTTAATCGTGGGTGGAAGAAGAATGCATATTTTCAGAGAACCCAGAAACAACAGATGCTTAAGGAATGCAGAGAGGGCTGTGTTCGTAGTTTCCTCAGTACTAACCATCTATCTATCTCTGGTAGCAGCATGTCAAGCTTGGGAGGATCAATTTGTTCTCTACCGCAGTCTCTCTCTTGCTCTGTTTTCATCCCACTCAGATTTGCTTGGGAAGCTGTGCTGAGAGACTGTTCTGGGGTGGTAAAAGAGGAAATCAGATCACTTCCATAAGGTTTCACCTTAAGTGTTCTGTTGTTTGCGGAGTTATAGTTGTGTTAGTTAGACACCTCCAGATAGATGAGCAGATACTGTGTCTCAGGCATCAGATTTGGTGATGTGCTCTTAGTTCAGATAGCTTTCTCGGCCCTGCTCTCGACTGCTCCCAGCAATCTGAAAACACTAGTTATATAGTACATACATTAGTACCTTTTATGTTTTTTATACTTTATAACCCCTTTTTCTGCCCAATGTTGTGATATCCAATTGGTAGTTAGTCTCGTCCCATCACTGTAACTCCCGTATGGACTCGGGAGAGGCGAAGGTCGAGAGCCAAATGTCCTCCGAAACACGGACCTGCTTCTTGACACACTGCTTGCTTAACCCGGAAGCCAGCCGCCCCAATGTGTCGGAGGAAACATCTTACAGCTGGGGACCGAAGTCAGCGTGCACTGGGCCCACCACAGGAGTCGCAAGAACGCGATGGGACAAGGACATCCCAGCCGGACAAACCCTCCCCTAACCCGGACGATGCTGGTCTAATTGTGCACCGCCTCATGGGTCTCCCGGTTGCGGCTGGCTGTGACACAGCCCGGGATTGAACCCGCATCTGTAGTGACGCCTCTAGCACTGTGATGCAGTGCCTTAGACCACTGCACCACTCGCTCTTAGTACTTTGAGCATGGGGAGGAACTGAGGAAGAAAAGATAGCATCATTTCTTTAGTGTGTGTGGCTTGGAGATTGTGTGTGAGTGTGCTTAGAGGTGTAGGATCTTAATTTGAGCCAGTTTTCTATAGCAGGAAAATAATCCTGCAGCAACAGGAAATATGCATTTTTACATGGATTATAATTAATGGACATTTTTGTAGGGGTTGAGAAACCTTTTCGCAAGGGAAAATCATGTCTGAAATGTCAAAGTGGAAATTACAAACTTCAGAAGACCTTTAAAAAAATAAAAAACTCAAATACATGACAAGTTGTAGAAGTTCTCGTGTTATGGGCCTCATTTTGACTCCATGCCTTTGTCTCTGTGGCCTTGTCTCCTGTTGTAGATGCTGATGGGATGTCCCATCTGGCCCTGTGGAGGAGACGGCAGCTCTGTTGGACTGTAGACGACCAACTCCACAGCGACAACATGTGAGCTGCTGGGGGCTCTCGGGTTACATTTCTTTGTCACACACATCCTGACCCTCTCTGCCTTTTGCCCTCTGGTTATTGAGAGTCAGGCTGGGAATTTCCAGGGACCTCACAATTCGATATTGTCATGATACTTATGTGCCGCTGCGATATGTATTGCGATTCCATATACAGCATGATTCTATATGTACTGTGATTTGGTACTGTGTTTTTATTGCGAATAGATGTTCCAAACATATTGCTCCTCTGCTGCAGAAATTATTTTGGGTGGTAAAAGTGCTCAAAGCATGTTGGAGAACTAGCTATAGGATGATAAATACCCGAGTTTTGACGCAGGTACACACCGACTAGTGCTAGCTAATGTTAACATCCAAGCAAAAATCACAATACTCTACTGTTTATCATTTTTTCCCCCCACCATCCCCAATTGAGAGACCTACGTCAATGTGAGTTGTGTATGTGTGCACTACTGATGTGGGAGACAGCCACTCGTCCCCTGGTAACCGCGTAACATGTCTCGTCCTCCTACCTGCCACTCACCTGTCCCAGGCTTCCTCCCGTGGGCACTCCCATTCACCCCCGTGTCACGTGCAGTGACTAGCTCGCTCTCGCCCTCTGCCTGTCTCTCTCTCTATTTGTCTCTGTCTTTGTCCCTCTACCTCTCCAGTAGTGACTGTGTGTTCCAGACCTATGATGGGTACCAGAGTCAGGGCACAGGCTTGGCAGCCCCTCACCAGGCTGTGGAGCTGGATGAGCTGACACTGAAACACATGGCAGAGGACTGCTGCTCTGTAAAGGCCCAGCTAGAACACCTGAAGCTACTGCTGCAGGTCGGTCACACACACACACACACACCATAACTCTGCTTCTGCTCCACTCATTCTGTGTAGATAGAACACACACTACACGATGGACAATACACTTGAATGCAAACAATCACACTATTTCCATGAATTGTTAGGATTCAAACACACTTACTCACTGATTATACTATTCCTGTCTATTTGTGTCTGTACTAGAGTTGACTCATACTGCGATCTACACTATATAAACAAAAGTATGTGGACACCCCTTCAAATTAGTGGATTTGGCTATTTCAGCCACACCTGGTGCTGACAGGTGTATAAAATCGAGCAAAAGTTTGGTGGAGGAAGAATAATGTTCTGGGGCTGTTTTTAATGGTTCTGGCCCCTTAGTTCCAGTGAAGGGAAATCTTAATGCTACACCATACAATGACATTCTAGACGATTCTGTGCTTTCAACTTTGTGGCAACAGTTTGGGGAAGGTCCTTTCCTGTTTCAGCATGACAATGCCCCCATGCAACAAGCGCGGTCCATACAGAAATAGTTTGTCGAGATCAGCGTGGAAGACCTTGACTGGCCTGCACAGAGCCCTGACCTCAACTCCATCGAACACCTTTGGGATTATTTGGAGCTCCGACTGCGAGCCAGGCCTAATCGCCCAACGTCAGTGCCCGACCTCACTAATGCCCTCGTGAGTGAGTGCGTGCAGAAGAGTGGAGGCTGTTATAGCAGCAAAGGGGGGACCAACTCCATATTAATGCCCATGATTTTGAAATGAGATGTTTGACGAGCAGTACTTTTGGTCATGTAGTGTACTTTGATGGATCGTTACACTCAAAAGGCAGCGACTTGGTGGAACTTTTGATATAACCACACTTTTTCTTTGTGTCGTAAAGAGAACGTGTTCAACTTCATAAAAAAGCATGTTTTCGGATTTTGAGGTTAAAAAAAAAAGAAGTACGATATGAAGTAATAGGGTTGACGATTTCATCTTAAATCAGGCAGAAATCCCCTTGTGACAGGGGGAATGGAAGCTACTTGTGTGCAACAGGGAGTGGCAATTGAATGCAAGCTTCACAAAGAAATATAAACTGTTAAAACATTTCTAGCCAGGTCCTACTGAATGGCACAGCGGTCTAAGGCACTGCATGGTAGTGGTTGAAGCGTGACTGCAGACCCGGGTTCGATCCCGGGCTGTGTCGCAGCCCCCCAAATGTCCTTGTCGCGGGCCGGGTGCGTGTTGTACTGTGTTTCCGCCGACACATTGTTGCAGCTGGCTTCCAGGTTATTAAGTGAGCAGTGTGTCAATAAGCAGTGCAGCTTGGCGGGGTCGTGTTTCAGAGGACGCATGGCTCTTGACCTTCGCCTCTCCCGAGTCCGTACGGGAGTTGCAGCGATGGGCGAAGACTGTAACTACAAATTATGTAGAATAAGGGGCAAAAAATTATATAAATAAAAAACACATTTCTAGCCTGTCTATCTATGGGAATAGAAAGTCGTCTAATAGTCATTTGCACAACTGAATGCATTCAACCAAAATGTTTCTACTGCATTTAACCCAACCCCTCTGACTCGTGGGGGAGAGGCGTGGAGGGCTGCCTTGATTGACGTCCACGTCATCAAACTCTATTTTCACGTCATCCAACAAATGTAAACGCTTTGCTAAACAGCATTGCCACTTGATTGGAACCGGGGCTTTGGTCAGTTTACATGAAAATAGAGCTCTTTGGCCACGCACACCAATGGTGGGTTTGGCGTCAATGTGCAGAGCAGAAAAGAACCCCATACCTACTGTAAAACGTTTAGAAAAGGGCTCTGTGCCGTTATCCTCGCACGGTGAGGCATTGAAAGGTATTGGAAACAGGGCTGTCAATAATTTTGACCCCTACCTTTTTGAGAGAAATATACATACATACATACATACATACATACATACATACATACATACATACATACATACATACATACAGTATTACTAACAGTGCACACAAAGGGCGCTATTTCTTTCTAAACATATATTTAACATATATACAGTACCAGTCAAAAGTTTAGACACACCTATTCATTCAAGGGTTTTCTCTTTATTTTGACTATTTTCTACGTTGTAGAATAATAGTGAAGACACAAACTATGACATAACACATGGAATCATGAAGTGTTTCATATTTGAGATTCTTCAAACTAGCCACCCCTTGCCTTGATGACAGCTTTACACACGCTTGGCATTCTCTCAACCAGCTTCACCTGGAATGCTTTTCCAACAGTCTTGATGGAGTTCCCACATATGTTGAGCACTTGTTGGCTGCAATCGGGTGATTGTGGAGGCCAGGTCATCTGATGCAGCACTCCTTCTTGGTCAAATAGCCCTTACACAGCCTGGTGGTGTGTTGGGCATTGTCCTGTTGAAAAACAAATGTTAGTGCAAACCAGATGAGATGGTGTATCGCTGCAGAATGCTGTGGTAGCCATGCTGGTTAAGTGTGCCTTGAATTCTAAATCAATCACTGACTGTGTCACCAGCAAAGCACCATCACACCACCACCTCCATGCAGATCATCCATTCACCTACTCTGCGTCTCAAAGACACTCAAAGACACCACCTGTCTAATGTCCATTGCTCGTTTCTTTGCCCAAGCAAGTCTTCATCTTATAGGTGTCCTTTAGTAGTGGTTTCTTTGTAGCAATTCGACCACGAAGGCCTGATTTCATGCAGTCTCCTCTGAACAGTTGATGTTGATGTCAGTTACTCGTACTCTGTGAAGCGTTTCTTTGGGCTGCAATTTCTGAGGCTTCTAACTCTAATGAATTTATCCTCTGGCGGTCCTCATGAGAGCCAGTTTCATCATAGCACTTGATGGTTTTTGCGACTGCACTTGAAGAACCTTTCAAAGTTCTTGAAATTTTCCGGATTCACTGACCTTCATGTCTTGAAGTATTGACGTACTGTCGTTTCTTGCCATAATATGGACTTGGTCTTTTACCAAATATCTTCTGTATACCAACACAACTGATTGGCTCAAACGCATTAAAAAGGAAATAAATTCCACAAGGCACACCTGTAAAAATATATATATATTTTTTTACAGTATTTTTTATTGGAATTTCACAATTTTCACCCATATTAAGAGATACAACAACAGAGACAAAGCAAAAAAAACAGCACTCACTTACACATACCTGCGCATATATATATACATATACATACACATACATACACACACATACACACCCACACACACGCACACCATGTTCCTCTCCCCTCTTCTCTCACCCCATCCCCATCATTGCGTCTCTCAATACATACATTTTAAACAAACTTACAAACAGAAATTAAACAAAAAAGCTCAGTTTAAACTAAGAAGTTAGGTTCGACACATGGAATGTACAGTGTAATTCTGAAATACATAGATCACCACCATTCTAAGAGAATCCTTGCAGCATAATAGCTGATACCTCAGGTTCTAGGTAATTTAGATAATGTTCCCAAACTTTGTAGAACTGATCTGTTTTAGAATGCAATGTACATGTCAAATATTCCAGAGGCACCCATTCAAATAGTGTCTTATGCCAATCTTTAATAGAAGGAACCTTATCACTAATCCACTGTAAAAGGATGTTTTTCCTCGCTGCAAAGGTAAGGATGTTGTAAAGCCTCCTCTTACCCACAGAAGTAACATGCCTACTAGTGAGACCCAACAGTAAAGAAACTGGGTCCAATTCTAGATCAACCCCTAGGATCTTTTCAATTTCTTGCAGAACACCAGACCAGTATTTTTGTATTTTGGTACATGACCATAAACAATGTGTTAGGGTGCCTGTATCAGTTTTGCATTTAAGACACTGAGGAGAAGAGGAAGAGGGGCTAAAAGCATGTCTGCGATTTGGGGATATATGCAATCTGTGTATTATTCTTAATTGAATTGCTCTAGTACGATTACATATAGATATTGTTTTTGCATATCTCCAAATGTCCTCCCACATCTCTTCGTCAATAGTAACAGACAATTCTTTCTCCCACACTTGTTTCACCCTCTGTGTGTCGACAGCAGACAAGGACCTTAAAGCATCATAAAACAGACTTACAGACATTTTCCTTTGTGGGAAAAAAAAGCATTCTTTCAATGACAGACATATCAGGGTTACCAATTAAGGTGGTGCTCTTCACAATATAATGTCTTACTTGCAGGAAGCGGAAAAAGTCCTGCTTTGGGAGTCGATATTTCTCCACCATCTGCTCAAATGACAATAACATCTTATCAGCAAATAAGTCATTTAGTCTGCGTATGCCCTTATTAAGCCAAAAGTTAAAGCCAGCATCCAGCAATCCTGGACCAAAATCTGGGTTGTTAAGAATTGGGGTAAGAGCAGAGGTTAGTTTGGACCTTCCCAGGAAGCGCTGCGCTGAACTGACCTCCATACTTTGAGTGTGTTAAGTGTAATAGGATTATTGCAGTGATCTTCTACAGACTTGAAACTTCTGAAAAATAAAAGATCCTGTAAGGGTTATTTTGAAAGAGAAGTCTCATTGTCTAACCAAATAGAGGAGTCATCATTTGTGATCCAATTAGAAATATAACATAGGTGGGCACACCACTGATAGAACCTGATATTGGGCAGATCCAAGCCCCCCATAGAACTTGGCAGCTGCAATATTGCCATCTTAAGTCTTGGCTTGCGTTTACTCCATATACAGGAACTTAGCCATCCATTTACATCCTTTATTACCTTATTGCAGAGTAATACTGGGATCATTTGGATTGGGTAAAGTAGTCTAGGTAAAATCATTTTCAAGAGGGATATTCTACCCAACCAAGAAATCGGGAGAGATTTCCAGCGCTCCAGATCCTGTCTTATTGTATCAAACAAGGGAACAAAATTGGCTTTGTACATTTGCTGGATTTTAGGAGTTACAAATATACCCAGATACGTAAAACCTGAGGGAGACCATTTAAAAGGGAAGGGGGGAGAAGTATTAGGTACAGAGTGAAGGTTACCAAGTGGCATAGCCTCTGATTTAGTTAAGTTAATCTTGTAGCCTGAGAATTTGCTGAATAATTCAATAATATTGATAAGAGATGTAGTTGAAGTCTCGGGACTAGAGATGAATATCAGGACATCATCAGCATACAAGCTTATTTCATGGTGAACATCACCAATGAGCAGCCCCTGTATAGCAGGCGTTACCCTGATGGCCTCGGCCAGTGGTTCCATAACAAGTGCAAATAGGAGAGGGGACAAAAGACAGCCCTGTCTGGTACCTCTGTATATAGAGAAGCTATTTGACCGTAGCCCATTAGTAAGGACAGCAGCCTGAGGATCATCATATAAAACTTTCACCCATTTTATAAAGTTGTCCCCTAGACCAAATTTATTTAGAGCAAAGAGTAGGTAAGACCACTCCACCCGATCAAATGCTTTCTCAGCATCTAGGGAGAGCACAAGACCATCCCTAGCACTTTGTTGGTAGGCTTGAATTACATTAAGAAGCCGCCTGACATTGTTGCATGACTTACGGCCCTTAATGAAGCCAGTTTGGTCTCCTTTCACAATTAGTGGCAGTGAGTCCTCTAATCTTGTGGCTAGAATTTTAGAAAGCAATTTTCTATCCACATTCAGAAGGGAAATTGGTCTGTACGAGGAACAAGACTCTGGACATTTTCCCTTTTTGAGAATAAGTGATATGTTGGCTTCCCTCAACGTTTGAGGGAGCTGGTCATTTGAAAATGAGTGGTTAAACATATCACGCAATGGCTCAAGGATCAGGCCATGGAACTCTTTATAGAACTACCTACAAAACCCGTCTGGTCCTGGGGCCTTACCATTTTGCAGATTCTTAATTGCGAACATTATCTCTTCCTCGGTAATAGGGGCATTAAGGAGAGACCTCTGTTCTTCGGAGATAGTAGGGAGCTCAATCTTAGAAAAGAAGTTCTCCATTAATTTGGGTGCAATATTTGGCAGTTCTGAGGCATAAAGATTTGCATAAAATGTCTTAAATTAGTCATTTATCAATTTCTTAAATTTTCATATAAATGATTGCCATCAGAATCAGTAATAGTAGCAATTGACTGAGTCCGCTCTCTTTTTAGCTAGGTACGCCAAGTACTTTCCTGGCTTATCGCCATGTTCATATAGCTTTTGCCTGACAAATCTCATTTTCTTTTCAGCGTCCTGTGTTAGGAGAGAGTCCAACGTTGATCTAAGAACTGATATTTCCTTTTAATAGGGTAGGAGTGGGAGTTTTAATATAGTCCTTCTCTTTAGTTCCTAATTCACCCTATAACGTTTTTTGCTTTTCACGCTTTTTCCGCCTCTTAGTGGCTGTGTATGACATAATCAGACCCCTGGCGTACGCTTTACAGGTTTCCCAAAGGAGCGAGGGGTGATCTGTTGATTGAGAGTTAATAGAGAAAAATGCTTTAAACTCTGTAATAAAATATGATGTGAATGTATGGTCTTTAAGGATGGTTGTATTCAACCTCCAATGTCTTGACAGATTGAATGCCCCGTTGAGTTTTATGTCCAGGATCACCTCTGCATGATCAGATATGACTATGCTTCCTATCCTAGCGGATAAAACAGACTGCAAAGACGTCCTGGGCATAAAAAAGTAATCTATTCTAGTCTGACATCCATGAGGTGCAGAGAAAAAAGTGAACTCTCTGTTGGAGGGGTGAAAAGTTCTCCAAACATCAGCATACCCCAGATCATCACAAATAGCTTTAAGTGACTTAGCTCGAGGAGAGAGTGGAGCTATACCGCTGGGAAACTTATCAATAAGGGGGTTCAACAAACAATTCAAATCTCCTCCAACCACTGCAGTGTCTGAGTTTAATTCTGAAAAGTCTAGAAATACCTTAGTGAGGAAATCAGGGGGGTGGGCAGGGGGGAAGTAAATATTCATTATGGAGATGTTCTGCCCTTGTAAAGTACCATTAATTATAACAAAGCGACCAAATTTATCTTTCACACAATTCAAGACCTTAAGTGGTAAGTTATTTTTCACAAGAATTGCTACACCTCTACTTCTGGATGTAAATGATGAGAAAAACACTTGACCAAACCCCCCTTGTTGTAATTTCAGATGCTCCTTATCATCCAAATGAGTTTCTTGCAACAGGGCAATATCAATATTTTCTTTTTTCAAAAAAGACAGTACCTTCTTCCTTTTAATGGGGTTATGGCTCCCTCTAATGTTCCATGTACATATACGAAGTCTGTTACCTGCCATTGCACTTTGACCATTCAATATCCAGACTGAATCCTACTGTAAAAGTGGGGTGGTACCTTTTTCCATGTGTTGAACTCTCTTCAATCTCACCGAGCATAAACAAACGATATGAACCCTGAACTCGAACTATACTAAACCCAAAAATTAAACATGTAAAGATCCAAAAGGGGGTTTTCCCACTAGCTAACATGCAGGGGATTTCAACTTTCCAATGTAGACTCTTAAGTCTGCATTGCCACTCAATAGCCTCATCCTTTATATATATATGGAAATGAAAATCAATAGGAGATTGAGGCTCTTCCACCTAAAACCAAGCCTGGGCACCTATATAGATTCACCCATATCTCAGCCTGAGCTATAGCGGCAGTTACTTTAGCAATAATAAAAATACGAATATTACTGAACCGGAGCACGTGAGAACTCACACCACTGTTTCATGATCAGATTCAAATAAAATAAAAAAGTTATCCAATGCTGCGGAGGTGCAGCTTAAAGTTATTTACCCGAGAGAGTCAATAAACGCAGCAGCCTCTTCAGGTGTGCAGAGTTTCTTAGGCGATCCGTTGACCATAATCTTCAATGTGGCCGGGTACAGCAGCGCGTAGTCCATCTTCATTCTCTTGAGTCGAGCCTTCTCCTCATCAAACCCTTTGCGTCTTCGTACAACCGCTGTGGAGTAATCATTGAAGAATGAGACCTTTGGACCTTTACGTTGACTACCGTCAGAACCGATGTTTCTAGCCGCATCCATGACGCGCTGCTTGTCGGTGAAGTTGTGGAACTTTATAACCACTGGCCGTGGGCGCTGGTTGGGACCGGGTATCGGTGCTTGAGAGCGATGGGCTCTGTCCAGCTTCACACGACCAGCCTTAGTGTCCATTTGTAGGTAGTCAGGGATCCATTCCTCAAAAAGTTTTACTGAACGTGTCCCTTCAGAATTTTCCGGGAGTCCCACAACACGAATATTGCATCTGCGTCCTCGATTATCCAAGTCGTCAATGTGCTCCGCCATTTTGCGCACCTGTTTCTCAAGTGCTTTTTTAGTGTCCATAGATGTAGTTGAAGCTTCCACTGTAGCAATTCTTCCTTCCGCCTCATCAACACGTTTGACAACCCTCTGTAGTTCAGCTGAATGGCCTGCTATTTCTTCCAAGACCGTTCTTATCTTAACATCGATCACTTTAGTAATGTTATCCGTCATCTTTTGAATCACCAGGTCCATTGTGCCTGAATCCGCAATGGTGTTAGCTTTGCTAACGTAAGCTAGCTCCTCCTGCACATCTACAGGGATGGTGGTTTTGGTCGAGTTCTTAGTAGTTCTGTTGGGCATGTTGTCAGAGATTTTTGAGAAATAGCCGTCAAGACTCATTGTAGGATAACTTATTTAGCCAATTCTACCACTTTTTCAAGTTAGGATATTAATGAAAAAAATATACATTTACGAATGCCACGGGAGCTCGCTGAAACAGTGTTCTCTCTACGGCGCCATTTTGTCCCCCCCCCGCACACCTGTTTAATTGAAATGCTGGTTGGTTGAATGAAGCTAGTTGAGAGAATGCCAATAGTGTGCAAAGCTGTCATCAAGGCAAAGGGTAGCTACTTTGAAGAATTTGAGATATAAAATATATTTAATTTAACAGTTTTTTTTGGTTACTACATGATTCCATGTGTTATTTCATAGTTTTGATGTCTTCACTATTATTCTACAATGTAGAAAATAGTTTTAAAAAATGGAGAGAAAAAAGGTTGGTGTCAACTTTTGACTTGTACTGTATATATTGTTAAACAAAATCTATGTCTTAAGAGTAATCGTATTAGTATAAAATAATATACTTTAAAATAAATGTTGAGCATACAATATACCAAGTGTATTAATAGGGCGTTGGGGCACCACGAGCCAGAACTGCTTCAATGCTTCTTGGCATAGATTCTAAAAGGTTGTCAATTTCAGACCCCACTGTATTTTGATGAGACAGTTCCAGGCTGTAACTATTATCATCTGTGTATTATCAACCGTGTTCCTATTGGTTGGTCATCTATCTCCCGCTCCCCCGTAGTACCCAGAGAAAGCAGGGGGGCAAATACTGTATGCGTCCCAAATGGAACCCTATTCCATATGTAGTGCACTACCTTTGACCAGCAGTGCACTATATAAAGTGTCTTCAGAAAGTATTCATAATCCTTGACTTATTCCACATTTTGTCACAGCCTGAATTCAAAATGGATGAAATAGATTTTTATTCTCTCACCCATCTACACAGAATATACCTAAATGACAGTGAAAACATGTTTTTAGAAATGGTTGCTTATTTTGGGGATAAATTAAATACAGAAATATCTCATTTACATAAGTATGCACACCCCTGAGTCAATACATGTTAGAATCACCTTTTGCAGCGATTTACAGCTGTGAGTGTTTTTGGGTAAGTATTCCACACCTGGATTGTACAATATTTGCACATTTATCATTTTTTTTAATTCTAAAAGCGCTGTGGAGTTTGTTGTTGATCATTGCGAGACAGCCTTTTTCAAGTCTTGCCATAGATTTTCAAACCGCTTTCATTTAAAACTGTGTCTAGGCCACTCAGGAACATTCAACATCCTCTTGGTAAGAAACTCCAATGTATATTTGGCCTTGTATTCTAGGTTATTGTCCTGCTGAAACGTGAATTTGTCTCCCAGTGTCTGTTGGAAAGCAGACTGAACCAGGTAAAATTTTGCCTGTGCTTAGCTCTATTCTGTTGTTTTTTTGTCCCCAAAAAAATCATTGCCAATAACAAACATACCCATAACATGATGCAGCCACCACCATGCTTGAAAATATAAAGAGTTGAACTCAGTGATGTGTTGTTGGATTTTCCCCAAACATAACACTGTGTTTAGGGCATGAAGTTAATTTCTTTGCCGCATTTTTTGCGGTTTTACTTTAGTGCCTTATTGTAAACAGGATGCATGTTTTGAAATATTTTATTCTGTACAGGCTTCCTTCCTTTTCACTCTGTCAATTAGGTTAGTATTTTGGAGTAACTACAATGTTGTTGATCCATCCTCGGTTTTCTCCTTTGACAGCCATTTTAACTCTAACAGGTTTTAGGTGCCCTTCTTTGCGAGGAATTGGAAAACGTCCCTCGTCTTTGTGGTTGACTCTGTTTGAAATTCACTGCTCGACTGAGGGACCTTACAATTATCTGTATGTGTGAGGTACAGAGACGAGGTAGTCGTTCAAAAAATCACGTTAAACACTATTATTGCACATAGAGTCCATGCAACGTATGTGACTTGTTAAGCAAATTTATGCTCCTAAACGTATTTAGGTTTGCCATAACAAAGGGTTACTGACTCAAGACATTTCAGCTTTTCATTTTTTATTAATTTGTAAAAATGTACTAAACCAATGACTTTGACATTGTGTCACTGGCCTACACGCAATACCCCACAATCTCAATTTAATCCATTTTTTAGTCGAGGGGTGTGAATAATTTCTGAAGGCACTGTTGAAAATAGGGTTTAGGGTTTCCATTTAGGATGCAGACACTGTTTTGTACATATCTGCGGTGTTAAGTTGGGACATAGTATCTCAGCCAGTGAGTTTAGAAGGAGAGTGACTGGCCACCAACATCTTCCGTGACATTTGGGGATCTTGTCCCTACGCTGTGTATAACAGTAGGCTCACTACAGTAACGACTGGTCAAAAGTAGTGCACTATATAGGGAATAGGGTGCCATTTGAGACTATTCCAAGGATCACAGCCTGATAGCAGGGCTACTGCTCTCCTATCATTGATATATGTTTGCATCAAAACAGTGATTGTTGTTCTTGTCCCACTGCAGTCCCGTAGGGCTATTGTCAACACTCGCGTCATAGATTTACACGGCCCCATCCATGTCCCACAGATAATTATTATCTCGGTGTGACAATCTGACAGAATCAATGATGAAAGCAGCCGATTTCCCCAACGCTCCAGCCATGATATCCAAGGCTGTGGTGAGATTTCGGATGCCACTAAAGGCTAATGGGTCTCTGTCTGCGAGGGATGGGAGATACATGTGGTGGCAATTGGAGGCGTCTGATTTGCGCGAGGCTGTTATTGGTTGACGCGCGGCTTGTTTTCTGGCCTACCGTTAAAACCGCCTGTGACGAGCAACGGGGAGCCAGAAGAGGAGACACTGAGTACATTCCAAATGGCACCCTATTCCCTACGTAGTGCACTACTTTTGACCTGGGCCCTATGACCCCTGGTCAAAAGTAGGGCACTATATAGGGAAAAGGGTGCCATTTGAAACGGCCTGACTCTGATGGGAGCTGGACTGGACACACTCACTGGACAAATATTGATGTGGATTTCATTGATCCTTTATTTCTACAGGCCCTTGTCTGTAGATTTTATTCTTCTTATTGTATTCTTCTAACATTTCTCCCTTCTCGACATATGTCTCCCAATTATAGAAATAGCATGATATGGGTGGTGTCTGTATCTACATGTCTGTAACGAATAAACCCCTTGTCTAAGGGTTCCATGTCACGATTGCAAATCTAATGTTCATCAGAACTCTGATCCAAAAACCCTCAGAGCTGAGCTCCGTTCGTGGACGCTGGGCAGTGAAGTCCAACTGAAAAGCAGCTTAGAGACTCCCTCCCGTCTATGCGCTGGGATGACACAACCCCATGTAGACTTTTTTGACACTGATCCCTCTCATGATGCGAATTCATCCTCTTCTCCACAGCTCCGTCACACGTTTAGTAGCTCTAGTGGGTTGTTGAAATGTGGATCGCGTGACAATTTGTGTCAGAATAGCGTTATTGAAAGCCTGATTTGACATAAAGAGCACTTTGAATGTAGCGGCTGTAGGCCATGTCATTACTCATGCACAATTTTTTTTCTTGACCTCTCTGTTGTTTGAAACGTTGCCATGGAAATGGCACAATCTCTATGTTAATGCTAAGAGGAACGATAAACTCGCGTCCCTAGACATCAAGACGTCTTAAAAGAACAATTGAAAGCGAGGAACGGTTTAGTGTAGGCAATAGGCCGATTTTGTAAGTCATGTAAAAGAGCTTACGGCTGGCTCATCATTGGTTTCTTCATAGAAATATAAGGGATAAAAAAAATTAAATGAAGTCCTGTGAACTGCTATTAACTGTCGATTTGTGAGGCAGGAATATTTTCTTTTTGCTCGAGCCGCTATTAAAAGAGAAGAGGGTTATCGAAAAAGGCCATTGTCGTGGTAGGAACATACGGAAATCTCAGTGATCAACTGACATCACTCTTCATCTCCAAGGCTCTATCAAACTGAGGGTGTTCTCTAAAATTGGCCCCTGTCACTGTGTTAAATTGCACTTGATGCCTTCAAACTGCCGGCCCTCGCTTGCTCACTGAGCAGTGTGTGAGCACTCTGAGTGCTTTTGTTAGCTTGACGCGCTAAAACCACTCCTGGCATCGTTTGGCCCGACCAGGGGGTGGATTGAAGGCGGTAGGAGATTTGGAGAGTTAATTCAGTTCAGTGTGTAAGAGTCACGAAGATACATACGCAGCTATCATAATGTTGGGTTACAGTTCCTGTTGTTGGCGAGCCAGCTTTTAGCCTTCTGTTATAAGCCCTGCCACAGCCAAACACTGGCTCTTTATACCGAAGAAAAGAGAGCTCAAAAGTATATGGTAGTTGTCCAACATGAATATTACATTTGACATTTTAGTCATTTTTAACAGACACGCTCTCTCTCTCTCTCTCTCTCTCTCTCTCTCTCTCTCTCTCTCTCTCTCTCTCTCTCTCTCTCTCTCTCTCTCGCTCTCTCGCTCTCTCGCTCTCTCGCTCTCTCGCTCTCTCGCTCTCTCGCTCTCTCGCTCTCTCGCTCTCTCTCTCTCTCTCTCTCTCTCTCTCTCTCTCTCTCTCTCTCGCTCTCTCTCGCTCTCTCTCTCTCTCTCTCTCTCTCTCTCTCTCTCTCTCTCTCTCTCTCTCTCTCTCTCTCTCTCTCTCTCTCTCTCTCTCTCTCTCTCTCTCTCTCTCTCTCTCTCTCTCTCTCTCTCTCTCTCTCTCTCTCTCTCTCTCTCTCTCTCTCTCTCTCTCTCTCTCTCTCTCTCTCTCTCTCTCTCTCTCATATTTATATTTATATTTATATATATATATATATATATATCTGAAATCTGAGTTAGCCAGCAATTCACAAGCCTAATATGAGCCGTGTATGTTTTGGTGTCCTTGTATAGATGGAGGATGGTAGTGATATGGACGACACTCTGATTCTGGATACCTTGAGTCCAGAATCCAGACGGGACCCAATTCAAGCTCGACAGGTAAGACTCACTGTTTAACACCACACACACACACACAGTAGTAGGAAGTGTACTGTCAAACAAACCCCGTGTAGACAGTGGATTATGCCCATGTTATAGATGTTTGTCCAAGGCCCTGTTTGTCCTCGTGTTTCCAGTGCCCATCTTCTGTTTGTGTTCACATGGCCTGAGCGCTTTGGTCTGTTTTCCTTCTTGTTGTTTGTGTGCATACCCTGTTTTTTTCCGCTGTATGTTCTCCATTCTCAGGTTATCTTTGTTGCCGTGTCAGCTCTAGGTCTGTTTGTGTGTGTGTATGCTTGTTTGCCAGGCATATTACGTTTTTGAACCTGGAATCCAATTTCCTGTTATTGTGTGTGTTTTATTGTGCGTGTTTGCAATTGCCTGCGTGTTTGGGGGCACATTTCTTCTTTTTTTACCTTGAATCTCTCTTGAAGGAGTCAAGCAAAGGGTAGTCTGTTCTGTTCCTTCTCCTCTTGACATCACAATGGCCATGTCTCAACCTCCTACTGACCTAACCTGTAAACACTGCAAACCTGTGTACAGCTGGACCAATGTTCTCTGGCTCTTCCAGCTTAACCTTGCCCTCCCAGCATGTCTGTCTGGGGCAGTGGAGGGGGAGGGGGGGGGGGGGGATTAACCACCCTGAACCACAAAGACATTAAGGACCCTAACAACCTGGCGGAGCCCAAACCCACACCTCTCATCCCTATCCCTGGAAGCGAGCAGAGCCCTGCTGAACGATAGCATTGACATGGATGGTGAAGGCTCCAAAACGGGCTCACCCTGAGTGCTGTCCATATTCTCTAGCGTCCACTGTCACACAGTGACAGAGAAGGGGGCATTGGCGCCAGCAGGCATTTGCAATGCATTTCTGCATTAAATTGTATAGCCATTTATACACACATTTTTCGGTCACGCAGGGACTGTGTGTGATTGTCTGGGCCGGAGTGTATGGAGTTTAGGGACCGGGGAAGGGTGTGGGTAGCGGCCGGGCCAGAAGGAGCCCTGCTGGGCTGGGAGCGCATCAGAATGCAGCGTGTCTGCCTGGTCCTAGGGTTCCCGCTCTGTGTTTGGCTGAGGCCCATTAAAGATGCAGGGTACCTCCGTGGCGCTGAGCCTCTGATGTGCTGCCTTTGCCCACGGACCGAGCTTATCATCTCTCTCTCCCATCCCGACAGGTGTTTTGGATTCTCATTCGAGGGCATGTGCCTCTCTCTGTCGTCTTCTAGCTTTCCAAACATGCGCTCTCGCTCTCGCATTCACTGGCTCCCTCCACCTCTCCCTCCTGCAGGGAGACATCACAGCCGGGTTCATGGTTTGTGACTCTGGCCCGTGATCGGCTGATCGACCTCCCCCTTATTCCGTGCCATCCTCTGGATGAATTCACAAATTGGATTCTGGCTCAGATCTTGGCAGCCCTGCGGTGGACGGGTGGAGATGAGTCAGGAATAGAAATGTGTGTTTAAGGCCGTTAGGGGTCAAATAAATCCGTACCGGCTGTACTGAACTGTCTTGGTTTGTGTTCTAGGTGGAGGAGCTGTTGGAGGAGGTGCAGGAGCTGAGAGAGGAGCTGAGGAGTAAAGACCGGACCATTTCTCAGCTGACCCAGCAGATGGTATGTGCTTATTATTGTTCACGTGTTGACGCCGTAAGTGCAAACTCTATTTCATCGCAATGCACTTCAACGGCTCAGACTTCCAACCTTTCTCACCCCATTTTCATGTTACTCTTCTAGCTAGTCGCTACCACTGTGACCCATGCACAGTGAGTGTTGTCAAACCCCAGGATTTTACCAGCCTCTTCCAAACCCACAGCCCCTTCAGCCAGGTCACCCATTATACAAGTCCGTATTCGACGTCCATCTATGTCTGAGGAGGTCTGGAGATGACTAGGGAACCGGTCACTAGGGGCAACCGTTTGTTTTAAGCCTATCCCAAACCTTAACCTTTCCCTTAACCATTCGGAGTTGATGCCTAAACTTAATCTTAATCACTTTGAAATTTGACGTTTGAGAAACATGGATGAACATCTAATTCTGACGTGAGACTGTGAGAGCTTGTGAGAGCACTTATAGATCCAGCTACTTAGTGACATGTCAGCTCCTATTAGTCTATAAGGCTCTCCTCTGCCATCAACTCACTGTGGGGATCATGAAGTAACTATGGGCTCCATAGGGACCAACTGGGTCTGGGTGAAGACTTGACAACTGCAGGAGCAGCTTCTCATGTTACTTTGGGCCTAGTGTGGGAGAGAGCTGTACTTGTTTCCATGCCTCTGTGTCTTCCAGGGCCTGAGCCACTCCAGCTAACTGCTACTGCCCCGGAGGTAGAGTGGGAAGAGGGCTGTCATTATCGGACCTGTCCTGTGTGGGTAGTGTGGTTCTTACTCTGTGGGTAGATCTGTGAAATTAGACTTCACCTTGCGTGGAGTAATGTCTCTCATTGTGGCTCTCTTATCCTCTCTCTCTCTCTCTCTCTCGCTGTTGTCATTTTCTCTGTCTCTCTCTACACTGAGAGTATACAAAACATTGAGAACGGCTCGTTCCATGACATACTGTATGTAGACTGACCAGGTGAAAGCTATGATTCCTTATTGATGTCACTTGATAAACCCACGTCAATCAGGGTAGATGAAGGGGAGGAGACGATCGATTTTTAAGCGTTCAGGCATGGATTGTGTATGTTTGCCATTCAGAGGGTGAATGGGCAAGACAAAATATTTAAGTGCTTTTGAACGGGCTGTGGTAGTAGGTGTCAACTGCAACGCTGCTGGGTTTTTACCCGCGAAACAGTTTCCCGTGTGTATCAAGAATGGCCCGCCACCCAAAAGGACGTCCAGCCAACATGACACAACTGTGGGAAGCATTGGAGTCGACGTGGGCCAGCATCCCTGTGTAATGCTTTTTGTATTGTTGTCTGTGTCAAGTTTCAACTGAACGACACGCTTGAATAGTCTGCCCCTGACCATGCAACACTTGTGCAACTCAATATTAGGAAGGTGTTCCTACCGTTTGGCATGCACTGAGTATCTTTCTCTCGTCTCTATCTCTCTGGGATCTTTTCCAGCTCCCATGCCTGATCAAACTGAATGAAAATGAGAACGTTGAGCTTCTGTAAATGTCTTATTGATTGAGACTTACTGCTTTAATTAGACTTTTTTTATTTATAGATTTTTCAACACTTTGTTAATTTCATGGTGCTGTTTCGATGCTGTTTACATGTTATTTGTTAAACTGTTTTTCACGCCTTGTGATTAACATTGAAAGAAACATTTGGAAATATTGGTTTTTCTAGTGTTCTGTAATTTCCTTCTGTTGCGTCCCGAAGTAACTACTGCATAATGTGACTCCAGACTCTGTATCATCCAGTTATTTACCAGCAGCATTTCAAATACCCTGAAATCTACCTTTTACATGACCATATCACAGATATGCTATTTAAGTTGAATTATCTACCTTCTGTTTTGATATTATCTTCTCTCTACAACCCTACTTCAAGCCATGCATTCTTATTGTTAGGGGGTGGATCAGCTTTAATTTTGAAGATGGATTGTGGCTTCCATCAATATAATTGTCTGCATCATTTCCAATCCCCCTTTTTCTTTTATTGTATTTTTTTTTTTAAATGTATAAAATATGTATTTTCCTTTATTTTCCCCTATCCCTACCATACCTCCCCTAATTGGAGTAAACTAATGGACAACTTTTTATTTGATTGAATATCCGAAACACACAATATACTTGCAGTGAAGCCGCTCAACAACTACACCACACCAGTCATCCAACAGACTCCCATTCAGAGCGACACACAGAAGTATCTAGGGGCAACGCCCTGCTCAAGGGCACCTCGACAGAACTCCCACAAGGCCAAAAAAACAGGGACCCGAACTCTCCAAGACCCCCCACAGTTCCCCAATAGCTGTCCCTCAACCATTCGAGACCCCTCCCCAAGAAAAAAATAAATGCAATGAATTCCATTCCCCACCCCCAAGAACCCCCCCCCCCCCCCCCAATGCATCAACAACCAAGAAAATGAACTAAAGAGAAAAAAGAAAACAGCAAATGACAATGCAAGAAAAAAAAGACATCAAGGACAACTAAAATCATAACAGCAATGCCAACTGTATATGTTTGAGTGCATGTCTGGCACTATTGCATACGTGTGTGTATGTGTGTATTTGAATGAGAGTGTGTGTGTGTGTATATGCCTGTGTACAAACACCGGACGGCATCAGCCTCAGGCAAACCGGCATTAGCTGAAAAAAACACTACTTCTGTGTCATTCAAACTTTTTCTTATGTTTTATTTTGACTTTATTTTTGACTTATCTTAGAATGAAGGTCAATCTCCCGCACAGCAACACCACTCCCACTTGTCTCCAATTGCACATCCTAAGGCCATCCCACCTATCTCTGCTGGCCACCCTCTTCTGAATTCTAATCAACATATATATCTTTCAACTATTCTGTGATGTTTAATGTATAATTTCAATCTGTCTAATCGAATATAATCCACAAATTGCGACAACTTTTAGGCTTCTACTTCTTGCTTTAACATACTATGTACATTTTATGGACACAGTTTACAATTAGTTATCTTTTGTTTGTTTTTAGTCCTTCAACTCCACTCAACCCCTCCCATCTATCTCAGAACACCATCCAGTTTTGATTTCTATTTGCCATATATTTTTCAGCTGGGATGTTTCACAAAGTTCTGCACATTTCTATTCAACATATTGTAAATTAAAGACACATTTTTGCCAAGAGTTATTGTATTATTAATCGATTTGACCATGACTTTTTAAATCACCCAGCAGTGCTATATTGCAGAGTTGGCTCCAGGTAAATGTTGCAATTCTTAAGCCATTCCTGAACCTGCGACCAAAAACAAGTTACGTATGGACAGTACCAAAACAAATGATCTAACGATTCTGTCTCCTCACAGCAAAATCTTCAGAGCTGGGATGATTGTATTCCCCATAAACACAGTGCCTTTGGAAAGTATTAAGACCCCTTGAGTTTCTTCACATTTTGTTAGGTTGCAGCCTTATTCTAAAATGTATGAAATAGTTTCCCCCCCCTGATAAATCTAAACACAATACACCATAATGACAATGCAAAGCAATAAGCTTGGCACACCTGTATTTGGGGAGTTTCTCCCATTCTTCTCTGCAGATCATCTCACGCTCTGTCAGGTTGGATGGGGAGTGTTGCTGCACAGCTATTTTCAGGTCTCTCCAGAGATGTTCAAATCCGGGCTCTGGCTGGGCCCCTCAAGGACATTCAGAGACTTGTCCCGAAGCCATTCCTGCGTGGTCATGGCTGTGCTTATGAGACACCTTTGCTATGAGACTCAAAATGAAGGTCAGCTGCATCCTGTTAACATTGATCATCCTTGAGATGTTTCTACAACTTGATTGGAGTCCACCTGTGGTACATTCAATTGATATGAAATTATTTGGAAAGGCACACACCCTTCTAAATAAGGTCCCTGAGTTGACGGTGCATGTCAGAGCAAAAACCAAGCCATGAGGTTGAAGGAATTGTCTGTAGAGCTCTGAGACAGGATTGTGTTGAGGCACAGATCTGGAGAAGCGTTTCAAAAGATGTCTGCAGCATTGAAGGTCCCCAAGAACACAGTCGCCTTCTTCCATTCTTAAATAGAAGAAGTTTGGAATCACCAAAACTCTTCCTAGAGCTGGCCGCCTGGCCAAACTGAGCAATCTGAGGAGAAGGGCCTTGGTCGAGGAGGTGACCAAGAACCTAATGGTCACTCTGACAGAGTTCCAGAGTTCCTCTGTGGAGATGGGAGAACCGTCCAGAAGGACGACCATCTCTGCAGCATTCCAACAATCATGCCTTTATGATAGTGAACAGATGGAAGCTACTCCTCAGTAAATGACACCCGCTTGGAGTTTGCCAAAAGGCACTTAAAGGACTCTCAGACCATGAGAATCAAGACTTTCTGGTGTGATGAAACCATTTGAGTCTTTTGCCTGAATGCCAAGCATCACATCTGGAGGAAACCTGGCACCATCCCTACGGTGAAGCATGGTGGTGGCAGCATCATGCTGTGGGGATGTTTTTCAGCGGCAGGGACTGGGAGACTAGTCAGGATCGAGGCGAAGATGAACAGCGCAAAGTACAGCGATCCTTGATGAAAACCTGCTCCTGACCGCTCAGGACCTCAGACTGGTGCGAAGGTTCACCTTCCAACAGGACAATGACCTTAAGTACACAGTCAAGACAACTCATGAGTTGCTTCGGAACAAGTCTCAATGTCCTTGAGTGGCCCAGCCAGAGCCCGGACTTTAACCCGATCGAACATCTCTGGAGAGACCTGAAAATAGCTGCGCAGCGATGCTCCCCATCCAACCTGACAGAGCTTGAGATGATCTGCAGAGAAGAATGGGAGAAACTCCTCATACAGGTGTGCCAAGCTTGTAGCATCATGCCCAAGAAGACTCAAAGCTGTAATCGCTGCCGAAGGTGCTTCAACAAAGAACTGAGTAAAGGGTCTGAATACTTATGTTTACGTTTTTTAAATTTTAATACATTTGCAAAAATGACTGTCATTATAGGGTATTGTGTGTAGATTGAGGGGGGAACAAACTATTTAATCAATTTTACAATAAGGTTGTAACGTAACAAAATGTGGAAAATATCAAGGGGACTGAATACTTTACGAATGCACTGTATATTATGTCTAAAAAAAGTAAGTTATACTTTAAGAAAGCCATGCATTCTTAGCAACCTCTTCCCATTCCATAGACCATTTATTGATACATGATTTAAGACTAATACTCTTTATTACTAGAATCAGCCTGGATGCATGATTCAGGCCCAGAGGAGCTGTGTAGGCAGCAGTTGAGATTCATTAAACAGCTCTGTCTTTCCTGCTAATTTCACCTTTGAAGTTGAACTAGCATATCAAACAACAGAGCACTGTTTTTATTTCAGGGAATCATGTTGGAATCCTATTGGTTTATTTCAGCATGCCATAGCTGATATTCTTTATGACTGGAATCAGCCTGGATGCATGATTTCAGGTCCAGAGGAGCTGTGGAGGCAACAGGGGGATTCATTATTATTTCTTCACCACAGGAACACACCTCTCTCTCTCTCCTGCTAATATCACATTTGAAGTTGAACTAGCGTATCGATCAAAATAGAGCAATGTTTTATTTCAGGGACTCATCCTCCTGTTGGTAGTATGCAGACACAACGGGGCGTTAGAGCCTGGACAGACCCTGATTTGGTAGGGCTTGTATTCCTCTCCTTTACAATAACATGTACACTGTTTTAATAGTTCAATCATTTCTGGTTAGAGTTTCCACCCTCTATGCTAAGAGCCACAGTGATTGAAATGTTGCTATTCACTGTGGGAGCATTCAAACACTTGCGCCTGATACTGTAGGGCAGAGGAGTCAAACTCATTCCATGGAGTGCCTATTGTCCTCAGTGGTTTTTTATTATTATTTGTGTCCAATTAAGACCTACACGACCAGGTGAGAGGAGTTCCTAACTAATCAATGCCCTTTTAATTGATCAATCAAGTACAAGTGAAAACCTGCACGCACTTGGCCCTCCACGGAATGAGTTGGATACCTGTCTTTGTACTCTTTTGCCTTTTGTGAAAGCATATTTCTGTTTTAAGATGGCCGTGTTGTATGGTGCTTTCAGTCCTCCCACTAGTTGTAAGAGTGGAGCATCCGTCAGTCTCTGCTTGCGTTTCCTGGAATCTATAAGCCCTTAAGAGGCCGATAATTGTTTGTGCAGGTAATTGTATGCGTGTGTAATCAGAACGATGAGAGTGAAGTATGGGGATGAAAGGTTGTGTGCGTGTGTTTTTAAAAAGAGCCCTGGGGTTTTGAAGAATGCTTGAAAGAGTACAAACACAAAGCTGGTCTGTCTGGTCCTAGAATAGGTAATGGAAGATGAGGGAGTCCTAAGAGAGAACACTGCTACCGTACCGGTACATGATGATTTAGAGTGGCTGTGGCTTAGGTGTCTCAACTGTCCTCTGTGTGTGCGTCTGCGTGATAGTCTGCATCTGTGCTTTTCTGTGTGTGTATCATACTCGGGGCCACAGCCAAAGGCCACCCTTGCTCTCCTCTGAGGTTGTGAGATGGAGAACCTTGCAGGGTTTAATTTGTCTTCTGGGCTGTGGGGTGTTTTCTTTGGGTAATAAAAGGGCTGCTGTTGCAGGCTTGTTTCGAGTGGGGCCAGTGGCCATTGCAGAAGTGTTCATACCATTCATTGCTCCTGAGTGTCCCTGGCCTAAACAGAGGGCTAGAGACCGGCATAGTATGAGCAGACACACTAATTGCTTTATTGCAGTTTATGGACTTGTTACACTTCTACTATAAATGTTCTAAAAGGTTCTGTCCTCTCACATTTTGTTTTTATGATATCTTATATGATCGCTCATATTTTATTTTAGCCCCGATTGGGTGTTTGTTTGTCATCGTGTCCCCAACACCCTGGTCATTAAAGAAGTACTCCAACAGATAATTAAGATTTAGGAATCTTAAACTGAGTAGTTGTAATTAAAAATGTTTATTTACACACATGCAACCAACTCAAAACGCACACTGCACCAGCAACTCTTCTTGGCAACGCAGTTCATTTCGCAACTAACCAATAGGCCTACATGATTGAACTGAATGATATTGTATTGGTATCTGTGTGTAGTTTCAACTGAATGACTCTCTTGAATAGGCGATCCCTGAAACTCCATTTGGAACTAACAAACAACATGATTGAACTGAATGACAGTGTGTTAGTGTCTGTGACGTTTCAACTGAATGACGTGTGTGTCGCTCTCTTGATTAGGCTGTTCCTGTCGAGGCCACGAGATGCCAATGCCAGCAGTACAGTCCACCTGGAAGAGATGTGGAAAGAGTGACGGTGACCTACCATGACAAGGCCACACAGACTCCACCATGGAGGGGACATGCTGTGAGTGCTGCTTCCTGTATGTCTCAGAGAGAGAGTGAGTGTCCATCCCACTGTCATGTCCTGATCATATTTACTGTTGGGCACTCGACTTTTGACATTTTTTTTTTTGGATTCTCACCGTGCAAGTGTTCTCTATTCCAAGTCATAATCTCTGTAGGAGCTGTGAAACGTTTATAGCTGTTCTATAACATATACAGCACCTTCGGCAGTATTCAGACTCATTGACCTTTTCCACATTTTGTAAAAACCTTATTTAAAAATGTATTGTTTTTCCCCTCAGTCTACACACAATGCCCCATAATGACAAAGCAAAAACTCGTTTTTAGAAGTTTTTGCCAATTTATTAAAAAATATCTTAAACTGAAATATCACATTTACATTAGTATTCAGACCCTTTACTTAGTACTTTGTTGACGCACCTTTGTTAGCAATTGGACATGACGCTAAAAGCTTGGCACACCTGTATTTGGGGAGTTTCTCCCATTTCTCTCTGCAGATCCTCTCAAGCTCTGTCAGGTTGGATGGGGAGCATTGCTGCACAGCTTTTTTCAGGTCTCTCTAGAGATGTTCGATTGGGTGCAAGTCCGGGCTCTGGCTGGGCCACTCAAGGACATTCAGAGACTTGTCCCGAAGCCGCTCTGCGTGGTCTTGGCTGTGTGCTTAGGGTTGTTGTCCTGTTGGAAGGTGAACCTTCGGCCCAGTCTGAGGTCCTGAGCTCTCTGGAGCGGGTTTTCATCAAGGATTTGCCTTTATTTGGCTATGTTCATCATTGCTTTGATCCGGACTTGTCTCCCAGTCCCTGCCGCTGAAAAACATCCCCACAGCATGATGCTGCCACCACCTTGCTTCACCGTAGGGATGATGCCAGGTTTCCTCCAGACGTAACGCTTGGCATTGAGGTCAAAGAGTTCAATCTTGGTTTCATCAGACTTGTTTCTCTTGGTCTGAGTTTTTTTGGTGCCTTTTGGCCAGCTCCAAGCGGGCTGTCGTGCCTTTTACTGAGGAGTGGCTTCCGTCTGGCCCTACCATAAAGGCCTGATTGGTGGAGTGCTGCAGAAATGGTTGTCCTTCTGGAAGGTTCTCCCATCTCCACAGAGGAACTCTGGAGCTCTGTCAGATTGACCATCGGTTTCTTGGTCACCTCCCTGACCAAGGCCCTTCTCCTCCGATTGCTCAGTTTGGCCGGGCGGCCAGCTCTGGTGAGAGTCTTGGTGGTTTTAAACTTCTTCCATTTTAAGAATGATGGAGGCCACTGTTCTTTGACCTACAATGCTGCAGACATTTTTTGGTACCCATTCTCAGATATGTGCCTGAACCGAATCCTGTCTCTGAGCTCTAAGGACAATTCCTTTTGACCTCATGGCTTGATTTTTGCTCTGACATGCACTGTCAACTCTGAGACCTTATATAGGCAGGTGTGTGCCTTTCCAAATCATGTCCAATCAATTGAATTTACCTCAAGTGGACTCCAATCAAGTCGTAGAAACATCTCAAGGATGATCAATGGAAACAGGATGCAGCTGAGCTCAATTTCGAGTCTCATATCAAAGGGTCTGAATAAAAATCCCAAAACCTGTTTCCACGTTGTCGTTAAGGGCTATTGTGTGTAGATTGCTGAGGATTAATTTTTATTTAATACATTTTAGAATAAGGCTGTAATGTAACAAAATGTGGAAAAAGTCAAGGGGTCTGAATACTTTCCCTACGGCACTATAACTTTATACTGTAACTGCTGGAGGACACCTAATAGTGACTTAGCTAGGTAGGTGTCATCTTTCCACACTGACATCCAGCGCTCTGGTCAAGCCAAGCAGCCAGGAGTCTCTGGCCTCTGCCACTTGGACAGACAGCACGTTCCACCAGTAAGGCAGCCTGGGAGCCTGTTGGAGCAGGATGTTGCGTGGGCTGAACAATGCCAGTTTAGAGGGATGACTGGGCCCCCCCTTACACTGGCAGCCTGCTTAGGAGACCGGAGCATTTGGCTGTTTAGCCGCCTGCCTGTCTGGTACACTACTGCTATCTTTCTGTGTTCTCTGATGAAACAGGGCCTCAGCCCTCCCTGGGCAGCGTAAATCACAGGACTATCACTAATGACAAACAATAATGCATATCCAGGGGGTTAGCTGCCCTTTTGTTTGCCTGGCCCAAATAAGGGCACCTCTAAGCCCAGCGTAGAACAAAGTAGCACCGGCAATAACGTGGAAGTCGCTTTTGCACGCCGCTAGCCGCTCCGTTATGTTATTGTTTTATGTTATGCTTGTTGGGTTAGGCAGCGATTTAGATTTTAAAAAGAAGGCTCCGCTTGAAATATGCGCTCCAGTAACGCAGCACAGGGGTCTCATTTTTACACCTGGCCAAAGGACACCAGCATATACCGGTGAGAGGCGCCATGAGGTGGGCGGCGGGGAGACATGGTGCTCAATCATAGACACCCACACCCGGTGGCGGCGCACTTCTGGTCACTTTTGTATCCCGCCATGATTTGGATTTATTCACCCTCCTGCTTTGCCGTTTTGGAATAAGGTGTGGATGGGAAACTGTAGGGAAACTGGTTTGGTTCAGATTTACAGCTTGGGTTTGTACTTCACCTGAAGAAGGTAATGGACAAGTTGTTCCTGGTTGTGTGCAGCGAGTGGGGTGATACAGGGCGGGGGGGGGGGGCTTTGGTGCTGGGACTAGGGCTGGAAACATGTGTTTCCGGGGTGCAAGAGGAGATAAGAGTACGGGGCGAGGATGTAGTTGCGTTCACCAAGGCACATACCTTGCGCCACTCTAATTGAATTCGCCAGCGTTCAGATGGTCAGACACACAAGTGCCCATCAGCACACAGATAAGTCAGGTGCCACCGAAATGAAAGCCTTTCCCGTCTTCTTTAATTGTTTCTCCTTTTGTATGTAACCGCTGCAGTTTTTTGTTTGAAGAGGAAACGTGATAGCTCTGACATTTCATTTTTCAGTTATGAGGGAAACGGTGACAATGTTCTCCCCGCTGTCTCGAGATAAGGAAAGTGTAGCGCGTGAGCGTCAGCACACAAGCCGACAGCGGCATAATGACAGTGGCTTGAGAGTATCTCTGTCTCAAAGGCACGGGATTCATCACACCATGCTGTCTCTTAGTGCAGAACTCCAATCATAGTTAGTATTTTTAGCTCAAATCCATCTAATTGTATTTGTCACATGCTTCGTAGACAACCGGTGTAGACTAACAGTGAAATGCGGGCCCTTCCCAACAATGCAGAGTGAGAAAATAGTAATAACACGTAAAAATAATTATAAATACCGACTAATAACTTGGCTATATACATGGTTACCAGTAGCGAGTCGATGTGCAGGGGTACGAGGCAATTGAGTTAGATAAGTACATATAACTAGGAATATAGTGACGAGGCAACAGGATCGACCGTTGTAGCAGCGTATGTGATGAGTAAAAAAAAAATGTTTGTGTAAAAAGAGTCAATGAAGATTAGGTAAACTGTTTAGCAGTCTTATGGCTCGGGGGTAGAAGCTGTTCAAGGTCCTGTTGGTTCCAGACTTTTTTAGGATCATCCTCTGTCACTGCTTGGTATAGAGGTCCTGGATGGCAGGGAGCTCGGCCCCAGTGATGCACTACCCTCTGTAGCGCCTTGCGGTCGGATGCCAAGCAGTTGCCGTACCAAGTGGTGATGCAGCCAGTCAAGATGCTCCCAATGTTGCAGCTGTCGAACTTTTGGAGGATCTGAGGGCCCCATGCCAAATCTTTTCAGCCTTCTTAAGGGGAAGAGGTGTCGTTCCCTCTTGACGACTGTGTTGGTGTGTGTGGACCATGATAGATCCTTAGTGATGTGGACACCGAGGAACTTGAAGCTCCTCAAACCGTCCCACTACAGCTCTGTCAATTTGAATGGGGGTGTGCTCGGCCCTCCGTTTCCTGTAGTCAACGATCAGCTCCTTTTTGTCTTGCTAACGTTGAGGGAGAGGTTGTCATCCTGGCACCCCACTCACTGCCAGGTCTCTGATCGTCGCCGGTGGTCAGGCCCACCACCACTTCCGTATTGGGTACTTCCTGTTTGAGTTTTTGCTTGGAATCAGGAATCCAGAGGACAGAGTTATTGTCAGATTTGCTCGATGGAGGGAGAGCTTTGTCTGTGTCTCTGTGTGTGGAGTAAAGGAGATCTAGAGTTGTTTTGCCTCTAGCTGCACAGGTGACATGCTTGTAGAAATTTGGTAAGACAGATTTCAGTTTTCCTTCATTAAAATCGCCGTCCACTCGGTGCGTCGTCTCTGATTGGACAGGCATTGAGGTATTCGGTTACTGTTCGACTGAACGTTAGAATGGGAAAACGAGTGACTTGAGTGTGGTATGATCGTCCTGTGCCAGGCGCACCGGTTCCAGTGTCTCAGAAACGTCCGGGCACTCCTGGGCTTTTCACACGACAGTGTCTAGGGTTTACGGGGAATGGTGCGACAAACAAAAAACATCCAGTCTGTGGCAGTCCTTGGGGCGAAAACAGCTTGTTGATAAGTCAAAGGAGAATGGCATGAATCGTGCAAGCTAACAGGCGGGCCACAAACAGACAAATAACGGCGCAGTACGACAGTGTTGTGCAGAACAGTATCTCAGAATGCACAACTCGTCGGTCCTTGTCACGGATGGGCTATTGCTGCAGACGACCACACCGGGTTCCACTCCTATCAACTAAAAACAAGAAAGCGACTCAAGTGGGCACATGATCACCAAACCTGTACAAATGAGTCCTGGAAAAACATTGCCTGGTCCGACGAATCCGGTTCCTGTTGTGTCAGGATGATGGCAGAGTCAGGATTTGCCGTGAGCAGCATGAGTCCATGGCCCCATTCTTTCTGGTGTTAACGGTATAGGCTGCTGGTAGTGGTGTAATGGTGTGGGTAATGTTTTCCTGGCACACTTTGCTCAATTGATATCAAGGGACCTAATGTTTCCATTCCCCAAAGAATTCAGGCTGTTCTGGAGGCAAAAGGGGGGTGGGTACTAGATGAGTGTCAGCCAATCTTGCGCTGTCTCTTCCGAGTCTCTGGGATTAGGGCCTGGACTGGGATTAGCAGTATGTCCTGCGCCACCGACTCGTTGGAAGTAGCAATCTTTATTCAAATGGAGGTTAGTGATCGCTGTTCTGAAGTCCAGAAGCTATTTTCATTACCGGAAACAATGGCATAAACATTATGTACAGAAAAGTTCAGATCAGTGCAAACAAACACACAATATAGCGGAATTGGCCAGGAGAGCCCGTAAAACGGCGGCTATCCATTTCAGCCACATTCTAAAAAATGTGTCTTTGGTTCCCTCTTTGGCATCCCCGCGCGACAGGCTTGACGGACCAATGGGAAACGACAAGATTGTCTTTGCGGTCTGTGTGATGTCACAAAGTCAAGTCGGTATACTGCGTATCAGGCTGTATGTATTCAGAAGCTCAAGGGACAATGTTCCTCATTGTCACAGCTACACCTGTTTACCATGGCAACGGTTTCTAGAGCAAAAAGTTTTTTTCTCTCGAAGAAAAAGCTGATCCCTAGCGGATTAGTCATAGTCCTACTAATCAATACTGATAAATGGAACAGGCAACAGTGTCTTGGAGAAATACTGATGGTGTGTTAGAGAGAAAGAGTGATGAGAGGGGGGAGGGTTGAGAGAGGCGACATTGTAATGAGCTCGTGAAATGATGCTGTCTATCCAGACTGCAGAGAAACTGGCATCAACCATAATGAGCACAATTGATCTGTAGTGGCAGTACACAAATAACGCATCCCCCCCCCCCCCAAAGCAAAGGTAAGCTCCAACACCCAACCAATCCCCTCTCACTGAGCCTCTTGCAGCTTCAATAACAGTACCTGTCACTGTCATGTCAGGTAGCTATGAGTTTAGAGGTGACCCTAGTCGTCTACATTTCTCATCTTCCTCCCCCATGTCAAATCACTCCCTGGCAGGTGCGTCTGAACCGGTGGAGGGTGAGTGTGATTGTATTGTACAGGGAGACATCGCAGGCACCTTGTCTAGGAATGGACTGAGAGACAGTGGCGCCACATTTAGTGTGGGTGTAGCAAGGGGGGAATAGGCTAGTGGCTGCACCCCATCCCAGCATGTTTTCTCAATTTGAGGCGCTGGAGAGAAATGTCCATCTAAACTAATCCCCCCCTGTCTCCCTGGTCCTCATGTCTGAGTGACCTGTGTTTTGAGAGTATGGTGCTCTAATCTACAGCAGCTTCAGAAATTATTCATACCCCTTGACTTATTCCACATGTTGTTGTTACAGCCTAAATTCAAAATGTATTAAATATAGATTTTCCCACACATCTACCCACAAGACCCCGTAATGACAGAGTGAATACATGTTTTTAGAATTTTGTGCACATGTTTTGAAAATAAAATACAGAAATCTCATTTACCTAAATATTCACACACCTCTGCTAATATGCTCCAAATTGAGCTCAGGTGCATCTAATTACCTTTGATCATCCTTGTCAATACAACTTGATGGTAGTCCACCTGTGGCAAATTCAGTTGTTTGAACATGATTTAGAAAGAAACACCTGTCTATAGAAGTTCCCACAGTTGACAGTGCATGTCAGAGCAGAAACTAGACCATGAAGTCCAAGGAACTGGAGCAACCGGGCAAGAAGGACCTTGGTCCGGGAGATGACCAAGAACACATTTACATTACATTTAAGTCATTTAGCAGACGCTCTTATCCAGAGCGACTTACAAATTGGTGCATTCACCTTATGACATCCAGTGGAACAGCCACTTTACAATAGTGCATCTAAATCTTTTAAGGGGGGGTCAGAAGGATTACTTTATCCTATCCTAGGTATTCCTTAAAGAGGTGGGGTTTCAGGTGTCTCCGGAAGGTGGTGATTGACTCCGCTGTCCTGGCGTCGTGAGGGAGTTTGTTCCACCTTTGGGGGGCCAGAGCAGCGAACAGTTTTGACTGGGCTGAGCGGGAACTGTACTTCCTCAGTGGTAGGGAGGCGAGCAGGCCAGAGGTGGATGAACGCAGTGCCCTTGTTTGGGTGTAGGGCCTGATCAGAGCCTGAAGGTACTGAGGTGCCGTTCCCCTCACAGCTCCGTAGGCAAGCACCATGGTCTTGTAGCGGATGCGAGCTTCAACTGGAAGCCAGTGGAGAGAGCGGAGGAGCGGGGTGACGTGAGAGAACTTGGGAAGGTTGAACACCAGACGGGCTGCGGCGTTCTGGATGAGTTGTAGGGGTTTAATGGCACAGGCAGGGAGCCCAGCCAACAGCGAGTTGCAGTAATCCAGACGGGAGATGACAAGTGCCTGGATTAGGACCTGCGCCGCTTCCTGTGTGAGGCAGGGTCGTACTCTGCGGATGTTGTAGAGCATGAACCTACAGGAACGGGTCACCGCCTTGATGTGAGTTGAGAACGACAGGGTGTTGTCCAGGATCACGCCAAGGTTCTTAGCGCTCTGGGAGGAGGACACAATGGAGTTGTCAACCGTGATGGCGAGATCATGGAACGGGCAGTCCTTCCCCGGGAGGAAGAGCAGCTCCGTCTTGCCGAGGTTCAGCTTGAGGTGGTGATCCGTCATCCACACTGATATGTCTGCCAGACATGCAGAGATGCGATTCGCCACCTGGTCATCAGAAGGGGGAAAGGAGAAGATTAATTGTGTGTCGTCTGCATAGCAATGATAGGAGAGACCATGTGAGGTTATGACAGAGCCAAGTGACTTGGTGTATAGCGAGAATAGGAGAGGGCCTAGAACAGAGCCCTGGGGGACACCAGTGGTGAGAGCACGTGGTGAGGAGACAGATTCTCGCCACGCCACCTGGTAGGAGCGACCTGTCAGGTAGGACGCAATCCAAGCGTGGGCCGCGTCGGAGATGCCCAACTCGGAGAGGGTGGAGAGGAGGATCTGATGGTTCACAGTATCGAAGGCAGCCGATAGGTCTAGAAGGATGAGAGCAGAGGAGAGAGAGTTAGCTTTAGCAGTGCGGAGCGCCTCCGTGATACAGAGAAGAGCAGTCTCAGTTGAATGACTAGTCTTGAAACCTGACTGATTTGGATCAAGAAGGTCATTCTGAGAGAGATAGCGGGAGAGCTGGCCAAGGACGGCACGTTCAAGAGTTTTGGAGAGAAAAGAAAGAAGGGATACTGGTCTGTAGTTGTTGACATCGGAGGGATCGAGTGTAGGTTTTTTCAGAAGGGGTGCAACTCTCGCTCTCTTGAAGACGGAAGGGACGTAGCCAGCGGTCAGGGATGAGTTGATGAGCGAGGTGAGGTAAGGGAGAAGGTCTCCGGAAATGGTCTGGAGAAGAGAGGAGGGGATAGGGTCAAGCGGGCAGGTTGTTGGGCGGCCGGCCGTCACAAGACGCGAGATTTCATCTGGAGAGAGAGGGGAGAAAGAGGTCAGAGCACAGGGTAGGGCAGTGTGAGCAGAACCAGCGGTGTCGTTTGACTTAGCAAACGAGGATCGGATGTCGTCGACCTTCTTTTCAAAATGGTTGACGAAGTCATCTGCAGAGAGGGAGGAGGAGGGGGGGGGGGGGAGGAGGATTCAGGAGGGAGGAGAAGGTGGCAAAGAGCTTCCTAGGGTTAGAGGCAGATGCTTGGAATTTAGAGTGGTAGAAAGTGGCTTTAGCAGCAGAGACAGAAGAGGAAAATGTAGAGAGGAGGGAGTGAAAGGATGCCAGGTCCGCACAATGATCACTCTGACAGAATTAGAGTTCCTAGGCTGAGATGGGAGAACCTGCCAGAAGGACAACAGTCTCTACAGCACTTCACCAATCTGGGCTCTATAGGAAATGCCAGATGGATGCCACTCCTGAGAAAAAGGCATATGACAGCATGCTTGGAGTTTGCAAAAAGGCATGTGAAAGACTCTGAGAGCATAAAGGCAAAAGATTATGGGGTCTGATGAGACACAGATTTTACTCTTTAGCCAGAATGCAAAGCGCTATGTTTTGAGAAAACAATGCACAGCTCATCCCCTGTCTAACACCATCCCTACCGTGAAGCATGGTGGTGGTAGCAGCATGCTATGGGGGTGCTTTGCAGCGGCATGGACTGGGAGACTGGTAAGGATAGAGGGAACAATGAATTGAGCCAAATGAAGGCAAATCATTGAGAATGTGCTTGAGTGCAAATTACCTTAAACTGGGGCAAAGATTTGCGTTCCAATAGGACAATGAACCCAAGCATACAGCGAAAGCAATGCTGGAATGGCTTCAGAACAAGAATGTGAAAGACCTTGAGTGACCCAGCCAAAGCCCAGACTTGAATTCCATAAGAAATCTGTGGAACGACTGCTATTCACCGCTGCTCCCCATCTACCTTAATAGAGCTTGAGAAAAGGAAGAAAGGAGAATATCCCCAATTCAGATGTGCAAAGCTGACACAGACATACCCAAGACGACTCAAAGCTGTAATCGCCGCCAAAGGGGCTTATACAAAGTATTGACTCTGGGGTGTGAATACTTATGCAAATTAGTATTCACAAAATGCAAAAGATAAAATAGAAACGCAACATGTAAAGTGTTTGTCCCATGTTTCATGAGCTGAAATAAAAGATCCCAGAAATGTTCCATAATCACAAAAAGCGTATTTCTCAATAATGTTGGGCACAAATTTAGTTACATCCCTGTTAGTGAGCATTTCTCTGATGCCAAGATAATCCATCCAATTGACAGGTGTGGCATATCAAGAAGCTGATTAAACAGCATGATCATTACACAGGTGCAGTTTGTGCTCGGGACAAAAGGCCACTCTAAAATGTGTAGTTTTTCCACACAACACAAAGCCACAGATGTCTAAAGTTTTGAGGGAGTGTGCAATTGGCATGCTGACTGCAGGAATATCCACCAGAGCTGTTGCCAGATAATTGCATGTTAATTTCTTTACCATAAACCGCTCCAATGTCGTTTTAGAGAATTTGGCAGTATATCCAACCAGCCTCACAACTGCAGACCATATGTAACCACGCCAGCTCAGGACCTCCACATCCGGCTTCTTCACCTGCGGGATCGTCTGAGACAAGCCACTCGGACAGCTGATGAAACAGTTTGCACATCCAAAGAATTTCTGCACGAACTGTCAGAACTTGAGTGAAAGCTCATCTGCGTGCTCGTCGTCCTCACCAGGGGCTTGACCTGACTGCAGGTATCATAACAAAAAAGTCTGAAATCACGAATGCTCATATTCCTGCCATCTTTCTGAGCGATACAAAATGAATCTGTACAGGCGCAGTCTGGTTGAAAGGCCCTGACTGCAGGTCAACCATTGAGCATGTTTGGAATGCTCTGAATCAACGTGTACGGCAGCGTGTTCCAGTTCCCGCCAATATCCAGCAACTTCACACAGCCATTGAAGAGGAGTGGGACAAAATTCCACAGACCACAATCAACAGCCTGATCAACTGTATGCGAATGAGATTTGTCGCGCTGCATGAGGCAAATGGTGGTCATACCAGATACTGACTGGTTTTCTGATCCACACCCCTACCCTTTTTATTTATTTTTTATTTTTAAAGGTATGTGTGACCAACAGATGCAATTCTGTATTCCCAGTCATGTCAAATCCATAGATTAGGGCCTAATGAATTCATTTCAATTGACTGATTTCCTTATGAACTGTAACGCAGTAAAATCTCGTTGCATTTTATTTTTGTTCAGTGTATATTTCATTTTCAATATATTTTTTACTTTGTCATTTTATAGGTTATTTGTCCATTTAATTATGAATCCATTTTGAATTCAGACTGTAACACAACAATGGAATAAGCCAAAGGGTATAAATACCTTTCTGAAGACACTTTACTGACACACTTGCGCGCGAGCACGCACGCGCACACACACACACACACACACACCAATCCATGATCCTTAGATGCCAGGACACCTCTGTTCCTCTTAAGATGCCATCCCTGTGTGTGACTGGAGACCAATCACTCACTTACCAACTCCACGGAGGGATGGCTGAGTTCGATCCTCTCTGTCTATCTCTCTGTTCTCTGGTGTGTGTCATTTCCTCTGGTGTTTGTCTTCTCTCTGCACAGGGTGTTCTGCCTGCTCCTTTCCTCTCTCCCTGGCAGCGCTCTCACCAGGGGACCCTGCGGGCATGCATGCCCCACCACAGCAGACAGAGTGAGTCCCTAACAGTGCCCCCCCCCCCCCCCATCCCTACCCCTCGCCACCCATACCCTATAGAGCCTCGCATCTGTGTCCCCATGCCATTACCCTGCCACCCTGCTTCAGTCCCTAGAGTCTTAGAGCATCAAGCAAGTGCAAATTCTCTTTTTCCCTTCTAGTTATCATCTTATATCCTCTCCAGTTAGCTCTCTTTTTGCTGCCTCAATTGGTCACGGATTTGTTTTCTCTGTTGCTCGCTACATGTCGGCATCGCAACCCACTTTTCTAGTTTTCAAACTGGCTGACATGTTGAAAGGCTCTTCCATTCCAATACTTGACCTGTAGAGCAGACTTGAGACCCACAATCTGCCTCGGTAGTAATTTCTCTAGCACCCACTGTTATTGTGTAGCCTTGGCGTTTTCATTGTAAGAACTCTCTGAAAAGTCTAAGTGCTCCAGTCTCCTCAGTAGAAGAGAGAAAATGACGACGAAATGGAGAGCGAGAGCGAAACTCTCCGCTAATTCATTCCGTTTTGCCCTTTGATCTCTATCTGTGGGACTTGGTAGACGCCTGTCGCCAAGGACTATGGGGCCGTATCACCTCAGGCCCAAAACTTCCCCAGCCTTTGTTTCTCTCCCTCCCCTCCATCCCCTCATCCCTCTCTTCATCCCTGCCCCGAATCAGCCGTTCTCTCCGTCATGCTCGACAGAGCGGTGGTGCTTTGATCCCACACATTTCAGTCAAGAGACATTCCACGCGCATCTGCTAATGAGTGAATAGTTCCCTCTGTTACTGAACTAATTTTTTTAATGAATTTTATTCACCCTCCATTGGTTGAGTGATGCCATAGCTCTTTTTAGGAGCAACCGGGAACTAGAGGGAGTAACTGAAGAGGATAACTGCCGGTGACTGTGTGTTCTATGCATGGTGTGAGTGTTCCAGGTGTTTGCGCTGTGAGTAATTGAAGGCTGTCAGTGTGTCATTAGTCTCGGAAACACAGAACTAAAATCTGGAGTAATTGAGTCAGATGCTTGATTCGGTTCTGGGGGGGGGGGGGAGATGCATGAGAAACGAGACTAACGAAGTCTCCACCCCCCCTTAAAGTAAACTGTCAGCCATGGCATGGGCCAAATGTCAACTCACCCTCAGAACTTTGAAAGATTCAACCACCCCTTCCGAAATTGTGATTTGCCCAAATGATCAGTGACAAAGTTCCTTGTTAGTCTTCGTATCCCACAGTCTGTTGAAAGACGCTACAATACCTGCCTCTGTCCACGAGAGATTAGTGTGTCATTGAACGGCACAGAACACGTCTATTTCTTAATGAACATGCTTGTGTGTGTGTGTGTGTGTGTGTGTGTGGTACACATGTACCAAACATGCCTCAGTCTCTTTGTGTAGTAAAACATACCCGTGTGTGATCAACCAATTAATGAAGACTGGACTGATGACCCTCCGTCCATTCTGGACTCCTCCATCAACCTAACCTAAATCGCTCTCCTCCTATTTCTCTCCCTTCTTCCTTGTTGTTTCTCTCCCTCTGCCTCTCCCACACTGACCTTGGCAAGGAGTGGAACAGCTTGTGCATTACATCAGCGATACAGCGTGGTACAGTACCCTTTCATATTTCTCTCAAAACCATCCCTCCTTCCTTTCCTCTGTTCCGTCCGTCTATCCCATCTGCATGACGAGGAATGCCTGGTCCTGGTCTGATGATGCCCGTATCTATCCTTTGTCTGGTGTTGTTCCCTCCCTGGTGCAGTTTGACTGAACAGTTCATCTGTGTTTGACGTGTTTCTATCGGGTCATCCTGCATCGCCCGCACTCGGACAACAATTCACATCTTCTTCCTTCCTCCATTCTTCACCCTCCACCTCCTCCTATGTTCTCTGTCTCTCCCCCTTTCCCCCTACAGGTCTGGTTTTGCATCGACCACCTTTCTATATTTGACTTTGTAGTTATTTAGCAGCTGCTTCTTTCCAGAGCGATTTATAATCCAGTCAGATTAGTTGGATAGTTTTTTGCCAGAAAAGCAGACTACCTACAGCAACTGATTTGAATCAATCAGTCAAATGTATTTGTAAAGCCCTTTTTACATCAGCAGATGTCACAAAGTGCTTATACAGAAACCAAGCCTAAAACCCCAAAGAGCAAGCAATGCAGATGTAGAAGCACGTTGGCTAGGAAAAATCTCATTAGAAAGGCAGGAACCTAGGAAGAAACCTAGAGGAACCAGGCGCTGAGGGGTGGCCAGTCCTCTTCTGGCTGTGCCGGTGAAGATTATAACAGTACATGGCCATTAAGGCTAGATCATTCTTCAAGATGTTCAACCGTTTTATAGATGACCAGCAGGGTCAAATAATAATCAGTGGTTATAGAGGGTGCAACAGGTCAGCACCTCAGGAGTAAATGTCAGTTGGCTTTTCAAAGCCGATCATTCAGCGGTCGAGACAGCAGGTGCTGTGTGTGTGAGAGAGAGAGAGGCAGAGAGAGACTCTCTCAACAGCAGGTCCGGTGAAAAGGTCAGGGTTCCATAGCCGCAGGCAGAACAGAAGAAACTGGATCAGCAACACGACCAGATGGACTAGGGATGGGGACAGCCAGGTGCCTTGAGGCCAGGTAGTCCTGAGGCATTGTCCTAGGGCTCAAGTTCACTGGAAGGGGAGAGAGGGAGCATACTTAAAATCACACAGGACACCAGATAAGACAGGCGAAATACACCAGACAGGGCCAACCAGGCAGGATAAAACTCCACCCATTTTTCCAAAGCACAGCCCCCACACCACTAGAGGGATATCAACAGACCACCAACTTACTACCCTGAGAAAAGGCGGAGTATAGCCCATGAAGATCTCCCCCACCACACGAGCCGGATGGGGGCGCAAGACCGGATAGGGAGACAACATCAGTGACTCAACCCACTTAAGTGGAGTATAGCGTAAAAAGCCTGGCAAGACGTGATGTATCCTGCCTAGGGAAGGCATGGGAGAGCACCAGCAAGCCAGTGACTCAGCCCCCGTAGTAGTGTCAGAGGCAGAGAATCCAAGTGGAGAGAGGGGAGCAGGGCAGGCAAAGACGGCAAGGGTGGTTCATCACTCCAGTGCCCTGCCCGTTCACCTTCGCACCCCTGGGCTAGAATACACTCAATCATAGGACCTACTGAAGAGATGAGTCTTCAGTACAAACTTAAAGGTTGAGACAGAGTAAGACCTTAATCAGCCCTAGCCTTAACATGATGCCAGGCTAGCACTGGAGCAATAGGATACCTTTTGGGGGGTTCTAATCAAGATTCTACCGTCTGTATTTAGCACTAACTGAAGTTTATTTAGTGCTTTATCTGGGTAGCTGGAAAGTAGAGCATTGCAGTTGTCTAATCTTGAAGAGAGAACATCATGGGTGAGCTTTTCTGCGTAATTTTTAGTCCAAGTTTGTTTTTTGCAATGTTATAAAGATGGGGGGGAAGCTACTCTTGAAATATTTGTGATGTGTTCGTCAAAAGCGAGATCAGGGTGCAGAGTAACACTGAGATCCTTCAGGGTTTATAAAAAAAATAAAATAAGACTGTACAACCAACGAGGTTGTCAGATCAAACATCTCTTTTGTCCGAATTTAAAAGTAAAATGTGCCGCCATCCATGTGTCTGAAACACCATGTTTCATCGAAATGTACAGTTGTGTGTCATCTGCACAGCAGTGAAAGTTGACATTGTGTTTCCAAATGACATTCCAAGCTAGCATTCCAAGCTAGCATATATATTGAAAACAATAGTGGTCCTAAAATGGAACCTTGAGGAACACCGAAACTTTGCATTGACTTGTCAGAGAACAAACCATCCACAGAGACAAACTGATATATTTGCGACAGATAAGATCTAAACCAGGCAAGAACTTGTCCGCATAAACAAATTAATTGAACATATCTCTATGGCCTTCATTGGCAATGAAATTCTTTGCATGGTTCCATATGTTATTTTTGTGGTGAATGCATGGGGGACGTTGATAGATGGAACTGGTCTACAAATGTATATTCTTTCCCCCATGTCTCGTCATCCGGCAGACTCCATTATGGTCTTTTTCCCCCTCTCCTTTTTATAATAATTTTAATTAGTATTGAAATCCTGTGTGCTCGTTGGAAATTGCTTGTGGGTATCCATTGTCATTATTCGAATGTGTTTGGAGTCAATTCAGACGTGCAAGAATTTAAAATAAAATTAGCGGAGCTGAGCAGTTTTTGGAACATCAGTGATCGGGTGGCGAGGTGATGAATGCAGAGAGAGAGACAGTGGGTGGGTGGGAGTTGACTAGTGGAAAGCTCTGTTTTGGCAGTAGAGCGGTACTATCCATCCCCCCACCCACCCATGCATGCACTTGTGTCCCTCTCTGGCTTTGAGGGGAAGGCAAGGTGAATCCCTCCTTGAAGCACCTGCTGGGCTTTATAAACCAGGCTCCCCTTCTCTCCTCCTCTCCATTGCTACGATGGGCTCAAGAAAGCTGTGTCACCTGTCGTTAGCTGCCACTCCCTAATCCCCTTGAGTTGTCATCCATTATTTATGAAGCCTCGTCCAGAGGCCAGACCCCCCCCCCCCTCCTCCCCTTCAGTCAGTCTGCAGACTACTAAAGGGGCCAGGGGCCCCTCTTCTCTCTTACTCTACTCTCAGGTCCTGGACCCTGCTGACTGAACCTGTCCCTGCTGTACCTGACTATCTGGACTCTAGGGGAAAATGTTTTTCCTGTTGAAATAGCCCCAGGACCATCAAAGCAGCATTGACATTAAAGCCAGAGATCGGCCCAATACATAAGGGGGAGTGTGGTGTGTAAATGATTCTAAGCACAGTGCCAGAGGATGGGCTAGGTCCAGTGGCAGTTAGCCTAGCGTTTTAAGAGTGTTGAGCCAGTAACAGAAAGGTCGCCTGTTCAAATCCCTGTGCGAATCTGTCTGTGCCCTTGAGCAAGGCACTTAATCTCAATTTCTCCTGTAAATCGCTCTGGATAAAATGGTCTGCTAAGTTACTTAAATATAAACTGGGCACGGTGGTGTAGTGCAAAGCGGCGGCCAGCGGATGGCAGTGTGGACTACTGAATTCATCTCCATAGTCAATGAATGGTGGTGATAAATTGAGGACTGGTAAGGCTAAACTTTGAGGCGTCTGATCTGCTGAGATGTCGAAGCTCAAAGCTATACATGTGAACATTTATGTACACAGATCACTGTGCAACGGATCAAAAGAAGAACTGCATTTACAGTTATTCTTATTCCACATTTTGTTACAGCCTGAATTCAAAATTGATTGAATTGTTTCTCTCACCCCTCTACACACAATACACCATAATAAAATGTTTAGACATTTTTGCACATTTATCGAAAATTAAATAGATATTTACACTTAACAAAAATAGAAATGCAACAATTTCAAAGATTTTACTGACTTAGTTGAAATATACGGAAATCAGTCAATTGAAATACATTCATTAGGCCCTAATCTATGGATTTCACATGACTGGAAATACAGATATGCATCTGTTGGTCACAGATACCTTAAAAAAAAAAAGTAGACGTGTGGATCAGACCACTATTTGCCTCATGCAGCGTGACAGCTCCTTCGCATCATGCAGCGTGACACATCTCCTTCGCATAGAGTTGATCAGGCTGTTGATTGTGGACTGTCCAACTCTTCAATGGCTGTGCGAAGTTTCTGGATGTTGTCGGGAACTGGAACACGCTGTCGTACACGACGATCCAGAACATCCCCAACATGCTCAATGGGTGACATGTCTGGTGAGTATGCAGGCCGTGGAAGAAATGGGACACTTCCAGGAAGTGTGAACAGATTGTGACATGGGGCCTGCATTATCACGACAATGGGCCTCAGGATCTCATCATGGTATCTCTGTGCATTCAAATTGTCATAGATAAAAGGCAAACTTGTTTGTTGTCCGTAGCTTGTGGCACTCTTTTCACAACATTGACATCAGCAAACCGCTCGCCCACACGACGCCATACACGTGCTCTGCGGTTGTGTGGCCGATTATACGTACTGCCAAAATCTCTAAAAAGAAGTTGGAGGCGGCTTATGGCAGAGAAATTAACATTCAATTATCTGGCAATCGCTCTGGTGAACATTCCTGCAGTCAGCATGCAAATTGCAAGCTCCCTCAGGACTTGAGACATCGGTGTAATTTTGTTGTGACAAAATTGCACATTTTAGTGGCCTTTTATTGTACCCAACATAATGTGAGTCTTTCTGGGTAAGTCTAAGAGCTTCCCACTCCTGGATTGTACAGTATTTGCCCATTTTTATTATTTTCTAAATTCTTCAAGCTCTGTCAAATTGGTTGTTGATCATTGCTAGACAACCACTCAAGTCTTGCCATAGATTTTCAATTTTCGATTTAAGTCAAAACTGTAACTCAGCCACTCAGGAACATTCACTGCCTTCTTGGTAAGCAACTCCAGTGTAGATTTGGCCTTGTGTTTTAGGTTAATGTCCTGCTGAAAGGCGAATTCATCTCCCAGTGTCTGGTGGAAAGCAGACTGAGCCAGGTTTTTGCCAGTGCTTAGCTCCATTACGTGTCTTCCCGGGTGGCGCAGTGGTCTAGGGCACTGCATCGCAGTACTAGCTGCGCCACCAGAGTCTCTGGGTTCGCGCCCAGGCTGGGCTGGATTCGCGCCCAGGCTCTGTCGCAGCCGGCCGCAACCGGGAGATCCGTGGGGCGACGCACAATTGGCATAGCGTCGTCCGGGTTAGGGAGGGTTTGGCCGGTAGGGAGGGTTTGGCCGGTAGGGATATCCTTGTCTCAGTATGTCAAAAAAAAGAAAAATGTAATAAAATGTATGCACTCTACTGTAAGTCGCTCTGGATAAGAGGGTCTGCTCTTGGCCGGTAGGGTTATCCTTGTCTCAGTATGTAAAAAAAAAAAAAAAAAAAAAATGTTATAAAATGTATGCACTCTACTGTAAGTCGCTCTGGATAAGAGCGTCTGCTAAATGACTAAAATGTAAATATGTTTATTTTTTACCCTAAAAACTCCCCACTCCTTAATGATTACAAGCATACCCATAACATGATGCAGCCACTACTATGCTTGAAAGTATGGATAGTATGGTACTCAGTAATGTGTTGTATTTGATTTGCCCCAAACAACCCTTTTTATTCAGGAACATTTTGGCAGTATTACTTTAGTGCCTTGTTGCAAACAGGATGCATGTTTTGGAATATTTTCATTACGTTCAGGCTTCCTTCTATTCACTCTGTCAATTAGGTTAGTATTTGAGGTCGACCGATTATGATTTTTCAACGCCGATACCGATTATTGGAGGACCAAAAAAGCTGATACCGATTAATCGGATGATTTAAAAATAAATAAAATAAAATAAAAATTGCTTTTTTTTTTATATATATATATTTAATAATGACAATTACAACAATACTGAATTAACACTTATTTTAACTTAATATAGCACATAAATAAAATAAAATTAGTCTCAAATAAATAAGGAAACCTGTTGAATTTGGTTTAAATAATGCAAAAGTTGATAGGCTTGAAGTTATAGACAGCGCTGTGCTTCAAGCATTGCGAAGAGCTGCTGGCAAACGCAGTAAAGTTTGAATGCCTACCACCGTTCAGTCAGACTGCTCTATCAATTATCAAATCATAGACTTAATTATAATATAATAAACACACAGAAATACGAGTCTTAGTTTCTGGATTTGACCATATTAATGACCTATCATATCGAAAACAAAACGTTGTTTCTTTCAGAGAAGTACGGAGGCGTTCCATATTTTATCGGCCGTAACTAAAGTCTAAATATTGCTGTTACATTGCACAACCTTCAATGTTATGTCATAATTATGTAAAATTCTGGCAATTTTAATTACGGTCTTTTTTAGGAAGAAATGGTCTTCACACAGTTCGCAACGAGCCAGGCGGCCCAAACTGCTGCATATACCCTGACTCTGCTTGCCCTGAACGCAAAAGAGAAGTGACAATTTCCCTAATTAATATTGCCTGCTAACATGAATTTATTTTAACTAAATATGCAGGTTTAAAAAAATATACTTATGTATTGATTTTAAGAAAGGCATTGATGTTCATGGTTAGGTTCATTGGTGCAACGATGGTGCTTTTTTCCGGCGAATGTGCTTTAGTTAAATCATCACCCTTTTGGCGAAGTGGGCTGTGATTGATTGCAACACAGGACAAGCAAGTTAACTAGTAATATCATTAACCATGTGTAGTTAACTAGTGATTATGTTAAGATTGATTTTGTTTTTTATAAGTTTAATGCTCGCTAGAAACTTACCTTGGCTTCTTGCTGCACTCGCGTAACAGGTGATCAGCCTGCGACGCAGTCTCCTCGTGGATTGCAATGTAATCGGCCATAATCGGCGTTCAAAAATTACCGAATATGAAAACTTGAAATCGGCCTTAATTAATCGGCCATGGCGATAAACGCCCCAAAAAAGGCAGTTAAGTCCTCACCTTTCCTCTCCATGGGGATTTGTTGTCGTGTTTTCAGCTGTGATAAATAAACAACTTCCTCTTGCCCTGGCCAGCCTCCAACTCCCACCCTCCAAACAGACGAGTCATCTGACAGGATAATTCCCTTTGAGTCAGCTAGCCTGTCTACTGCTTCTCTCTCTTTTATTTATATATATATATTGTGTGATGGTTTGACTGACAGGTAGGTGTGTATGAGGCCGGGCAGCCGCCATCTTCCCCACCCAAAAAGCAGCGTTAAATGTTAATGAGCGGGCTGAAGTAGGCCCCTGATGCCCCGGCGTGCACGCTAACCTTTACACTAATTAAGGATGTGCTGGCATGGCGGCACGCCAGGGCACCTTGGTACGCTGGTGACTGGTGGCCAGACACAGCCCGGGAGAGCTACTGCCATCCTATGTCAGCCTTATTTGTCATTGGAGGAAGCAACGTGTAGTCAGGCGAGCGAGTCTGCAGGCAGGAGGAGGGCTCTTTTGATGGTGCTGGTGACCTCTCCTACCCAGCCTCTGCAGCGGTACATCATGGCTAATAAGTGCAGAGAGACTGCGACTACTGTACTGGAGCACGCAGCAGCACTGTGACAAGCCTGGCTGCAGACTCCAAAGAGTCCCCGGAATCAAAAGCGCCATCTCCGACGGCGTTTCATGTGTTGAATGTGGCGCAGTTTGTTTCTTTCTCTACCTTCATAAGAAAAGGGAGAGGTGTTACGGTACACATTGTACAGCCTCGTGGGAATTGTGGGCTTGTTGTGCAACTGTCAAGAGACTGACACTGCTGTTTTGGGAAAAACATTGCTTAGGCATAATAGACTGTACAAAATATTTGTTTCAAAAGCCAAAGAACAGAAATGATTTAGAGTTGATTATTTTTGTTATGATGGAGTACAATGGTTCTAGCTATAGTTTTGTTTATATACCGTTTTAGATGCTTAACGTATGTTTCTCTCCTCCCCCAGCCTCAAATACTACAGCCTTCCAGGCCATGGCCCAACAGGCAGCACCAACCCCACTCCCAGGAAAGATTAACAAACTCAGCCCACACCGAGGCCCCCAGTGAGCCAGCCTCCTTTAACCCTGGCTGTGGCTGGGGGGACAGTCTGGCCAGCAAGGCCCAGCACAGCTCCCGCTCTGGCCTGGCTTGCCCTAGCCCTGCTTCCACCCCTCCTGCTGGCTGTGTCCCTGGCCCAGAAGATCTCAGCCTTTTGCTCAGCACCCAGCTGAAGATCAGTGACTCCGAGGGTCCGGAGGGACGGACATGTTCTCCTCCCCACCCTGGATCAAGACTCAGGCTGGACTCAGCCAAAAGGATCCCTCCCCCTTGTCTCCCGCAGTCCCCCGGCTCTCTGAAGAAAGCCTCCATCCCTGAGAGGCCACATGAAGGCCCCACCACCACCACAACCACCACCACCCAGACGTCCATGGCAGGCTTCCCCAGGGTGGTGAGAGGAATCCAGGGTGGGGGTGGTCTCAGGCCGGGCCACATAGCTCCACAGTTACGGCTGAGTCTGCTCCCACCTGCCTCCAGAGGTCAACCCTGCTACAGCTCCGCACCCCAGTCCTCTGCCTCCTTTCTGGGCCCTGCCCTGCCCGCCTTCCCCCGGACCAGAGCACCCAGACAGACTCCAGGCCTCAGAGAACCAGAGAGTGGTGGGCTCAAGGCCAGAGGTCTAGGCCCTCCCAGCCTCTTACGACTCCCCAAGCCAAAGGGCCACTGATTGCTCTCTCAAAATTCTCAAACAGTGCCCTCTAGTAAGGCCATTCAGCACCACCCTCTACCCACTCAGACCCAAAAGATCAGACTTCTTCTAGAGGCTTCCGACCTCCCCTTAGTAAGGTTACCATGTCTACCCTGTGAGAAAGGATGACATGCAGACTTATAGGTTATGTCCTTTAATAGATAACCCAAAATAATATTTTATCTAACCTCTTCCAATAAGAATCATTCGAGGTCAAAAAAAATTGTCCCATGCACACATTTGATATCGCCTGAGACGAAGAAGTCAAGCATAACAGCTTATTGTTTATCCCCTCAAACTTGCTTCAACACTATCTGTCTGTGCGCAGATAAATAGATTGTTTTTGTGAAGTTCTGTTTCAAAGTGGGAACTGGCAGGATGCTTAACTTTCTATTCCCTCCAGCCCCAACAAGCTACAATTGCAACTTTACTTTCTGGCCCAAACTTTTCCCAAGATAATGAACATGCGTAGGAACACATTATTATCATTATCTGGCCTCAATATAGCATTTAGGGTTACATATACATACTCAATTGGGTTGAACTTTACAGGGCTCGACATTAATGCTTGTCCGCTTTCCCGGGGCAAGTAAGAAAAAAAAAATGGTTATGAAGAATACAGATTTAAGTTGTCCGAATGGACAAATAAAAAAAATCACTGAAACAATTAGGCGAATCCGATCAGAATTGGACCAGTGTCTCTGCAGAGCGCTTTAAAGTATAATTATTGTAGGCCTGCATTGACAGGCACAAGCGATCTTTCAATCATGCAGTCACGAGATGCGTTTTTGAGATCAAAGCAAGCCGCATGTGCACATGTTGATATTCATTGCTAGTTAGTGAGTTATTTGCCCAGTTATAGCTCATTTTTGGTCGAGAATGAAAATGCTGGAAAAGTTTGCATTACCTTGTCAGAGGAGATAGCAGGTAAAGTAATATCATACAACAGCCATATTGTGTAGATTGGCTTGTTCTCACTACTTAACTATTTAGCTATTAGCATGTATTAATGTGATGGCCTAAAATATATTTCCACCTGCGCTCGTGTATAACCGCAAATGTCGGACACGCAGTTGATACGGGCGCGCAGTTGATGAAACAAATGCTGCATACTCCGGTTGTAAAACCGTCTCGCAAGCGCTAAAATCCTCTCCTATTCAATACTGGCCATGTAATTCTGCCAAAGTCTTAAGAAAATATATTTTTTAATAGCTTAATTGACAAGTAATTCCTATGCTGTCAAGATTTTCCATGAACACTGAATATTTTAACCTTACAAATAGATAAACAAGTGACTTGAATTTTCGGACAAGTATAAAAATCAGTCTTACTTGTCTGAAGGACACGTGGCTTAGAAAGTTCATGTCAAGCCAAGCTTTACTTACTGCCTGTATGTAGTGGTTGGGCTTAGTATAACTTTGATTTCTCTGTAGACAGGAACTTTAATTTACCTGATATAATCTCTGTGTAACAGTGTGGTAGAGGGATTAAGACAATATAACACAGTGGAACGGTTACAGGAACAGAGAATCCCTTTTGACTTGAAGGGGAACATTTGGTTGTATAGACTAGACAATATAGTTAGTTACATCAGATGTTGTCCCTCTGGCTAAACTGGGGGGGGATTCTACTTGCTGAGTGATGTTCTAAAGTTCCCCTTGCTACACAGCCAGTAGTATGTCCCTCTCACAGGAGGTTGGTGGCACCTTCATTTGGAGGGGAAGGGCTCGTGGTAATGACTGGAGCGGAATCAGTGGAATGGTATCAAATACATCAAACAAATGGTTTATGTGCCGTTCTCCCCTCAGCAGCCTCCTGTGTTCTCTGGTTTTGAAACACCTTTATTATTTCTGCCTTGTACCCTGAGAATGCCTTACGCTTTTAAGTGCACTCTCAAAAGTAGCTGTATGTTGCACTGTACCCTTCTGTCTACCGAGCGTCTGTATCTGTCTTTGTCTGTGTGGTGGTGCAGTTTGATTGCGACACGGGGACAACAAAGAGATCAGAGGAGCCATCTTGTGCAATTGGTGCTCTCTGAGCCTTCTTTGTTCCCCCCGTGCTTCCATCATGAGCAGGTCTAGTTTGGTCTGTGGGTAGAGGGTCACCCACATGCTACCTTAATGAGGCTGCACCAGAGAAGAGCTCAGCCTCTCAGCCCAACTACACAGCAGACGTGCTTCAGGCCAGGTCCCTGAATGGAAGGGGACAGAAAGAAAGATAAATAATTTCCTAGCATGAAACAATGTTGCTGGTGTAATGCAGAGGCTGGTGGCAACGTCCACGTGAATCCGTAATGATTCTGAGTCGGATCCAGTTGGCATGGTAACACGGCTGAGTGGCACGGTGGAGGGGTGTGAGGATGTCGAGTGGGTTACGCACACGCTCAGTGTGTCCCTGTCGATAGCAGGGCCAGGCATGCTCCTTTGACATCCGCTGAGACTTAACCCTCCATTTTTTTTCCCCCACTACTACTTCTCTCACTCCTTCCTCAAAAGGTGATTGACCCACCGTGATGCACTCATTGTAAGTCTGAGTGTCAAGGAGGGTGGAGAGGGACACAATGACTCATTTGCTTTTCTTCAAAGCCATCATGTCTAACTACTTCCTGGTCTGTTACTATGTTTAGTCCTTGAGAGCTTTAAGTAGTAGCCAACGGGCACCATTTGTACCCTTGACCTATCAGGTCCTTATTTCCTTGATGTCATAACTGATCTTTTGATCCCAATTCAGTTGGCTGCGTGTACGTTGTAGAATGAGCGGAACGTCACCCAGTCAAAACGGTCTCAAAGACGAGAATAAAAATGCCTATTTCTGTAACTTAATTTGGCATTTCTTCTTCCCCAACTAAAGCTTTAACATGTTTTTCTATGCAACACAGTTATGCTCTAGTCATGGAAGATAAGTCACAGTGGTACATAGTCATGGGCAATGAGCTGGTTGCCTCCATGAACCCTTCTCGTTATGGGCGTATGAAAAGCCAGATGTAAGTGTACTTGATATCTGAAGCACTTGTTTTGCTGCCACCAAGTATTTGTCTTCCCATTCCTAAATGATTGGAAGCCATGCCCCCTAATGGCCATCACGAGGACTCACCTTATAGGTTTAGGTCAAGCGTTTTGAAGTGCTTTCTGCACCAACCCTACAACGCATGCGTACAACATCACCTTGTTCTGAATCTGCCTCAGGACCTGAAAAACATCAACTCTGCTATTTGGAATGCACGGCTGCTTCCAATCCCACCCAGATAAGAACCAAATACTTTTTATACATTTAATCTCTTCAATGATGAACAAACAAACTATTTGAGGTTTGTCGGGATGAGGAAGAGATTAATTTAATCAATTCCTGTTTGACAGTCAGAGTCCTTGACTTAAAGGATTTAGAATGTTCAGGGGGAAGGAATATTTAAAAAAAAATATTAACGAGATCAGAAGCCCTAACATGTTTGTCTCTGAGAAATTCTCACCCAAAACCCCCAAAATAGGAGTGAATTAAAGTTATTGAGAAGGGTTGTGATTTGTTAGTCATGCATTATTATTTTTTGGTTGTCTAGCTTTGCTTGGCTTACCATATTATGGTATGTAGATTAAACAAATGTCAAATAAATAACTCGCCCTCAAAATGACTGCATGGGATAGCATCACGTAGCAGTATTCACCGTAAAGCACTCTTGCTGTTGTTGTGTATTACAGAAGTGCCTGCTTTTGTGACTTCCTTTCCCGCAGTCCTGAACATAACATTTTGTTATGTAGATGAGTGTGGTTCTGGAGCTTGGTCCCACTGCCCGGCTGTGTTGCTGAAAGAGGAAGGAGGTCTGCCTTGGGTTCACAGGTGAATCCCACTCCTTGCGGCATCTGGCTGCCAGTGGGGCTCCCTCCGCCCCTCTACAGGGTTCAACACAGGGATGTATTATGCTCTCCCAGGCTATCAGATGTTAGCATGCCGACCTCACTTAGTATTCACTGTCCCAGACTCACACAGACAACCCGTTCTGACTGGGAAGGGCAAACCTGTTTGTGTCTGTCTCACTACAGAAGCATCCTCTGTATTCAAAAAGCAGGCCAAGCTATGCTTCCAGTGTTGTCTCAGCCCTGACGTTTTGAATTTCAAGTGTTCAGATTTGCTTTGCTGCCGTCTCAATGCACTCTGGTGTGCCCCCTTGTCCTTGTGAGCAGTCATAAGTAGATCTGCCGCTGTGCTGCTCGTCTCTTTCCGAATTTAGAACAAATCTCAGTTTTAGGCTCTTAACTTTTTTTTCCTCCGTTTTTTTTTAAACAGTAGTTTAATTCATGAAATTACATTGTAAACAGCGGCATGTGTTTGCTGCTCATTACGATCTGTTCAATTCATGTTTAATGTTCCTCATTATCTCAAATGGCACCCCGTTCCCTTTTATAGTGCACTAAATTTTACCAGAGCCTTATGAGCCCTTGTCAAAAGTAGTGCACTATATAGGGAATAGGGGGCTATTTGGAACGCAGTTGTCTGTCTGTCTAGAGTTTTTCCAGACCTTGTGACCTGCCAAAGAAAAATTGGGCTATCACTACCCGAGTTTTTTAAAATGTATTTTATTCTTCTGGTCAGGTCACTTGGTAATTAGAAAGTCCTGGCCACTTATCTTATGGACAGTGAGGACTGGGTTCAGGTCCATAATCTTCTGCTTTGTTGTCGTCTGATATCACTGCTCTGAACTTAAACTCCATAACATGAGTCTGTTTTGAATATACTAATCAATATGGCAGATGTACTGTATGACTACTGTCCTGTTTCTTTCACCTCGCTAGCATCACATTGACTGTACATTGTACTGTATAACTTATTTTCCTCACCTATGACAGGAAATTAAAACGGAGGGACTCTGCTCAGAGGATCGGTTGTGTTTCCTCATGTATTTGTGTTTATCTTCCTGCCACTTCTGTTTTAATTCCATGTTTGCTATACTGTTATTTAATATGTGCAATACGATTAACGATTGAGAGCATACTGTTGTACACAATACTAATTATTTATGTCTATGATATCCAATATCTATATCTGTGTAATTGTCACTGAATTCTTGTGAGCTTGTCAAAAAAGAAACATCTCAATCTGAAATGCACTTTAAATGGTTGTGTTGAGACTGAATATGAATGAATGAACTTAAACGTGTTGAACTACTTTTTGTTTTGATTCTGCTCCCCACCCTATTTGCTGTGATGTCTCTGAGGCTACGGAGTGGCTGAGCGCTCAAATAAAGACTGCACCCAATCTACTGTGTGTGTGTGTGTGTGTGTGTGTGTGTGTACACAGTGATAATGTGGTGGGAAAAGGAAGTGGTTAGGTCTGGGGTTGGCATGAGAGGGTAGGAACCAAGGAGAGATGCAGTCAGTGGTGGTTTGGGATGGGGATAAGGGGACGAGACGCTTGGAAAAGAGAGACATGAGTGGTTTGTACAGTAAGAGAAGTGGTGGGACATGAGTGGTTTGGATGGGGTTTTGGGTGAGGGTGGTAAGAGTGTAGGGATCGACGGGCTAGGGTGAGATGACTGTGTTCATTCACTCAAAGGGAAGTACAGCCGTGAGCTGTCCAGTGACATGAGCCTACCAGGTGAGCTAAATCGCTTTGAGGCAAGCATGAGAGCCTCAGCTGTCCCGGACGACTGTGATCACGCTCTCCGTAGCCGACGTGAGTAAGACCTTTAAACAGGTCAACATACAAAAACAAGGCTACGGGGCCAGACTGCTTACCAGGACGTGTGCTTCGGGCATGTGCTGACCAACTGGCAGGTGTCTTCACTGACATTTTCAACATCTCCCTGATTAGGTCTGTAATACCAACATGTTTCAAGCAGACCACCATAGTCCCTGTGCCCGAGAACACAAAGGCAACCTGCCTAAATGACTACAGACCCGTAGCACTCACGTCCGTAGCCATGAAGCACTTTGAAAGGCTGGTAATGGCTCACATCAACTCCTTTATCCCAGAAACCCTAGACCCACTCCAATTTGCATACCGCCCACACAGATCCACAGATGATGCTATCTCTATTGCACTCCACACTGCCCTTTCCCACCTGGACAAAAGGAACACTTATGTGAGAATGCTATTCATTGACTACAGCTCAGTGTTTAACACCATAGTACCCTCAAAGCTCATCACTAAGCTAAGGATCCTGGGACTAAATACCTCCCTCTGCAACTGGATCCTGGACTTCCTGACGGGCCGCCCCCAGGTGGTGAGGGTAGCAATACATCTACCACGCTGATCCTCTGGGGGTGCGTGCTCAGTCCCCTCCTGTACTCCCCGTTCACCCACGACTGCATGGCCAGGAACGACTGCATGGCCAGGAACGACTGCAACACAACAGTGGTAGGCTTGATCACCGACAATGACGAGACGGCCTATAGGGAGGTCAGAGACCTGGCCGGGTGGTGCCAGAATAACAACCTATCCGTCAACGTAACCAAGACTAAGGAGATGATTGTGGACTACAGGAAGAGGAGGACCGAGTACGCCCCCATTCTCATCGATGGGGCTGTAGTGGAGCCGGTTGAGAGATTCAAGTTCCTTGGTGTCCACAACAAACTAGAATGGTCCAAACACACCAAGACAGTCGTGAAGAGGGCACGACAAAGCCTATTCCCCCTCAGAAACTAAAAAGATTTGGCATGGGTCCTGAGATCCTCAAAAGGTTCTACAGCTGCACCATCGAGAGCGTCCTGACTGGTTGCATCACTGCCTGGTACGGCAATTGCTCGGCCTCTGACCGCAAGGCACTACAGAGGGTAGTGCGTACGGCCCAGTACATCACTGGGGCTAAGCTGCCTGCCGTCCAGGACCTCTACACCAGGCGGTGTCAGAGGAAGGCCCTAAATATTGTCAAAGACCCCAGCCACCTCAGTCATAGACTGTTCTCTTTACTACCACATGGCAAGCGGTACCGGAGTCCAGGACGAAAAGGCTTCTCAACAGTTTTTACCCCCAAGCCATAAGACTCCTGAACCCCCCCAACCCCTCTTTTACGCTGCTGCTGCTCTGTTTATCATATATGCATAGTCACTTTATCTATACATGCATGTACAGTGTGCTCCAAAATTACTGGCACCCCTGACTGGCAATGCACAAACAATGCTTAAACAAATATAAACAATATAATTATAGAGAAAGTAGTTTCTCTATAATTATATTGTTTATATTTTTTTAAGTATTGTTTGTGCATTGCCAGTTAGGGGTGCTAGTAATTTTGGAGCCCACTGCACATACTACCTCAATTGGCCCGACCAACCAGTGCTCTGGCACATTGGCTAACCGGGCTATCTGCGTTGTTTCCCGCCACCCCCTCTTTTACGCTACTGCTACTCTGTTCATCATATATGCATAGTCACTTTAACCATATCTACATGTACATACTACCTCAATCAGCCTGACTAACCAGTGTCTGTATGTGGGCTCGTTACTTTTATAGCCTCGCTACTGTTATCTTTCAGTATTTTTACTTCTTTACTTACCTATTGTTCACCTAATACCTTTTTTGCACTATTGGTTAGAGTCTGTAAGTAAGCATTTCACTGTAACCTGTTGTAACCTGTTGTATTCGGCGCACACAAAATTTACTTTGATTTGAAAATACAACAACTGCACGAGGCCTGCACACAGCCCAAAGAGCAGCAAAACTACTCACACACAGTGACGCTCTCCTCTCTCTGCAGCTCTATCTGTCAGCTCTAATGAAATGGCGTGCTGACTGCCACAGGCATAAGAAGTTTATATAGTCGTTTTGCATTCAGGTCAATTCTTTACTATGTCGGGAAGAGGGCAAAGTTTCAAGGGGGACTCAGCTGTTGCATATTTATCTCGGCATAAGAGGGGAAGTTGTCATTGAAAACCCTCTCTTTCAATAGAGTGCTGTAGGGTTGTGGCAGCTTCATTTCCCACAGGTTATATACAGTCCTCTTTTTAACTTTCTCTGTTCCCAGAAGTTCCCATGAGTGTGGTGTGCCAGTGGAGATCTATTTTCACCACGCCACCACCTCTGGAAGTAAACCAATACCTAGGTGTGATGGGAAAAGGAATTATACTGAACAAAAATATAAACGCAACAATTTCTACGATTTTACTGAGTTACAATTGATATAAGTCAATTGAAATAAATGAATGAGGCCGTAATCTATGGATTTCACATCACTGGGAATCCAGATATGCAGCTGTTGGTCACAGATACCTTAAAAAAAAGTAGACTGGAATGTTGTCCCACTCCTCTTCAATGGCTGTGCGAAGTTGCTGGATATTGACGGGCACTGGAACACGTTGTCGTACACGTCGATCCAGAGCATCCCAAACATGCTCAATGGGTGACATGTCTGAGTATGCAGGCCATGGAACAACTGGGACATTTTCAGCGTCCCGGAATTGTGTACAAATCCTTGTGACATGGGGCTGTGGATTATCATGCTGAAACATGAGGTGATGGCGGCAGATGAATGGCACGACAATGGGCCCCAGGATCTCGTCACGGTATCTTTGTGCATTCAAATTGCCATCGAAAAAATGGAAGTGTTTATTGTCCGTAGCTTATGCCTAAACATACCCTAACCCCAATTCCACCATGGGACACTCTGTTCACAATATTGACATCGGCAAACCGCTCGTCCACATGACGCCATACACGTGGTCTGCGGTTGTGAGGCCGGTTGGACGTACTGCCAAACTCTTTAAAACGATGTTGGAGGTGGCTTATGGCAGAGAAAGGAACATTCAATGCTCTGGTGGACATTCCTCCAGTCAGCATGTCAATTGCGTGCTCCCTCAACTTGAGACGTCTGTGGCTTTGTGTTGTGACAAAACTGCACATTTTAGAGTGACCTTTTATTGCCCCCAGCATAAAGTGCACCTGTATAATGATCCTGCTGTTTAATAAGCTTATTGATATGCCACACCTGTCAGGTGCATGGATTATCTTGACTAAGGAGAAATGCTCAAACAGGAATGTGAAAATAATTATAAACTTTGTGCGTATGGAACATTGCTGGGATCTTATTTCAGCTTATGAAACATGGGACCAACACGTTACATGTCGATAATTTTTTTTTTGTTCAGTGTAAATCTGGTTTAACAGAGCAAAGCCATCAGCCACCCAGGCACCACACTCAGCAGTACAGGTGATTTACAAGAGGCCAAGCTAAATGGAGACCTCTGAGCAATAAAACCCACATAGTGCTCCCATTACTCACTAGCTTTATCTTTCTCACCATTGGCCACAGCATAGCAGATGTACTATGGGCCTTAAAGGGCCAATGCAGCCGTCTTTATCTCTATAGCAATCATTTCTGGATAACAACTGTGATTGTTTTAAATGAAAATGGTCAAAAAGAAACAAAAATAGCTTCTTAATAAAGAGCAATTTCTCAAGCGAGAATTTTGCTAGGACAGGTGGTCTAAGTGGGGAGGGAAAACTCAAAATTAGCTGCTATTGGCAGAGGTTTGGAACTATTTCTTATTGGTCAATCTAAGTAACATAAAACAATCTCCATCAAAATCCTTCAGTTTAAGCTAGAGATATCAGATATTTGTTGCATGGGCCGCGTCTCAATATGCCTATGGGCTGCGTCTCAATCCACCACATCCGCCTATGTCGGCCTTCCGCATCTGCGGTGGAAGGTGGCCGAGCTACAGCGGTATTTGTCAGACCATGAGTCATCTCGAAAATCTGTCTTATCATGAAAACGTCTGTAGCATTCAAACTATTACGACCACTCTATGGAAAGGGAGACTCATAAAAACGATGGTGTTCTCTGTTTGGTCTACGACCCCCACAAGTGTCACAGGACTCATCTGAAGGTAACCCCTACAAACAAATAGAAGTATGTCAACAAAAATAAGGGGTTAAAGAACTAAAATAATTCCTCAACGTAATACACTGCTCAAAAAAATAAAGGGAACACTTAAACAACACAATGTAACTCCAAGTCAATCACACTTCTGTGAAATCAAACTGTCCACTTAGGAAGCAACACTGATTGACAATACATTTCACATGCTGTTGTGCAAATGGAATAGACAAAAGGTGGAAATTATAGGCAATTAGCAAGACACCCCCAAAAAAGGAGTGATTCTGCAGGTGGTGACCACAGACCACTTCTCAGTTCCTATGCTTCCTGGCTGATGTTTTGGTCACTTTTGAATGCTGGCGGTGCTCTCACTCTAGTGGTAGCATGACACGGAGTCTACAACCCACACAAGTGGCTCAGGTAGTGCAGTTCATCCAGGATGGCACATCAATGCGAGCTGTGGCAAAAAGGTTTGCTGTGTCTGTCAGCGTAGTGTCCAGAGCATGGAGGCGCTACCAGGAGACAGGCCAGTACATCAGGAGACGTGGAGGAGGCCGTAGGAGGGCAACAACCCAGCAGCAGGACCGCTACCTCCGCCTTTGTGCAAGGAGGTGCACTGCCAGAGCCCTGCAAAATGACCTCCAGCAGGCCACAAATGTGCATGTGTCAGCATATGGTCTCACAAGGGGTCTGAGGATCTCATCTCGGTACCTAATGGCAGTCAGGCTACCTCTGGCGAGCACATGGAGGGCTGTGCGGCCCCACAAAGAAATGCCACCCCACACCATGACTGACCCATCACCAAACCGGTCATGCTGGAGGATGTTGCAGGCAGCAGAACGTTCTCCACGGCGTCTCCAGACTCTGTCACGTCTGTCACATGTGCTCATGTGCTCAGTGTGAACCTGCTTTCATCTGTGAAGAGCACAGGGCGCCAGTGGCGAATTTGCCAATCTTGGTGTTCTCTGGCAAATGCCAAACGTCCTGCACGGTGTTGGGCTGTAAGCACAACCCCCACCTGTGGACGTCGGGCCCTCATACCACCCTCATGGAGTCTGTTTATGACCGTTTGAGCAGACACATGCACATTTGTGGCCTGCTGGAGGTCATTTTGCAGGGCGCTGGCAGTGCTCCTCCTTGCACAAAGGCGGAGGTAGCGGTCCTGCTGCTGGGTTGTTGCCCTCCTACGGCCTCCTCCACGTCTCCTGATGTACTGGCCTGTCTCCTGGTAGCGCCTCCATGCTCTGGACACTACGCTGACAGACACAGCAAACCTTTTTGCCACAGCTCGCATTGATGTGCCATCCTGGATGAACTGCACTACCTGAGCCACTTGTGTGGGTTGTAGACTCCGTCTCATGCTACCACTAGAGTGAGAGCACCGCCAGCATTCAAAAGTGACCAAAACATCAGCCAGGAAGCATAGGAACTGAGAAGTGGTCTGTGGTCACCACCTGCAGAATCACTCCTTTTTTGGGGGTGTCTTGCTAATTGCCTATAATTTCCACCTTTTGTCTATTCCATTTGCACAACAGCATGTGACATTTATTGTCAATCAGTGTTGCTTCCTAAGTGGACAGTTTGATTTCACAGAAGTGTGATTGACTTGGAGTTACATTGTGTTGTTTAAGTGTTCCCTTTATTTTTTTGAGCAGTGTATATCTCCAAGATATAGGACAGACACTTCAAAACCTTATTCCTTATGATGTATTTTTTGACTGTCTTTTTTTGCCATTTATTAAATGTGTTATTCAATGTGTTTCTATGGGCTATAGTAGTGAAGACCAAATTCTATATTTTATCAAATAATAATAAAAAAATGAATACCTAAAGGGGTCCCCCCGGCTTAGACTTTGAGGTTAACATTTTCTGATGATGATATTTTCAAAACAGCTCTTACACTAAAAGAGCATTATCATAATTTTCACAATTTCACAGTATTATTCCAACCTCATAGTGTGGAAATGTATATAAAACACAGAAAAACCACGTTTTTGACTGCACTGGGCCTTTAAAGATTGATCTGGTCTGGGCTCCTCAGATATATTAAATAGATTGACATGAGAAACCACATTTCGTATTCCCTGCTCGATCCCAGAGAGAATCCGTGTCCCGAGAGTTTCAGTTGAATTATATGCTTTTAAAGTTTCAGTGGATTGGAGATTTAGTTGAGAAGTCAGCGATATTTTTGATAGGTTACTGTGGCACAGTAGTGTTGAAAGAGTCATGAGTGAGTGCTACTGTATGAGGGCCCACTTTTCGTTTTGCTGTAAATTTCAGAAGAGCAAGCACTGTGAGCAGACATGGGAATTCACCCCTGCAGCCCAGTCATTCACTGGTAAAGTCAGTTTATATAACGCCTAGGTTACTGACATGTAACAAGACAGTCACACACACACACACCAAAAATAAATCGGCAGATAAACCATGAATATATCTATGTCTTTACAGAAGGCAAAGCAGGTTGTTTGGAGTAAATCACAAACCTGAAAGAGGATGTTCTGGAATGCTTCACATCCAGTCTGGAAATAGAAAATCTCAAGTCCCAGAATAAGCCACTTCTTAATCCAGAACTTGAATGGATTTTTGGGCAATTAAACCAAACAATTTCCATGATTGCAGCAAATCATGTTTCAAAGAGGCCAAGGCGTGTAGCTCCCTCCTCTCAGCAGCATGAGAGGGAGACTTGAGATACAAACACACATAATTATCATTAACTCAGACTAACAATGGCATGTATTAAAGCACTGTGCCATTTCCAAGAAGGCTAAAATGGATTTTAAAGATTTGTCTCCGTTAGGGGATGCATGATGTACTCAATTAGCAAGTCTCCATTTTTGGTGAATCCAGTGCAAATATCAAATGATTCCCCATAGTCCACTCCATATACCGCACATATACAGTACCATCATATAACACCAACAAACAATCATAACCGTGTCATCTACCACAAGTTTATATGAAGCATTCGTCAGCCATCTGTCGATCAGTCTCCCTTTGTTCTCAACGCTTGTGACATGAGCACTTAAAACCCCCCTCCTTAATCCTCACCCTTCCATACATTTCCCCTTCCCATTAGGGCTGGGCTGGCTATCGATCGCCACCGCCGCACGGCCCCACATCCACTTTAATAACTTTAATGCCCCTCCGAGATACCAGAGGAGACAAGCTGAAGAGATTGAGATGTTCTGGGGCTGACGGTGCAGGCACTGACAGATTGAGTTCAGGGCCTGCCTGTGCCCCTCCGCCTATCTCCCGCTCCACAGTGTGTCTAGGAGGCTATCAAGAGGAGGGTAGGACTCCAATAGAACTGTGATGAAGCTGTAATTATTGTGTTTAGGCTAATCAGTAGCGCCCCTTGGGAAGTACAGTTACAGAAAGATCCTGGAGTTCATTTCTCATTTGTGGTAGAAGAGAAGATAATAAGATGGAACAACAGGAAATAGGAGGTTCTGGTTACTGAAGTAGCTATTCTACTGCCATTTTTACAGCCGTTCATTTACACACACACACACACACACACACACACACACACAAACACACACACACACACGGTAGTTAAAGCAATTATGCATTCAGTGTGGAACTGGAGAGAGAGGTTAGAAACTCAGACAAGATGCTTATTCACTGTGACTGAGCCTCTGTCTAGACATGCTGGTCATCCAACAACAACAAGGTAGCCCTACATCTCATGATGTACCTAATATCTCACCAAATTCTGAAAAATGCCTCAATTTTGCTGTGACGGGTTGAGGATGACAAAAAGTAACGGTTCTGTGTCCTGGCGCTCCATCTTGCTGGCGCCCTTGACAATGTTGAGTGCAAAAACGTTCATCTCGCTAGAGCTTAATCTTCAAATGTTTTGAACCACTTCCCCAACATCACAGCTGTTCATTTACGCACACACACACACACACACACACACACACCTTAGCAACTGCCTCTGTTTTGGCTATTCTCTGTGAATATCCTCATCACCTGCAGCGTGTATTGTATAATTCTGCACCGTTGGAATAGACCCCCAGATCTCCAATACTACCTTCTGGCTGTACTTTCAAATATTCAGGCGGCTGCAGGCGAACTGCTTCCACAAGTAGCGCTGAGCAGAACAACACGTCTATAATCATCTCCCAAGATACAACTGCCAGGCCTCTCCTTCCTTCCCTCCTTATTATTTCAACATTTCCCTCGTTTGCTTGTTCTGCAACTTTTGCACATTGACCTATCTATCCTGTGGAAGGTGAAGGGAGGGGGTGCTTAGTTGGTAGATGCTGTTTAGGGAGGCAGTGTTGTGTGAGGGAGATAAGAAAAGTACTGGCAGTGGAAACTTTCCATCAAGTAAGCATACCGGGGCAGAGACAATCACAACACAATATTACACAGATTAATCCTTGTCTGGCTATTTCTCTATACAATGATGTCGCGTATAACAGCTCCCCTGATCCCCGCAGAACCATGAGATAGCCTAGTGCTACTGTACACAGGAGCGAATGTGGTTGACACAATGAGCGAATGTGTTTTAATTGCATCTGTTTTGCGTCTTGGCGAGCTGTCATCCACACAGGGAGAACATATATTATGTGAATCTAAAGCATATGTAAAATGTCTCTAGTTTGAACATGAAACAAAAGGTAATTGTAAAGTGTCCATCACATGAGCTTAATTGGCAGTGCAAACTTAAGTGATAATGCCCTCGAAGCCGGTGTTTGGATATATATCCTCCGGACACCGGCTTCGAGGGAATTATCACTTTTATACAACGGGTTACCAACATATTCAAATAATGATAATGGATGTGTCCAAACAACACATAACACAATCTCTTCAAACTTAATCTGGAAAGACTGCAAACTAGCTGCACTTCGTTTCGTTGGACCTTTCTTCAATTTACATCTCTTTGTATATATCCATAAAAATCATGCAAGCTGATTCATGATTTCGACTGGCTGAGAAATTATGCCTGAAACAATTTTGCAAATGTCAGAGAGACAGACAGCAAGGTTTATACAAATCTCCACTGTTGAAAACTAAATGTTAGTCTAAAAGAAATGTGAGATAATGTCTAGATGCTTTTTATAGTGGAGATCAAGTTTATAAATTGCCTGGCTGGGCTGATGAGACAGTGGATTGCGCAGTCAGGTGGAACAGAGTAAATAGGCATTTTAACGTCATAGATATACTGGAGCTGATGGTAACTTATGGAATAGACACCGGAATGCGGTTTTAACCAATCAGCATTCAGGATTAGACCCACCCATTGTATAAATAGCATTGATTGGTATATGTAGCATTTGGGCAGCCTAGTGGTTAGAGCGTTGGGCCAGTAATCAGAAGGTTGCTGGATCGAATCCCCGAGCTAACAAGGTAAAAATCTGTCTTTCTGCCCCTGATCAAGGCAGTTAACCCATTGTTCCCCGGGCGCTGAAGACGTGGATGTCGATTAAGGCAGCCCCCCGCACTGATTCATAGGGGTTGGGTTAAATGCGGAAGACATTTCAGTTGAATACATTCAGTTGGACAACTGACTAGGTATCCCCCCCTTTCCCCATTTTGGAAGAGTGCTCATTTACCCAGTGAAACCCTGAGACAATCCATCGACCTCATCAATCCATCGACCTCATTGAGATGTTTTCCATAGAGCAGCGGCACATGAGGTAAGATAGATGTTCCCCATTTCCCCCCCTGCATTCACTCATTCACCCAGAATCAGTCCCCTGGGCTGTGGATCTAATCCAGTGTTTCCCAAACTCGGTCCCTGGACCCTAAGAGGTGCACGTTTAGTTTTTCCCCCTAACACTACACAGCTTGATGATTAGTTGACTTATTTAAATCAGTTGTGTAGTGCTCGGGTAAAAACTAAAACATGCACCCCTTGGAGTCCAAGGACCGAGTTTGGGAAACCCTGATCTAGTCGGCATGTACCTCCATGTGTTGGTAGGCTTAGTGGTTAGTGGCCAGGCCCATACCATTTCAGAAGTGCACGGATGGTCTTGTCAAAATAAGTTATTTTGAGGTATTCCATCCGTGCCTGGCGAACAGACAGACAGGCAGGCCCACTCTGCTTTCCACTGTGTCTTGGTAGCCGTTGTGGCCTCTGAAGCGCCCAGGGAGTGAGGCAGGTTACATGCTCACCTTCCCCCAGGCTGCGATGGTATCCTGCTGGACTGAAATCACACACACACGCACAACCTTTACAGCCTCTGCCACACACTGCAAGCCTATACCACAGACCACTGTAAATCATCTACAGAGACACCTACACTCCTCTGTTCAGCATCACCCTGATTCATACCCAGTGTCCATGCGCCTCTCTCCCGGCTGCACCCTGCACTAATGAAGAACCCTGTTAATGATGCTTTCTATTCTCATCTCATAAGCTTGATTGGGTATAATTGGCCTCACCTCAGCGGGAATAGCATTAACACCCCAGATCCGGCAATAAAACGAAAGGTAAAATATGACGATAGTAAAAACTGTAAGGGATAAATATTCCGGAGTTTGATATCACAGGCACAATGTGGGGAAGGGACGTAGGAGCAGTGATCCAAATAGGGGACTCTCTCCAAGTCGTTAATGGACCCTTAATATTCAAGTCCATATCTGTATTACAAACGCATGAAGCCTGGACTAGAAATCGTTCCCTCCTGTCTGTGTTTTTCTAATGAGTAATTTTCTTCCCCTGGAGTATCTCTGAATAGAAAATAGTTTCAATACATGTTTTAAAGAGCTTATTATTGTTTGTAGGCTGTGGCTTTTATCTAGTGGGTTTAAATAATTGATCACCTTCACACAGTACAGTGTCATTGTGGCCTCCTGGGAACTGCTGTATGCTGACCCCTGGAGCGTCAGAGAATATAGCTAGGATGTTATGAGTGCGGATGTCTGGATCGGCTGGGTGGTGGGTGTTGTGTACCATAGGGCAAAACCCATTACAGTCTTGGTTAGATTAACGCGATTGATGCGAAAACAGCTCCTCATATGATGATGTTCGCAATCACACCTCATGTTTGATGTTATGTATGGAATGAATGCATCTCCGTGAGTGAGCCTCACAGTCAGTTCCAGAGACTTTTGGAACCCACTGCGGAAACAGGTCCCAACTCTTGTAATTCTGCTGTAATCAGCGCCCTGAGTGCCAATTCGCTCTTCTTTCCCTGCTTATCGAATGGATAATCCACTTGTTTATTTGGGGAAAACAAATAATGCCCTGGGAGCTCTTCTGGTACAAACACTCTTTTTTCCCCCTCCCTGACTCTCTGATTGAACAAGCAGCGACAGACGAGCCATGCTTCCGATGCTTCTGACAGCCAGCATTCCCAAAGGAAAACCAACCGTAACACCAAGTACCAAACGCGTATGATACACCGCTCACACAAACTCGGTCTCCTTCCGAGCTCATCAAGAAGCCTCCATGTGGATACCAAGCGCCTCACATCCCTAATTTGGGGGTGGGGTGACGTGGCCGTGTGCATTGTTCAGGTGGAAGTCGTCGATGCACAATGAAATGTAATTATGCCGTGTAATTACACAGCCCGCAGTTCTGTATGATCTGATGAAGCAGTGTGTAACTGCGACGAGCGCTAATGAGAGCCGGATTGAGATCGAGGGAATCAAGCCGTAAGGAATCAAAAGGAACATTCAAAGGCTCATAAACTGGAACACACGGCACTGCGTGTAGCACTAATTACTCTACTGTACTGTGGAGGAGGGGGATGAGGAGATTCACTCTATTATAGGAGAGTTCTCTAGCTGCACAGATGCCTTGTTATGGTGGCTACATCATAAGGGTTCCACGCACTCGCGCTCATTTGTAGGGGTTGGGGGAAGGGTAAAAGGGAGGGTTTATATGGAAGTGGAAACCTAATTTCACCTCAACAGCTTGAGGATACTTAGCAATGTTCACTCTGGTTTCTCAACTTCTTTGTTGGCTAACCTTTTTCTGCCTCCAAAATAGTCTCCACACAGACACCATTCACTGTGATCCCGGCAAATGCCACGGAGCTTCATTTACTGGTGCCTCTTACTGATACGAGTTTAATGATGTGACTCACACAGTGGCGGTCAGTGCCGTTTATGATGAGGGAGGACGATTATTTTATGAGCATGGCCTTATTCTATCACAGCATGTTGGATGACTGTCATTCATATTCCATTCACCCAGCTAAATGTAGGTTTAGGCTACTACATGATACTAAAATTTTCCATATACCTATCATGAGGTTGCTGCAACCTAGCTTATGAATGAAAGTTTACAACGTAGGTGCACACAGGTCGAGAGAAAAATGTGAGATGACAGACAGTGACACATGGAGAGACAGTGACACATTCAATTCTGCCTTGCACACACTTGCCTGCATCTAGCTTATCTGGGGTGTAATCATTTTTACAACAGTTGCAAACGAGAGTTTCTATTGGAAAAATGCAGGTTTTCTCCCTGTTTCGTTTGCTTCCTCTTAAGAAATGTTTTTCAACATAATCGGTGGAATGAATTCACCCACGATCACGCATAGACACAGTTCAATTTCATATCAGCCACATTGTATTCCTTCTCACCTCTATGCACTCTCCTCCTCTCACCTTTTCCCTTCGTTTGTGGACTTCAATGAACAACACATCAGCTGTATGTGACCAGGCGCAAAAACCTTTCCAAGCCAAACCAGGTCATAACCGCTACACACAGCCAACATCGTTGTCCCCATATCAGCTAAAGGAAGCCAGCTGTCCACCGGCTACACCATGGTGCTACCCTACAAAGTGCTGTTGAGGCTACTGTAGACCTGCATTGCAAAACAGTGTGTTTTAATCAATTCTTTGGTGACATTTGAATATATTTGTTATAGTTTTATCAGTGTTTTATAATGTTTTACAATTTAAAAAACATGAAATTCACTTAGGGGGACGGTCCTCCCCGTCCTCCTCTGAGGAGCCTCCACTGGACTGACAATGTACTAGATGGTGGTCGACATAAAACTTCCCCTAAAGACCTAGATTCTGAAAATATTTCCATCCCCATTTGCCGAAACCGGAAATAATTCAGCTTCACACAAAACGAATCTTGTTTAAAGCCTCTCAGGCCGTGAAGTAAACTCAAGTGCTTCTTATTCCTGGCTGCTAGAAACACTTCAATACACTTCAATCAGTGGTTCACAAGGTTCTGTAAAGTTTAAAATTGGAAAATGTCTTCAATGTCGACACACTCCAGTCTGACAGTAGTGCTGGACAGGCAGGGGAACTCTGGGATTTAATAAAAATTCTACCCCACCCACTAATCGCCAGGTGACAGGCTCAGCACGATTCCCTTTGGAGAGGAGTGCTGAAATTGTCCTTGGGTGGTTGAATATGTCATATTATGCCTCTTGATTTTCAACCCATCTCTATACTGCAAAACTGTAGGCGTAAGGGAGAGGTTATATTTTTGGGGACTCGTCGTGGGGTTGCGTCGTTCTTGCATTACACAAGCAGTGTAACAAATTAGGATGTATTGCCTACTGTAGGCTTCTTTCAATCATTGTAGGTCTTGGAGGTGTGGTAAAAATACATAGAGGTTGGTGAGGCATGTCACCTATTCCCTTTGAAACGCTGTAGCAGATACAGTGCCTTCATAAAGTATTCATACAGTACCTCTTGACTTATTCCACATGTTGTTGTGTTACAGCCTGAATTCAAAACTGATTAAATCGTTTTTTTTCTTCACCCATCTACACACAATACCCCATAATTACAAAGTGAAAACATGTTTTTAGAAATGTTTGCACATTTATTGAAAATTAAATATAGAAATATCTAATTTACATAGGTATTCAATTGTTTTTTTCCCTCTTCAATCTACACACAATACCCCATAATGAGAAAGCAAAAACAGGTTTAGACACTTTTGATAAAAAACATAACAAAAAAATGGAAATATCATATTTACATAAGTATTCAGACCCTTTACTCAGTACTTTGTTGAAGGACCTTTGGCAGCGATTACAGCCTCAAGTCTTCTTCAAATCAAATGTTATTCGTTACATCCACATGGTTAGCAGATGTTAATGCGAATGTAGCGAAATGCTTGTGCTTCTAGTTCCAACAGTGCAGTAATATCTAACAAGTAATCTAACAATTCCACAACTACCTTATACACTGGAATAAGAATATGTACATATAAATATGGATGAGCGATGGCCGAGCGGCATAGGCAAGATGCAATAGATGGTATATACATATGAGATTCTTAATGTAAGATATGTATGCATTATTTAAAGTGACTAGTGATCCATTTATTAAAGTGGCTAATGATTTGAGTCTGTATGTAGGCAGCAGCCTCTCTGTGTTAGTGATAGCTGTTTAACAGTCTTATGGCCTTGAGATAGAAGCTGTTTTTCAGTCTCTCGGTCCCAGCTTTGATGCACCTGACCTCGCCTTCTGGATGGTAGCGGAGGGAACAGGCAGTGGCTCGGGTGGTTGTTGTCCTTGATGATATTTTTGGCCTTCCTGTGATGTTGGGTGCTGTAGGTGTCCTGGAGGGCAGGTAGTTCGCCCCCTGGTGATGCGTTGTGTAGTCCGCACCACCCTCTGGAGAGCCTAGCAGTTGTTGGTGGTGAAGTTGTGCATCTGTATCACCAGGTGGTGATACAGCCCGACAAGATGCTCTCAATTGTGAATCTGTAAAAGTTTGTCAGGGTTTTAGGTGACAAGCCAAATTTCTTCAGCCTCCCGAGGTTGAAGTGGCGCTGTTGTGCCTTCACCACACTTTTACACGTTCTCCACTGCTGTCCCGTCGATGTGGATAAGGGGGGGGGTTCTCCTTCTGCTGTTTCCTGAAGTCCAAGATCATCTCCTTTGTTTTGTTGATGTTGAGTGAGAGCTTGTTTTCCTGACACCACACTCCGAGTGCCCTCACCACCTCCCTGTAGGCTGTCTCTTCGTTGTTGGTAATCAAGCCCACTACTGTTGTGTCGTCTGCAAACTTGATTATTGAGTTGGCCACGCAGTCATGGGTGAACAGGGAGTACAGGAGGGGGCTGAGCACGCACCCTTGTTGGACCCCAGTGTTGAAGATCAGATAAGTGGAGCTGTTGTTTCCTACTTTCACCACCTGGGGGCGGCCTGTCAGAATGTCCAGGACCCAATTGCACAGGAAGGGGTTGAGACCCAGGGCCCAAGCTTAATGATGAGCTTGGAGGGTACTATGATTGTGAATGCTGAGCTGTAGTCAATGAACTGTATTCTTACATAGGTATTCCTCTTGTCCATATGGGATAGGGCAGAGTGATAGCGATTGCATCGTCTATAAACCTGTTGGGGCGGTATGCAAACTTCCGACTTCAACTGTATATACACCTTTCATAATAATTCACCTAATGTTATTAGCATACCTCTTTCTCTCTCTATTGTTGTTCATTCCTTTCTCGCTTTCAACAGTTAAGGACAACAAAACATATTTCATTTATCTTAATCATTCTAATGACATCCTTGAATAATGTAGGACTAGAATTAGATGCAGAAGGCTTTCACTTCTCTTCACGAAGATTGAAAGGTCATAGGTCTGAATAACTGCTATAGCCTACTGCCATCAAGTGTTCACTCTTCTTTCAAACTACCTGTAAGTTCTATTGACTGTTGTATTTGTGGGTCTAGGGTGGCAGGTAAGTTGGAGGTGATATGATGCTTGACTAGTCTCCCAAAGCACTTCATGATGACAGAAGTGAGTGCTACAGGGCAATAGTCATTTAGTTCAGTTATCTTTGCCTTCTTGGGTACAGGAACAATGGTGGCCATCTTTGAGCATGTGGGGACAGCAGACTGGGATAGGGAGCGATTGAATATGTCCGTAAACACACCAGCCAGCTGGTCTGCGCATGCTATGAGGATGCGACAGGGGATGCAGTCTGAGCCAGCAGCTTTGTGAGGGTTTTATTTAACCTTTATTTAACCTTTATTTAACTAGGCAAGTCCGTCTGGGCCAGCAGCCTTGCGAGGGTTAACACGTTTAAATGTCTTACTCACGTTGGCCACGGAGAAGGAGGGGGGGTCCCACAGTCCTTGGCAGTGGGCCGTGTCGGTGGCACAGTATTATCCTCAAAGCGGGCAAAGAAGGTGTTTAGTTTGTCTGGAGGCAAGATGTCGGTGTCCGTGACGTGCCTGGTTTTCTTTTCGTAGTCCGTAATTGACTGTAGACCCTGCCATATGTCTCGTGTCTAAGCCGTTCAATTGCGACTCCACTTTGTTCCTATGCCAACATTTCGCTTGTTTGATTGCCTTGCGGAGGGAATAACTATACTGTTCATATTCAGCCATATTCCCAGACATCTTTCCATGGTTGAATGCGGTGTTTTGCGCGAATGCCGCAATCTATCCACGGTTCCTGGTTAGGGTAGGTTTTAATAGTCGAAGGGAGGGCGGGCGAGGGCATGGCTCACTCGGGATACGTTATCAGAGTCGGTACAGCCACCCGGTTTCTTCACGCACTGCGCCGACAGAAACAAACATCTCTCTGGTAAGAAGAAGGGCGGGGGTGTATGCCTTATGATTAACGAGTCGTGGTGTGATTATAACAACATACAGGAACTCAAGTCCTTGTGTTAACCTGACCTAGAATTCCTTACAATCAATTGCCGACCACATTATCTACCAAGAGAATTCTCTTCGATTATAATCACAGCCGTGTATATCCCCCCCAAGCAGACACCTCGACAGCCCTGAAAGAACTTCATTGGACTCTATGTAAACTGGAAACCACATATCCTGAGGCTGCATTTATTGGAGCTGGGGATTTTAACAAAGCTAATCTGAAAACGAGGATCCCTAAATTTGATCAGCATATCAAATGCGCGACCCAGGCTGGCAGCATTCTGGATCACTGCTACTCTAACTTCCGCAACGCATACAAAGCCCTCCCTCGCCCTCCTTTCGGCAAATCTGACCACAACTCCATTTAGTTGCTCCTAGACTATAGACAGAAACTAAAACAGGAAACGCCCGTGCTCAGGTCTGTTCAACGCTGGTCCGACTAATCTGATTCCACGCTTCAAGATTGCTTTGATCACGTGGACTGGGATATGTTCCGGATCGCCTCAGACAACAACATTGTTGTATACGCTGATTCAGTGAGCGAGTTTATTAGCAAGTGCATCGGTGATGTTGTACCCACGGTGACTATTAAAACATTCCCCAACCAGAAACCGTGGATTGATGACAGCATTCACGCAAAACTGAAAGTGCGAAATACTGCTTTTAATCATGGCAAAGCGACCGGAAACATGACCGAATACAAACAGTGTAGCTATTCCCTCCGCAAGGCAATCAAACAAGCTAAGCGTCAGTATAGAGACAAAGTAGAGTCGCAATACAACGGCTCAGACACGAGACGTATGTGGCAGGGTCTACAGTCAATCACGGATTACAAAAAGAAAACCAGCCCCATCGCGGACACGGACGTCTTGCTCCCAGACAAACTTAACAACTTCTTTGCTCGCTTTGAGGACAATACAGTGCCACTGACACTGCCCGCTACCAAAACCTGCGGGCTCTCCATCACCGCAGCCAACGTGAGTAAAACATTTAAACGTGTTAACCCTCGCAAGGCTGCCGGCCCAGACAGCATCCCTAGACGCGTCCTCAGAGCATGCGCAGACCAGCTGGCTGGTGTGTTTACGGACATATTCAATCAATCCCTGTTCACACATGCTTCAAGAGGGCCACCATTGTTCCTGTTCCCAAGAAAGCTAAGGTAACTGAGCTAAATGACTATGAAGTGCTTTGAGAGACTAGTCAAGGATCATATCACCTCCACCCTACCTGACACCCTAGACCCACTCCAATTTGCTTACCGCCCCAATAGGTCCACAGATGACGCAATCACACTGCACACTGCCCTAACCCATCTGGATAAGAGGAATACCTATGTAAGAAAGCTGTTCATCGATTACAGCTCAGCGTTTAACACCATAGTACCCTTCAAACTCCTCATTAAGCTTGAGACCCTGGGTCTCGACCCAGCCCTGTGGAACTGGGTCCTGGACTTTGACGGGCCGCCCCCAGGTGGTGAGGGTAGGAAACAACATCTCCACCCCGCTGATCCTCAAAACTGGGGCCCCACAAGGGTGCGTTATCAGCCCTCTCCTGTACTCCCTGTTCACCCATGACTCCCTGTTCACCCATCTCCAACTCAATCATCAAGTTTGCAGACGACACTACAATGGTGGGCTTGATTACCAGTCATGACAAGACGGCCTACAGGGAGGAGGTGAGGGACCTCGGAGTGTGGTGTCAGGTAAATAACCTCACACTCAATGTCAACAAAACAAAGGAGATGATCATGGACTTCAGGAAACAGCAGAGGGAGCACCCCCCTATCCACATCGACAGGACAGAAGTGGAGAAGGTGGAAAGTTTTAAGTTCCTCGGCGTACACAGCACGGACAAACTGAAATGGTCCACCCACACAGACAGCGTGGTGAAGAAGGTGCAACAGCGCCTCTTCAACCTCAGGAGGCTGAAGAAATTTGGCTTGTCATCGAAAACACTCAAACATTTACAGATCCACAATCGAGAGCAACCTGTCGGGCTGTATCATGGCCTGGTACGGGAACTGCTCCGCCCACAACCGTAAGACTTTCCAGAGGGTAGTGAGGTCTGCACAACGCATCACCAGGGGTAAACTACCTGCCCTCCAGGACACCTACACCACCTGATGTCACAGGAAGGCCAAAAGATCATCAAGGACAACCACCACCCGAGCCACTGCCTGTTCACCCCGCAATCATCTAGAAGGCGAGGTCAGTACAGGTGCATCAAAGCTGGGACCGAGAGACAGAAAAACAGCTTCTATCTCAAGGCCATCAGACTGTTAAACAGTCATCACTAACATTGTGGCTGCTGTGTGTGTGTGGCTGCTGCCAACATACTGGCTCAAATCTCTAGCCACTTTAATAATAAAAAATTGGATGCAATAAATGTATCACTAGTCACTTTAAACAATGCCACTTTATATAATGTTATCATACCCTACATTACTCATCTCATATGTATATACTGTACTCTGTACCATCTACTGCATCTTGCCTATGCCGCACGGCCATCGCTCATCCATATATTTATATGTACATATTCTTATTCATTCCTTTACACTTGTGTGTATAAGGTAGTTGTTGTGAAATTGTTAGATATTACTGCACTGTCGGAACTAGAAGCACAAGCATTTCGCTACACTCACATTAACATCTGCTAGCCATGTGTATGTGACCAATAACATTTGATTTGATGCATCGCGGAAGTTAGAGTAGCAGTGGTTCAGTTTATTGCCCGCGCGAATGCTACAGTCAATGTGCTAATAGAATATAGGTAGCCTTGTTCTCAAATTAGCTTTGTTAAAATCCTTAGCTACAATAAATGCAGCTTCAGGATATATGGTTTCCAGTTTACACAGAGTCCAGTGAAGTTCCTTGAGCCTTCGAAGTCTGACCAGGAGGCCGCTCCGTCTACCTCTCCTGCGGTGACGTTGTTTTGGGTCGGCCTCTGGGATTAGATCCAATGTCCTGGGTGGTGGTCTGAACAAAGTATCCGCTTTGGGAAAGTCGTATTCCTGGTCGTAATGTTGGTAAGTTGACGTCGCTCTTATATCCAATAGTTCTTCCAGTCTGTATGTAATAACGCTTAAGATTTTCTGGGCTAACAATGTAAGATATAATACATAAAATAAATAAAAAATACTGCATAGGTTCCAAAGGACTCGAAGCGAGGGGACCATCTCTGTCGGCGCCATCTTGCTAGTCACCATTGTTCTCATGGTGAAATCCCTGAGCTGTTTCCTTCCTCTCAGGCAACTGAGTTAAGAAGGACGCCGGTATCTTTGTAGTGACTGGGTGTATTGATACATTATCCAAAGTGTAATTACCACACTCAAAGGGATATTCAATGTCTGCTTTTTTATTTTTTACCCATCTACCAATAAGTGCTCTTCTTTGCGAGGCATTGGAAAACCTTCCTGGTCTTTGTGATTGTAACGGCGTTCCTCCTCCTCTTCATCCGAAGAGGAGGAGCAGGGATTGAACCAAAATGCAGCGTCTTGATATGACATTATTTATTAAAGAAAACACAAAAACACTTCACTTGAAACTAACAAAACAACAAACGGAGTAGACAGACCTGGACGACGAACTTACATGAAACACGAAGAACTCACGAACAGGAAAATGACTACACAAAATGACGAACGAACGAAACAGTCCCGTATGGTGCAACATAGACACAGACACAGGAGACAACCACCCACGACAAACAATGTGACAACACCTACCTTAATATGATTCTCAATCAGAGGAGATGAAAACCACCTGCCTCTAATTGAGAACCATATTAGGTACCCATTAACCAACATAGAAACAGAAAACATAGACTGCCCACCCAAACTCACGTCCTGACCAACTAACACATACAAAAACTAACAGAAAACAGGTCAGGAACGTGACGGTGATAGAATCTGTGTTTGAAATTCACTGCTCGACTAACGGACCTTACAGAACCTCCTGAACTTATTTAGTCTTGCCATAACAAAGGAGTTGAATACTTATTTTTAAATAATTTGTAAATATTTTGAGAAACATAATTCCACTTTGACATTATGGGGTATTGTGTGTAGGCCGGTGACAACACTCAATTTAATCAATTTTGATTTCAGGCTGCAACACAACAACATGTGGAAAAAGTCATGTGGTGTGAATGGTTTCTGAAGTCACTGTACATGTTCAGGCCAAGAGAATCACTTGTTGTAGTCTGCTATGAACAGGAGCTGACATCAAAAGCCAAACCTGTCCCACACATTTCAGCGTTGCCCGCCTTCCTTCCTTCCTTCCTTCCTTCCTTCCTTCCTTCCTTCCTTCCTTCCTTCCTTCCTTCCTTCCTTCCTTCCTTCCTTCCTTCCTTCCTTCCTTCCTCTCCATTTGCATGATTATAAAAGGAGAAATCAAAACGGTATGAAATGTATCGCTGAATTCCAAAGTGATTTCCTTATGAGGATGTCAGGATTCATCACACAAATTGTCAAGGAAGTGGGACAGAATGGGATTAATCACGGGAGTGGATGGTTAGAAAGGGGGCACTTCATAAAAGAAAAAAAGCAATGTATCAGATGTTTACCTGTATGAGCTGCATGGTGATGGTAATAAGACCAACTGCACTACATTCATTGTTGTATATTCAGAGGAAGATTGTGCAGACTGTAAATACCTGTACAAACAAACTGTCCACTTATTTACCCATGTAACTCATTATCATACTGTAGCCAACTGTACTGACATACTGCAGCTAACCTTAACTTTACCCTGCATTATGGTAGCCTTTTTTTACAATGACAGTCACATGTCAAAGGTTATAAGGTAGAAATAATATGTAAATGAGTATCTGGTGGTTATACATTTTTATAACAGAGTGTATTTATTTGGGCTGAAGAAAACTCAGGTTTGCTGTTAAATAGCAGAGCCCTCAAAGCTTTTACAATCCAAGCTGCTCACTGCCTGTGCATGAAATGGGGCGTTCACTGTCCCAAATTTACGGAGGAGTGTTGCCTGCTGCACCTTTATCTGAAATTCTAATCAAGTTATGCCACACTTCAGTTCAGCTAAATAAAAGGATCCGGAGATAAGAGAGGAACAATGCTCCAGAAAATCAAAGCCATGACCGAGATGAGAAACCATTTGAAAATGGTTAGGCTATTTATTGTGAAAAAAACTGAATTTTACAATTGTGGGAGACTCTTTATATCATTATATTTAGGTAGCAATAATATTCCCCAAACCAGAACATGATTTCATGGTTATATTCCACTTAGATATGCCTTTTTATGTCTACAGACTATATAGTAGTCTATGAAGTTCACTGTAATATTCTGTATCACTTTCCAACTCACAAAATTATGTGTTCCCCATATTATCACCCATGGATAGAATTCAATAGAAAATATGTAGTCTATAAATATTTAATATAAGGTAATATATTTAAAACCTGTATATATATTAAACTCCTCAGCTGTCTGTGTTTCTCTTGGGCACTATCTATTGGTCTTTTATAGGGAAGAGGCTAGCAGATTATTTGATTGGCTTGTCTGAAAAGAAAGATATGGCTTGGATCTGTATGTTTGTCCCTAGAATTTGTCCAAAAACAATGACAAAAACAAAACTCTGGCTTGTAATTTGAGGACATATCACCACTGTGTGGCTCTATTATCTTCAAATGCCGTATTTTACCCCCATAAAGAAGACAGACTGAAGAACTACTCAGTACTTCTGAGAACCATAAAAGAGAGGCCCAAACCTCCTCAGAGCGCTGTCGTAAAAAGAGCCCAGAGGATCACAGAGGGGACTAGTCATCAGTTTTTGTCGGCTCCAAGTTAAACGAGAAAGAGAGACCAGTGATCAAAAGGGCATGGAGTTTGTTTGATCTATGTTTGATTTAGTATATTACTTCATTAATATAGCAGAAAAACCTGAAAAATAAAAATAACACTTCACTGGAGTGCTAGATTAAGAGTATAGAGTGTATAAATTCCTTTTGGCTTGTTTACAAAAACTTACATTGTCAGGGTCTCTTTTCTTTGGTTAAACCTTAAACCACAGCACAGTGCATGCAGAGCATGCATATGGATCCATCTGCAGAGACGTTACAGTAAGTGCTACCTTCAAAGGAGGTTTCATCTGCTACGACACCACAGCCAGTCCTTTTAATCTTTCATCCCCCTGGCTCAGTTCGCTAAATCCCTAAATCCAAAATGCTGGATCCCTAAATCCAAAGTTGTGTTGCTACCATGCGGTCATGTGTTGTTGCCATGCTATGTTGTCGTCTTAGGTCTCCCTTTATGTTTTCATTTAACTAGGCAAGTCAGTTAAGAACTAATTCTTATTTACAATGACGGCCTACCCTGGACCAATTGTGCGCCGCCCTATGGGACTCCCAATCACGATGCAGCCTGGATTCAAACAAGGTATTGCAGTGACACCTCTTGCACGGAGATGCAGTGTCTTAAACCACTGCGCCACTCTGGAGCCCTAATGTAGTGTTGTGTTGTCTCTCTTGTCGTGATGTGTGTTTTGTCCTATATTTTTAATCTCAGCTCCCGTCCCCGCGAGAGACATTTTGCCTTTTGGTAAGCCGTCATTGTAAATAAGAATGTGTTCTTAACTGACTTGCCTAGTTAAATAAAAAGGTTAAATAAAATAAATAAAATGTTAAGATAAAGCATTGGCATTTATTGCACCCTGTGGTTTATTAGGTACACCACCCTGTTCACGAAAATGATTTGCTCCTACACGTGGCTGTGTCTTGCTACATAAAGTACACAGACAGGCATCGAAGCATTTAGCTACTGTTTGATTGAACGCTAGAATGGTCAAAACGAGTGACCACGAGTGAATATAGCTTATATTGTTAGCTAGCTGTTCATGTTTTATTTTTACATTTAATACACAGGCCTCTTCTATCATTTGCTTGTACAATTAGCACTGTATAAATAGAGTGAATGAGATGTACTGTTGTTGTCCATACAATGCATGGGTGCCATACAGTAACTACATACACATCTAGTGAGACAAGGCTTTGTTTACACTGGAGAAAAAGAGTGAAACTCACAAAGGTATGTTTAATGCCCTTTTTACATACGATAGCAAGGCGATTCACTGGTTTCCTGGCCACCAAAACAACATCAAATTAACATTTTGCTTATATCCATGGCAGGTTCTTGTGCCACCTATTACGAGATTGTGAAGTGGGCGTTTCTCTCAGGTTTACCTGAGCACAAAGGGGACACAATCTTGGAGGAACATGCAAAGAAGGGTCACCAGAGGAGAAAGCGGATAAGCCTTTTTGTACAAGTAGCTTCTGTGTAACACTAGGTTCATTACTCCTATATTACTCCGGGTCTTTGGAATACAAAGTGCAAACATGGCCCTATTCAATGTTTCAAGTTATATATTTGAGTCTAGAAGAGTAGAATGAAATGATGTTGAATTCCACCCACCTGGTCTAGAGTGGCTGCTATAGCCCCCGTAGTTCCATTATTAATCACCAAATTGCTGTACTTTGTTTGAACACAAATTGTCTCTGTATCAGATCTGCATTGACTGTTTAACTGAAAATAAAATGTTATATTTTAATAATTTAGTAGATTTACAGTTAGTGCATTCATCTTAAGATAGCTAGGTGGGACAACCACATATCACAGGCGTAGTAAGTACACTTTTCCTCAGTAAAGTAGCTCTCAGCAAAGAGGTGAGCAGGGGGATTACGCAAGGAGCCAAAAGGCCTGTGAAGCCCCTTTCAATCAGGTCGATGTTATTCAAATATTGTATTTACTGTATTATTGTGTTTAGTCCAATAATCTCACTAATTTCACAAAATATCAAAAATTGTTTTGGGGAACTACCATCAAGGTCAGAATGCTATATGTCAAAGGTTGGAATTCCCCTTTAATATCTCTCAATCTGGGGTTAGTGGGACTTTAAAGTAAAGTTCAGACTTTAATTATATTAATATGCATGACTTGAGACTGATGCATTTGTTTACTTTTTTCTATTGTTTTCTTAGAGAGTGCTTGCGGAAGATGTTGACCTGATGAGTGACGAGGAGTTTGGCAAAATGGCAAACCAGTGCGGTTTGTCAAGCCCCCTTACTTCCGGAGTGGGGTGCTCAATTCCCTTAGTCAAGAACTACAGTGCCGCTTGGAGAGGGACCAGAGCTACTCGGCGAGCCACACCACACGGATCATGTCTGAGGAGTTTTCGTCAAAGCAACCTAGATCCCATGGACCCCTCAAACCTCAACACTATAGTACTGAAGTAACCCCAATGGAGGCTCGCCCTGGGCCAAGCTGGATGACTCCTGTCAGTACTGTGCTTGATTCTTTTGAAAACCTTTTCAAATTTTGAATACGCTCCTTCACACCCATGTAAGCAGGTAAGCACCTTCAAAATTCAAAGATTAATTAACATTGTTTCAAAAGAAAATCAAGCAGAGTACTGGCAGGAGTCATCCAGCTTGGCCCAGGGCGAGCCTCCATGGGGGTTACTTTAGTTTCAGGCCCTGCTTAGCCTAAATACAGATAGTATTACTCACTTTCTCCTGCTCTACTGAAATGAATTATAATCCTTCAATAAGTGATTAAGTGGATTTGTGTGCTTTATTCAAGGAACTAAGAGATGTTTAGCGATAGTATAGTATACTATAGCAATGTCGTGAGGTGATGGGAAAATCTTGATAGGTGAGGGGAAAAAAAATTCGGAAACGGTGTAGGAAATCTAATGTGTGATATTATTAATAATAGAAAAGTATTCAATAATGAATTAATCAATTCATAATTCACTGTAGTTCAATCATTCAGTAATTAATTGTGTTTGTAATATGCCAGTGACAGCCACTAAGGTAAGCTAGCAATCACTAGCATTCAGTGAGGTGAATAAGTATGAGCAGCCTTGAGCAAGTGCATGGTCATTTACTGACATTTATGGAAGAGACGTGGACGGAGATGTGATGTAACTGATGTCGAACGTGCAATGGAATATCAATTTGTGTCCTGGTACGTAGGTGGACTTGTGTGGTCATTTATGGGGATTCACTGAACCGTTTCCAGACATACTCTACAGTTCAAAAGTTTGGGGTCACTTAGAAATGTCCATGTTTTCCATGAAAACATACATGAAATGAGTTGCAAAAAAGAATAGGAAATATAGTCAAGACGTTGACAAGGTTATAAATAATGATTTTTAATTCAAATAATAATTGTGTCCTTCAAACTTCGCTTTCGTCAAAGAATCCTCCATTTGTAGCAATTACAGCCTTGCAGACCTTTGGCATTCTAGTTGTCCATTTGTTGAGGTAATCTGAAGACATTTCACCCCATGCTTCCTGAAGCACCTCCCACAAATTGGATTGGCTTGATGGGCACTTCTTACGTACCACACTGACAAGCTTCTCCCACAACAGCGCAATAGGGTTGAGATCCAGTGACTGTGCTGGCCACTCCATTATAGAAAGAATACCAGCTGACTGCTTCTTCCCTAAATAGTTATTGCATAGTTTGGAGCTGTGCTTTGGGTCATTGTCCTGTTGTAGGAGGAAATTGGCTACAATTAAGCGTCGTCCACAGGGTATGGCATGGCGTTGCAAAATGGAGTGATAGCCTTCATTCTTCAAGACCTCTTTTACCCTGTACAAATCTCCCACTTTACTGCCACCAGAGCACCCCCAGACCATCACATTGCCTCCAACATGCTTGACAGATGGCGTCAAGCACTCCTCCAGCATCTTTTCATTTTTTTTGCATCTCACGAATGTTCTTCTTTGTGATCCTCAAACTTCGATTTGTCTGTCCATAACACTTTTTTCCAATATTCCTCTGTCCAGTGTCTGTGTTTTTTTTGCCCATCTTAATCTTTTATTTTTATTGGCCAGTCTGAGATATGGCTTTTTCTTTGCAACTCTGCATAGAAGGCCTGCATCCCGGAGTCGCCTCTTCCCTGTTGATGTTGAGACTAGTGTTTTGCTGGTATTGTTTAATGAAGCTGCCAGTTGAGGACTTGTGAGGCATCTGCTTCTCAAACTAGACCCTCTAATGTACTTGTCCTCTTGCTCAGTTGTGCACCGGTGCATCCCACTCTTTCTATTCTGGTTAGGGCCAGTTTGCGCTGGTCTGTGAAGGGAGTAGTACACAGCGTTGTACGAGATCTTCAGTTTCTTGGCAATTTCTCACATGGAATGGCCTTCATTTCTCAGAACAAGAATAGACTGATGAGTTTCAGAAGAAAGGTCTTTGTTTCTGCCCATTTTGAGCCTGTAATCGAACCCACAAATGCTGATGCTCCAGATACTCAACTAGTCTAAAGAAGAACAGTTTTATTGCTTCTTTAATCAGAACAACAGTTTTCAGCTGTGCTAACATATTTGCAAAAGGGTTTTCTAATGATCAAATAGCCTTTTAAAATGATAAATTTGGATTAGCTAACACAACGTGCCATTGGAACACAGGAGTGATGGTTGCTGATAATGTACCTCTGTACGCCTATGTAGATATTCCATTAAAAAAATCTGCCGTTTCCAGCTACAATAGTAATTTACAACATTAACAATGTCTACACTGTATTTCTGATCAATTTGATGTTATTTTAATGCACCAAAAATGTCTGACCCCAAACTTTTGAACGTTAGCGTATACACGCCGTGCACGTTCATGCGCAACAGTGGTCCATTATTGGAGATATACGGGACGTGCGTAGGCCCGAACACAGCTGGACACTTGACCGCAAATTCCCAGAAACGATATGTTTTTAGAATTGTGCACTGGAGTGTTCGACCCGTAAATTTGCCTTTTCATGCAGTGGGACGGACTAGTTCTGACCAACATTTTTGTGTAAAGAATGCTCGGTGAACAACATCAATTGCTGTGCACTCCGTGAACGCTCTGGTTGTCCCGCTTCACGTCGCTCTCCACTCATCGGAGATGCAGTTTGTGAAATCAGACACCATATTTGCACAGAGAGCGCCAAGTCTCATGTTCTGGCCTATCCAGACAAAAGGATACATTTGTGAACCTCCCAGCTCCGCTTACAATACGACATATGAAACAGGAGACCCTAGCGATTGCAGAAAAGCAGTTTTATCTCGCAGTGATGTTCTCAGCTGGATTTAGAGTTGTCAACATGAAACAATATAAAATCATTTCGTAGAAACCAGAACATTTCCTGTTGTTCAGAGGGACGAAATCACGTTGTGCTTAAAGCGGAAGTTGTAAGCCGTCAGCAGGCTTATAATCGTTTATAACTTGATTGTTACTATATTTAGAAAGCATTTAAATCATTTCAAGCCCTATTCCCCCACCTTTATTCAATATCATATTTGTACTGTGTTCTTGAGCTTGTGTCCTCGAAAGTGACAACACTTTTTTCCAGAAAGCTGAGATTATAATATTTCTAGCAGTATAAGAATTACTAGGTATTGTTTACGGTCGTCTCATCATAAATCACTACTTTTGGGTATGTCTTTTGGCAGAAATCTACATTTTGACATTTACATTTAACAGTAGTTAAGGTGTGCAATTTTACTTTCTGTAACAAAACCTTACACATCACTTCACCTGGCTTTCCTACTTATTCATCATCTCATTACCGGAACCAAGCAGCACATAACAGGAAGATTACTCCCCCAGTCATTAGCCAGTTAACACTGGTGACAGGACAAGAGACTCGTAAAAACACAAGCCTCCACAGGTTCTTCATTCTCCCGCCACAGTTAATCGTTTGGGCGGCAGCTGGCCCAGTTATCAGAGACCACAGGTTACTGTTGCTCTGCCCAACTTCCAGCATCCTCCACCTGCCCAACGTAATTCAGAAGTCCAGGTATGTAATGTACCTACCCAGCTAGGTTGGTTGGCTCGCTCATGGCTTTACATCCTGACTGGCTTGCTCTCTGCCTTTCAAACATACATCTGCTCCGCCACCTTGGGTGTCTAGGTTCACAGAGCGTGATAATAATGACTGGCCAGCTCCCAAATGTCTTCACCCTCCTCTTCTCAATCAAGTGAGTCAACATCCCCTCTCCCTTTCTGTGCTTATAATGATTATAATGTGATAAAGTCACACAGAGGGCTAGAGATAATTACAGAAACCTGTAGTAATCTGAAGTACCCAAAAAGGCCCCTAGGTGTCATCTGAAAATTCCATATATTCCTTGAAAGTTAACAAAATTTGGGTAGTTTACTGGTAAACATTTCCAGTAATACAGTGCATTCTGAAAGTTTTCAGACCCCTTAACTTTCCCACATTTTGTTAAAATTGATTAAATCGTTTTTTCCCCCTTCATCAATCTATACACAATACCCCATAATGACAAAGCAAAAACAGTTTTTTAGAAATGTTTGCTAATTTAAGAACAGAAATATTACATTTACATAAGTATTCAGACCCTTTACTCAGTACTTTGTTGAAGCACCTTTGGCTGCGATTACAGCATCGAGTCTTCGGTATGACACTACAAGCTTGGCAAACCAGTATTTGAGGAGTTTCTCCCATTCTTCTTTGTATATCCTCTCAAGCTCTGTCAGGTTGGATGGGGAGCGTTGCTGCACAGCTATTGTCAGGTCTTTCCAGAGATGTTCGAACAGGTTCAAGTCCAGGCTCTGGCTGGGCCACTCAAGGACATTCAGAGACTTGTCCCAAAGCCACTCCTGCATTGTCTTGGCTGTGTGCTTAGGGTCGTTGTCCTGTTGGAAGGTAAACCTTCGCCCCAATCTGAGGTCCTGAGTGCTCAGGAGCAGGTTTTCATCAAGGATCTCTCTGTACTTTGTGCTGTTCATTTTGCCTTGATCCTGACTAGTCTCCCAGTCCCTGCCGGGGAAAAACATCCCCACAGCATGATGCTGCCACTACCATCCTTCACCGTAAGGATGCTTGGCATTTAGGCTAAAGAGTTCAATCTTGGTTTCATCAGACCAGAGAATCTTGTTTCTCATGGTCTGAGAGTCTTTAGGTGCCTTTTGGCAAACTCCAAGTGTGCTGCCATGTGCCTTTTACTGAGGAGTGGCTTCTGTCAGGCCACTCTACCATAAAGGCTGGGGCCACTCTACCATAAAAGTTGATTGGTGGAGTGCTGCAGAGATGGTTGTCCATCTGGTTGGGTGGTTGTCCACCCCCCAAGCAGACACATCGATGGCCCTGAACGAACTTTATCTGACTCTTTGTAAACTGGAAACCACACACCCTGAGGCTGCATTCATCGTAGCTGGGGATTTTAACAAGGCTAATCTAAAAACAAAACTCCCTAAATTCTATCAGCATATCGATTGTGCTACCAGGGCTGGAAAAACCCTAGATCATTGTTATACTAATTTCCGCGACGCATATAAGGCCCTCCCCCGCCCCCCTTTCGGAAAAGCTGACCACGACTCCATTTTGTTGATTCCAGCCTACAAACAGAAACTAAAACAACAAGCTCCCGCGCTCAGGTCTGTTCAACGCTGGTCCGACCAATCTGATTCCACGCTTCAAGACTGCTTCGATCACGCGGATTGGAATATGTTCCGCATTGCGTCCAACAACAATATTGACGAATATGCTGATTCGGTGAGCGAGTTCATTAGGAAGTGCATTGACGATGTCGTACCCACAGCAACGATTAAAACATTCCCAAACCAGAAACCGTGGATTGACGGCAGCATTCGCGTGAAACTGAAAGCGCGAACCACTGCTTTTAACCAGGGCAAGGTGACCGGAAGCATGACCGAATACAAACAGTGTAGCTATTCTCTCCGCAAGGCAATCAAACAGGCTAAGTCCCAGTACAGAGACAAAATCGAGTCGCAATTCAACAGCTCAGACACAAGAGGTATGTGGCAGGGTCTACAGTCAATCACGGATTACAAAAAGAAAACCAGCCCCGTCGCGGACCAGGATGTCTTGCTCCCAGACAGGCTAAACAACTTTTTTGCCCGCTTTGAGGACAATACAGTGCCACTGACACGGCCCCCTACCAAAACCTGCGGGCTCTCCTTCACTGCAGCCGAGGTGAGTAAAACATTTAAACGTGTTAACCCTCGCAAGGCTGCAGGCCCAGACGGCATTCCCAGCCGCGTCCTCAGAGCATGCGCAGACCAGCTGGCTGGTGTGTTTACGGACATAATCAATCAATCCTTATCCCAGTCTGCTGTTCCCACATGCTTCAAGAGGGCCACCATTGTTCCTGTTCCCAAGAAAGCTAAGGTAACTGAGCTAAACGACTACCGCCCCGTAGCACTCACTTCCGTCATCATGAAGTGCTTTGAGAGACTAGTCAAGGACCATATCACCTCCACCCTACCGGACACCCTAGACCCACTCCAATTTGCTTACTGACCCAATAGGTCCACAGACGACGCAATCGCAACCACACTGCACACTGCCCTAACCCATCTGGACAAGAGGAATACCCATGTGAGAATGCTGTTCATCGATTACAGCTCAGCATTTAACACCATAGTACCCTCCAAACTCGTCATCAAGCTCGAGACCCTGGGTCTCGACCCCGCCCTGTGCAACTGGGTCCTGGACTTCCTGACGGGCCGCCCCCAGGTGGTGAGGGTAGGTAACAACATCTCCACCCCGCTGATCCTCAACACTGGGGCCCCACAAGGGTGCGTTCTGAGCCCTCTCCTGTACTCCCTGTTCACCCACGACTGCGTGGCCATGCACGCCTCCAACTCAATCATCAAGTTTGCGGATGACACTACAGTGGTAGGCTTGATTACCAACAACGACGAGACGGCCTACAGGGAGGAGGTGAGGGCCCTCGGAGTGTGGTGTCAGGAAAATAACCTCACACTCAACGTCAACAAAACAAAGGAGATGATTGTGGACTTCAGGAAACAGCAGAGGGAGCACCCCCCTATCCACATCGACGGGTCAGTAGTGGAGAAGGTGGAAAGTTTTAAGTTCCTCGGTGTACACATCATGGACAAACTGAATTGGTCCACCCACACAGACAGCGTCGTGAAGAAGGCGCAGCAGCGCCTCTTCAACCTCAGGAGGCTGAAGAAATTCGGCTTGTCACCAAAAGCACTCACAAACTTCTACAGATGCACAATCGAGAGCATCCTGTCGGGCTGTATCACCGCCTGGTACGGCAACTGCTCCGCCCACAACCGTAAGGCTCTCCAGAGGGTAGTGAGGTCTGCAGAACGCATCACCGGGGGCAAACTACCTGCCCTCCAGGACACCTACACCACCCGATGTCACAGGAAGGCCATAAAGATCATCAAGGACAACAACCACCCAAGCCACTGCCTGTTCACCCCGCTATCATCCAGAAGGCGTGGTCAGTACAGGTGCATCAAAGCAGGGACCGAGAGACTGAAAAACAGCTTCTATCTCAAGGCCATCAGACTGTTAAACAGCCACCACTAACATTTAGCGGCCGCTGCCAACATACTGACTCAACTCCAGCCACTTTAAAAATGGGAATTGATGGAAATTATGTAAAAATGTACCACTAGCCACTTTAAACAATGCCACTTAATATAATGTTTACATACCCTACATTACCCATCTCATATGTATATACTGTACTCTATATCATCTACTGCATCTTGCCATCTTTATGTAATACATGTACCACTAGCCACTTTAAACTATGCCACTTTATGTTTACATACCCTACAGTACTCATCTCATATGTATATACCGTACTCTATACCATCTACTGCATCTTGCCTATGCCGTTCTGTACCACCACTCATTCATATATCTTTATGTACATATTCTTTATCCCTTTACACTTGTGTGTGTATAAGGTAGTAGTTGTGGAATTGTTAGGTTAGATTACTTGTTGGTTATTACTGCATTGTCGGAACTAGAAGCACAAGCATTTCGCTACACTCGCATTAACATCTGCTAACCATGTGTATGTGACTAATAAAATTTGATTTGATTTGATTTGATCTGGAAGGTTCTCCCATCTCCACAGAGGAGCTCTTGATCACCTCCCTGACTAAGGCCTTTCTCCTCCGATTGCTCAGTTTGTCCAGGCTCTAGGAAGAGTATTGGTGGTTTCCAACTTCTTCCATTGAAGAATGATGGAGGCCACTGTGTTCTTGGGGACCATCAATGCTGCATACATTTTTTGGTACACTTCCCCAGATCTGTGCCTCGACACAATTAATTTGACCTCTTGGCTTGGTTTTTGATCTGACATGTACTGTCAACTGTGGGACAGTGTGTGCCTTTCCAAATCATGTCCAATCAGTCGAATTTACCACAGGTGCACTCCAAGTTGTAGAAACATCTCGAGGGACAATCAATGGAAACAGGATGCACCTGAGCTCAATTTCGAGTCTCATAGCAAACGGTCTGGATACTTATGTAAATAAGTTGTTTTCTGTTTTTTATTTTTAATACATTTGTAAAAGTGTCTAAACTGTTTTTGTTTTGTCATTATGGGGCATTGTGTGTAGTTTGCCGAGGAAAACATTTTATTTAATCAATTTTAGAATAAGGCTGTAACGTAACAAAATGTGGAAAAAATAAAGGGTCTGAATACTTTCCAAAGGCACTGTATGACCTCCCTTTGCAACCCCACCCTTGTGTCTTTTGGAAGGAGCTCAGCTTAACATTTCATATTGCTCCCTCTCACCCTGATCATCCATCATGCACAGTATGTCACATCTCAAACACCATTCTATGCTTAATTATGTGTTTATGTGTAATCTACTGCTTTTCAATTGCCAATCCTATGACTGCAAACAGTAATTATATATGGATTGCTTTCTTGAGTGTAAAGAGGTTTGACAATACATAATTTATTTCCTTTGATAGGCCTTATTGCATTAATTACCCCATGAAACTTTAACAAAAATGTGTTACAGTTGAACTGACAATCTCTCTATTCAACAATCCTAAATGAAATGACATATGGCTGATTTGTAGAAGACACTGCAATTGGATGTCGGTGTATCCTGCAATCTAATCCTTAAGCAATGTGTCAAGAAATGTGAATTATTCGAAGTAGCTCGGCCCACAATTGAATGTTTTTCCACAGTTGAAGATTTTTGTTGAAGATAACTAGAGAGGAACCTTGTCATTATTTCTAGCAGCATAAACAGTGAATCACTGAGGTGTCCACCATTTCCTTCAACAAGCCTGTGAGTCACCGGGGAGATGTAGCAACATGCAAATGTACAGATTTCAGCCCTCCTGTGACATTGTCTGGAACCACTAAAGTGTCCCCCAGTCTGAGTTTTCAATGGAGACCCTGCCATCTGCGTGATTGTCAGGGAGGAGGACAGATGTCTGTTCCAGTTGTAGAATGTTGCTCTTCCAAAGCCTGACAATCCTGGACATGATGACCAGGGAGGGTTCTATCTAGAATGTCAGCCTTTGCCCTACTGATGTGCTCTCCACTCCTGTCTGTTTCTGTAATGATGTGTCTGTTCGGGTTAGAGCTAGATGTTTCAGCTGCCAGCTGTGCAGCTTGGGACTGGGTCTCTATCACATTGGCACCATAGTTACAGCTCCCATAACAATGCATTAAATCTTACACATTCAAATGTAGCCTACCTTGTAAAAGAACAATAACAGAGATTGTCAATATAAAAACAGATGTATCGTTATTTGAATTTAAATTACATTGAAGGTGAGGAACGTTGAACTGTACATTTACGGTTGGCACACAGAAAGCACATCATTCCTAAGCTAAAATGTACAGGAAGTGCATGGTGGACATTCAAATTCAAACTTTTGTGAACAATGTTGATGAATAAACAAAGTAATTTTTTAAATTCAAACTGCAATTCAAAATTCAAAAGGCACTCGCACATCTGAGCTATCTTTTTTGCAGGTGCATGGTAACAGTTTGACTAAAATGAGAAAGAAGAAGGAACCAGCTCTTGATAATAAAGTCAAACTGCAAAATATTGTGAAACAGACATAGGCAATTCTTAGTTTTTGTTAACTACACCCTACAAATGTCACAAAATAATACAATTAGCGCAATTTAGCGAAATCACATATCGCTAACTGGCAAATAATGGAACATTGGCAGCTCATTTAGATTTTGGCGCCATAGATTGGTCAACTGAGGAACCAGAAGTAGAAACCTGTTTGTGAAGGTGATTTAAGTCGGGATTCAATTAGCTAGTGCTTTTGTTGACAATGCTCCTGCGTTCATTGAGACTACGTTCACGGTAAACGCTGCATACATTGGCTCAATCAGAAATTACCTTTAAAATGGCACATAGCTGACAAAGTGCGATCGGACTGAATCCCGGCCATACTCACTTAAGAATAAATGATTTAACACATTTGACCTGACTTGGTTACACACAACGTTTTTAGCTAGATATTTAGATGACTAAACTAACCTAAGCTGGCTAGCAAGTGTTCTCACCAGTTGGCTAGTTAGCCACCACTAATGTATAATGCTAGCTAGCTAAAATGTTCTCATATCTCAGGAGGGCTCAGAAATTAGAGACAATGCTAATCAGTTATTAATTTGCGTGAGTAAAAATACTATTTGCCAGTATCAGTATTCTAAGCAGGAGTGTGTCACAGACATCCCATCAGTGCCTCCTTTCCCTCCTTACTATTTGGAATGTCATGTCCTTGCTCTGTGCTTTAAAGACAAATAATTGTATGTAGTGTGACAGAAGAACTGTGTGGCTTGATCATCCTGGTGTGTGGGGTTGGGAAGCATGAGGGACAATCAACAACAGGTGATTATACGACTGTCCGGCAGAATAACTGTCTCTGCGTCCTCCATAGCAATGAGGTAGGTACAGCTGACGGACACAGACAGACAGACAGGTCTTAAATACAGTGACAGTGCCACTCAGTACTCAGCGATCCATAGGAGGCTTCAAAGATACGGGAGAGCATTATGACTTTGAGCCTCTTAATGCTGACGTGGTCCTGTCAGGAAATCACACGTTCAGTATGTACACATATTCAAATTGCAACTTGGCCTGCATGTGACTTTCTTGGGATTTTGTCATAAGGATGGGCTGTACAGTACAACAGGGATGGGATGTACAACCAGTATTTGAACTGCCCTTTCAGTAGCAATACATTAGCAAACAGTATCACATTACTGCAATATCAATTCATTGTGCATTAGCACAAGGTTGTTTTAAAGCCAATACACTCCGAAGACCAGGGTTAGTGGTAGTGTCAGTGGGGTGATGTTCCAAGTCCCCACCGTGGTCACTGATTGGATAGGAGCTCTGTGGAGCCAACGGTGGGTTAGTGAGATTCAAGTTTAACTCTCTAACTCGATCTCCGAGGCTCATGGCACACAAACCGCTATTTTCCCCCAGTGCTGTGTGCTGTTGCCAGGCAACCCCTGTGGCTAACGTCTGAGGGCTGGTCTGCCAAGGGAAGCAAAGTGGAAATGTAAGACTTTAGAGATATCTAAATTAGGCGTTTGCGATGTGGAGACTTATCCACCCCCACATGACCTTCTGCTGGAGCTGTCAAACGTATGTAACAATGCTGGAGAAAAGGCTGGTTCTGTAAAGATTTGTAAATACAATCCAACACTTGAGTAGTGCAAAAATATGTGCAGAATGAATGGGCATTATGGGATAAATCCTAACTTGAGGGGATATTCTCTCCTAACTTGAGAGTCCATCCTCTCCTCTCTTCCGGAAACCGATAGGTGGTCTAAATGGGACCAAACTTACGGTTAAAAAAACAACAACATTGGTCTAAAATAGCTAGATGCTAGCTTTTCTCATAGGCCAACCTGACCAAATTAGCCAGGATGCCAAGGATGAGCAGTTAAGCATATACTTATATTTGTTAACAAATTCCATCTCAGCTTATTAAAATAGTCCACATAGTTGGATGTGATCCAACACTTTTTTAAAGCATCCTTACTCTGACAATTAAATTAAATGCATTACATGCAAAAATGTGTCTGGAAAATTAGCTCAGAGTATACAATGCCTAGTTCATGACACTTCACCACTTTGCAACATAACTTTGAATCCCGGTAGGGTCATCGTTTCATTGTGGCATTGTGTTGAGAGGGAAAGAGCAGTCATCACCTTTAAAAATGAAGATTAAGAAAGCATTTCCTAAGGAGATAGGCCTATGACTTTCTTAACCCTTCTTCACAAATAAACTGCTAGGTCCTAATAATATCTTGGATGTGTGCTTGCCTAGATATAGTTTACGCCTACAGAGTTTCATATAATCATTGTCTAGCCTACCTTGTCACGTGTGTAACAACGTTTAAATTGACTGGTCAGGCTAGGTTCACCAACTGTCCAATAGAGGGTGCAGCTACTCCAGGAATCCACTGAGGTGAAGCCTAGCCTCCTCCTGGCTTCACAAGTTATTAAGCCGATGCAGTAAAATACACTAAATCTAACTGTTTCCTGACGATTTTGTAACACATGCTTTTGACTGACTGGCCTAACCAATAAACATTCAGATCAACAATAGAGCCATCTTCATTGTGTTGGATGTGTTATTAGCCGGGCTAGCGTATATCAACACCATTTTTGGACACAATAGCCTAACATTGGTTTAAAAAGTTGAGCTATGCACATCTTTCACTGACATGCTACATCACACATTAGATTGATGTATTTATCTAGCTACAGTATCATTCCCCTTTCATCTGTGGTATCATAGCTAGCCTGGCCTGCTAGGATGATCAAATAATGTTCTATAACAAAAAGTAGCTTCTTGCTAGCTAGTACCAGCTATCTACTTAGCTAACGTACTCACCAACAACAGTGGTTTGACGGGTGTTGGATGTAATCTATTACTGGCCAACTGGCAATATTGTTGAAACGCAATGGGAGTTTGCACCAACTTCATGGAAGCCCATTTTCACTCCTATTTGCTGAGCGAAATGTGCATGCTTTGGTTGCATCCATATGCAGACTTGAAAACAAATGTCCACATGGAAGCGTACCACAACGTGTGTCTCTGGGCAATTGGGAATCATTGGCAAAAGTAAGTAATCCATACCCAACCCTCCATTAAGTCATGGCAAGCTGTGTTTTGGACGAGACAGACTTTATCCTAGATATACTTTGTTGTCAATTTTAACATTGGAATACATGTTTTTTGACTCATATCGATGCCACACAGGCCGTTTAAAACCAGAGAAGTTGGTTCTAAAGGGATAGTTGACCTTTAAGGTCTGATTGTCATGGTTCACCAGATGGCTGCACAGACTGTCCTCGAGACATTAACGACACTCAGGTGTGTCCTATTTACCTGTTATAATTTTCCCTGTGTTTTCTGTTGTCCTTTGCAGAAGCTTGAATTGTTTATGGTGCACGCGGTTGTTTTCCGATTGAGTTTTCGAGACTTAGTGGTTATTTTTCTAGTGTACTGTGATCCTGCGGCTACCGGTTCTCAGTAAAGTATTTATGTTTATCCTTAACCACTGATTCCTCTTCAGGGGCCTGTTGCACAAAAGTAGAATTAAGACATCCGGGATAAATGACTCAGCTGAGCTCAATGAAGCCAAAACATGTGCGTCCAGGCTTAATTGGTTGCACAAAGACCAAGCCAGGATGAGCAGACACGGATTCATTAAGCCAGGTGAAACCAATCCTGGATAGGTGCGCGCTCACGGCTCACTCAAATAGACCCCGCCACAGATCACAGATTAACTGATTTACCATGGCAACTAGAGCCGCGTACTTTTCCCCGTCGGAAGCACAAATCCTCATGGAGGCATACGAGGAGGTAAAAGATATAATTAAGAAGAAAGGCAACACCGCCACAGTGATAAAGCAAAGAGAAAAAGCGTGGCAAAGTATTGCAGACCGCCTGAATGCGTAAGTAGTGCACAATTACACACTCACCGCTCCGCTGAAACATCACAATTACAATTCAAATATTTAATTCACATCTCCAAAAATGCAGTTGTACTGTAATTATGAAACGGTTAAATTTTTAATTGAAATGCACTGCAGATATGAGTGAAATTGTGTAAAGTAACTCCATCACACTGTATAAAGCTATGATAAATTTTTTGATATTTTTACTGAAAACAAGACAAAAATACCAAGTAATTTTTTGCAGTGTGACTCCATTAAATGTGTGTGTGTGTGTGTGTGTGTGTGTGTAGATTAAACATGAACGGGCCAAAACGGACATGGCAGCAGGTCAAAATCAAATACAAGAACATTCTGCAGAATGGTATGGTCCCTGACTAATATTTAACAAAGCACAAGCATATATTGTACCCAGAAGGTGCCTGCTCACACATTGTCTGTACTGTTTTAGCAGTGAAAAAGAATACCCACAGACAAGGCACGGGTGGTGGGTCACCAAAGGCTGACCTTACCCCAGCAGAGGACATGGCCTTGGAGCTAAATAAAGGCAGGCCCGTCTTAGAGGGGATCCCTGGGGGGAAAGAGACGAGCATAGGTTCCTCCCAAGATGCCACCCGCTTCATTCAAGGTATGTCCTTCCATCTCTACATGGGATACAACCACATTCATATTGAATCAATTTGGACTGTCTGACTTTGGTTTACCTATTGCCTTGCAGTGTCTGGCAGCACTGTGTTCCTGTTAGAGCCACCAGCACAAGCACCAGACGATGCTGATCCAGTGAGTACTCCATCAAAGGCATACTGTAGGCCTGGCATGTCTTGTCTACTAGCTTCAATATGAATCCGATTAAATGTGATAGGGTGAAGGCCCCAGTGCAGCATCAACAGCACATGATGGAGACGATGATGAGGAGGAGACCATCTCTCTGGATTCCAGAAGGCATGAGGTATCATGTTAAGACTGTGAAAGTACTATTTACTCTACAATGGTGAGGAGTCCTCATCAAAATCAAAAAATCTAATTTCTTTTACAGGACCCAGATGCTATACAGTGGGAAAACCAGCCTGGCAACATAGTGCGTATTAATAAAAGGACACCACATCCTGCCAAATTCCAGCTGCGCTAATTGTATTGTGTTCACAGAGCTCACAAGCTATCAGAAAGTTGTATGGCAACCACCTCCGGCGCCAAATAGAACTGGCAGACATAGACATTCAGTACAAGAAGAAAAAGATGGAAAATCTTGCACTGGAGTCCGAAATAAAAAAGAGGACAATTAGGAAACTGGACCTTGAAATAAAAAAACTTGAAAGGGAGGTGAGATATGCCTTCAATGTACACTGTATGCTAACTGTAACACAAATGTATTAATCATTATTTTTCTTTCCTCCCCCAGCTCCAAGAAGATGACACAGCTCAAAATAAAAATTAGGTATATTCTCGTAAAGTCAAGTGAGCCATGACATATGAGCTCTTATTGTGAGCACACAGGACGGTGGCATCTTTCTAAGGTTTTTTTTATTTTCCCAGCAATCAGTACAACCAAGTCATCGTTATAAGGCATCGCCCTCTTTTGCCCACCCCCCCAGCACCAGGTGTGGCCACTAGCCTATATGAAGGCCCAAAATTGTGTGTTCCTTTCTGCTCTGACAATGGCATGCCCATTCGTGCGAGATGTGGTGGATGAAGAAGCACTTGTGCTGAGGAGAGCCTTCAGGCGAGAAAGGGTCTTCAGGGACCGGTTGGACCCACTGGCCTTCCCTGATGACCATCTATATGAAAGATACAGGTTTTCTGCAGATGGCATCAGGTATCTATGCAGACTACTGGGTCCCAGGATTAAGCACCGCACTGCACGGAGCCATGCACTGAGTGTGGAGCAAATGGTTTGTGTGGCCTTGTGCTTTTTTGCTAGTGGAGCCTTCCTGTACTCAGTGGGGGATGCAGAACAGCTGAACAAGGCCACAATTTGCCGCACAATAAGGAGTGTGTGTCTGGCTATCAAAGCATTAGCAGATGTCTTCATCTCCTTCCCTGGCCACAGAAGACTCTGTGACATCAAAGAGGAGTTCTATAGGATTGCAGGTAAGAGGATCTACAAATTACAGGACAACTGTTAACACATAGTAGGATACTCATTACTTTGTGTGACAGGTTTCCCCAATGTCATTGGTGCAGTGGACTGCACACACATAAGGATAAAAGCCCCCTCAGGTGCCCATGAGGTCGATTTTGTGAATAGGAAATCCTTTCACAGCATTAATGTTCAGGTGAACATAACTTTTTGATATTGTCCATTGACGAACACTCTGCATTGCCAGTGATGTGCATTGATTGGTGTAATATTCCTCATCTTATGATTTCAGATGGTCTGCAATGCTGACTGTGTGATCAGCAATGTTGTGGCAAAATGGCCTGGCTCAGTCCATGACTCCAGAATCTTTCGGGCCTCTGAAATCTATCAGTGCCTATCACAAGGTAAGCCACACAACCCCTATTTATAACCATCATGGCTGTGTCAAGAATATCACTGTGTTTATGAGGTAGTAATGATGAGATTTTGTGTTGACAGGTGAATTCTCTGGTGTGTTGCTGGGAGACAGGGGGTATGGCTGCCAGCCTTTTCTCCTGACACCTTTCACAGACCCCCAGGAAGCACAGCAGGCCTACAACCATGCCCATGCCAGGACCAGGGCCAGAGTTGAAATGACCTTTGGCCTCCTGAAGGCACGCTTTCACTGCCTTCACAAATTAAGGGTCAGCCCTGTTAGGGCATGTGATATTACTGTGGCTTGTGCTGTCCTCCACAATGTGGCCTGCCTGAGGAAGGAGAGGGCCCCCAGAGTGCCACCAGCCATGGACTGGGACAATCCGGCAATCTTCCCTGATGACGACAGTGGTCGGCTGCTGAGGGACCAATATGTGTTGAATTATTTTAGTTAGTATGTGTGCTTTCAATTTTGGTTAAATATGTCCTGCGGTGGCAGAGGAATTTGGGTTTTTTTGGGTTCGTTTTTTGACGAATTTGGCCTCTTATGATGTTTGTGCGGTATACTGTGTGTAATACAAGGCTGCAGGGAGGCTACTGCATCCATTCATTTGTCTGTTCAGTTGATGTGTATGGATTTGTCCTGCATTTATTTTAGTGTGCAGACATGCAGGGTGTGTTATATACAGACCTTTGAATGTGTATGTATCATTTTGTATAATATGCTTGGATTCTGTGCTTTCCATCTTGTAGAGTCACTGTGACTTCAGTTTCGAAAGGAGCTGATGGTTTACCTGCTTTGTTTTGTCCTTATTCAATAAAGGAACATAATGTTACACATTCTGTTTTTATATTCATATGGAATGTGTATTTGTTTATATGACAGAGTACTAGGGCCACACTGAAGAAAAAGGATAAAGTCATAAATTTATGAGGCTGGTTCTTTCTGCAGAAAAGCTACATATTGTTTTGATACTTATGACAATGTGATACTTAATATTCTGGCACATCAGCATGTCTTTGTTTATGAAACCATACTGAAGTACAATTTCACGAAATGCCCCACATCTGTCATTTTAACAACTGTCCTCCTTTAAAACAACTGGTTACAATATTATGACTTGTGTTTTTTTCCCCTCTGTGGCCCTAATATTCTATCATTTTATATATAGCCTTATAGTCTATGGGAAACTGTAAATTATCTAATGATAGCAACATCATCTAAAAATCATTTTTTATCCAAAATCATTGAAATTAATGATCACAAACGTTTAAATAATAACAGTGGGTCTAGTTATATGTGATAACAATGTATAGTGAGCAGTGAAATAACTATTGGTTTCCATTTGTGGTGACTGCTGACTGACATTAGGGATGAGATTAAATAGATCCTGGAATTTAGCCTGGTCTGGAGCAGGCTAGCTCCACAGAATAAATCTCCATGGTAATTTATACCATAACATATCCTCCTGCCCCCTATCCATCTTTAGTGCAACCGGATTACGGATCAATTGAGCCAGGATCACCAAGATATCCTGGCTTAATCCCTTATCCTAGTTTTGTGCAACAGGCCCCTGGTCTCTTCTCTGCACCTGGGTCCAACCTCACCACGTCATACTGATAGGTTGATTTGTTGCCAGATATGATTATCTGTTCAGCTGGTTGTCCTCAGGCCAACTTGGCCAAATTAGCCACAATGCTATGAGCAATAAACCACGGTTTAAACAAAAGTTCACAAGTATGACCCCGCATATGTCAGAGAGTGTCGATTTGTTTATAGGCGAATGAAAGATGCTCAGGTGTATCCTACCATGGAAGAGTTTTGAAATCTGCCACACCCCCTTTGAAACAGCTGTTGTATTTTGGGATAAGAAAAGCATGTACACATTTATATAACAATATGCTACTTATCCATAACTTTTCTAACACAACTAGCTACATTTATTTTGACCAATTTACAGATGTATTTTGGGTTTCCACATCTGTAAAAGTCATTTTCCTGATGAGCGCTAGTCATTTCATACAAGCACATTTGTTTCCACATTTCTTCTAAACAAATGCACGGTGGACAGAGAAGAAGACGTGAGGAATCAAGGAAATCCAATTGAGTTTCTACTGACATTCGCCTGCATAACTCCACATAAATCAGCTTGTGATTTAACACAAATCTCCAATTGACATCAATACAAAGTTTTTGCATCTCAAATTTGGTTGACATAACAAGCTAATCACAGAAGACTTTCAGTCATCTCTGTGTGAAGCTAGCCATAACTCTACCTCATGTTAGCTTTGTCGCTAATCCCCAGATTTTCTGTCCAACTCTGCTTAGCTTCTCCTTAGCCTCCCTGAGCAACCTGGTATGTTAAAGAGGAAGGGAAACACTAGGCTTTATTTAGAAAGCCAGCTAACTGTAACTAAATCACCATATTGCTATTGTCGCGTCATTGGTATGAGAGAGTATTGGAATTCCCCAAAATTTCCTGAATTTACAGAGAGCAGCAGTAGCTCTGAAAATGTATTAATAGTTAGGAAATAGTTAAGGAGCCAATAAACCTTTCTTGTTTGAGCTGATCATTTCCCCTTTTTGAAGAGTTTGTGTTTGTGGCTAGAATAGAAACATAGATCTGCCTGTAACAGCTCAGATAATGACCAGGGAGGATGAATGTGTGTTTTGTGAGAGGCTTTCAAAATAAAAGTCCCTTGTTTTTGTGAGAAATCTTCAAAAAAAGAACAGGAATTTCGCATTAAAATGAAAAGTGTATACTAAAATCTGAAAATACTACATATGGTTTCTGAAAAATCGATATCTATCTTACCTCTATATTGTTTTATGTCCTGCGGATTCGAGAACAAAGATGAGTTCAACGGGAAAGTGAGCCTTTCAGGTTATTTATTCTGGCACAGCATCAAGCATATCTAACCCAATGGTGTGCTTCTCGCAGACTCATACTGTGAGTCCTGGTCCTTACTCTCGCTCTCAGTCAGCTCCTCAATGATCTGTGGTGGAAAGGGGCCGGACTTGGTCGTTTACAGATGGACGTGAGCTCAGTCTAGCTAGGCCTTCAGCTCTTTAGTGATGGTCCTGGTGGTCCTCTTCTCAACTAAAGCACAAGGACACTGGCACACAGGGGTCAGTTTGGCAGGCAGTATTAACCCTTTTTTCCTCCTGATAGAAAACAAATGAAGGCAGTAGTACTAAGCTCACGATGAGGCATCTATATATTAGGCTATAGCTATTTTCTTCAACAATCACTGCATATATAGTGTACATTTTATATTCAAAATGGCCTCAGGAATGACAGATTGGGGCTTGAAATGAAATATAGCCTCACACTTACATGGGGTTTACGTGTACCACCTTCGGCTCCTACAGCACATTCTCCATGGTCTCCTCTAGGATGAAAATCTTTTCAGTGATAACGGTGTTATCCTGAAAACAAGTTTTGTTACGTCAACCCAAATATATCAGTTGGCGTTGACTTGGTTGCAAATGTGTTACGCGCACACCTCACAGCAGAGCAAACACAGGGAGCGACATTTATCCTTCAGCAAACATTGTTACCCTCAGTCTAGCTATCTGAGGTGGAGCTAACAAAGCCAGGTAGCTAGCTAGCTAGCAAAACTTCTTGACAGCTAACGGCAGCTAGCTAGCTGCAGCAGGCCAAAACAAACCTGTGTCAGCATAATTAGCTAGTTGACTAGTTAGCTAGCTATCTGAAGTGGAATCAAGCTAGCTTATAACAGGTTAACACAGAGCAACTTAGATGCTGTTGATTTGCTTGCTAACATTAGTTGCTGTGGGTGTTAGTTACACAAAGGACTTGAGACGCAATTTAGTTTCCTTCAACTGAGTTGCAAGAAAGTCACCCTGTGTAACGCTAGCGGTAGGCCTGATCACCGACAATGATGAGACAGCCTATAGGGAGTAGGTCAGAGACCTGTCAGTGTGGTGCCAGTACAACAACCTCTCTTGAGCAAGACAAAGGAGATGATCGTAGACTACAGGAAAAGGCGGGCCGAACAGGCCCACATTAACATCGATGGGGCTGTAGGGGAGCGGGTCGAGAGTTTCAAGTTCCTTGGTGTCCACATCGCCAAAGAACTATCATGGTCCAAACACACCAAGACAGTCGTGAAGAGGACACGACAACACCTTTCCCCCTGCAGGAGACTGAAAAGATTTGGCATGTGTCCCCAGATCCTCAAAAAGCTCTACAGCTGCACCATCGAGAGCATCCTGACCGGTTGCATCACCGCCTGGTATGGCAACTGCTCGGCATCCTGACCGGTTGCATCACCGCCTGGTATGGCAACTGCTCGGCATCCGTAAGGCGCTACAGAGGGTAGTGTTTTTTTTATTTTTTATTTTTTATTTTTTATTTCACCTTTATTTAACCAGGTAGGCTAGTTGAGAACAAGTTCTCATTTGCAACTGCGACCTGGCCAAGATAAAGCATAGCAGTGTGAACAGACAACACAGAGTTACACATGGAGTAAACAATAAACAAGTCAATAACATGGTAGAAAAAAAAGAGAATCTATATACAATGTGTGCAAAAGGCATGAGGTAGGCAATAAATCGAATAATTACAATTTAGCAGATTAACACTGGAGTGATAAATCATCAGATGATCATGTGCAAGAAGAGATACTGGTGTGCAAAAGAGCAGAAAAGTAAATAAATAAAAGCAGTATGGGGGGTGAGGTAGGTAAATTGGGTGGGTAGTTTACAGATGGACTATGTACAGCTGCAGCGATCGGTTAGCTGCTCGGATAGCAGATTTTTAAAGTTGTTGAGGGAGATAAAAGTCTCCAACTTCAGAGATTTTTGCAATTCGTTCCAGTCGCAGGCAGCAGAGAACTGGAAGGAAAGGCGTCCAAATGAGGTTTTGGCTTTAGGGATGATCAGTGAGATACACCTGCTGGAGCGCGTGCTGCGGGTGGGTGTAGCCATCGTGACCAGTGAACTGAGATAAGGCGGCACTTTACCTAGCATAGCCTTGTAGATGACCTGGAGCCAGTGGGTCTGACGACGAACATGTAGCGAGGGCCAGCCGACTAGGGCATACAGGTCGCAGTGGTGGGTCGTATAAGGTGCTTTAGTAACAAAACGAATGGCACTGTGATAAACTGCATCCAGTTTGCTGAGTAGAGTATTGGAAGCTATTTTGTAGATGACATCGCCGAAGTCGAGGATCGGTAGGATAGTCAGTTTTACTAGGGTAAGTTTGGCGGCGTGAGTGAAGGAGGCTTTGTTGCGGAATAGAAAGCCGATTCTTGATTTGATTTTGGATTGGAGATGTTTGATATGAGTCTGGAAGGAGAGTTTGCAGTCTAGCCAGACACCTAGGTACTTATAGATGTCCACATATTCTAGGTCGGAACCGTCCAGGGTGGTGATGCTAGTCGGGCGTGCGGGTGCAGGCAGCGAACGGTTGAAAAGCATGCATTTGGTTTTACTAGCGTTTAAGAGCAGTTGGAGGCCACGGAAGGAGTGTTGTATGGCATTGAAGCTCGTTTGGAGGTTAGATAGCACAGTGTCCAAGGAAGGGCCGGAAGTATATAGAATGGTGTCGTCTGCGTAGAGGTGGATCAGGGAATCGCCCGCAGCAAGAGCAACATCATTGATGTATACAGAGAAAAGAGTCGGCCCGAGAATTGAACCCTGTGGTACCCCCATAGAGACTGCCAGAGGACCGGACAACATGCCCTCCGATTTGACACACTGAACTCTGTCTGCAAAGTAGTTGGTGAACCAGGCAAGGCAGTCATTAGAAAAACCGAGGCTACTGAGTCTGCCGATAAGAATATGGTGATTGACAGAGTCGAAAGCCTTGGCCAGGTCGATGAAGACGGCTGCACAGTAATGTCTTTTATCGATGGCGGTTATGATATCGTTTAGTACCTTGAGCGTGGCTGAGGTGCACCCGTGACCGGCTCGGAAACCGGATTGCACAGCGGAGAAGGTACGGTGGGATTCGAGATGGTCAGTGATCTGTTTGTTGACTTGGCTTTCGAAGACCTTAGATAGGCAGGGCAGGATGGATATAGGTCTGTAACAGTTTGGGTCCAGGGTGTCTCCCCCTTTGAAGAGGGGGATGACCGCGGCAGCTTTCCAATCCTTGGGGATCTCAGATGATACGAAGGAGAGGTTGAACAGGCTGGTAATAGGGGGTGCGACAATGGCGGCGGACAGTTTCAGAAATAGGGGGTCCAGATTGTCAAGCCCAGCTGATTTGTATGGGTCCAGGTTTTCCAGCTCTTTCAGAACATCTGCTATCTGGATATGGGTAAAGGAGAAGCTGGGGAGGCTTGGGCGAGTAGCAGCGGGGGGGGCGGGGCTGTTGGCCAAGGTTGGAGTCGCCAGGAGGAAGGCATGGCCAGCCATTGAGAAATGTTTGTTGAAGTTTTCGATTATCACTGACTTATCAGTGGTGACCGTGTTACCTAGCCTCAGTGGAGTGGGCAGCTGGGAGGAGGTGCTCTTGTTTTCCATGGACTTTACAGTATCCCAGAACTTTTTGGAGTTAGAGCTACAGGATGCAAATTTCTGCTTGAAAAAGCTGGCCTTTGCTTTCCTGACTGACTGCGTGTATTGGTTCCTGACTTCCCTGAACAGTTGCATATCGCGGGGGCTCTTCGATGCTATTGCAGTTCGCCACAGGATGTTTTTGTGCTGGTCGAGGGCAGTCAGGTCTGGAGTGAACCAAGGGCTATATCTGTTCTTGGTTCTGCATTTTTTGAACGGAGCATGCTTGTCTAATATGGTGAGGAAGTAACTTTTAAAGAATGACCAGGCATCCTCAACTGACGGGATGAGGTCAATATCCTTCCAGGGTACATAAAGTGATTCCAGGTCGATTAGAAAGGCCTGCTCGCAGAAGTGTTTTAGGGAGCGTTTGACAGTGATGAGGGGTGGTCGTTTGACCGCGGACCCGTGGCGGATACAGGCAATGAGGCAGTGATCGCTGAGATCTTGATTGAAGACAGCAGAGGTGTATTTGGAGGGCAGGTTGGTCAGGATAATGTCTATTAGGGTGCCCATGTTTACGGATTTAGGGTTGTACCTGGTGGGTTCCTTGATGATTTGTGTGAGATTGAGGGCATCAAGCTTGGATTGTAGGACTGCCGGGGTGTTAAGCATATCCCAGTTTAGGTCACCTAACAGAACAAACTCTGAAGCTAGATGGGGAGCGATCAATTCACAGATGGTGTCCAGGGCACAGCTGGGAGCTGAGGGGGGTCGGTAGCAGGCGGCAACAGTGAGAGACTTATTTCTGGAGAGATTAATTTTTAAAATTAGAAGTTCGAACTGTTTGGGCATAGACCTGGAAAGTATGACAGAACTTTGCAGGCTATCTCTGCAGTAGATTGCAACTCCTCCCCCTTTGGCAGTTCTATCTTGACGGAAAGTGTTATAGTTGGGTATGGAAATCCCAGAATTTTTGGTGGCCTTCCTAAGCCAGGATTCGGACACGGCAAGGACATCAGGGTTGGCAGAGTGTGCTAAAGCGGTGAGTAAGGCAAACTTAGGGAGGAGGCTTCTGATGTTGACATGCATGAGGCCAAGGCTTTTTCGATCACAGAAGTCAACAAATGAGGGTGACTGGGGACATGCAGGGCCTGGGTTTACCTCCACATCACCCGAGGAACAGAGGAGTAGTAGGATGAGGATGCGGCTAAAGGCTATCAAAACTGGTCGCCTAGAGCGTTGGGGACAAAGAATAAAAGGAGCAGATTTATGGGCGTGGTAGAATAGATTCTGGGCATAATGTGCAGACAGGGGTATGGTGGGGCACGGGTACAGCGGAGGCAAGCCCAGGCACTGGGTGATGATAAGAGAGGTTGTATCTCTGGACATGCTGGTCTCAATGGGTGAGGTCACCGCATGTGTGGGGGGTGGGACAAAGGAGGTATCAGAGGTACGGAGAGTGGAACTACAGGGTCCATTGCAAACCAAAACAATGATAATGATAACTAGCCTGAACAACAGTATGCAAGGCATATTGATATTTGAGAGAGACATACAATAAGGCATAAAGTGATTGCAGGTCTTGATTGGGAGAGCTAGCTAAAACAACAGGTAAGATAACAGCAGCAATAACAGGGTGCTAGTCTAACAGAGCAACAACAGGTAAAAATGGCGACGACTAGGCAGAGAGGGTCGGATTAACTACACACAGATCCTGAGTTAAAGCACAGAGCCGACAGATAAAACACAAATAAACAGAATGGAGTACCGTGAATTAATGGACAGTCAAGCAGGCATCAGCTATGTAGCCAAGTGATCATAGTGTCCAGGGGGCAGCCGTAGATGGAGCAGGGAGGCCTCCACTAAGCTAGCACGCGGTGTTTAAAGTTAGTAGCCCGGGGGGTGGTCTGCTCAGACGGAGGGGGTCTGCTCAGACATGGTCGTGTCGACAGAGAATCCAAGCCGGATGGCGATGGCGAAAGAGAGGTTGTGAATTGTAGAATTGTGTTTGCTAACTGGTGCTAGCTTCGTGGCAGTGGCGCTAGCTGCGCTAGCTGCGCTAGCTGCAAGCTAGCTGTGAGGATCAGAAGTAGTGGCTCAGGGATTACGGCAGGAATCCGGCGTTGTTGTCGAGAGACAGTCCGATGCTGGTAAATTGGTGAGTAATATCCAGGCTAATAACAGGGCTGGTGTCTGTGCAGAAGGTAAAAGCTGCTAGCAGCGGCAAAAAATGGCTAAATTAGCTTGTAGCTGATTTAGACCAGTTGTGATGGATTGGCAGGGCTCTGTGTCGGCAAAAAAAGGTCCAGTCCAATTGGCAAAGTGTGTGTGGCCCAGTACATCCCTGGGGCCAAGCTTCCTTCCATCCAGGACTATTATATAATAGGCGGTGTCAGAGATTCCAGTCACTCAAGTTATAGACCATTTTCTCTGCTACCACACGGCAAGCGGTACCGGAGCGCCAAGTCTAGGACCAAAAGGCTCCAACCTCTTAGCGCTAGGGGTCAGATTATTATTATTTTTTTAATAACGTGCCCAACGTAAACGGATATTTTCTCTGGCCCAGATCGTAGAATATGCATATAATTTACAGATTAGGATAGAAAACACTCCAAAGTTTCCAAAACTGTCAAAATATTGTCTGTGAGAAAAATAATACTTATTCTGCAAGCAAAAACCTGAGAAAAAGTAACCTGGAAGTGATATATATATTTTTTAATCTGTGTTTCCTGGCCCTACTAACCTCCATTTAAAGAGGTATCAACCAGATTCCTTTCCCAATGGCTTCCTCAGGCTGTGACCAGGCTTTAGACATAGTTTCAGGCTTTTATTTTGAAAAATGAGCGAGATGTTTCAAAAGAGGTCAGGTGTCCTCTGAATATTTCCTGCGCGCGAGAGAGGGGCACCCCATTTTCCTTTTGTCTCTTAATGAATAGGTTATGCTCCGGTTTAAATATTATCGATTATGTTTGTTAAAGACAACCTGAGGATTGATTATAAAAAACATTTGAAATGTTTCTACGACCATTTCGGATACTTTTTGGGATTTGTCGAACGGAACACGGCTTTTGTTTTCTCAAAATAATGCGCAACCCAAATGATAAAAGTAATATTTATCGAACAAAAAGAAGATTTGTTGTGTAACTGGGAGTCTCGTGAGTGGAAACACCCAAAGATTATCAAAAGTAAGCGATTAATTTTATTGCTTTTCTTACTTTCGTGACCAAGCTAACCAAGCTAAAATAAGGCTAAGCTGTTATAGCATTGAAAGCTACACTCACAAAAGCTTGGATTTCTTTCGCTGTAAAATATATTTTCAAAATCTGACACGATAGGTGGATTAACAACAAGCTAAGCTGTGTTTTGGTATATTTCACTTGTGATTGCATGATTATAAATATTTTTAGTAATATTTTTGAATCTGATACTTTTGGGAATTTTCTTCTGCCTTTCAGGACCGGAACGAGGCTGTAGTTTTCTCAACATAACGCGCAACCCAAATGGCGTTTTTTTTAAATAAAAGTAATATTTATCGAACAAAAATAACATTTATTGTGTAACTGGGAGTCTCATGAGTGCAAACATCCAAAGATGATCTAAGGTAAGCGATTAATTTGATTGCTTTTCTGACTTTCGTGACCATGCTAATCTGGGGCTAGCTGTTGTAGCATTGAAAGCTACACTCACAAAAGCTTGGATTTCTTTCGCTGTAAAATATATTTTCAAAATCTGACACGATAGGTGGATTAACAACAAGCTAAGATGTGTTTTGATATATTTCACTTGTGATTGCATGATTATAAATATTTTTAGTAATATTTTTGAATCTGATACTTTTGGGAATTTTCTTCTGCCTTTCAGGACCGGAACGAGGCTGTAGTTTTCTCAACATAACGCGCAACCCAAATGGCGTTTTTTTGTTATAAAAGTAATATTTATCGAACAAAAATAACATTTATTGTGTAACTGGGAGTCTCGTGAGTGCAAACATCCGAAGATTATCTAAGGTAAGCGATTAATTTGATTGCTTTTCTGACTTTCGTGACCATGCTAATCTGGGGCTAGCTGTTGTAGCATTGAAAGCTACACTCACAAAAGCTTGGATTTCTTTCGCTGTAAAATATATTTTCAAAATCTGACACGATAGGTGGATTAACAACAAGCTAAACTGTGTTTTGGTATATTTCACTTGTGATTGCATGATTATAAATATTTTTTGTAATATTTTTGCATTTGGCGCCCTGCAATTCTAGCGGTTGTTTAGGAAAGTGATCCCGTAAAAGGGATCCGTAGCTCAGAGAAGTTTTAACAGCTTCTACCCTCATGCAATGAGTCTGCTGAACAATGAATCAAATGGCCACCGGACTATTTACATTGACACCCCTCCATCTGTTTTGTACACTGCAGCTACTCGCTGTTTATTATCTATGCATAGTCACTTCACCCCTACTGTACCTACATGTACAAATTACCTCCACTAACCTGTACCCCCGCACATTGACTCGTTACCGGTACCCCCTGTATATAGCCTCGTTATTGTGATTTTATTGTTACTTTTCATTATTTTTTGTTTATTTGGTAAACATTTTCTTAACTCTTCTTGAACTACACTGTTGGTTAAGGGCTTGTAAGTAAGCATTTCACAGTAAGGTCTACACTTGTTGCAATCGGTGCATGTGACAAATAACATTTGATTTGAATAGCCTAGACAATATTACCTTCACTTACTCGCACTGCCTCCTTCGTTCATTCCTTGACTCTGAATTCATCAATGTTGTTTATAATGGTCGGTCAGTAACCCCTACACACTAACCCTAGATATTGAAGATAGGAGGGGCAAGCAGAGGGGTTCAATGTTTGACTTCTTTCCAATTGGGAACTCCTGCATGCGACCCTTCATCAATCAAATTGATTTATAAAGCCCTTCTTACATCAGCTGATGTCACAAAGTGCTGTTCAGAAACCTAGCCTAAAACCCCAAACATCAAGCAATGCAGGTGTAGAAGCACGGTGGCTAGGAAAAACTCCCTAGAAAGGCCAGAACCTAGGAAGAAACCTAGAGAGGAACCAGGCTATGAGGGTTGGCCAGTCCTCTTCTGGCTGTGCCGGGTGGAGATTATAACAGAACATGGCCAAGATGTTCAAATGTAATAATAATCACAGTAGTTGTCGAGGGTGCAACAAGTCAGCACCTCAGGAGCAAATGTCAGGTGGCTTTTCATAGCTGATCATTGAGAGTATCTCTACGCCTCCTGCTGTCTCTAGAGAGTTGAAAACAGCAGGTCTGGGACAGGTAGCATGTCCGGTGAACAGGTCAGGGTTCCATAGCCGCAGGCAGAACAGTTGAAACTGGAGCAACAGCACGACCAGGTGGACTGGGGACAGCAAGGAGTCATCAGGCCAGGTAGTTCTGAGGCATAGTCCTAGGGCTCAGGTCCTCCGAGAGAGAGAAAGAGAGAGAGAATTAGAGAGAGCATACTTAAATTCACAAAGGACACCGGATAAGACAGGAGAAGTACTCCAGATATAACAGACTGACCCTAGCCCCCCGACACAAACTACTGCAGCATAAATACTGGAGGCTGAAACAGGAGGGGTCGGGAGACACTGTGGCCCCATCTGAACGATACCCCCGGACAGGGCCAAACAGGCAGGATATAACCCCACCCACTTTGCCCAAGCACACACCACTAGAGGGATATCTTCAACCACCAACTTACCATCCTGAGACAAGGCCGAGTATAGCCCACAAAATCTCTGCCACGGCACAACCCGGGGGGGGGGGGGGGCGCCAACCCGGACAGGAAGATCACGTCAGTGACTCAACCACCTCAAGTGATGCACCCCTCCTAGGGACGGCATGGAAGAGCACCAGTAAGCCAGTGACTCAGCCCCTGTAATAGGGTCTCTCCACTGGAGAGAGGGGAACCGGCCAAGCAGAGACAGCAAGGACAGTTCGTTGCTCCAGTGCCTTTCCATTCACCTTCACAATCCTGGGCCAGACTACACTCAATCATAGGACCTACTGAAGAGATGAGTCTTCAATAAAGACTTAAAGGTTGAGACCGAGTCTGCGTCTCTCACATGGGTAGACAGACCATTCCATAAAAATGGAGCTCTATAGGAGAAAGCCCTGCCTCCAGCTGAATGCTTAGAAATTCTAGGGACAGTAAGGAGGCCTGCGTCTTGTGACCGTAGCGTATGTGTAGGTATGTACGGCAGGACCAAATTGGAAAGATAGGAAGGAGCAAGCCCATGTAATGCTTTGTAGGTTAGCAGTAAAACCTTGAAATCAGCCCTTGCCTTAACAGGAAGCCATTGTAGAGAGGCTAGCACTGGAGTAATATGATCCATTTTTTTGGTGGTCCTAAAACGGAACCTTGAGGAACACCAAAATGTACAGTTGATTTGTCAGAGGACAAACCATCCACAGAGACAAACATATCTTTCCGACAGATAAGATCTAAACCAGGCCAGAACTTGTCCGTGTAGACCAATTTGGGTTTCCAATCTCTCCAAAAGAATGTGGTGATCGATGGTATCAAAAGCAGCACTAAGGTCTAGGAGCACGAGGACAGATGCAGAGCCTCGGTCTGACGCCATTAAAAGGTAATTTACCACCTTCACAAGTGCAGTCTCAGTGCTATGATGGGGTCTAAAACCAGACTGAAGCGTTTCGTATACATTGTTTGTCTTCAGGAAGGGAGTGATTTGCTGCGCAACAGCTCTTTCAAAAAAAAAAATTGTAAATTTTTTTTATTTTTTTTTTTATCCCCTTTTCTCCCCAATTTTCGTGGTATCCAATCGCTAGTAATTACTATCTTGTCTCATCGCTACAACTCCCGTACGGGCTCGGGAGAGACGAAGGTCGAAAGTCATGCGTCCTCCGAAGCACAACCCAACCAAGCCGCACTGCTTCTTAACACAGCGCGCCTCCAACCCGGAAGCCAGCCGCACCAATGTGTCGGAGGAAACACCGTGCACCCGCCCCCCTCGGTTAGCGCGCACTGCGCCCGGCCCGCCACAGGAGTCGCTGGAGCGCGATGAGACAAGGATATCCCTACCGGCTAAACCCTCCCTAGCCCGGACGACGCTAAGCCAATTGTGCGTCGCCCCACGGACCTCCCGGTCGCGGCCGGCTGCGACAGAGCCTGGGCGCGAACCCAGACTCTGGTGGCGCAGCATAGCACTGCGATGCAGTGCTCTAGACCACTGCGCCACCCGGGAGGCCCTATACGACTACTTCTTAATAAAAAAATAAAAACATTGAACAATTTCTAAAGACTGTTGACATCTAGTGGAAGCCATTGGAACTGCAATCTGGGTCCTAATAATTCGGCTTCCCCATAGAAAAGCATTGGAAAATGCTTCACGGTGGGAACCACACATGCAGAGATCATCCGTTCACCTACTCTGCATCTTACAAAGACACGGCGGTTGGAACCAAAAATTCTCAAATTTGGACTCAGACCAAAGGACAGATTTCCACCTGTATAATGTCCATTGCTCATGTTTCTTGGCCCAAGCAATTCTCTTCTTATTATTGGTTTCCTTTTAATAGTGGTTTCTTTGCAGCAATTCGACCATGAAGGCCTGATTCACGCAGTCCCCTCTGAACAGTGGTTGTTGAGATGTGTCTGTTACTTGAACTCTGTAAATCATTTATTTGGGCTGCAATCTGAGGTGCAGTTAACTCTAATGAACGTATCCTTTGCAGCAGAGGTAACTCTGGGTCTTCCTTTCCTGTGGCTGTCCTCATGAGAGCCAGTTTCATCATAGCGCTTGATGGTTTTTGCGACTGCACTTGAAGAAACATTCAAATGTATTGACATTTTCCGCATTGACAACTATGTCTTACAGTAATGTGAGAATGTCGTTTCTCTTTGCTTATTTGAGATGTTCTTGCCATAATATGGACTTGGTATTTTACCAAATAGGGCTATCTTCTGTATACCACCCCTACCTTGTTACAACACAACTTATTGGCTCAAACACATTAAGGAAAGAAATTCCACAAATTAACATTTAAAAAGGCACCCCTGTTAATTGAAATGCATTCCAGGTGACTATCTCATGAAGCTGGTTGAGAGAATGCCAAGAGTGTGCAAAGCTGTCATCAAGACAAAGGGTGGCTACTTTGAAGAATCTCAAATATATAATATATTTAACACTTTTTTGTTACTACATGATTCCATAAGTGTTTTTTCATAGTTTTGATGTCTTCCCTATTATTCTACAATGTAGAAAATATTAAAAAATAAATTAAACCCTGGAATGTCCAAACTTTTGACTTGTACTGTATATGCATGAAACGTACATAATGGAAAACCTTTCATGTTCTTCCTTCATCTAGTGTAGGCTGCGTCATCTAGCCTATTCCATTGACTCAAAACATGCTGTACATCCCCATGTTATTCCAGCTCACATTGTAAAAAAGACGACCAAAGAAATAAGTGAAGCACGGTGCTCCAAGTTCCCTTTTCCTTTAAACCAATATGTCATCGGGTGCACAGCCTCAGAAGGGTTCATCAGCACCTCTGATCATGGCACCCGCTCCACTCTCCCCACAGACACTGCGAAGTCTGGGGGATTAGGGGGGCTAGTGAGTGAGTTTGTCAAAAGGCGATAAGTGCGGCCGCTTGGGCCTCTGTAGTTCCATCATCCTGACAGTGTCTCTGAGTCTCCCATTGATCTCAGCTCTAACTGGGAGACAGGAGGCCCTCTGGCGGAGCTGCATCGCTGAGAGAGCTAGGGATGCAGCTCAAGGGGCATGGTCAGAAAAATGGCCACCGTTTGTTCACGCACAGGGAGCGTGCTCTTATGAAGAGATTCCTAGGATGGTGTGTGTGTGTCTGTGCATGCATTCTTGTGTGTGTGTTTGCCTTTGCACAATAATGTTTTCTTTGTTTCAGCATGCCTAAGATCAAGATTGAATCATCACATTGTACAATGTATTAGCATACATAGTGTAAGGACATACTTAACATTGTTTTCTTTCTAATGAATGACACTATTTAGCCAGGCTTTCATACCATGATGCATTGTCATGCCCTATGTGACACACTGTCACTGTAGATGTACAGAACCACAGGGGACCGAGTCATGGTGTGCAAGACTTAAAACGCAACAGACTGGTAGAATCGGTTTAATATTCAGAGGCGCTACCCATTGGCATGAGTATTCCGAGGAGGGGGACGAAAACAGTGGACACTCCACAGGGTTGTTAATTTAGATGCCAAAACAAAAGTAATCAAGCTTGATAGTAGATTAAAGACATCTGTATCGATTGTGCCCAGTCCCAGCCAAGGAGACAGGGCTTCTACACACACCCCCCGGGTGCCGCGGCAGGCAGACAGGGAGAGAAAATACAACCAGATTCTCCTGTCACAACAGGCTTTGTGGAGAGCTGTGAGGTGGCTAGTTACAGTATATCTACAGCATAGCCGTGGCCCCAGCCGAGCAGTGTAGCAGCAGCCGCAGGCGAGCGTATTAGAATGCAGAGGGTGGAAATGGAGAGACACTCGAGAGTGTTGGATGACATGATGAGGCCTTTCAAAGGAGAGGGGGTGGGGATGGGGATCTCAGCCTAGGCAGTAGAGAAGGGGCATGGGTGGGACGCAGAACGGAAGGGGAATCTCAATCCGCTGCACTGCTGTCATCACTGTCATCATAAAATTTGTGGTGGCAATAAAGGGGGCTGACACTTTTAAGAGATTTGCAGTGACAATTTTACAGCCTTTTGTCTTGGATTCCTCTGCAGGCGCTCCAGTCTGCAGCTGTGTAGGGGCCGCTGTCGCATGAGGAGCTTCGCTCAATCGGTCTCTGAATTGGAAGATTATATTTGTTTCCTGTTCAAAAGTTTCCCTGGAATAACCAACGTCAATTATGAATCCTCTGTTCCAGTTTACTGGCTGGCCTTATATTCATTCCTCCTCTCATGGAGGAAGACATTAAGACATGAGAAGTCAGTATGACGACAGCTGTTCCTAGAATTGTCTTTGTCATGACTGTGGAGGAAAGGACCCATCAGCTAGGTGAATGGTTTGAAGATAGCCAGACCCCCTCTCTCCCACAGAAGACACCTTAACACTGGATTGTATATTTAAGCAGGAGGGAACTTTCCCTCTCTGCCTTTCAGTATCCACCAAAGGAATGCCTTTGTCTAGAGCGAGTGTGGCCCACCTAAAAACTCTAACGTCAAAAGAGCAGACATTGGAACATTATTTGGAATGGTTGGTGGGGTTCTAAAGAATAATCGTGTCATTTTTTATTATTTTGTGATGTCATTAAGGATGGTACAACAAAGTAACTGTAACTCTGAAAGTGTACGTATTCTATGTATCAGGTTCACATCTAAATGTTGTGTAAAATATATGATTAAATAAACTCAGCAAAAAAAGAAACGTCCCTTTTTCAGGACCCTGTCTTTCAAAGATAATTTGTAAAAATCCAAATAACTTCACAGATGTTCATTGTAAAGGTTTTTAACACTGTTTCCCATGCTTGTTCAATGAACCATAAACAATTAATGAACATTCACCTGTGGAACGGTCTTTAAGACACTAACAGCTTACATGCAATTAAGGTCACAGTTATGAAAACATAGGACACGAAAGAGGCCTTTCTACTGACTCTGAAAAACACCAAAAGCAAGATGCCCATCTGCGTGAATGTGCCTTAGGCATGCTGCAAGGAGACATGAGGACTGCAGATGTGGCCAGGGCAATATATTGCAATGTCTGTATTGTGAGACCTCTAAGAGAGCACTACAGGTTAGACAGGACGGACAGATGATCATCCTCACAGTGGCAGACCACGTGTAACAACACCTGCACAGGATTAGTACATCCGAACATCACACCTGCGGGACAGGTACAGGATGGCAACAACAACTGCCCGAGTTACACCAGGAATGCACAATCCCTCCATCAGTGCTCAGACTGTCCGCAATAGGCTGAGAGAGGATGGACTGAGGGCTTGTAGGCCTGTTGTAAGTTTGCTGAAAATAAACGCAGTTAACAGTGAGAGAACTTTTTATGAGACATAGTTGTCAGTTTATGAGAATATTTTTGTGAAGTTAGCAACGGGATTTTAGCCTTCTAAATGAGATAACTGTGCCCAAGTAATCGTGCCCAAGTGAGCACATACATTGTGTCGGTGTGATGGAACGCCCTCTTTTTACCCGAGGATAAAAGTCTTGGTAACGAAATGTACATTACACCAAGCAGACGTACGGTATGAGCCGGACTTTACGAATGGTTAACCTCTCTGGGATATGTGGGACGGTAGCGTCCCACCTGGCCAACATCCAGTGAAAATGCAGAGCGCCAAATTCAAATAAATTACTATAAAAATGTAACTTTCATGAAATCACACATTCAATATACCAAATTAAAGCTACACTTGTTGTGAATCCAGCCAACATGTCAGATTTCAAAAATGCTTTACGGCGAAAGCAAACAATGCTATTATCTGAGGATAGCCACCCAGCTAACAATCACAGACCATCATATTTCAACCCTCCCGGCGCGACACAAAATACAGAAATAAAGTTCTAATTCATGCCTTACCTTTGACGAGCTTCTTCTGTTGGCACTCCAATATGTCCCATAAACATCACAAATGGTCCTTTTGTTCGATTAATTCGGTCGATATATATCCAAAATGTCAATTTATTTGGTGCGTTTCATCCAGAAAAACACCGGTTCCAACTTGCACAACGTGACTACAAAATATTTCAAAAGTTACCTGTAAGCTTTGTCCAAACATTTCAAACTACTTTTGAAATACACCTTTAGGTATTTTTTAACGTAAATAATCGATAAAATTGAAGACGGAATGATCTGTGTTCAATACCGGAGGAAAACAATGTGTAGCATGCTTTCTGGTCACGCGCCTCTAACAAACAGTACACTTCACTGGAACCTCATTCTGAACATGGCTACTTCTTCATTCCTCAAAGGAAAAACCTCAACCAATTTCTAAAGACTTTTGACATCCAGTGGAAGCGATAGGAACTGCAGGAAGGTCCCTTAGAAATCTGGATTCCCAATGAAAACCCATTGAAAAGAGAGTGACCTCAAAAAAAGAAATCTGAATGGTTTGTCCTCTGAGTTTTGCCTGCCAAATAAGTTCTGTTATAGTCACAGACATGATTCAAACAGTTTTAGAAACTTCAGTGTTTTCTATCCAATACTAATAATAGTATGCATATATTAGCATCTGGGACTGAGTAGGAGGCAGTTTACTCTGGGCACACTTTTCATCCAAACGTGAAAATGCTGCCCCCTATCCTAGAGAAATTAAAGACCAGAGAGAGTGGAGCGGTGGCTACACGGCTGAAAATGGTGAGACCAGTACATTGCCGGGTTACTACACGGCTGAACCCTGAATAACCATTGAGACCAAAATAAGTGAGACAGTGGTCCACACGTTGAAATGGTTAGAAACTCTGAAGCTCTCAACCTCTACACAAGAAGATGAACTCACTAGACCTTATCATATCAGTCTGCAGCTGGTATGTAAAGTAGTCTAGAACATTAGGTGGGAAGAGGAATCCCCTCTCAGACAACCGTTGGTTCATCTGAAGTATCTATTCTAACGAACACTCCAAGACCAGCCGAGTCTCACACCAAAGTGGGATAGGACACTCAAACCCTTTTTGAGAAAGTGGAGAGACGACAATCAAGGACAGCTATGCGCAAATATATACATTGGATTTCTTATCCGAATGAGCGGTGTTGTTGATGCTAAGTATTCCTCTTTCCGTGAGCGTAGTTTCCAAACATAACAATGATAGTTTGAATCTCTTTATCTCCCTTTCCTTCTCTTTCTGACCCCTCCCCTTTTTATAACCAAGTAGTCATGCAGTTGTTAGTCCACTAGGGACCTGTTTCATTATATAATGTTTCTAATAAATCATCTATACCGTGTGTGTGTTCATGTATTCTGTGTTATTATTTGGTTAGTTAGTAAATAATTAAGACAATTTGTGTATTGCTGATTCATAAGTAAGGTTAGGGTTCTTGCGGTTTCAAGATGTCTACAACGTTCATAATGAGACTGATATGAGGTAATGATTAATAAGTGACTGTTATTGATGTAAGAGATCTACAGTGGGGAGAACAAGTATTTGATACACTGCCGATTTTGCAGGTTTTCCTACTTACAAAGCATGTAGAGGTCTGTAATTTTTATCATAGGTACACTTCAACTATGAGAGACGGAATCTAAAACAAAAATCCAGAAAATCACATTGTATGATTTTTAAGTAATTAATTTGCATTTTATTGCATGACATAAGTATTTTATACATCAGAAAAGCAGAACTTAATATTTGGTACAGAAACCTTTGTTTGCAATTACAGAGATCATACGTTTCCTGTAGTTCTTGACTAGGTTTGCACACACTGCAGCAGGGATTTTGGCCCACTCCTCCCTACAGATCTTCTCCAGATCCTTCAGGTTTCGGGGCTGTCGCTGGGCAATACGGACTTTCAGCTCCCTCCAAAGATTTTCTATTGGGTTCAGGTCTGGAGACTGGCTAGGCCACTCCAGGACCTTGAGATGCTTCTTACGGAGCCACTCCTTAGTTGCCATGGCTGTGTGCTTCGTGTCGTTGTCATGCTGGAAGACCCAGCCACGACCCATCTTCAATGCTCTTACTGAGGGAAGGAGGTTGTTGGCCAAGATCTCGCGATACATGGCCCCATCCATCCTCCCCTCAATACGGTGCAGTCGTCCTGTCCCCTTTGCAGAAAAGCATCCCCAAAGAATGATGTTTCCACCTCCATGCTTCACGGTTGGGATGGTGTTCTTGGGGTTGTACTCATACTTCTTCTTCCTCCAAACACGGCGAGTGGAGTTAGACCAAAAAGCTCTATTTTTGTCTCATCAGACCACATGACCTTCTCCCATTCCTCCTCTGGATCATCCAGATGGTCATTGGCAAACTTCAGACGGCCCTGGACATGCACTGGCTTAAGCAGGGGGACCTTGCGTGCGCTGCAGGATTTTAATCCATGACGGCGTAGTGTGTTACTAATGGTTTTCTTTGAGACTGTGGTCCCAGCTCTCTTCAGGTCATTGACCAGGTCCTGCCGTGTAGTTCTGGGCTGATCCCTCACCTTCCTCATGATCATTGATGCCCCACGAGGTGAAATCTTGCATGGAGCCCCAGACCGAGGGTGATTGACCGTCATCTTGAACTTCTTCCATTTTCTAATAATTGCGCCAACAGTTGTTTCCTTCTCACCAAGCTGCTTGCCTATTGTCCTGTAGCCCATCCCAGCCTTGTGCAGGTCTACAATTTTATCCCTGATGTCCTTACACAGCTCTCTGGTCTTGGCCATTGTGGAGAGGTTGGAATCTGTTTGATTGAGTGTGTGGACAGGTGTCTTTTATACAGGTAACGAGTTCAAACAGGTGCAGTTAATACAGGTAATGAGTGGAGAACAGGAGGGCTTCTTAAAGAAAAACTAACAGGTCTGTGAGAGCCGGAATTCTTACTGGTTGGTAGGTGATCAAATACTTATGTCATGCAATAAAATGCAAATGAATTATTTAAAAATCATACAATGTGATTTTCTGGATTTTTGTTTTAGATTCCGTCTCTCACAGTTGAAGTGTACCTATGATACAAATGACAGACCTCTACATGCTTTGTAAGTAGGAAAACCTGCAAAATTGGCAGTGTATCAAATACTTGTTCTCCCCACTGTATATATTTTTCGAGTTTACTTCGGGAGATGTTAAACTCGTTAAACAACTTTTCCCGTGGTGCCACAAATTCCTAATGAGTTAATCGTTACATGATTAATTTAAATTGAGTAACAATTAAACATAGTTAGTTGATAGAATTAAATAATAGTCATCAGATTCCAACTGTACAATTCCATAGGAAATCCTGTAATATTAAAGTGAAAAATGGTATTACCCCACGAGTGATTTAAACAGCAGGGCCTCTCCTTAATCAGCAGCATCGTTTACTTTGTGACGGAAAAGGCTAATCTGCTGTCATGCATAAGGCTAATCTGCTGTTTTCTCTCTCTCTGTTAACCTATAATGGGATTTCTGTATTAAATCCATTGACTCTGAACTTTCTGAGAAAGAAACACAGCAGACACAGTCAGTGTTAAGCATAATTTGTGTGGTAATAAATAAGCTGTAGCCCCTTCTCTGTAGCCCTAAAGCTGGGCTCTCCCTCCACTCCCTCTACTAATCCTATGCCGGTTGATGAGTGCAGAAGTGATTCACAGCTGTTGATCTCCCACTAATTATATTTTAGTGTCATGTTGGAACCCAGCTTATGATCAAAAGGAAGAGAAGGAAGAATCAGGGTGGAAAGCTAATAGGAAGACAAGTTGTCCTGGCGGCAGAGGTATGTTCTACTGTTTGTTCCGAACCGCAGGTCGTAATGGTAAAGAATATGAGTCATAGAATGTCATTGATATGACATAGGATGTGTGTGTCAAATAATTGCCAGTTTCAGAGAAAGGGAATCAGATGGGGAAATGGCAGCAGTTGCTACTGAATAACCTTTTTCATCAGCCATTTTTTGACAGTGAAGTATACATTTCATAGATTTGTTTATCATCAGGTTGTTTCCAGCCAGTCTATTCCATTTACTACAATGGCCCACTGTCAAATGTGCTGCCCATACACCCCCCCCCCCCCACCCCCCCAAGGCCTCTTGCTGGACATAAAAGGACAATAAGCCAGTGCTAATCAGGAACTAATGAGACAGAATAGGTAGCCTAATGAATCTGGCTACAACAGGAGAGGGAAGAGAGGAAAAGATAGGGGAAAGTCGCCAAATCTCTGGTTCTAGGGGGGCCTCTCTAACTCACATCACCAGAGGAGATGTTTGGAATGGGATGGGCACAGAGCCAAAGTAAGGGCTATCATCCCACTGAATGTGTATCATCACACACTCCCTGATTGTGTTATGATGAAAGTACTAGCACAATGCTATATGCCCCAAGTCAAGACAAGGGTTGTGGGAAGATATATTAATTGTCTGGAGAGAGATTCGATTATACCAATTGCTTAATCATTGCAATTAAAGCAATAGGCATAATTAATAATGAGTGAGCACTTTATGTTTTGGGAACAAATCTGCATAGGATTATTGATAAATGGGTCACCTCGTCAACATCAGGAAGGAGTTTAAAACAACATCACGTGAAAAATATTTGGGGCCACACTGAAGAGTGGACATTTTCAGTCCGACATTTACCAAGTTGATATGATGTGAGACAGCTCTAAGACTTGATATCGCTCAGATATGACCGCTAATGTCGTTGATGTTCAGACATGAGGGTTGTGCACACATCCTGTCCGCAATACTGTGACATACCATAGATCTGTCATTAACATGGTCTTCCTGTTTTGGTAATGTGACAAATGCTAAATTATTTCTCATATGTCTCCCCAGCGCTCTGTTCATCACGATGCTGGTCGTCACCATTCACCACTGATTTAGTACAACTAGCCTAGCCCCATCCATGACTTTGGAATTCTTCAGTGCAATCAAGACACTCATGAGTGGCTGTCTGCGACTTTGTGTGTTTAGGAATATAGGAACATGTTGGAACAGGCGGAGACAGAGCACATAGCTTGAGGTTTACTATAAACAGTTTTCCTCAACTGTGACTTTAATCAGATTTATTTCCTATTTAGTTTGTATGGATTTGTATGTAATCAGACGGGTTAATTTGTGTTTGTAGAGAGGAGATCACGCTGCTTGAATGAGAGCAGTGTTGCCCAGTGCTTGGGCCTCATGTGCTTCCTACATTGAAGATGTGCCAACAACGCCATTCTGATTCTCTATATCACACATCTTTAACTATCCTTTTGATCTGGCTAATGATGCCAAAAACATTTGCTTGCTTTGAGTGCAGAAACATGGGAACTAAATTCCCATTTGACTCAGCCATGCCTACTTGTTCGTCCAACATTTCCTCATCTCCTACTCCTTCTAATGCAACTAGCCCTGATGCTCCTCCACCTTTGTCCCCTGCTCCGCTAGAAAGTTTCTCCCTGCAGGTGGTCACTGAGTCAGAGGTGCTAAAAGAGCTCCTTAAACTTGACCCCAAAAAACATCTTAGTCAGATGGTTTAGACCCTTTCTTTAAGGTTGCTGCCCTTATCATCGCCAAGCCTATCTCTGACCTTTTTAACCTGTCTCCTCTCTGGGGGAGGTTCCCATTGCTTGGAAGGCAGCCACGGTTCATCCTTTATTTAAAGGGGGAGAACAAGCTGATCCTAACTGTTATAGGCCTATTTTTATTTTGCCCTGTTTATCCAAAGTGTTGGAAAAACTTGTCAATAATCAACTGACTGGCTTTCTTGATGTCTATAGTATTCTCTCTGGTATGCAATCTGGTTTCCCCTTAGGTTATGGATATGTCACTACAACCTTAAAGGTCCTCAATGATGTCACCATTGCCCTTGATTCTAAGCAATGTTGTGCTGCTGGGCTGGCTAAGGAGTATTGGTCTCTCTGAGGTTTGCTAACTACCTCTCTCAAAGAGTGCAGTGTATAAAGTCAGAACATCTGTTGTTTCAGCCACTGCCTGTCACCAAGGGAGTACCCCATGGCTTGATCGTAGACCCCACGCTCTTCTCAATTTACATCAACAACATAGCTCAGGCAGTAGGAAGCTCTCTCATCCATTTATATGCAGATGATACAGTCTTATACTTAGCTGGCCCCTCCATGGATTTTGTGTTAAACGCTCTACAACAAAGCTTTCTTAGTGTCCAACAAGCTGTCTCTGCCCTTAACCTATTTCTGAACACATCCAAAACAAAGGTATTGTTGTTTGGTAAGCATAATGCCTCTCTCCCCACAGGTCTGATTACTACCTCTGAGGGTTTAGAGCTTGAGGTAGTCACCTCATACAAGTACCTGGGAGTATGGCTCGATGGTACACTGTCCTTCGCTCAGCACATATCAAAGCTGGAAGCACCCCCCCTATCCACATCGACGGGACAGTAGTGGAGAGGGTAGTAAGTTTTAAGTTCCTCGGCGTACACATCACGGACAAACTGAATTGGTCCACCCACACAGACAGCGTTGTGAAGAAGGCGCAGCAGCGCCTCTTGAACCTCAGGAGGCTGAAGAAATTCGGCTTGTCACCAAAAGCACTCACAAACTTCTACAGATGCACAATTGAGAGCATCCTGTCGGGCTGTATCGCCGCCTGGTACGGCAACTGCTCCGCCCACAACCGTAAGGCTCTCCAGAGGGTAGGTCTGCACAACGCATCACTGGGGGCAAACTACCTGCCCTCCAGGACACCTACACCACCCGATGTCACAGGAAGGCCATAAAGATAATCAAGGACAACAACCACCCGAGCCACTGCCTGTTCACCCCGCTATCATCCAGAAGGCGAGGTCAGTACAGGTGCATCAAAGCAGGGACCGAGAGACTGAAAAACAGCTTCTATCTCAAGGCCATCAGACTGTTAAACAGCCACCACTAACATTGAGTGGCTGCTGCCAACATACTGACTCAACTCCAGCTCACTTTAATAATGGAAATTGATAAAAATGCCACTTAATATAATGTATATGTATATACTGTACTCGATACCATCTACTGCATCTTGCCTATGCCATTCTGTACCATCACTCATTCATATATCTTTATGTACATATTCTTTATCCCTTTACACTTGTGTGTATAAGGTAGTAGTTGTGGAATTGTTAGGTTAGATTACTCGTTGGTTATTACTGCATTGTCGGAACTAGAAGCACAAGCATTTCACTACACTCGCATTAACATCTGCTAACCATGTGTATGTGACAAATAACATGTTATTTTATTTTATTTGAGCTGCAGGCTAAAGTCAAATCTAGACTTAGTTTCCTCTACCGTAATCACTCCTCTTTCACTTCAACTGCCAAACTAACCCTGATTCAGATGACCATCCTACCCATGCTAGATTACGGCAGGTAAGGGTGCTCTCAAGCGGCTAAATGTTCTTTACCATTCGGCCATCAGATTTGCTACCAATGCTCCTTATATGACACATCACTGCAATCTCTACTCCTCTGTCAACTGGTCATCTCTGTATAAACGTTGCAAGGCCCACTGGTTGATGCTTATTTATAAAACCCTCTTAGGCCTCACTCCCCCCTATCTGAGATATCTACTGCAGCCCTCATCCTCCACATACAACACCCTTTCTGCCAGTCACATTCTGTTAAAGGTCCCCAAAGCACACACATCCCTGGTCGCTCGTCTTTTCAGTTCGCTGCAGCTAGCGACTGGAACGAGCAGCAACAAACACTCAAACTGGACAGTTTTATCTCAATCTCTTCATTCAAAGACTCAATCATGGACACTCTTACTGACAGTTGTGGCTGCTTTGCGTAATGTATTGTTGTCTCTACTTTCTTGCCTGTTGTGCTGTTGTCTGTGCCCAATAATGTTTGTACCATGTTTTGTGCTGCTACCATGTTGTGCTGTTGCCATGTTGTGTTGCTACCATGTTGTTGTCATGTGGTGTTGCTACCATGCTGTGTTGTTGTCTTAGGTCTCTCTTTTGTCGTGATTTGTGTTTTGTCCTAGCTTTTTATTTTATTTTAGTCCCAGCCCCCGTCCCCGCAGAAGGCATTTTGCCTTTTGGTAGGCCATCATTGTAAACAAGAATTTGTTCTTAACTGAATTGCCTAGTTAAATAAAGGTTAAATAAAATTTTAAAAAATAAACATTCACACCAAGCAAAGAACAGCAACAGCAAGAGTGGCAACAGAGGTTCATCATGTCCATGTGCTGAAGGATAGCAAAAAAACAAGAACCCTTCTCACTGGTGATAGTGCTTTGGCTAACTTGCCTTCGATTTAAAACTCCACAGAGGAGTCAATTTAGGAAATCGTTTTTTCCCAATGAAGTCATTACTATTATCTGAGTTTTGTTTCGCTTGAGATGGTTTGTTTAATTGAAAGACTGACAATGCAAGCAGCATTCTCTTTCTGTTCTTTCGTTCCCCCCTCTCTATTTCTCTCTCTCTCAAGCTGCATGTCTTCAAAGGTACTCCTTGAGCAGCAATGAGAGCGGGATCATTTTATCCCAGTTTAGCCATGGGTTTGAGCACCAAATTGTACACCCTGCTCCCTGCCCCACCCAACCCGACCTCCACACAGAACATACCCACACAGATTAAGACCTCTTCAGTTTCCCACTGATTAACTCTTCACCTAAACCCCAGTCAAGGGACTATCTAATTAATGTGGATGAGAAGTCTGGGAGTGGAACAGCAACACACCAATCAGGTTTGATTCTGTGGAATCGTACTTTAAAGCCAGGTACTCACAACCTTCACCAACTGTACTTTGTCTAATTCAGCACCACGGCCAGCACCCATCAGCCCAGTGATTTCTCTCCTGTTGCATCGACTGTCATCACTTTCCCACACTTAACTGGTATAGGTCAGAGGTCGGCTCAGGTTAGAAAATGGTAGGCAATTCACTGTATGCTACATTCGGTGGTCATTTAGTTTATCATACAACGGTGAGTAAATACTGTTTAATAAAAAAAGAGAAGAATAGAATGTGGTGAGAATGATATTCATGAACTTTCTGCTTTCTTTCCCATGGTATGAATTTTTTATAACACAAGCATTTCCTCCCAAGGGCAAATATGTGCTTTCTTAACATAACAGTCACATACGGTATAGTTAGAAAACACCCATTCGCTATGGTTTCCACTCATACCTATCTGTTCTGTTTAGTAATGCATAAAGGATGAAGGAGAAGAAACGCTCACTCAGAAATGAATGCTCAGGGAAGCTGACTAAAGCAGGAACACCATATGTATACGATTTCAGAAAGAACAGAATACACTTGCAGACATGTATCTATTCATCTTCTACAGGTACTGTACATACTTCAAAACAGCTTCATAAATAATGCTCAAAAGAGGAAAGCCAGCAGTTGACAAGACTTCAGAGTAATGTTTATGCAAGCTCTTGCTGAAATAGCACAGAAAAATAGTTTTCAGTGGGGTTGACAAATGGTCGACAACTTCTTAATTAGATATGCACAGTGTTTTCATTTAGTTTCTGCAAACAATTGAATTGTGTGGTCCAAATAGCTGTTTTTATGGGTAACAATTTCTGGGTAACAATGAAGTACCTTACAGTGATTGTGGTCCATTAAAATGGTCAAAAAGAAACAAAAATAGCTTCTTTCTCAAGCAGGAATTTTGCTACGACTGTCTGGGAGTGGTCTGTGTGGGGAAGGGAAAACAAAACATTTGCTGTTATTGGCATAGACCGAGAGCAGTGGTCACCAACCAGTCGATTGCGATTGACTGGTTGATCTCCAAGGCATTCCTAGTCGATTGCCGAACATTTCTGTAAAATACCCCACGATAAGCCTTTGCGATCCTATTTTAAAAATGTATTCTCGAGCTGTTAGCGATAGCTGCACCCGATTCAAATCCCCTGTGCGCTGAACGGTAGATCTCGGCTTGCATTTTGACTCAGAAAGTGATCTTGACTCAAAAAAGTTTGGTGAGCACTGGCATCAAGGTCTGGAACTTTTTCTTATTGGTCTATTAAGTAATTTACCACTTGGCGAAGTCACCAGGTAGGCCAAAACTCCATCCCACCAAAACAGGTTGAAATTTCAGTCAGTTGTTTCAAAAAGTTCTTACACTAAAAGGGCATTAGTATCATTTTCGCAATTTCACAGTATTATTCCAACCTCATAGTGTGGAAATATATATAAAACACAGGAAAACCACATTTAACTGCATGGGGCCTTTAATGTTTTCTCCACCATTATCTGAAAAATGAGACCTAGGAAATAATTCCGTTTTTGAAAGTCAATGCATTTATGAGGCTAATACCACAGCTCATGAATTAGAGTAAGTGATCATATTTGGTCTTTGTCATATTTTCAATTAGTGGAAGGCACAGCGAAAAACTAATTATGTTGTGTGATTGACAATAAAAGTAGCAGTGGCTTTAAATTAATTGTAAATTCAATCCAACTGCAGCTGCTATGTCCTTCACTTTCTTCGTGATTGCTGAACTTTTTGAGGTGTAACACAGTAGTTGTGTGCGCCAGGCATAATTTCAGATTGGTTTTGGTTGAATGAATGTCCAATATTGTGCTTAAGCCAAACGAATGATCACAACTTACCAAGAGAGGGAAAACCCTTGCTTATACAGCTACCATGTCTGTAGTTTTCTCCACACTGTTCCAAAAGTTGTTTAAAAAAATAAAAAAAAGTCATAAATTTTTTGCTTCAGGATGTGAAATCTTAACTTCTGTATCGGTGCTGGATATGGCGAAACAGAGAATGTAGGAATGTGTTTAAATGTCAGCAGCAGAGAGTATCAAAGGGAGAGCTGGAATGGAGGATGGTTTGATGAGCCTGAGTACAAGCTTTGGAATAGTGGGAATGCTATTGAAATTGGCCTGGAAAGCCTTGATTAAATGAATGTGTGCTGGGAGCAATCTAGCAAAACAGTGTCTGAAAAAAATCGAATCTAATTTTATCTGTCACATGTGCCGAATACAACAATGCTTTAAGAAGTAAGGTAAAAGAAGCAAAGAATTAAACAGCAGCAGTAAAGTAACAAGCAAGGCTATATACAAGGGGTACCGGTACAGAGTCAATGTGCGTTAGTTGAGGCAGTTGAGGTATTATGTACATGTAGGTAGAGTTAAAGTGACTATGCACAGATTATAAACAGAGAGTAGCAGCAGCGTAAAAGAGGGGTCTGGGTAGCCCTTTGATTAGCTGTTCTGGAGTCTTATGGCTTGGGGGTAGAAGCTGTTAAGAAGCCTTTTGGACCTCGACTTGGCACTACGGTACTGCATGCTGTACGGTAGCAGAGAAAACAGTCTATAACTAGGGTGACTGGAATCTTTGAACCTTTTTAGGGCCTTCCTCTGACACCGCCTGATATAGAGGTCCTGGTTGGCAGGAAGCTTAGCCCCAGTGATGTACTGGGCCGTACGCACTACCCTCTGTAGTGCCTTGCGGTCAGAGGCTGAGCAGTTGCCATACCAGGAGCCACCCGTCACGAGAAAACAAGAAGTTCTGCTTTTTTGTGTTCTGTTCTCCCCCCTGACACCCACAGCATTGATATACTGTTACTATTTTGAGAAAAAACCTTAACCCCAAAAATGTAAAACACAGATGAGGTCCAGCCAGTTCTCGGGGACAAACTGTCACCGCGAGGGGTACCTGATGCTGACCCTAGCTGTCTCCCCAGGTTTACACGGTAACAAGAGCAGCGTGACAGTGGTGCATATCTCCAACGCATCTTCATTAATGGCCCTGTCCATACTGCTTACTGGAGGTCAGCTCAGCTCCATGTCCAAGCCTTCCTGTTGACCTGCTGTCCCCCTGGAGCGCTACATGGCCCCTGGAGGCCCCTGGGTGTTAGTGGCTAGCCTCCCTGTCTGTCTGGCTCGATTAAATCCAGCACCTAATGTGCAGAGGCTACACTTCTCAGATGACACTGTGCATTGAGGGGATAGATGGCAATTACACAGGGCAACCTGCCTGATCAGGGTTTTGGCTTCATTCTCTTATCCCTCCACACAGATCATCACGAATCTGTCAGAAAGACTGCAGTGGAAAAAACAGACGGCATTCAAGTGGAATAACTGTCTGGAATTTGAATCATAGTGTGGTTTAATCTTATTAAGAGAGAAGGAAAGAGGCCATTCAAATCATGCTTTTGAGCAACTGTAGGTGTACAGTTTTCTGAATTGGCTGCGAGGGTCACACATCAGCGTGTCAAGTAGAACATTGGGTGTTTGAGTTCACCAAGGTCACTAAGCTCTCATTTTTTACATGCTAAAGGTCGGTTCCTTTCTCCCTCAATGAGCGCAAACAATCCATATTACATTAGGTTTCTCCATTTCAGCTTGAGTGTTCAGCCTTCAGTGACCATACAGAGCTGGTGAAGCTCATATCCATTCCAATCAGGCCTGAGTAGCTAACTGGATTGACAAATCCACTATTGGAGCTTTTTACCTAGGTTTTTTCCTCTCTCTATCTCTCTCTTCCTATGAGGCATACAGAACTCCAATGTTATCTAAACAGAGAAACGTTAGATGCCTTGAGTGGTAGCCCTCTCTCTTCTTTGAAACAAGATAAAACCCCAATTCTACCGTTCAAGATGTACCAAAAATCCTGTAAAACACTGCAACATTGAAAATGAAACACTACCTAAAAAACCACAGTGCATGGAGCTGAAACTCAGACCCTCTTTGAAAGATTTGTTGCTTGACACTTGGAGTTTGTATTGTCCGGTGAGGGACATGGCAAGCACTTTAGCTGTGCTGTATATTGCTTTAGAAGGCTAGTCAATGTGCCTGTGGAAGCAGCCATCTTAAAGAAGGCAGACTATGTCCAAGTTGTTAATGAAGACTGTATTCACAGCTAACTAAAAAGTACAGGTCATTACACCCGGGTTCATTTTTGTGGATCCTGAAGTGGCCTGAAAGTTAGCATGTTACTGTATAAGCCTCCTTCTGCAGAGAGCGAGAGAGAGACCAGCATCATGGCAGTGCACAGAAGACAGCAGCTGCTGTGGCGTGTTGAGGGATTGTCACAGTTGTGACTTACTTGGATGTAAAATTATATCATGAGTGCAGCCAATGGTGTCTCTTTTTGCCTCGTCTCTCCACGCCATGGGACATAAACAATCGATCAAAACAACTTGTGTTTAGAAATGGATAACTAAAAATAGGAGTCATGGATCATTCTGAGGTAAATTCAGTATGTAAGAAAGTCTGTCTCGCCATCTGCGGCAACTTCATGCCATTTACTGTGAAAGCAAGCTGTGATGTGTCCCTTCTCCTGGAAACAGGATGCTGCTAATTTTTAATCCACAATATTTATAGAACAAACAGACAAAGATTAAAGTGTTTCAGACTGAAATATTTGCACAAAGAACCATCATTTGGCAAGAAAACGAGCTAAGCAATTATTTATGCATTTCTGTTTTAATCAGCTATAATCAATGTATCACCAAACAATACCGTAAACAAATGATTCATGTAAAAACATTCACTGGCCAAGTGAAATACAGACTTCAAATCACCTGTAGATCTATGTCATGTACAGACTGTTTCAAAATGAATAGCTCATACAGGAAGAATTCTAAACAGCCTAATAAGTGGCACACATTTTCCTGTTTAAATGGCGTTATAGATCTGAGCCCGTTTGCAAAGGCTTTATGACTCCTGAAATGGTAATATCTCTCTGTCCACCTACCCTGCAGAGTTTATGACCCGAATGTTGACCTGCTGCCAAAAAGCTTTAGAGTAGCTTGCTCTTCATTGATCTGGGAGGCTGAAGTTTGATTTACGCTACACTCACAACACGGTCCTGTGGTTCCAGGAGCATTCAGAACCAGGTTTTCCTCCCCTTGCCCTTTTCCTTCTCCTTTTTTTTCAAACATCATTAGCGGCAGTAGATCTTGCTTTTAATTTGCAGTGCAATTACCTTTTTCCGTTGTGTTCTCTGCTCATTCAGTACATTAGAAAGGCGGTCAACGTGACACGACCTGTGATAGGACCAGGGTACACTCAATTCTCTTTATCGTCCAATGGGGTCTACTGAGTTTCCAATATCTGAGTTCTTGGACAACTTTTAACAACCTAGAAATATCTATGAGTGCAGTGACTGACTCGATCCTAGAGGACAGAATGGAGAGAAAAAAATGGCTATATAATTACAATTTTGTATGGACCACAGAATTACAGAACTTGTGTATTGTATCTCTATGATGTGGACAATTTCGGGAAAACACTTCTACAAGATGTTGCCATGTTGGACAGGATGCGGGTGGTGAAAGACATATTAGCATGTGGCGCTCTTCTCCTAGGATGAAGTGCTCACTTACTCTCTGTCTGTCAGCCTGCCCGTTCCTGAGGACTGTTTGGCTCACTCCTGATGCCTACCTCCGTTCGGTGCCAAATCATGTTTATAGGACACACTGAAAAGCAGTCAAAGTGACAACCTGATTATGCAGAGCGAGTTGGGTAAGCTAATAGAGAGACATCTGACAAACATCCCCCGAGAGGCATCATGCAAATACCTGGTGTTGCCAGCGAGTTTTAGACAGAGACCCTGATCCCCCACAATGAATATGTCTCGCTCTGTTCATTGTCATTTCTTAACGTGTCACCATTCCTGAATGTCAATTATTATTGGAATAAGTATTCCTGAGGTGGTTGGGTTGGTGCCATAAGCAATGGAGAGATCTCAGCTACATCCTTCGGTTTGATCTGCCAGGCTTTGTGATCTGTATCAGACATACACATCTCTAAGGTCATTTCAAAGGATTTTGAGTTCAGTTCCGATAAACAGTCAACACACTGTTTGAGACACACAGACACGGCTTCTGTATTCATCCAGGGTGCTATCGTTGTCATGAAAAACATTTTATCCTTGTGCCTTTCTCTGTCCATTCAAGCTTGCACTATGCAGTCACATCACCGTCGGGGACAGACTTTACAATTTCGTTGCAGCCATGACTACCAAACCGTAATCATAAATTGATTTATGCAAGTTGCTGACGCCCACCCAGTTACAGAACCGTGCAGGGCAGAGCTACTTCCTCATCTGAGGTGGGCTAATTGTACAGCCTTACTTTAGTCTTTATTGTATTTTCTCTGAACTTTAACTACTGTTTATCAAAAAACTTCCAGAATTGAATCTCTCCTGTATTCATGACAGCGTTGGAGGAGTTAACTGGAACAGATGGTGATGGGAGGCGAGCAGAGAGCCTATAACTCAGACTCCTGACGCCAGTGACATTTAACAAAGGCTCTAAGCGTTACTTCAGGGTTATTTTGCTGAAGTTTATGGGTGTGAGAATTGTTATTTTTCTGTATTTTCAATATATTCACCATAGGTTGAATAATTCAGGTTCCTGGAGAAAATTTAGACTATAATATATATTTTATTATAAACTGTGTGGTTCGAGCCCAGAATGCTGATTGGCTGACAGCTGTGGTGTATCAGACCGTATACCACGGGTATGACAAAACATTTATTTTTACTTCTCGAATTACGTTGGTAAGCAGCTTATAATAGCAATAAGGCACCTTGGGTGTTTGTGGTATTATGGTGTTGCATCGTACTAAAGAATATTCCTTAGCCGTTGTATATTGGCCATATACCACACCCCCTCGGGCCTTATTGCTTAAATATATAACCAACATCTGTGCCAGAGTTTGGTGTTGTTTTCTACCCAGCCACCTCTGGATCACATATGACCCTCTGCGACGGGGGTTGGAATACCTGCTGTGCATCTTTCTACTCATCCCCTACTGTCTGTGTCCCACTTACCTCTCCAACTGTCTGAGTGTACCATGGAGCAGTTACTGGAAGCAGGTCCCATGATCATGAATGTGATAGGGCACCCTTGTGTTTTTATCCCTTTATCCCTGCATACTTAAAATATCTCTGCTTATGAAGTTACAAATATTAAATACGTTCTTAAAATAGGCCTCATTAATTGTACTCTCTCTCAAATGTAAACAGCTGGCACATCAACAACAACAAAAAACGTCGAATATTGTATTTTGACATCTTAGTGATCTACCAAGGCACGTACTCTGGCGTCAACTACTGTTCATCGCTTTGTTCTTATTTCATGAAAGGAAAGTTTTTTTCTGGTGTCGTGTAATATGGTGCGTTCATGTAAAACTGACTGGTTTGATTGTTTTATTAGAAATTACCCCATGTAGAAGCATGTAGTGGTTAAACACGCACATCAAATGTGGTAATATAGTTATTACGCATTTATCATACAGTTAAATACCCAATTAAATTGGAAATGTTGTTATTACCAAGCTTATGTGTGTGACAAGCCTGCTATTGTGGTTTATATTGTAGCCTGATACAGTGCAGGAAGTCTGTCCAATAATGCAAATTCAAACCGGGCAGCTCCACTCCCTGCTCCCTGTGTGTAACGTCTCTCTCGGAAGGCACGTCTCTCTCGGAAGGCATGGACCAAAGCGCAGCGTGGTAAGGGTTCATGATATTTTATTTCTCAAAAAACACTCGAACAAAATAACAAAGTGAAAAACCGAAACAGTTCTGTCAGGTGCAGACACTAAACAGAAACTAACTACCTACAAAACACAGGTGGGAAAAAGGCTGCCTAAGTATGATTCCCAATCAGAGACAACGATAGACAGCTGCCTCTGATTGGGAACCACACTCGGCCAAAAACAAAGAAATAGACCACATAGAATGCCCACCCGAATCACACCCTGGCCTAACCAAAATAGAGAATAAAAACCTCTCTATGGCCAGGGCGTGACACTGTGACTGCATTACGTCACTGGATTTGGGCATTGACGGCAACACTACCCCTTTCAAGAAACAGAAGCCCTGTTGACAAGTAAGGTATTACCCTTGAATAGCAGGTTAATGTTTTTTGTCATGAATCTTGTTCTGGAGGCAGCTCTGCAGAGTGGTCACTAGCTGGCACAGCCACAAAGTAATACAATCTGATTTTAAACCTAACCTTAACCCCACTGCTAACCCTAATGCCTAACCATAGCCTTAAATTAAGACAAAAAAAGGCCATTTTTGTTTTCATTAATTTTTACAATATAGACAATTTTGACTTTGCAGCTGGCCCATCTCGCGGAAATCGCTCAGATCGGCCTCGAGGTGATTCATATGGACCATAGACGCCAACCTGCCTCTGAATAGGGTATTTTGGCTTTTGCCTGCTAGATTCCCCAAGGGAGGCAAGAGGGATTTCAAGAGCCCTATTGTCATTATGCTACTGAGATTTGCAAATTGAGAACGCTGCAGTCAAATCTTAGTCACAACGCTTTTTGTACGTCATTGTACCATTCATTTGGCCGTGGAGGGAGAAAAACAGCATTTCAAAATGGATTAGAGATTGCTCGCCTTCTGGGTCCCCAGGAGAGGAGGGTTGAAGGACCAGAGAGAGGGAATTGGAATAATGGCAGGCCTGAAAGGAGGGAGGATTAAATAACTCCTATCCACCTCTGAGAGATGGCTTCATCAGTGACAGACATTTTTTTCGCTTTAAAATCTAGATGTAACTTACCATTAGATGAAAATGCTAACTATTACGGAACGTTTATTAATGATGGATGAAAACAGGTGCAGAATGTACCTTTGTCCTCAGAGAAAAACAGGAACAATAAGTCTGATCCTCCCAACTAGCATTTGAAATCTGATTTTGACCATTTACATTCGCTGCTATCAACAAAGGCCATTATCATCCAAAGAAACTGCTCAACAAAGTGGCAAATGGTTACCAAAGAAAGTGGCTTGGCAGTTAGATCATAAGGATTGGGATAATACACATTGGATTCAGTCCAGAGAGAGCGTTTGTACATTGTGAAATATTTCTCCCGAATGGACAAATTCAGTTTTTCTTCTTGCCCCCCCTGGACTGAAAATATAAAAGCACCATACAAGCAGTCTCACAGCCTCAGTTGAGTAATTTGGTTTAGTTTAGAAACTATCATTGTAATCAAAGGTAATCACTGATGCCCGCCAGTACATCATGTGCAAAGACAGGAAGTTATACAAAAAACATGAAATCCTAAAATATTAATCCTGTTTTCCTCCAAATATGTGCAGCCTACAGTGGGGGTGGTTATAGGAACAAAGGCATGTTGGAATGGTGCCATCAAATAAGGGATTGTTTGGTTGGCACTCTGAACAGCGTGTAACCACAGCTTACTTTACTCGCCATTAAATGTGACTAAATGGGATCACTGATCATTTCTGTCTTGTTGAGCTATTTCAAAACCAAACCACATCTTGATGATAAAATGCACTTTTCTGTCAATAACGTACTGTAGTCTATCATCCTTTATAAGAACGCTTTATGGCATGTTAATCCACAAAATGGTGGGGTTTCTGATGATCCAAGTGAGTGATGTGTTGTTGGCTCAAATACAATACTTCAACCTAGGAGGGAGTTGGGGAGTTTATACAGTAGCTACTAAAATGACTTACAGTACTGTCACATAGGCATTTATTGTGTTTTGTAAGTAAATGAACTAGGTAGGATTACCTTGGTACGGAATTGAATTTGGAATTGAAAACAACGTTTTTAAAATGGAGTAAATGTGATCGTCTGATACGCATTGATGGAGGAAAACCGATAGAGCAGGCTACTTCGGGATAAAGGAAATGAGAAAAGAGGTTCTGAAGGGCACTGGGCAGAATGATGCTACAAGAGGATAGATTGCTTGATGAACAAGATCATGCCTGTTCACAGCTGAAATCAAACAAGTAGCAGCAGCAGCAACCCTGAGCTTTTACCTTAGAGTGCCATCCCCCTCTTACCTTGATAGAAATGACTCAGGATGTGCAAAGTGACTCTCATTGTTGACAAAGCCTTGATCTCCCAGTGGTTTAGTTAAAGCGAGGAGCATGTAGCTGTCGTGTCTTTTTATATTGTACTTTCACAAGTTCTGTTTCAAAATGTTTATCACTATTTGCTCAGAATTTGCTTCTCATAGGTAAAAGGTCTCTGCAGACAGAGATCGGAGAGGCTTGCAGATAAAAGGAAGTATTTCTTATCGGTAGAGATGGAACTCTGCTGACAATCCCCTGTCTGCCTCTGGGCTCCCCAGCTCTGGGCCGTGCACTCCTGTCGGATGTGTGTCTGATAATGCAGAGAAGATGGGAGAAGAAGAGTTCCTCTCTACATCACTTTTCACTCCTGTTCATGACAAACACCTTGCTCTCTGTGTATATAATGTGTCTCGAGGCAGATAAAGAAAAAAAAATAATGACTGCTTGTCTCGATTCACACATTTAAACTTGGAAGAAGTTTGTCTGAGGGGGATCTACGTTATGGCATAAGTTATGTAACACACATTATTCAGAAATATCTACTTTATTATGATATAACAATATATGAGTTACATTAAAGAAGTTTGTTATTGTACACTCTTAGAAGTAAAGGTGCCTGGAAGAATCTTTAGGGGTTCTAAAAATGTTGATATGGTCATTTTCACTTTTTCATAAAGTCATAGAATGTTTGGGAATGACATATACTAAGGCATCTGTGAAAATCCTTTAGCAATATAGAATGGGAAAACGGCCGTGCGCTTGGACAATTAATAGACACTGCAGTATATAAAACCCAATAAAACCTGTGTCTACACAGATCGGTGCGTCATAGCCAATGAGAGCTACAGTAGGTCTATATGTAAATAAGCCATTTGCCACACGGACCTGTCATTATTCACTTTGAACTGGACTGAGTGTTTACAGGCAGTAGCAACAGCGCAACATTAGATCATTAGAACACATTCGCCAAAAGCCACAAAATACACCTGAATGGATTTCTGCAAATATGTCAATACCACAGGAGTCCTCTTACATTTGGGAACTTCACAGTCCTATTGATCAAACAACCATGGTAAGAAGTAGGCTCTCTCCCTCAGTTGCCTATACACATCAACAACAACAAGATCCACAACAAATGCTAGCCAGAGTGAGATGAGCTAAAATCAACATGTAGATAAACCGTCTTTAACTTTTTCATCTAGTTGGCTGTCAAAATTGCACTGATAAATTATGGGGAATAGTAGCCTGCTAGTCCTTCTGTAGCTTGCCTGCCAACGCATGCTTGTCCCAACACACGTTTTGACAACTGAATGGAAACTTGCCTGTCTGCCTTCCAAATACATTTGATTGACAACTAAGAGATATGCTAACTGTGGATAACAGTAGTTCAAGTTCAGCATAGCTAGCCAGCTAGCACAGCGATTCACATTTCTTGCTAGCTAACCAAATGACACCTGCATCTCTAGCTGTAGCCACTGAAAAACTATATGAGGGGAAAAAGTCAGTCAGTCACTCACCCACTCCTCCAATGACATGACATACTCCCAGCAGCTAGCTAGCTAGCGAAAGTTATGCTCCGTGTTTTTGGCTTACCAAATAAATAGCTAGCTACATAAATAGATACGCGAGCCCAGGGGTGTCAAACTCAATCAGCGCACGGGCTGTATGAAAAAAATACAAGGAATTCGTAGGCCATTTCATAGCCTATTTGTTTTGTGCAACTGCGAGCCAAACTGGCCAGTGTTTTATTTTTAAAATGATGCCCCTTTATAATGTCCACTTCTGGACATAGGATGCTATATATAGCATTTTAACATATTAAAACAAAAGAAGAGATAAATACTATTTCTCCAGCCTTTGCTGCTAGGCTTGCAGATGTGCATACTATCTGCAACCATAATCAAAGTATTCAATAACTCCAAATAACAAAAACGTAGCTAGAGGTTGTTGTAACATTTAAAGTTAAAACATGTCTTTCCTTTTTTTACATTGAATGGATCACCGGTGCGGTTGAATGCAGCATTGATGTATGGTACACTCAAAATATCTTGTAGTTGAGTAGCCAGCCTAGGCCACTGCTCAAATGTTGCTGTAATAGGCCTACATGTTTCTCCTTTGCATGGTGTTTTGTTGCAGATTATGTTTTTTGGTTATTCATTGTCATGCTTTAAAAACCAAAACCAGACTGCAACATTTTAGTAGCCTAGCTAGGACTGTGGCATGTGTCTGTACACTCTCCCTAGAGTAAACGGGACAAATTAAAGCTGTTCAATTGAAGTTGAATTCACCGACGCGAGCACATCAGGCTGTAATTTCATAAAGTATATGAATCAACTGTTGACTCGTTTGTGTGTCCTATTCGGCCCGCGGGCCTTGTGTTTGACACATACGCTAGCCTATTAGCCGCCTTATGACTGACTTGTGATCATTGCTAGGGCTGTTACGGTGACCATATTACCGCCACAGTGGTGGTCAAGACACATGACGACAGTCACATTTCACGGTAATTAGGCTTCTCCAAGCTCTGATGATGCTGATGATCATTAGTAGCCTACCAAATTTGCTAACTGCCTGATACTCTCTAATTACTAAGTACTCTGACATCAATGCAAAAGTGATCGATAATTGAATCAAACATTTCTATAGGCTATGCAATTGCGTGAGAAAACAGTGATGGCCTCTATTAAAAAGGGGAGGATCCTATCAGCATTCTATAGGCTAGGCCAACTATATTTATTTGTCAACTTTTCTAATATTAAGCACATTGCTTATCCTTACAACAGGAGCATATCTACCTGATTGGCATGAAAATTAACTACGGGAAAAGCGTCCTCCATTCGCTAAGTGCACAGATGACATGTATTTTTCTCCCCCTGCCCGTTTAAAGACAGGTGCATGATAATGGTACATTCTAAATCAGAACAAATTCCACACATATATTATTTAGTATATGTAAAGACAAGATTAAATCAAGAATAGTCTGATGGGTGACAATATTAGCCTATCACTTGTGAATGATACATTATCACTTGTGAATGATGCCCAGCTTGTGTGCAAATTTTTCAAATCATCGTTGCATCATTTTGACAAGGTTTAACCAAACTATTAACTACCATATGAACCATTGACTAGCAATGGTTTCTTGATGAACTCCAGAGGTTCCTTGAGGATCTCCAGGGTTCCTTGAGTCACCACTGATTCCAAGAGTTTAAGTCCACATTTGCATTCCTACTACCAACCAGTAAACTGGTGTAGCAATTTTGACTTTTCATGTTGGAGCAGAGATCTTGATAGCCACAGAAATGTCACTCTCTTTTCCTCTTGCTAAAGGGATCCATTTTTTCTTCTCCGACTCGGGTTCCGCCGAGTCTAACTTCCTGCTCTCGCCCAGACACCACGCATGTCTCCATTTTCCAGTCCCCTAGCAGATTAAGTTAACAAGCCGAGCGGCCTCATGGCGACACCCTGTTCTGTGGGAGCCAACCTCTGCCTCTAAGATAAATGTGTAATCGCCGACCGCATGACCCATGACAAATGCAACCCAGCTGAAATAGAGCAGTTACTTGCTGACCTGTCAAGTGAGGGTGAGAATTTCACAATGTGCTATGTCTCCTTAGTCTTCTAATTTCCAGTTGTTTGCCTCTTGTTATTTTAGACACTGGAATATGTAGTCGGTTTTGAAATAAGAGCACTTGATACACGGGCTAATGCATCGTTCATATGTTGGTAAGTACGAGTTGGGTGCATTCACATGCTTTGAAGTTGGAAATACCATCACACATGGAGATCATTAGAAAGCTTGTGATTGTTTGGCAAATTTTTTCTCCATAAGAAGTATATCTAGAGCTGCTTTCACTTTCTGAATCAAAGGGAAGATGAAATTAACCATATCATTGACTAGCTGGCTACAGAACCGTTTTACCTATCAAGTCTAATGTTTTAATGTCACGTGCACAAGTACCAACTCGCTCTCAGAGTCCTGTCAGAATTAGACGTTCATCCATGTTTCTCAAACGTCAAATTTTGAAGTTGTTCCAAATGTAAAACGTTGAAGTGTTTAAGGTTAAGTTTAGGCATTAACTCCACATTTTTACGGTTAGGGTTAAGTTGAAACATTAACGCCAAAATCTTAAGGTTAGGCATTAACTCCGAATGGTTAAGGTAAGAGTTAAGGTTTAGGATTTAAACAAAAATAGCAAAAAAACTTTCTCGTGCTGATTTCAAACTTGCTACATTTGGAATCAGAGGCAGATGCTTAAGCCCGTTTCCGATCTCCTCCCACAATGCCCGAGCAAAACTGAAACCTACTTGAAGGTAACAGCACTCACTGTTGCCCCTATTGGCTGGTTTCCATGTCCTCTCAAGACGTCCTCAGACATGCAAACCCAACAATGTAGTAATCAATATCAATGTAGTACTAAAAATGGCATAAGGTAGAACAGTGCAAAAATTGAAATAAAATATAGGGGTCAACTCATTCAGTCTAGCCATTTTATTAGCTATTTAGCAGTCTTATGGCTTGGGGAAGCCTTTCAAGAGCCTGTTGGTGTTAGACTTGATGCACCGGTACCGCTTGCCACGCGGAAGCAGAGAGAACAGTCTATGGCTTGAGTGAATGGAGTCTTTAACGATTTTCCTGACCTTTCTTTCACACTGCCTGATATAGAGGTCCTGGATGGCAGGGAGGTCGGTCCCAGGGATATACTGGGCTCTCCGCACCACCCTCTGTAGCCCCACATGATTGAGGGTGGTGCTGTTGCCATACCAAGCAGTGATGCAGCCAGTCAAGATGCTCTCAATGGTGCAGCTGTATAACTCTGAGGATTTGAGAGCCAATACCAAACATTTTCAACCTCCTGAGAGGGAAGAGGCGCTGTCACACCGTCTTCACGACTGTGCGAGTGTGTGTGGACCATTTTAAGTCCTTAGTGATTTGGACACTGAGGAACTTGAAGCTCTCCACCTGCTGCACTGCAATTAAAAATGGTGTCTCAGCTGTTAATTAACCTAAATGCGTGTCACCATGCTAAAAACATATATTTTTGTTGACATCAGAAGACTGCAAGTGGGAAACTCAGAGCACAGGGATGATATACGAGTATCCCACTAGTAATTACAAGATGGAGTAGTGTTCAAGTGGATTTTTCCCCATCGCATGCTACTATTTATGAATTTACGAGATGTCATTAATTTTTACGCAGTATATAGGTCAGAGGTTCTCTCAACAGACATTCAGCTGTGAGAATGATTCTCCTCCACGGTGTGAGGAAATCAGGTTTTCCCGAGGCTGCTTTATTTTAGCAGTGCATGGTCTGATTTCCGTTTAGGTTTTTCCAAAACCAGAACTGTTCTTATTAGTATAGATTTTAGAGAAGGAGAAAAACACATTCTCAAAGAGAGAATAATGATCTCCAATGGTTTATAGTAGTTTTACTTTTTTGTATCAGAATTGTTCAGGTGGATCACCAGTAACAAAGACTCAATCATTCACTATTTTCTCCTTAGATAGTGTAGCGATGTGTCTTTTAATGTTGAACAATATCTAAGTTTCCATCCAATTGGCAACAGATTTTCATGCAAATATTCTAAAATATTCTAAAAACAAAATGCACATTTTCCCACCAGAGACGTGTTTCCATCAAATTTAGTTGTTACAGATAATAGGCGGTGCGTGGTGACGTAGCGCAATTAAAATACATTTTGCGGTTAAATTCCTATGGATCTTATAAAAAAATACAAGTTAAATGGGTTTCTATCGCATTTTCAACTCTACTGATGTTTTTCAAAAATGTTGTGTTATATAGCAAGTGTGCACACTCTGGTATTGGCATGTGCGCTCTAGCCAACAACTCTAGCTCTATCAGCGTGCTGTTGGCTAGAGTGCACATACTGTATAGCCTACATGATGAGATTATTATTATGGACAAAAATTCAAGATTATTTTTATTTGTCAAACGGCAGCCAATCATCGATGATCATGTCAGCAGAATAAGACCCTCAATATTTATTGGAAAGGAGCGTCAAGCACTTTCACCTCCCTGTAAAGTTCATCATCATTTATTTCATCTGACACGTCATCGCGTGACTCCAAGTTCACTTTGGCATGATGGTTATTATATCAATATTTGTGAATAAAAGCGTCTCCACCTACATTTTCCGCGTTATTAATTTTACCCACACAAAAAGATCACACCTTGTCTAGTATATTTTGTTTTGTCGACATTTGGAAAGTTTACCGAAACATGTTCTGTTTCCCTCAGGCCTGTCTTGACATTTTTTTATCCGACATGTACTTTACTCGCATAAAAAGGTAGGATGGAAACATGGTTATTGTTGAACATTATCTTGAATTGACTTCAACCAACTTTAAGTTTACTCCCCAAAGACTTTCTCTACCTCCAAGACAATAAGCTGTTAAAAGGCTCTTCACACCTAGATGCAATACCAAGCACAAGAACACAAACTAAAGAACAAAGGCCTTTCATCTTCCCCTTTTTTCTCCTCCATGTGGCCTATCCAGTGCCAATATCAACAACCATTTAAAAAATATATATATTTAACCTTTATTTAACTAGGCAAGTCAGTTAAGAACACATTCTTATTTACAATGATAGTCTACCCAGGAAAACCCAAATGACACTGGGCCAATTGTGCCCTACCCTATGGGACTCCCAATCACAGTTAGTTGTGATACAGCCTGGAATTGAACCAGGGTCTGAAATGACACCTCTAACACTGAGATGCAGTGCCTTAGACCGCTGCGCCACTCGGGAGCCCCAGAGCCAAGATCAGCAACAAACACTTTTCTCAAAGACTGAGTATAACGTTCTATAATAGTCAGATATCTCAAGGTCTTTTCTTATCTTTCATTCTATCACCTACCTTTTTCCATGATCACTCTCATTATGTTTTGTAAATATTTTGGTTAGTGTCATTTAATGTTGATGGTAAACACACTAAGAAATGAGGGTTCTTCAAGGGTATTTTGGTAAGGGTGATAGTTCTTTGTGGAACCATAATGACTCAATGTTTCTTTGCAATTCACAAAAGGGTTCTTTGATCTTTCAGTGATAATGAAAATGTATGGGTGGTGGCTCATTCTAATGTCTTGGGGCATCGTTTGCACACAGCTCTTTTTGTGCAGTCGAGAGTGAGAGTGTAATTCCAGCTGATCTAATGTGTTGTGTTATTCTATGTAACTATGGCCAGTGATTGTGTCTTGTGAAGGACTCATGTACTGTACAGTATGGCCTTGTGTCAATTGAGAATAGTGGACTATGTCAGTAGTTCTTAATTCTCTGCTCAGGGACCCCCAGCTGTTCTAGAGCTAGCACACGTTTCAACACATGATTTAACACAATAATAACACTTTTTGGAATTTTTGCAATATAATATGACTAACTATAATAAGAAACCCTTTATGGTTATTCAAAAGGATCTACAAAGAACCTTGGAGATGGAGAAAGGTTCTAAATAGAACCCTAACCCCAAAAAGGGTTGTACCTGGTGATGGGAAATCGAGGCTTTCTGAACCCTTTGGGGCTTTCACCAAATTGTGCCGAAAACGGTTAAATATTCAGAGCTTTTAACACAGTGCACATTAGGAATACTTATATTATATCAGCATGTTTTATGTTTAGGTGGCGCTCTCATGCCGTGTTCAAAACAACTGGGAACTCCGAAAAAATACGGTCAAATCATGACGTCGGTGATTTTCAGATCGTAAAGTCGGAGCTCTAGACGAGTTCCCGAGTTGGAATTCCTAGTGAGATGACCGTTCAAAGCGCATTTTCCCAGTTGGAGCTAGTTTTTTTTCAGAGTTCCCAGTTATCTTGAACGCACTGGAGGCTGAGATTTCCTAATTCTGAGTTTCCAGTTGTTTTGAACGCGACAGAAGTCATGCTGGATTGACAGCATGGCCAATGTATTAAACCTTTTCTGGCCCATGTTGTTATCCTTTTAAGCTTGGAAAACAGACCCTTAAACCCAGACTTGGAACACACACCCTCTCCAACGAATTACAGGCAGGGGAAGCAAAATAGGGATTGCTTTGCGACTCTTGCTTTTAGCCATTGATTCCTTCCAAACCACTCATTGTTGAATTTGTGATTTTCCGACTTGTGTATTGTTTATGTCCAATGGCTGATGAGCACCGATACATTTGATCTATAATTTATTTTCATATGACAAGGATTGAAAAAGATTTTCCTGTAGATTGTCAACGTGAATCATGATGAAAACTGCTTGTCTAGCTTGCTAGCTAAGATTGTGAAAGTATGTTGACATGATCAGTCCAATCAAAGCTACAGTAGATATAATGAGATTTGACCACAGGAGGCCGCTGAGGGGAGGACGGCTCATAATAATGGCTGGAATGGAATAAATGGAATGGCATCAAACACCTGGAAACCATGTGATGTATTTGATACCATTCTACCCCATCTGCTCCAGTCATTACCACGAGCCCATTCTCCCCAATTAAGGTGCCATCAACCTCCTGTGGATTTGACCTACATTTTTCTGGGGGCTTGAACTGCCTAGCTCTCCCGGTAGATTCGGAGGTGACGTAGTGTCCCCATGAGTGACAGAACACTGACCCAATCACGGCGCAACTAGAGAAGATGACCAACCCCTCTGTATTTTCGCTGGCTGCCCCTCCACCACAGAAAGCACAAGGCTAAGCTGAAATACCTGCATTTTGGAGCTGCCTTACTCAAGAAAGAGACCATGCTTGCATTAACTCAATGATTATAATTTTTTGCATTGTTTGCAAACATATAAGTGACAATAATTAATTCCAAAATAACATACACAACATGCTCTGCCCCACCTGCCCTGAATGACAGGTCGCCACTGATAGCACCATACAGGTTCCATCTAGAACCTTATGAGCATGGCTCTTTATAGAGCCTTCAAAAAAGGTTCTATGTAGCACCAACAAGGTATCCACTATGGTTACGGGCCAAAGAACCCTTAATTGGCAATATACAGAACCATTTGTTTTTAGTGTGTAGAGGAATTGTGTTAAAACAATGATTCATACCTTCAGATAAACAAATTATTACTATTGTTATAATTTTAGTCTTAGAGAGTCAGGTCTTCTTAGAAGACAAATTTAGTCCAATAACGGACTGCTGCCCTGCTTTCATATTTTTATAGCAATGACTGTACACACTCCCTTACAATAGATACCAATGAAGGTTTCCTGATGTTTAATGCTAAATTGTAATTATTTCGACTTCTTGGCCTATTTATTGCCTACCTCCCTACTCTTCTACATTTGCACACACTGTACATATATTTTTCAATATTGTGTTATTGACTGTACATTTGTTTATGTGTAACTCTGTGCTGTTGTTTTTGTCGCACTGCTTTGCTTTATCTTGGCCAGATCGCAGTTGTAAATGAGAACTTGTTCTCAACTGGCCTACCTGGTTAAATAAAGGTGAAATAAAAAAAGCAAAATAAAAAAATTCAAGTCTCTCCTCATGCAGGGCTTAGGTCAGGTATTGACACACAATTCTTATTCTGAAAACAGGAAGCATCTATCCGTGAAGGGAGTCTTCTACCTGGTTGGTAGTATTAATGGGTTTTTGGCATAAGGTCTGGGTCAGCTATTGCATTTTTTACATACTTCGAACTTTGGGGCTCTAGGGAGCCTGTCAGAGTGATTTGCTAGCTAGCCGTGCCAGAACAGGTAGATCTGTCTAGTCCAGCCACACCATAATGGGAGGGAGGCATCCTGCTGTTTCATTGCGCAGGGAGGACTGGATTGTGAGATTGGAGATTACTCCTCAAATGGAGATTCCCTTGAAGGAGAGTAATACCTAGCTCACATGCTTTGACATTGCACTGAGGTGGCACATACAGTCGTCAGTGAGTCTACACACCCCTTGCACAGTCTTCACATTTTTCTGCCTTAAAATTACATCTCAAAAGGGAATAAATGCGATGTTTTCCCTACTGATCTACACCACCTACTCCACAATTTCAAAGTGAATGAAACATTATAGAATGTTTTAACCCTCCCCCCTAACTTGCAACAGATACTTTGTGTCTATCTTTCCACATCTACCTACACGTATACACCAACACAATGTCTATTTCACATAACATTACGTTATCCATTCCAGTCTTTTCAAAATACAGTATAATCACAGTACTGCCTATTATCCAAAGGAAATGATGTCCCTGCAATCCAAGTTCCAAGAAAACTACCAAGGGAGATCTAACAATAGCCCATCACTAGGTTCTAGAAAGTTCATCCACTGGTCACCATTTAGAAATCATCCTTATGGCTGTGTTGCACAAAGATGCCCAAACACCAGCTGCCTCCACCCGCCTTCAACCTAGAATCACAGGGTCATTCCTAAATGAAGAGCAGCGCTAATCCTAATTAGATTGTTTGATCTCCATAAGAAAGAGGCCGAGCTCAGGGGAGACGGGCGATGTTTTCAATATGCGTGTTTTCACTGGTTTACTTCTCACTGGGAATCGTGATTTTTGGAAATGCAAAGCCTGTACATTGTGGTAATGACAGATGAACGAGTAGGGATTCTTCCCTGTGATCCTCTGAGGAAATCAGGGAACAATTATGTCTGGAATACCCTCTTGGTAGCACTTCATAATAACTCCATGTGGATTAGTAAATAGTTTATTCATCATTTATTAAATCCTTTCTCCCACATGTGTAAATGTTAGTAACCTAGTTATTCACACATTTATAAACAACTTTTAAAATATTTAATAATGATTCACAAGATAATTCATGAGATGTTTAATATAGGTCCTTATAAACAATTTACTACTCGTTAGTTAAGCATTTTTGCTTGGCCTCGTCTGGAGAAACGATGCCCATAGGGGGAGCAGCAAGTCAGGGAAGTGAGAGATCAGGGTATGGGTGGGTTAGTCATTATTTAGAAGATGCCATATGGCTGCTTCAATGATTCAAACAGCATGTTGCAAATGAATGGATATATTTCAGCATGTTGTAAATGAATGGATATTTCATTTGTGCAAAACAAAAGGCTCTCAGGACAGCTGAACCAGTCCTGCATTCATCAATGGGATCACGAGGAGGAGAGAGCATACCTGCATGGACGATGCTGGGTAATAATGGGACGCTGAATCTGTAGTGATATTAATATAGAAGACAAATCTCGTCTGAGCCATGTTTTGGATAGATAGTTTTAATCTCAACCAAATCTTCTAATACAACACACTTGACTTGTGTCTGGTGACTTGTGTATGGTAACTTTTAGGGAGTATTTTTCTAAACTGGTAACTTTTAGGGAGTATTTTTCTAAACTGGTAACTTTTAGGGAGTATTTTTCTGAACTGGAAACTTTTAGGGAGTATTTTTCTGAACTGGAAACTTTTAGGGAGTATTTTTCTAAACTGGAAACTTTTAGGGAGTATTTTTCTGAACTGGAAACTTGTAGGGAGTTTTTTCCTAAACTGGAACTTGTGAGGAGTCTTTCTAAACTGGTGACTTGTGAGTAGTCTTTTTCCCAAAGTAGTGTGTTGCGGGGAGTCTTTCTCTAAGTTGTTGACTTGAACGCTACAAGAAAGGAATATTTGTCTCTCCCCTCTGAGGCCTGCACAGAAACAAGATAAATTGGAGGAAAGTCACATTTGTAGATGTATCTATCTCTTTGTGTCCCCAAAAAATATAATAACTGTAACTGATAGTGACTTCTCTCCTTTTTATTGAAAGCTTGTGAAGTGAGAAGCTGTATCTAACTCACATTGTGTCTGTGGAAAAGAGATTAGGACGGCCTCATTTGTCAGCTTTATCTCATATCTTTTGTCCCCAAGGGAGTTAGAGCACCGGGAGTTCTTTGAACAAAAAAAACATTAGTCATACATTTCAAAATGTGGATTTCACTGACATCAAGCACAGATCAAAAGTATAATACACAATGTTAAGGCATTTGTGCTATTGGACAGACTGTATTGGTAAAAGTTCCAGTTTAAATATACTCTGATATCTTTGCTAATCACACAATGAGATATGATGCAGGCCAGGCAGCAGGCTGTTAGCCAGCCTGCCAGCTTAGGGGAGTCTGCCACTTGCACAGTCAGCTCAGCTTTCCCCATTGAGGCCGTGTCTGTGCCTCGATTTAGATCAGGGAAAACTAAACATGGAGGTGTTCACCTTAGCAATCTCACTGGAATAAAGATCTCCTCCATTCCTGTCATTATTGAAAGAGATTGTGATAATATCTCACATCTCAAAACAGGACTACTTAATGTTAGATCCCTCAGTTCCACGGCAGTCATATTCAATGAAATAATCACTGATCATAACCTTGACCTGATTGGCTTGAGTGAAACATGGCTCAAGCCTGATGAATTTACTGTGCTAAATGAGACGTCTCCACCTGGTTACACTAGTGAACATATCCCCTGCGCATCCTGCAAAGGCAGAGGTGTTGCTAACATTTACAACAGCAAAAAAAATAAAAAGACTGCGTTTTCGTCTTTTGAGCTTCTAGTCATGAAATCTATGTAGCCTACACAATCACTTTTTATAGTTACTGTTTACAGGCCTCCTGGGCTGTATACAGCATTCCTAAATGCGTTCCCTGAATTCCTATTGGATCTTGTAGTCATGGCAGATATTATAATTTTTGGTGACTTCAATATTCACATGGAAAAGTCCACAGACCCACTCCAAAAGGCTTCCGGAGCCATCATCGACTCAGTGGATTTTGTCCAACAAGTCTCCAGACCTACGCATAGCGACAGTCATTCACTGGATATAGTTTTATCCCGTGGAATAAATATTTACTATCAGACCACCATTTTATTACGTTTACAATCGCAACAAATAATCTGCTCAGACCCCAACCAAGGAATATCAAAAGCTGCGCTATAAATTATCAGACAATCCATTATCAGACAAAAATCTGTTAACCACCTCATCGAGGATTACATTTAACCTTGTGTAATACCCTAGATGCAGTCACACCTTTAAAAACATTTATCAAAATAAATTAGCTCCCTGGTATATGGATAATACAGAGCCCGTGAGCAAGTTTCCAGAAAATTGGAACGGAAATGGCGCTCCACCAAACTGGAAGTCTTCCGACTAGCTTGGAAAGACAGTACCGTGCAATATTGAAGAGCCCTCACTGCTGCTCGATCAGCCTACTTTTCCAACTGAATTGAAGAAAAAAATCCCCAAAGTATTTTTTATAATGTCGCAAAGCTAACTTAAAAGCAGCATTCCCCAAGAGAGGAATGGCCTTCACTTCAGCAGTGATGAATTCATGAACTTGGAGTGACTCAAGTTTTTAAATCTTGTATCTCTCGAAACATTCACGAAAATAGTCATGGCCTCTAAACTTCCAGCTGCCTACTGGAAAGGCAAGGCTTTCGCCTGTAGAGGCAGGGCTTTCGCCTGTAGTGCTCCATTTTTATGGAATGGTCTGCCTTTAGGCAAGAGAAACTCTGACCCTATTACGGAGTCACAGGCTTACTATTGCTCTTCCATGCCATCCCTAGGAGGGTTGAGTCACGTCGTGCCAGGCTTTTTTTTGCTATTCTCAACTTGAGTGGGTTGAGTCACAGACGTGATCTTCCTGTCCGGTCTTGCGCCTCCTCGGGCTCGTGCGGTGGAGGAGATCTTTGTGGGCTATACTCAGCCTTGTCTCAGGGTAGTAAGTTGGTGGTCTGTTGATATCCCTCTAGTGGTGTGTGGGCTGTGCTTTGACAAAGTTGGTGGGGTTATATCCTGCCTGGTATCATCAGACAGGCCAACACTGGTTCCTCTCTAGGTTTCTTCCTAGGTTCCTTCCTGCCTTTCTAGGGAGTTTTTCCTAGCCACCGTGCTTCGACATCTGCATTGCTTGCTGTGTGGGGTTTTAGGTTGGGTTTCTACTGATGTAAAAAGGGCTTTATAAATGCATTTTATTTTATTTTATTTATTCCACCTTACTGCCTGGATGCATCGTGTTCAGAATCTATTGATTTAAATATTGAGTGAGAAAAATAAACTCTATCTTGTTGATGTCCCCTAGATAGAATAACATCTTGCCGTGGTTCCATTTGATTTCAATCACTTTTGGACTGCATCCCTTTTGATTTGAACAAAACTTTCCATTCATATTTGGTCAGTGGTCACATATTTCATAAGTGGTCAGAAATGTACTTTTTTGACCTGAATGCCAAAACATTCTAATGAAATAAAATACAATTTTATTGTTCAAATACTGTCACGACTTCCGTCGAAGTCGGTCCCTCTCCTTGTTCGTGCGGCGTTTGGCGGTCGATGTCACCGGTCTTCTAGCCATCGCCGATCCACTTTTCATTTTCCATTTGTTTTGTCTTGTCTTGTCTTCCCACACACCTCGTTTCAATTCCATCATTACATGTTGTGTATTTAACCCTCTGTTCCCCCCATGTCCTTGTCCGGTATTGTTTATTGTAGTGCTTGTGCACGTTATGCTGGTGTGTAACGGGTTTTGTTTACCCATTGATTTATTGTTCTGTTTACGGTGGTTTTGTTTATTAACTGCGCCGTTGTAAATCAATTTTTGCTCTCCTGCGCCTGACTTCTCTGCCGCCAGTACGCACCCCATACACATACTGTATACGAAAATAAAATAAAAACAACAACAGTTTAAGCGTTTTTAGATAATTGTAGTTAAAGGTTAAACAATGAAACTTTTTATTTAAACAATGTTTTCAAGGAATTATTACATTTTTTGACAACCTTGTTTGTAAGCTTTTAAATTATATCAAACTCAACCATTAATCTTTTCAAGTGATGAAGACATGGATGTCTCATGGTATGGTGTGGAAGGCAAAATGGGTCAACTTTGATCATCTCTCTCTCCGACGGGGCCGCAGTTGAGAAGGTGAAACGCTTCAACTTCCTCTACGTACACATCATTGACAATCTGAAATCGTCCACCCACACAGACAGTGTGGTGAAGAAGGCGCAACAGGAGGCTGAAGAAATTCGGGGGGCTGAAGAAATTCGGCGTTTGCCCCTAAGACCCTCACAAACTATGGGACGCACCAGTGAGAGCACCCTGTTGGGCTGTATCACCGCTTGGTACGGCAACTGCACCATCCGTAACCGCAGGGCTCTCCAGAGGGCGGTGAGGTATGCCCAGTGCATCACCGGTGGCACACTTGCCTGCTCTCCAGGAGATCTACGGCACCTGGTGTCATAGGAAGGCCAAGAAGTTCATCAAGGACCTCAGCCACCCGAGCCACGGCCTTTTCACCTTGCTACCATCCGGAAGAGGAGGTCAGTACAAGGGCATCAAAGCTGGGACAGAGAGACTGAAAACCAGCTTCTAACTCAAGGCCTTTAGACTGTTAAATAGTCACCACAAGTCACCAATCCACCCAGTACCCTGCCCTGAACTTTAGTCACTGTCACTAGCCGGCTACCACCTGGTTACTCTACCATGCACATTAGAGGCTGCTGCCCCATCCCCCTTGGTGTTTATCCTATTTTGTTGCATTACAACCTGTAATTTAACTGGATTTTTATTTGGATTTCATGTAACTGACATACACAAAATAGTCCAAATTGGTGAAGTAAAAAGAAGGAACCAAGGCTGTTGAGTCTGCCAATGAGGATGTGATCTGTTTGTTAAAACCTGTTTGGGATAGGGGGCAGCATTTTCACTTTTGCATGAAATGCGTGCCCAGAGTAAACTGCCTGCTACTCTGTCCCAGATGCTGATATATGCATAGTATTAGTAGTATTGGATAAAAACACTCTGAAGTTTCTAAAACTGTTTGAATGATGTCTGTGAGTATAACAGAACTCATTTGGCAGGCGAAAACCTGAGAAAAATCCAACCAGGAAGTGGGAAATCTGAGGTTTGTAGTTTTTCAAAGCTTGGCCTACCAAATACACAGTGTCTATGGGGTTAAGTTGCACTTCCTAAGGCTTCCACTAGATGTCAACCGCCTTTAGAAACTTGTTTCAGGATTCTGCTATAAAGGAGGGGGGAATGGGAGCTGAATGAGTCAGTGGTCTGGCAGAGTGTCTCAGGCTCGTGACGCGAACTCCCAACAGAGTTAACTCTCGTTCCAATGCTTTGCTACAGACGATGGAATTCTCCGGTTGGAACATTATTGATGATTTATGTTAAAAACATCCTAAAGATTGATTCCATACATCGTTTGATATGTTTCTACGACCTGTAACGGAACTTTGAGTTTTTGTCTGGACCTAGTGCTCATGAAGATGGATTACTGGGCTAAACACGCTAACAACTAACGGCTATTTGGACATAAATGATGGACTTTATGGAACTTTATGGAACAAATCAGTCATTTATTGTCGAACTGGGATTCCTGGGAGTGCATTCTGATGAAGATCATCAAAGTTAAGTGAATATTTATCATGTTATTTCTAACTTCTGTTGACTCCAACATGGCGGAAATTTCTTTGGCTGGATTTGGCTGGATTGGGCTCTGAGCGCCGTACTCAGATTATGCTTTTTCCGTATTTAAAAGAAATAATCTGACACAGCGGTTGCATTAAGGAGAAGTCTATCTTTAATTCTGTGAATAACACTTGTATCTTTTATCGATGTTTATTATGAGTATTTCTGGGATTTCTGTGGCTATCTGCAAGATCACCGGATGTTTTGGAATCAAAACATTACTGCACGTAATGCGCAAATTTAAACAGAGATTTTTGGATATAAATATGCACATTATCGAACAAAACACACATGTATTGTGTAACATGATGTGCTATGAGTGTCATCTGATGAAGATCATCAAAGGTTAGTGATTAATTTTATCTATATTTCTGCTTCTTGTGACTCCTATCTTTGGCTGGAAAATGGCTGTGTTTTTTTGACTTGGCTCTGAACTAACATAATCATATGTTGTGCTTTCGCTGTAAAGCCTTCTTGAAATCAGAAACGATGAGTAGATTAACAAGATGTTTATCTTTCATTTGCTGTATTGGACTTGTTAACTTCTACTTGGTACTCATCCCGGATCCGGGAGCACCCTCATCAGTAAAAAAGCTGACTAGCATAGCCTAGCATAGCGCCACAAGTAAATACTAGCATCTAAATATCATGAAATCACAAGTCCAAGACACCAGATGAAAGATACACATCTTGTGAATCCAGCCATCATTTCTGATTTTTAAAATGTTTTACAGGGAAGACACGATATGTATTTCTATTAGCTAACCACGATAGCAAAAGACACAACTTTTTTTTCCCACCATTTTTTTACTGCATAGGTAGCTATCACAAATTCGACCAAATAAAGATATAAATAGTCACTAACCAAGAAACAAATTCATCAGATGACAGTCTGATAACATATTTATTGTATAGCATATGTTTTGTTAGAAAAATGTGCATATTTCAGGTATAAATCACAGTTCTATATTGCAGCTGCAATCTGAAATAGCGGCGAAGCAGCCAGAATAATTACAGAGACCAACGTCAAATACCTAAATACTCATCATAAAACATTTCTGAAAAATACACAGCATACAGCAAATGAAAGACCAACATCTTGTGAATCCAGCCAATATTTCAGATTTTTTAAGTGTTTTACAGCGAAAACACAATATAGCATTATATTAGCTTACCACAATAGCCAGAAACACAAGCCATTTACCAGCAGCAAAGGTTAGCGATCGTAACAAACCAGCAAAAGATATATAATTTTTGACTAACCTTCATAAACTTCTTCAGATGACAGTCCTGTAACATCATATTACACAATGCATATAGGGTTTGTTCGAAAATGTGTATATGTAGCGGCACAAATCGTGGTTATACAATGTGATTAGTAGCCAAACTTCAAGCAATCTGTCCGGCGCCATCTTGGAGAGGCACCTAATCTAATCAATAACTAATCATAAACTTGACTAAAAAATACAGGTTGGACAGCAAATGAAAGATACATTAGTTCTTAATGCAACCGCTGTGTTAGATTTTTAAAATTAACGTTACTACGACATACAGCGTGCGCTAAAGCAAGACCGCACCGAAATTCATGGCGGAATTATTGTTTAACATTTTTCAACATAAATACGAATTAACAGCATAAAGACTTACTATTTGATGAGCTTCCATCAGAATCTTGGGCAAGGTGTCCTTTGTCCAGAACAATCGTCTTTTGGTTGAAAGATGTCCTCTACTCCTGTAGAATTAGCAGCTAACGCTAGCCATGTGCCGGAGAGGTGTCCAACTTGCGATAGCGCGTGACAAAGAAATTCCAGAAAATCGCAATAAACTGATATAAACTGCTATAAGTCGGTTTAAATTAACTACCTTATGAAGTTTTTAAGACAAAAATCAAATTAAATCAGAGCCGGAGATATAGAACTGCTAAAACGAAAGCTTTTCAGGACGCCATGGTGATGTCCCTCCTGCGTCAGGACCCCCGTTGAAAAGGTCGGACCTTCCGTTCCAAGAGCTTTTATAGTGCCTCAGATGGTGCAATCCACTCCATTCAAATTCTCACCGCTTACTGACATCTAGGGGAAGGCGTATGCAGTGCATGTAGCCCCATAGCTTACATGGGAATTTATAAACTGACCCTAGAACAGAGACCTCGATTTCAGAAATCTCACTTCCTGACAGGAAGTGTGCTGCAGAATGAGTTCTGTTTCACTCAGAGAAATAATTCAAACGGTTTTAGAAACTAGAGACTGTTTTCTATCCAATAGTAATAATAATATGCATATTGTATGAGCAAGAATTGAGTACGAGGCAGTTTAATTTGGGAAGAAATTTTTACAAATTGAAAACAGCACCCCCTATTGAGAAAAGGATAATGTGTGAAAGTTACATATTTCCCCAAAATATTTTTGAATTCCCCGCGTTGCCTTTTCAGTGGAATGTTGTCGAGGGGTTCCGCTAGCGGAACTCCTGCGCTAGAAAGGTAAAAAAAAAAAGTTAAACTGAAAAGTGGTACGTGCATATGTATTCATCTCCTTTCCCTATGAAGCCCCTAAATAAGATCTGGTGCAACCAATTACCTTCAGAAGTCACATAATTAGCTAAATAAAGTCAACCTGTGTGCAATCTACAGTAAGTGTCACATGATCTGTCACATGATCTCAGGATATATACACCTGTTCTGAAAGGCTTCAGAGTCTGCAACACCACTAAGAAAGTTGCACCATGAAGACCAAGGAGCTCTCCAAACAGGTTAGGGACAAAGTTGTGGAGAAGTACAGATCAGGGTTGAGTGAAAAAAAATATCTGAAACTTTGAACATCCCACTGAGCACCATTAAATCCATTATTAATAAATGTAAAGAATATGGCACCACAACAAACCTGCCAAGAGAGGGCCGCCCACCAAAACTCACAGACCAGGCAAGGAGGGCATTAATCAGAGAGGCAACAAAGAGACCAAAGATAACCCTGAAGGAGCTGCAAAGCTCCACAGCGGAGATTGGAGTATCTGTCCATAGGACCAGTTTAAGCCGTACACTCCACAGAGATGGGCTTTATGGAAGAGTGGCCAGAAAAAAGCCATTGCTTAAAGAAAAGACTCCCCAAACATATGGAAGAAGGTACTCTGGTCAGATGAGACTAAATTGAGCTTTTTGGCCATCAAGGAAAACTCTATGTCTGGCGCAAACCCAACACCTCTCATCACCCCGAGAACAACATCCCCATCCAACATACTCTATTAGAAATAACAGACACCAAGGTTTCTAATGAACCTAGTGTTGCTAAACAACTCTACAAAATGCAGGAATAGTCTTTGTTTCAAAACATAACTTTTTGGTAAAAAAAATATTCCATTATATTTGTGCTGTAAAATATATGTGTGTTGACTGTGGTAGGGAAGACCCTTTGATTTCTGCTAAATGAACAAGTTGATTTTATTGGCATGGTGCAGCCGTAGATTGGCATGTGCATAGCCTTTGCTACTAAGCACAGATAAATAAAACTCAAAACATGCTATTCTGTTCTTTTGAAATAAATGGTCTTGTATCATGTTTTTTATGACCTTCCTAAATGAAAGATTAATGGATTTATTTGTGTTTGTGTATAAAATAATACAAGAAAGGCAGAGAGCATCATAATGAATCAAAATTCATTTAAATGTTTAATTACTCTGCCATTTGTAAAGTCATGTCCCCCTCATCCTTGATTTTTCCTAAATAAGTACAATACACTGTCGTTAGAATTGTAATATCAAACAGAACTGGAGTTATAACCAGTTTTTTAGGAGTGCATGTCATTTTTTGATGCTTTTCCCCATTGCCCCTGACTTCTCCCGAGAGTAGGGCCTGCTCCGCTCCTTCTGCCGATAGTTGATAATCACTCTGATAATTACCTCAACTGAACCTAAACTATACCGATTTCACACATATAACAACAGATTAAATAAAAGTAAAGTATGATGGGGAGAAGGGGGGAGAATGGGTGAGTTGATGCGAGAGGGGAAGCGAACGATGCATAACTATGTAAATCACCAACTGTGAATGAAGAACAGGGCGGGCCATTCTATTGTATTCATCTATTTTAATTATCACCTCAAAACAGTGCACCCTATATCAGTGCACTGAATCAAAACAGTTTTATCAGTCTACTGTAGGCCTACTTGGTGTAGGGTACACAGTGAGAGAGTGCCTAATTTACAATGCACCTGCAGCGTTAGCGTTCCCAAAAGATCTGAGAGAAAATGACTCAGACGGCGGGGAAGAAATGGATCGTGACATCTCTGATCATTATTATTCTGATGCTGAACGGCTTTCCATTTCTTGGAAAGGATCTATATCGTGCAGCAGGTGAGCCAGTGTCCGATAATGTTTCAGATCAGATGGCACGGCGGTACTCCCTGAAAGGATGAACTTGCGGCTGGCCTGTTGCTACAACATGCTTGACTTGGCTGCTGTCAATGCACACGCAGGAGAGACTCCATCATGAGTCTGGCACACTGGCTACGTGAGAGACATAAGGGCCAAGGCAGCAGCAAAGATTCCATGTGAACCAAATTGCGCCTTGCTTCCGGGGAGGAGAGATGCAAATGGCACAGAACCCACAACACCTGTTTCAGCTGCAAGCAAATTGTTTGCGGGAAGTGTTGCAATCAAGTGAAAATGACGAAGATTTGTGGCGACTGTTAGAACAAGGGATAACAGCTAAATGAGATCCATCTGGTGTGTGAAGACGCACACCACACTGTAAGCACGAGCGAGGCCACGAATAATGTGTCCAATAACTGACAATAATATACAATTTTTGATCCCGGTCATATTGACACTTATATTCATTAGAATGCCATTATTGCTTGTGTGCTGGTTTTCACTATTCGCTAGCATCCTTGTTTTTACATATAGCATATAGTAACATAAACTAATGAAATGTTATTTTGTTCTTTCAAATATTTACTTTCATGTTCTAATGTTACCTAAGACTTTCATAAACACAACCAAATGACATTGGCACGAAGTGGGGTCCAACAAGGCCAGGCGTTTCTTGTTAAATATATTTATTAGACTGGCAGCTATTGGTACTCCTCGAGGCACGGCTATTCTACTGTTGAATATGCATACATCATTTTGACCGTCATGGCACTATGAGGATGAAATGCTCAGAAAGTTTTTGTCCTTTATGATATTTATCTCAAAGTAGTGAGATAGTGTAAAATAAACATATTTAGGAAAACTCAGGGACAAGTGAAATCAAAGTTTTTATTGAAATGATTTTATTGAAATGACAAAATTTGAAAACGGTCAAATTGACCATCATGGCGGTTCTTGAGTTAAAACAACTGATATTCCCATTCAAGTCAACATTCTCTGATGTGTGGACCTCCAACCATCTTTATTTCAATTTTAGTACATTTATCAGTCAAAACATGACACCCACCCTGTATTCATGAGCATGCTGTGTCTCAGCTGATGGCGAGCACAACACAAACATGTCAGATGATGTAAAATAGGGTCTTAATTACAACATATGCAAAAACACAGTCAGAGTTTTTAAATAATTGAAGTTAAAAATGACAATTTTTATTAAATCTTTTTTTTTTTTTTTAAAGAAATTACAAAACAGTTTGACAACGCTTTTTCTAAGCTTTTAAATCATATCAAACTCAACCGTTTATCTTTTCCAATGATGAAGATATGGATGTCTCGTGGTAGGGTGGGGTATGCAAAACAGATCAACTTTTGGCACCTCTATCTCCTGAATGTTTTGGCATTTGGGTCTAAAACTTCACTTTCTGACAACTTCTAACATGGGCAAATATGTATGGAAAGTTTATTTCAAATCAATAGGGGGAGGTAAAAAAATCGAATCAAATGGAACGACCCCTTGAAGACTGTGACTGACTGAGAGAAGATGGATGGCAGCTAAACTTTACTACCCCCTAGGGGGCCTGCTGTGTACCAGAGCTCTTCATACAATCAGCAAGAAGAAAGTCCTATACAACAATATCATATTTAGAAGGATAGTGTTAATACACAGGTGTAAGAGTATCTGTAGTGTTACTGAAGATTCATTAGACAAGGATTTTCACCATAATAACCCTTGTGTGGAAATGTGAATCCATCCATCCTCTCCCCAATGTTTAAATCTGATGACACAGATGGTTATTACTCTCTTTTATGTTCTAAAAAACATGAAAAAAATCACGTGACAAGAACACATTAAAAAAACAGAAATTATTCAGACCCCTTCCCCTTTTCCACAATTAAGGGAAAAAGAAGTTACAGCCTTATTCTAAAATGGATGGAATATGTTTTTCCTCATCAATCTACACACAATATCCCATAATGACAAAGCAAAAACAGTTTTTTTTAAAGTTTTTTTAGCAAATTTATTTAAAAAAATAAAAAACTGAAATACCTTATTTGCATAACTATTCAGACCCTTTGCTATGAGACTCGAAATTGAGCTCAGGTGCATCCTGTTTCCATTGATCATCCTTGAGATATGTCTACAACTTGATTGATGTCCACCTGTGGTAAATTCAATTGATTGGACATTATTTGAAAAGACACAAACCTGTCTGTATAAGTTACCTGAGTTGATAGTGCATGTCAGAGCAAAAACCAAGCCATGAGGTCAGAGGAATTATCCGTAGAGCTCCGAGACAGGATTGTGTCGAGGCACAGATCTGAGGAAGGGTACAGAAAAATGTATTCAGCATTGAAGGTCCCCAAGAACACACTGGCCTCCATCATTCTTAAATGGAAGAAGTTTGTAACCACCAATACTTTTTCTAGAGCTGGCCGCCCAGGCAAACTGAGCAAAGTGACTTTTTGGAGCCTTGGTCAGGGTGGTGACCAAGAATCCGATGGCCATCTGCAGCACTCCACCAATCAGGCTTTTATGTCAGAGAGACCAGACGGAAGCCACTCCTCAGTAAAAGGCACATTACATACTTTCCGAATGCACTGTATATACTGAACAAAAATATAAACGCAACATGTAAATTGTTGGCCCCATTTTTCATGAGCTGAAATGAAAGATCCCAGAAATTGTCCATCAGAACAGAAATCTTATTTCTCTCAAATGTTGTGCACAAATTTGTTTATATCACTTGTTAGTGAGCATTTTTCCTTTGCCAAGATAATTAATCCACCTGACAGGTGTGGCATATCAAGAAGCTGATTCAACAGAATGATCATTACACAGGTGCACCTTGTGCTCGTAACAATAAAAGGCCACTCTAAAATGTGCAGATTTGTCACACAACACAATGCCTCAGATGTCTTAAGTTCCGAGGGAGCGTGCAATTGGCATGCTGACTGCAGGAATATCCACCAAAGTTGTTGCCAGATAATTTATTATTAATTTCTCTACCATAAGCCGCCTCCAACATAATTTTAGAGAATTTGGCAGTAAGTCCAGCCGGTCTCACAACCACAGACCACGTGTATGGCGTCATGTGGGCGAGGAGTTTGCTGATGTGAGTGCAGAGTGCCCCATGGTGGTGGTGGGGTTATGGTATGGGCAGGCATAACTACAGACAACGAACACAATTGCATTTTATCGATGGCAATTTTAATAAACAGAGATACCGTGACGAGATCCTGAGGCCCATTGTCGTGCCATTCATCCGACGCCATAAACTCATGTTTCAGCATTATAATGCACGTCCCCATATCACAAGGATCTGTACACAATTCCTTGAAGCTGAAAATGTCCCAGTTCTTCCATGGCCTCCATACTCACCAGACATGTCACCCATTGAGCATGTTTGGAATGCTCTGAATCATCGTGTACGACAGCATGTTCCAGTTCCCGCCATTTTGCACAACCATTGAAGAGGATTGGGACAACATTCCACAGGCCACAATCAGAAGCCTGATCAACTCTATGCAAAGGAGATGTGTTGTGCTGCATGAGGCAAATGCAACAGTCAATTGGGTTGAGGTCGGGTGATTGTGGAGGCAAGATCATCTGATGCAGCACTCTATCACTGGTCTTATGTCCATTGCTCATGTTTATTGGCCCAAGCAAATCTATTCTTATTGGTGTCCTTTAGTAGGGGTTTCTTTGCAGCAATTCAACCACAAAGGCCTGATTCACACAGTCTCTTCTGAACAGTTGATGTTGAGATGTATCTGTTACTTGAACTCTGTGAAGCATTTATTTGGGCTGCAATGTCTGAGGCTGGTAACTCTAATACATGTATCTTCTGCAGCAGAGGTAACTCGGGGTTTTCCTTTCCTGTGGCGGTCCTCATGAGAGCAAGTTTCATCATAGCACTTGATAGTTTTTGCGACTGCACTTGAAGAAACGTTCAAATTTCTTGAAATGTTCCTTATTGACTGACCTTCATGACTTAAAGTAATGATGAACTGTCATTTCTCTTTGCTTTTTTGAGCTGTTCTTGCCATAACATGGACTTGGTCTTTTACCAAATAAGGCTATCTTCTGTATACAACCCCAACCTTGTCACAACACAACTGGTTGGTGCAAATGCATTAAGGAAAGCAATTCCACAAATTAACTTTTAACAAGGCACACCTGTTAATTGAAATGCATTCCAGGTGACTAACTCATGAAGCTGGTTGAGAGAATGCCAAGATTGTGCAAAGAAGTCATCAAGGCAAAGGGTGGCTACTTAGAATAATCTAAAATATTAAATATATTTTGATTTGTTTAACACTTTTTGATTACTACATGATTCCATATGTGTTATTTCAAAGTGTTGATGTCTTCACTATTATTCTACAATGTTGGAAATAGTAAAAATAAAGAAAAACCCTGGAATGAGTAGGTGTGTCCAAACGTTTGACTGGTACTGTATATATACACATACTGTAAGTATGTGAAATACATATACTTCACGTACAGTACCAGTCATAAGTTTGAACACACCTACAAATTAAATGGGTTTTTTTAAATCTACATTTTAGAATAATAGTGAAGACATCAAAACTATGAAATAACACATATGGAATGAATTTTTATGAGTCAGACTCTTAAAATATTTTCGTTTTTTTTACATGTTACCTTTTCACATTTATTTTTCATATGTTCGTTTTTCATATGTTACTTTTCACATGTACATTTTTCATGTGCCTCGTCACCTTACCACTATACATATCTACCCCTACCACTCCAGTATCTTTGCATATTGTAAATATGGCATTGGCACTGACCTTGGAACTGACACTACATGTGGCTTACTTACTTTCTCGCGTTGTTATTTCTATTTCTCATGTGTTTTTGCTCTACTTTATTTTATAGTACTACTGATATTGATTACTGCATTGTTGGGAAAGAAAGAACTTGCAAGAAGGGCATTTCACTGTACTTGTGCACATGACAATGGAACTACTGTTTCATTTGCTGCTGCGATACTATAGCAAGAGCTATGGTCCAGAACATAAAACAGTTCAACTGAAAGTTTGATGCCTGAATCCAGGGAGAAGAGTGGAAAAGGGAAGTGGAATGGTCCAAGTCTATCCAAATGAAGAGGGAATCGGAGAGCGACATCCCAATGATATGATTGCCCAAGCAAGGAGGGCAAGTGCTGGTGTTAACGTAGAGTTGGCATCGACGATGGTCGAGACATTGTGATGTAAATTGGATGAAGCGAAACATAATTATGGCAAACTTTACAAATGCTATGATTTATTTTCTCTTTACGAATCAATACAAATGTTTAAAGTTTATGTTCACTCTTCATCTTTACGAATTTGCAAATATTCAGAGTTTGTTTACAAATCTATTCAAATACTCCGATTTTTTACGATCTTTAAGAATTTGTAGCTCATATTTATTTTACATTTGAGTAATTTACCAGATTCTCTTATCCAGAGTGACTTACAGTTAGTGCATTCATCATAAAATACAGTACTGTAGCTAGGTGGGACAACCACATATCACAGTCATAGTAAGTAAAGTAGCTATCAGCAAAGTCAGAGCTGTTGGCAAAGTCAGCCAACAGAGAGTTGCAGTAGTCCAGATGGGAGATGACAAGTGCCTGGATTAGGACCTGCACCGCTTCCTGTGTGAGGTAGGGTTGTACTCTACAGATGTTGTAGAGCATGAACCTCCAGGAGCGAGTCACTGCTTAGATGTTTGCAGAGAACGACAGGGTGCTGTCCAGGGTCACGCCAATGTTCTTGGCACTCTTCTGGTAGGGGGACACCGTGGAGTTGACAACCATGATATAGAGGTCTTGGAGCGGGCATGCCTTCCCCGGGAGGAAGAGGAGCTCTGTCTTGTCGAGGTTGAGCTTGAGGTGGTGGGCCGACATCCAAGCTGAGATGCATGTCGGCACCTGGGTGTCAAAAGGGGGGGAAGGAGAAAAGTTGTTGAGTTTCCTCAACATAGCAATGATAGGAAAGACCATGTGAGGATATGACAGAGCCGAGTGACTTGGTGTATAGAGAGAAGAGGGCCTAGAACCGAGCCCAGGGGGACACCAGTAGTGAGAGTATGTGGTGCAGACACAGATCCTCTCCACGTCACTTGATAGGAGCGGCCTGCCAGGTAAGATGCAATCCAAGAGTGTGCAGAGCCTGAGACGCCCAGCCCTGAGAGGGTGGAGAGAAGGATCTGATGATTCACGGTGTCGAAGGCAGCAGATAGATCTAGGAGGATGAGAACAGAGGACAGAGAGTCATCTTTGACAGTGCGGAGAGCCTCTGTGACACAGAGAAGAGCAGTCTCGGTTGAGTGACCCGTCTTGAAGCCTGACTGGTTAGGGTCAAGAAGATCGTTCTGAGAGAGATAGCGAGCGAGTTGGTCAAAGACAGCCGGCTCAAGTGTTTTGGAAAGAAAAGAAAGAAGGGATACTGGTCTGTAGTTTTTGACATCAATGGAGTCGAGTGTTGGTTTCTTGAGGAGGGGAGCGCTCGCAGCCAGTGGTGAGGGATGAGTAAGTGAGGAATGGAGGAAGGTTTCCAGAGATTCTTTCTCTTGCTCATTTAAAAACAATGGCTATTGAAAATACGTCTGCTGATTTCATATACTGTACCTGTACATCGTTTGGTAAGTAAACATCCACACCTTGATGGTGTCAAGTGTACTGACACCTGCGCAATGAGGGAGTGGGAAAGAAATGGCAACATCTGACTGATGCTGCATTCTTAACCAAGAGGGAAGTGCGAATTTACCACATACGACTGGGAGAAATCCACTTGAACAAAGACAGGTTTAGCCACATATTTAAATGCAAAAAGAAGATCTTAGCAATTCCACTAAGAAAAAACAAAACACCAATAGCTAATAATGTCAAAACTTGATATATAGTACTCTTCGTTCTTGGTTTACAAACAGGTCTTGTTGATCAGGAGCCACTCCCTTTCAATAATTGATTTGCTAGCTGAAATATAAACAGTAGCAGTCTACTGGGGCAAGCACACACATCTTCAGTAAATGCCCCTTTTATAGTTGAGTCATATTTATCTTACATTGAAGTGTTTACTTTGCAGGCTGGCTGCCGTATACTGAGTTGCAATCTCCCATAAATGGAATGTCCAAATCAACTTGAAGTATCTACAAAAAAAAAGTTTTGCAGCCGCATAATCCAAAAGGAAGGCTACAGAAAATCTGTTTGTCTATTGACAATGCACAAATGGTTCTGTTGATTCACATGATTCAATACAACGTGATTGCACAAAATCCCAACTACTACAATGACGAAGTGAATTTTTTTTTTTTCAATATGCGAAACTGCATATCCGATTTTCACATTTTCACACGTTTTTTTACATGTGAAACCGCAAATTTCACATGTGCAACTGCAATTCATGTATGAGGTGAAAACATGTTGTTCTTCTCACGTGAAAAGGTGGTGTTAACATTTGTACTCTGAATAGGGGAGAGTTTGGAAATAACTGTTACACATTTCAAACTACAAAACAATGAAAAGTGTTGCAATTTTAAAATACTGCCATAGTCTGCATAAATATAACTAACCTTGTCCCTCTTTGTGTTTCGTACAGTGCCTTCGGAAAGTATTCAGACCCCTTTACTTTTCCCACATTTTGTTACGTTACAGCCTTATTCTAAAATGGATTAAATAAATCCAAAATCCTCAGCAATCTACACACAATACCCCATAATGACAGAGCAAAAACAAGTTTTTTGAAGTTTTTGCAAATGTATTAAAACAGAAATACCTAATTTACATAAGTATTCAGACCCTTTGCTATGAGACTCGAAATTGAGCTCAGTTGCATCCTGTTTGAAAGGACCGATGCTGGAGACGAGAAGCAAGTACAGGGAGTGAAGATGAAATGGAAAACAGAAATGAAACAAAACAAGAACAGTATCTGGATGGGGGGGGAACAAAATGACATTACGACAATAATTCTGACACGGGGAACAAAACTGAGGAACAGACAGATATAGAGGGGGCAATCAACAACGTGAAGGAGTCCAGGTGAGTCCAATGAGCGCTGATGCGTGTAATGATGGTGACAGGGCAGCCTGGTGCCCTCGAGTGCCAGAGAGGGGGAGCGGGAACAGGCGTGACAGTACCCACCCTTCTAAGGGTGCCAACCGACATCACACCTGGGCAAGCCTGACGGGCCGAACGAGGCATGGGCGCTGGACAAGCCGGCTGAGGCATGAGATCCCGACGATCCCGCTGAGGCGTGACAGCCTGACGATCCCGCTGAGGCTTGATAGCCTGACGATCCCGCTGTGGCGTGAAAGCCTGTCGATCCTGCTGAGGTGTGGGAGCCTGATGGGCCGGCTGAGGCATGATGTGGGATGGGAGCATGCCGACCCGACCGAGGCAAGGAACCCTAGAGCGCCAGAGAGGGAGCAGGCTTGACACTTTTTCCATTGATCGTCCTTGAGATGTTTCTTCCAATTTATTGGACATGATTTGGAAAGGCACACAGTCCTGTCTATAGAAGGTCCCACAGTCGACAGTGCATGTCAGAGCAAAAGCCAAGCCATGACGTCAAAGGAATTGTCCGTAGAGCTTCGATACATGATTGTGTCGAGGCACAGATCTGGGGAGGGGTACCAAAAAATCAGCATTGAAGGTCCCCAAGAACACAGTGGCCTCCATCATTCTTAAATGGAGTATGGAACCATCAAGATGCTTCCTAGAGCTGGCTGCCTGGCCAAACTGAGCAATCTGGGGAGAATGGCCTTGGTTACTCTGACTGAACTCTAGACTTCCTCTGTGGAGATGGGAGAACCTTCCAGATGGACAATCATCTCTGCAGCACTCCACCAATCAGGCCTTTATGGTAGTGGCCAGACAGAAACCACTCCTCAGTAAAAGGCACATAACTGCCTGCTTGGAGTTTGCCAAAAGGCACCTAAATACTTTCAAACCATGAGAAACAAGATTCTCTGGTCTGATGAAACCAAGATTGAACTCTTTGGCCTGAATGCCAAGCATCATGTCTGGAGGAAACCTGACACCATCCCTACAGTGAAGCATGGTGGTGGAAGCATCATACTGTGGCAATGTTTTTCAGCGGCAGGGACTGGGAGACTAGTCAGGATCGAGGCAAAGATGAACAGAGGAAAGAACAGAGAGATCTTGGATGAAAACCGACTCCAGAGTGGTCAGGACAGACTGGGGTGAAGGTTCAGCTTCCAAAAGGAAAACGACCCTAAGCACACAGCCAAGACAATGCAGGAGTGGCTTCGCGACAAGTCTCTGAATGTCCTTGAGTGACCCAGCCAGTCCTGACTTGAACTTGATCATCTCTGGAGAGACCTGAAAACAGCTGTGCAGCGACGCTCCCCATCCAACCTGACAGAGCTTGAGAGGATCTGCAGAGAAGAATGGGAGACATTCCCCAAATATAGGTGTGCCAAGCTTGTAGCGTCATATCCAAGAAGACTCGATGCTGTAATTGCTGCCAAAGAGGTTTCAACAAAGTACTGAGTAAAGGGTTTTGAATACTTATGTAAATGTTATATTTCAGTTTTACATTTTTTTTTAATTAGCAAAAAAAACATTTTTTTGCTTTATCATTATGGGGTACCATGTGTAGATTGAGGGGAAACAACTGTTTAATCCATTTTAGAATAAGGCTGTAACGTAAAAAAATGTGGGAAAAGTCAAGACGTCTGAATACTTTACATCACTACACCCAGTGCCGTTTCTAAGCATAAGCGGCCGTTTAGGGCATAAGTCATGGAAATGTGTGTAGAATTGCAGGAAATGAGCTTTAAAAGTGTCACAAGGTTGATGCTTAAGTCAAATCAAACTTTACTTGCCATATGCGCCAAATACAACAGTACAATTTCACCTTACAGTGAAATGCTTACTTACGAGCCCTTAACCAACAATGCAGTTTTAAGAAAAATAAGAGTTGAGAAAATATTGACGAGATAAACTAAAGTAAAACAATAAAAGAGTAACAATAAAATAAGAATAACGAGGCTATATACAGGGGGTACCGGTACTGAGTCGATGTACATCGCAGTCAATGGGAAAAGATGAGTCAAATCAAATCAAATCAAATCAAATTTTATTAGTCACATACACATGGTTAGCAGATGTTAATGCGAGTGTAGCGAAATGCTTGTGCTTCTAGTTCCGACAATGCAGTAATAACCAACAAGTAATCTAACCTAACAATTCCACAACTACTACCTTACACACACACACAAGTGTAAAGGGATAAAGAATATGTACATAAAGATATATGAATGAGTGGTGGTACAGAACGGCAAGGCAGATGCAGTAGATGGTATAGAGTACGGTATATACATATGAGATGAGTACTGTAGGGTATGTAAACATAAAGTGGCATAGTTTAAAGTGGCTAGTGGTACATGTATTACATAAAGATGGCAAGATGCAGTAGATGATATAGAGTACAGTATATACATATGAGATGGGTAATGTAGGGTATGTAAACATTATATTAAGTGGCATTGTTTAAAGTGGCTAGTGGTACATTTTTACATAATTTCCATCAATTCCCATTTTTAAAGTGGCTGGAGTTGAGTCAGTATGTTGGCAGCGGCCGCTAAATGTTAGTGGTGGCTGTTTAACAGTCTGATGGCCTTGAGATAGAAGCTGTTTTTCAGTCTCTCGGTCCCTGCTTTGATGCACCTGTACTGACCTCGCCTTCTGGATGATAGCGGGGTGAACAGGCAGTGGCTTGGGTGGTTGTTGTCCTTGATGATCTTTATGGCCTTCCTGTGACATCGGGTGGTGTAGGTGTCCTGGAGGGCAGGTAGTTTGCCCCTGGTGATGCGTTCTGCAGACCTCACTACCCTCTGGAGAGCCTTACGGTTGTGGGCGGAGCAGTTGCCGTACCAGGCGGTGATACAGCCCGACAGGATGCTCTCGATTGTGCATCTGTAGAAGTTTGTGAGTGCTTTTGGTGACAAGCCGAATTTCTTCAGCCTCCTGAGGTTGAAGAGGCGCTGCTGCGCCTTCTTCACAACGCTGTCTGTGTGGGTGGACCAATTCAGTTTGTCCGTGATGTGTACACCGAGGAACTTAAAACTTTCCACCTTCTCCACTACTGACCCGTCGATGTGGATAGGGGGGTGCTCCCTCTGCTGTTTCCTGAAGTCCACAATCATCTCCTTTGTTTTGTTGACGTTGAGTGTGAGGTTATTTTCCTGACACCACACTCCGAGGGCCCTCACCTCCTCCCTGTAGGCCGTCTCGTCGTTGTTGGTAATCAAGCCTACCACTGTAGTGTCATCCGCAAACTTGATGATTGAGTTGGAGGCGTGCATGGCCACGCAGTCGTGGGTGAACAGGGAGTACAGGAGAGGGCTCAGAACGCACCCTTGTGGGGCCCCAGTGTTGAGGATCAGCGGGGTGGAGATGTTGTTACCTACCCTCACCACCTGGGGGCGGCCCGTCAGGAAGTCCAGGACCCAGTTGCACAGGGCGGGGTCGAGACCCAGGGTCTCGAGCTTGATGACGAGTTTGGAGGGTACTATGGTGTTAAATGCTGAGCTGTAATCGATGAACAGCATTCTCACATGGGTATTCCTCTTGTCCAGATGGGTTAGGGCAGTGTGCAGTGTGGTTGCGATTGCGTCGTCTGTGGACCTATTGGGTCGGTAAGCAAATTGGAGTGGGTCTAGGGTGTCCGGTAGGGTGGAGGTGATATGGTCCTTGACTAGTCTCTCAAAGCACTTCATGATGACGGAAGTGAGTGCTACGGGGCGGTAGTCGTTTAGCTCAGTTACCTTAGCTTTCTTGGGAACAGGAACAATGGTGGCCCTCTTGAAGCATGTGGGAACAGCAGACTGGGATAAGGATTGATTGAATATGTCCGTAAACACACCAGCCAGCTGGTCTGCGCATGCTCTGAGGACGCGGCTGGGAATGCCGTCTGGGCCTGCAGCCTTGCGAGGGTTAACACGTTTAAATGTTTTACTCACCTCGGCTGCAGTGTCAACCAAATTATGCTTACACTACTGGTCAAAAAAATGTGAACACCTACTCATTCAAGGGTTTTTCTTTACTTTAACTATTTTATACATTGTAGAATAATAGTGAAGACATCAAAAGTATGAAATAACACATATGTAATCATGTACAGTAGTAACTAAAAAAAGTGTTAAACAAATCAAAATATATTTGGTATTTGAGATTCTTCAAATAGCCACCCTTTGCCTTGATGACAGCTTTGCACACTCTTGGCATTCAGCTTAACCTGGAATGTGTCACGTCCTGACCATAGTGCTTATGTGTTTTGCTTGTTTTAGTGTTGGTCAGGACGTGAGCTGGGTGGGCATTCTATGTTGTGTGTCTAGTTTGTCTGTTTCTGTGTTCAGCCTAATATGGTTCTCAATCAGAGGCAGCTGTCTATCGTTGTCCCTGATTGAGAATCATATATAGGTGGCTTGTTTTGTGTTGGGATTTTGTGGGTGGTTGTTTCCTGTGTCAGTGTTTGTGCCACACGGGACTGTGACGGTTGGTTCGTTTGTTGTTTTGTATTTTGTCTAGTTTTCGTGTTATTAAATCATGGAAACTTAACACGCTGTACATTGGTCCTCCGATCCTTCTCGCCTCTCCTCGTCCGATGAGGAGGACGAAATAGACTGCCGTTACAGAATGGTTTTCTAACAATCTTGAAGGAGTTCCCATATATGCTGAGCACTTGTTGGCTGCTTTTCCGTCACTCTGCGGTCCGACTCATCCCAAACCATCTCAATTTGGTTGAGGTCGGGGGATTGTGAAGGCCAGGTCATCTGATGCAGCACTTCATCACTCTCCTTCTTGGTAAAATAGCCCTTACACAGTCTGAAGGTGTGTTGGGTCATTGTCCTGTTGAAAAAGAAATGATAGTCCCACAAAGCCCAAACCAGATCCGATGGCGTCAGAGTAGCTGTTCTAAAACTTACATTTCCAGTGAATGGGAAAAGATTAAAAGATGAGACTCATAGACAGATGGTCAGTCATGTCTCTCTCCCTCTCTTCTCTAATTCCCCTCTCCCTCCTTCTCTTTGCCTCCCTTTGTCACTTTCTCTCTCCCTCCCCTTTATTTCACCCCTCCACCCTCTCCCTTCCTTCATTCCTTCCTTCTCTCTCTTTCTTCTATCTCTTTTCTCCCTCCATCTCTCTCTCCATTCGCTCTCCCTCCTTCCCCTCCCTCCCCATCTCATCACTCACTCTCTCCTCTGTCTCCCTCCTCATTCTTTGTTGACTCTCTCTCTAAAATAATGTTACTACAGTTTCTGGCTAACTGGCTAGCTTGCTTATGGAAGGAGAACTGCATTTAGTGTTGCACTAGCTGATTGGTTAGCTTCTCTTTCGTTTCCTGTAAGTCAGTGACTGGCTCAAATATCAAGTTTTTTTGTACATGATCAAACTTCAGAAATACTATAAACTCCTTAGCTAGATGTAAAATCATGTGATTAAGACCTCAAAATGTAACTTCAAAATAATGACTGACAGATTCCTTGATTTACAGTCAACAGTTTGTACACACCTACATTGTAGAATATTAATGAAGACATCAAAAATATGTAATAGCACATATGGAATCATGTTGTAACCAAAAAAAGTGTTAAACAAATCAAAACAAGGTCATCATATATTGTAGATGAGATTCTTCAAAGTAGCCACTCTGCGTTGATGACAGCTTTGCACACTCTTGCTAAGGTTACGTGTTAAATCCCCTTCAATCAGTGCAGATTAAGGGGAGGAGACAGGTTAAAGAAGGATTTTAAAGCCTTGAGACAATTGAGACATGGATTGTGTATATGTCCCATTCAGTGGGTGAATGGGCAAGACAAAAGATTTAAGTGCCTTTGAATGGGGTATGGTAGTAGGTGCCAGGAGCACCAGTTTGTGTCAAGAACTGCAACACTGCTGGGGTTTTCATGCTCAACAGTTTCCCGTGTGTATCAAGAATAGTCCACCACCCAAAAGACATCCAGCCAACTTGACACAACTGTGGGAAGCATTGGGCCAGCATCCCTGTAGAACTCTTTCAACGCCTTGTAGAGTTCATGCCCCAACCAATTGAGGCTATTCTATTAACATTAAACATTGTATTCAGGAGTTGGTGAGGCAACATGTCAGGTAGAAAAATGTATAGAAATATAATAAAATAATTAAACAATATAAACTACTACTATACAAACTAAAACACAAAGTAACACAGACCAGCCTTAATGGCTAAGCATAGAAATGAATGATCAATATGCCACATTGTGTCAACAGCTTGCGTGGCCTTTTCCCTGTCCCTGAGCAGTAATGCCACATAAGGGGCAACTTTGTATCAAGGCTGGGCGCCTGTTTAGAGAGCCACATTGAGTAGAACAAAATAAAAGCTTTTTTATGCTTGGCTGGAAAATAGTTGTGGTAAGTGACAACTTTGTGAGAGCAAAGTATCATGCAGAATGAGAGAACAGAGGAGGAACACTTCTAGCCTACTAATTGGATTGATACAAATAGCCTATGGCTCCTGAAAACGGAAACCACCCAAATCCGTTAAACCAAGTGAGGAATTATTTCAACTTCTAGTTGAAGTGACATCAATGTTACCAACATGTATGCCAACATGTCCCTAGGCTTCACTTTCAAGTTCCTGATAGAAGGACCGTGCAGCAGTAGGCAAATTGCTCCTCGTCGTCATGAGGTCCTGGTACTTCTCTTTCTTGATTGGCAGAGGATTCTCGTTGTCTCTGGGAAAGGCCTTGGAGAACGATGGCGCTGGGGGTCTTGCTCCATTCTTCGGTTTAGTGACCAACCATGACCTCCATCAATCGTATTGACTGTGGCTCTGTCTGGTGTAGAGGTTCCATTGTTCAGCAGCTGAAATCACAGAGCATAATAGAAAAGTTCAATCAACATGCACTAATAAGGTGCACAGTTCACAGTGTAAAATATTTTCTCTGTAAATGGCTAATTTATTCATGGATACAGACATGTTTTAACAGCTTGGAAATGGTAGGCTTACCTGTGATTTTACAGAATGTAAATAGTAAAGTAATGTACAGATACCCATAAAAAAACTACAAGTATTACTTTAAAGTATTTTTACTTAATTAAGTACTTTACCCCACTGCATGACCCTGAAAGGATTCTGTTGCCTGGACTCCAGGGTCATCTGTCTCACATCATCAGCGGTATGCAGAGTTGACACCTTGCATCTCTTCTCAATAGCAGAAAGACAGATCACATGGAAGGAAGGACACCATGAACTTCTGTTCAACCTGAGTGAAGTAGCCCATGGATACCAGCATAGACATCAAATTCAACATGCACCAGTTGTTATTCTGACCACAACACAGGCCACTGTATATGATGAGCTTGACTTCTTTTGGCTTTGTAGAGTGGAAAATGTGTTTGGACTCACTTCAATACACAACTTGCCACGTCAATTGCAATGCCCTTACGCCACACACACATTGTAGCAGAATTGTCAGTGCCCAGTTCCTGATGCTGAGATTTTAGTTGACCAGTTGTCATTGATAATACATGTTGGAGGGGGTCAGATTAGGGCATATCGATGCAAATCACGTTGCAGTCTTCTTTTGCTTTAGCCCTCTCTGTGTCACTCTGCAGCTGTGTAGGCCTTTTCCGCCTTTCTGTGGTGCAGCTCACTCTCAGCCGTTATTCTGCTCTTTTCTCCGTCTGATGTTGCTGCTGTCAGTCGAGCGAAGAAGACATCACATGTTACAGGTGTCACTTCTGGGCTGACCAAAGTAAAGATTCTCCTGCTGAAAGACATCTCTGTACAGCCAGAATGTAGCTGTTGTCATGGGAGACATGATCTTTGCAGAGCCTGTACATGGTCAGCAGATTTAGGTCTGGGCTGAGGTATTCCTGATCCACACCCCCCTTCATCCGGGAATACCGGTTTGCTTGCCGTGGAAAGGACAAGATTTGTTGTTCAATGTCTTTTCTCACAGTGGGATGTATGCGATGTGTCCTGGAAAACATTAAAACATAATTTTAAACAAGATGTGAAATGATACTATGACCCATACATCTGTTCTCCCCAATATTTATTTGACTAGGTGGCCTGTGGCCCTCTCTGTCAGCAATTTTAGAGTTTTTCATCACCTGTAACTGCCATTTCCTGCAATCCATAGTCTTCAATGATAACTGATGTGATAATTTTCACATTACTTCATATTAGTATTTTTTTTAAATATTATATTCATATTATTGAATAAGTACACATTACAAAAACACTACACCTGGTAATTATGCAATGTATTAACATACTGTTAAGTGTCAACCATGTGACACTCATCTTTCCCATTTAAAGCAATGTATTGACATAAGCGTCAATTGGTTGACACATCTTTTCCCATCAACTGTGATGTATTGGCAAACAAACTGAAAGAGTGCATACTGCCAACTAGAGTGTGTTGTTTGAACAGGTATAACGCCAAGGTTGGCGATTTACTTACACCTACAGTTATGGAATTTTGCTCACGTGTATAATTCATTGGCTGATCCCTCCTGATGACCCGTATGGAATCCTTCACCCATAGGAAGGCCCACCCAGTTGACTACTTTAAAATGTCCATGCCAAAATGGGTTTTATCCAATTTAGAGTCCTCTAATTCTATGGTGGTAAATTCCGACTTTCCACTTGGTTACAAACGCAGCATATGCTGAAGTTAATGTGTTGAACCATCATAATTATATTGAAAAAAATCCACCTTGCATCGATTAAGGTTAAAAATGTTATGGCCCACCTAAGCTGTGTCTGTGCTCCACCTTGGACACCTCATTCAAAATGTTCTGAACTCGTCAAGTTTTAGTGCTACCTTTTGATCTCAGTATTCAGTGGGCACCACAATGAATCAGCCATGCCCACAGTTAGAGGTGGTGTATACTACTCTATAGTGGTGATTGGACCATTCACAGACAGGGTTATTGGAGTCTCCCAGGGTTATTGTTCAATTTCTCCCTCGACTCCCCTTGATAGAGCTTCGATCAGGCCAAGTGCACAGTTGAGGTGAACAGTTCATACTGTTTCTAGCATTACTGCTAGTGTAAGGTAAACATTTTAATACACGGGCGGCAGCACTAGCAGTTCTGGGGGGGGGGGGGCAGTGCCCCTGTGACAACAATTTTGGACCCCTTTGTGGAGTATGAAATAATTTTTACATAACACATTTTTGCTATCGTTCTTTTTTTACATCCGTTATTAGACAGAAAATGCAAATAAATTGTTGAATGATTATGAACATGGTCTTTTGCCTGCAATGCAGTGAAGAAAATGATATGACAACAATAACGTCTAATGTAACTGGCCCCTCTAACAGTACAACTGGCCCCAGCTTGCCCCCCCCCCCAGTTGAAATGGTCTAGAACCGCCACTATGCGGCAGGTAGCCTAGTGGTTGGGCCAGTAAACAAAAGGTTGCTGGATCGAATCCCCGAGCTGACAAGGCAAAAAAAAACTCTTGTTCTGCCCCTGAAGAAGACATTGTTTCCCAGTAGGCCGTCGTTGTAAACAAGAATGTGTTCTTAACCGACTTGCCTAGTTAAATAAAGGTAAGAAAAAAAGGGTAAATTATACAATTACATAAATCAACCTATTTTTTTTTATATTCCTGACGTTTGCTATTGGCGTCACACCCTCAGTTTGTATCAAAGCGCCCAGAACTCTATTCTCATATTTGACATGGATTTTATTACACATAGATACATTGAAACACATTCTATGGACTTTCAACTGGTTATGGTTCCTCAGTGAGCCAGCCAGTGTGCTGAATCCATTTTCCACACAGGTGGAAAAACATCTATTCTAGCTTTAGTATGGATGCTGTGTTGGTTCTGTTACTATGGACACGGCAAACTTTTCCACAGCTTCCTCAATTATGCTCCCAAAGAATAGATTTTTCAGCTGGGCGGAAATAACATTTCCATGGACAGCCTATACACTCCCGGGCCGTAAATAATTTGTCCCCCTTACCTTGTACATCAAATGTCCTTTGGATCTGTACCAAAGAAATGCCTGTTTGATCATTGTATACACCAGCTGCTTTGTAAACAGAGAGTGAAGAGACTTGTTTCTGTATGCTGAATCTTGTGTGACATGAAAACTAATTGATAACAGAAGGAAAAGGGTGTCTGTTTTATTCAGGATCACATCAGTGAAGACCTGTGGCTTTCTGATTCCACCCTCCTCGCTACGGCTGCTAACAACGAGACGTGTTCAAGGAAACCGCTCAGGGATTTGACCATGAGGCCAATGGTGACTTTAAAAACAGAGTTGAATGGCTGTGATAGGAGAAAACTGAGGCTGGATCAACAACATTGTAGTTACTCCACAATACTAACTGTGAACGGATCAGCTTGTCCGAGACACCCTATTACAAGCGGGATGCGGCATAAAATGAACAGACCAGAGGCAGTGGTTGTGATTCCTTTTCTTGTGATTATTTACTAAACGGGTCTTCTTTCGCCCGACAAAACAACTCCAGTACAGGGTAACGTCCAATTCTGAAACACCAACAAAACAAATAAACGGAGCTGTTGAACAAAAGGCCGTAGCCAAAATGGGAAAGCAAAACGACAAACCGCTACTCCTGTCTTTAGATTATCGTTGACACATAATAGTTACAAGAGGAACACTTCTCTCCACCTATAGCCTGCCTTGGTTAACAGAGAGTCAAGGTGCCCCAGTAAAATAAGCTTTCTATGAGGTAGGAGAATCAGACAGCCTCACAGGTCCGTCTCTACTTCCAATTCTCCCCCAGCTGCTCTCCTGGCACACCTATATAGAGGAAGACACAAAGCAATTAGTGGGCCCAGGTGTGTACTAATTGGCTTGACACAGAGTACCTATCCCCTGAGGAGGGTGCTGTCGTGTCATCTTCCTCCGGCTGGTTACTGAACTCTCGCATAACCTAATTGACAGAGTGAAGAAGGAAGTTTGTACAGAATAAAATTTAAAAAGTCTAAAACATGCATCTTGTTTGCAACAAGACACTAAATTAATACTGCAAAAAAAAACTTTGTCCTGAATACAATGTGCAATGTTTGGGGCAAATCCGAACACATTACTGAGTACAACTCTCCATATTTTCATGCATAGTGGTGGCTGCATCATGTTATGGGTATGCTTGTAATCGTTAAGGACTGGGGAGTTTCTCAGGATAAAAAGAAACGGACTGGAGCCAAGAACAGGCAAAATCCTAGAGGAAAACCTGGTTGTCGGATTTCCACCAGACACTGGGAGAAGAATTCACCTTTCAACAAAACAACCAAAAACACAAGGCCAAATATACACTGGAGTTACCAAGAAGACAGTGAATGTTCCTGAGTGGCCGAGTTATAGTTTTGACTTAATTCTGCTTGAAAATCTAGGGCAAGACCTGAAAATAGTTGTCTAGCCAGGATCAACAACCACTTTGACAGATGTTGAAGAATTTTGAAAATAATTATAGGAAAATGTTGCGCAATCCATGTGTGGAAAGACTCACAGCTATAATTGCTGCAAAGGTGATACTAGCATATTAACTTAGGAGATAGAATACTTATCTAATCAAGATAGTGTTTTATTTTTCATTCATATTTTACAAATGTTAAGTATTTTGTGTAGATCGTTGACAAAAATGAGAATTAAAACAATTTCAATCCCACTTTGTAACAACAAAATGTGGAAAAAGTCAAGAGGTGTACTTTTTGAAGGCACTCTATGTACACACACAATTACACAATACATGAAAAGCAAACAAAACACAAAAAGCTAAACAATCATATGAAACAAACACATTCTTCATTAAAAAAAGGCCCTCAAGCATCCACCTGAATTTCCCTAGAGCAGGGCTCTCCAACCCTGTTCCTAGAGATTCAGCTTATCAACCAGTTAATCATTACAATTAGGTGCGCTAGATTAGGGTTGGAGTGAAAACCTACAGAATGGTAGCTCTCCAGGAACAGGGGTGGAACCAACTCCACAAACTTGAAGGACCTTTGGAGATTATTCCATGTGAGTGGCACAAATAAAGCAAAACAAAAAAAAAACGATTTACCTAGCTCGAAGGAGATTGACGGGATCTCCAGGGTTAGCCGTCCCTGATTCCGGGTCTGGTGACTTAACCATCTGAAGGTTAACAATGAGGGACAGCCTAATTTCTGATACAAATGCAATGATGTGTACTGAAGCTGTCATCCGTAATAAAGCACAATGCACTATGATAAACTCTGGCCAATAGCTTCAATACAGTGGCAGCTGCATTCATATAGACAATATCGCCATAGTCAATAACAGGAATGAATGTTGACTGAATTATTTGTTCTGCTATTTAATATAAGACAGGACATGTTCCTAATTTCTTAACTCAACATGCTTTTTGAAAGAATGCTTTTCGTCAATGCAGATGCCCAGATATTTATAAGCGGGACGCGATGAATGAGGGCACCATCCAAAGTACGTATGCATAAATCAGACACATTTTTACGTGATTTGGAAAATAACATATACTTGATTTTACCTGCATTAAGTACCAATTTCAGTACAACTAGGGCTTTCTGCAGGGCAATAAAAGCTTTGACAGAGCCTGGTCAGCTGTGGGGGCAATGGCATACACCACAGTGTCATCTGCATACAAGTGAAAGGAAGTATTTTCTACAGCTAAACCAATATTGTTCAGGTAAATAGTGAAAAGAACCAGACCAATAATCGATTCCTGTGCGACACCCTTTGTTATGTCCAGAAAATCTGATTTAACACAATCAGTAAATACACACTCATCTGCCCTTTAAATAATTTTCAAACCAGCTACACGCAGCCTGGTCTTGGCCAATTAATGAAAGCCTCTGAATAAGTAATGAGTGATTCACAGTGTTGAAGGCTTTAGACAAGTCAATAAAAGGGCTGAACAGTGTTTCTTCTGATCTAAACAATTAAGAACATAATTTAAAACCAAAGAAGTAGCAGAGATGGTGTCATTACCTGGTCTGAAACGTGACTGTGTACATTTAGAATACATTTTGTAGTTAGAAAGGATCGGCAGGTAGCCTAGTGGTTAGAGTGTTGGACTAGTAACTGAAAGGTTGTAAAATCAAATCCCTGAGCTGTCAAGGTAAAAATCTGTCGTTCTGCCCCTGAACAAGGCAGTTAACCCACTGTTCCTAGGTGGTCATTGAAAATAAGAATTTGTTCTTAACTGACTTGCCTAGTTAAATAAAGGTAAAATAAGTTGAGTATTTACCAAGGATTCTAGACATTTTGCTAGGCAAGATTTTGGAAATTGGGTGATAATTACTTAGGTCTCACAGGTCACCACCATTGAAGTATATGGGCCGCCTTCATTTACATTTACATTTAAGTAATTTAGCAGACGCTCTTATCCAGAGCGACTTACAAATTGGTGCATTCACCTTATGATATCCAGTGGAACAACCACTTTACAATAGTGCATCTAACTCTTTTAAGGGGGGGGGGGGGGGGGGTTAGAAGGATTACTTTATCCTATCCTAGGTATTCCTTAAAGAGGTGGGGTTTCAGGTGTCTCCGGAAGGTGGTGATTGACTCCGCTGACCTGGCGTCGTGAGGGAGTTTGTTCCACCACCATTGGGGTGCCAGAGCAGCAAACAGTTTTGACTGGGCTGAGCGGGAACTGTACTTCCTCAGAGGTAGGCCTTCCAGACCCTGGGGATGGTACCAGAAATAGTTGTTAGGTAAAAAATAATTCTTAACGACTCTGCAATCAGAGGAGCAGAAAGCTGCAGCAAGAAAGGATCAAGCAAATCAGCTCCAGTGGATTTGTTTTACATCAATCTTGCACAAGGCATCGATCACAAGTGGAACGTCGCTGAAATGAAAACAACGATTCACTAGAAGCCAACCAGAGGCTGGGCTGGGAGAGGGGCAGGCAGTCGACTGACTGACAAGGGTCAATTAAACCACCATTTCTTTCAAATAAAAAGCCTGCCGAGATAAAATGCTGATTATTAGCAATCACCCATCCATTTTTTTTCTCAGTAATAATGCCAGATAAGACTATTCCTGGAAAATGTGGGGTGGGTGCAACATAAGACAAAAAAATGACAAGGGTTTGAGTGAGAGTGTGCACAGTTCCTAAGCATTTTAAATGCACTTGACTCAGAGTCTTCAACTATAAAGGTACTTTTTTGAGCTCTCCTGGCTTGAGGAACTAGTGCAAGCATACTTGTAGTTTCATTTGGGAACACAACCCTTCATCCCCGCTATCACACAATTACTGTTGTTTACGCGATTCAAAAACTGACCATTATAAAATTGCGATATGGGTCAGGTGGGCATGTTCTATTGCCAACAATACGATCTTACAGTGTTAGGCACTGGGACCTAAAAGACACCTACCAGGAGCGCCCATTAAATGTGCCCAGGAAGCGGCAAACAAAAGAAAAACCCACACCAAACTTAAAGACAGGAAGCAAACCAAAAAGTGACACAAAACAAAACAGGGAAGATAAGATAAAGTCATTGTTTGTCTAGAAATCAAATAGGGAGAGCCAACTAAAGGTGGTAAACCCTACATGTCTCTCAAGAGCACTGGAGCACTGGGCCAGAGACTCTCAAATATCACCTGGGCCAGCACAGGTGAAACACCTTTATACTAACAAGACCACCTTTATACTAACCAGCGCAGGTGTAACACATGCTGACTAACGAGGTGACACCAATCTGTGCGCCCCACGTGCTAATGTCCAACCTCAAAATATAAATGTAAAAAACCAAAGCCTGTAACACTTTCCACCTTATGACAACAAATATACCCTATATATATTTTTTTTTGTTGGGCAAGTTTGATCGTAAGCAACAGCGAATAACTTCCATCTCAAAACATGATCAATTGAAATGTGTCGCTACTTAAATGCGTTGCCAATATAAACATTATGTCTACTGGCTGTCAACAATTAAAGGCCAGACAGAACAGATTTAGTAACGGCATTGAGTTTCTGAAAATCTGAACAAAACAGAGACCCATCTGCCTTAGGTAGTAATATACAAGGTGAACTCCACGGACTGCTGGCATGTTGCGCAAGCATGCCATGCTCAAGCACGAATTTCACCTCACTGTGCAATTTATATCACGAAGAAAAGTTTGTGGGGAAAAATGTACAAATGGTCTCTTCATAATTATATGAGGATCAGTGTTAATCTTTTTGGTATCTCAAATACACGCAATAGGACAGTGATCCTTGAGATCATTAGCAAAGACACCACTTGACAAGTACTTGTGGGGGCTATTTGTCAGAATTAGGTCAATCAGCGAGAAGTTTGCTGGATTTTTCACATGAATCCGTGTGGGTTTTGCAATCAGTTGAGTCAGGTTAAAGTCAAGACAAATATTCTTAAAATGGTCTGAGGCAGGGGTAAGCCAATCTAAGTTATAATCCCCTAAAACGACAAATTCAGATGAGAGATAAGGTTTTAAACACTCAGAAATAGTACCAACAACGTCCGCCAGTGCAGTCAGCGGGCTGTAAATCCCTGCAACAGATAAATGTGTATTTTGGCTAATGGCCACATCTATAACCAAAAGCTGACATTTTTTCGGGGATAGTGATATTTAGAGAACATGATAGTTGATTTCACATGTCCTGTATAGCCACTCCTCACCCCTTTTAAATCTGTCACACGTGTAGATGTGTATGGCTAGTCTAGCAACAACAACGACAACTTCACTTCGAACATACTTCACAACTACGTGACTTGAAAGTGGACATATCAGCAAAAAGGCTTTAAAAAAAAGTGAATAAACCGGTCTCCGTGGCCATATATTAAAATAGAGTCTAATTAGTTCTGGGAATTATAATTATGTAACTTTGTTCAGAGTGATTTGCTCAACATTCTCCATGCCTTATTATGTCTCACTGTGAGGTTCAGCAAATTGGATTTCCAACGCTTCACTTCTCCTCCCAGAATGTGGTGGAGTTCATATATCAAATGGCACCACTTTAGGGGAGTAAGGGGCTAATATCCACAGCCATCCCCGGAGGGCAGACACTTGAGACAATGAGGGATCCACCCCTGCATTCCATTCAATCTTGCCGCCCACAGGCAGGACCATTTCTAGCATTTTAGGGGCCCTAAGCAAGATTTGACCCCCCCTGGATCTGATTTGAAATCTGAGTGAGAGTGACTAACAAAATCAATGAAAAGGCACTGTTCACAGAGAGCTCCCATTGGACTTGACCGCTTCAGAACTAGACTGATTGTAGGTCTGAGTGACGGTATCAAGTCTTACTACTTGCGATTGAGGGAGAGAATAATGATATCTTAGTTGCAAATCATCAGATGTGACTTAATTACACTCAGAATCCTCTGATACTCTGTTAAGGAATCATTTGACATTATTGGTTATACACAATTTGAATATCAATAATAACACCCAATCTGATTCTGTACCTCTGAACACTGAATGGTTAACACTCTTACACTGAAGATTGAAGACTGAAATTATGGTATATTTCTGCCTGTAGTGATACAGCATATTTAGCAGGGGCTGCTATTGTTTCAGGCTGCCATATCATTTATTACCCTAATGACTACAGTACATCCCCACTGGGCATAGGCATCAGTTCAACCTCTAGTTTTGATTTACATTTGGTTGAGTTGTCAATTAATGTGAATTTAACGTGAAATCAACGAAAAATGCAATTGTGTTTCCTCAATGGCGTGAACACATTCACTGCACCCCAGATGACATCACAATACATTTTAACATGACACAATCCCCTTAATGTTCTTACCTAATGAGCCGGAAGACAAAAACAAAATTCTCACTTAGTTATTTTCCATACAAGAGGACCCAGTGAATATACAAGCAGGCCCCACAAAACATGCGGTAAATGAAAATCAGGAGAGTGGAAAAACAAACTGCCTTGTGTGTGTGTGTGTGTGTGTGTGTGTGTGTGTGCGTGTGCGTGTGTGTGTGTGTGTGCGTGCGTGAGTGCGCGTGTGTGTGACCCCTTGCATCGAGAGACATGGTTTACAACTCTATCACGAAAAGGTGACCTTCTGTACACATACCCAGTGAACAAGCTTTGATGCTGGAAGGAGCATCACTCACTGTCTGCCTCTGTCACACACACACACACACACACACACACACACACACACACACACACACACACACACACACACACACACACACACACACACACACACACACACACACACACACACACACACACACACACACACACACACACACACACACACTATCGCAGGGATGGAATGTGTCAGTCAGAAACGATGTTTCCAACTGCCTCAGGACACTTCCATCGAACAACAACAATGACAACGGCATCATCGCTGGGTACCTGTCCTTGGCATAATACTAATTACAGGCTGAAAGCAGCCCAGAGGGAGAGAGACGTATCAAGAAATGAACAGAAAAAGCACACCATGTTGTTACCGCCGGCCTGCACCATCTCAACAAGATCAAACGGAAACTCTGACTTATGCATAGGATAGGGGGCTAACGAGGCGCTGTGATGTGTGTTTGTATAGTGTATTGGCGAATGAGCATCACAACCCATTTGTGCATACGAGCACCTGGCAGGATAAGAGAGACGAACATCTAAATGTTGAAGTGACCTTCGGTGACCTCTTTATATGGGAGGTCATTGTTACAGTATCATAGTATGATACCCAGGGCAGAGGATGCCACGTTGCTCAAGCATACTCATTGGAAACATGCACACACATGCTCATGGAACGTATTTACATGACGTGTGCACACACACACACAAAGACAGAGCGTTGGAATCAATAGGTTTTTTACCTGTATCCCAGGGTTCACGTGTGGAACCGTATATGTTGTGCTTGGAGAGATAGAGACTAATCAAAATGAGAGCCACTGTGGCTTCTCTCAGCATTAGGTCTGTCTTTAATGTGATTTAACACAAGCCGACGGCTGTTATCACAACCGCGTGGGATCGGATGACGTCAGGACCGTCTCCCTGTCTCGTGTAGTAATCCTCGCACATGGACATTGGTCTTTTCACATCAACAAGCGCTCTCTTTCTCTCTCACTCTCTTTCTCAATTAAATTCAATAAATGCTTTATTGGCATGAATGGGTGGTTGCCACTGTTGGCAAAGCAATGTACTATATATGAAGAATTATATAAATGAACAATATGCTTGAGTAACCATAATAATATACACTGAGTGTACAAAACATTAGGAACACCTTCCTAATATTGAGTTGCACCCCCCTTTGCCCTCAGAACAGCCTCAATTCTTCGGGGCATGGAGTCTACAAGGTTCAAAAGCATTCCACAGGGGTGCTGGCCCCTGTTGACTCCAATGTTTCCCACAGTTGTGTCAAGTTGGCTGGATGTCCTTTGGGTGGTGGACCATTCTTGATACACACGGGAAACTGTTGAGTGTGAAAAACCTAGCAGTGTTGCATTTCTTGACGCACTCAAATCGGTGCGCCTGGCACCTACTACCTTACCCTCTGAATGGCATACATACACAATCCATGTCTCAATTGTCTCAAGGCTTAAAAATCTTTCTTTAACCAGTCTCCTCCCCTTTACACTGAATGAAGTGGATTTAATAAGTGACATCAGTAAGGCACCATAGCTTTCACCTGGTCAGTCTGTCATGGAAAGAGCAGGTCTTCCTAATGTTTTGTACCCTCAGTGTATATCAACAAAAACAATTATACACTAAGAAGTCAACAAACAGCATTGAGAAATTAAATCTACAAGGCTCATGTGTATGACATGGTCAGGGCTATTGTCTCTCTTATATTATGACAGGCCAGGACATAATCTGCAGCAAGATACACTGTCTCTAGGTTTTCTCTTAACAAAATAAATCCTGCAATTCTTTCTTTAAATTTCAGGAGATAAAAAATAGATAATTACCCACCGTGCTTAAAAATAGTCTTTCTTCTCTGTCCTTCCTTGTATTTCCATGGCGTCCTGTCTCTATTGCCGGGCTATGGTCTGTACATTGTTAATGTCCTTTGTCCTTCCTTTGTTTGAATTCTTTGATTTTGACAAGATGTTATGCTAATTTGATATCTCTATTTAGAATTTGGTAACATTGAAGTTTGTTATTAAATTGGATTTTGTTTTTTTCCAATAATTAGTGTACTGTGTGTATTTTGGTTATAGATTTCTATTTGTTTGCATTTTGTTATTTGTGGTCGAATGGACGAATTTCGTCGGTGCTTTTGGGCCAGTTGCTCTAAAGGGTCACTCTGGATTGCGATGTTTGCATAAGACAGCCTTGTGATGATAATATTCAGTGTGTTAGGTGAGCCCAGAATTTGGTGTCTCTTTTTTCCAATTTGGAGTGCTAGGGGGAATCTCCCAAATTATGCCCTACAAGCAAGGTTTGGGGCATTTCTGTGCACACCTAGAATATTATTTCAAAATCCCAGGTGTAAAATTCCAGTGGGGCTTTTATCCCATGATGTATATTTTAAATTGTAAAGGAGGCACCTATTTCTAATTGGTGGGTTCAATTTATAGAGGGTCTTTCTAATTGCAAAATATGCTGTGTGTGCTTCATTTGTTCAAGATTTTATGGCCATGCCAAACTGCCCAGATTAATTTATAGTCAGACTAAGGTAAGTATAGTTGGTGGTGTGTTTCAGGGTTGTTTCTCATAGGGAGATATGGTTGTTTCTCATAGGGTGATATAAATCTACTTTCCTGGGATCTGGACTTTTACTGAAAGATCATATCTTCGTTTTTTTCCATGTTCTAGCAAGGACAGGATTTGTTGTAGCAGCCCCTGTTCTGTTGGGTGACACAATTACAGTCATCAGCATATAAAATAAACTTAATTTATTTGTCTTCTAAATTGAGTCCCAGAGATGTAGATTTTTCTAATATGGTAGCCAGTAGATTTATATAAATGTTGATTAAGATTGGACTAATATTGAAACCTATTGAATTGTGTTCATTTGTTGTCAAGTTTTACACAACATTTGTTTTCCTTATAGATCACATTCATAAAATCATAGACCTTGCCTCCTATATCCCTTTGAAGGAGTTTTAAGAACCATGCCATATGGAATCAAAGCCCTTTTAATTAAAGTCTATAAAACAGGCACATATTTTTCCTTTGTGAGTTTGGTGCACATGTTCTTGGACCAACGTGTGGAGGGTATAAAAGTGATCTGTTCAGTGTTTAGGGACGAATCCAATTTTACTTTTACTTCAAATGTTGTGTTCACTTAGGAAGTGTAACGGTCGTCATATTCGTTCTCCTCCTCAGACGAGGAGGAGCATGGATCGGACCAACACGCAGCGAGGTATGTAGACATAATGAATTTAATTGGCAAGACGAACACTGACACGAAATACACTATGAATAAACTATAAAACAACAAACGACTTTAAACAGACCTGAACATGAGAACTACATAAAACGAAGAACGCACGAACAGGAAAAACGAATGAGACAGTACCGTGTGGTGCAACAAAACACAGACACAGCGACAATCACCCACAAACAAACAGTGTGAACAGCCTACCTAAATATGGTTCTCAATCAGAGGAAACGTAAAACACCTGTCCCTGATTGAGAACCATATCAGGCTAGTAAACATGAACCCAACATAGAAACACATAACATAGAATGCCCACCCCAACTCACGCCCTGACCATACTACACAAAATACAAAAACAACAGAAAACAGGTCAGGAACGTGACAGGAAGGCCTGAATTCTGCCGTTCTTTATGCTCCAGAAACCCTTCCCTAAATTACTACTAAAAGAGATGCCTTTATAGTTGTTAGGGTCAAACTTGTCACAATGTTTTGAATATAGGTGTGATAAAGCCTTGGCTCCAGATCTCAGGAAAGTAGCCTACCCTCATCACTAAACAGCTTGAGAATCGCCTCTCTCAGCTTAGGGCTGCTGTGTTTCATTATTTCTGTTAGAATGCTGTCTGGCCCACAGGCTTCACCCCTCTTGTGGGCCTTTATTTTCTCATTTAGTTGAGACAATGTAATGGGAATGTCCAGCTGGTTTTGTTGGTCTTTTACTGTTAATTCTTATTCTGATGTTTGGGTGGAATGCACAGGAAGTACTTCAGGCCTATATAATGTATGAACATTATACCAGAATAATACCAGAATATCTGTCTTTGTAATTATTCCTTTTTATCCCTTTCAGTGTATCTCCGCTTTAGCAATCTCTCATGAAACTTTCCATCAATAGTGCTGAAATGGGCTCATCAAATAATAATGTGTGAGCGCCTGTTTTCAGACTAGCCTCCAAGTAAAGTATATAGGAGTTTGAATTGCCTTTCTCTTCTCTGCAGACAATGTAGCCTTGAATGTTTATGTGGCAAAAGGCATCTGAAAAGTGTGCTTGCTGATGGTTGCTTGGGTTGGTGAAAAACAACAACGAAGCCATGATTATTCCTCGGAGATAGCTTCAAAGCGAGATCCAATCACCACTTCATAGGTTTTTGCTTTGTATTCAACACTTTACAAATAACCCTCGTTGGAGGGGTCTCAGCTCAGCTTGACATCAGCCTAGCTTGATGGCTATGTTTACAGATAACTGCATTTCACTGGAAACCAATTTTACACATTAATGTCGATATTGGCTAGGGCTGTGGCGGTCATGAAATTTTGTTAGTCGGTGATTGTCAAGCAAATCACTTCCGGTCTGACGGTAATTGACCGTTAAATAACATAAACACATTTACAGTGGTTCCTCCTTTAAAAGCTGCGAGCTTACACCGCGGGACGTAGAGGTACCCAGCGTCACGGCTTCATTGCTCCAGACCACCGACAGGGGGAGTTAGAGCACTCATTGTGCATTTGGGTCCCAAGGTTTTTATATGACCAATCATATCGAGTGGTTCCAATGACGACTTTCACACGAGCCACCCGTCCCTGGTGACATTCTTCAGCAAAGAAGGCTGACAAAAAATTACGGTGAAAACAAATGTAAGTAATTATAACGTCATAACGAGACAAGCAAAAAAAATGACAATTAAGGGGAATATGTTAGTTATGTTAGTGACAGACGATTGTGCATATTTTTGTGTAATTTAGTTCATTTACGAAAATTGCTATTTAGCAAGTTAGCTGACTAGCTAACATTAGCCAGCTAGGTAGCTAGTGTTATGACATGAGTATGAATTTGTAATGCGTGTTGTTTCATATTTTAGGGACTCCTGAGAGAACCAGCAAACCAGGCTGTCGTCTTGTGAAACAGTGGATGTAAAGAATCTAGCTAGCTAAAGCATTTACTGCAAATTGAATGTACAATTGAGTAAGCTTGCCTTGCTTACACAATTGCACAATTGCAGCTGAAGTAACATAGCTAGCTAACTATTTATTTGCTTATTGTGTAATGGAGGATAAAAATAACTGTATGCCTATGGATGTGTAACTAGCTACAGTATGTAACCGATCTGTGTATGGACCCTAAAACTTTTGGTATGAATATTAGTTCAGAACATATCTATGAACCTCAGCTATCATAGATGTTGATAGCTCATCGACTTCATCGACTTCAGGTTGAATGGCATTATTGAAGCCTATGGATTGAGTAGAATATAATAACTTTATTGTGCCAAGGATGTAAGTCATACAGTATATACCACGCATGAGATCCCCACATTGTAGCCTGTACATTGAATAGATTCACTGATCATGTACTCTTCCTTGGCAAATAAAGGTGTGGTTCAGGTATGATTCTCTGTGAGACATTATTTTTCAGTCATATCCAATACCAGGTGTATCAAACTCCATTATTTGAATGATGCTGTGTCTGCATGTATGTATTACAATTATACACTTCAACAGTGTTTACCACTCCTGTTCCTGGGACATCAATGATTACACATTGTAACTATGCAATAGACTAGAAACATGATTTAAGTAAAGGCTGATTTGTAATTCATATATACAGAAAAAAACAGTACACCATACCCTTCCTGTGCATATCTAACTCCCTTCATCTGCATTAATCTGAGGACACAGGATAGGTGTAGTATTCCAATGAGATACTTCATTTCAACCAGTGGAGAATGTGAAACGCTTTATTGAAAGTTCATTATCCAGGTGTTATAAAATAGATAATACCTGCATTATAAATCTTATAATTGTAATATTATAAATACAAGTTAAATCTGTACTTCAATGTGCATTATAAAAACAGAGGAAGAAAGAGGAGGTGGGGAGAGAGGTCTTGAAGACAGAGAGGAAAGAGGTAAAACAGAGGAGCAGGGAAGACAGCATATGATTAATGAAATACAGTGCTACCCTAATATTCTCTCAGTTCATCACAATTAAATATTGTCTCTAGCGGTGTCTCCTAACCAGCCTTGGACTCCCAGTCGTCCCGAAGGTTATCTTAAGAGCGGGTGAGGTGGCGATGACGGGACTGGCTTCCTCTCTCACATCAAAACATACCTGCAGACAAGAGACAGATGGATAGAGAGAGAGCATGATTAAGCTTTGTTTTTTTTATTCTAACACGGTCAGTCATCATAATCATCAGGAGGTGAAATGCAAAACTGCCCTTGGATCATTAACTCTGGGACTACTACATCTCTATCTGTATTTCAATGTAAAACATCTCCTTAATAATACTTCCTGTATAATATAAATATTATATCCCTTATTACAAATCATGATAACATTAGATAGATAGATACAATACATGTGCATGTGTAGCATGTGACAATAGCTGGATCATATCAAAGATAGTGTCACAAATGAATACATAAATACCACTTGAAGCTTGATGATGACTTGATCATTTGAATCAGCTGTGTAGTGCTAAGGCAAACACAAAAATGTGCACCCCTTTGAGTCCCCAGGACCAGGATTGAGATCCACTGCTCTTCATTGGGACCTCTTAATCTGTAGACAGACTTTCACAGCTCTCTGTATCTCAGGGCAGAACACCTCACAATAAATAGACTACACAAAAGTACCTGCTCTATCCAGAATAGCCTACTTTCTCACTTTGACAGCTGGGGCTGCTATCCTTTCACCCTCTTCCAATGTTTTTTGTTTGTTTGTTGCCATTATCAAGAGTGGCACTGGGGCTAAAACAATATCCTACATAGTGTTGGATGACTGCACCTAAAAATGCTGGAGACTCATAACTAATCGAAGAGCTTGCATGTATATGTCCTGACCAAAAGATGAGGAGTCAGTGGTAGAGTCCACTTGACGTTGCAGCACAGCAAGATTCTCAGTAGACAGGGGGCATGGGATGTCAGGAACAATGACCCCATTGTCAGTGTTTCTAGATTATCCTCCTGATAAAGCAGGTCCTCTACCTGCTGAATCTGGAATGCTCAAAAGAAACAAATCTGTATTAGTGACGATAAATGTAAAGGAAGATCTGTCAAGCCATTCACATATCACACAGACACATACCTCTGCATAGTCTGGCTCAGACAGGTGTTTGGAGCATTCCGATATGCCACAGCTGGTGAGATGTCAGGTTCGCCTCTGTTTTTTAATTACATTTTTTATTTCACCTTTATATTTAACCAGGTAGGCAAGTTGAGAACAAGTTCTCATTTACAACTGCTACCTCGCCAAGATAAAGCAAAGCAGTTCGACACATACAACAACACAGAGTTACACATGGAGTAAAACAAACATACAGTCAATAATACAGTAGAAAAATAAGTCTATATACAATGTGAGCAAATGAGGTGAGATAAGGGAGGTAAAGGCAATAAATAGGCCATGGTGGCGAAGTAAATACAATATAGCAATTAAAACACTGGAATTGTAGATTTGACAGTAGATGAGTGTGCAAAGTAGAAATACTGGGGTGCAAAGGAGCAAAATAAATAAATAAATAAATACAGTAGGGGAAGAGGTAGTAGTTTGAGCTATTTATAGTTGGGCTATGTACATGTGCAGTTATCTGTGAGCTGCTCTGACAGCTGGTGCTTAAAGCTAGTGAGGGAGATAAGTGTTTCCAGTTTCAGAGATTTTTGTAGTTCGTTCCAGTCATTGGCAGCAGAGAACTGGAAGGAGAGGCGGCCAAAGGAGGAATTGGCTTTGGGGGTGACAAGTGAGATATACCTGCTGGAACGCATGCTACGGGTGGGTGCAGCTATGGTGACCAGCGAGCAGAGATAAGGCGGGACTTTACCTAGCAGGGTCTTGTAGATGACCTGGAGCCAGTGGGTTTGGCGACGAGTATGAAGCGAGGGCCAGCCAACGAGAGCGTACAGGTCACAGTGGTGGGTAGTATATGGGGCTTTGGTGACAAAACGGATGGCACTGTGATAGACTGCATCCAATTTGTAGAGTAGGGTGTTGGAGGCTATTTTGTAAATGACATCGCCAAAATCGAGGATCAGGTTTACGAGGGTATGTTTGGCAGCATGAGTGAAGGATGCTTTGTTGCGAAATAGGAAGCCAATTCTAGATTTAACTTTGGATTGGAGGGGCCAGGAGTATACAGAATGGTGTCGTCTGCGTAGAGGTGGATCAGAGAATCACCAGCAGCAAGAGCGACATCATTGATATATACAGAGAAGAGAGTCGGCCCAAGAATTGAACCCTGTGGCCCCATAGAGACTGTCAAAGGCCCGGACAACAGGCCCTCAGATTTGACACACTGAACACTGTTGGAGAAGTAGTTGGTGAACCAGGCGAGGCAATCATTTGAGAAACCAAGGCTGACAGCGGGCCCCGGACTGGGCACCCTCGTTGCGGGCCCCGGACTGGGCACCCTCGTTGAGGGCACCGGACTAGGGACCGTCGCTGGAGGCTCCGGACTGGGGACCGTCGCTGGAGGCTCCGGACTGGAGACCGTCGCTGGAGGCTCCGGACTGGGGACCGTCGCTGGAGGCTCCGGACTGGAGGCCGTCGTGGGAGGCTTCGTGCCATGACTCCTCACTGGAGGCTTCGTGCCATAGATCATCACTGGAGGCTTCTTGCCATGGATCATCACTGGAGGCTTCGTGCCATGGATCATCACTGGAGGCTTCTTGCCATGGATCATCACTGGAGGCTTCGTGCCATGGATCATCACTGGAGGCTTCTTGCCATGGATCATCACTGGAGGCTTCTTGCCATGGATCATCACTGGAGGCTTCTTGCCATGGATCATCACTGGAGGCTTCTTGCCATGGATCATCACTGGAGGCTTCTTGCCATGGATCATCACTGGAGGCTTCTTGCCATGGATCATCACTGGAGTGAGGAGACGTGGAGCTGCCACAGGGCACACCAGGCTGGGGAGACATACAGGAGGCCTGGTTCTGGCAGCAGGCACAGGACTCACCAGGCTGGGGAGACATACAGGAGGCCTGGTTCTGACAGCAGGCACAGGACTCACCAGGCTGGGTAGACATACAGGAGGCCTGGTTCTGGGGACAGGCACAGGACTCACCAGGCTGGGATGACATACAGGAGGCTTAGTTCTGGGCGCAGGCACAGGACTCACCAGGCTGGAGAGACATACAGGAGGCTTTGTCCTTGGCAGAGGCACCGGATACACTGGGCCGTGGAGGCGCACTGGAGGTCTTGAGCTTAGAGCTGGCACAACCCGTTCTGGCTGGATGCTCACCCTAGCCCGGCAGATGCGGGGAGCTGGGATGTAGCGCACCGGGCTGTGAACGCGCACCGCATAACACGGTGCCTGACCAGTACAACGCTCGCCACGGTAAGCACGGGGAGTTGGTTCAGGTCTCCAACCTGACTCAGCCAAACTCTCCCATTTTTTGGGGGGGGCTGCCTCTCGGGCTTCCTAGCTAACCGTGTACATCTCGCCGACTCCATTCTCCGGTATCCCTCTTCGCACTGCTCAATTGAATCCCAGGCGGGCTCTGGCACTCTCCCTGGGTCGACCGACCACCTATCTACCTCCTTCCAGGTTGTCTCATACTCCTCCTTCGGACGGCGATATTCCCCAGCCTGCCTCCAGGGTCCTTTACCGTACAGGATTTCCTCCCAAGTCCATGAGTCCCCCTTACCACGCTGCTTGGTCCTTTGTGGTGGGAAGTTCTGTCACGGCCGTCGTTGAAGTAAGACCAAAGCACAGCGTGGTGGGCGTACATATTCCTTTTTATTAGGATGACGCCGACAAAAACAATAAACAATACAAAAAACAACCGTGAAGCTTAAGGGCTATGTGCTACAAACAAAGTTAACTTCCCACAAAGAAAGGAGGGAAAAGGGCTACCTAAGTATGGTTCCCAATCAGACACAACGATAGACAGCTGTCCCTGATTGAGAACCATACACGGCCAAAACATAGAAATACAAAATCATAGAAAACAAAAACATAGAATGCCCATCCCAAATCACACCCTGACGAAACCAAATAGAGACATAAAAAGGCTCTCTAAGGTCAGGGCATGACATAACCTATAGCAATGTTGCATGACTCATGGGCTCTGACATGACTCATGGGCTCTGATGAAGTGTTTGATTCAATTTTTGATTACATTTGCATTGTGTCAGAGTGATTAGAGGGACAATAGAGTCCTGTGTACCAGGAAGTTATCAATTTTGGTAGGCTACTAATGACCATAAGCAGCATCAGAGCTTGGAGAAGCCTGATTACTGTGACTAATTGGTTACATGGAATTTCACTGCCATCAAGACTCGTGATCGCCGGTGTGGCAGTAATATGGTCAGAGTAACAGCCCTAATATTGGCTCATATTATATGTGTCCTTTGTCCCAAAATGTACTTATACCTGAAATTTTATTTGGTGAAATGGTGCTGCCACAGTAAACAGAATCAAAAGACGATTAACAAAACACAGACAGTATCTACAGTGCATTCGGAGAGTATTCAGACCCCTTCCCCTTTTCCACATTTTGTTAAGTTACAGCATTATTCTAAAATGGATGAAATAAAATACAAATATCATCGATCTACACACTATACCCCATAATGACAAAGTGAAAACAGGTTTGTAGAAATGTTAACAAATTTACAAAAAACAATCACATTTACATATGTTTTCAGACCCTTTGCTATGAGACTCGAAATTGAGATCAGGTGCATCATGTTTCCTTTGATCATCCTTGAGCTGTTTCTACAACTTGATTGGAGTCCACCTGTGGTAAATTCAATTGAATGGACATGATTTTGAAAGGCACACAACTGTCTATATAAGGTCCAACAGTTGACAGTCCATGTCAGAGCAAAATCCAAGCCACGAGGTCGTAGGAATTGTCCATAGAGCTCCGAGACAGGATTGTATTGAGGTACAGATTTGGGGAAGGGTACCAATTTTTTGGGCAGCATTGAAGGTCCCCAAGAATACAGTGTCCTACATCATTCTTAAATAGAAGAAGTTTGGAACCACCAAGACTTTTCCTAGAGCTAGCTTCCCGGCCAAACTGAGCAGTCAAGGTAGAAGGGCCTTGGTCAGGGAGGTGTCCAAGAACCCGATGGTCACTCTGACAGAGCTCCAGAGTTCCTCTGTGGAGATGGAATAACCTTCCAGAAGGACAACCATCTCTGCAGCACTCCACCAATCAGGCCTTTATTGTAGAGTGGCCAGACAGAAGCCACTCCTCAGTAAAAAGGCACATGTCAGCCCGCTTGGGGTTTGCCAAAAGGCACCTAAAGGAGTCCCAGACCATGAGAAACAGGATTCTCTGGTCCGATGAAACCAAGATTTAACTCTTTGGCCTGAATGCCAAGCATCATGTCTTGAGGAAACCTGGCACCATCCCTACGGTGAAGCATGGTGGAGGCAGCATCTTGCTGTGGGGATGTTTTTCAGCGGCAGGGGCTGGGAGACTAGTCAGGATCGAGAGAAAGATGAACGGAGAAAAGTACAGAGAGATCTTTGATTAAAACCTGTTCCAGAGCGCTCAGGAATTCAGACTGTGGCGAAAGTTCACCTTCCAACAGGACAACAACCCTAAGCACACAGTCAAGACAACGCATGAGTGGCTTTGGGACAAGTCTCTGAATGTCCTTGAGGGGCCCAGCCAGAGCTCGGGCTTGAACCCGATCTAACATCTCTGGAAAGACCAGAAAATAGCTGTGCAGCGACGCTTCCCATCCAACCTGACAGAGCTTGAGAGGATCTGATGAGAAGAATGGGAGAAAGTCCCCAAATACAGGTGTGGCAAGCTTGTAGCGTCATACCCAAGAAGACTTGAGGCTGTAATCGCTGCAAAAGGTGCTTCAACAAAGTACTGAGTAAAGGGTCTAAATACTTATGTAAATGTCATATTTCGTATTTATAAAAAAAAATCTAAAAACCTGTTTTTGCTTTATCATTATGGGGTATTGTGTGTAGATTGATGAGGGAAAAATGACAATTTAATCAATATTAGAATATGGCTGTAACATAACAAAATGTGGAAAAAGTCTAGAGGTCTGAATACTTTCCTAATGCACTGTACCAGCAAAGACTTTTCGAATCCACATTGAATAATTTTGCCCTGTACGGATGTATAAACAATTTGCAATTAAGACGCATTGTGACCTGATTGTGATCAGAGCTTCCTGACCACCCCCAGAGGTAATCAGTAACGCATTATGGCTGTGTTTAGACAGGCAGCCAATTCTGATATTTTTTTCACTAATTGATCTCTTGACCAATCAGATCAGCTCAAATGTAGACGGATCATTATTCAGCGCTCTAAAATCATAGACCATTGACTTATGCCATCAATTAAAAATATATTATATATTTTAAGAATAGCTGTAAAATAATTTGCATACAGAGAGGGACAAGAGACACATTTTAATACCATGTGTAGACACATTTCTGGGCACAAATGTGGGCACAATAAGAATGTGGACAAGATCAAGACACTGGACCAATGTTAGCGGCAGGTATAAACAAGGCTTTGGAGAGAGGAACAGATGGTGACAGAGATAATCAATGGATGATCACAGCAAGGGGAGAAGAGAAGTAACCATCGATTTTTGGAGACAAGGGTGGTTTTTCACCCAATACCCAAATCAATAAAGTGGTCTGATAAATTAACAAATCAATGTTATTTATGCCCTTATCATGTCATTTCAAGTGCATAATGCATATGATAAGGATCACCAGGATTTCTCCCAAGGGCATAGCATGTTATGAGGATTTTTATATTTGTTTTCTCACCACATTGGCATAATTACATGTTATGAATTGACTGAAGCAGAGAAAAACTACATCCTACAGTTAGCACAGCAGGCTGTATTAATTTGAATGGCAGCCTATAATTCATATTAGATAAATATGAATCCCTGTGTCTTGTCATGACGCTGGCCTGGGGGTAGGTTTATGACAGTCATAAATACCCTCCCCCCCTTTTTCCTCTCTCTACCCTACTGATTTGACTATTGAAAATCCCTTGGTTAACAGAGATTCTGGGAACATCAGAAGGTGGGGGGAAATGAACCATATTTTGGTAATCCAACCAGTTGAACATATGCGTTGGTACTTAATGAATATGATGTCAGTTCGGTTGTTATCTGAGACATTCTCATCAATGATAGGATGACATAAACTCTACAGTGGAAGGTCTACACATTATAGTTATCAGATTCACATGGAATTGTTGTGCAATTTAAATGTTTGAATATGAAATTATTTGTGATGGGATGAAATGTGATTTTAGCTTCTAAAATGTGATAATTAGGTTTTCATGAGTGAATTAGGCCCGACTCAGTGGCCCGCCCACGTGAAGAGACATTGGTTATAAACTATGAAACACGCCCTCCTCTCCCTTCCTATATAAAGCCTTGACGACGATATAACTTTCTGTTCCGGGTACATTAGGATGACGATCCGATGTCAGAAGGGTTCAGATAATAACTACAGAACGAAGCCAACCTCAGCATGAGCTTTGGTTGCGAATGGTATGAACTTTGAACTCTTATTCACTACAGAAGTGATACCTCCTAGCCGTTGAGTTAGCAACAGCAGCTGCAAATGTGGGCTAGGAAAGAACAGACAGAGTATCCCCTCTACCACACAATGACGTTACTACAACGTATCCAATTTACCACCAGATACATTCTTCGAAGGACAAAGGACTCTGTTGGGCAACACGGCCTTCCATCTATCACCAACCTACCGAAGCGCAGCTCAGAGTAAATATTTATTGCATTTTCCTTTTCCAAATGGGCGGTAATTTAGAATGCATAAGATTCTATATTTACGATAGAGTAGCTGCCTACGGCCCGATAGAGACATCGCTTCTCCCTTTGTTCTTCAGTCTTCCCGCTCTTTCACTCAAACCCAGCCCCCTTTCCTTTGGGTAACCAGCTGTCATATCTGTTCCGTCCGCTAGGGACGTTTTCCTTTATGACGTAATTTGTAATCAAGGTATGATTCATTCTGTGTATCTGTAATTCTGTGTGATTAGTTATGTATTTAGTAAATAAATAATTCAACCCAATTTTGTATTGCTGATTCAACTTGTTAGCCAGGGTTCGTGAAGATTTTACAACTTTCAGATGAGACTGAAATAAGGTGACGATTTAATATTGACTGCTATTGATGTAAAATATTACTAGGTCTTTAAGAGTTTATTCAGAAGATAACAGCTCTATAAATATTATTTTGTGGTGCCCCGACTTTCTAGTTAATTACATTTACATGATTAGCTCAATCAGGCAATATGAATTACAGAGAAAGGATTTTATAGAATAGCATGTCATATCACTTAATCCGGCATAGCCAAAGACACGACAGTCTTTTTCCTGCACAGCCCTCCCTGCATGGCTTGGCAGGCAGCAGTGGTTGAGCCGTGGAGGGATACGTTGTGTGTTCCAGTGCCTGGGATTCTGTCGCTTTCAGCATCACCCCATGAGTCTGCCTTTATCAGCCGGCCCACACGTCTGTGGACAGCCTGATAACATCTGTGTGGCAACCGTACCCTCCCTCTGGCAGCAGATCCGACATCAGAGCTGCCTTACTTGGGGAAATACTAGACATCTCAGCTGGAGTGGTAGTCATTCCTTCAGATGGGTCTGGTATCTTAATCAGGACAGCCATTCTGGCTAATGACTGGAGTTGTGTCTCAAGTTTTAGTAGATGTTGGAGGATTGATATGTTTTCCCCTGACCACTGTGTTATGTAATTCCCCATTTAAATAATTGGTTTGGTTAATGAAGTAAGGAAAATTATTGGTATGGTTACATTTTTACATTAGACCCATAATGTAAATTTGAGAATGTGTCGGGAGGTAATTGAGAATTGTGTGTCACGTGGCAGCAGTTTTATTCCTGACTTTGATGATGGAGACATTCACAGTCACAATACATGTTGTTTACAATAATGTTTCTTCAAAGTCACTTAAATAACTTTGGGTAAAAACCATTCTTTTCCAATAGTTTCATTTTGGACCGAACCAGAATTATTTTCGTTCCATTCTATTGTTCCAACCAGCAAAATAAAGTTCTGAACCAGATTTAACCTGTTAAATCAACATTTAAAAAAAAACATTTAGCTTATTAAATGACTTCAGAAATCAGTGTGGATAGAGTAGGCAAGCTAGTTATTTACATGCGTGATGGACAGACAAGTGTAGCCTATGGCGCAAGATGCGACTGAAATTTTGCAGGTGGGGAAAGAGCCAGAGAGGGTTGAAGAGAAGGCTTGAAGTGCTAGGCATCTTGTTATGACATGCGTTATCTGAACTAGGTCCACAGAATTATACCTAGGAGTGGCTTCGATGGAGGAACTTTGAATTACGGTTGTAACGTCAGTACAGTAGTCTATGCTTTGGAAGGGAGGAGGGGCAGGCTGCCGAAACATCCACACACACTTGCAAAGATTTTCAGCTTGCAGGCAGACACTGGAATGCATTTCTGAGTGACAGCGGGAGGGCTTTGCATAGGCGCTTTGTGGGACTAGAAAAAAATGCCTGGAACATAAAATAACGTAAATTAACCGGTTCCAATGTTTTTAAAATAACAGTTCTTGTTGTTCCGGAACAGCATGGATCATTTTCGTTCCCGGTTCCATTTCTGTTCCTTGAAAAATTTATTTTCCGGTTTTCGGTTCTGTCCCCCTAACCGGTTCCAACCACTGGTATAAACCCGACCCACTGGTCACACACTGGTTGAATCAGCATTGTTTCCACGTCATTTCAATTAAATTACGTTGAACCAATGTGGAATAGACGTTGAATTGACGTCTGTGCCAGTGGGCAGCCCAATGCATATCAGTGTGAACTTGGGTAAAGACCTGGTTAATGTCTTTGTATTGTCTCTGTACATAGGTAGTGTTTTTATGTTGCTCAGAGGTAGCCTATAGAACAAAGTGTTTCCTGTACATGAACAATACTTTCATTTCATCATGCATAACAACATAACAGAAAAACTGTGCCTGTCTGCTTTTACAGAACTTTCCGACCTCAATATGTTCCATTCACCTTTACCATTAATTGCTGCTTCTCAAGTGTGTATTGTATAACCTACATTTTAATCGAAGGCAAGGAGTGTGACATCTGTCTCTACAAATCCATTTTTAGATGTTGTGTTATGTAAAATAGCTCCTCTTCATGCAAGGGAAAATGTAGCTTGTGAGATCCAAGGGCTGGAGCTTTGGCCATCCAGCCAGCAAATAGAAAGCACCTTGCCTGTCTCCGCCAAAAGCCTCCTCTTGGGACTGAATTATCTTCTCTTGGAGGTTAACAAGAGAACAAACAGGCTCTCCTTGTCTGCACTTCATTACCTTCCTACTCTCCCACTCGTTCTCTTTCTCACCATCTATTACTCTCTCCCTCCCACTCTCTCTCCCCCTTCACACAGGGAGTTGTCACTGGCACGTGTCCTGACCTAGCAGATTTGAATTAACGACTGTTGCTATTGAGTTTTCAACCACGGCCAATCCCAGTCAGCGATGTTGAGGAAGGGAGACAAACCGGTAGCCGTCATGTCTAGTGCAGCCAACATACGATGCTCAACCGTGAAGGTATGATTTGGTGTTCCAGTGATATCTATTATCCGAGCAGCATGCTCCCTACATACAGAAATGTGCACACTGAGTCCCGTTGTTTAATGGGGAAACTACACCCTACCTGCGTAGCTCTCTCTCGACAGAGCTGAGCAAGTCTAGATATAGTATAGACAGATATAAGTGTAGCTAGGTTGACTGAGTCTATATCGGCTAGGTACCTTTCAGTCCTCAGACATGAACTTCTGAAAGTGCAAAAAGTTTAAAAGTTTTACAGCAAAAAAATGGGCAGAACATCAATTTTCTCCCGCTGAAGTTTTTTTGGGGCAAGGCACTGTTGCATGGCACAGAGGGTACAGCAGGGACATTCATTTTCATGGCGTTTAATTGCAGGCCGTCTTCGGCAGATGCACTCATTACATCATAATCTGTGAGAGGTCACCCAGGTCCATCTCTCAGGCGAGGGAGAGGAGAGAGAGGAGTGAGTCTGCCTGTCAGGCTGATGAGCACTCATCAATCAGCCAGACACCTGTTTGGGCTAGGTAAGAGAGGGGTGAGGGACACTGGTCCACTTACTTAGCTGCCTGATGACTCAGGCTAATGGAAACTCCACCTTCAAATAGAGACAAGTTGCAGTAGCGGGCCCCACCGTACAATGTCGAGTTGGCCCATTAAAGTTAATATCAGGGGTAACACTCGATGTGCTATGGTGATCAATTATCTATTCTGTTCTGTTGACTTAAGATACAGTACAGGTAGGAATTGTCTGGTGTGTTTCTTTTCTTTTCACGTTAGAACTTTTCATTCAGCATGCCAATACTGCAGTGATTGCAAATAGTTACAACTTTTTTGTTTTTTTATGTTCAAAGGCTCCAATAAGTAGCTAGTGGTCATACAATGTGATGCAACAGTAACAATATTGCGCCTCTAGCCTGCATGAGAACTGCTGTATTCATTGGTTTTCATTTTCCCTGTTGGGTCGGAACTCATGGCTAACACTTGGCTAATGGCTAGCTTACAGTCATGATCGCTAGCTTACAGACAAGGCAGACATGAGGGGCAAACGACCTGACCCAGCAGCAACTACTCCTCCATCTAAGCCAAAGAAACAGAGACATTTGGAGAGCAGACAGTTAAACAGGGAAAACAATAGAGCCCAGGCCAAGATGGACTTGCGTTCACACAGTGAAGAGAACAAAGGGAGTTGAAGGGATTCAAAACCGATCAAGAAAAACATAACTAGCTGGATAATATATCTTGTTAGATATAAAGTTAAATTATGCTTTTTAGTTCTAAATATGTATGTGAGTAATATTTTTGGATTACTTGTTTTGATTGTTTTCAAGCCACACATGCAATAGTTCATATTAGGTAGCTAGCTAATGTTCGCTAGTAGCTTGTTAGCATACTGTGACATTGGTTTGTTTAATTTGAATATAAAATGTTGCTTCACTAGTTAGTCGTAACTAGCTAACTTGTGTGTATAATGTTATTTGACCTTGTGTTATATTTCTTATGTCTGGTCTGAAAACCACGCTGATATTGGCTAGCTAGCTAAATACTTCCGTTCACACGAGTGTACTGGCATGGAATAGCCACAAAGCCCAGTTCAGATAAATAAGATGAGACATTACGCAACGGTTTGTCTTACGTAGTTGGCTGTTTTCATGTCAACTTTAGCTAAAGTCTTGCAACGAGATGGATCCATTTACCCATTCAAAGAACAGTGCGCTAACATTGTGTTCAGCTAAGCAGCTAGATATCCCCAAGCAGAGAGCTAGCTAGCTATTTAGCTGTACATACTGTAGCTAGACTGGCTTGCTGACATTTATCTGACAAGTCAAAAAGTGTACCCTGTTTCTCGTGCATGTACTTCATGACACTCGTTTGCTACAACACTCGTTTGCTACAACAGTTGGCAACTTTGTTTCAAAGTTTCATCACGGAATTGTAAAGCAGCACCGTTACCGTGGAAATGTTCTCGACTGTACATCTCATGTTCTTGATCTGAAGTCAGCAGTTGTACAAATCATTCTAAAACTAGCTAGTTTTATCTCTGATCTAGGTCAGTGATGGTCACCTCCAGTCCTGGGGTGCTCGAGCTGGAGTCCTTCCAGAATCACATACTCATCTACGCGGTTTGCTTTCGCTCCTCCAGTCTATGAGGCTGGAACCCTACTGGTAGCACTTGACTACAACCTTTGTAACAATCGTTCAGCCTTGGAGAATGCGTAGGCCAGGGCAACAAGACGTAAGTGTTAGTTGTCCTCTCTGTTGTGAAAAAGATTTGTATGATGTAAAACTAAAATATTTCAATTTATTAACTCATTACAATATAATACATGTTATCGTGCTTCTACACCTGCATTGCTTGCTGTTTGGGGTTTTAGGCTGGGTTTCTGTACAGCACTTTGAGATATTAGCTGATGTACGAAGGGCTATATAAAATAAACTTGATTGATTGATTGATCACTGTTATATTTTCAACAGATATCAACAGTACAATTCTGCACGGATAGTAAGGAAATTCTATAGACAACATTTCCAGCAAATATTATTCTACCTTTCAGCTAAAGGAGAGACTACAATAAGTCTCGAAGGTGAAGTGTGTCTACGCATTGAAAACTGCAACGTACATCCCAGAACTTCAGAGAGCAGTGTTGAGAAGACTGGGCTCTCAATTGGGGCTACCAAGGAGAATGATCCTGAGATCAGATGACCCAAGACTCCCTGAAGTGCCACCACCTACAAAGGTTGAGCTGCTACAACTTCAAGGAGATGTCGCAACGCAACACAGGGTGCAGTAAACACAACTTTGAGCTGGGAAGGACCGGAGCTTTCTCCCACAAAGCTGTGTACTACTCCCTTCACCGAACAGCGCAAACTGCCTCTAACCAGAATAGAAAAAGGAGTGGGAGGCCTGGGTGCACAACTGGGCAAGAGGACAAGTACATTAGAGTGTCTAGTTTGAGAAACAGACACCTCACACGTCTCCAACTGGCAGCTTCATTAAAGAGTACCCGCAAAATACCAGTCTCAACGTCAACAGTGAAGTGGCGACTCCGGGATGCTGGCCTTCTAGACAGAGTTGCAAAGAAAAAGCCATATCTCAGACTGGCCAATGAAAATAAAAAATTTAAGTGGGAAAAAGAACAGACACTGGACAGAGGAACTCTGTCTAGAAGGCCAGCATCCCGGAGTCGCCTCTTCACTGTTGATGTTGAGACTGGTGTTTTGCAGGTACTATTTAATGAAGCTGCCAGTTGAGGACTGTTTCTCAAACTAGACACTCTAATGTACTTGTCCTCTTGCTCAGTTGTGCACCGGGGCCTCTCACTCCTCTTCTATTCTGGTTCGAGCCAGTTTGTGCTGTTCTGTGAAGGGAGTAGTTCACAGCATTGTATGAGATCTTCCGTTTCTCACATGGAATAGCCTTCATTTCTCAGAACAAGAATAGACTGATGAGTTTCTGAAGAATGTTCTTTGTTTCTGGCCATTTTGAGCCTGTAATCGAACCCACAAATGCTGATGCTCCAGATACTCAACTAGTCTAAAGAAGGCCAGTTTTAGTACTTCTTTAATCAGTACAACAGTTTTCAGCTGTGCTAACATAATTGCAAAAGGGTTTTCTAATGATCAATTAGCCTTTTAAAATTATAAACTTGGATTAGCTAAGACAACGTGCCATTTAAACAGGAGTGATGGTAGCTGATAATGGGCCTCTGTATGCCTATGTAGATATTCCATTAAAATCAGCCGTTTCCAGCTACAATAGTCATTTACAACATTAACAATGTCTACACTGTATTTTTTATCAATTTGATGTTCTTTTAATGTACAATTTTTAAAATGTTCTTTCAAAAACAAGGACATTTCTAAGTGCCCTCAAACTTTTGAATGGTAGTGTATATATTACAACCATTACCTCGACTAACCGGTGCCCCTGCCCATTGCGTAACGCCCGTCGGAAGAAGTGGACCAAGGTGTAGCGTGGTACGTGTTCATGATTCTTTATTTACTCAGAACACCAAACAAAACAACAAAAGAATAACGAACGTCACGTTCTGTAGGCTTCACAGAGCTAACAAAAAACAACATCCCACAAAACTAAGGGGGCAAAACAGGCTGCCTAAGTATGATTCCCAATCAAAGACAACGATGGACAGCTGTCCCTGATTGAGAACCCTACCCGGCCAAAACATAGAAATAAAGAACATAGAGTTTCCCACCCGAGTCACACCCTGACCAACCAAACATAGAGAATAAAAAGATCTCTACGGTCAGGGCGTGACACATTGACTCTGTACCGGTAGCCCCATGTATATAATCTCGCTATTGTTATTTTACTGCTGCTCTTTAATTACTTGTTACTTTAGTTTCTAATTCTATTCGTATTTATTTTTCTTTAAACTGCATTGTTGGTTAGGGGCTCGTAAGTAAGCATTTCACTGTAAGATCTACACCTGTTGTATTCAGCGCATGTGACTAATACAATTTGATTCGATTTTTTATTTGATTTATTATCAACGATGTATCTAGCTAAGTTAGCTAGCTTGCTACCTGGACATTTGGAATGTTAGCTACCTTTCTGGCTGACAACATGAATATTATAACGTATACTTTTTGTAGTACTTGTTCTGAAGACATTGTCGCTAAAAAGGAATCAAGTTATCTTCAATCTTGTCTGTAATTGTTATCGTATCGGCATCCATAGTTTCAAATATCTTGTTTCTGTTGGGTTGTCACTTGTTACCACAGTTACCAAAGTCTCAGAGCGGATGTTGATGCTGCGTCATCCCAGCCGTGACAACCAATGAGATCTGGGGTTTCTGTGATATTGTGTTCAAATCTAGAAAAAAACTGCATTCTTGCCAGAGGGGGCTCCAAAAACACCTGTACACACATCGTTACGTAGTGCAGGTTTAAGTGGTTTTATTTTCATTTTGATACTTATCACCTTTTTGTATTTGTGTTAGACTACATCTAATATTACCTCTTAGCCCACATGCTTGTTGTTGTGATTGTATTAGAGAAAGTTTATTCATACCGTATTGACATTGCACTAATTAGACCCACTCAATTGTGGTTTTAATGCAGTTAACTTCATCAACAGCGTGGAACAATGCATTTGATATACTGGGGTTAATTCTGATGCATTTATATTGATGTGTATATTGGATCTTGGCTAACTTTATAAGTGTTTGGTACTTCTTTATCACTGTCTCTTTAGATTAGAATAGATCAACATTATCGTCTGTTCACATAAATGTACTGTACGTACTGGAAACTGGAAATGCACTGCGTTAATTCATACTTATTCACCAATATCCATGGTAATCTGAACATCACATTTACATTTTATTGTAGGGTGGAAGTATTTGTTTTCCACCTGCAGTGAATTCTGATGATGGAAAATAATCGAGGCCCTCCATGTAGAACTCTATAGCTGAACTATGAGAAGCTAAAACAGGATTGTTCAAACTACTCCAGTGTAATACTTTTGGGATACTGTAGGGATTACCTGTGGTTTCCCAGGGTCAATGTTCTCTCCATCTGTTCTTGTTCACCCAATCAACCTTTCTCTACAACCATTTCTACATTCCTACAGTTTCTACAGATTAATGTTACAATTAGGTGGTTTGATTGCGGTGAATATGGCAATCCAAGGAGGTCAGTTGTAGGTTACCATTGATATTATCACCATAAATGCCACCAATTTCATTTCAAAAGGTTACCCAACTCATTTGGCCATGTCAGTTATTGAGCATACATACTCCAGTGTGAAGTTTGGCAAAGGCATTACCATTGCATTTCTAAATGGCATGTCTAAGGGTTAGGCAGTATGTGCATGAGACTCTATAGAATAATACACACAGTATATTTTGCAATAATTTCAGCTCAACTGAAAGGTGTTACATAATCTGATTGAGGCAACACAGTCACTAATAATCTAATACCATGTTTAAATTCAGAGAATCCTTTGACATGAACCCATAAAACCGACAGCTATCCAGGAATAAGAATTTACTTTTGTGTCTGTAATACCATCTGAAGTAGCAATATCCTTTTCGTGACAATCATATTTTTGTTCTGAATATTCTAATTTCCACTTTGAGGGAGGACACCCTTTGGTGAGAGAGGGCAAGCCACTGATATTGAAGGTATATTACGTAAAGCATTAGTTTTGTTCTTCTGAGACTTCCTTCCCTTTTAGAATGTTCTACTGTACTACGTCTAGGGAGCCATAAAACCCCATAGGATGATAAAACACATTGGGCCGCGAAGAGGTAGGGGCTGATCGCTCGTTGCGTGTGATACACACTCATCCTTCTGATAGATGGATATGGAGATCGATCAATATGTTAGCACTTCATAGCTCTTTAACAGGCTGACATGTTGATGGATGTATTGTACTTTATCTCATTTGACCACTCAAGTTATAAATGAGTATGTGTACCTGGGGCTGTGCTCTTCGGCTTTGCATGAATGCATTTGGGTAATTACTATTCTCTCATCATACGCCCGTGGACGGTCCCCCAGATATGATCAATGCTCAGATATGAGCCGTTTTTAAGCTCCGGCCAGCCCACACTTAAAATACAAACCATGTCAAATATTTAGAAACAACAGAGTGTTCTTATTGAATGAAGAAAAAAAATGGTGAAAATGTACTTTTCTGTCCATTAGACAACATTGGAAATAAATGACATTGAGTGAACCCGAATCGATAGAAATAAGTAATGTCCATGGTTAAGAATGTTTATGGAGAATGATACACTGTCTAGTTACCTGCACCCTTATCAGTTAGGAATTCCATGTGTATAAATGTGTCCCCTATAAGATGAATAGCCTCTGATCAGTTTGCCTGGGAGGGAAACCCCGAGCTGCTCAGTAAGTCTGCCCTCGTAGAGATTAGTCAGCATTTTTCACCATGATGGATTTTACCCCTGGATAGTGAAATGGAATCCATTTACCATATGGCATTGACTCCCTGATCCTAGGAAACCAATCTGTTTGAAATGCAGGAGCATGTTACCGTATGCTATTTGATGAACAGGTAAAAGAGTATGTGTTTTGACTGACTGAAAACACCTAATTTTAAACAATTACATTAAATGTATTCACTGATGCAGTGTATACACAGAATATTTGTTTTATTGCAGAAACAAGAGCAGTGTAAAAATAGTCTGAAAACAGCCTCAGGTCTTTTGCTTATGCACATTAGCTTAAGGCCTGGCATACAAACCAGGCTTTAACAGTTTTATTGCAACTATTAATTGGCAAAAAGGTGAACTAGTATTTCAAATGCCCTACCTGTGATAAATATTCCGGTAGTGTGGATATGACAATTTACATTTCGCTTTAGGCATCTAATTATAATAATATGAATATATCATTTTTCTGTTTTCTAAGAATTGTTGCATTATGAAAACTTTGTGTTTAATCTGAAATAAAGTTTGATTCTAAAGTAGTGACTCTCTTGTATGTTAGATTCAATTGATGCAATTTCCACAAGAGTGGGGTGAACACAGTGAAGTATATTGTGAAGCCACCTGAGGGCTCAGTCAACACTGGAAATGTAACAATGTACCAATTCAGTGATCTGCTCCAATGTATTTCTTCACATGCTGAGCTCTGATCCAATGTGAGTGAGCATGCTGCACCTCAGTGTCACTTTGACAATGGGATTGATTAGACAAGGACGTTTCCAACAGGCTAGCTCCTATTGGTTTCCTCTCTGTAGGAGGGCTAAGTGCCAACTGTCCAACAAGTTGACAGTTCAAAGTGGCAGATTTGCAAGAGATTAAGCAATACATGGTTAAAGGGGATATTCAACTAGATATTTGTGGTGATGGCATTCAAATAATTCGAGCCAAGAACAATAGGACAGAACATACTCACTGATTTGTAGTGCATCTTCAGAAATGTGTCACTGTTTGTAACCTGTCGCAAGCATGGACATAAAACAGCATATCTGAAAAACATTTTATAATATCCTCCAAACCATCCCCTGTTTTGGAGTTATTTCCCTTTTTCTCATGACTGAATTACTGCCAAATGATTGGATGAACTACAGATACAAGGAGATACAAAGTGACCGATAGCATCACAGAGTCACATCGGGCTGACGTGTCTTTGACTGCAGAGCGTGACTGCTTCGTACGGGCTGGATCGTGGCTGTTGCATGACTAGACAAAGTGCTTTTGACACCTGGTTATACAGTCCACATCGGACCATGTCAGCAGCCTGAATTGAGTCTAGCTTGCATTTCATTGCTCTTTTAAATTCTGTCGTTACACATAGATCCCAGGGCAAAGCACATCAGTAATATGGCTGGGGAACAAATGTCCAAGCTAGAGGGAACTGTCACATATCCACTGGCTGATGAAGGTAAAGGATGAGTCAGCTTTGCTGCTTAAAGCGCAGAGACTTCGTAATAACACTTACTTTGTAACACATTGATATACAGTTTATCATTCATATATACTGTTTTATGTTTAGTGCTGTTTATATCCTGTTGCGGTCAATCATGTTGACCTATCCCTTTGAGGCAGAGTTAGACTGAAATATCATGCATTATTGCATGCATCTAGAGCCCAATGTATACATTTTGTGCAGCCGTGCAGTGCTAGGTTTGCACCTGTTAGTGCCATAAGGAAACGGCTAAATAAGCGAGCTAGATCAGGACACTTTATTTATGTTCTAAGACTGTGTTACATTTTTATTAACTTTCTCTATTTTTTCAACCTTTATAACATATTCTGCTCCCCAAACAATAACAGGTGAAAACGTTGCAAAATACATGATAAGTCTTTCAATAATTTCAGGAGCATCTGCCACATTCACACTGCTATCACTGTGAGAACAGGATCAGATCTCTCTGTTCTCTCCTCCTCTCTCACCTCTCAACTTCCTCCCCTTCTGCTCCTAGATCATGCTGAACCCAGCTTCTTCAACGAGGAATCCAGATTCCCTATCGAGGTGCTAAATGATTCCACTATGCCACCACACCAACCGTGAACTGAGTGATTCCGCTTCCTTCGTAAACAAAGTGTCCTGACAATGCAGCTCGCCGCGTGACGCCAAAGCGGAGAGGAGAAGGAGGCCAAGGCTATTAAGGCAGTGTTTAATGGTCTACACCTGGGTTATTCCACCTCAAAAAGCACAAGAAAAAGGACTTTGATACCCACCATCTCAGATTGTTCTGAAATCGTTTCTGTTGATAGAAGGATTAGCATTCCTGAACATTAGTTTGTTTAAATATAATTTGATCTCTGATACATTAAGCTAATTGACTGCACCCATTGGACATTTGAATTTACAGGATTCATATAATATATAATAAATATAGTACCTAACATCCGATTTGCCCCAAACATTTTTCTAGCAATGAGTTAGACATGAAGAATCCAAAGAAATGGTCAAAAGTCACCAGTGGACCCCCAAACCCAACGTCAATTCCACCCCGACAACGAGTATACAGTATCAGTTCTCTAAGTAGTGTGGAACTATGGCTTGGAGTTTTGTTTCTTCATCCTATGTAATGTTTTCTCAGTAAATTGGGTTATGTTTTTTCCCCCTGTTCAGAGAAATTAGTCATTGAAGTTGTCAGGTTTACGTTCCATCCTACATCCTGATATTACCAGGTTCTGACCACTAAATGCTAAATGGTGCTGTTCCCTCTATTAAGTGAATAGCACTGCCCCCTCAAAGTTAATGGATAGTTCACCCAAATTACAAAATTACATATTGGTTTCCTTAGCCTGTAAGCGGCCTATGGACAAGGTATGACAGCAACCCATGCTTTAATTTCGATGGCCACTGTTTAAAATGCTAACTTTTTCCACATTGTGATATAAATCCAATGCAAGTCAATGGTTCCTATATTAGCATTTTCACACTTCATATCCAAATCATCATAATGTATCAAAAATGTAGTGTGTAACTCAATGATGTTACTTATAGATGATTTGGATATGAAGTGTGAAAATGCAAATATAGGTAGATTTGTGCCAAAAATGCTAAAAAGTTAGCCTTTGAAACATTGGCTAGGTAAACAAAACCAAAGCATGGGTTGCTGTCGTACCTAGTTCATAGACTGTTTACAGGCTAAGAAAACTACATGTCATTTTGTAGTTTGGGTGAACTAGCCATTTAACATTAACAGTGGGGATTATTATTGAATATATGTATCACTGTCACGTTCGTCGTAACATTGAAGAGAGGAGGACCAAGGCGCAGCGTGAAATGAATACATATTTAATAAACGAAGACGAAGAACACTTGACAAACTATACAAAACAACAAACGAACGTGAAGCTATATAACAAATAGTGCTGACACTAAACACTACACATAGACAATCACCCACGAACTACCTAATGAATATGGCTGCCTAAATATGGTTCCCAATCAGAGACAACGATAGACAGCTGTCTCTACTCGTTGTTGGGGTGGGATTGGCATGGGGTGTGGTGGGTGGCTTTGACTGTTTCTTTGGATCCCTCATGTCTTACTCCTTGTTTGAAAAAAGTTTGGCCCAAATCAGATGATAGGTACTATATTTATTGAGTATCCTTTAAATTCAAATCCTATACATTGAAATGGCCAATTTAGGTGCAATCAATGAGTTTACATTTTCAGAGATCAAATTAAATATCAACAAAATAACATTGCAGGAATGCTAATCTTATCTGTTTCTAACTACAGAAATGATTTCAGAACAATCTGAGACCCAGCTACTGTATGGAAACCATTTAAGAGGCATCCTTCCCCGATGCATAGAGACGTGAGTCACAGAAGGACCATTCTCAGGAAAACTAAGAATGGTAGATGTGTTCGAGGGTTTACTCTGCATATATACTGGGTGATCTATTTGATATAATTAGGGATAGGCATCCCGCTAGCGGGACACCTGTTGGCAACATCCGGTGAAATTGGAGGACGTGCAGTTCAAATAAATAGTCATAATATTAAACATTCACAAACATACAAGTATCTTACATAATTTATTTCATACGGAAAATACTATGTTCAATAGGAAAGGAAAAGTCGTAAGCGTGCGCTTTCTCCCTCGAGCACCGAAAGACTGATTTGTTTCAGGTGGTCCTATTACAAAAACTCCAAATACTCGTTTTTCAAAAAAGATGCCTGAAACCTTGAATAATGACTGTTGACATCTATTGGAAGCCATAGGAATTGCAATTTGGGTGACGTAGATATATAGAAACAATAGCTTTCCATAATAAGAGCCTGCGAGCTGAAAAAATAATTCTGGTCAGATTTTCTTCGGATTTTCGCCTGCAATATCAATTCTGTTATAGTCTCAATCATTATTTTTACAGTTTAAAAAAATTCAGAGTCTTTTCTATCCAGTGCTACCAATTATATGCCTTTCCTGGCTTCCGGACCTGAGTAACAGGCAGTTTACTTGGGGCACGTCAGTCAGGCGGAAATTCAGGAAACTAGACCCTAGCCCTAACTTAAGACAACAACCCACGTGCAGATAATGACAGGATGAACCTAGAGAGGCTTATGATGCCTCTTGGTCTGCATGAGGGGGCGTTGAACCAACTATGACTGAGCATTGTTAGTGTCAGCTATATATAGTACTCTGCATTTGTGTAAAGGTTAGGTTACTCGGCCCAACACTCAAGGGTGTGGGGTCTACCAGCCTCATTATTGCAATAATTAATCGATATTAAATAAAGATTATTGTTTGAAGAAATGACCAAGTCTCTCTCAGGACTGAATTCCCATGACAGTATTCACCCCCCACATTTTGTTGCGTTACATAGTGGGACTGAAATATATGTAATTGCGATTTTTGTCAATAATATACACAAAATACTACAAAATACTACAAAGGAATCCATTTTTTGGCCTAAATGCAAATCCAACACAGCATATCACTAAGTAACTGCCTCCTTATTTTCAAGCATGGTGGTGGCTGCATCATGGTATGGGTATGCTTGACATCAGCAAAGACTTGGGAGTTTTTCAGGATAAAAATAAATGGGATGGCAAAATCCTAGAAGAAAACCTGCTTCAGTTTGCTTTAAATCAGACACTGGGAGAGGAATTCACCTTTCAGCAGGACAATAACCTACAACACCATGCCAAATCTACATTGGAGTTTATTACCAAGAAGACTGTGAATGTTCCTGAGTGGCTAAGTTACAGTTTTGACTTAAATCTGCTTGAAAATCTATGGCAAGACTTAAAAATGGCTGTTTAGCCATGATCCCCAACATCTTGACAGAGCGTGAATCATTTTGAAAAGAAAAATGGGCAAATATAGCAGAATACAGGAGTGCAACACTCTTAGAGACTTATCCAAGAAGACTCACAGCTGTAATCGCTGCCAAAGGTGTTTCGAACATGTATTGACTCAGGGGGTGAATACTTCTCTAATCAAAGTAAATAAATGTTTATTTTCTCCATACAAAATTGACATTACAGTGTTTTGTGTGGATGATTGACCAAAACATACAATTACATCCATTTTAATCCCACTTTGTAACACAATAAAATGGGAAGAAATCCAAGGGGGTAAATACTTATTATAACCACTCTAGGCTACCATTCACTGAAGGTAGATATCATAATAGTCTTTGCAAAATTGCCATTGAAAAACAGCACAAACCAATGTGTTATACTTTATGTTCTCTGAACATTATGTCCCTGCCCTCCTTTCAGACTTTGCATGTCCTTGTCAAACAATCCCAAAAAATGTTTAAACAGAAAACACCCACAGGTGATCTGGAACTGAAGTGGATAGTTAAGGGAAAGTACACATGAAGGACCCTTTTACAGAAAAGGAGACAGAAAAGGAGAAATGAAATCCAAGAGCACATACTGTGGAGACCCCAGTTGCTGTCATGCTTTATTGTGAATCTGTGTAACTTATACTCTAGAAGCCAGGCCTGGTGAACTGGGAGGGGTACGGCAAACCCCCATGACGTCAGGAGTCCAGTAGGGACCTGACGGCATATGCAGGGGACCCATCGATGTCCAGGGGAGGGGGATGGGTGTCGCGGGGGACGGCATCAGCAAGGGGACCAGGAACCACCAGCCTGAAGAGGGAAACATGACAAAAGAGTGAGATCCGGTAGTTGGTGGGGAGTTGTAAGCGGTAAGTTACCTCATTAACCCTCCGGAGGACCTTGAAGGGCCCCATAAACCAGGGGCTCAGCTTCCGGCAGGGAAGGCGGAGCGGGAGGGTTCCTGGTGGAGAGCCAGACGCAATCACCAGGATGGAACACGGGAGCCTCACTGCGGTGGCGGTCCACCTGATCCTTCTGACAGCGGACATTGCGATGGAGCCTCACGTGGACAGTGTTCCACACCACCTCTGCGCGTCGGAACCACTCGTCCATTGCAGGGAACTAGGTCTGGCTCCGAGTCCACGGATCCAGGGCTGGCTGATATCCCAGGACGCACTGGAAGGGAGTCAGCCTGGTGGAGGAGTGACGAAGTGAGTTCTGGGCGTATTCCGCCATGGAAAGTATCGGGCCCACTCCCCCTGCCGGTCCTGCAGTGATAATAGTGGTAAAACCATCAGAAAGGGGGAGATCAGTTGCAGTCTATGGACAGATGTGACCAAGGCCGCTGAGGTAGTTTCCCTGCTGGAGAGTGGCGGGGAGGTTTGGATTGGATACATATGGAGCATGAGCTGACATAGTGGGCGACGTCCTGCACCAATGTGGGTCACCACTGTTTATCAGAGAGGGATTGGATGGTGTGGGTGATACCTGGGTGTCCAGCGGCAAGGGATGTATGTGCCCAAGTCAACAACCAATCTCTCACCCTCGTGGGGACGTAGATGCACTCTGGAGGGCAGGTAGCAGGAGCGTGTTCCTTCTCCAGAGCCTGGCGGATGTCCTCATCTATGTCCCAACACACGGGGCCAACGATTTGGGAGGACAGATTGATAGGCTGGAGGGCACTCACAGGACCCTCCACCAATGTGGAACCACAAGGTGTGGGAAAGCAGGTCCTCCGGCATCCTGGTCTCGAGTCAGTGTTTCTCATCCTCGTCCAGGAGATGGTGGGGTTATGAAGTTGGAGCCATGGGAGGCTGAGGATGACTGTGTGTTGGAGTGCGGTGGTGATGAGGAAGGCTTTCCTGGTGCATCCTGGTCCCACTGTGATGGTGAGTGTTGCTGTGATGTGCATAATTGTGCCGGATCCCAATGGTCGCGTATCCAGGGCTTGGACAGGAAAAGGAGAGGAGAGCGGGTATAAAGTTAGGGAGGAGGCGAGGGCCTGGTCGAGGAAGTTCCTAGCTGCACTGCAGTCCACTAGAGCTGTAGAGACAACACTTGAGGGACAGCCAGCCAGGGAAATGGGAACCAGAAAGGTAATGATGAAGTCCTTGTGTGCGTAATGATGGTTACCAGGTGTGCGTAATGTAGATTGCCAGGACCGGTGGTTAGTAGACCAGAAACGTTGAGCGCCTGAGAGCGGGAACGGGAGTATGCGTGACAATCTGAAAATAATGTTGTAAATCTAGTATCATTAATTATATATAAAGTAATAAGATATATCTTAACAGGTTATTACCATAAATTATAAATAAGGCCTAAAAGAACATACAGTATTACTTGTGTTGTATAGTTCCTGGAAGTTTTTGGGGAAATGCAGCACTGCAAAAGAAAAAGGTGAAAAACACAAAACAAAGACCAAAAACCTGAGCAGGAGAGAGCAAGATTGCCTGCCTGACACAGAGGGGGATTGTGCAGGAGATAATGATTTCTTACCTCCAGCCCTGAGCCTGAGCTTCTGTGGAGGGGCCATGAAAGTGTAATGCTTTGTCAGAATACAGCATGTCTCCCTCTGTAGATTATTAATAAATGACTCCCAGGTTGTTTAGAACACTACAAGGTCTGCTCTTCTCCCACTGTGTGGATGCAGTATGGTCTCTCTCTCTCTCTCTCTCTCTCTCTCTCTCTCTCTCTCTCTCTCTCTCTCTCTCTCTCTCTCTCTCTCTCTCTCTCTCTCTCTCTCTCTCTCTCTCTCTCTCTCTCTCTCTCTCTCTCTCTCTCTCTCTCTGACATATTGTTGGGATTCCTCTTCTTTTTTTTTATTACAGTAGTTGTATACATAGCATACATTCTTTTTGCTTTGGTGTCTTTTGGTTCCACTGGCATTAAGGTCAACAATGCTCTTATTTCTCTCGTAAGATCTTGGCGTTCTCATTTTTGGGTCAATTTGTGTCTGTTGTTGTTGTTGTTGGCATCTTTGAGTAACAAACAGTGTTTCCTGAAGAATGGTAATATAGACACAAAGCAGCAACGAGGAAAAACACTTTTCCTTCTTTCTACTCTCTTTGCTTTTCTGTTGATCTCTTGCAACATTGAAATTCCAAATTAAAATATGGATTCTTTCCCTACAAATTGGAATAATAAACTTGAACTTAAAATCAGAATCATGTTAATTTTCCTACAAGAGAAAATCTTGGCGCAGATCACACATTACATATACAAGACATCTACAATGCCATTAGATAGTATTCATACCCCATGACTTATTCCTAATTTTGTTGTGTTACAGCCAGAATAACCTTTGGCAGCGATTACAGCTTTGAGTCTTTCTGGGCAAGTCTCTAAGAGCTTTGCACACCTGGATTGTACAATATTTTCATATTATTATTTATTTAAATTCTTCAAGTTCTGTCAAGTTGGTTGTTGATCATTGCTAGACAACCATTTTCAAGTCTTGCCATAGATTTTCAAGCTAGTTTGAGTCAAAACTGTAACTATGCCACTCAGGAACATTCAATGTTGTCTAGGTAAGCAAGTCAAGTGTATTTTCCGCCTTGTGTTTTAGGTTATTGTCCTGCTGAAAAGTGAATTTGTCTCCCAGTGTCTGTTGGAAAGCAGACTGAATCAGGTTTTCCTCTAGGATTTTGCCTGTGCTTAGCTCTATTCCATAATTATTATTAAACAAACTAACAAAATAACAAAAACGAACGTGAAGCTATAAACACATAGTGCTGAGATGCAACTACACATAGACAACTACCCACAAATACAGGTGGGAAAAGGCTACCTAAGTCTGGTTCTCAATCAGAGACAACGATAGACAGCTGCCTCTGATTGAGAACCACACCCGGCCAAACACACAGAAATAAAAATCATAGAAAAAGGAACATAGAATGCCCACCCAAATCACACCCTGACCAAACCAAAATAGAGACATAAAAAGCTCTCTACGGTCAGGGCGTGACATCCTTCTTTTTACTCTGTCATTTAGGTTAGTATTGTGGAGTAACTACAATGTTGTTGATGCATCCTCAGTTTTCTCCTATCACAGCCATTCAACTCTGTAACAGTTTAAAGTCACCATTGGCCTCTCCGGCGACTGAGTTAGAAAGAACGCCCGTATCTTTGTAGTGACTGGGTGTATTGATACACTATCCAAAGGGTAATTAATAACTTCACCATTTCCAAAGGGATATTCAATGTCGGATTTTAATTTCTTTACTCATCTACCAAATGTGCCCTACTTTGCGAGGCATTGGAAAACCTCCCTGGTCTTTGTGGTTGAATCTGTGTCTGAAATTCACTGTTCTACTGAGGGACCTTACAGATAATTGTATGTGTTTGGTACAGAAATTAGGTAATCATTCTAAAATTATGTTAAACACTATTATTGCACACAGAGTGAGTCCATGCAACTTATATGCGACTTATTACACATTTTCACTCTTGAACTTATTTAGGCTCGCCATAACAAAGGATTTGAATACTTATTGACTCATGACATAATAGCTTTTCATTTTTTATTAATTTGTAAACATTTCTAAAAACATAATTCCACTTTGACATTATGGGGTATTGTGTGTGGGGTATTTTGTGAAGGCCAATGACGCAAAATGTGAAGCTAGTTGTACTGTACGTACTGCCAAATTCTCTAAAATGACGTTGGAGGCGGCTTATGGTCGAGAAATTAACATTAAATTAACTGGCAACAGCTTTGGTGGACATTCCTGTTTTCAGCATGCCAATTGCACGCGCCCTCAAAACTTGAGACATTTGTGAAATTGTGTTGTCCCCAGCACAAGGTGCACCTGTGTAATGATTATGCTGTTTAATCAGCTTCTTGATACGCCACACCTGTCAGGTGGATGGATTATCTTGGCAAAGGAGAAACGCTCACTAACAGGGACCTAAATCAAATTTGTGCACAACATTTCTGAGAAATACGTTTTTATGTGCGTATGGACAGTAACTGGGATCTTTTATTTCAGCTCATTAAACATGGGACCAACACTTTACATGTTGCGTTTATATTTTTGTTCAGTGTAATTATTTGCCTTCTTTTGAAATGTTATCATGCTAGCTAGCTATCTAGTTAGATAGATAGTTACAGTAGGTAGTTAGCTAGCTAGTCAGGTAGCTAGGTAGTTGGTCCCTAGCTAGCTAACGTCAGCTATGCCAGCGATGATAGTGACAATGATTATCAAAATATACATAACCAGATACATAATCAGCAGTCTATGGTCTAGCTACTGGTATACTCACCACCACTGGGGACCAACGAACTCCAACCACCTATTCTGCATGATAGGGCCCTTTGGCAAAGCATGCAAATCTCAGTTGTTGGCCTTGCATCCTGCTGGAAGCATGTATTGCATTGTCAATCCATTAGGGCTTTTCAGACTCAAATGGCTGTGATCCTTTGAACACATTGGGGGCGATGAAACAACGGAGCCACGTTCAATGAAGCAAAGAGACGTGAGTGGGTGGGCAAAAAGGGGCATGATTTGTTGACATAATTGTAATCCAAACCCAACCTTCAATTACTTGTTGTGAAGCACTGAGGTTCCAAATTCCGTTTCAGACAGGGCTGACTTTATTATCAAAATTATTCTATTTACACTTTGTAGTCAATTTTGACACTAGAATAAAGGTTTCTGACTCATATCGATGCCACACAGGCTGTTTTTTCAAAGCGATTAGTTGTTATTTAAGGACAGTCGCTCTTTAATTTTCTGATATCTCCCACCTAATGGGAGAAGATCAAAGCAGTGTTGGACTGGTTGGTCTGGATTTGAGATTATATGGCAGACTTTGCGTTGGATAGCATGTTCATTCATTAGGAAGTGTTCCTGATCCTTACATTTCTTTATTTATTTCACCTTTATTTAACCAGGCAGGCCAGTTGAGAACAAGTTCTCATTTACAAGTGTGACCTGGCCAAGACAAAGCAAAGCAGCAAAGCAACAACACAGAGTTACATGTGGGATAAACAAAAGTACAGTCAATAACACAATAGACAAATCTATATACAATGTGTGCAAATGGAGTAAGGAGGTAAGGAAATAAATAGGCCATAGAGGCGAAGTAATTACAATTTAGCATAGTAAAATTGGAGTGACAGATGTGCAGATGATGATGTGCAAGTAGAAATACTGGTGTGCAAAAGAGAAGAAAAAAAATTATAATAAAAAAAGGAAATAAAAATAATATGTGGATGAGGTAGGTAGTTGGATGAGCTGTGTATAGCTGCAGCGATTGGTGAGCTGCTCAGATAGCTGAGGCTTAAAGTTAGTGAGGGAGATATAAGTCTCCAACTTATACCAAGGGAGGAGTTGGCTTTGGGGGATGACCAGTGAGATATACCTGCTGGAGCGCGTACTACGGGTGGGTGTTGTTATGGTGACCAGTGAGCTGAGATAAGGTGGAGCTTTACCTAACAAAGACTTATAGATGACCTGGAGCCAGTGAGTCTGGCGACGAATATGTAGTGAGGGCCAGCTGACGAGAGCATACAGGTCGCAGTGGTGCGTGGTATATTGTGCTTTGGTGACAAAACGGATGGCACTGTGATAGACTGCATCCATTTTACTGAGTATAGTGTCGAAGTCGAGGATCGGTAGAATAGTCAGTTTTACTAGGGTATGTTTGGCAGCGTGAGTGAAGGAGGCTTTGTTGCGAAATAGGAAGGCAATTCTAGATTTAATTTTGGATTGGAGATGCTTAAAACCTCTTGTCACTACAGGGGGTGCTGTTTCAACTTCGACATTTAGCGTTCCCAAATTAAACTGCCTCGTACTCAATTCTTGCTCGTACAATATGCATATTATTATTACTATTGGATAGAAAACAATCTCTAGTTTCTAAAACCGTTTGAATTATGTCTGTGGGTGAACCAGAACTCTTTCTGCAGCGAAATCCATGACAGGAACTGCGAAGGTCTGAAAACGAGGCTCTGTTCTCAGATCAGTTTAAAGCTCTGTATGTGTCCTATGGGTCGACATGAACTGCACCCGCCTTCCCCTGGATGTCAGTAACCAATGAGAAGTGGAATGGAGTGTCTACGTAGTTCTCAGAGCTTATAAAAGGCCAAGGAACGAAGTGCGCTCTCTTTTCATCGTTCGTCATTGCGCAAAGCAAGACCTCAAGATGGCATTTTGAAACGCTTAGTTATCGGCCTTAGCTATATCCGTCTGTAATTTAATTCGATATAGGTGTTAGAAACATCATAACGAAGTTATTTTAAACCGAGTTATATCAGTTTATGCGAGTATATTGCTATTTTCGGAATTTCCTTAGTATTGCGTTTTGGGGATTTGGGAATGTTGTGGCCACATAGCTATTGTTAGCTGCTAATTCCGAAGTTGAAGACGACGTTTTACAACCAAGCAACGATTCTTTTGGACAAAGGACACCTTGCCCAAGATTCTGATGGAAGCTCGTCCAAAAGTAAGAACTATTTATGATGTTATTCCGTATTTATGTGGAAAAATTTAAACGCATTTGTCCACCGTTATTGCGGCACTAGTCTGGCTGTAACGCACACTGTATGTCTAGTAACGTTAATTTTAAAAATCTAACTCAGCGGTTGCATTAATAACTAATGCATCTTTCATTTGCTGTCCAACCTGTATTTTTTAGTCAAGTTTACGATTATTTATTGATTAGATTAGGTGCCTTTCCAAGATGGCGCCGGCCAGAATGCATGAACTTTTGCTACTGATCACATTGTATAGCCACGATTTGTGCTGCTAAATATGCACATTTTCGAACAAAACCTATATGCATTGTGTAATATGATGTTACAGGACTGTCATCTGTGGAAGTATATCAAGGTTAGTCCAAAATTATATATCTTTTGCTGGATTGTTACGATCGCTAACCTGTGCTGCTGGTAAATTGCTTGTGTTTCTGGCTATTGTGCTAAGCTAATATAATGCTATATTGTGTTTTCGCTGTAAAACACTTAAAAAATCTGACATATTGGCTGGATTCACAAGATGTTGGGCTTTCATTTGCTGTACGCTGTGTATTTTTCAGAAATGTTTTAAGATGAGTAATTAGGTATTTGACGTTGGTCTCTGTAATTATTCTGGCAGCTTCGGCACTATTTCAGATTGCAGCTGCAATGTAGAACTGTGATTTATACCTGAAATATGCACATTTTTCAAAAAAAACATATGCTATACAATAAATATGTTATCAGACTGTCATCTTATGAAGTTGTTTCTTGGTTAGTGGCTATTTATATCTTTATTTGGTCGAATTAGTGATGGCTACTGATGGAGTAAAAAACTGGTGGAGTAAAAAAAGTGGTGTCTTTTGCTAACGTGGTTAGCTAATAGATTTACATATTGTGTCTTCCCTGTAAAACATTTTAAAAATCAGAAATGATGGCTGGATTCACAAGATGTGTATCTTTCATCTGGTGTCTTGGACTTGTGATTTAATGATATTTAGATGCTAGTATTTACTTGTGACGCTATGCTAGGCTATGCTAGTCAGCTTTTTTACTGTGGGGGGTGCTCCCGGATCCGGGTTTGGGAGGAATTAGAGGTTAATATGAGTCTGGAAGGAGAGCCAGACACCTAGGTATTTGTAGTTGTCCACATATTCTAAGTCAGAACCGTCCAGAGTAGTGATGCTAGTCAGGCGGGCGGGTGCGGGCAGCGATCGGTTGAAGAGCATGCATTTAGTTTTACTTGCATTTAAGAGCAGTTAGAGGCCACGGAAGGAGTGTTGTATGGCATTGAAGCTCGTTTGGAGGTTTGTTAACACAGTGTCCAAAGAAGGGCCAGATGTATACAGAATGGTGTTGTCTGTGTAGAGGTGGATCAAGGAATCACCCACAGCAAGAGCGACATCATTGACATATACAGAGAAAAGAGTCTGCCCAAGAATTTAACCCTGTGGCACTCCCATAGAGACTGCCAGAGGTACGGACAACAGGCCCCCCGATTTGACACACTGAACTCTATCTGAGAAGTAGTTGGTGAACCAGGCGAGGCAGTCATTTGAGAAACCAAGGCTGTTGAGTCTGCCGATAAGAATGCGGTGATTGACAGAGTCGAAAGCCTTGGCCAGGTCGATGAAGGCTGCTGCACAGTACTGTCTTTTATCGATGGCTGTTATGATATTGTTTAGTACCTTGAGCGTGGCTGAGGGTCACCCGTGACCAGCTCAGAAACCAGATTGCACAGCGGAGAAAGTATGGTGGGATTCGAAATGATCAGTGATCTGTTTGTTAACTGGGCTTTCGAAGACTTTAGAAAGGCAGGGCAGGATGGATATAGGTCTGTAACAGTTTGGGTCTAGAGTGTCACCCTTTGAAGAGGGCGATGACCACGGCAGCTTTCCAATCTTTCGGAATCTCGGACGATACGAAGGAGAGTTTGAACAGACTAGAAATACGGGTTGCAACAATGGCGGAGGATAATTTTAGAAAGAGAGGGTCCAGATTGTCTAGCCATGCTGATTTGTATGGGTCCAGGTTTTGTACGGGTCAGAACATCTGCTATCTGGATTTGGGTGAAGGAGAAGCTGGGGAGGCTTGGGCATGTTGCTGCAGGGGGTGCGGAGCTGTTGGCCGGTGTTGTGGTAGTCAGGAGGAAAGCATGACCAGCCGTAGAGAAATACTTATTGAAATTCTCGATTATCGTGGATTTATTGGTGGTGAAAGTGTTTCCTAGCCTCAGTGCAGTGGGCAGCTGGGAGGAGGTGCTCTTATTCTCCATGGACTTTAGTGTCCCAAAACTTTTGGGAGTTAGAGCTAGAGGATGCAAATTTCTGTTTGAAAAAGCGAGCCTTTGCTTTCCTGACTGACTGTGTGTATTGGTTCCAGACTTCCCTGAAAAGTTGCATATCTCGGGGACTATTCGATGCTAGTGCAGTACGCCACAGGATGTTATATCTGTTCTTAGTTCTACGTTTTTTGAAAGGGGCATGCTTATTTAAGATGGGGAGGAAATTACTATTAAAGAACAACCAGGCATCCTCTACTGACGGGGTGAGGTCAATATCCTTCCAGGAAACCCGCTCCAGGTCAGTTAGAAAGGCATGCTCGCAGAAGCGTTTTAGGGAGCATTTGACAGTGATGAGGGGTGGACCGTTTGACCGCGGAACCATAACGGATGCAGGCAATGAGACAGTGATCGCTGAGATCCTGATTGAAAACAGCAGAGGTGCATTAATGTCTATGAGGCTGCCCATGTTTACGGATTTAGGGTTGTACCTGGTGGGTTCCTTGATCATTTGTGTGAGATTGAGGGCATCTAGCTTAGATTGTAGGATGGCCGGGGTGTTAAGCATATCCTAGTTTAGGTCACCTAACAGAACGAACTCTGAAGATGGGGGGCAATCAATTCACATATGGTGTCTAGGGCACAGCTGGGAACTGAGGGGGGTCTATAACAGGCGGCAACAGTGAGAGACTTATTTTTGGAGAGATTAATTTTTAAAATTAGAAGCTCGAACTGTTTGGGCATAGACCTGGAAAGTATGACAGAACTTTGCAGGCTCTCTGCAGTAGATTGCAACTCCTCCCCCTTTGGCAGTTCTATCTTGATGGAAAGTTTTGTAGTTGGGGATGGAAATCTCAGAATTTTTGGTGGCCTTCCTAAGACAGGATTCAGACACGGCAAGTACATCAGGGTTTGTGTAGTGTGCTAAAGCAGTGAGTAAAACAGAGTTAGGGACGAGGCTTCTGATGTTAGCATGCATGAAACCAAGGCTTTTACGGTTACAGAAGTCAACAAATGAGAGCACCTGGGAACACACAGGGCCTGGGTTAACCTCTAGAGCTAAAGGCTATCAAAACTGGTCGTCTAGTGCTCTGGGGACAGAGTATAAAAGAAGCAGATTTCTGGGCGTGGTAGGATAGATTCAGGGCACAATGTACAGACGGGGACATAGTAGAGTGATGGCTAGCTTCTGTTGGAGGTTCTAGCTAAAAGGTCTAAAAATAGCAGATCCATATCACATTGGGTGAGGCGGGTTGCCGGAAGGTATATTTAATTTAAAAATGGAAAAAGAGATTGAAATATATTGAAATCTATACAAAAGAGATGAAAAAAACATACAATTTACACGGGACAACGACAAAAACGTCTGCACTGCTACGCCATCTTGGACAACAACAGTTTATTGATCACGGAGGTGACCAAGAACCCGATGGTCACTCTGACAGAGCTCTAAAGTTCCTCTGTGGAGATGGGAGAACCTTCCAGAAGGACAACCATCTCTGCAGCACAGCACAAATCAGGCCTTTATGGTAGAGTGGCCAGACGGAAGCCACTCCTCAGTAAAATACCCGTCTGATGAAACCAAGATTGAAGTCTTTGGCCTGAATGTGAAGCGTCATTTCTGGAGGAAACCTGGCACCATCCCTACGGTGAAGCATGGTGGTGGCAGCATCATGCTGGGGGATGTTTTTCAGTGGCAGAGACTGGGAGACTAGTCAGGATCAAGGCAAAGATGAACGGAGCAAAGTACAGAGAGATCCTTGATGAATTTCCTGCTCCGGAGTGGTCAAGACCTCAGATTGGGGTGAAGGTTCACCTTCCAACAGGACAACGACCCTAAGCACACAGCCAAGACAACGCATTAGTGGTTTCGGGACAAGTCTCTGAATTTCCTTGAGTGGCCCAGCAAGAGCCCGGACTTGAACCCAATCGAACATCTCTGGAGAGACATGAAAATAGCTGTGCAGCGATGCTCCCCATCCAACCTGACATAGCTTGAGAGGATCTGCAGAGAAGAATGGGAGAAACTGCCTAAATAGAGGTTTGCCAAGCTTGTAGCCTCATACCCAAGAAGACCCAAGGCTCTAATAGCTGTCAAAGTTGCTTCAACAAAGTACTGAGTAAAGTACTGAGTAAATATGATGTTTCAGTTTTTCAAAAATACTTTTTTTGCTTTGTAATTATGGGTATTTTGTGTAGATTGATGAGAAAAAAAACGATTTAATACGTTTTAGAATAAGACTATAACCTGGGGCGTCAGGTAGCCTAGTGGTTAGAGCGTTGAGTCAGTAACCAAAATAAACTGTTCTGCCCCTGAACAAGGCAGTTAACCCACTGTTCCTAGGCTGTCATTGTAAATAAGAATTTGTTCTTAGCTGACTTGCCTAGGTAAATATAATACTTAAAAAACGAACAAAATGTGGAAAAAGTCAAGGTGTCTGAATACTTTTTGAAGGCCCATGGCTTCTCCAAATGACGCTAATCGTACAGTCCTGAATGGATGAAATCCATCACTGAGTCAAACAATTATCTTTTATAATTCCTCACACATTTTTCTTCCCCAGTGCAAAGATTGATGTTGAGTTGTATTACCCTAATACGGGGAATTGAAACCGCACCCCGGCAGATAACGCTCAAATATATAATTGCACTTCTAATCTGAAACCTAATTTTAATTTTGAAGGTTGACCCCAATGTGCTGGGAGGGCAACATGGCTGATACCGTTGCACATTGTACTATTTGCAGGAGAGTAGTGGAACGGGTCAGGTCAGAGATAAAGCCTTAATAGGGAACACACAGGTTATGGCACATGTGCTGAAAACATCCAATCACTTTGTGATTTCATTAAGGAATGGCATTAAGTGATTTGTGGGATGACACAGTAAATTGTCAGCGGCCGCTGGGTGTGCATGAATTGGATAGGAGGAAACTCATTAAAAGGCCTAGTGCAGTCAACAATATGATTTTCTTATGTTTTATATATATTTCCACACTATGAGGTTGGAACAATACTGTGAAATTGTTTGAATAGACCGCCTGTTTTGGTGGGATGGAGTATCACCAGGCGATAAATTAGTTAAAAGACCAATAAGAAAGAGAGTTCCACATTTCTGTTCGTTTTCAGTTTTCCCCTCCCCACTCAGACCACTCAGACAGTCCTAGCAAAATTATTGCGTGAGAAATTGTTCTATGCTAAGAAGCTATTTTTGGTTTTATTTTTTACAATTTTTATTGAAAACAATCACAGTAAGGTTCTTCATTGTTACACAGAAATGATTTGATATTGAAATTAAATTAAAAAACAGCTGCATGGGACCTTTAACCAGCTTAATGGAGGAGAGAGGAGCAGAGCAGATGGGGTAAATAAATTAAATATTTTTTTGAAAAAGAGGGGCACAGGCCGACACAGTGTTGTATTGAGTCAAATTGATTGTCTTTGACATTGTCTTTGCAAAAAGTGTTAAGTATATGTTTGATCATTTGTTTCGTGGTTGGTTGCTTTTAGGCTAGTAGCAAGGCTTCCACATTTTTGGAGATACCCCTACCTGAGGTACAACAAAACACAACCATGTTTTTTTAACATCTCTTATGTCTCCCATTTATGAAATGGATAGTTGTGTACAAAATATTTTACTGCAAAAGTGGTAAATTGATAGATATTGTGACACCCCCTAAATTCAAACAGTGCAGAATAATGTCTGGCTGGAGGGGGGAGTGACCACATAAACTCATGTAACCCAATATTGCAAGCTCTGATATTGTTAAAATGTGGAATGCAAGTAGTCCATTGTCTGTCCTACATACACAACATTAGGATATCTTAATGTATCTTGGAAATATATACCTGTAAACACAGAGATACATATCAAATACAGTGGCAAGAACCCTACAGAACCCTTTGTAATTATCTGCACTTCTGCATAAATTGGTCATAAAATTAGATCTGATCTTCATCTAAGTCACAACAACAGACAAACACAGTCTGCTTAAACTAATAACACACAAATTATTGTATTTTTCTTGTCTATATTGAATACATCATTTAAACATTCACAGTGTAGGTTGGAAAAAGTATGTGAACCCCTAGGCTAATGACTTCTCCAAAAGCTAATTGGAGTCCGGAGTCAGCTAACCTGGAGAACAATCATTGAGATGAGATTGGAGATGTTGGTTAGAGCTGCCCTGCCCTATAAAAAACACTCACAAAATTTGAGTTTGCTATTCACAAGAAGCATTGCCTGATGTGAAACATGCCTCGAACAAAAGAGATCTCAGAAGACCCAAGATTAAGAATTGTTGACTTGCATAAAGCTGGAAAGGGTTACAAAAGTATCTCTAAAAGCTGTGATGTTCATCAGTCCATGGTAAGACAAATTGTCTATAAATGGAGGAAGTTCAGCACTGTTGCTACTCTCCCTAGGAGTGGCCGTCCTGCAAAGACGACTGGAAGAGCACAGCACAGAATGCTCAATGAGGTTAAGAAGAATCGTAGAGTGTCAGCTAAAGACTTAAAGAAATCTCTGGAACATGCTAATATCTCTGTTGATGAGTCTACGATACGTAAAACACTAAACAAGAATGGTGTTCAATGAAGGACACCACGGAAGAAACCACTGCTGTCCAAAAAACACATTGCTGCACATCTGAAGTTCGCAAAAGAGCATCTGGATGTTCCACAGCACTACTGGCAAAATATTCTGTGGACAGATGAAACTAAAGTTGAGTTAATTGGAAGGAATACACAACACTATGAGTGGAGAAAAAAAGCACATCACACCAACATCAAAACCTCATCCCAACTGTAAAGTATGGTGAAGGGAGCAGAGTCACTGGCTTAGTGGTACTCTTCCATGCTGTCCCTAGGAGGGGTGCATCACTTGAGTGGGTTGAGTCACTGACGTGATCTCCCTGTCCGGGTTGGCGCCCTTCTCGTGTTCGTGCCGTGGGGGAGATCTTCGTGGGCTATACTCGGCCTTGTCTCAGGGTAGGTAGTTGGTGGTTGAAGATATCCCTCTAGTTGTGTGGGGGCTGTGCTTTGGCAAAGTGGGCGGGGTTATATCCTGCCTGGTTGGCCCTGTCCGGCGGTATTGTCGGACGGGGCCACAGGGTCTCCCAACCCCTCCTGTCTCAGCCTCCAGTATTCATGCTGCAATAGTTTATGCGTCGGGGGGCACGGATCAGTCTGTTATATCTGTAGTTTTTCTCCTGTCTTATCCGGTGTCTTATCCGGTGTCCTGTGTGAATTTAAGTATGTTCTCTATAATTCTCTCTCTTTCTCTCTTTTCTCTCGGAGGACCTGAGCCCAAAGACCATGCCTCAGGACTACCTGGCCTAATGACTCCTTGCCATCCCCAGTCCACCTGGTCGTGCTGCTGCTCCAATTTCAACTGTTCTGCCTGCGGCTATGGAACCCTGACCTGTTCACCGGACGTGCTACCTTGTCCCGAACCTGCTGTTTTCGACTCGCTCTCTCTACCGCACCTGCTGTCTCTAACTCTGAATGATCAGCTATGAAAAGCCCACTGACATTTACTCCTGAGGTGCTGACCTTTTTCACCCTCTACAACCACTGTGATTATTATTATTTGACCCTGCTGGTCATCTATGAACGTTTGAACATCTTGGCCATGTACTGTTATAAACTTCACTCGGCACAGCCAGAAGAGGACTGGCCGCCCCTCAGAGCCTGGTTCCTCTCTAGGTTTCTTCCCAGGTTCCTGCCTTTATAGGGAGTTTTTCCCTAGACACCGTGCTTCTACACCTGCATTGCTTGCTGTTTGGGGTTTTAGGCTGGGTTTCTGTACAGCACTTTGTGACATCGGCTGATGTAAAACTGGCCTTGTAAATACATTTGATTGATCATGGTCTGGAGGTGCTTTGCTGCCCCAGGGCCAGTACAGCTTGCTATCATTGATGGAAAAATTTATTCCCAAGTTTATCAAGACATTGTGCAGGAGAATGTAAGGTTATCTGTTCGCCAATTGAAGCTCAACAGAAGTTGGGTGATGCAACAGGACAACAACCCAAAAACACAGAAGTAAATCAACAACAGAATGGCTTCAACAGAAGACAATACGCCTTCTGGAGTGGCCCAGTCAGAGTCCTGACCTCAACCCGATTGAGATGCTGTGGCATGACCTCAAGAGAATAGTTCACACCAGACATCCCAAGAATACTGCTGAACTGAAACAGTTTTGTAAAGAGGAACAGTCCAAAATTCCTCCTGACCGTTGTGCAGGTCTGATCCGCAACTACATAAAACTTTTGGCTGAGGGTATTGCCGCCAAAGTAGGGTCAACCAGTTATTAAAACCAAAGGTTCACATACGTTTTCCACCCTGCACTGTGAATGTTTACACGGTGTGTTCAATAAAGACATAAAAAAGTAGAACTGTTTGTGTGTTATTAGTTTAAGCAGACTGTGTTTGTCTATTGTTGTGACTTAGATGAAGAGCAGATCAAATTTTATGACCAATTTATGCAGAAGTGCAGGTAATTCAAAAGGGTTCACATACTTTTTCTTGCCACTGTATGAATATTGATGATGAATGTAAGCTTTACTTTTTAGTAGCTTATTAATAGACAACTTTCAAAGTCAAATTTGCTCTCATTCAGTGCTTTATGGTCCTGCCTTCGAAAAATACATACAGTTACACATGTCTTTTGATGTTGTGGCTATTGTAATCGACTCCAAGGAAAAAAAGTGGGCTCAGACATCGAAATTACATACTTTGGGGTCCAAGGTTCCTTGACGGATTTTGTATCGTTAGCCCCTACTTTTGCAATTTAGGCAGGGGGGCGCCACACATTATCTTTGGGGCCACCGTAGATTTTGCCTCAAGTCCAAAATGGCGTCCAAAATCCAATATGGCTGCCATAATACCATTTGATGGAGGTTAAATCACATGTAAATATATATTTTGTAGATGATAGTCATGTTTTCAGAATTGTGTACACTCGTGGCCATAAAGACGGTTTTGGTGTAAATACATTTTATTCTGAAATCCAATATGACCAACATAATTACACTCAAACACCGTTGCCTGGTTTATTTTGTGTCGTGTTATTCTGTCTTTAAAGGGTTTTATACAGCTCTTAGTATAACTAGGACTATGAGTGGCACAGCCATGCCTCTGTTGTGTTTGAATAGCTGAAGCCAACTAGCTTTTTAATGTGTGTTCATGTTTTTCATGACACAAGCACATAGTATTCAGAGACAAGCATTTCGCCACACTCGCATTAACATCTGCTAACCATGTGTATGTGACCAATAAAATTCGATTTGATTTTGATTTTAGCAGCGTAACCAAGTTACAGGAATGCAACCTGTAGTACAACAGTCAGCCACTTTAGCAGCTCTTGCATTTCCCCTCTTTTCCCCAATGAAACTAAGTGTACAAGGTTGATTGAAGGTCTTTGGAGGTGACCAGGACATGAGTGTTTCCTAACAGGGTGAAGAGACAAAGTAGACAGTAGTGGTTTTAGTTCTGGGGCCTGAAAATGTTACACAGCTAACTGGTCATTCTCAGCAAGATGCATCAACAAGGGCAGTATCCTTCCTCTATGACTGGCAGAGTGTTCAGACTGTGTAGTGATCCATTTCCATTTCTACAACAGTTGGGTGGAGGCACTCAGCACATGCAGCTTGCATGCCAACGAGACCCGTTGACTAATGTTATCTCAGCCTGACTGATGCTGGGGATACTCCATTATTCTAATGGTTGGTTGTCTGGTTGTGAAGGACAGGCTGTGAACGGGCTGTTACAAACAGACCTGCCCTTAGATCTTTCCAACACCTAATTGACCTGTGGTTGGAGTTGTGTATGTTGAGTGGCAAAAAGTCCTGCAGGACACGTTCTACTTATTCCTTTATATTCCTTTGGAATTCGGGTAGGATTATAATTTGGTTGATATTTACTTTGGATAGTTGGCTGTAATTACGGTCTGGGGCAGACCTAGCAGAAGATAAGGTGAGTAACAGAAGCCGTAAGGGCGACCTCAGGTTAACTAAAGGTAACTTAGAGTGTAGGTTATAGACTACGACTATGAAGCATTGGTTATGAAGGATGATGCACAAAGGCACACACATATACAGTGCATTGGGAAAGTTTTCAGACCCCTTGAATTTTTCCACATTTTGTTACGTTACAGACTTATACCCCATAATGACAAAGCAGGTTTTTAGAAACTTTTGCAAATGTCTAAAGTAAACAAAAACAGAAATACCTTCTTTACATAAGTATTCAGACTCTTTGCTATTAGACTCGAAATTGAGCTCAGATGCATCCTGTTTCCACTGATCATCCTTGAGATGTTTCTACAACTTCATTGGAGTCCACCTGTGGTACATTCAATTGATTGGACATTGAGTTGGAAAGGCACACACCTGTCTATATAAGGTCCCATAGTTGACAGTGCATGTCAGAGCAAAATCCAAGCCTTGGTCTGGGGGCCTTAGTCAGGGAGGTGACCAAGAACCCGATGGTCACTCTGACAGAGCTATAGAGTTCCTCTGCGGAGACGGGAGAACATTCCAGAATGACAATCATCTCTGCAGCACTCCACCAATCATGTCTTTATGGTAGAGTGGCCAGACAGGAGCAACTCCTTAGTAAAAGGCCAGAGTTTGCCAAAAGGCATGAAAAGACTCTCAGACCATGAGAAACAAGATTCTCTGGTCTGATGAAACCAAGATTGAACCATTTGGCCTGAATGCCCTGCGTCACGTCTGTAGGAAACCTGGCACCATCCCTACGGTGAAGCAAGGTGGTGTTAGCATCCTGTTGTGGGAATGTTTTTCAGTAGGAGGGACTGGGAGACTAGTCAGGATCGAGGGAAAGATGAACAGAGGAAAGTACAGAGAGCTCCTTGATGAAAACCTGCTCCAGAGCGCTCAGGACCTCAGACTGGGGGTGAAGGTTCCCCTTCCAACAGGAGAACACAGCCAAGATAACACAGGAGTGGTTTCGGGACAAGTCTCTGAATGTCCTTGAGTGGCCCAGCCAGACGCCGGACTTGAATCCGATCTAACATCTCTGGAGAGACCTGAAAATAGCTGTGAAGCGACGCTCCCCATCCAGACCTGTCAGAGCTTAAGAGGATCTGCAGAGAAGAATGGGAGAAACTCCCCAAATACAGGTGTGCCAAGCTTGTAGTGTCATACCTAAGAAGACTCCAGGCCGTAATCACTGCCTAAGGTGCTTCAACAAAGTACTGAGTAAAGGGTCTGAACACTTGTGATATTTCAGTTTTAAATTTTTTATACATTTCCAAAATGTCTAAAAAACGGCTTTTGCTCATCATTATGGGCTATTGTGTGTATATTGATGAGGGGGAAACAATTTAATCCATTTTAGAATAAGATTGTAACGTAACAAAATTGGGAAAAAGTCAAGGGGTCTGAATACTTTCCGAATGCACTGTTCAGGTAACTGCCAACATTATGGAAACACCAACATAAAGTGTTTTAATAGGGCGTTGCGCCACCACAAGACAGCAGAACAGCTTCAGTTTGCCTTGGCATTGATTCTACAAATGTTTGAAACTCTATTGGAGGGATGCGACACCATTATTCCAAAATAAATTCTATAATTTAGTGTTTTGTTGATGGTGGTAGAAAACGCTGTCTCAGGCACCGCTACAATATCTTCCATAAGTGTTCAATTGGGTTGAGATCTGATGACTGAGACACACACACACACACACACACACACACACACACACACACACACACACACACACACACACACACACACACACACACACACACACACACACACACACACACACACACACACACACACACACACACACACACACACACACACACACACACACACACACACACAAAATCACTGAGATCTTTTCTTCTAGCCATGGTAGCCAAAGTAATGAGCAATTAGTCCTTTTTATACATTATCTTAATGGAAAACTCCACTCCATTGTTTCATTGTTTCATTAGTCTATTGTTGGCATAGTCCCAAAATGTAATCAACTGGGATGATTTCAAATACAGACTTGATTGCTGACAAGCAAAACATTTTGGGACAATGTCAGCAATGGACTAATGAAACAAATACCAAAGATAGTTTTGGGGTGGAATTTGCCTTTAAGCATGATGGGATGTTAATGGCTTAATTAACTCAGGAACCAAACCTGTGTGGAAACACCTGCTTTCAATATACATTGTCCCTAATCCCTAATTTACTCAACTGTTTCCTTTATTTACCTGTACATTTGAAGATGATCTCTGGACTTCTCTGGAAAGTAAAGCGGTTGCAGAGGTGGTGGAACCGATCAAGCAGAGACCACTATCTCACAGTCAAGCCCAAGCTACCATGACCACATACAGCATACACCCACGCACACAAGTTTCACTTTCACACACACACAGAGCACAAAGAAGAATGAACATTGAGAGAGAATTGACATCGATTAAAGTAAGAAGAAAAATAAATGAATTTGTACTGGAATTTATAAAAATAATAATTAAAGGTTAAATATGGTAAATGTTGAAAGCATGAGGTAACATACTGTGGGGAATATTAAAGGGGGATTGAAGGAATGCAGTAAAATGGTTAATAATGTGATAATGTTGTTTGCTTTAAGGTATGATGCCTATAGACTATGTTTGTTAAGATTAGATGAACAAGGCCTTTGGGGCCTGTAGGAGGTTGATCATTTAAGGTTATAATGTTTAGATGTTGTAATAATGAAATGTTTAAGTTGCTGGAGGTTTAAGATGTAATGGGAGTAATAAATTGGGTTGGAGTAAGATTATACTTGAGCGAAGAAGGGAATGTTTATGTTTAAAAATGTAATGGTTTAAAAGTTAATGATAGTGTTGGGTTCTGAGAATATGAAAATATACTTATTCATGTCACTGAGGGAGAGAGGGTAATGTATAACGTTTACATTATGTGAGGATATGTTATTGTTAGCCATCAGGGATCATATGGGAGGGATCCTCTGCGAGGAGAAGAGACACAGTCTGGTACAGGTCACCATGACTGCCGTGAGTTGGGGAGGAGTGAGCACTTTGGGGTAGAAGTCAGGTCAGATAAAGTGAGGAAGAACAGATATCACTAAGGTTCTGTCTAGCAACAGAGATGCATTGGCTGTTCAGATGTGTGGGAGGAGACTCAGCATAGGAGAAAGGGTTAAATATCAGTGCTTGTGTGAATATGTTTTTGTCAGTTCAGCTGTTCGATCCTTTGGGATGAATTAACTTGGTTTGAGCTTTCATAGTGTCCATCGAGTTCTTACTATGATATTTAGAACCTAACAGTAGTGTACTAATTGTGCTAGCTTGCATTGGAAATTCCCTGGAGGAGGCCAGCGTCCTGTGTAAGCGAACGTCCTGCCTAGGCGGGGAAAGGAGTGATGTCCGCTTTAGGTGTTAACCACTGAATGCGTCATGGGGGGGGTTAACAAAAAGGAAGATGGAGGATATAAAGGAGGCATGATTTGGGAGAATGGGGAACTTTCTTTTTGAGTTTGCTAGAAGAACCTGTCGCCTGCTGGAGGAAGATTTCTGCCGTAGCTTTTTAGCTTAACTTAGGGATCCCTTCACCCCCATTCCCGCTCGGATCCCGTTAACGGGATTGATTTGACAACATCCAGTGAAATTTCAGCGCGCCAAATTCAAAAACAGAAATACTCATAATAAGAATTCATTAAACATACAAGTGTTATACATCAAAATACAGCTTCACTTCTTGTTAATCCAGCCCCAGTGTCAGATTTCAAAAAGGCTTTACGGCGAAAGCAGACCATGTGATTATCTGAGGACAGCACCCCGCATACAAACACATGAAAATCAGATTTCAATCAGGCAGGTGCTACACAAAAATCTGAAATAACGATATAATTCATGCCTTACCTTTGAAGATCTTCTTCTGTTGGCACTCCAAAATGTCCCATAAACATCACAAATGGTCCTTTTGTTCAATAAATTCCTTCATTATATCCCCAAATGTTCATTTATTTGGCGCGTTTTATTCAGAAATACACCGGTTCCAACTCGCCCAACATGCCTACAAAGTATCTAATAAGTTACATGTAAACTTGTTCCAAACATTTCAAACAACGTTCCTAATCCAAACTTATGTATACTAAAATGTAAATAATCAATAAAATTTAAGACAGGAAATACTGTGCTCAATACCGGACGAAAACAAAGTGAAGCGCGTTCCAGGTCGTGCGCTCCAAAAGACGAAAGAACAGGGCTATTTCTTCATTTCTCAAAGGAAAAACATCAACCAATTTCTAAAGACTGTTGACATCTAGTGGAAGCCATAAGAACTGCAAGCATATTTCTATTAAAAAGGGATTTACCATAGAAGCTTATTGGAAAACACAGTGAGCTCATAAATGTTTTCCCCTGGATGGATTGTGCTCGGGGTTTCGCCTGCCAAATCAGTTCTGTTATACTCACAGACATTATTCAAACAGTTTTAGAAACTTCAGAGTGTTTTCTATCCGAATATACTAATAATATGCATATCCTAGCTTCTGGGCCTGAGTTGCAGGCAGTTTACTTTGGGCACACTTTTCATCCGGACATGAAAATACTGTCCCCTAGCCCATATACATATTTACATTTTTATCATACTTATATTTAGATTTTATTATACTCAGTTAATGTAAAATTGTAGTAGGAATCCTTAGGGTTACCTCATTGATAGAGGTGTGGTAAAGTAGCTGTTAGAGTTTTTCGACGGCATCTGAGGGACTGATCATCCTGAGGGGGGAGCCAAAAAACTGTTTATAAAGTTGTAAAGTTATAAACCTTTTCACACGTGAGTTCCAAATATCTCTAACAGTCGCCTCAACGTGACATTTTTTATGCACGTTATGTTAGAATGCACTCACTGTTCCAAAATGTGATTGTTACGCTACAGGACAGTTAACACGCGCTGCCTGCTTGTTATGTAAAGGCTATGTTTCAACTCGTCAATTTCAAATTATTTTCTAGCAACAGTTTGAATTGAGGTGTGTTCCGCCTCCTCATTAATTCACATAGAAGTAGCCCATTTCAGTGTTGCGGACAATTTATGTTTGAGGCTTTACTGAGCCGGACAAACTTCCCTCTTCGAGGAGAGCACTTCCCCATGTTTTAAGCACATCAAGTATGTAGACATTTGCGCAGTCTTTTACGAACTGGCACATTTTCTGTCTGGAGCTCGCATTGTTGTATTGTTGTTTTCCTTACAAATAATAACTTTGGACATTTGTGCGTTCCTATCAAAGTAAGTGCCTTATTTTCTGTATATAATATTGTCGTTTCTACTGTAGCATACTGTATGTACAATACCAGTGCAAAATTTGGACTTTATTTTTACTATTTTCTACATTGTAGAATAATAGTGAAGACATGAAATAACATATGGAATCATGTAGTAACCAAAATAATATTTTATATTTGAGATTCTTTAAAGTAGCCACCCTTTGCCTTGATGACAGCTTTGCACACTCTTGGCATTCTCTCAACCAGCTTCATGAGTTAGTCACCTGTAATGCATTTCAATTAACAGGTGTGCTTTGTTAAAAGTTAATTTGTGGAATTTTATTACTTCTTAATACGTTTGAGCCAATGTCACAAACATCGTATGAGTGAGACCAAGGCGCAGCGTTGTATGCATACATTCTCTTTTAATGAATGAATACTTAACAAAAACAACAAAATCAACGAACGAAATGTGAAGCTATACAAATAGTGCAGACAGGCAACTAAACATAGACAAGATCCCACAAACACAAAAGGGAATGGCTGCCTAAATATGATCCCCAATCAGAGACAACGATAAACAGTTGCCTCTGATTGGGAACCATATCAGGCCACCATAGACATACAAATACACCTAGATAACCCACCCAAGTCACCATCCCGCCCCAACCAACACAGAGAAAAGAACAGCTTACTATGTTGAGGGCGTGACAGTACCCCCCCCCCCCAAAGGTGCGGACTCCGACCGCAAAACCTGACTCAATAGGGGGCGGGGGCGGCTCCGGTGCGGGGCGCATCGCCGGAAACTCCGGACCGTGGGTTGTCGCAAGAGGCACCGGACTGTGGATCGTCGCAGGAGGCTCCTGACTGAGAACCCCTGCTGAAGGCTCCGGACCGCCGACCGTCGTTGGAGGCTCCGGACCGCCGACCGTCTTTGGAGGCTCCGGACCGCCGACCGTCGCTGGAGGCTCTGGACCGACGACCGTCGCTGGAGGCTCCGGACCGGGGACCGTCTCAGGAGGTTCCGGAACGTGGACCGTCTCAGGAGGTTCCGGACCGTGGACCGTCTCAGGAGGTCCGGACCGTGGCCCGTCGTTGGAGGTTCCGGACCGTGGCCCGTCGTTGGAGGTTCCGGACTGTGAAACATCGTCGGAAGCTCTGGACTGGGAACGTCGCCGGAAGCTCTGGACTGGGAACTGTCGCCGGAAGCTCTGGACTGGGAACTGTCGCCGGAAGCTCTGGACTGGGAACTGTCGCCGGAAGCTCTGGACTGGGAACTGTCGCCGGAAGTTCTGGACTGGTTCATGGATCTAATTGCTGCAAAGAAACCCCTACTAAAGGACACAAATAATTAGAAGAGACTTTGCTTGGGCCAAGAAACACGAGCAATGGACATTAGACCAATGGAAATCTGTCCTTTGGTCTGATGAGTCTAAATATGAGATTTTTGGTTCCAACCGCCGTGTCTTTGTGAGACGCAGAGTAGGTGAACGGATGATCTCTGCAATTGTGGTTCCCACTGTGAAGCATGGAGGAGGAGGTGTGATGGTGTTTGGGGTAGGGGGCAGTATTTTCACGTCCGGATGAAAAGCGTGCCCAAAGTAAACTGCCTGTTACTCAGGCCCAGAAGCTAGGATATGCATATAATTGGTAGATTTGGATAGAAAACACTCTAAAGTTTCTAAAACTGTTAAAAATATGTCTGTGAGTATAACAGAACTGATATGGCAGGCGAAACCCCGAGGACAAACCACCCCCCCCCCCAAAAAAAATTCTGCTTACCACTATTTTCAATGGCTAGTACTATAATTATAAGCCCAAGTCCTCCCAGATTCCAGTTCCTAGGGCTTCCACTAGATGTCAACAGTCTTTAGGAAGAGTTTCAGACTGTTTTTTGGAAAAATGACCCAGAAATTGTACTTTTTCTAGGTGGCTCCCATTTTGGCTGTAGTGTTTCCAAGTGCGTGGAGGAAAGCGCATTCTTTCTTGTTTATCTCCGGTAAAGACAATTCTCCGTCTTAAATTTTATCGTTTATTTGTGTATTAGGATAACTAAGGTTTGATTATAAACGTTGTTTGACTTGTTTGGAAAAGTTTATTAGTAACGTTTGGGATTAATTTTGTATATATTTTGACGGAGGGAAACTGAGTGGATTATTGACTGAAGCGCGCCAGCTAAACAGAGTTTTTATGGATATAAAGAAGGACATTATCGAACAAAAGGACCATTTGTGATGTAACTGGGACCTTTTGGAGTGCCAACAGAAGAAGATCTTTAAAGGTAAGGCATTTTTTATATCGCTATTTCTGACTTTCGTGTCGCACCTCCCTGGTTGAAATATGTTTGTCATGCATTTGTATGATGGGGCGCTGTCCTCAGATAATCGCATGGTTTGCTTTCGCCGTAAAGCCTTTTTGAATTCTGACACGGCGGCTGGATTAACAAGAAGTTAAGCTTTATTTTGATGTATTTCACTTGTAATTTTATGAAAGTTAAATATTTCTAATAATTTAATTAGAATTTCATGCTCTGCAATTTCACCGGACGTTGTCGAGGTGTTCCGCTAGCGGAACGTCTAGCCGTAACAGGTTTTAACCTGCAGAGGTGGTATTTTAGCCTTGACAGTACATATGAGGGCAATGCACGCCAACACTTTCCAGATTATATTTTGCCTGTTCAATTGCCTCCTGACATGTGGCAGTCCAGTTCCTTGGTGTCTGTCTTTATTAACTGCCAGACGGGGGAATGGGCCTATCGAAGATAGTTCTGGGAGATTCAGGATGGAATTGACATTGGCGAGGTGTGTTGGTTAAATGTGGTGAACACCTGCCCAATGAGATTGTCTTACTGTATATGGTTGCATCCTCCCCATACATCATAATGTCACCAAGTCAACATGTACGGCAACTCCAGGGCAGACTGGAAGATTCAGGATGGCATTGACATTGGATAGGCACAATTCCTATGACATGTGAAAGCCCACGTTGATGGCAGTTCTTGTCAATGAGTGTCAGGTTGTGTTGGTTTATTGTAGTGAACACCTGCCTAATCCGCTTTTCATCATGTGTGGTTGCACGCCAGCACCTTCCAGATTGTATTTCGGTTGTTGAATGGGCCCCCAGATGTGGCAGCAAGTGACCATATTCGGGAACTCCAGGTCAGACAGCCAGGATGGTGAACATGTTGTGTTTTTTTGCAATGTGCCAGCCCAACCCAAACAGCACGAGTTTACAGGAACATCCCAATGCCCATCACAAATACAGTGAGCCAGCGGAAGGTCATGTTGTATTCAGGCAGCCATATTGGACTAGCAATGAATCAAAGCTTACTTCGAAATAATGAGTTAAGAGCCCAATCCTGGAGGCAGAAGTTATACCACAGTGGGGGCAAGTTGTAGAGCTAGGGAAACCATGTCCAGGGTTCTCTTTCCTTTCGTTAGAGCCTCCAAGTTGATTCATTGACTCTCAGAGGCTCGTGACTTGGAATATTTGGTATTGCCATTCCAGTCTGCTATATCCAGACAAAGGTGTTTAAGTGTAATTATGGCAGGCCAATTGGATTCCCAACATGGTTGAAGTACACAAAAATGTTGAGTACAGTACACACATCTGAAATACTTCTCCAATTTAAAACACATACAGGTGATTAAACCAGCTAGGTCGCCCATGAAACAAGTTATAATTCAACGTCCATCCATGTCTGAGGACGTCGGGAAATGACATGGAAACCGGCTACTAGGGGCAACAGTGAGCACTTTTACCTTCAAGTAGGTTTCGGTTTTGCCTAGAGCAGTGGATGGACAAAAGCATTTGCCTCTGATTCCAAAGAGTGCAAGTTCATATCCAGCAAAAAAAATTGTTTTTGAGATTTTAGTTTTAAGCCTATCCCAAACCTTAACACTTACCTTAACCATTTAGAGTTAATGCTTAACCTTAAGATTGCGGGGTTAATGCCTAAACTTAACCGTAACCTTGAAAATTCTGAGTTAATGCTTAAACTTAACCTTAAACACTTCCAAATGTTATGTTTGGAACAACTTAGAAATGTGAAGTTTGAGAAACATGGATGAACTTCTAATTCTGACGTGAGACTGTAAGAGCTAGTTGAATAAACCACCGTTTAATGGTATTGTGGCAGCCATATTGAATTTTGAACACCATAATGGATTTCGATTCAAATCTAGAAGGGCCCCTTAATATCATTGCAAGAGGCTGAACAGTTAAAATCCGCAGAGGAACCTTTGACTAAAAAGACATGACAGTTTTCACTGTCTCAGCCCACTTGTTTTCCTTCGAGCCGATTAGATTGCAATAGGCACAACATAAAAAAGCATGTGTAACTGTTTAAAAAATATATATACAGTAGTGTATATATATATTTATCAATCATTATATTTGAGTTTAATTAACCAGAATATTTGCTGTAATATTTTTTATGTATTTTCTGGAGGATAAAAATTGAAATCTGTCACGTATACTCCCTCTCTGGCCTCTAGGTCACCAGACTACTGATTATTAGGCACACCTGTCACCATCGTCACGCACACCAGCGCTTATTGACACTCACCTGGACTTCATCACCTCCAAGATTACCTGCCCTATTTGTGTTACTCCCTTTGGTTCCTTCCCCAGGCGTTATTGTTTATGTATCTGTTTCATGTCGGTGCGCTGTTCGTGTGTCTTGATTTGTTCTTTGTGTCTTGTTTTGTTCAGTTGTCTTGTTTTGTTCGTGTGTCTTGTTTTGTTCCTTGCGTCTTGTTTTGTTCTTTGTGTCTTGTTTTGTTTTGTTCGTGTGTCTTGTTTTGTTCGTGTCTCTTGTTTTGTTCTTTGCGTCTTGTTTTGTTCTTTGCGTCTTGTTTTGTTCTTTGCGTCTTGTTTTGTTCGGGTGTCTTGTTTTGTTCGGGTGTCTTGTTTTGTTCTTTGCGTCTTGTTTTGTTCTTTGCGTCTTGTTTTGTTCGGGTGTCTTGTTTTGTTCGGGTGTCTTGTTTTGTTCGTGTGTCTTGTTTTGTTCTTTGTGTCTTGTTTTGTTCGTGTGTCTTGTTTTGTTCGTGTGTCTTGTTTTGTTCGTGTGTCTTGTTTTGTTCATGTTCGTTTATTTCATTAAATGTATTCACTCCCTGAACTTGCTTCCCAACTCTCAGTGTACATCGTTACAAAATTGTAACCAACTTTGTATGGCTTGTTTAAGGAAGGGTGATACTTTGAACAATGTTTCATTTTCAATTAACTGAAAATTAGAAATTGTAATCTGTATAAAGGCAAAAAAACTATTTTTTAAACATTGGATGATCCTTTCTTAGTAATCTACTGCACAACCAGTTTGGGTTTAAGTATAATTTACAGAATGTATGCATGAAGTTTTTAGTGAGAGGTTTAATGCTTTAATAATTTCAGCCCCCCAAACTCCTATCCATTATACAGTGGGCATAGAAAGTCCCCACCCCCTTTGAAAATGTCCCCACCCCCTTTCACCCCCACATAAAATGTGATATTTTCCGGCTTTATTTACTCACAGTAACCCACAATTTATTTACCCACAGTAACCCTCTGAAAATTAAATAAAAGTGAAACAGTAAAATACAATATTTGGATTAGTGAACAGCCCCCCCTAGAATTGCAAATGCCAACTTGCTGAGGTATAACCAACCACCTTCCAGATCACAAATCAAGCTAATTGGCTTCCATCTGTGATCAATTGTAGTGACTTTGATTAGTTCAGAATAAAAGCAGTTGTTCACAGAGGACTCCACTGCTTAGTAGTGCAATTCAAAGCAAATAATACATTATGGTTGGAAAGGTACTTTCAAAAGAGCTACGAGATCATGTTGTGGAAAGGCACAAGTCGGGATGGATATAAAAATATTTCAAAGGCTTTGTCTATCCCTCGGAGCACAGTTAAGACCATTATTAACAAGTGGAAGGCGTATGACACCACCCCGACCCTGCATAGATCAGGCCGTCCCTCCAAACTGGATGACCGGGCAAGGAGGAATTGATCAGAGAGGCTACCAAGAAGCCAATGGCGACTTTGAAGGAGTTATGGTAAAGACCTTTATGGCAAAGGCCTTTATGGCAAAGACTGGTCAATGTGTGCATGTGACCACAATATCACAAGCGCTCCACAAATCTGGGCTATATGGGAGGGTGGCAAGAAAAAAAACACTCCTCAAAAAAAGCCACATCAAGTCTCATTATAGATTCCGAGGCCAAGTGCCAAATGGTGCTGTGGTCAGATGAGACCAATTTTGCCTGAACGCAAAACGATATGTCTGGCGAAAACCCAATACCTCTTTCCACCCAAAGAACACCAAGCCTACAGTAAACCATGGCGGTAGTAGCATCCTGTTGTGGTGGTGTTTCTCTTCAGCAGAGACTGGAGCACTTGTCAGGATAGAAGGGAAAATGGACAGGGAAAAATACCGAAAGATTCTTGAGGAGAACCTGCTGCCCTCTGCAGGAAGTTGAAAATGGGAAGATGGTTCACGTTTCAACATGACAATGACCCAAAGCACACCGCCAAAGCAACCGCACAGTACAGTGGCTGAAGGACAAGAAGGTGAATGTCCTCGAGTGGCCTAGTCAGAGTCCCGACCTAAATCCCATCGAGAATCTGTGGAATGACTTGAAGAGTGCAGTCCGTGAGCGGTCACCATGCAATTTGACTGAGCTTGAACAATTCTGCAAGGAAGAATGGGCAAATATTGCACAGTCTAGGTGTGCAAAGTTAGTAGAGACTATTCATATACTATTCGTATTCATAGAGACTCGTGGCTAAAGGGGGTTCCACCAAGTATTAACTCAGTGGGTTGTTCACTTATCCAAATAGGGTATTTTAGCATTTTATATATTCATATTTTTTTTCACTTGGATGTTGTGTGTTACCGTGTGTAAATAAAGCTGGATTTTTTTTTGATGTGTTTTCATTTCAGGCTGTAAGGCAACAAAAGGGGAACATTTTGAAAGGGGGTGGGGACTTTCTATACCCACTGCATAGGCATGTATAATTTTGTCTGACTTAGCGTTCCATATAAAGTTAAATATTTTTTGCTCATATGATAAAAAAAAAACAATCGTCTGGAGTAGGCAGCGCCATAAGTAAACTGTGATAGGACTATTTTTTGCATAGGTATACAGGTACTTAACTCTCCATGGTTGCAGGATCTTGTTTATTTTTGCTAACTTTCTATTTAAATTTGATGTGGTAAGTTCATTTATATCTTTAGGGATATGAATACCAAGTACTGTATGTCTACATCAGCCCATTTTTTGGGGGTAAATTAAAAGGTAATGTATAAATTGTGTATTTTAACTATCCAATACGTAATATGGTACACTTATCATAATTGGGTTTTAGTCCTGAGGGGCCAGAGAAGTGATCTAGATCTTCAATGAGATCGTGCATGGATCCAGATTTGAGCAATATCAGAAGTCACAATATTGGGTTAAATGAGCTTATGTGTGCCACTCCCCTCCAGCCAGGCATCATTCTGCACTTTTTGAGTTCAGGGGGTGTTTACTTTAGAGCCAATTACAATAGCCACAACAACAAAAAACTTGTAACTGTATGTTTTTTAATCAGAGAAGACCATCCAGCACTGAATGAGAGCACATTTTACTTGGAAAGTCGTCTATTAATCAGCTACAAAAAGTAAAGCTTACATTCATCATACATATCCATAGTTCAGATTTTTTGGTATCTCTGTGTTTAAGGGTCTATATTTCCAAGATGCATTAAGATATCTTAATGCTGTTTGTTTGTGTATGTATGTAGTAGGACAGACAACTGACTACATTTTTGCAATATCAGAGCTTGTAATGTTGGGTTACATGAGCCTAAGTGCCCCCCCCCCCCCCCCCCATAATATCTGAAAATGTCACCCCTTTTTGCAGTAAAATCTATTTTCACAACCATACATTTCATAAATGTGAGACATTAGAGATGTCAAAAAACATGGTTGTGTATTGTTCTACCTCGGGTAGGGGTTTCTCCCAAACAAAATACCTTTTCGAGGATTGGCCACTAGCCTAATAGACATGAACAAGACAAAGGATCTTTATGGTTGGTTCTACAGTATGAGCATTCAAAACCACTGTTTAATATACGATAGAAAAGAAATGCTTTTAAAGTTATAGCTTTTATAACGATGCTATGGTCACACTTTATTTCGATAGTTGGGAATTTCCATCTGTAGATGCTCTGCCACAGGAGGTTGGTGGCACCTTAATTGGGGAGTACGGGCTCGTGGTAATGGCTAGATGGGTGGAATGATATCTAATACATCAAATACAAAATGTATGGGTTCCAGATATTATTATGATCTGTTCTCCCCTCAGCAGCCTCCACTGTGCTCTACAGATGGTCATACTATCGGCAAACTATCTGTTGATAAGCAATCGCTTGCTAAATTCACGGTTAGGGTTAGGTTTAGAATAAGAGTTAGGGTAAGGGTTAAGGTCACGGTTAGGGATAGGGTAAGGGTTAAGATTATGGCTTGGGTTAGAGCTAGGGTGAGTAGATAGTTAGTTGAAATGTTACTGATAGTCTGTAGAGTATCTACAGATTGACTATCCAAATATATGTTCAAACGTCTGCAAAATATCAGATATCTATATTGCACTAATTCTACATCTTATCTCATTTCACAATCCTGCATTCGGAGTTTGATCAGTTGTATCACACCTTTTCGCCATCTGCACTCAAACCCAGCCTATATTACTCCTCCCGAAAGTAAGCTGGGTGTACTGAGAAATCTCTCTCAGAGAGTCTGATCTCTTACCCACAGGGCTGCAGACTTGTGAATGATAATTAATGATATGCTTTACAGGGCCCGAGCTGAGCATGCTGGGCAGCTGAGAGCAGCTCCCAGGGTTTCCATTTATCACCAGTGACAGGGCCATTTATCTGGCCAGCTTTACTGGAGATCCTGTTTCTCTTTGACATGACCAAACAAGTTGGGTAAAGGAGCATTGATACAAACATGGGATTACTGGTAGCCTTGATACCAGCCTGTATGGTCCTGTAGGACCGGGTCCAATCTATGTATGTGTTAAGAGCTAAGAGTATATAACCCAATATGGAATACATACTGTAGGCTTCAGTACAAAGCTGATTTGCTTTAGTGAAAGGGCATGCTCAGCTGTACATGCACCACCGGGGTCCCATCTATCATAAATGGCAAGCCTGTATTTACTTTATGTGCGAAAAGATGGAAAATGTCATTACCTTGATGATATAGGCAATTGGCTAGAATGGTCTTTTCAAAACCTTACGTACATCTTGGAGGCAATGACAGTAAATATGCATGGACAGGAACGGCTGTTGAGGCACACCAATATGACATGTTGGAGGGCCAATTGTCTCTCCTGTAAATTAGATTCATAAATGTTGCAAATCAATCTAGGTTGCAAGGCTGGCTAGTGCATTTTCATGGATGGCGAATCTGTATAGTGCATACAGGAAAATAAAATGCATATTTTCCATGTTTAGCGTTGTGTAATTGTTTTCATACACTGCACATTATTTGAATAGTAAACTACTTAAATGGGATGGTTCTTCTTCTTGAGCCAAGTCACACCAGATCCACTTCAGTATTCAATGTTTGTCCAGGTCCCAGGACGTTGGGAGATGCCTTCAATACCATCCACTAGGGGCAACGTGAGTGTCTAGTAGGCTTGTGGCTTGCTAGGTTGTGGACGGGGATAGAGAAAGGGCTTAAACCGCTAGCTAAGGCCAGGCAGAATGAATGGAATTAATGCCTAAACTTAACCGTCAAGATTTTTTCTGTTTTAACCCTGTCCCAAACATGATCCCTTACCACAATGGTCACCAACCGGTCGATCGGGAGCTACTAGTTGATTAGTTGGTCTCCAAGGAATTCCTAGTCGATCACCAAACATTTCTGTAAAAAAAAACTCAGATAAAGCAATAGACTTTCTAAACTCAGAGGCGTAACATTGCGAGACTTCCGGTAATGCTTGCGAAACAGACCGAACAAAGCAGGCCGGGGTTTTGGGGTTTGAGAGGTTAATAAGAGAAGAAAAGTCTTCCACAGTTGTTCATTTTCTCAAAATGTAAAGACACAACCTAGGTTTCGAGCCAATGTCTCAAGTAGTTGAACATGTTGTTACTCTAACCTCATGAAAGTTACAAACGGACACCTTTTCATTTTCATCAAAAACAACTTTATATCGATGGGAGTGCCTATTGTTTGAAGGCCTGCACATGACAACCGTCATAACCGATGACATGTTTCTGCGCATGAGCTTAACTAGCCAACGTCGCCTACAAGTGTGATCAGGAATTTCTATTGGAGAAGCAGTTTCTGCCTATCTTCATACTGTACTGTCTTTGACAAAGGGCTCCCGAGTGGCGCAGCGGTCTAAGCCTACTGCTGCCCAATCAGATAGCTCAGATCACCGTTACTGCACAGTTTCCTCGAGCCATAGACTAAAAAGAAACCTCGAAGGGCCTCCCGGGTGGCGCAGTGGTCTAGGGCACTGCATCGCAGTGCTAGCTGCGCCACCAGAGTCTCTGGGTTCGCGCCCAGGCTCTGTCGCAGCCGGCCGTGACCGGGAGGTCCGTGGGGCGACGCACAATTGGCATAGCGTCGTCTGGGTTAGGGAGGGTTTGGCCGGTAGGGATATCCTTGTCTCATCGCGCTCCAGCGACTCCTGTGGCGGGCCGGGCGCAGTGCGCGCTAACCAAGGGGGCCAGGTACACGGTGTTTCCTCCGACACATTGGTGCGGCTGGCTTCCGGGTTGGAGGCGCGCTGTGTTAAGAAGCAGTGCGGCTAGGTTGGGTTGTGCTTCGGAGGACGCATGGCTTTCGACCTTCGTCTCTCCCGAGCCCGTACGGGAGTTGTAGCGATGAGACAAGATAGTAATTACTAGCGATTGGATACCACGAAAATTGGGGAGAAAATTGGATAAAATTTTTAAAAATATATAAAAAAATAAAAATAAAAATAAACCTCGAACTCACAGAAAAGTTGATACTGTGAGATTTCCAATCTTTTAAAACCATGACTAGAGAGAGACTCTAGACTCTATTTTTATGAGTAAGTTCATGTTTAAGTTGTTATTCAGCACTGTCAACACTTTGTTCAGCACTTTTGTAAGCCATAAAATCTGTGTTCTCCCTACGGCCACTCACGCTACAACCAGCACTGCAGCTGCCATGAATGACTACAGCAAAGTATTCCAATAAGCTTGTGTTGTTATTATTAGCAGCTTGTGTCTTTTTTACTATCGAGGAATATTCCAAATTCTCTGGGCATAGGAGTAACAACATGAATTGGTGCATGAGGCAGAAATAATGCAGTGCAACTTGAGTTTCGCGATCAGCTGGAAGACTCTGTCCTCTTTTCTCAGCCTCACCACTGCTCCCTCCCTCCACACAGACCTCATTGCTAATGTTGCATAGGCTCACGTTTTTCAAGTCATGTTGAATAAAAATCCAAGCGGTAGATCTCAGCTTGCATTTTGACTCAGAAAGTGATCTTGATTCAGAAAAGGTTGGTGACCACTGCTTTACCTTAACCAGTCAGGAATTGATGCCTAAAGTTAAAAGAACATTCCACAGTTTGTCTCCATGACTCCACAGCAAGTTGTTAGTGGCCCTAGTTATCTAAATTGCCCAAATATAAGCAAAACAATTCATTGAACCAGGAAGTCATTTGTTAGGCCCCTGGATCAATCTTTATTTACATACAGTACCAGTACCAGTACTTTTAATTCTTAATTGATCTACCGTTTCTATCATAGGCCACTGTAATCGATGGGGGCTCAGGGCAGTACCATTCTGCTCATCTGATGAAGGTGCAAATGGATCAGAATCAAACTTGGAAGACCGAGAATGAGTCAATGAAGGCAGACCATCAGAAAGAGAAACATTATCCGAGGGCAGAGATACGGGTGACAACTAATGCATTGGTCCAGAGCCAGGCGGTATTTGCAGAGAGTCACTCGTCATTAGCAGAGAGTCAGGCGGCATTGGCGGAGAGTCAGGTGGAGAATGACGCGCTGAAGAGGGCGAGGAACGAGTCACAATCCAAGGGCCGTCCGGACCTGTCACGTCCTGACCATAGTTCTTATGTGTTTTGCTTGTTTAGTGTTGGTCAGGATGTGAGCTGGGTGGGAATTCTATGTTGTGTGTCTAGTTTGTCTGTTTCTATGTTCAGCCTAATATGGTTCTCAATCAGAGGCAGCTGTCTATTGTTGTCCCTGATTGAGAATCATATATAGGTGGCTTGTTTTGTGTTGGGGATTTGTGGGTGGTTGTTTCCTGTGTCAATGTTTGTGCCACACGGGACTGTGACGGTTAGTACGTTTGTTGTTTTGTATTTTGTCTAGTTTTCTTGTTATTAAATCATGGAAACTTACCACGCTGTACATTGGTCCTCCGATCCTTCTCGCCTCTCCTCGTCCGATGAGGAGGACGACTTAGACTGCTGTTACAGAACCACCCACCTAACTCGGACCAAGCAGCGTGGCTACGGGCAGCAGCAGCGGCCCACTACACAGGACTCCTGGACATGGGAGGAAATTATGAACGGTAAAGGACCCTGGGCTAAGGTTGGAAAGGATCGCCTCCCATGGGAACAGCTGGAGGCAGCTAGGAGAGCAGAGGCAACCGGAGAGAGGAACCGGCGTTATGAAGGTACACGGCTAGCACGGAAACCCGAGAAGAAATCCCAAAAATTTCTTGGGGGGGGGGGGGGGAGGCTAAAGGGTAGTGTGGCGAAGGCAGGTAGGAAACCTGCGCCCACTTCCCATGCTTACCGTGGAGAGCGGGAGTACGGGCAGACACCGTGTTATGCGGAAGAGCGCACGGTGTCTCCTGTACGTGTGCATAGCCCGGTGCGGGTTATTCCACCTCCCCGCACTGGCCGGGCTAGATTGAGCATTGAGCCAAGTGCCATGAAGCCGGCTCAACATATCTGGCCTCCAGTACGTCTCCTCGGGCCGGTGTACATGGCACCAGCCTTACGCCTGGTGTCCCCGGTTTGCCAACACAGCCCAGTGCGGGTTATTCCACCTCCCCGCACTGGTCGGGCTACGGGGAGCATTCAACCAGGTAAGGTTGGGCAGGCTCAGTGCTCAAGGGAGCCAGTACGCCTGCATGGTCCGGTATATCCGGCGCCACCTTCCCGCCCCAGCCCAGTACCTCCAGTTCCGGCACCACGCACCAAGCCTCCTGTGCGTCTCCGGAGCCCTGTACGCACTGTTCCTTCTCCCCGCACTCGCCCTGAGGTGCGTGCCCTCAGCCCGGTACCACCAGTGCCGGTACCATGCACCAGGCCTATAGTGCGCTTCGAGAGTCCAGTGTGCCCTGTTCCTGCTCCCCGCACTAGCCTTGAGGTGCGTGTCTCCAGTCCGGTACCACCAGTTCCGGCACCACGCACCAGGCCTACTGTGCGCCTCAGCAGGTCAGAGTCGGCCATCTGCCCAACGCCGCCTGCACTGCTCGCCTGCCCAGCGCCGTCTGAGCTGCCTGTCTGCCCAACGTCATCTGAGCCATCTGTCTGCCCAGCGCCATCTGAGCCGCCCGTCTGTCTCGAGCCGTTAGAGCCGCCCGTCTGTCCCGAGCCGTCAGAGCCGTCCGTCAGTCAGGAGCCGCCAGAGCCGCCCGCCAGTCAGGAGCCGCCAGAGCCGCCCGCCAGTCAGGAGCCGCCAGAGCCGCCCGCCATTCAGGAGCCGCCAGAGCCGCCCGCCATTCAGGAGCTGCCAGAGCCGCCCGCCAGTCAGGAGCTGCCAGAGCCTCCCGCCAGTCAGGAGCTGCCAGAGCCGCCCGCCAGTCAGGAGCTGCCAGAGCCGTCCGCCAGTCAGGAGCTGCCAGAGCCGCCTGCCAGTCATGAGCCGCCTGCCAGTCATGAGTCGCCTGCCAGTCATGAGCTGCACTCCAGTCATGAGACGCCCGCCAGTCATGAGCCGCCCTCCAGTCATGAGCCGCCCTCCAGTCATGAGCCGCCCTCCAGTCATGAGCTGCCCTCCAGTCATGAGCTGCCATTAGTCCGGAGCTGCCCTACAGTCCAGAGCTGCCTCTCTGTCCGGAGCTGCCCTTCAGTCCGGAGTTGCCCCTCTGTCCTGAACTACCTCTCTGTCCTGAGCTACCTCTCTGTCCTGAGCTACCTCTCTGGCCTGAGCTACCTCTCTGGCCTGAGCTGTCTCCTAAATCATGTGGGGACCTTGGTGAAGATTCCTAGGTCAAGGTCGGGGGCGAGGGTCGCCACTCAAAGGACGCTAAGGAGGGGGACAAAGACAATGGTGGAGTGGTGTCCTCGTCCTGCGCCGGAGCCGCCACCGCGGACAGATGCCCACCCAGACCCTCCCCGTGAGTTTTAGGGGTGCGTTCGGAGTCCGCACCTCAGGAGGGGGGTACTGTCACGTCCTGACCATAGTTCTTATGTGTTTTGCTTGTTTAGTGTTGGTCAGGACGTGAGCTGGGTGGGAATTCTATGTTGTGTGTCTAGTTTGTCTGTTTCTATGTTCAGCCTAATATGGTTCTCAATCAGAGGCAGCTGTCTATCGTTGTCCCTGATTGAGAACCATATATAGGTGGCTTGTTTTGTGTTGGGATTTTGTGGGTGGTTGTCTCCTGTGTCAGTGTTTGTGCCACACGGGACTGTGACGGTTAGTACGTTTGTTGTTTTGTATTTTGTCTAGTTTTCTTGTTATTAAATCATGGAAACTTACCACGCTGTACATTGGTCTTCCAATCCTTCTCGCCTCTCCTCGTCCGATGAGGAGGACGACTTAGACTGCCGTTACAGGACCGTTATGCTGTTCTGCTATTCCAATGATGAGAGAATGCCAAGAGTGTGCAAATCTGTCATCAAGGCATACAGTATATCTAAAAATATTTTTTTTCAATGATGTGACTCTCCTCCAATAATTACATTTAGAGGATTGGAGGATTCTAAATTAATATCTAAGGGGAATTTAGTCAATTAGTATATTTGAGTTTAACCACAATATTTGTTATATCATTTGTTCTGTCTTTTCTGGCGGATTAAACTGAAATTGCAACCAACTTTCTGAGGCTTGTTTAAAAAATTACGATATTTTGGAGATTTAGTTTTAAAATAACCTAAAGTGAGTGAGAAAAAGGCCATTCTTGAACATGGAGTGAGACATTGTTACTAATTTGTAATTAAAGCCAGTTTGTTGTTTTAGAATGATTTATTTCTGTTTTTAGAGAGAGAGAAACCAAAAGCTTACCATCACCTCATGGGTCTCCCAGCAAGCTCATGTATTGAACCAGCATCTGTAGTAACACAGCTTGCACTGCAATGCAGTGTCTTAGACCACTGCACCACTCAGGCTCTGTATAATGTGACTAGTCGAGAGTAGCCTACTGTACTACAGTAAGAGCAAAGTAATCCTAATATTTCCACATCCTAATTGTAGTCTAAGTTTCTCTTAGAATAAAAACCTTAGTGTAACAGTTTTAGTAAGTAATACTGACGAGAAGTAACAAAAAATAAGTGACAGAGGAATAGCAATTCTTACACTATTGTTCTAAATTCAATCAACTTCTTCATCATCATCATTCAGGTCATTGAAATTCTGTTTGGAAGTCGTGCACAATTAGCAGTTTCTATTTGGTTTACATCGCCCATTCATTGTCAGTTAGAGACACAATAACGCCTTGGGACCCAAAAGCATAATCAGTGATCTAACTCCTTGCACTGGTCTAGAGCAAGGAAGTAATGACGCAGGGTACCATACCTAACCACAAATTACCTCTAAGTCCAAGCAAAATCGAACATTTTTTTAGTCGAACAACCACTGTACAGTGCATTCGGAAAGTATTAAGACCCCTTGACTTTTTCCACATTTTCTTACATTACAGCCTCATTCTAAAATGAATTAAAATGTTGTTTTTTCCCCCTCATCAATCTACACAAAATACAGGTTTTTAGAAATTGTTGCTAGTTTATTAAAAATAAAATACGGAAAAATCAATTTACATAAGTATTCCGTCCCTTTACTCAGTACTTCCGTCCCTTTACTCCCTTTACTCAGTACTTTTGAGTCTTCTTCGGTATGACGCTACAAACTTGGCATACCTGTATTTGGGGAGTTTCTCCCATTCTCCTCTGCAGATCCACTCAAGCTCTGTCAGGTTGGATGGGGAGCATCGCTGGACAGCTATTTTCAGGTCTTTCCAGAGATGTTCGATTGGGTTCAAGTCCGGGCTCTGGCTGGGCCACTCAAGGAAATTCAAAGACTTGTCCTGAAGCCACTCCTGCATTGTCTTGGCTGTGTGTTTAGTGTTGTTGTCCTTTTGGAAGGTGAGACTTCGCCCCAGTCTGAGGTCCTGAGCGCTCTGAAGCAGGTTTTCATCAAGGATCTCTCGGTACTTTGCTCTGTTCGTCTTTCCCTCGATCCTGACTGGTCTCCCAGTCCCTGCCTCTGAAAAGCACCCCCACACCATGATGCTGCCACCACCATGCTTCATCATAGGGATGGTGGCAGGTTTCCTCGTGACGAGAAGCTTGGCATTCATGCCAAAGACTTCAATCTTGATTTAATCAGACAGAGAATCTTGTTTCTCATGGTCTGAGAGTCCTTTAGATTCCTTTTGGCAAACTCCAAGCAGGCTTTCATGTGAGTTTTACTGAGAGGTGGCTTCAGTCTGACCACTCTACTGTAATGCCATGATTGGTGGAGTGCTGCAGAGATGGTTGTCCTTCTGGAAGGTTCTTCCATCTCCACAGAGGAACTCTGGAGCGCTGTCAGAGTGACCTTTGGGTTCTTGGTCACCTCCCTGACCATGGCCCTTGTCCCCCAATTGCTCAGTTTTTGGAAACTCTAGGAAGAGTCTTGGTGGTTCCAAACTTCTTCCATTTAAGAATGATGGATGGCACTGTGTTCTTGGGGATCTTCAATGCTGCAGAAATGTTTTGGTACCTTTCCCAAATCTGTGCCTCGACATAATCCTGTCTCGGAGCTCTACGAACAATTCCTTCAACATCATGGCTTGGTTTTTGCTCTGACATGCACTGTCTACTGTGGTACCTTATATAGACAGGTGTGTGCCTTTCATGTCCAATCAATTGAATTTACCACAGGTGGACTACAATGAAGTTGTAGAAACATCTCAAGGGTGATCAATGGATACAAGCTGTACCTGAGCTCATTTTCGAGTCTCATAGCAAAGGGTCTGAATACTTATGTAAATAAGTATTATTATTATAATTTTTTCATTATTCTAAAAACCTGTTTTTGCTTTGTCATTATGGTGTATTGTGTGTAGATTGATGAGGAAAATGTTTTATTTAATCCATTTTAGAATAAGGCTGGAATGTAAGAAAATGTTGCAAAAGGGAAGGGGTCTGAATACTTTTGAAATACACTGTATATACTGAACGAATATATGAAGGCAACATGAAACAGTTTCAAAGATTTTACTGAGTTACAGTTCACATAAGGAAATCAGTCATTTTAAATAAATTCATTAGGCCCTTATCTATTGATTTCAAATGACTGGGAATACAGATATGCGTATGTTGGTCACAGATACCTTAAAAAAAAATGGGCATTACAATGGGCTCAGGATCTGGTCACAGTATCTCTGTGCATTTAAAAAATTGCCATCGTTAAAATGTAATTGTGTTCGTTGTCCGTAGCTTACGCCTGCCCTTACCATAACACCACCGCCACCATGGGACACTCTGTTAACAATGTTTAAATCAGCAAACCACGACACCATACACTTGGTCTGCGGTTTTGAGGCTGGTTGGACGTACTGCCAAATTCTCTAAAACGACATTGGAGGTGGCTTATGGTAGAGAAATTAACATTCAATTCTCTGGCAACAGCTCTGGTGGACATTACTGAAGTCAGCATTCCAATTGCACACTCCCTCAAAACTTGAGACATTGTGTTGTGTGACAAAACTGCACATTTTAGATTGGTCTTTTATTATCCCCAGCACAAGGTGCACCTGTGTAATGATCATGATGTTTAATCAACTTCTTGATATGCCACACCTGTCAGGTGGATGGATTATCTTGGCAAAGAAGAAATGCTCACTAACAAGGATTTGTGCACAACATTTTCGAGAAGTTAGCTTTTTGTGCATATGGAAAATATCTGGGATCTTTTATTTCAGCTCAAGAAACATTTTACATGTTGCAGTTTATATTTTTGTTCAGTGTATATTTGGAACTCAGTCTGGGTCAACTTATTGTTGAGAGTTAGAACAATAGAATGTACACGGTGCAATTTTGAAATTTGTTTGTGCATGAACAGTTTTTCTCTTGTTATGTCAGTCACTGACAGTCACTCGTTTAGCCCATGTCAGACTTTTTTTTAGATTAGTTAATTAGGCAAGTGGCAAGCTATCTAAACTTGTAATCATGGTCGAATTACTGACTGAGGGGCCTGCATTGATCATCAGATATCATATTAAAAACTGAATTGCAAGAAATTAGTTAATTAAGCTAATTTTCCTCTCCGCACAATGGCAAAATTAGGAAAATTGTATGAAACTTGCTTTAAATGTCAAAGCTCAAAAGAAGTCCCAGATGCAGGCAGTTTCGAAGTAACAAAAGTTTATTACTCAAACAGGGGGGCAGGTGAACAACAGGTCAAGGGCAGGCAGAGGTCAGTTGTCCAGAGCAGTCCAAAAGGTAAAAAACGACAGGTAGGCTCAGGGTCAGGGCAGGTAGAATGGTCAAAACCGGGAAAGCTAGAAAAAAGAAACTAGAGACAGACAGGAGCATGGGAAAATACGCTAGTAGGCTTGACAAAATAATACGAACTGGCAACAGACAAACAGAACACAGGTAAAAGTACAATGTGGATAATGGGGAAGATGGGTGACACCTGGTGTGGGTTGGAGACAAGCACAAAGACAGGTGAAACAGATCAGGTTGTGACAGGCTGGCTGACGACCCAATAAGCGTGCAGAACCGGTTCCAGCCCATGATGGCACCAGCAGTCCAGTCGATAAGGGGATTGTGTCGCCGGAGCCAATAGAGTCCCAAAACTACGGGAACTTGAGGAGACTTAGCATACATTGGATAGCCTTGGATTGCCTCGCTGTGGTTCCCTGACACTCGTAGGTTGATGGGAGTTGTATTGTGGGTGACCTGGCCTATAGAGCACCCATTCAGCACTCTAACGTCCATGGGAATGGAGAGGGGCTGAGTGCGGATAACCAGCTCAAATGCCAGGGTAGCGTCCATAAAACTCTCATCGGCTGCAGAGTCGATGAGCACCCAGAGAGATTTCGACTGGTTTCCCCACAGCAGGATGGCATGGAAAGGGGTGCGAGTAAGGGGAGAGGAAAAGTTATCCGTATGGCCTACCAGAGTACTGCCCCTACTGGTGAGCCTGGTCTTTTATTGTAAAGGAGGACACAAAATGACCGGTAGTCCCGCAATACAGGAAACTCTTTGTGTGAAGCCGGTGTACACGTTCTGCTGGGGACAGCCGATGAGACAGCTGCCTAGTTGCATCGGCTGAGGAAGAGGTGAATCGGCAGACTTCGGTGACTCTCGGGGGAACTCAGGTAGCCACGGGTCCTCTCAGCAATGGAGACGTCGGGTACTTCTGGGATGCCTCAGAAGCGAGATGGAATCCTTGGACGGGCGAGTGGAATTGGACCTCCTCTCCTTCCTACATTCCCGTTGCCGCCCATTGATCCGGATGGTCAAGGCAATGAGCCAGTCGAGTTCCGTTGGTAGTTCCTGGGTTGCTAGTTTGTCCCTAACATCCTCCGGTACTCCGTGCAGGAACGTGTCAAACAGCGATTCCGGGTTCCAGGCACTTTCAGCTGCCAACATGCGGAAATCCACCACATAGTCTGCCACACTGCAGGAGTCTTGCCGAAGCTGGATTAACTTCCAGGCAGGCTCTCTCCCGGATAATGGAAAATCAAAAACCTCCTTCGCCTCCGCTACGAACTACTCCAGACTGAAGCATACAGCCTACTGTTGTTCCCGCACGGCCGTAGCCCAGGTGAGAGCCCTCCGGGACATCAGCGTGATGAAGTATGCTATCTTCGAGCGATCCGAGGGGAAGGAGTAGGGCTGCAGATCGATGATGAGAGAACACTGCACGAGAAACACTGATTGGTTCCAGACTCTCCAGTGAAGCGGTAGGTTGCCTGAGAGACAACCCACGGAATTGTTCCAGCAAAGTGTTCCACGCGCCATAATGGTGTTCGGCCAAGGTCTGGAACCCTTCCATAAGGCCACGAAGCAACTCCCTGTGCCTTCCAATGGTGGCTCCTTGGGAGGAGACGGCGTTGCGGAGCTGGTCCGAGTCTGCTGGGTCCGTCATGGCCAGTTCATACTGTCAAGGCTCAGGGGAAGACCCAGATGCAGACAGTTTCAGTAGTCCAGAGGTCAGTAGTCCAGAGTAGAGTCAGAAAGGGGGGTGGAGACAAGCACAAAGATAGGTGAAACAGATCAGGGTGTGACATTAAAACTGCAACATTAGCTCTATGCCCCATGGCAAATGTTTATAATTGCAGGAAATAAAATTTCAAATCCTAAAATAATTTGCTCGTAAGGTGGGGGGCCCCAAAAAATGTTTTATCTTCCTAGCCCCCAAAAGGCTAGGGTCTGGTCTGACTGCATGGAGCCACTGCAGCCCCTCATGATGAGTTCTCATTTGTTGTTGCACATGTGTTATAATGATGAGATTACTGCGGTTTCCATTAAGTTTTGCATCTGGAAGACAGGTATGTGGAGGAGCGTTAGATGGGTGTTAGATGGGCGCGACCTCTGGATGAAAACATATCAGGCAGAACCTGAAGTCCATCTAGGAACGATACACAACCACAATGCACACAACAGCACTATATGAAATTATGCTTGTATAAAAACATCAGCTATGAGGGGCAATACACTTACTCTGTCTCTTGGGCCCACTGGATTAGGCTGTCTTTGCCAGCCATCTGTGCCCAGTCCCACTTGTTTCAACAAACAATCTGTCTTTTTAGCCATTACTGTCTGGACAGTTTCCACTCAGTAATTATTTTAATTGAACCTTTATTTAACTAGGCAAGTCAATTAAGAACAAATTCTTATTTTTAATGATGGCCTAGGAACAGTGGGTTAACTGTCTTGTTCAGGGGCAGGACAACAGATTTTTACCTTGTCAGCTTGGGGATTCGATCTTGCCACCTTTCGTTACTTGTCCAACGCTCTAACCACTAGGCTACCTTTCGCCCCGCTCGCTCAGGGTTGCGCAAGCCTCCCCAGCTTTGTTGCGGCTCGCGTCTTTGTTGTTTCTGTTTGTTTACTTGTGGATTTGCGACAAAATGAGGACTACTTTCACTCGTGATTGTCACGTCCTGACCTGAGATATCTGTTTTCTTTATATTTTGGTTAGGTCAGGGTGTGACTAGGGTGGGTACATTAGTTTTTGTATTGTCTAGTGTTTTTGTAGGTCTAGGTGATTTGTATGTCTATGGTGGCCTGATATGGTTCCCAATCAGAGGCAGCTGTTTATCGTTGTCTCTGATTGGGGATCATATTTAGGTAGCCATTTTTCCTTTGGTGTTCGTGGGTTCTTGTCTATGTGTAGTTGCCTGTCAGCACTGATTTTGTATAGCTTCACGTGTCGTTTTATTATTTTCGTTTGATTATTTTGGTTAGTTTGTTCAGTGTTCATTCTTATTATAATAAAGAATGTACGCATACCACGCTGCGCCTTGGTCCGATTCATACGACGAACGTGACAGAAGAACCCACCATAAATGGACCAAGCAGCGTGTTCAGGAGGAATGGACCTGGGAGGAGATTTTGGAAGGAGCAGGACCCTGGACGCAGGCTGGGAGTATCGCCTTCCGAAGGAGGAAATAGAGGCAGCAAAAGCGGAACGGCGATATTACGAGGAGTTATACCAACGAGGTAGGCCACAGAAACCCACATTTTTTGGGGGTGGGAGGGGGCACATGGAGCAGTTGTGCCAGCTCTACGCTCCAGATCTCCAGTGCGCCTCCACAGTCCAGTACGTCCTGTGCCTCCTCTCCGCACTTGCCCTGAGGTGCGTGTTCCCAGCCCGGTACCACCAGTGCCGGCACCACGCATCAGACCTCCAGTGCGCCTCCACAGTCCAGTACATCCTGTTCCTGCTCCTCAAACTCGCCCTGAGGTGCGTGTCCTCAGCCCGGTACCACCAGTGCTGGCACCACGCATCAGACCTCCAGTGCACCTCCACAGTCCAGTACGTCCTGTTCCTGCTCCTCACACTCGCCCTGAGGTGCTTGTCCTCAGCCCGGTACCACCAGTGCCGGCACCACGGATCAGAACTCCAGTGCGCCTCCACAGTCCAGTACGTCCTGTGCCTCCTCTCCGCACTCACCCTGAGATGCGTGTCATCAGCCCGGTACCACCAGTTCTGGCCCACGCATCAGGCCTCCAGTGCTCTTCCACAGTCCAGTACGGCCTGTGCCTCTTCCCCGCACTCGCCCTGAGATGCGTGTCCTCAGCCCGATACCACCAGTTCCGGCACCACGCATCAGGCCTCCAGTGCGCTTCCACAGTCCAGTACGGCCTGTGCCTTTTCCCCGCACTCGCCCTGAGGTGCGTGTCCTCAGCCCGGTACCACCAGTTCCGGCACCACGCATCAGGCCTCCAGTGCGCTTCCACAGTCCAGTACGGCCTGTGCCTCTTCCCCGCCTTCGCCGTGAGGTGCGTGTCCTCAGCCCGGTACCACCAGTGCCGGCACCACGCATCAGACCTCCAGTGCGCCTCCACAGTCCAGTACGTCCTGTTCCTGCTCCTCACACTCGCCCTGAGGTGCGTGTCCTCAGCCCGGTACCACCAGTGCCGGCACCACGGATCAGAACTCCAGTGCGCCTCCACAGTCCAGTACGTCCTGTGCCTCCTCTCCGCACTCACCCTGAGATGCGTGTCATCAGCCCGGTACCACCAGTTCTGGCCCACGCATCAGGCCTCCAGTGCGCTTCCACAGTCCAGTACGGCCTGTGCCTCTTCCCCGCACTCGCCCTGAGATGCGTGTCCTCAGCCCGATACCACCAGTTCCGGCACCACGCATCAGGCCTCCAGTGCGCTTCCACAGTCCAGTACGGCCTGTGCCTTTTCTCCGCACTCGCCCTGAGGTGCGTGTCCTCAGCCCGATACCACCAGTTCCGGCACCACGCATCAGGCTTCCAGCGCGCTTCCACAGTCCAGAGCTTCCGGCGACAGTTCCCAGTCCAGAGCTTCCGGCGACAGTTCCCAGTCCAGAGCTTCCGGCGGCAGTTCCCAGTCCAGAGCTTCCGGCGGCAGTTCCCAGTCCAGAGCTTCCGGCGGCAGTTCCCAGTCCAGAGCTTCCGGCGACAGTTCCCAGTCCAGAGCTTCCGGCGACAGTTCCCAGTCCAGAGCTTCCGGCGACAGTACCCAGTCCAGAGCTTCCGGCGACATTTCACAGTCCGGAACCTCCAACGACGATCCCCAGTCCGGAGCCTCCGGCGACGATCCCCAGTCCGGGGCCTCCAGCGACGGTCCCCAGTCCGGGGCCTCCAGCGACGGTTCCCAGCCCGGGGCTTCCGGCGACGGTCTCCAGTCCGGGGTCTCCGGCGACGGTCCCCAGTCCGGGGTCTCCGGCGACGGTCCCCAGTCCGGGGTCTCCGGCGACGGTCCCCAGTCCGGGGTCTCTGGCGACGGTCCCCAGTCCGAGGTCTCCGGCGACGGTCCCCAGTCCGGGGTCTCCGGCGACGGTCCCCAGTCCGAGGTCTCCGGCGACGGTCCCCAGTCCAGGGCCTCCGGCGATGATCCACGGTCCGGTTCTACAAAGGTGGAGGGATCAGCGTAAAGAGGGGGGGCTGCGTCCAGAACCGGAGATGCCACCGAGGCTAGATGCCCACCCGGCCCCTCCCCTATAGGTTCAGGTTTGCGGCTGGGAGTCCACACCTTTGAGGGGGTGGGGGTACTGTCACGTCCTGACCTGAGATATCTCTGTTTCCTTTATATTTTGGTTAGGTCAGGGTGTGACTAGGGTGGGTACGTTAGTTTTTGTATTGTCTAGGGTTTTTGCATGTCTAGGGTTTTTGTAGGTCTAGGTGATTTGTATGTCTATGGTGGCCTGATATGGTTCCCAATCAGAGGCAGCTGTTTATCGTTGTCTCTGATTGGGGATCATATTTAGGTAGCCATTTTTCCTTTGGTGTTCGTGGGTTCTTGTCTATGTGTAGTTGCCTGTCAGCACTGATTTTGTATAGCTTCACGTGTCGTTTTATTATTTTCGTTTGATTATTTTGGTTAGTTTGTTCAGTGTTCATTCTTATTATAATAAAGAATGTACGCATACCACGCTGCGCCTTGGTCCGATTCATACGACGAACGTGACAGAAGAACCCACCATAAATGGACCAAGCAGCGTGTTCAGGAGGAATGGACCTGGGAGGAGATTTTGGAAGGAGCAGGACCCTGGACGCAGGCTGGGAGTATCGCCTTCCGAAGGAGGAAATAGAGGCAGCAAAAGCGGAACGGCGATATTACGAGGAGTTATACCAACGAGGTAGGCCACAGAAACCCACATTTTTTTGGGGTGGGAGGGGGCACATGGAGCAGTTGTGCCAGCTCTACGCTCCAGATCTCCAGTGCGCCTCCACAGTCCAGTACGTCCTGTGCCTCCTCTCCGCACTTGCCCTGAGGTGCGTGTTCCCAGCCCGGTACCACCAGTGCCGGCACCACGCATCAGACCTCCAGTGCGCCTCCACAGTCCAGTACATCCTGTTCCTGCTCCTCAAACTCGCCCTGAGGTGCGTGTCCTCAGCCCGGTACCACCAGTGCTGGCACCACGCATCAGACCTCCAGTGCACCTCCACAGTCCAGTACGTCCTGTTCCTGCTCCTCACACTCGCCCTGAGGTGCTTGTCCTCAGCCCGGTACCACCAGTGCCGGCACCACGGATCAGAACTCCAGTGCGCCTCCACAGTCCAGTACGTCCTGTGCCTCCTCTCCGCACTCACCCTGAGATGCGTGTCATCAGCCCGGTACCACCAGTTCTGGCCCACGCATCAGGCCTCCAGTGCTCTTCCACAGTCCAGTACGGCCTGTGCCTCTTCCCCGCACTCGCCCTGAGATGCGTGTCCTCAGCCCGATACCACCAGTTCCGGCACCACGCATCAGGCCTCCAGTGCGCTTCCACAGTCCAGTACGGCCTGTGCCTTTTCCCCGCACTCGCCCTGAGGTGCGTGTCCTCAGCCCGGTACCACCAGTTCCGGCACCACGCATCAGGCCTCCAGTGCGCTTCCACAGTCCAGTACGGCCTGTGCCTCTTCCCCGCCTTCGCCGTGAGGTGCGTGTCCTCAGCCCGGTACCACCAGTGCCGGCACCACGCATCAGACCTCCAGTGCGCCTCCACAGTCCAGTACGTCCTGTTCCTGCTCCTCACACTCGCCCTGAGGTGCGTGTCCTCAGCCCGGTACCACCAGTGCCGGCACCACGGATCAGAACTCCAGTGCGCCTCCACAGTCCAGTACGTCCTGTGCCTCCTCTCCGCACTCACCCTGAGATGCGTGTCATCAGCCCGGTACCACCAGTTCTGGCCCACGCATCAGGCCTCCAGTGCGCTTCCACAGTCCAGTACGGCCTGTGCCTCTTCCCCGCACTCGCCCTGAGATGCGTGTCCTCAGCCCGATACCACCAGTTCCGGCACCACGCATCAGGCCTCCAGTGCGCTTCCACAGTCCAGTACGGCCTGTGCCTTTTCTCCGCACTCGCCCTGAGGTGCGTGTCCTCAGCCCGATACCACCAGTTCCGGCACCACGCATCAGGCTTCCAGCGCGCTTCCACAGTCCAGAGCTTCCGGCGACAGTTCCCAGTCCAGAGCTTCCGGCGACAGTTCCCAGTCCAGAGCTTCCGGCGGCAGTTCCCAGTCCAGAGCTTCCGGCGGCAGTTCCCAGTCCAGAGCTTCCGGCGGCAGTTCCCAGTCCAGAGCTTCCGGCGACAGTTCCCAGTCCAGAGCTTCCGGCGACAGTTCCCAGTCCAGAGCTTCCGGCGACAGTACCCAGTCCAGAGCTTCCGGCGACATTTCACAGTCCGGAACCTCCAACGACGATCCCCAGTCCGGAGCCTCCGGCGACGATCCCCAGTCCGGGGCCTCCAGCGACGGTCCCCAGTCCGGGGCCTCCAGCGACGGTTCCCAGCCCGGGGCTTCCAGCGACGGTCTCCAGTCCGGGGTCTCCGGCGACGGTCCCCAGTCCGGGGTCTCCGGCGACGGTCCCCAGTCCGGGGTCTCCGGCGACGGTCCCCAGTCCGGGGTCTCCGGCGACGGTCCCCAGTCCGGGGTCTCTGGCGACGGTCCCCAGTCCGAGGTCTCCGGCGACGGTCCCCAGTCCGGGGTCTCCGGCGACGGTCCCCAGTCCGAGGTCTCCGGCGACGGTCCCCAGTCCAGGGCCTCCGGCGATGATCCACGGTCCGGTTCTACAAAGGTGGAGGGATCAGCGTAAAGAGGGGGGGCTGCGTCCAGAACCGGAGATGCCACCGAGGCTAGATGCCCACCCGGCCCCTCCCCTATAGGTTCAGGTTTGCGGCTGGGAGTCCACACCTTTGAGGGGGTGGGGGTACTGTCACGTCCTGACCTGAGATATCTCTGTTTCCTTTATATTTTGGTTAGGTCAGGGTGTGACTAGGGTGGGTACGTTAGTTTTTGTATTGTCTAGGGTTTTTGCATGTCTAGGGTTTTTGTAGGTCTAGGTGATTTGTATGTCTATGGTGGCCTGATATGGTTCCCAATCAGAGGCAGCTGTTTATCGTTGTCTCTGATTGGGGATCATATTTAGGTAGCCATTTTCCCTTTGGTGTTCCTGGGTTCTTGTCTATGTGTAGTTGCCTGGCAGCACTCGTATTGTATAGCTTCATGTGTCGTTTTGTTATTTTGGTTAGTTTGTTCAGTATTCATTCGTATTATAATAAAGAATGTACGCATACCACGCTCCGCCTTTGTCCGATTCATACGACGAACGTGACAGGGATGAGCTATTGAATATTAGGGACACATTGCCATCTGGTTTGTGACCCAAAATTCGGTCCTCATGCACTGAAATATTGCGAAAGGACCATCCAGGACTATGAGAGTTGGACTACTAGCAAGGAATGTGGAGGTGTACACCTGAGGAGAAGGCGAAGGTGCACAAGGGCTCTCGTGCGCTTTAGAAGATGAGACCTCCGTGCTTCACTTCCTGGCTTGTTCCTCTCCAACATGTGTTCACTCGCCAACAAAACTGACAAACTAAATCAGCCTATACTCCAGAGTTTTATGTTTACTGTTCCGATATATTGTATTCTGTGTAATTGTCTATTGCTGGCAGCACCTTCTCACTAAGTCAAATTTCTGGTATTTGTAAATGTACTTGGCGAATAAAGTAGATTCTGATCATTCAACAGCACCTGATAAGAGTTGTAATTGTCAAACAGTGCAGAGGGGTCATCACTTGCAGCAGCTATTCAACAAACTATAGCTTATCTGACAGTAGAGAAGTTTTCTGACTGATATAGAACTACTGTCTCAAGACTGTTTAGCTAGGAACGCCCACTTTTTAAAATCCCAGCGTTTGGGGATGGGACAAGCGGTGGTCAGGAAATCAACCTCACTCTTCCCTAAAGCTTGTAATAGTAAAAGGAAAAAAACACATGATTACCCCCAAATACAAAAAATCTGCTTTTGATCAACAGAATGCATTTGGAAGCTGTTTTCACAGTCCTACTGTGCATGTTCATAACATGATCTGGACAGCGATTTTGAGGTAAATGTCTGAATGTTTCTTTAACTGTCGAGTTTTGATGTTTATCCGCTGCTGGACAAACATAGAATACTGAAGTGAGACTGTGAGATCTTGTTGCTTACACATCATAGTTAATTCTGCGGTAAATGGACTCTAGGAAATTCCATGAGCCTTTGTATGAATGCTATTGCAATTCACTAAATCTGCACCACTCAGTCCACGAGCAGCCCTTACTTCCTCTTCACTCTTCAATCCCAGCAAATATTGATCCACCAAATTACTTCTCAAGGTCAGCACTCTGGGCAAAGCAGTGTTGTTAGAGATAAGACGGTAAAGCAGGCAGGCAGGCAGGCAGGCACCAGTCTCGACAGTAGCTGTCTGGGGCTGGTTTGCATGGTGGTGCAGTCTCTGTATAAGTCTCTCTGGTCTAAACCAACCATGCAGAGTCCAGGTTCACTACAGTGGCTGGTCAGGGACAAACAGAACCCTTGGGCCGCTCCTACTATGACACCTGAGTATGGTGACACTGTACAAAATTCGACCGTAGCCTTCACATACAAGGTTGACCAAATGCACAACATACACACAAAGAAACACCAACAAGCATGGACAACCACACTTTCAGACACATACACAACTGGACATATTGATTGGAACTGGCTCAAGGCACCTACACATGGTGCAGTGTTCCATTCATGTCAGGATGTCACTACATTGTGTGAAAAGGAAGCTGCAGTAAAGGTGATTTTTCTGTTGCTAGATTGGAGAGACGCTTGGTATTTAACTTTAGTGCCAAATAAAGTGTTGGACTCGCTAAGAGGTCAGCTATGCACATAGTATCTAATGACTAAACCACCAGCAAAGTCATGGAAATGTGTCACTGGAGTGACACTCCACTTTAAGTCATGATGAGGCGAGAGTCTACAACTCGTATGACTCATGACCCGCAGCACCCTGGTGAGCCAATGACAGCAAATTACTCTGACATGTATTCATCACGATGCCTCGTTCTGAATTTAAATTATAATCACTCCCTCTCTTTCCACTGTTGGACAGGGGCATTGCAAACTCCTGGTGTTACACAGCTTAAAGGAGAAAGACCGGGGGGGGGGGGGGGGGTAATATGGTTGTAAAGCATTACGTCACTTTTAGGTATTTAACTCGTCCCTTCCACAATGAGTTCCAGAAAAGCTCTTCCGGTATAATTATAATCATATATGGCCTATGTCGCACTAGTCATTAAAAAACACTCAAATGTAGATTCATTGCATAGAAATAGTAACTATGAAGAGGAGGACACAGCATTAAATAATGCAGGTGGAAATAACAGTGGTTGTGAATAGGGACCTGAAACACTGTTATTGCATAGGTGTTACGTGGTGCTGTGAGCCGAGGTGCTGTGAGCTGTAGTCATAATGAAAGAGATGTCTACCCAGCGGTGATGGTCCCCCGCTCTGCCTCTGCTTGCTGCTAATGGACAGAGGAAAAGACTGATTAGTCACTGAATGCCCATCATTAAACAAGACTACATAGAGAATCCACTCACTGGCACAAATATCCAAGGCTTTTGGTGAGTCCAAATACAAGGAGCTTAACTTACAGCTACCCCCCCTTCTTTCAATTTCCGCCTGAAGACATACCCAAATCTAACTGCCTCTAGCTCAGGCCCAGGAGCAAGGATATGCATATTCTTGGTACCATTTGAAAGAAAACACTCTGAAGTTTGTGTAAATGTGAATTGAATGTAGGAGAATATAACACAATAGATCTGGTTTAGATAATACAATGAAAAAACCATATGTTTTTTCTTTTTAATTGTTGTATCATCATCTTTAAAATGAACAAGATAAAACAAACATTCAGATATGAATATGGGGACAATTTCAGTGAAAAACATAAGAGGGCAACAGTACTTGTGCAAAGTTTCAGAATGATAACTTCCAAAATGAGTGTGCTACATGACATGTATCATGAAGTCACCCAGGTGTCCCACACAAGTAGCCCAAATGTACCCAAGTGGCCAAATTGGTGAAGGTATACATTTTACAAAATACCAAAATGGTATTCTAACACAACCCCCCAAAAAATGGGGAAAAAAATATATACATTTACAAAATAACATGGGTAACTATTTACACACTTTCAATATTTGGAAGACCCTCAGTCCTCTATCAAATCAAATCTTATATATAGCCCTCAAGAGTAAATATGAACAGTTTACCTCTAGATGGCCCGGGAGGTGTGGAGCCAGAGACAGCAGGGGTCCAGCTGGATGAACCAGCTTCAGAGGGGGATGGACATGTTGGGGCTGGACACGTTGGCGGCAGACACACGCATCTCGACCATGCTCCCTCTAATCCATAATATGTAGACTGAGTTGAGGAAGCATGGCGCTGGAGGAAGTATAGCCAATGTGTACTTTACACATTTCATTACATTTTTATATATTGCAAATAAAATGTAAAAACAATCACAAATAATATTTTATATTATTAATTTCAAACAACGGCATTAGCATGAGAAGAACTTACCAGTCCAAAACAATGTCCTCTCCGTTCAAAAAATATGCTTCCATTTGAGTCATGGTCGCTAACTGAGTCGTCTTCCAAAAGCATATGTTTCACTTTCACGATCAATTTCCTCTATAATTTTGTCTACATTTGTATATCTAGTCTTAGATTTAGCTTTCCCTGACTTATTCGCCATGATTTTCGATATATAAACATCTGAAGATGCTTGTTACCGAAACAGTGCTGTGCATAATGAGTTTGACTCCTTCCAGTATGAATCTTCAATGGCGAATGACGGTCTTTACGCCGGAGTTTACTACATGGGTTGGTCTTCCAAAACACAAACATTACATATTGCCGTTTACCTCTGCTCATTGGCTATCTACCCAGCTAGATTTCAAGACGATCAGTGGTCATTGGGTTAAAATACAGTCAATCAATGAAACAGCGGTCATATAATTGGTGCACAATGAGGTCGTTCCTTGTTGTCTTCCAATCGGTTTCTTTGGGTCAATACGTCCCGCGAAATGACCCATCAAGTTTGGTTGTGTTACAAACAAACAGTTGATTGCAAGGAAACCAAACATGACTGGATAAAGTCAGGTTTAGTCTGTGTATTTACGTTGAATGTTTTGTCGAAAATTGAATGACATGAAATTGAATGAGATAAGCGTTCACAAAATGTTTTGTGTTAGGCTATAAAAATGGATTTAACCAAACAAAAGACCATTCATTGTGTAACAATGAGCCTTGGGATTGCAAACAGAGCAAGATCTTCAAAGGTAAACAATTCATTTCATTGCAATCTGTGATTTTGTTACGCCTGTGCTGGTTGAAAAAGTATTTTGGTATGGGACTCTGTGCTCAGATAATCGCATCGTATTCTTTCGCAGTAAAACCTTTTTTTAAATCTGACAACGCAGTTGGATTAGCAAGATTCTAGGCTTTTGAAGCATGTGAGACACTTGTATTTTCAGGAATGTTTAATATGACTATTTGTGGCGATCACTGTATGTTGTCGAATTTAAACCCGCATCCGGTATCCGTAGATCAGAGAAGTTAAAGGACAAGAATAACATACACTAGATGACCAAAAAGTATCTGGGCACTTGCTCGTCAAACATCTCATTCCATAATGATGGGCATTAATATGGGCCCCCCTTTGCTGCTATAACAGCTTCCACTCTTCTGGGAAGGCTTTCCAATAGATGTTGGAACATTGCTGTCAGGACTTGCTTCCATTCAGCCACAAGAGCATTAGGGAGGTTGGGCCCTGATATTGGGTGACTAGGCCTGGCTCGTGTTTGATGGGGTTGAGGTCAGGGCTCTGTGCAGGCCAGTCAAATTCTTCCGCACCGATGACAACAAGCATTTTCTGTATGGATTGTCATGCTGAAACAGCAAAGGGCTTTCCCCAAATTCTTGCCACAAAGTTGGAAGCACAGAATCGTCTATAATATCATTGTATGCTGTAGCGTTGATTTCCCTTCACTGGAACTAAGGGACCTATTCCAAACCATGAAAAACAGCCCCAGACCATTATTGCTCCTCCACCAAACTTTACAGTTGCCACTATGCATTTAGGCAGGTAGCGTTCTCCTGGCATCCGCCAAATCCAGATTAGTCCGTCGAACTGCCAGATGATGAAGCATGATTCATCACTCCAGAGAACACGTTTCTACTGCTCCAGAGTTCAATGGCTGCGAGCTTTACACCACACCAGCCGACGCTTGGCATTGCGCATAGTGATCTTAGGCTTCTGTGCGGCTGCTCGGCCATGGAAACTCATTTCATGAAGCTCCTGACGGACAATTCTGGTGCTGATGTTGCTTCCAGAGGCAGTTTGGAACTCTGTAGTGAGTGTTGCAACTGAGGACAGACAATTTTTACCCGCTATGCGCTTCAACACTCGGCGGACCCGTTCTGTGAGATTGTGTGGCCTACCACTTTGCGGCTGAGCCATTGTTGCTCCTAGACGTTTCCACTTCACAGTAGCAGCACATACAGTTGACCGGGGCAGCTCTAGCAGTGCAGACATTTTACGAACTGACTTGTTAGAAAGGTGGCATCCTATGACGGTGCCACATTGAAAGTCACTGATAAAATCAGTAAGGCCATTCTACTGCCAATGTTTGTCAATTGAGATTGCATGGCTGTGTGTTCGATTTTATACACCTGTCAGCAACAGGGTTTGACTGAAATAGTCAAATCCACTAATTTGAAGGGGTGTCCACATACTTTTGTATTTATAGTGTACATAAAATCCCTTGGATTCCCCGCCGTCGTTTTTTCACTGACATGCTGTCTGACTAAGTATTATATCATGTGTGTTTGAGAACTCCTTTGGATGGACTTGAAATATGTCTGTTGTGTTGGGTATAAAGTTATCTAAATCATACTCATTCGTCTCTCTCTATCATCCTCCCGTGGTGGCTGCATCTTCCCATTCTGATAGGAGGAGACTATCAGACTGCCAGCCGTTAGTGAACCAAGCTTTGTTTGTCATACCGTTGACGTGTTGTTCTGCAGAGTTACATAAACCCAGGTGCAAATTTCACCTGAAAATCTAGAAAATTGCCAAGCAGTTTGTCTCTCCGTTTGTACTCAAGCGGTGCACATCTGTGACTTGGCATTATGAACAGCTGGCTAAGTGCTGGCGGCATCAGTCTGCTAGGGAGTGGAGACGAGGTTTAGGCAGGTTGCAGGAGCAGCAGGAAGAGAAAGCCTTCCTCAGAATCATAGCCGCGGGAAGTAGGGGTGCTGAGGGTGCTGCAGCACCCCCTGATAAAAAATAACATTAAAAAAAGATATATATTATATATAAAAATTCCCACCAACTTAGTGCACTAGGTCTTTATTACTCCTGTATGAGCAGAGAAAATACCCCCCCAATATTCCTGTAGCCATGCTCAGAAGCCTCCCAGTCGGTTGACTGCCAGTCTGCCTCCATCTCATCGAAGAGGGGACACTCCAATTTAAAAACATTCCCTATGGTCTCTGTGAAGCCGGGTTTGTGAGGCAGCAGTATTTTCAACACCTCTGTGTGTGTTTTTGGTGACTCCAACAGCCCTGCTATGGAGACAGTGGACTGTGACTCAGAGCGATGGTCTGTCTGACTGACTCAGGGGATTTGTTTGTTTATTCTCAGTGGTAGGAGGAGGATGACGAGGAGGAGGGTGGGGATGTGCTGCTGCCAGTTGAGCTTTCTTCATCTTCTCCTCCACTCTCCTGTCCTCTTCTCCTCCTGGCTTCAAAGCCCTGTGTCAGGCTGTGCTGCGCCTCTATCTTCAGACTCACACTAACACACTAACAGCTGCTTTTAGGTCAGACAGAATATCCCAGCCTCTGTCCTCATCCAGGGTTCACCCACCTCTCCTGTACAGGGGTTAACAATAATCTAAGCATTCATTGCTTTATGAAGATGACAAGACGTGACAGTAAATGAAGTGATCTTGAGGAAAATTTAAGTATAGACTGAAAATAATACATTCTTGCAAGAAATATCGGTATCACTTTAGAATAACTCCACGTAATAAAGCATTTATAACGGATTAGTAAAATAGTTTATTCATCATGTATTAATCATTCCTCCCACATTTGTAAATGTTAATAACCTAGTTATTCACACATTTATAAACAACTTAAGGTATTTTATAATGATTCATTAGATCATTCACAAAATGTTTAATATAGGTCCTTATAAACCATTTACTAACCATTACTTAAGTCGTTTTGTTGTGTCCTCATCTAAAGTGAAGGCTATTTGTACTTTATAAAGACTTTATAAATATATTCAGTGACCAGTGTAATTTCTCACGAAAAGATTGACATTCCAACACTACCTGATGTTCCCTAAGGTCTCAAAAGGGCCCCTAAAACATATCAATTGTTAACAAACATTTCCCTTAAAAAGCACATTACAGGCTAGGTAGACAGGCTTATGGATCTCCCCTTCAACGAGGTCCCCCTTGATTCAGCGCCGTATGTGGGGAAGCTGTGTGAACTGTCCATCCCGGGACCCCAGTCTGCCCAGTGTGAGTGGCCTAACAAGGAGGAGGCCATAGCTGGATTTGTCTCCCGCTTCTATCTTGGGGGTGACTGAAGCCAAGTGGGTGACTGAAGCCTGCTTGATTGAAGTGGGGTACACGGGTCCCCCTCCTCTCCCGCTCCCCTCCCCATCAATCACTTTAATTGGTTCAATTTCCTAAAGCATAAACAATTGACTTTTATCTGATATGATATAACATTTTGTTACAATGTACAGTTTTTTCAAGCATTCAGACGGGAGATGAGTGTTTAAAAAATGTACGAATCAATGGGTCTTGCACACTGTAGGGCAGCCGGATGCCTATACAAGGGTTTAATATTTTTATTTACAGTACCAGTCAAAGGTTTGAACACACCTACTCATTCAAGGGTTATTCTTTATTTTTACTATTTTCTACATTGTAGAATAATAGTGAAGACATCAAAACTATGAAATAACACATATGGAATCACATTGTATCCAAAACATTATATAACAAATCAAAATATATTTTAGATTTTAGATTCTTCAAAGTTGCCACCCTTTGCCTTAATGACAGCGTTGCACACTCTTAGCATCCTCTAAACCAGCGTCACCTGGAATGCTATTCCAACAGTCTTGAAGGAGTTCCCACATATGCTGAGCACTTGTTGGCTGCTTTTCCTTCTCATCCCAAACCATCTCAATTGGGTTGAGGTCAGGTGAATGTGGAGGCCAGATCATCTGATGCAGCACTCCATCACTCTCCTTCTTGGTCAAATAGCCTTTACACAGCCTGGAGGTGTGTTGGGTCATTTTCCTTTTGAAAAACAAATGATAGTTTCACTAAGCACAAACCAGATAGTTTGGCGTATTGCTGCAGAATACTTAGCCATGCTGGTTAAGTGTGCCTTAATTTTAAATAAATCACAGACTGCGTCACCCACACCATCACACCTCCTCCTCCATGCTTCATAGTGGGAACCACACATGCGGAGATCATCCGTTCACCTACTCTGCGTCTCACAAAGACATGGCGGTTGGAACCAAAAATCTCAAATTTGGACTCATCAGACCAAAGGACAGATTTCCACCGGTATAATATCCATTGCTCGTGTTTCTTGGCCCAAGCAAGTCTCTTCTTACTATTTGCGTTCTTTAGTAGTGGTTTCTTTGCAGCAATTCAACCATGAAGGCCTGATTCACTCAGTCTCCTCTGAACAGTTGATGTTGAGATGTGTCTGTTACTTGAACTCTGTGAAGCATTTATTTGGTCTGCAATTTGGCTGATAACTAATGAACTTATCATCTGCAGTGGAGGTAATTCTGGGTCTTTCTTTCCTGTGGCGGTCCTCATGAGAGCCAGTTCATAGCTCTTGATGTTTTTTTCGACTGCACTCGGAAAAACTTTCAAAGCTCTTGAAATTTTCCCGGGTTGACTGACCTTCGCGCGTCGGCACCGACCTCGGGGACGACCCGGAGTGCGAGGCGCAGGGCGATCCGGATGGAGACGGTGGAAATCTCGCAGCATGGAAGGATCCAACACATCCTCCACCGGAACCCAGCATGTCCTCCACCGAACCCCCTCGATGTCCAGAGGAGGTGGAGGAACCTCCCGCACCTCAGACTCCTGGAGTGAGCCAGCCACCACCGGCCTGAGGAGAGACACGTGGAACGAGGGGTTAATACGGTAATCGGGGGGAAGCTGTAACCTGTAACATACCTCATTCACTCTCCTCAGGACTTTAAATGGCCCCACAAACCGCGGACCCAGCTTCCGACAGGGCAGGCGGAGAGGCAGGTTTCGGGTCGAGAGCCAGACCCTGTCCCCCGGTGTGACACCGGGGCCTCACTGAGGTGACGGTCTGCGCCAACTTTCTGGCGTAGTACGGCTCGCTGAAGGTTGACATGGGCGGCGTCCCATGTTTCTTCCGCGCTCCGGAACCAGTCATCCACCGCAGGAGCCTCGGTCTGACTCTGATGCGAAGGAGCCAGAACCGGCTGATACCCCAATACACACTGGAAGGGAGAAACGTTAGTGGAGGAGTGGCGGAGCGAGTTCAGGGCCATCTCTGCCCAGGGCACGAACGCCGCCCACTCCCCCGGCCGGTCCTGGCAATAAGACCTCAGAAACCTACCCACATCCTGGTTAACTCTCTCCACCTGCCCGTTACTCTCGGGGTGAAAACCTGAGGTAAGGCTGACCGAGACCCTCAGACGTTCCATGAACGCCTTCCAGACCCTTGACGTGAACTGGGGACCCCGATCAGACACTATATCCTCAGGCACCCCGTAGTGCTGGAAGACGTGTGTAAACAGGGCCTCCGCAGTTTGTAGGGCCGTAGGGAGACCGGGCAAAGGGAGGAGACGACAGGATTTAGAAAAACGATCCACAACGACCAGGATCGTGGTGTTATCCTGTGAAGGTGGAAGATCGGTTAGGAAATCCACCGACAGGTGCGACCACGGCCGTAGTGGAACGGGTAAGGGTTGTAACTTACCTCTGGGTAGGTGTCTAGGAGCCTTGCACTGGGCGGACACTGAGCAGGAGAAAACATAAACCCTCATGTCCTTAGCTAAAGTGGGCCACCAGTACTTGCCACTAAGACAGCGCACCGTCCGACCGATCTCAGGATGACCAGAGGAGGGTGACGTGTGGGCCCAATAGATCAGCCGGTTGCGGACAAAAGAACGGAACGTACAGTTGCCCAGGTGGACACTGATGGGGAGCGGGCTCTGCATGTGATGGGGAGTATGGGAGTGGAATCCATGGGCCGTTCCTCTGTGTCATACAGCCGGAACAATGCGTCTGCCTTAACGTTCTGGGAACCTGGTCTGTAAGAAAGGGTAAACACAAAACGGGTGAAAAACATGGCCCACCTTGCCTGGCAAGGGTTTAGTCTCCTTGCCGCCCGGATGTACTCCAGATTGAGGTGGTCAGTCCAGATGAGAAAAGGGTGTCTAGCCCCCTCAAGCCAATGTCTCCACGCCTTCAGGGCCTTGACGACGGCCAACAACTCCCAGTCCCCCACGTCATAGTTTCACTCCGCCGGGCTGAGCTTCTTCGAGAAGAAGGCACAAGGGCGGAGCTTCGGTGGCGTACCCGAGCGCTGAGAGAGCACAGCTCCTATCCCAGCCTCGGATGCGTCCACCTCCACTATGAACACCAAAGAGGGATCCGGATGGGCCAGCACGGGAGCCGAGGTAAACAAAGCCCTGTCCGCCTCAGCTGTCCACTGCAAGTGCACCGGGCCCCCCTTCAGCAGTGAAGTAATGTGTACCGCTACCTGACCAAAACCCCGGATAAACCTCCGGTAGTAGTTGGCAAACCCTAAGAATCGCTGCACCTCCTATACCGTGGTGGCAGTTGGCCAATTACGCACGGCTGCAATGCGGTCACTCTCCATCTCCACCCCTGACATGGAAATGCGATACCCTAGGAAGGAGACGGACTGTTGGAAGAAGAGGCATTTCTCAGCCTTGCGTACAGGTCATGCTCCAACAGGCGACCAAGCACTTTGCGCACCGGGGACACATGCTCGGCGCGTGCAGCGGAGTATATCAAAATGTCATCAATATACACCACAACACCCTGCCCGTGCAGGTCCCTGAAAATCTCATCTACAAAAGCTTGGAAGACTGATGGCGCATTCATCAACTCGTACGGCATGACGAGGTACTCATAGTGCCCAGAGGTGGTACTGAAAACCGTCTTCCACTTGTCTCCTTCTCGGATACGCACCAGGTTGTATGCGCTCCTGAGATCTAGTTTGGTGAAGAAGCGCGCCCCGTGCATTGACTTTATCGCTGTGGCTATGAGCGGTAGCGGGTAACTATACCTCACCATGATCTGATTCAGACCCTGATAGTCAATACACGGACGCAGACCTCCCTCCTTCTTCTTCACAAAAAATAAACTCGAGGAGGCGGGTGAAGTGGAGGACCGAATGTACCCCTGACGCAGGGATTCGGAGACATATGTTTCCATAGCATCCGTCTCCGCCTGTGAGAGGGAATACACGTGACTCCTGGGAAGTGCAGCGTCTACCAGGAGATCTATCGCACAATGACCCCGTCGATGAGGTGGTAATTGAGTCGCCTTCTTTTTAGAGAAGACGAGAGCCAAATCGGCATATTCAGGGGGAATGCGCACGGTGGAGACATGGTCTGGACTCTCCACCGTAGTAGCACCAACGGAAACCCCTAAACATCTACCTGAGCACTCTCTCGACCACCCCATGAGAGTCCTCTGTGGCCAGGAAACAGTGGGGTTATGACAGGCCAACCAGTGTAGGACCAGCACCATGGGAATCACAGGAGAGTCAATAAGGAAAATACACATTTTCTCAGTGTGACCCCCTTGCGCCACCATGCCGCCCAAAGGAGCGGTGACCTCCCTAATTAACCCTGACCCTAATGGTCGACTATCTAAGGCATGAACGGGGAAGGGCACATCCACGGGAACAATAGCGGCCCCTAAACTATGAGCTAACGCTCTATCAATGAAATTCCCAGCCGCGCCTGAATCTACGAGCGCCTTATGCTGGGAATGCGGAGAAAACTCAGGAAAAGTGACAGACACAAACATATGTGCAACAGAGGACTCTGGGTGAGAATGGTGCCAGCTCACCTGGGGTGACGCCAGAGCACTCTGCCTGCTGCCTCGATTCCCAGAGGAACCAAACCGGCACTAACCAGCAATGTGACCTCTGCGGCCACAGATGGTGCACGAGCAGAAACCCCCTCCGGTCTACCTGCGCACCGCCCCTCCCAGCTCTATGGATATCGGAGAGGGGGTGCGGGAGGATGGAACCACCAGACCCCGATCTGGACGTCCGCGAGTAGCCAGCAGGTTGTCCAGCCGGATGGACAGGTCCACCAGCTGGTCGAAAGTGAGGGTGGTGTCTCTGCAGGCCAGCTCCCGACGGATATCCTCGCGCAGACTGCAGCGATAGTGGTCGATAAGGGCCCTGTTGTTCCATCCCGCGCCGGCAGCCAGGGTTCTAAACTCCAGTGCAAACTCCTGGGCACTCCTCGTCTCCTGCCTCAGATGATAGAGGCGCTCACCCGCCGCTCTGCCCTCGGGCTGGTGGTCGAAGACTGCCTGGAAACTGCGGGTGAACTCCTCAAAATGGTCCAACGCCGCATCTCCCTCTCTCCACACGGCGTTGGCCCACTCCAGGTTTTTCCCGGGGAGGCACGAGACGAGGGCGGACACCCTCTCATGGTCTGATGGAGCTGGGTGGACCGTGGCCAGATAGAGGTTAAGTTGAAGGAGGAACCCCTGGCAGTTGGCAGCACTCCCGTCGTACTCCTGTGGCAAGGAGAGACGGATCCCACTGGGCTCAGGCGGGAAAGGGGCGCTAAGGATAGACCACGGTTGTGCTGGTGGAGGTGCTGGAAAAACTCTCTGTCTCTCCCAGCGGTCCATTGTCTGGACAACGCGATCCATGGCGGCGGCCAGATGGTGAAGCATAACCGCATGCTCCTGGACGCGCTCCTCCACCTCCATGGCCGAGGTACCTTCTCCTGCTGACTCCATAGGTGGTCAGAGATTCTGTAATGGGTGCCTGTTGGTGGCAGGGAAGTCAGGTGCAGGAAAACGAACTTGGTAAAAACAGAGTTGTATAATAAATGCTGATAAAACTCCAAAAACCAAAATGTACAAAATAACAAAAGTGGGTACAAAACCCGTCGCACACCAACATAATACATGCACAGTCACATACAATCAAACAATCTCCGACAAGGACATGAGGGGGAACAGAGGGTTAAATACACAACATGTAATTGATGGGATTGGAACCAGGTGTGAAGGAAGAAAAGACAAAACCAATGGAAAATGAAAAATGGATCAGTGATGGCTAGAAGGCCTGTGACGTTGACCGCCGAACACCGCCTGAACAAGGAGAGGGACCGACTTCGGCGGAAGTCGTGACATGCAGTGCGTTCTGTGTGGTGCATACATTGGATTTATCGAACGTATGCATCAAATTGTATGTGTAGACTTGACAGGAAGTAGCAAAATGTGAATGTTGAATTTTTGTTGCACACATATCCAGTAAAAAAATGTGGGATTACATAATAAAAACAGTTTGACTGTAGAATGTCTTTACATTTTTTGTGAATTTATTTGCCAAGTTGCATTTATTCGATGACATGTAAAAAAAATTGTGAGAGACTGTAATATAATTTCCCTCAAATGCATAGTTTTGGAGCGAAATGCAATAATAAATAGTCAAGACAGCAGAGAGTAGGCCCTTCAACAATTAGACCAACGTTGAGGAAGGTGGTCTTGATCGTGCTGTTGGGCCGGTACCAGCCCCGCCGAAAGCACAAGTCTGTGTGGGTCCAGAGATGGTCGAAGTCCCGAAAGCAGGCAGGGGAGTTCCACCATTCTATTCAAGAGCTTCGACTGTTTGGAGAGGAATTACGAAGTTACTTTCGTCTGGACAGAAGTCAGTTCGATCACCTGCTCCAGATTGTTGGTGTCACGCCCTGCCCTTAGAGATCCTTATTAATGCTCTATGCTTGGTTAGGTCAGGGTGTGACTCGGGTGGGAAATTCTATGTTTTCTGTTTCTTTGTTTTTGGTCGAGTGTTGTCCCCAATCAGAGGCAGCTGTCTATCGTTGTCTCTGACTGGGGATCATACTTAGGCAGCCCTTTTTCCAACCATTAGGTTGTGGGATTTTGTTTTCTGTTTAGTTACTGTTGCATGACAGAACTGTGCGTTCTCGTTTTCGATTTTGTTATTTTGTTTGAGTGTTTTTTATATTAAAATCATGAACACTTTCCACGCTGCGCGTTGGTCTACTCTTTCTACCACCAACGAGAGCCGTTAAAGTTGGAGCCAGGATCGCCCAGATGGATACCAACTACCGGGAGTCCATCAGCCCAGTTGAACGCCTGGCGATTTGTCTCCGGTAAGCAAAATTCTAGTACATTTATAAAGCCTTTGATACCATAATTGTTTGATATTAGATATATTTTATGTGCAGCCTAGCTAGCTAAAGGGCTCTCTTGTTAATAGCCCCTATGTGACATCAGATGTACTTTTACAGAATGTTCATTAAAACTATAACTTTTCCCAAAGTTGCTTTACAATAATTTTTAATTATGCATTGTTACCAAATAAAAATAAAGTTGAGGTGCCTTCTGCCCTGATGAAGCTAGGCTAATCTTCTCCAGGACCCCTTGTTGCTCAAGACAGTTAGTCATTCATTACATTCTGGTTGGAATCATGTACAGTGCCTTGCAAAAGTATTCACCCCCTTGGCATTTTTCTTATTTTGTTGCATTACAACCTGTAATTTAAATTGATTTTTATTAGGATTTCATGTAATGGACATACAAAAATAGTCCAAATTGGTGAAATGAAAAAAACTACTTGTTTAAAAAAAGAAAAAACATGGAAAAGTGGTCCATGCATATGTATTCACCCCCCTTGCTATGAAGACACTAAATAAGATCTGGTGCAACCAATTACCTTCAGAAGTCACATAATTAATTAACTGAAGTCCACCTGTGTGCAATCTAAGTGTCACATGATCTGTCACATGATCTCAGTGTATATATACACCTGTTCTGAAAGGCCCCAGTGTCTGCAACACCACTAAGCAAGGGGCACCACCAAGAAAGCGAAGACCATGAAGACCAAAGAGCTCACCAAACAGGTCAGGAACAAAGTTGTGGAGAAGTACAGATCAGGGTTGGGTTACAAAAAAATATCCGAAACTTTTAACATCCCACGGAGCAACATTAAATCCATTATTAACAAATGGAAAGAATATGGCACCACAACAAACCTGTCAAGAGAGGGCCACCCACCAAAACTCACAGACCAGGCAAGGAGGGCATTAATCAGAGAGGCAACAAAGAGACCGAAGATAACCCTGAAGGAGCTGCAAAGCTCCACAGCGGAGATTGGAGTATCTGTCCATAGGACCACTTTTAGCAGTACACTCCACAGAGCTGGGCATTACGGAAGAGTGCCCAGAAAAAAAGACATTGCTTAATGAAAAAAATAAGCAAACATGTTGCAAAAGGCATGTGGGAGACTCCCCAAACATATGGAAGAAGGTGCTCTGGTCAGATGAGACTAAAATGTAGCTTTTTGGCCATCAAGGAAAATGCTATGTCTGGCACAAACCCATCACCTCTCATCACCCCGAGACACCATCCCCACAGTGAGGCGCTAAATACAGGGAAATGCTTGAGGGAAACCTGTTTCAGTCTTTCAGAACTTTGAGACTGGGACGGAGGTTAACCTTCCAGCAGGACAATGACCCTATGCATACTGCTAAAGCAACACTCGAGTGGTTTAAGGAGAAACATTTAAATGTCTTGGAATGGCCTAGACAAAGCCCAGACCTCAAACCAATTGAGAATCTGTGGTATGACTTAAAGATTGCTGTACACCAGCAGGATCCCATCCAACTTGAAGGAGCTGGAGCAGTTTTGCCTTGAAGACTGGGCAAAAATTCCAGTGGCTATATGTGCCAATCTTATAGAGACATATCCCAAGAGACTTGCAGCTGTAATTGCTGCAAAAGGTGGCTCTACAAAGTATTGACTCTGGGGGGGGGAATAGTTATGCATGCTCAAGTTCAGTTGTTTTGTCTTATGTCTTGTTTGTTTCACACAAAAAAAGTATTTTGCATCTTCCCAGTGGTAGGCATGTTGTGTAAATCACTCTTAGAAAAAAGGGTTCCAAAAGTGTTGTTCTGCTCTCCCCATTGGATAACCCTTTTTGATTACAGGTATAAACCTTTGGGGAAAAGGTTATACATGAAACCCAATAGGGTTCTACTTGGAACCAAAAAGGGTTTTTAACCTTTCTGGTGCAGGCGTTCCGCTAGCGACCCACCTCGACAACATCCGGTGAAATTGCAGAGCGCCAAATTCAAAATACAGAAATAGTCATAATAAACATTCATAAAAAATACAAGTGTTATACTTCGGCTTAAAGATTAACTTCTTGTTAATCCAGCCGCTTTGTCAGATTTCCAAAAGCACACCATGCAATTATCTGAGGACAGCGCCCCGCTTACAAAAGCATACAAACATTTTACAACCAAGTAAAGGAATTACAAAAGTCAGAAATAGCGATAAAATTAATCACTTACCTTTGAAGATCTTCATATGGTTGCAGTCACAAGAGTCCCAGCTACACAAATGTTTGTCTTGTTTGATAAAGTCCCTCTTTATATCCCACAAACTCTGTTTTGTTCAGTAATCCACTGGCTCAAAGGAGGTCAAAACATGCAGACGAATACATCCTACTAGTACCGGTAAAGTTCGTCGAAACATGTCAAACGATGTTTGTAATTAATCCTCAGGTTGTCAATTGTCTACATAATCGATAATATTTCAAGCGGACAATAGCGTATTCAATAGAAAGGAAAAACAACGAAGGGCGCACACTCGGTCACGCGCCCAAACCAGCACTGCATGACTCATGACTGAAAGGTCTCATTCTTCTTCATTTTTCAGAAAAAAAGCCTGAAACACAGTCTAAAGACTGTTGACATCTAGTGGAAGCCATAGGAACTGTAATCTGGGTCCTAACCCATTAGATACTCTATAGGCATTCAATTGAAAATACCCACATCAAAAAAATCCCACTTCCTGGATGGATTGTCCTCAGGTTTTTTCCTGCCATATAAGTTCTGTTATACTCACAGACATTATTATTAACAGTTTTGGAAACTTTAGAGTGTTTTCTATCAAAATCTACCAATTATATGCATATCCTAGCTTCTGGGCCTGAGTAACAGGCAGTTTACTTTGGGCACGCTTCTCATCCAGACGTTGAAATACTGCCCCCAAGCCATAAGAAGTGTTCTCCTATGGGGTCAGCTGGAGAACCCTTTTAGGTTCTAGATAGTACCTTTCTTTCTAAGAGTAGAGTTGGCCTGGGCTACAGTTTATTGATATAGTCATAGACTGAATTGTACTGTTTCAAGGCATTGTTAATGATGGTTGATGAGTATTACAATATAATTAGTAGAGCATAATAGACAGTAATGAGGTAGCTATATGAGTAGATCGAATATGTGGGTGGAATTCAAGTTACACACAATATTGATAATTCTTTTGAATTATATTTCAGATTCTTGGCGACAGGGGACATCTACTCGACCATCGGATTCAGCTTCGGAGTTGGACTTGCCTGTCACCAAGGAGGAAGACTGGAAGGCCATCGCTGCCGAGTTCCTGGAGAGGTGGAATTTCCCATTGACGGGAAACATGTAGTAATCCCCGCTCCGTTGTGCTCAGGTTTGCAATTCTACAACTACAAGGGTACATATTCAGTTGTACTCTTGGTTGTTGTAGATGCCATCTACTGTTTCCGTGTCGATATTGGTGCTTACGGCAAAGGACGATGATGGCGGGTCCCTCCGGGACTCTTCGACCAGGCACTTCAGGATGGCACCCTGGAGATTCCACCACTTGTATCACTCCCTGGGGCTGAAGACCTGGGACCCGTACCCCACGTCTTCGTCGGTGACGAGGCCTTCCCTTTAAGACCCAACCTCATGAGGCCCTACGCTGGACGCCAGCTGCCATTGCCAAAGCCTGTAAGGATCTTTAACAAACGACTGTCTCGGGCAAGGTTAGTTGTTGATTGCGCCTTTGAGATTCTGGCAGCCCGGAGGAGAATGTATCAGAGAGTGCTTAGTCTCAGCCCCTCAAATCTCGATGCCTGCGTGAAGGCCACATGTGTTCTCCACAACAACCTGCGGAGGTCATTCCTGGAGCCGCTCTGGATGGAGATGGGCACACCAAATGGTCACCTACCTGATGTCACCAGGCCAGGTGCCAACAACGTCCCCAGACAGGCACTCCAGGTGTGGGAGAAGCTGACCACCTACTTCTCATCGCCAGCAGGTGAAGTCCCATGGCAGCATGCCGTGGAGTGAAATAGCTAATTTAAGAGCCCACTAACACAAAGGTTATTTTAAGATTATTTTGTTATTTTAAGGATATTTTGTCCACAAAATAGCATTTTTTCCCAGATTATTTTATGTCTCATTGTCTCTCTTCATTTGGAAGTTATATTTACTTGAAATCTGGGAGTAAAGACCACACCTTAAAACCCCTTCCCTCTCCAATTAACGTCAGTATTATACACACCTGGCATGGTACATCAGCTGAGCAGGAGCCCTAATTAAGGTTATACGACATACAGTTAGTATGATAACAAAGGGAAAGCGTAACCTAGGGTCCTGCAAATAGTACAGTTTACCACCAATTTCACTGGTCTGACAAAACGCAGGTGGGAAAAAAATAATTAGAAAGAGAATATGTTTTTACTTCCATCTTGTCTTAGGTCTGCAAAGGTGTAGGGCAGAAATAAGCAGATTAAGTCTAAATGAGATATTAATAAAGACATGAAACAACTGACTATGAAAACATTGTAATTTAATTAGTATTCAAGTACAGGAAAGAACATGAAAGGTATGTGTGTTGTAAAATTTTACAAAATTTTTTTGAAAGAAGTGTGTGCGTGTGCATGTATGTGCGTGTAAAGATACCACAATTAATGTGTAGCCTGTAATCTGTAAGAGAACAACAAGAGCATGTATTTTTGGCACAACCTCAGACAGATACAGGGACTACTCATAAAGCTTAGACGTAGTAGGGGAACTTCATAAAGGGCACTGGAGATCTGAGGCACAGAGAGGAGTGGAGGAGAGGTGTGTGTGTCTCTGACTCTGAAAAAAATAAAATAATGTGTAGCCATAACACAGCTAAACAAACAACTGGCCCCTGGACGTCATGAACCAGTCGATGGAACATAACTTCACAAAAAGTTTTCAAGTGGTTTTAAATGAAATCAATATATTCACCTTTAGTCTTGTAAGAGACCAACGAGAGCATCTGTGAATTCTCCGGTGTGTGAGTTTCAATTCTGTCAATTCAGAAATCTGTGTAACACTAATATTGAATGCTATCCTAAGACTTTAGAAACAAATGACTTTATGAATTGACTGAATTTAAACAGAACTGCCGTGTGTGAAAGGAAAGGTACAATGAGGGACGTTAAAACAACTCTCCTCTTCCTGTCCTTCCTGTCAGCTTGTCGGTTAAATTGACTCCATCTATGGAAGGGAAGAAAAAAACAACACATACAAACAATACATAATATAACACCATAAAAGGTGAGATTTATGTTAACTAAATACTGCTTGTATAGTGTCGTTAGTGGCATAAATATTGGAACAGTGTGGTAAAGTTAGTAATTGTTGGTGTTTACTCATGGAATTTGTATTTCAGATCAAAAGATGAATATGACAGGCAAATATTTAGACAGCAAACTGTTGCTTTAGGATATTTTCTAATCCAGACACAAAAGCTATACATTTGCCTCATATTAATCCTTTGAACTGAAATACCAATTAGCCTACATGAGTATACTGTAAAAATGAACTACTTTACTTCACTGTCACAATACTTATGACACTACCTGATACATTTTAACCTTGACTGTTGCTTTTCTTTGCTGAGGCAGTCTCCTCAGGGTTGGCACCAGGCTCATGGCAAAGAGGGTCTCTTCATCCTCTTTCCTGTGATCATCAGGTTGGGCTGCATCCCTCTCGACGGCTTAGAGGAGCCTCTGCTGAAATGAGTTGAGTGGATCTGGGGGCTTGTACCTCCGAGGACGCCTGGTGTGTCGTTGTTCCTCTTCAGTTTCTCTCCTCCTTTGTTTCCACAGCCACATCCTGTCCAACAAGGTCCTCAGTGGTCACTTCCGTGAGGTTCATAACAATCTCAGGTGGTCCTAGATCCAGAGGTGCTTCCTCCATTTCATCATCTTCCATGGCTGCACCGGTGGTGGTCATACTTGTAGATGTTGTAGAGGGTCTCGCTGCACCGGTCGTGGTCGCACTAGTACATGACATAGAGGGTCTCGCTGCACCGGTGGAGGTGGTCGCACTTGTAGATGATGTAGAGGGTCTTGATGCACCGGTGGCGCTCACACTTGTGGTTGACGTAGTAGAGGGTCTGGCTGTAAAATTGCCACTTGTTGCCCTAGGCACAATAAATGGATCCAGAAAATAAATAATGTGGCAGAAGCGCCAAGGCTGCTGGCCTGAAGCTGCTGACCCAGACCTCTTCTTCTCTTTCTCCGCCCTTCTCTCTCTCTGATACCTGTCCCCGAGTCCTCTCCACTTCCTCCTACAGTCTTCTTCTACATAGACATGAACATGATAAGCCAAACCAATACCTAGCATAACTATAGATATTAGATAGCTATCAAGGCCATGTCACCTACTGTACACACACACACACGGTTATCTGACCAAATTATCAGCGGTTGTATCTACCATAATTTCTATTACTATTTATCTGCATTCACACTCTCTAACATACACACTCACACTCTTTCAAATATGATTATTTGGCCAAGTTATCAGGAGTAGTAACTAGCATAATTTATATTACTATTTCTCTTACACACACACACACACACACACACACACACACACACACACACACGCACCTCGTTGGCTAGGTTAGCTAGCCACATCTAGCACAAGCTCACTACTAAACTGGCCTGGCAATCCAACTATTGTGGACACTTGTCTCCAAGCAGCATTTTTTGTGTTTACGTCCCTGTAGCTGTCAGCAGTTGTGTCAAAAAGACATGGATTTGAGGACACTGCGAAAATGATTCTCTCCTCCATGTGTCCAACCGTATGCGACCATCTGCAACAAGTGTGTATATACCTGCATTCCGTATAGTTGCGTAGCTGTGTAACATGTTATGCAACATTGACCTAATGACGCAGTTGGTGTGTTTGAAGCGTCAGGCTTCCTGATAGTTAGAGATGAGAGAAAATGTTGGTCATTCAAAGGCTATTTTTACTTGGGAAATAGTATAATTGTGCGGGACCTTTTAAGGTAAGTTATGTTGTCAAATCGTTGTTCATTGATAATAGTAATTTGTCTGATGATCACAATACATTTCTTAATAAAATAAATAAAATAGTCCTATTCTATCATTTATGTATTTATGTATAAAAACTAAACATGTCTAATTCAGAAGTGTCCGATAGAACCTAATTGCTCAATCCAGATTGTCATTTCAGAGCCAGAAGTTTCTATCTGCGATTGCACCCCTTAAAAAACAGATTTACAAATGTATCAGGATTTTTTATCTCTGCACTTTAGGTACCTTTAAGGTGAGGACCTTAAACGGACAGATTTGTATGGGGATTTTTAATATTGTTTCATTATCCACCTTTGGATGTTGGAGTTTTGGCGGGAAGAATCACTTTGTCCCCCAATCTGCATGGCAAGGGAGAGAAAGTTCCTGCTAGGTATTTACGACAGTCATAAATATAATAAATTTTTTGTGATATCATTAAAGACGTTACAACGGAAACATTGTAACTTCAAATGTTGACAAACATATATGATTAAATATGAAACTATTTGTGAGAAGATTAAATGTGATTTTAGCCTTCTAAATGAGATAATTGTTTTATATATGAAGTTTTACACAGTCAGTAACCACACCCACGTGAGCACAGATGTTATGCCAAAAGGATGGAATGGCCCTTTATAAGGGCACAAGGCAAGACCCAGATGCAGACACGGGAGGCAGATGGTTTGAGTCTTGATATTTATTAAACACTCCAAAAAGGGGTAGGTAATAGAATGGTCATGGACAGGTAAAAGGTCAACACCAGTTCAGAATCCAGGAGGTACAGAGTGGCAGGCAGGCTCGAGGTCAGGGCAGGCAGAAAGGTGAGGCAGGCGGGTACAGAGTCCAGAAAACAAGCAAGGGTCAAAATCAAGGAGGACTAGCAAAAGAGAATAGGAGCAGGAGTACGGGAAAACCGCTGGTTGACTTGAAAAACATACAAGACGAACTGGCACAGAGAGACAGGAAACACAGGGATATATACACCAGGGATAATACGTGACACCTGGAGGGGGTGGAGACAATCACAAGACAGGTGAAACAGATCAGGGTGTGACACCCTTTTGCCAGAGTGCTTATAAAGGACTCCTAAATAATTAACATATTAGACCAAAACATACCGAGTTGCTGCTGGTGTGTAGAGTGGTTCGATCTCTACCCTGAATAATCAACCATTGAGACCAGAGAAAGTGAGGATTATCCACACGTTGAGATGGTTGGAATCTCTACAGACCAATACATTGCCGGGTTGCTACTGGTGTGTAAAATGGTTTAAAACTACTAGACCAGTATACGTCTAGCCCGAGCTGAATACGTGACAAATGACCCTCTGAAACCCGACGAGTGAAGAAGACTAGACTAAGACATGCACCGCCTGCAGCTCTGCATGTATAGTGGTCTAGAACTTTGACCAAAGACACCAGGAAGATCTTATCAAACGACCATCTAATGTATCCATTCTAACGAACACTTCCAGAATAAAGAAAGCCTACTACTACAACTGAGGACATTGTGACCTCTGGTGGACAACCAGAGACTTCTATCGAACTACTCTCCACAGACGGACCGGGCGATTTCAACAGATAGATGACAAAGACATACATGTGTAAATATATATACATTGCAATTATTTTCGAATGAGTAATCGTTCATGTGCAAAGTATTCATATTCCCATGAGCATAGCTTCCACATGTATGTACAATAAGTTGACTCTCTCTGTCTCTCCCTCTCCTTACATGCCCCTCCCTTTTCATTGTGTACCAAGCCGTCATAGTGGGTTAGTCCACTAGGTACTTTTCATTGCACTATGCTAGTAATCAACGTATAATCTATCATGTGTGTGTGTTTGTCATTCTGTGTGATTATTTAGTTATATCCTGTGTGTTTATGTCATTCTGTGTGATTATTTAGTTAGTTAGTAAATAAATAATTAAGCCAATTTGTGTATCGCTGAATCATCATTTAGACTAGGGTTCGTGCAGATTTTAAGTCAACGATGTTGAGAATGAGACTAATATGAGGTAACAATAATTAATGGATGACTAATATGATAGCGATATATTCAGTTATATTCTTGAGTGAATTCGGGAAACGGTAACTCATTAAACAAACTTTTTCCGTGGTGCCCCAAGATTGCTAATGAGTTAATTGTTACATGATTAATTTAATCACATAACAATTAAACATAGTTAATTGATTTGATAAAGTAACAGTCATCACATTAATGGTAGTCACGTCATGGCAGTGCTTTCTGAGTATTTGAAGTACTCAATTTTAAATAGGCAATATTTGGATGTCCTCTGTTTTGGGGAAACTTTGTTCCAGTGTTTGTTGTGCCTGAAAGGCTCAATTGATGCAGATTTTAAATGAATAACTATGACAGTATGTTGGGTCTGTCTTCACAGGCTTCACAGCATATCCCCTTCTTTGCCTTGGAAATCTGATATTGTATCACAGCATCCCTGCTGCGTTGGTTGACTGGGAAGCTTTGAAGACAGAGCAGATGGTGAATTTGGTGAACACCACAACCCCCCCCCCCCCCCCTAATCATCATGATTTGCCACAATGACACAAGCTACATCAACTGTAAGACAACAACCCACACATTAGAATGGCAAAATATGATGTTCAGGGGTAAATTACAAATGCTATACACACCGCAACTCTTTTGAGCACAACATTCCTTCATGCCAGCTGTGTGCTGGCAGTTCTAAGACTCAATGTAGCGGACTAAGGGCTAGTAGTACAACAACCCTATGACTACTATCAGGTGGGTTACAGAAAATATACTGTTCACAAGTCGTGACATGATCGCGTGACATGATCGTAATTTTCGGTGTAGCCTGTCCATCTGAAATGAAAAGCAGCCACTGCTGTCATGTCTTCATTCTTCATAAATTTTACACTATGGCAACCAGTCACAACACAGTGTGCTTTTGCCGGAATGTTGGTAAGTAGCTTGCTAGCTAACCAATATCTTTGGTCGTACATTCTGCTTGAGCTAGTTACCACTAGTGTCACACCCTGGCCTTAGTTATCTTTGTTTTCTTTATTATTTTAGTTAGGTCAGGGTGTGACATGGGGAATGTTTGTGTTTCGGGTGGTTATATGGAAAAGGGGGTGTTGGGTTTAGTGTATGGGTTTGTGTTGTGTGAATGTTTCTAGGTATGTCTATGGTTGAGTGAATGTTTCTAGGTATGTCTATGGTTGCCTGAGTGGTTCTCAATCAGAGACAGATGTCGTTCATTTGTCTCTGATTGGGAGCCATATTTTAGGCAGCCATAGGCATCATGTTTTTGTTGGGTCATTGTCTAGGTCTGTGTCTGTGTCTAGGTTGCATGTTTGCATTTTGTTCGGTTAATGCTTCACGGTCGTCTATTTGTTGTTTTGCTTCGTTCGTTCATCTCCTAAATAAAGAGAAGATGTATTTTTTACACGCTGCGCCTTGGTCCTCTCTCTCTCCCTTGGACAATCGTGACACTAGCTAGCCTAAGAAAGGCGTAGGCGCACATGTGATGATGGTTTTAAGATGGTACATATTTACATCAGTTACAGTTACTGTAAGATGATAAGACTGGTATTTTACATTTCCAGCTTCATGTGACGTTGCAGAAACACGGAAGTAAATCTTTGGTTATGCCTGCCTCCTGAATCCAAGTGTTTGACATGGGGGAATGGCAATCTTGAAAGGTGAGGGAGTGGCAATCTTTACCAAGGATCACCTTCGAACAAGATGGCGACCGGCAAGTTCGGCATGGTGGCAGCACTTTTATTTTATGTTTGTTTTAAATTTTACTGGAAATAATTGCATCTGCTATTAGATGAAAGAATAGTAAATTCTCAGCAACTTCTGTCATGCAAAAACTTTTGATGAAATCCAGCACTTCGGATTTGGAAGGAATGTTAAATACCAAACTTGCCTAGCACCTTAGCACAAACCAAAACGATCATGGAAATTCAGTCTGGAATCGCAAATTAATGGTGGAGATCTTATAATAACTATGCCTTCTCTTATCGGGGGATATCCATCAATGCCCTGGACCTCACTTTATCATGAACCCTATCAAATGGCCTATGCACCCATGTTACTCTTACGAACGTTGGATGAAGAGTAACAGCAAAGCTTTGGTATGTTTGGAATGTGCGCAGTGGATTCATCTAAAATGAAGCTTACCGTTGGTGTGCTGTACCCGCGGGGTGTGTCAGCATTGAAGGTGGAGTGTGCAAATGTATGAATATGTTAACAAACAGGGTCTAATGTATGATTTTCAGTCAGGTTTTAGAAAAACATACTCGACTGATTCATGTCTACTTTACTTGACTGACTTCATCAGGAAAGAGTTTGATGAGGGAAATCTGTGTGGAATGGTACTGCTTGACCTACAGGAGGCCTTTGATACAGTGAACCACTGTCTCCTAATCTCCAAACTGGAGGCACTGGGGTTAAGCAGTATCCCTCTAGGCTGGGTAAACTCCTATTTATTAGGAAGGGAGCAAGTAGTAGAGGTTAAAGGTTCACTGTCTCAGGCAAAACCAATGAGTTGTGGCGTTCCGCATGGGAGCGTGCTTGGGCCTCTGCTGTTTTTATTGTATGTTAATGATTTGAAAGATGCTTGTTCTTGCCGTCTTTTTCTTTATGCGGATGACTACACTTCTGGTGTTTCACAAAAGTAAAACTATGTGGGAGAGCATACTTAGCACAGAGCTTACTAACATTAGCAAATGGCTTGGAGATAATAAGCTATCTCTGCACTTAGGGAAAATTGAAGCTATTATTTTTGGGATCCACACCTAAATTGTGTAGGTTGTCTGAAATCAGAGTGGAGTTAGGGGATGAGGTGCTGACTACTAAAACCTTGGTTAGCTACTTGGGATGTATCCTTGATGGAAGATTGGGAGGTGTGAGCATGGCCAATAAAGTGCCAGGGAAGGTTAATGCCAGGACTAAGTTTTTAGCTAGAAGGTCCAGCTGCTTGATAGGGACTCCGTGAAAGTGCTAGCTACTGCCCTTATTCAATGACATTTTGACTATGCTAGTACTTCCTGGTTTGGGGGCTAATCTAAATTTATGAAGGGGAAGCTCCAGATAGCCCAGAATAAGCTGATCAGGGTAGTATTGAAGGTGAGTCCACATACTCACATAGGCAGGAGCTGCTTTCAGGAACTAAACTGGCTGCCTGTTGAGGCTAGGGTGTCCCAGATTAGACCACGTTTGGTTTACAGGAGTATTTATGGTCCTGCGCCCAGATATCTAAGTGATTACTTTCCTCGTGTTAGGGATGCACACAATCACAGCACAAGATCAGGTTTAACTGATGTGTGCTTATCCTTTCAGCGCACGGTCTAGTTTCCTGACTTTCCATAATTGGTATAATTGGATAGAAAACACTCTGAAGTTTCTAAAACTGTTAAAAAATGTCTGTGAGTATAACATAACTGATATGGCAGGCAAAAACCAAAGGATAATCCATCCAGAATGTCTTTTTTGTTGAGCTCCCAGCCACTTCAAATGTGAAGCTATTGAAAACTATGACTTCCGCCTCCCAGATTGCAGTTCCTATGGCTTCCACTAGATGTCAACAGTCTTTATACATGGTTTCAGGCTTGTTTTTTGAAAAACCAATGAAGAATAGTAGTTTATCCAAGGGGAGCACTAAGGCAAAAGTAGTCTCTTTGCGCGCGTGAATGAGGGACGCTCTTCGTTATTTTCCTTTCCTATTGAACATACTAGTCTCCGTATGAAATATTAGAGTTTATTTAGATATTAGACTACCTGAGGATTAATTAGAAACGTCGTTTGACTTGTTTGGACGAACTTTACCGCTAACTTTTGGGACTTCTTTGTCTGCATGTTGAACGGGTGGTTTACTGAACTCAATGACGCCTACTAAACTGACTTTTTGGGATATAAAGAAGGACTTTTTCGAACAAAACGACCATTCATTGTGTAGCTGGGACCCTTGGGATTGCAAACAGAGGAAGATCTTCAAAGGCAAGTGATTTTATTTTATCGCTATTTATGATTTTTTGACGCCTGTGCTGGTTTGAAAACATATGTTGTTGTGGGGTGCTGTCCTTAGATAATCAAATGCTATGCTTTCGCCGTAAAGCCTATTGTAAATTGGACAACGCGGTTCGATTACCAACTTTCTAAGCTAAAGAATCATGTATGACACTTGTATTTTCATGACTGTTTAATATTCCGATTTGATTCCGATTTCACCGGATGTTGTCAAATTTGATCCCGTTAGCGGGATCCGTGCGCTAATATATACAGGTTCAGGCGTAATGCTGGGAAAGGTACTTTCTTGTGCACTGGAGCCTCAGAATGGAATGAGTTGCCTCTGCCCATAAAAACAACATCCTCTCTGGACAGCTTTAAAAAATAAAGTAAAAATATGTTTGATGTCTTCTGTGCCCATATGAATAACCCCTATGATGTTTATTTATTATTATTTTTTTTAAAATTATTATTATTTATTTTTTTTCACCTTTATTTAACCAGGTAGGCTAGTTGAGAACAAGTTCTCATTTGCAACTGCGACCTGGCCAAGATAAAGCATAGCAGTGTGAACAGACAACACAGAGTTACACATGGAGTAAACAATAAACAAGTCAATAACATGGTAGAAAAAAAAGAGAATCTATATACAATGTGTGCAAAAGGCATGAGGTAGGCAATAAATTGAATAATTACAATTTAGCAGATTAACACTGGAGTGATAAATCATCAGATGATCATGTGCAAGAAGAGATACTGGTGTGCAAAAGAGCAGAAAAGTAAATAAATAAAAGCAGTATGGGGGGTGAGGTAGGTAAATTGGGTGGGTAGTTTACAGATGGACTATGTACAGCTGCAGCGATCGGTTAGCTGCTCGGATAGCAGATTTTTAAAGTTGTTGAGGGAGATAAAAGTCTCCAACTTCAGAGATTTTTGCAATTCGTTCCAGTCGCAGGCAGCAGAGAACTGGAAGGAAAGGCGTCCAAATGAGGTTTTGGCTTTAGGGATGATCAGTGAGATACACCTGCTGGAGCGCGTGCTGCGGGTGGGTGTAGCCATCGTGACCAGTGAACTGAGATAAGGCGGCACTTTACCTAGCATAGCCTTGTAGATGACCTGGAGCCAGTGGGTCTGACGACGGACATGTAGCGAGGGCCAGCCGACTAGGGCATACAGGTCGCAGTGGTGGGTCGTATAAGGTGCTTTAGTAACAAAACGAATGGCACTGTGATAAACTGCATCCAGTTTGCTGAGTAGAGTATTGGAAGCTATTTTGTAGATGACATCGCCGAAGTCGAGGATCGGTAGGATAGTCAGTTTTACTAGGGTAAGTTTGGCGGCGTGAGTGAAGGAGGCTTTGTTGCGGAATAGAAAGCCGATTCTTGATTTGATTTTGGATTGGAGATGTTTGATGTAACTGGAATGATGTAACTGGAATGATGAGATAGATGTTCTACTTCTCTGGGTTTTTTTTATTATTTCACTGCCATACTGTGTTCGATCTTGTCTCAAGAGGACCACAATGGAAATAAGTCACCGACTTTATTGTGTGTTATCTTCTTGGAACTATAGGGGGTGCTGTTCCGCATTAGCATATTTGTGTCTCCAAATTAAACTGCCTCGTGCTAAATTCTTGATCGTACAATATGCATATTATTGTTATTATTGGATAGAAAACAGTCTATAGTTTCTATAGGAGTTGAAATTTTGTCTCTGAGTGGTACAGAACAATTTCTACAGCACTTTTCATGACAGGGTTCAGATTTCAGAAATTTTTACCTCTGATCTGGGGTCTGTTTATAAGGCCACAGTGAATGCTATGAAGAAACCGACACTGCCTACGTCTTCCTCTGGGTGTCTGTACGTCATCACGTTTTCAATGAAGTCGATGGGACGTTCACAGCCATTATAAATGACAAAAATGTACAGAGACCCCCCTTTCTCAACGTGCGCCTCAAGCGTGAAGGCCATCGGACCTGCCTCGTTCCAAATCGTTTTCTAACCAGCAGTATTTCTCCGGTCATGTTTTCAGTCGTTATAGTTGTTAAAAACATCATAATGTAGTGAATTTTAACCGTTTTATATCAATTTATATCCGTTTAGTGCGATTTTGAGGAATTTCTTTGTCGTGCACTCTGAAAGTTTGGACACGCTTTAGGGTGTCGGTCGTTGGTGATGGACATTTCGAAGGACAGAGGACATCTATCGACCAAAAGACGTTTATAACATAGAAAGGATACATTGCCCAAGAATATGATGGAAGATCAGCTCAAAGTAAGCAATATTTAATATGATAAACCGTGTTTCTGTCGAAATATTTTAAACGCATACATCGCCATTTTGTTTGGTATAGCTTCACTTGGCCAACCCTGTATTGAAAAGTAAGGATAATTTTAAAAATGTAAATCAGCGGTTGCATTAAGAACTAATTTGTCTTTCGATTCCTGTCAACCCTGTATTTTTTAGTCAAGTATATGATTAGCTTTTAATTAAACTAGATCACTCTGATAGATGACGTCAGACATATTGAGGCTTGATTTCCTAGTATTTTCATTGTGTAACCACGGTTTTGTATGGCTAAATATGCACCTTTTCGAACAAACTGTATATGTATGTTGTAAAATGATGTTACAGGAGTGTCATCGGAAGAATTCTGAGAAGGTTAGTGAAAAAATTAATATCTTTTGGCGGTGATTACGTTATAGCGCTCTTTGCCTGGAATCGATGCTCTGGTAACGTTTTCACATGTGGTATGCTAACTTATCGATTTATTGTGTTTTCGCTGTAAAACGCTTAGAAAATCTGAAATATTGTCTGGAATCACAAGATCTGGGTCTTTCCATTGCTATGCTTTGTCTATTCTTATGAAATGTTTTATGATGAGTAAATTGGTCATACACGTTGCTCTATCTAGTAATTCTAGTGGATTTGTGATGGTCGGTGCAATTGTAAACTGTGATTTCTACCTGAAATATGCACTTTTTTCTAACAAAAACTATCCTATACCATGAATATGTTATCAGACTGTCATCTGATGTTTTTTTTTATAGGTTATTGGCTATCAATATCTTAGTTGAGCCGAATTGGTGATAGCACCTGAAGGAGTAAGAAACTGATGGAGTTAGAATAGTGGTGTATTTTGCTAACGTGTTTAGCTAATAGATTTACATATTTTGTCTTCCCTGTAAAACATTTTAAAAATCTGAAATGGTGGCTTTATTCACAAGATCTGTATCTTTCATCTGGTGTCTTGGACTTGTGATTTAATGATATTTAGATGCTACTATCTACTTCTGAAGCTATGCTATCTATGCTAATCAGTGTGTGGGGGGTGGGGGGTGCTCCCGGATCCGGGTTTCTGAGGCAGTAGAGGTTAACCTCAATGATTTTCTTCATGTGCATGTATGGCTTTTTCAAGTTTTATGTGTGCTTGTTTTTTTTAAATGGTCAAATTAATAAACTAAACTAAAAAAGAAACAGTAATTTTATGATCAAACTTGATCAATGTACCAGCTACAGTAATTTGTTATACTTGGGTCCCCCTACTTTGAACTGATTTAATCCAAATACAGTATCATCCTCATTTACAAATCATCCTCATTTCCTCACGTGTTTTTCTTCATTTTGCCAGTTATCTGTAGTTTACCGACTTTGGGTGTCAGAGACCAGAGCTAAACTTCAGCAATGTTGCTAGTTCTCTATAGGATATATTGTGTTTGCATTTTAGTAAACTCTCGCTTTAATATATTTGATGTGATTCATCACATCATCAACATTCTGTGCCATATTGAACGTTATTACTGAACCCAGATTGATATTTCATAACTATAAGGGTCTGCAATTGCGCCCCCCTAAACTGTAGGAATGTCTTAGGACTTTGATACTCTGCACTTTAGGTACCTTTAACTCTTAAATGTAACTAAATGTAATCGAAAATGTAATCTATGTAAACCCCAAAACAGGGGACTTTACATAAGAGGTTTTAAGGCAAGTACCTAAATGGGTTATAAAAGCAGAATGAACTACAAAACAGTTCTGAGATCTGGGAGGAGAAAACGTTGATGCTCGATATCGCAGAACTATGCTTTGCGCACATAGCACATTATAATCCCAAGGTCACAGACTGCTTCTGTTTGTTCTGTTTTCTGGCTCCCCTTGTCAGCTGATGGGGAAGGAGAAAGGGTTAGGCCATATCATGTAATGATCCATAACACTTCCTCACAACTCTGCTAGGGAGAGACTCATTTACATTTTTATTTCTCCCAGCTGTTTGAGATAAATCTGTAATGAGGTACTTCATCTACAATAAACTCCAGGGGCAGAGCCAGAGGCTGCAGGGGAATCTGTCAAATACTAATATGTCCAAATGTGAAGATGTTTAGTGATAACAGACACTAAAGCCATATGTACACTGTAGCGTAGCCCACTTGTATAACATATTCTTTGGTCAAGTAATCGCCAAAGGTTTAAGGTTGTGTACCACATCCCAAAGGAACCGATTAAGACAGCCCCGATTAAGACAGCCCCCAGTGTTTTACATTATGAAAGTCAGTGTCTACAACCCCAGTCAACAACACTGTTGACTTCTGCGACGAGAGGCAACGTGACACTACCTACTGAATAAAGAAAAACCTGGGGACACAATCAAAGTGACATCTAGTTGTGGCCAGGTCTCCCTTGTAAAAGAGCTCTTCTGACCTCAACGGGACTTCCTAGATAAAGGCTAATAAAATCAAAACTCCCATTCTCACCCGCTATCTCAAAGGCTGTGACACTGCTGTCGTCCATACCCTCATTTACAGTTAACTATGATCCCTGCGAAATCGGCCTCTGGAAAAGGCCGTCGATTTATCAGCGCATGCTCACCTGTGAAGGTAAGAATATGGACGTGTCCCAAATCTAAATTATTCGAAATTACCTGAGGGAAATCTACTGAGCAAGTAGTGATAAAAGATATGTGCAATGGTGAGTCGGGGAGATGAAGAATGGTTGAGATTAAACACAAAGGACAGCTGACATCCTGCACCTCCTGCTTAAATTCCTAATTGATAGAGCAGGGGATTACAGAGAGAGAGACAGAGAGAGCACATGTGCGAGAGCGCGAGTAAGAGAATGTATAAAGGGTGTATTCCACTGTTGGTTTTAGCGGATGGCACGCTTGGCCATGTGATTAAACACCTGCTGAAAGGGGTAGGCATGTAAACGGACAGAAAGAGGACCACGGTACACAATGCAATCTCAAATGAATCATTGATCGGGAAAGGAGGTGGGTGAAAGGTCCTTTATCCTCTTTTGTGAGCATTTTACAATAGAAGAAGCTAAAATTCTGGGCTTTTCGAAAGCATTTAAGAGAGCATGTAGTATCTTCTCGTCCACCATTTATAATAAGGAAGACGTTATACAGTGCCTTATTTCAGGAGTGTATATTTAACCTCCATTGAAAATGTAAGGTCATGTTAGGCCTACAGCACACAAGATGCATGCCAATGTCGACCCCCCCAGCTTCTATGACATCACTGCATTTTATCTGATGTCACTGGGGTGACGCCCTTAATATGTTAAGGGCTCTGTTCAGTCAGATCCGCTGTAGCCGACATCCAAATAGCGTTTGTTTTGGTGATGTCGGGTCCATAACTGTGTTAGAGCTGTCAATTCCACAAGTGGCTCCTGGCATTATGTCTAAAGCGGACATTGCCATTGACTGCACGGTGTCGCATTAAGATAAATCCCATCCAATATTGTGGTCCCGTGTGGCTCAGTTGGTAGAGCATGGCGCTTGCAACGCCAGGGTTGTGGGTTCATTCCCCACGGGGGGACCAGGATGAATATGTATGAACTTTCCAAATTGTAAGTCGCTCTGGATAAGAGCGTCAGCTAAATGACTTAAATGTAAATGTAAATGCAGCCTTGTTTACAAGTTCTACACCTCGATTAGGCTGATAGAAATCCTCTTTTTGTTTCATGATTTTCAATTTGAGTGCATTAATTCTATATAGCCTACACTTTCTCGTTCTGAACTTCTAACATGAGTGGGATGGGTGGGGCTTTGTGACAATGATCAAGAGCAGCTGCTCACCGATTTGACAGAACCAACGCAGGTACACTTCTGACACCGCCTACTATGCAACTCTACTATGCAACTCTGCAGGTGTCGGCTATTGCCGGCTAATGCTTGATCTGATTGAATCTAGGCCTAAGTAGGGCTGTGGCGGTCACGATATTTCATCAGCCGGTTATTGTCAAGCAAATAACTGTCGGTCTAACAGTAATTGACCGTTAATTAACTGAAACACATTTATCATCTCCGGGCTTCCACACATAGCCTACAAGCCCTTTTTAAAAAAGTCGAATAAATCCATGTAATTTAGCCTACACCTTCACAATAAATCCATTATTTATTTTAGACAGGTCTAAAGAAACATGAAGGAAATGTAGTCACTTGAAAGGCATGAGCTCTGCTTTGTTTTTTTTGCACAGGCTGTACACATTCACAATACCTCTAATTTCACGGCCGCATCACCTTTGTGGCAATAATGTACCCTTAAAAAAAACATGCTCTTTGCGGCCTGGAGTGCTGCATGGTGCCCTTCTCCCTGAGTGTGAGGCGCCATCCGAAGGGTCTCTCACATGGCTCTCCATCACATGATCGGGTCCTTCTCAAAGGCTACAAGTCAGACAACTGTGCGCGTCCCTATCCAATTCTAAGGTGCATATTGAAGATCTTGTAAGATCTGTCCACATTTACTTTCGTCAGCCAACAAGATGAGTAGGCCTAACGAAAGGCAAAAGCACTAGCATAAGTCAATCTACTATGGCCCATAGTACAAAAGTCGACCTATTCTATTCCGTGCAAGAAATACATATTCCAAACATAGTCTGGGACAGTTGTAGGATGTAATAGATCGCAAATTAATACAACCACTATCATCCCCAAAACTTGTTTTATGCAATGTGGCTGACGTAACAGATCCGTGTGTTTAGCTTAAAATGTTGATAAACTATTAGGCTATTTCTTCACATAAGCTCAGCAATGCACACATGGTAGTAGGCTATAAGCGCAAATGTTCCATTAGCAGTGTAAAAAACTCAACAGACAGTATGAAAGGTTAACCAAGTCTATTCTTCCCAGAGGGTCAATACAGCTGCATTAGACAAAAACATTTGAACACAAGCACTGATATTTAACCCTTCCTCCTAGGCTGAGTCTCCTCCTACACATCTGTACAAACATTGTGTCTATACTGCTAGGCAGGACATTAAGTGATACGGGCCATAACCTTTTATTTCTCCCTTAACGTGACCTGACCTGATCTCGACCCCCTTCATCACTAATCCATGGCTCTCTCCCCTTATCAATGACTGTCACATGTGATCGCTTCTCTGGACATAATATTTCATTTTCTCAGAACCCAATAGTCCCTCCTCTTGAATACTGTTCAACTTACTTAAACTTGGAAATTACTTCTAAATGAACAAACAATGACCATGAGGTACTAACTCAGAGACTCTTATTTCCATCTCTCATAGAACACTGATAATAACGTGTCCCATGGATCTGTTGACATCTCCAAGTTCAGCATTTCCTAAGAGAGTGATAGCACAAAACTTGAAAAGCAATGAGAAACACATAACATAACAATATTAAAACCTCTCTAGGGTACGTGGGACGGTAGCGTCCCACCTGGCGAACATCCAGTGAAATTGCAGAGCGTGAAATTCAAAAATACTCAATTCAAATATTTAACATTCTTGAAAATATATGTGTTATACATCAAAATAAAGCTTAACTTCTTGTTAATCCAGCAGCTGTGTTTGCGAAAGCAAAAGCATCTGAGGACAGCGCCCCGCATACAAAAGCATGAAAATCATATTTCAACCAGGCAGGTGCGACACAAAGGTCAGAAATAGCGATATAAAAAATGCCTTACCTTTGATGATCTTCTTCTGTTGGCACTCCAAAAGGTCCTAGTTACATCACAAATGGTACTTTTGTTCGATAATGTCCTTCTTTATATCCATAAAAACTCAGTTTAGCTGACGTGCTTCAGTCAATAATCCACTCAGTTTCCCTCCATCAAAATGCATACAAAATGAATCCCAAACATTACTAATAAACTTTTCCAAACAAGTCAAAAGTTTATAATCACACCTTAGGTATCCTAATACGCAAATAAACGATACAATTTAAGAAGGAGAATAGTATGTTCATTACCGGAGAAAAATAAGAAAGAACGCGCTTTCCTCCACACGCTTGGAAACACTACAGCCAAAATGGGAGCCACCTAGAAAAACTACAATTTCTGGGTCATTTTTCCAAAAACCAGCCTGAAACGCTTTCTAAAGACTGTTGACATCTAGTGGAAGCCCTAGGAACTGCAATCTGGGAGGACTTGGCCTTATTATTAAAATACTAGCCATTAAAAATAGTGGTCAGCTGAATTTTTTTTTGGGGGGTGGTTTGTCCTCGGGATTTCGCCAGCCATATCAGTTCTGTTATACTCACAGACATAATTCTAACAGTTGTAGAAACTTTAGAGTGTTTTCTATCCAAATCCACCAATCATATGCATATCCTACCTTCTGGGGCTGAGTAACAGGCAGTTTACTTTGGGCACGCTTTTTATCCGGATGTCAAAATACTGCCCCCTACCCCAGAGAGGTTAACAATGTGGTAAGCTATGCATAATTATACAGTTTCTGAAGTTTACATACACTTAGGTTGGAGTCATTAAAACACATTTTTCAACCACTCCACAAATTTCTTGTTAACAAACTATCATTTTGGCAAGTCGGTTAGGACATCTATTTTGTGCATGACACAAGTCATTTTTCCAACAATTGTTTACAGACAGATTATTTCACTTATAATTCACTGTATCAAAATCCAGTCGGTCAGAAGTTTACATACACTAAGTTGACTGTGCCTTTAAACAACTTGGAAAATTCCAGAAAATTATGTCATGAATTTAGAAGCTTCTGATAGGCTAATTGACATAATTTGAGTCAATTGCAGGTGTACCTGTGGATGTATTTCAAGAACTACCTTCAAACGCAGTGACTCTTTGCTTGACATCATGGGAAAATCAATAGAAATCAGCCAAGACCTCCACAAGTCTGGTTCATCCTTGGAAGCAATTTCCAAACACCTCAAGGTGCCACGTTCATCTGTACAAACAATAGTACGCCAGTATAAACACCATACGATCATGCAGCCGTCATACCGCTCAGGAAGGAGACGCATTCTGTCTCCTACAGATGAATATACTTTGGTGCGAAAAGTGCAAATCAATGCCAGAACAACAGCAAAGGACCTTGTGTAGATGCTGGAGGAAACAGATACAAAAGTAACTATGTCCACAGTGAAACAAGTCCTATATCGAAATAACCTGAAAGGCCTCCCAGCAAGGAAGAAGCCACTGCTCCAAAACACAATAAAAATCCAGACTACGGTTTGCAACTGCACATGGGGACAGTACTTTTTGTAGAAATGTCCTCTGGAGTGATGAAACAAAAATAGAACTGTTTGGCCATAATGATCATCGTTATGTTCAGAGGAAAAAGGGGGAGGATTGCAAGCCGAAGAACCCCATCCCAACCGTGAAGCATGGGAGTGGCAGAATCATGTTGTGGGGTTGGTTTGCTGCAGGAAGGACAGGTGCACTTCACAAAATAGATGGCATCATGAAGCTGGAAAATTACGTGGATATATTGAGACAACATCTCAAGACATCAGTCAGGAAGTTCAAGCTTGGTCGCAAATGGGTCTTCCAAATGGACAATGTCCCCAAGCATACTTCTAAAGTTGTGGCAGAATGGCTTAAGGACAACAAAGTCAAGGTATTGGAGTGGCCATCACAAAGCCCTGACCTCAATCCTATAGAAAATGTGTGGGCAGAACTGAAAAAGCGTGTGCGAGCAAGGAGGCCTACAAACCTGACTCAGTTACACCTGCTCTGTCAGGAGGAATGGGTCAGAATTCACTCAACCTATTGTGGGAAGCTTGTGGAAGGCTACCCGACACGTTTGTTTTACCCAAGTAAAACAATTAAAGGCAATGCTACCAAATACTAATTGAGTGTATGTAAACTTCTGACCCACTGGAAATGTGATGAAAGAAATTAAAGCTGAAATAAATCATTCTCTCTACGATTATTCTGACATTTAACATTCTTAAAATAAAGTGGTGATCCTAACTGACCTAAGAGAGAATTTTTTTACTGGGATTAAATGTCAGGAATTTGAAAAACTGAGTTTAAATATATTTGGCTAAGGTGCATGTAAACTTCTGACTTCAACTGTATATGCATGAAAATCAGTCTGAGACCATGACAATTCCCACACTCTCTTCACCTGACTCTATGCCTCCAGGACACTTTTCTGCTGGATTCCACAAAAATTAAAACCCTATAAAGCCTCCTCATGCTTTTGCCCAGTCTTCCCCTTTCCGTCCCCCGGTTCCGAGAGGTGTTCCCAAGCCATGTCATTTTCACTTTGTTCCCCATCACTTCTGCTGCCACCTGATTTGCACATCACCTGATAGGCAAATGCGTATCTCTAATCAACGCTACATCCTCTTGAGGTAACTCAGCACTGTATAGACTTTCACATCAATGTCTCCTAAATGTTGTTTAGAGTACAATTACCCCAACATCTATCCTTTCATATGATGCATTAACCATAAAGCAGCTAACTCAAACCAACTATGATGTTGAAAGTAGCTCCCAGACCCAACTCATCTGCATGTCTACAGTGGAATCTAGTCTCTCTCTTTTAGCTCCGCTTCTCATGTCATGGCATCTTCAAGCTCGCCCATTATGCAGCTGGACCTCACTTCCCGTGAGAACTGTGAACCCACCGAGGAGAGACATGACGATCTTTACCACTGCAGCTGCTGTAAGGAGTACTGTGTGTAGACAAGACCAACACTGTCCCATCACCTCCGCCTGGTGTATCTTGTTGTACACTCAATCTCCAGAATTCAGCCCGTGCCATCAATCTCCTGCTCCGCATGTGCTGCTTTCACCTGAGGATATACACATTGCAACGCATGGGTCCTTTCCTGACATCACAGACTCCCCCTTATGGGGAAATCACTAATTTGTGGCATTTGAATAACCACATCCCCGGTACTCCCATCGGTCTCCCAGTTACCATCTACCAAGCCATGTGGCATTGGTCCTCATTAACTGATATCACAACGATGCTACTAAAGTAACCCCTGCTACTACTAACATGACCCCTGACTATAACCTCCTTCAATTACTGTCCCTACAGCGACTGCCGTGAGAATAACTACTGCATTTAATCTGTCAAGTGTTCGCCGGCTGTTAGAAATTGGGAAAGATATTTCATGAAGTTGGAAGAATATCCAACCTAACACAACTCTGAGTCACAGGTTTCTTGAAAGCTTACCATAGTCTGAACTGCCCACACTATCTCTGCTACTCTCACCCTGATCTGGGTATGTGTAACGTTCAGTTTAACTTCATAGTAGTCCCTATATTGCACAGTTAGCTGTCCTCCCTCTTCTATGAGCTAATTCTTGTAACAATATACATAGTGCCTGGGAATGATACCCCTCTATCACCATAACCTTAATTTATGAGCCCCCACAGATCTCCACCGCAATCACATTCCATCCCACTTAACCAGCCCTAAGTAAACATTCTGTCTCAAACACAGGCCTCATGTGTACCTCGCCTCCTGCTACAGATACATTTGCACATATATCATTCCATCTAACCCGTAACACACTAGTTACTACTCCTACAGTTATAAACATACTAAACCATTCTCAAATCAATTAGTCGATATACATCACTCCCTCCTCTGGAACAATGATCACTCTTATGTTCCACGAAACCTAAAAACATATTGACTTGAAAAGGAAAGAGAAAACAAGTACACATTTAATAATTTCACACCACCCTTGATGTGACTAAAACTGGGGAAATAACCGTCCATCCGTTATGTTCTATACCCATGTGATGCTGGTCTACATGCCCTTTCCTTCGTTTTCATCCTTGAATGTTATCGCAAAACACAGACTATGAGTCTTGTATGCAATTAATTGTACCAGATCATCCTGCAATCTCTATGTATCGATGTGATTTAACATACAAATTCTGATGACATGGTAAAACAAAAGAAAACTAAAAACAAACTTCACGGTTGACCCAAGCTACCATCCAGTGAGTTCTCTAATAGCCTCCCTTTTCCCCTGTTTTCCTGTCGCGAGTGGCCTGTTAATAGAAGATCAGTATCTCAATGCATACTTAGTCTAAATTGTTCGCAGTGTGTAGACCACCCCCCTTCTCCCGGCAATTATCATTCTAGCCTGTCTTCTTCAGATAGCGTTGCAGTTCATCTTCGTTTTTCCCACGTACACGAGTCTCTCACCTGAGCCGCTATCACCATCTTGTCTGGTCCATTTCTCCCTCCAGCACCCAGGAACATGAGAGAAATGTGTATGTTATCTCTCTCCACGCTCACTCCACATGCGCAGTCTCAGGACTCTGGTGCACTCCTGCCGCCGGTCCCCAGGTTAATGGCTTGGACTCAGAAGTGTTAAGTGTCACTGTCGCATTGAACGCCTTGTCACTCTTTCTTCAGCCGGTAAGGGAGGGTTTTGAGGTTCAAACACTGTTTGTGGCCAAATTATTCCTACATGCATTATGACACCATCTGACGTCACGTTCCGTGATAACCTCAAGAGAGGACAGGTCAGAACAACAGTTTAGCTCAATTCATTTCTGTTTCAGGAAATCCAGACACATTGGACTATATGACAAATTATTACATTCCCAATTTTCTCGGTAACATTATCTCTATGACAAATGTCAAAGAGCATAACAACATACTGTTACTGCTGAAACCATTTTCAAAATTAGTTCATACTCCCTTATTTTACTGGCGACCTGTCGGGAGAGTTACCAGATCAGGGAGTTAGCACCCTAACCCCGCAGGGAATCCCACACTCCAATCCAGCAGTCCCAATCCAAGGACCAGGACCCCAGGAAACTGGTAATTTTCCCTTCGAACAAATTATTTACATCGTGATTCAAAAACAACATGTTAAATCAAAAATAAAAACAAATTTGAATAACCAATCAACTTAGAATTGCAACTCTTGATAACTCCATAAGGAAATAATAGTATCTCATAAAGTAATGGTAAAATAGAATAGAAACTGGGGTTTCTCATTCATTTTATAATTAAATCCCACCTGTTTCAATAATTTCTAGTGAGATTGATCAGGCCTCGTCAGAAAGTCAAGATACCGGGCATTCGACAACATTGGATATTTCCTCTCCCTTTTCTTTTCCTGTCCTTCCGAAACCATTTAAAAACCGTCCAAACATTTACATCCCTTTGCATACCCAATTTAAAACTGAATTGAAAAGACCCCAAAAAAATCAACTACACAGTATCAACACCACTAATGTATAATCATAACCGGTCATTTGTGTGTTCGTGCTGGTGTGTGTGTTTGGTAAACACAAACACACATCAACCGGCCTTACAGATCTGAGAAAGTGTACACTTTGTTAGCATTCACTATGCTACATCTTAATCAGCAATCTGAACGTATTAATTATAAACCAAACATGATAATGGTAATTCCACTGTCCTTACTCCAATCATTAAATGTTTGTTTTAATCCACCCCATCATTTATATTTTATTTAGCATGTACTACCCTTAAACACGGCGACTTTATCTCGCCACCGACTCCACCATCACCACCGCACCCCGCTAAATAGCTACAGTAGCAATTTCACACCGGTTACACTCACTCGCCCTTTTGACCTCTTCCTTTTCCGCAGCAACCAGTGATCCAGGTCAACAGCATCAATGTAACAGTATTGCTTCCGTCCCTCTCCTCATCCCTACCTGGGTTCGAACCAGGGAACCTCTCCACACATCAACAACTGCCTCCCACGAAGCATTGTTACCCATCACTCCACAAAAGTGCAAGGGAAACAACTACTTCAAGGTCTCAGAACGAGTGACGTCACCGATTGAAATTATGTTAGCGCGCATCTCAATGTTCATGAACTAAAAAAAATGTAAAGATAATTTTAGGTTTACCAACCCCTTTGCTAATTCCTCATTACCCCTCCCCCCTTTCGTCCATTCCAGTAATCTATTTCAGAATAAGACAACATAAAATGTAAATCTATTTCATAATAAAACCACATAAAATGTCTCATGAGATAAAAAAAACCAAGGTTTTCTGAGTTTGCAAGGAGTGTTTGTCCAGCTAATTTAAATTTGTTACCTCTTTAGAATCCATTCCCCTGGCATTTCGTCTAGATTCTTCAACCCAAAATACTTTTTTCTGTGGCAAATTTAGCCAATTTCTCATCATAAGGAATCTGCAATATTTGATCCTGGCATCTATTAAAAAGTTGGGTAAGAAGTGATCTCATACGTCTTCCTTCACATAGAAACTGTAATCTCTATGAACCACTATCGATCGAACCGATGCCATATGTGAAAGTTCCTGTCCTGCTACTTTCCGGAGGATTCATTGTTGCTCTTTTGAAAAAGATGCAAACACTTGCATCGAGGCATTTCCTCTGTAGCAGGCTCCATTCCCACTTTATACTCATTCTTCCAAAGTCCAATAGCTCCCTGTTTTAGATGTGGGGCTATCTCCTTACGCTTTGTTTTTTCGCTACATTTCTTTGTCTTACCTTGGCCATTGAAACCACTGTTAGTGACTTTCACTGTGGCCATATTAACCCCACGCACATCTGCGAAGTGAGCAGAGTTACATTCCACTCTCAAAACATCTTGCTATATTTCATCCACAACCCCCGTAATTATCATTTTGATCACAGGTTTCAAACCGAAGTACAAATTCTGTCAATGCACTCCCGTACCCAGTCTTTTTGCAGCTGAGTACCTCAACTAATTTTCCATATTTGAGCCAAATTGGTATAATGCTCGTGCGCTTCTTTCAGTGCCTCCATGGTTTAATTAAAATCCTCTAGCTCCACTTCACAGGGTAAATTGGGGAGGTCTGTCGCCATATCAATAGTTATTATTCTTAAACCTCTACCGACGTTTTCCAAGATGTTTTAGATTTCTTTATTCCCATCTATAATACACACCTTCTACAAACTATTTTCCAAGGTAGCACTACCCACTTCCCTGGAGAATAGTTATTTGTGCCTATTAATTGGTCACGGTACTTAATACCTTGTATTATAACCAATACTATAGCGTCTGCAAATGTATTATTGGAGAATACGGATTACTTAATGTCTTATTCCAGTATTGTGCCTCAAATATTTTTGTTGATAACACACATTACCAAAATTATTCACACTTGTCTTCCTATTTCCACATAATCTGTCATGGTTCACCACCCCAACAGGGCATACAACCAACCTCTCTTTATTGCTACTGCTAATACACCCAAATCCAACAGTGTTCGAATATCTTATTGCTTTTCTTTTAACCCTGAATGGCAACTTTTTTATCCTAGGACACAAGCATGTCACTTTATCCATCCACACAGCCGCATGGCCTTTGTGGCTGAGACTCACCCTCTCGTTACAGGTTTAGCAGGGAACCAACCCCACCCAGATTTTACCCACTAGGACTTACCCTTCGCAGGTTCCAGCCTGCTCAGGCTTACCTTCCGGGACTCACCCTATTCTTATAGTCACATGAACTAACCCACTCGGGATTTACCCCCTAGGACTTACCCTACAGGTACCAGCCTGCTCGAGTTTACCTTCCGGGACTGAGCCTATACTTTATAGTACTAGCCGGAACCAACCTGCTATATACCACAAGGCTACGACCGATCGTAACACAATGGGCCTACTGAATAAACTTAGGCTTTCTTGGTCCGTATCCTATAATTGTTCAGCCAATGATTCTCATCTCCCCAAGATGTCAAAATGAGTGGAAACAGGTGTAGGAACTGTGCCTACCTTGTTTGTTGCCAGCTCCTGCTCTGGACTCTCTGGTTTGACTACAAATCGTGGTGAACCCTGCTCGCAGCGCCATCTGTTAGGTTCTAATTCTCTGAGTAAAAAACTCAATGGACAGTATGAAAGGTTAACCAGGTTTATTCTTCCCAGAAGGACAATACAGCTGCATTAGACAAAAACATTTTCATACAAGCACTGATATTTAATCCTTCCTCCTACGTTGAGTCTCCTCCAACACATCTGTACAAACATTGTGTCTATACTGCTAGGCAGGACATTAAGTGATACGGGCCATAAACTTTTATTTCTCCCTTAACGTCACCTGACCTCGACCCCCCCTTCATCACAAATCCATGGCTCTCTCCCCTTATCAATGCCTGCCACATGTGATCACGTCCCTGCACTCAATATTCATATTCTCAGAACCCAACAGCAGAAAACACCATTATCAAAAGTGACCGCAAATGCAATTATGCATGTTATTTTATCCTGAAGGTGCATTTTTATGGTGAAAATGGTCTTCCCCAAACTTGAAACTCATGCACTGCTTATACTGTATATGCCAGTAGGCTCTACATCTCTTGTAAAGATGATTAATGTGCTTAATTTTAAGAAGTTATTTGGCCACTTTAGTTGTGATACAAACCTTATTAAAACATATAGGCCTATGGGCTAGGCTACGTGAGGTCTGCGACTATGATTAGAAAAAGTCGCAAAAAAAGGCATTGTTTCTTATGCTGGGCATCATTCACAAGTGATAATAAATAATTCACAGGTGATAGGCTAATATTGTCACCCATCAGACTATTTTTGATTTAATCTTTACATATACTAAATCATATGTGTGACATTTGTTTTGATTAAGAATGGACCATTATCATGCACCTGTATCAAAACAGGGGCAGCGGAAAAAATACGTCATCTATGCACTTAAATAGCGAATGGAGGACGCTTTTCCCCGTGGTTTATTTTCATGCCAGCCAGGTAGGCTATATTCCTGTTGTAAATATAAGCAATGTGCTTAATATTAGGAAAGTTGAGAAATAAATATAGTAGGCCTAGCCTATTGAAAGCCGATGGGATCCTCGTCTGTTTATTAGCAGCCATCACTTTGTTTTCTCCCGCAATTGCATAGCCTATAGAAATGTTGCGCAACATGAGCTCATGGGCTCTCATGAAGTGTTTGATTAGATTTTCAAACACATTTGCATTGATATCAGTGTGATTAGAGGAACAATAGAGTGCTGAGTACCAGGCAGTTAGCAAGTTTGATAGGCTACTAATGACCAGCAGCAGCATCAGAGCTTGGAGAAGCCTGTGGAATTTGACTGCCTTCATGACTCGTGATCGCAGGTGTGGCGGTAATAGGGTCACCGAAACAGCCCTAGGCGTAAGTAAAGGCCCTGTTGTGATGAAGAGAACTTGTTGATTGGTCTATTCTGTCATTCTCAGCTATCTGTTGGAATCATTTCCTTCATGTTGGCCAGTTAACAGAGCACCACCTCAAAGGGATGATTTTCATTTATATCATAGCGAGAGCATTAAAGCAAATAAAGCAAGGCAGACATGACTTCTATGAAAGCAGTTAGTACTAGAATTGGTTTTCAAAGATCAAAATAAAATGTTAATGTTTTCAAAATGTTAAAAAATAAATGAATATAGGACAAACGGGTTATAATACTGGCACATGCAAATGTACTGTACGGGTTATCTATCGTCACATGCCCGTGAATCATAGAAACAAACATATGTAAACCATATTTCTTTATTAAAGATTAAGAAACTCCAAGCAGCATATTCATAAATAAAATAAGAGCCTCCCTTAGATGTACTTTTACAGACTATATGGTATGATAGCTTTTTATAATATTTTCTTTAATATTGTGGTGTGGGCATTGATACAGTAACCTGGGGGGGGGGGGGGGGGTATATACAGTAAGGCAGTGAAACACACTAAACCCTTACAGTACAGTAACGTGGGACTTCCTTTTCACCACTGTTAGCTGATCAGAGCAAAAGGTTGTATGCAGAACACAGTGTAAAATGAGATCACTTTGGTTCACATTAGTAAGTACTTGTACTTGTACAAAATATACAGGCGTACAACCTCGCCAATTTTGTTTGAGAAGCATGAGCGGAGAACGGGTGATGCGAAACATGATTCTCTCACTTTGAGGTATGGTAGTTCTGTTTATTCTCATGACATCACTTAATTATCGTTCTTTGCTTTCCCTCAATGGCTCTGCAGGGAAATTGGTTACATTTTCCAAGAGGTACGGACAATCCAGTAAATGAAAACCTTTTTAACAGTATGAGCATAGATCACCTATCAGTACTCCTGGTACACGTTGTATTGTGCATATAGGATGTGACGAACGACAACACAATATAACCACTGAGATTGACATTCACTATCTCACTTCCTAGCAATGAGTTTCCCAGAATGACAGGCTAAAGGAAATAAACAGAAACAAAAAGTATACTGCAGGACATAATTGCATTTTAATTGCACTTATGAAAGTCTTGGTAAAGTTTTGCAGTTCATCTTCAGTTGGAAATGTGACATAAACTGCTGCTCTGCAAAGTGCCCAGGTTAATTGATGGGGGAAATTCTGTTTGTTTTATGAACAGAGCTCCATCAGAATTTAGACATTAGGATATGCCACCTGAACTGCTGTTACCAAAACTAATAGTTCATAATTTTGATATCACTCTTTTATCTTCCATCTCCCTTGGTGATAATTGCTCTATTACAAATGATAAATATGAGATATTCTATATCTACTTTTCTCCCTCTGCAGTTCAAATGACTTCACTGCTCTGAAAGGAGAACCTGTATACAGCTTTTCAACAATAAATCCTTAAGTACGAAATGAATACATATATTTTTTACTAAAATGAGCCTTTTTTGTTAAATGTAAAAATAAACGTTTTGTTTTAAACATCCCTCCCACTCAATCAAGGAAACATGTAGCATACACTGGAAGGGGCATGATTCAATCATGATTTATGTCCGTTAAAGGTTCCTTTTGAACAATCCCTTAATGTGGCTGATGTTATGCTGTACACGGCACTAGTACCACTAGGACTGCCTTTCTTTGCTGTTGGGGGCTGACTGAGACTGTATCTCCCTCTTGTCTTTGACAACATAGGGCTGAAATTGAGCTCAATAAAATACCATCCATTTCATAAATCTGTAGAACTCATGAGAAACAATGTTAACTTCAGTTTCAGCCTTAAACAATGATTCACCAAGACTTTAAGTTAGAAAAAAAAACTTGAAAAATGTATATATGTCTTACAAACAAAATGATTCCATCTATTTGGAATATTCTTATCTGATACTGAAGTATAAGGTTGTTAAAGAGGTGCATAACAGTTGGAGTTCAACATTATGTCCTATGGTGAATGGTAATCTAAGAATGAACTGTGGAGAGACATTTTTTTCGGCACTTAGAAAACAATCACAATGAATTTGCGTCATTATTCATATAGAACAAAATTTACAAAGCCATTCAAACAGTCATTTTTTTAACATTTTTTTTTGTTTATCTTATTTAGTTTTTTTATAACTCAACTTGAAAAATTGAGAATATTCAAAATACACTTTAACTTCACTTCGTTCTCTCAGTATTTACAAATATATACAAAAAAAATTTGCTTTTCCTTTGATGTCGGTTGTTCAACAGGTAATAAAAATCTCTTATTTCTCTTGTTTGCACACTTTCCCAATTTTTGTATTTATTTATTTTTCCCCCCACAAATAATACCCCACAAAAATCAGGGGAGGGGTAGGAGATGTGACGTTGAGGCACCATCAGATGGATGTACTGTGGGTGGGCTCAATGGCTTCTGGGATGGGTCCTCCGGGAACTCCCTGGTATGACATTGGCATGGGTGTCTTGGCGGGACTCAGTCGGAACAGCCCCCCGTTGGGAGCTCTGTGTTTGCACTGAATGGAGGGGATGGTGGAGCTGCTGGGGGGGTGGTGGGGGAGTGTGCTGCCAGGGCCCTGAGCTAGTGTCCGACCCAGGCCCACCCCATGGCCCTCCCCCGGGAGATAGGTGCTCACAGACAGGCCCCTGCCCGGGTAGTCCCGCACAGACTCCAGCTGCCGGCTGGGCTGCATGCTGTCGATGTCCAGCGCAGAGATCTCGATAGACGGGCCAGGGATCTGCTTGTGTGCCATGTCCTCGTCCATAAGACTGTTCATACGCCGATGCACCTGTTCCAGATTCACCTCCTTGTCCTAGAGGGTGAAAGAGAGAGGGGGAGGAAGGGACACAGAGGCTGAGATGGGCTGTTCTCCATGGGATTCTCAGGCTTTTCACCAGCTCCATGCATTTAGTTTCCCTCTCCTCTTCCTTAGCTTTTTTGAGGTGGTTTGTTTCCCAAGCCTCTGAGTGTTTCACTCAACATGCTGATTGAGTAATGTCTGTTTTAAGTGCCCAATTGGAATTGAGGTGACTCAATTACAGGTGTATAGAATGTGCACCTTGAAATCAAACTTGGCCAGTGGACATAGACAGTTTGATGTTTAGTAAGAGGTGTCAAATCTTTGACAGACGACACCAATGCTGGAGCCAAGCTACATCCTAACCTCTACTGACTGATCTGGGGCACCATGTAACCTTAGGCTTCATTGCTGATGCTACAGTATATTGAAGTAAAGTTGAGGTAATGTATTGGTGTCCTATTGAGATGGCCACATATGGGCTTTTACAGTGTCCGTTCTACCTCTCAATAGTGCTGAGCAATTAGTGCTTTTTGAGGTCGATTTTGATTTTGTTATAAAAAAAATATCACGGTCTTCGATTTAAAAAAATAATAAAAATTGTTATATATTAAACATTATGTGGGTAAACTGCTAATCACTTATTAACCATAATTTATTCACATTACTTTACTTTAAGAAAAAAAAAAATATTTGATGACTGTATTTCATTCCAAGTCATCATCTAATCTCTATAGAGCTGCTGCCTGTCTGACAAAATCACTATTTTGTAGTTCTTCAAAGTAAATAAGGCATACTTTTATGACTGCTGAATACCAACTATCAATCACTTAGATCCTGTATTTTCAGGTAGAGATACCTCGCAAAGCAACTGCTCTCTATCCCTCACGCACCTTCTCTCTTCTCTTCATCAAAGAGGTCTCTGTGTCTGCTCCACACAGACCGGACAAGTAAACGGGCGCGCAATGGATTATGGTCATTGTAGTTAATTACCAGCTGTTCTGCGCTAAATTACGAAGAATATTGGCCTATTGGAAACTACAACTCCCTACTACGTTGCACAGTTCGAGCTTGATCTGATTTATCTCTACAGAAACTGAGCAGAAAAAAATTAAATGGAATTCAAATAATTAAACTGACTTCGGCCAATTAGTTATTTAAAAAACGGAAAATAACCAACATTTTGGTTAATCGCTCAGCACTACCTCTCAATCAATTACTTACTGATGTTGGCCAGGTGAATCGATCTGATTTCAGATCAATATATTTAATACATCTGAGCTGCTGAGGTTGACAGATGTGTCTTTCTTTGGATGACTGTAGTTATGCATACGTGTTATAAGCTAATTGACACTTGAGGTTCGTTGCTGACAAAAATGCTACATTGGGACATTTAAAGGTAGAGGACAAAACATAATTCAGGGTAGCAGGTATCACTAGCCAATTAGGAGACGTGTCCTAGCACTTGGAGGCTACACTAGACTATTGCAAAAGGCTACTTTGGAGGCAGGCATAACTTGGCTCCAGTAATGGTCTGACTCAACGATGATATTAGTAAAAAACTGAATATGGAGACAAAATCCAAGTTGATCCTTATGTGCAGTACATATACAACAGAACAAACTGCAGAGGTTAAGATTCTATATGTGGAGCACAAAACCAACCAATGAAAATAAGACATGTTTTGGAATGGAAGACATTATCAGAAATGTGTTTCTACGAAGACCGATGATGATTGACTATTTTATGCCAGGTACTACATGCTCTACAAATTAAAGAAAGGCTGGACTTGATTATATTGCACTTAGGGAAATGAAGAACTCCTATATTTCAACCATCTTCAGGCAATTTTATGGAAACTCTCTAGTGTAGTGACTACCCGAATGCACTGGAAATACAGAGTATCCTTCTTACTATGCAATTATAATGGATGTTGTTTGGCAACAGACGCAGAAATACCTCGAAATCAACTGACTCCTCTCGTAATGACACACTGTGTGTGTTAGTCATTTGACCATCAGAAGCCATGGACTTTCAATGAGATCAGTGCCACATCAAACAGTGTATTTAAACTCCACTGTGATTCTACATAATTTACTCTTCCTCTTGTCAATATCAACTGCCTGTCATAAGCACATTATACCATTATAGCACGACACAATGTCTTCCAGAGGAATGCTAAGCCATTTACTCAATCTTGATATTTAAAAAAATAAAATAAAAATGTAACCTTTATTTAACTAGGCAAGTCAGTTAAGAACAAATTCTTCTTTACAATGACTGCCTTCATCAATGTCAAGTTACAGACAAACAACTCTGTTTCCTCAGTGCCTCCCATATCAGCTTGAGCCTCCCGGAATGTACAAATGTAATCTCGATTTCATATGTTCTGACGACTTTATCAACAGAGACATTGATCGTAGGAATGAATTTACGACAGTATCAACTCTGTATCACAAAAAAACTCTTAAAGCTAATTAAAACATCTCGGCCAAGGCTATTGTTTTAGCAGACTGGTGCCACATTAAAATATGTTAATAATCTTGTCGCATTGGCAGCACGCCTAAATAAATAACCGCCTAAAATCAAACCACTGCACCAGTGTTTTAATAAGAGTGTGTTGATTTATATTGAGGGAAAATAACAACCTGCTCTGCAGAGTGAAAGCTTTCGTAATGCAAAAACAATTCGTAAAACATCAAACTAGAAAACCACTCTATCCATCCATGGTATCCTGACACTTGATTGAAGGATTTATCTAGGCTTGAGTAAGCTCTTTTCAAAGTGGCCTCCGTATGCATAAGACTATGATGATTATGCATACGTCCTGTACTGTGGCTCATCTCTGTATCTTGTAACACGTTCTATACACCACCTTCGTCAAACTTGACGAACCCGTTTAGAGATATGTATGCAAGCAGCCATGACTGCGTGTAAAAAGTGTTATGACAATGTCTGTGAAAGGCCTAATAAATACCTTCATAGAGCATCATAGTGAGGTGGTTCATAGAAAATGTCGCTGAATTAACCTCCTCTTATTCCCCATACAATGTTTCTATGTGAGGGTGAGAGACAAGCCCTTGTTATGCACGCATCCATCCACTACAAAAGCAACTAACCAAAAATGGGGAAGAAACAGAATAACAATCAGAGAATAGAAGATTGCCAGAGATGAGATGGTGTTGTGGAGTTTAAGATCAAGATTCCCGCCCCCCCCCCCCCCCCCAAGCCCAATCGGACAGATCAGAGTGCCTCTTTAATGCAGCGGCACAAATCAGATCTTAGGAGCTCTATTCTGACCTGTGTCAATAGCTTCTGCTTCATCCCAGTCTCTTTCTCTCTCTGTCCAAATGTCCTTCCTCCCTTCCGGTGAAGCAGTGGTAATGTCATTATATGTCAATGGACCAGAAACCCTTGCCAGTCTGTAATCCTTAGTAACCTGCACGAGATCATAGAACAGTCAAGAATAAAAACGTATGGATGTCCACATTGACATATAATTGCAATAAGACGTCACACAGGGAATTACTAGGGATTATGGACTGGGTTGGACAGATATAGTGGCTCTTATTGCTGTGGGGTGACAGACCCATGCAAACATCCTGTTTCTGCTCACACTTTAGTTTACGGATCCATGTCAAGCCTTAACCTGTCTCATGTCACATGCAAGGGGAGAGTAACTCTCTCATGTGAGAGGCCTCTTTGGACATGCTCACATCATCGCAGTAACTTGAGTGGATTAAACTAATAAGAAAGGCTTAACGTGAACTGGCAATGAGGTATAAGGTGTAATCGGTGTCAATCAGTTTAGCAGGCACTTAGCAGGGGAAAGTCTTACGAGAATCAATTAAAATAGTTCTCTGTGGTAGGCAGTGTAAATGTGTTTACAATTCAGGGTAAGGAACTGTATTGGTAATCAATGGGTTTTGATTATTTCAGGAACACTAATGTTATGGGGAACTTAAAACAAACTCGATACTGACGTTTTCTCAGAAATGTCATATTTCATATTTGGCTGATTCACATTGACATGGATCTACTCTGAAAAAAGACATTTAAAAAGGTGTTCAAATCTCCCTTTGAAAGTGTAATCCTCTGGGACCAGTTTTTCAAAAGTTTTATATCTCGATTTCACCTATCGGATAGGATTAAATGCATAGAAATTGAATTAACTGAATGGGTATAACCATTCAAGTCAGTGATTTGTCTGTTCTATTCATTCTATTTCTATGCATTTAATCTGGATATAGTTAGTTAATATCCCTACAGAGAATCTTGCTGAATTGAAAATGGCAAAACTTTGGCTGAGTGAAAAAGGTTTTGACAATAATTCAATACAAAGTATGTGACTGGAAAATTTGCTGGGGACTGATGCTCATCACTGGCCAAAATCAGTTGTTCTGACATATTAGTAAGAGACTTGTGAAAAATGCAGGAATTGCTTATCTCAAAAAAACATATTGGTTGGGCAGTTTGTTATCCTGAAGGTAGCTTAAGGGTTTATGATTAACATACACCGATGATGTGTGATTAACATACACCGATGATGTGTGATTAACATACACCGATGATCAAATTCGAAGAGTTTCCAGAAAATATCAATAGTCAAGATGGAAATATATTAGTAAGAAAATGATAAGGGGGATTTGTCTTTATCTGTGAGCTGTGTGAGGTACGTATGCCATACAAAAACAGATGGATTCGGTTTCAGAGAAGAGGGGGGATAGATTAGAGGGACCAAATTTGATTTCAATCAGAGCACAATCTACAACTGCGTGTACTGGAGCTCGACTAAATCGGGACTGTGGTCTGCGGCTGGATCCTTAAAGTAGAGTGTGGCAGTGTCCTCCCCCTGCTGCCCTGTCCTCCGGGCTCTGTGCTCGGTCACCTCTTTGGGCTGCTCTTGCCCGCAGCGGTTGCTGTTCCACCACATCTCCAGGCCAGCAACCAGGCAGGCCAGCAGCAGTCCGGCGGCCAGGACACAGAAGACCCCGGCAAAGCTGTGCAGCTTCAGGGACCTCCCGTCGGGCGTGGCGTTGGAGTGGCTGTTGAGGTCACAGCGGCCCGTACGAGGCCACCACTTCTGCTTCAGGATGTCCAGGTCTCCTTTTTCCTGCAGCTCCAGGATCCTGCAAGGAGGGGAAATATCTGGGTGTAAGAGACATATGCTTCCTCTGCTTCGCTCAAAACAGGCTGCTGTATTAAGTTAAGGCTGTTACGCAAAGAATTGAGACTAAGGACTAGGACCCTAGTTGCATATCTACTACTCATATGCTGTCATGGCACTAAAGGAAGAATGAAAAATAGACCTGCTTTCATCTTCTGTAGATGACTGCATTCATTTGTGACAATTCCCACAGCACAGCATTTTAAGTGTGATTTGTTTGAATTATGCCTGCTCAATGAATTAAACCCGACAGTAAACTTCATTAAATGTCAGCTTTCGTATTCCTTCAATGCCACAAACGAAATCCAAAATAAAACAGAGGGAAGAACTGCTTAATTAAAAGAAAAATAAGCGTGGCAAAGAGGAAAAGACCATTATCAGAGAACCGCCCCTGTGGGCAAACACTACCGCCACAGCAATTTCTGAGATTAAAAGGAGCCCATGGCGAATTTGTACGGTTATGGATAGACGAGGGTGCGGAGAGAGGGAAGGAGAGAGGGAAATGGATTATGATGATGGGAAGGGGGACGGTGGCAAGTAAGATGAATCCGTCTCTGTAGAGGAGATGACATTCTGGTTCAGCCTGTTATTACCCCCTGAGCAGCCTCCCAGCTGTCCTCGAAGCACATCACACCCCCACCACCCCCACCACCCCCACCACCACTCCGTTAGCCCTGGATTTCCCAGATGGATATTCATCCAGGCCATCATGAGCGTAGATAGAGAGACAGTGTTCAGTTCAGTGTCGTAGGAATAGGCATTATTGAGGATCTTCCACGGAGGGACCTCATCTGACCCCGCTCTTCACTTGCTGTGGCCCTGCGTACTGAGTGTGCACTCTGAAGGGCCCTGACGTGGCACACCTCGGAAGAGTGGAGAGGATTTAAGTGTTCCACCGCATTGGTGACTTATCGACGGTGTGGGTGTGTGGCCTCCAAGAGCCCCAGATCAAACCTGATCAAGCTGGTTGAAACTGGTTCTGCTTTGTAGAAGGATCATTGTTCCTATCCTAAGACCTGCGTTTTAGTCACTAGAACGGTAGTTCATTCAGGTTGTGGAGTTGGGATGGCACTCATTGCTGTTTATTTTCACTGCGTTGAAGAGAGTTCGATTTTTTATCTAAAAGATAGTGTGACAAAACATTTTGCGTTGTTTTCATGGATGCTTTTGAGCTTTTATAACTGAGATTAATCAAAACAAGACTGCAGTCAAGACAGTGATTTTGGGATTCATTTTGGGTAAATCCTTGGCAAATATGATTACACAGTCCTAAATGGTCAAATCACATTGTATTTGTCACATGCTTCGTAAACAAGAGGTGTAGACTAACAGTGAAATGCTTACTTACGGATGCTTCCCAACAATATAGAGAGAAAAGAAAGAAAAAATACTGTAATAGAAAAATTATAATAATAACACAAGGAATAAATACACAATGAGTAAAGATAACTTGGTACCCGAGGTACCAGTAGCAAGTCGATGTGCGGGGGTACGAGGTAAGAAGCTCTTCAGGGTCCTGATGGTTCCAGACTTGGTTCATCGGTACCACTTGCCGTGTCACTGGAGTTTTTGACAATTTTTAGGGCCTTCCTCTGACACTGCCTGGTGTAGAGGTCCTGGATGACAGGGAGCTCAGACCAGTGGTATACTGGGACTTACGCACTACCCTCTGTAGCGCCGTGTGGTCGGATGCAAAGCAGTTGCCATAACAAGCGGTGATGCAGCCATTCAAGATGTTCTCAATGGTGCAGCTGTAGAACTTTTGTGTATCTGTTGGGGCGGTATGTGAATTGGAGAGGGTCCAGGGTGTCTGGAATGATGGTGTTGATGTGAGCCAGGACCAGCCTTTCAAAGCATTTCATGGCTACAGATGTGAGTGCTACATGGCAATAGTCATTAAGACAGGTTATCGTGGTGTTCTTGGGCCCAAGGTCTATGGTGGTCTGCTTGAAACATGTAGGTATTACTGAATGGGTCAGGGAGAGGTTGAAAATGTCAGTGAAGGCACTTGCTAGCTGGTCAGCGCAGGCTCTGAGTACACATCCTGGTAGTGTCCTGCTCCTTGAAAGCGGCAGCTCTAGCCTTTAGCTCAGTGCAGATGTTGTCTGTAATTTATGGCTTCTGGTTGGGATATGTATCTACGGTCACTGTAGGGCCAATGTCGTCGATGCACTTATTGATGATGTCGGTGACTGATGTAGTAAGTTCCTCAATGTTATCGGATGAATCCCCGGAACATATTCCAGTCTGTGCAAGCGAAACAGTCCTCTAGCTTACATGTGATTATGGACAGATTTACCCAATCAGCGTCCTGCAAGTAATGACCAGAGACTTTCAAACGTTGTGAAAAGTTGAAGTCAATGCCCAAGTACAGTATTTAGTTAGACAATCCATTATGAGCCTTTTTTCGTGGAAGTAATTAGCAGAATCATGTCAACTCATGTTGAATGATTATTCTTTAATCCAAACCAACGCTTGTTATGAATTCATAATAGGTTGATTTCATCCAGCCAACTCAGCTGGAACATGCAACGTATTCATTGATTGCAACCTGTGCTGATATAGTAAAACAAATATACTTTTTTGATTTCAACTTTATTTAAGCAGGCTAGTCAATTAGAACAATGATGGCCTGGCAAGAGACAAAAGGCCTCCTGTGGGGACGGCGGCTGGGATAAAAGAAAACATTTAAAAAACTATGTAAGACAAGACGGACAACACAGACAGAAGAAACTGGCAACAGCACAAATACAACAGCATGCAGGCATGTGTGTGGTGTGTGTGTGTGAAGTAACACAACATGCTTCCTTACATTAGGGCAACACAAACTAGTGAATACTAGGAAGAACTACATGTCTCAACAAACTGTTAACCAACTTGTCCTTTGAACTTCTCCAGGGACACCAGGTCCTGGGGTTTTAGGTTGGCTTGGAGGGAATTCCAAGACCAGGAAAGATCTTTTCGATGCTCTGTTCTAGGTTTCGGGACTCTTAGCATAAAACAAGATTGAGATCTGAGCTCATATGTGTTTTCATTTCGAGCTAGAAGAGGCGATAGATAAAATGTCAGTTTTCCTAAAATGGCCTTATAAATAAGAATAGACCAGTGTTTGAGCCTGCCTGTTGCGAGTGATGTAAATCCAACAGCAGTGTAGAGATCACAATGATGAGTTAGATGTCTCTGATTGGTGACAAAACGAAGAGCTGCATGACACAGAGTCAAGAGCCTTCAAGGACATGTTGCTGTGATCCCCTACTCTGTAATTCAAATACAACAAGTAGCTCCTCAAGGGTGGTTTAGTGAGAAGTAATCCAAACTAAAAGCATTTAACAAACCCGTTCTAACTGTACTATAATACAGTGCATTCGGAAAGTATTCAGACCCCTTACATTTTCCCACATTATGTTACCTTACAGCTTTATTCTCATCAATCTACACGTAATATCCCAGAAAGACAAAGTGAAAACAGGTTTTTTGACATTTGTTTACATTTATAAAAATAAAAAAACTGAAATGACACTAGAAATTGAGCTCAAGTGCATCCTGTTTGCATTGATCATCCTTCATGTTTCTATAACATAAAGTCCACCTGTGGTAAATACAATTTATTGGACATGATTTAGAAAGGAACACACCTGTCTATATAATGTCCCAGATTTGACGGTGCATGTCAGAGCACAGACCAAGCCATGATGTCGAAGGAATTGTCCGTAGAGCTCCGTGACAGGATTGTGTCGAGGCACAGATTTGGGGAAGGGTACCAAAAATATTTGCAGCATTGAAGGTCCCCAAGAACACAGTGGCCTCCATCATTCTTAAATGGAAGACGTTTGGAACCACCAAAACTCTTCCTAAAGCTGGCCGCCCGGCCAAACTGAGCAATCGGGGAAGAAGGGCCTTAGTTAGGGAGGTGACCAAGAACCCGATGGTCATTCTGACAGAGCTCCAGAGTTCCTCTGTGGAGATGGGAGAACCTTCCAGAAGGACAACCATCTCTGCAGCACTCCACCAATCAGGCCTTTATAGTAGTGGCCATACGGAAGCCACTCCTCGGTAAAAGGCACATAACAGCCCGCTTGGAGTTTTCCAAAAGGCACCTAAAGGACTCTCAAACCATGAGAAACAAGATTCTCTGGTCTGATGAAACCAAGATTGAACTCTTTAGCCTAAATGCCAAGTGTCACGTCTGGAGGAAACCTGGCACAATCCCTACCGTGAAGCATGGTGGTGGAAGCATCATGCTGTGGGGATGTTTTTCAGAGGCAGGGACTAGGAGACTAGTCAGGATCGAGGGAAAGATGAACGTAGCAAAGTACAGACAGATCCTTGATGAAAACCTGCTCCAGAGCACCCAGGAGCTCAGACTGGGGTGAAGGTTCACCTTCCAACAGGACAACAACCCTAAGAACACAGCCAAGACAATGCAGGAGTGGCTTCGGGACAATTCTCTGAATGTCCTTGAGTGGTCCAGCCAGAGACCAGATTTGAACCCGATTGAACATCTCTGGAGAGACCTGAAAAATCTGTGCAGCGAGCGCCATCCAAGCTGACTGAGCTTGAGAGGATCTGCAGAGAAGAATGGGAGAAACTCCCCAAATACAGGTGTGCCAAGCTTGTAGCGTCATACCAAAGAGGACTCAAGGCTGTAATCTCTGCCATAGGTGATTCAACAAAGTACTAGGGTATGAATAAAGGGTCTGAATAGTTATGTAAATGTCATATTTCAGTGTTTTATTTTTTATAAATTAGCCAAAAATTATATAAACCAGTTTTTACTTTGTCATTATGGGGTATTGTGTGTGGATTGATGAGGGGGAAAAAACAGTTTAATACATTTTAGAATAAGGCTGTAACGTAACAAAATGTGGAAAAAGTGAATGGGTCTGAATACTTTCCAAATGCACTGTATGTCTGATAATATATAATTGAAAGGGGAAATGTAAATATACTGAACAAAAATATAGACACAACATGTTAAGTGTTGATCCCATGTTTCATGAGCTGAAATAAAAGATCCCAGAAATGTTCCATATGAACAAAAAGTTTATTTCACAAAAATGTTGTCTATAAATTTGTTCACATCCCTGTTAGTGAGCATTTCTCATTTGCCAAGATAATCCATCTACCTGACAGGTGTGGCATATCAAGAAGCAGATTAAACAGCATGATCATTACACAGGTGCACCTTGAGCTGGGGACAATACAATGGCACTCTAAAATGTGCAGTTTTGTCACACAACACAATGCCACAGATGTCTCAAGTTTTGAGGTAGCGTGCTATTGGCATGCTGACGGCAGTAATGTCCACCAGAGCTGTTGCCAGAGAATTTGATGTTCATTTCTCTACCATAAGCTGCCTCCAACGTCGTTTTAGAGCATTTGGCAGAACGTCCAACCAGCCTCACAACCGCAGACCACGTGTAACCACGCCAGCCCAGGACCTCCACATCCGACTTCTTCACCAGCGAGATCGTCTGAGACCAGCCACCCGGAAAGCTGATGATGCTGTTGGTTTGCGCAACCGAAGACTTTCTGCACAAACTGTCAGAAACCGTCTCAGGGAAGCTCATCTGCGTGCTCATCGTCCTCACCAGGGTCTTGACCTGATTGCGTCGTAACTGACTTCAGTGGGCAAATGTTCACCTTCAATGGCCACTGGCACCCTGGAGAAGTATGCTCTTCACGGATTAATCCCGGCCAGATGGTGTATGGCATTGTGTGGGCGGGCAGTTTGCAGAAGTCAACGTTGTGAGTAGAGTGCCCCATGGTGGTGATGGGGCTATGGTATCGGCAGGCAGGCATAAGTTATGAACAATGAACACAATTGCATTTATCTATGCTAATTTGAATGCACAGAGATAACGTGACGAGATCCTGAGGCCCATTGTTGTACCATTCAGTTCTCGCCAATATCCAGCAACTTCGCACAGCCATTGAAGAGGAGTGGGACAACATTCCACAATCAACAGCCTGACCAACTCTATGCGAAGGATATGTGTCAAATGCATGAGTCAAATAGTGGTCACACCAGATACTGACTGTTTTTCTGATCCACGCCACTACCTTTTTTTTAAGGTATCTGTGAACAACAGATGCATATCTGTATTTCCAGTCAGTGGTGTAAAGTACTGAAGTAAAAAATAATTTAAAGTACTACTTAGGTTATTTTTTGGGGGGCCATCAGTACTTTACTTTTCTATTCATATTTTTGACTACTTTTACTTTTACTTCACTACATTCCTAAAAAAATATATACTTTTTACTCCATACATTTTTCCTGACACCCAAAAGTACGCATTACGTTTTCAATGACGGACTCACCAAACAAACAAGCTTCATTTGTAAATTATATCAGAGTGTTTGAGTGTGCCCCTGGCAATCCATAAATTAAAAAAAAACTAGAAAATGGTGCCGTCTGGTTTGCGGAATTTGGAATTATGAACAATTTTACTTTTAAGTATATTTAAAACAAAATACATTTAGACTTTTACTCAAGTAATATTTTATTGGGTGACTTTCACTTGAGTCATTTTCTATTAACTTCTTATGGCTGTAAGCGGAGCCTTGAGTACCCTGGAAAGAGGTGGCCATTTCAAACGGCCTCGTTCTCAATTCTTGCTCGTACAATATGCATATTATTATTAATATTGAATAGAAAACACTCTCTAGTTTCTAAAAACGTTTGAATTATGTCTCTAAGTGAAACAGAACCCTTTTTACAGCTCATTTCCTATCCGGAAGTGAGATTTCCAAAAGCTAAGTCGCTCTTCAAAAGCTTGTCTATATAAGGTCATGTCACTTAGGACTGTAGAAACACGTCATACACCTTCCTCTGGGTCTCATGCGGAAGTGAGAACAGAAAGGAGTTGAATATCTCTTTCAGAGAATGCATACACCCTCTTTGAATGAGACGACCGCCATAATTTATTTTTCCTGAGGCGCGAACTCGGACCAGGACTCTCCACCTGGAAAACGGTCGTTCTCAATGAATATGACATCTGGCTTCGATTTTTTTTGATACATGTCACAATATCATCCTAAAGTATGTTTTTTAAATATAGTTTAATTATATTATTTAAATTTATTCGGGATTTTATACGTGATGCGTAGGAAGAATTTTTTTCAAGATGGAGAGGTTAGCACAGGAAGGCCAGTGTGTTTGCTAATTCAAGAGGGAAATAGTTCGTTTTGGATCGAAACAAAGCTGGTTCTGAACAAAAGACCCATTGTACAACATTCTGAATGAAGATCAACAAAGATAAGGACCCAATTTGGGATGCTATTTCATATATATCTGTCGAACTGTGCTATGCTACCGTTTGCCTTGAGTCAATGCTGTTGCTATGTTTGCTATTGTAGTAAGCTAATATGACGATATATTGTGTTTTCGCTGTAAAACACTTAAAGAATCGGAAATATTGTCTGTATTCACTAGCTGTATTCACTTTCATTAGCTATCCACCATATATTTTTCTGAAATGTTTTATGATGAGTAATTAGTAGTTGACGTTGGTGTCTGTATTTACTCTGGCTACTCCCGTGCTATTTCTGACTGTAGCTATAATGGTAGCTATGATGGTAGCAGTAATGTAAAACTGATTTATAGCTGAAATATGCACATTTTTCGAACAAAACATAGATTTATTGTGTAACATGTTATAGGACTGTCATCTGAGGTAGTTTTTTCTAGGTTATTTAGGTTAGTTCTAGGTTAGTTAGGTTGGCTTTGCATGCTAGCTGCATGCTAGCTGCATGCTACCGGTGCTGTGAAAAATGTCTGTCTCTCTTTTTGTATTTGGTGGTGAGCTAACATGAATATATGTGGTGTTTTCGCTGTAAAACATTTAAAGAATCTGAAATATTGTCTGTATTCACAAGATCTTTGTCTTTCATTTGCTATCCACCATATATTTGTCTGAAATGTTTTATGATGTGTAATTAGAGTAGTTGGCGTTGGTGTCTGTATTTTCTCTGGCTACTCCCGTGCGATTTCTGACTGTAGCTATGATGGTAGCAGTAATGTAAAACTGATTTATAGCTAAAATATGCCAATTTTTTGAACAAAACATAGATTTATTGTGTAACATGTTATAGGACTGGCATCTGAGGTAGTTTTTTCTAGGTTATTTAGGTTGGTTCTAGGTTAGTTAGGTTGGCTTGTGCATGCTACTTGCATCCTACTTGTGCTGTGAAAAATGTCTGTCCTCTTTTTTATTTGGTGGTGAGCTAACATAAATATATGTGGTGTTTTCTCTGTAAAACATTTAAAAAATCGGACATGTTGGCTGGATTGACAAGATGTTTATCTTTCAAATGCTGTATTGGACTTGTTAATGTGTGAAAGTTAAATATAAAAAAAAAAATAGATTTTGAATTTGCCGCCCTGCACTTGAGCTGGATGTTGTCATAGGTGTACCGGTGTCGGGCTTGCAGCCTTAAGGTATGTTGACGTTTACTCAAGTATGACAATTGGGTACTTTTCCCACTATTATTCCCAGTCATGTGAAATCCATAGATTAGGGCCTGATGAATTTATTTCATTTGGCTGATTTCCTTATATGAACTGTAACTCAGTAGATTCTTTGAAATTGTTGCGTTTATGTTTTGGTTCAGTGTACATATATATATATATATATAACATACAGACAAGGGCATTACAATCATGCATTAAGCCTCTGTGAATGAGTCTTTAAACTACGGTAACTCCTGACCTTTTATAAAGAGCATTTTCACTTATGTTTTTACTACCAAGTGACTTTATAAAAACACTATGTTAGTGGGCCTTGCATTTCCCTCGTCAAACTCCTCCTAAAATGGCTGAGTATAACCACTGAATGACCTCTCAGCCAATTACGGCGCTCAATTCCCTCAGGCACCGTCAACCATCAGTGATTATGTTTATGGCATTTATGAAGCAGAGAAAGTAATTAGGAATCAAAGGATGTGTGCGTTAAACCATATGCACTTAGACTGAGGATATTTCCTCAAGGTGATGGAAGGAAGAGATGGAGGGAGAGGGGAGGAGAATTACATACTGTATAGAGCTGTTGATAAAGTGATGGCATATCTATCATGCATAAATATTGTAATGAAACGAGGGAGTAGCACGGGGTTCCGAGGCGAGACTCGAACTTGCAACCCTAGGGTCGCAAAGCCGGACATGCTACAGCTGCTCCAAGAAAGCTCCCTTTGGGGAGTGTTAATTGTGCTTCTCAACGCCAGGGTCATTACAATATTACACTGAGTGTACAAAACGTTAAGAACACCTTCTCTTTCTGTGACAGACTGACCAGGTGAATCCAGGTGAAAGCTATGATCCCTTATTGATGTCACTTGTTAAATCTACTTCAACAGTGTAGATGAAGGGGAGGAGACGGGTTGAAGAAGGATTTTTAAGCATCGAGACATGGATTATGTATTTGTGCCATTCAGAGGGTGAACAGGCAAGACAAAAAATGTAAGTGCCTTTGAACGGGGTACGGGTTTATGTCAAAAATTATAATGCTGCTGGGTTTTTCATGCTCAACAGTTTCCCGCTTGTATAAAGAATATTCACACCCAAAGGACATCCAGCCACCTTGACACAACTGTGGGAAGCTTTGGAGTCAACATGGGCCAGCATCCCTGTCGAACGCTTTCGACACCTTGTAGAGTCCATGCCCCGACGAATTGAGGCTGTTCTGAGGGCTAAATGGAGGGGGTGTTTGAGGGGGGGAGGTGCAACTCAATGTTTTGAATGTTGGTCATGTTTGGTATACTCAGCGTAGACGGTATATGGTGAGAAGAGATGTTGGTGGCATTGCTCACTTCTGGGAGAAGAGGTCTCTGTATGGACTCCCATGCTGCATGGCGATGCCGTAGCCTTTGCTGCTCATGCTGTTTCCCGTGACGGTGATGGTGCAGTCATCGTCCGTCAGTGCGGCGTACTCCACCACAGCCATGTCCCATAGAAAGGCATACGGGCCCTTCTTCGCCTGCAGAGGAATGACAGTCATGACCCAGTTAATGATCCAGATGCTATACATTCTGCCTACATGCAATCATTGTTTTCCATGATAGAACCTAAAGGATAATAGAAGGCCTACATGTGGAAATTGTTGTGACTATACAGTAGTATCTCAACTCTAAGAAAGTGTTGTACTCTAATGAACATGTGGAAAACATACATACTTCAGTACATTTCCTGTAAAAGTGTCTTTTCTAGTTTGAGTCTCATTGTAGACTGGGCTATTTGCTCATTTGATAGAAAAACCTTTTCGCTCAGAGGGCTCTATTTTCGGCTTTCGCGAGAGGCGCAAGTGTCAAACGTAAGTTAGTTTGCAATTTCATCATGTACAGTAAAAACTGGCGCATTGGCATTTTCCACCCCTTACACCACGTTCAACAATTTCCCTGTCTAACATCAGCTCGCTTGCGCTGTGGTGGGGGAGCTGAACTTCCTGATTTAGCTTCGGTTTCAATTCTCCTAATCAGGAAATGCGACTGAGAACGAGATTTGGGTTTTGGAGGCGTGCTTTGTTGTGGGTGTCTCGTGTGTGTGATCTAATGTGGGAAGCATTTGAACTTTCATTCTCCCAAAACAGTACACAGTTACAGTCGCTCACCCTTCTAGTTAACTTGAAACAGTGTAACCAGGTCTTCTGTTTGGAACCATTTTATTTTTTATTTAGCAAGTTATTTAAGAATAAATTCTTATTTACAATGATGGCCTAGGAACAATGGGTTAACTGCCTTGTTCAGCAGCTGAATGTCAGATTTTTACCTTGTCAGCTCAGGGATTTGATCTAGCAACCTTTCAGTTACTGGCCCAATGCTCTAACCACTAGGCTACCTGCCACCCCAAGTAGCCTAGACTAGCTAGCAAGCTATCCATCTTCTTTCACCAATTAGCTTCAGCAGGACGATGTGCGACCGTGGCGAAGTTGTTTTGACTTTGGATACTCTGTGGGGCTAGTTAGGGATCATCAATAAATTACACAATGTGTTGCACACCTTTTATTTGTCTCATTAAATGCTTATAAATATTTGTATATGAATTTCTAAAATGTATAGTTGATTTGAGGTTTTTAATTCATTGAAATACAGAGCTATTGACATTGAAAAATATTGTCCCATCTACACTGCCTTCGGAAAGTATTCAGACCCCTTGACTTTCTACACATTTTGTTACAGCCTCATTCTAAAATGTATTCAATTTGTTTTAAACTCAGCAATCTGCAAACAATTCCCCATGATGACAAAGCCAAAACAGGTATCACATATCACATTTCATAAGTATTCAGACCCTTTGCTATGAGACTCGAAATTGAGCTCAGATGCATCTTGTTTCCATTGATCATCCTTGAGATGTTTCTACAACTTGATTGGAGTCCACCTGGGGTGGATTCAAATGATTGGACATGATTTGGAAAGGCACACACCTGTCTATATAAGGTCCCACAGTTGACAGTGCATGTCAGAGCAAAAACCAAGCCATGAGGTCGAAGGAATTGTCTGTAGAACTCCGAGACAGAATTGTATCGAGGCACAGATCTGGGGAAGGGCACTACAGAGGGTAGTGCGAACGGCCCAGTGCATCACTGGGGCCAAGCTTCCTGCCATCCAGGACCTCTATACCAGGCGGTGTCAGAGGAAGGCCCTTAAAACCTTTTGTCAATAGGGGGAGCTGTTAGCACTATTTATTTTTTTACATTTCCAAATTAAACTGCCTCGTACTCAATTCTTGCTCGTACAATATGCATATTATTATTACTATTGGATAGAAAACAATCTCTAGTTTCTAAAACCGTTTGAATTATGTCTGTGGGTGAACCAGAACTCTTTCTACAGCGAAAATCATGACAGGACATGCGAAGGTCTGAAAACTAGGCTCTGTTCTGAGATCAGTTTAAAACTCTGTATGTGCCCTATGGGTCGAAATGAACTGCACCCGCCTTCCCCTGGATGTCAGTAACCAATGAGAAGTGGAATGGAGTCTCTACGTATTTCTCAGAGTTTATAAAAGGCCATGGAGTGACATGTCCGTTCTTTTGGACGCTCCTCAAGACGCAAGAGAGGACATCAGAATGGCATGCTCAAAAGCTCTCGTTATCGGCCTAAGATATATCCGTCTGTGATTTAATTCGATATAGGTGTTAGAAACATCATAACGAAGTTATTTTAAACCGATTTATATCAGTTTATGCGAGTATATTGCTATTTTCGGAATTTTCGTAGTATTGCGCTTTGAGGATTTGGACATGTGTGTGCCACGTAGCTATTGTTAGCTGCTAGTTCCAAAGTTGAAGAGGACGTTTTACAACAAAGCAACGATTATTTTGGACAAAGGACACCTTGCCCAAGATACTGATGGAAGCTCGTCCAAAAGTAAGAGCTATTTATGATTTTATTCCGTATTTATGTGGAAAAATGTAAACGCATTTGTCGGCCATTGTTGCGGCACTAGTCTGGCTGTAACGCACACTGTATGTCTAGTAACATTAATTTTAAAAATCTAACTCAGCGGTTGCATTAATAACTAATGCATCTTTCATTAGCTGTCCAACCTGTATTTTTTTAGTCAATCTAATCGATAAATAATCGTAAACTTAGGTGCCTTTCCAAGATGGCGCCGGCCAGAATGCATGCCATGTTTTGACTGATTACATAGCATAACCACGATTTGTGATGCTAAATTTGCACATTTTCGAACAAACTCTATATGCATTGTGTAATATGATGTTACAGGACTGTCATCTGAAGAATTCTGAGAAGGTTAGTGAAAAAATTAATATATTTTGGTGGTGATAACGTTATCGCTCTTTTTGCCTTGAATCAATGCTGGGGTGATGTTAGCTCATGTGGTATGCTAATATAACGATATATTGTGTTTTCGCTGTAAAACACTTAGAAAATCTGAAATATTGTCTGGATTCACAAGATCTGTGTCTTTCAATTGCTGTACGCTGTGTATTTTTAAGAAATGTTTTATGATGAGTAATTAGGTAATACACGTTGCTCTCTGTAGTTATTCTAGTCGCTTTGGTGAGTTTTGTGATAGTGGCTGCAATGGTAAACTATGATTTATACCTGAAAAATGCACATTTAAAAAAAAAAACATATGCTATACCATAAATATGTTATCAGACTGTCATCTTATGAAGTTGTTTCTTGGTTAGTGGCTATATATATCTTTATTTAGTCGAATTAGTGATAGCTACTGATGGAGTAAAAAACTGGTGGAGTAAAAAAAGTGGTGTCTTTTGCTAACGTGGTTAGCTAATAGATTTACATATTGTGTCTTCCCTGTAAAACATTTTAAAAATCAGAAATGATGGCTGGATTCACAAGAAGTGTATCTTTCATCTGGTGTCTTGGACTTGTGATTTAATGATATTTAGATGCTAGTATTTACTTGTGACGCTATGCTAGGCTATGCTAGTCAGCTTTTTTACTGTGGGGGGTGCTCCCGGATCCGGGTTTGGGAGGAACTAGAAGTTAAAATTGTCAAAGACTCCAGCCACTCTAGTCATAGACTGTTCGCTCTGCTACCGCACGGCAAGCGGTACCGGAGCACCAAGTTTAGGTCGAAGAGGCTTCTAAACAGCTTCTACACCTAAGCCATAAGACTCCTTAACACCTATTCAAATGGCTACCCAGACTATTTGCCCCCCCCCCCCCCCCCCCCCGCACCGTTACCCACTGCATATAGTCTCGCTATTGTTATTTTACTGCTACTCTTTAATTACTTGTTACTTTTTTATTTATTATTCTTGTCCTTATTTTTTTTAAACTGCATTGTTGGTTAGGGGCTCGTAAGTAAGCATCTCACTGTAAGGTATACATACACCTGTTCTATTCGGCGCATGTGACTAATGCAATTTGATTTGATTTGAAAACATTTCTGCCGCATTGAAGGTCCCTAAGAACACAGTGAACTCCATTATTCTTAAATGGAATAAGTTTGGAACCATCAACACTCTCCCTAGAGTGCCAAGCATCACATCTGGAGGAAACCTGGCACCATCATGCTGCGGGGTGTTTTTCAGCGGCAGGGACTGTGAGACTAGTCAGGATCGAGGCAGGATAGAGAGATCCTTGATGAAAACCTGCTTCAGAGCGCAGGACCTCAGACTGGGGGCGAAGGTTCACCTTCAAACAGGACAACGACCCTAAGCACACAGCCAAGACGACGCAGGAGTGGCTTCGGGACAAGTCTCTGAATGTCCTTGAGTGGCCCAGTCAGCGCCCGGACTTGACCCTGATCGAACATCTCTGGAGAGACCTGAAAATAGCTGTGCAGCAACGCTCTCCATCCAACCTGACAGAGCTTGAGAGGATCTGCAGAGAAGAATGGGAGAAACTCCCCAAATACAAGTGTGCCAAGCTTGTAGCAGCGTACACAAGAAGACTCAAGGCTGTAATTGCTGCCATTGGGGGCTTCAACAAAGTACTGAGTAAAGGGTTTGAATACTTATGTAAATGTGATATTTATGATATTTTTATTTTTTATAAATGAGAAAACATTTCTAAAAACCTGTTTTTGCTTTGTCATTCGGAGGTATTGTGAGTAGATTGACGAGGGGGAAAAAATAATTGAATACATTTTTGAATAGGGCTGTAACCTAACAAAATGTGGAAAAAGTTGAGGCGTCTGAATACTTTGCAAAGGTAATTTACTGATGGTCCCTAATTAGCCCCATAGGGATATCGAATGTCAAACCAAATTGACCATGGACATTACCATCGTGTCTCGTGCAGCTGCGCTCCGAATTGATGATTACTTGGGTGCTGCCAGTCACGGGCATGTGGGCAGGTTTGAAATAAACACAACACAAGAAAAACTGCTACAGTACATTCTGTGACATATATTTTTTTCCGGTCAGCTTTAAATGACGTTCAGCTTATAAAGGCTTCATAAAGCCTTCATAATGCCTTCATAAGCACTAAATAAATGTGTTACAAATCATCTAACCACATGTCATGCTCTGTAAAGGGTTCATAAATGTCGAATAACTATGACATAACCACCAATTTCAAATGTGACATAACCCACTACATAAAATATGACATAAGCACCGCTTAATAAAGGCTTTATAAATCATATTAAGTTGAGGCTTCACAAAGCATTTATAACCTTGTCATGCATCTTGGTAGAGCATTGCAACACCAGAATAGTGGGTTAGATTACCAGGACCACCCATATGTAAAAATGTATGCATGCATGACTAAGTCGCTTTGGATAAATGGACCTGATTGGACCTGATCTCAATTTGCCCAAACAAGCTGTGCTGCAGGATGACACACACTCTAAAGTGCAGTCATGCACAGCAAACAACGTTGGTAGGGCGCTTTAAAATCAGTATGTATTTTTTGCCTAATTTAGTTTTTTTCCCATATTCCGTTTTCTTGGTTTTGTTTTTCCAGGTTTTGGATTTCCCCCATTTTGTTCTCGTTTTACCCCAGTTTTTAATAGAAAAACCAATTTGGATTTTCTGTGTTCACAATAATGCTTATACCACGTCTGGGAATTTATTTTTTGTTTCGTTACCTTTAATTCAGTGTGTATGCAAATCAAATGCCCACTTGTGGTGCCACTCGACAGCGAAAAACAAGCAAGTTAAACTTTATTTATTGTAATTTAAATTGTTCTGTAGTAGTTATATAAGTGTTGAGTTAGATTACATAGCTACCTCAATCGTTATTTAAAATTATTTTTGTGACTTCACAGCAATTGTTAGCTAGCTAACAGATCTGCTAACTTTATTTGTTGTTACTTTTAAGGTTGGAGCCAACATGCAGTACCTCCAGCAGGCAGATGAGGCAATAATCATTTGTCCGCCAGCTCAGGGGACAAGCCCTGTGTAATGTTCAATGTAACTGCATTGCTAGACTTATTGAAACGTAATGTATTTGTATTGTTTTAAACATGTATAAATAAAATAAAATGCATGGTTTAAACTTGATTTTAATGTTTATATATTTGAGCTGTTAGTCATACTTCCTTTAGAGTAAATACATTTCTGTTTACATCATTAAGCCTTTATCTATGTCTTATGAATGACCAAAGGTGTCTGACTTTATAGTAAGTACAGGGTCATTTGATATAAGGCATTTATGAATGTGTTATGAATGACCAAAGGTGTCTGACTTTATAGTAAGTACAGTGTCATATAATAAGGCACTTATGTATGTGCTATGAATGACTAAAGGTGTCTGACTTTATAGTAAGTACAGTGTCACGCGATATAGTCTTCATGGATGTGTTATGACCGAAGGTGTCTCATTTCAAAGTATTACAGGACACAATATAAAGTGTCAATAAATATGTTATACATGTTCTGCTGATTTATGAAGGTTATCATGATACACAGGTTACTACTGTGGGTTTGTGAGAGGCATCTAGATGGATTGATGGGACTGCGAAGCCGAGATGATATGGAGTACTCCTACAGTCCCTGAGACGACCGCACCAGGTAGTCCTCTTCAGTTCCCAAACTGGAGACCAGGGCTTGATTACAACCTATTACGATGATGCCAACATTTTGTGACTGATCTTTCAGTGGGAGAGAGGGTGAATGTGTTAGACCTGACTGGGCCCAGCAACCCACGGTATGGCTTGTTATATTGTTGTCAAAGACCTGACTGGGCCCAGCAACCCACGGTATGGCTTGTTATATTGTTGTCAAAGACCTGACTGGGCCCAGCAACCCACGGTATGGCTTGTTATATTGTTGTCAAAGACCTGACTGGGCCCAGCAACCCACGGTATGGCTTGTTATATTGTTGTCAAAGACCTGACTGGGCCCAGCAACCCACGGTATGGCTTGTTATATTGTTGTCAAAGACCTGACTGGGCCCAGCAACCCACGGTATGGCTTGTTATATTGTTGTCAAAGACCTGACTGGGCCCAGCAACCCACGGTATGGCTTGTTATATTGTTGTCAAAGACCTGACTGGGCCCAGCAACCCACGGTATGGCTTGTTATATTGTTGTCAAAGACCTGACTAGGTCCAGCCCCCCACGGTATGGCTTGTTATATTGTTGTCAAAGACCTGACTGGGCCCAGCAACCCACGGTATGGCTTGTTATATTGTTGTCAAAGACCTGACTAGGTCCAGCCCCCCACGGTATGGCTTGTTATATTGTTGTCAAAGACCTGACTGGGTCCAGCCCCCCACGGTATGGCTTGTTATATTGTTGTCAAAGACCTGACTAGGTCCAGCCCCCCACGGTATGGCTTGTTATATTGTTGTCAAAGACCTGACTGGGTCCAGCCCCCCACGGTATGGCTTGTTATATTGTTGTGTCAAAGACCTGACTGGGTCCAGCCCCCCACGGTATGGCTTGTTATATTGTTGTCAAAGACCTGACTAGGTCCAGCCCCCCACGGTATGGCTTGTTATATTGTTGTCAAAGACCTGACTAGGTCCAGCCCCCCACGGTATGGCTTGTTATATTGTTGTGTCAAAGACCTGACTGGGTCCAGCCCCCCACGGTATGGCTTGTTATATTGTTGTCAAAGACCTGACTAGGTCCAGCCCCCCACGGTATGGCTTATTATATTGTTGTGTCAAAGACCTGACTAGGTCCAGCCCCCCACGGTATGGCTTGTTATATTGTTGTCAAAGACCTGACTAGGTCCAGCCCCCAACGGTATGGCTTGTTATATTGTTGTCAAAGACCTGACTAGGTCCAGTCCCCCACGGTATGGCTTGTTATATTGTTGTCAAAGACCTGACTAGGTCCAGCCCCCCACGGTATGGCTTGTTATATTGTTGTGTCAAAGACCTGACTGGGTCCAGCCCCCCACGGTATGGCTTGTTTAATACATGTTTCTGACTCATATCAATGCCACATAGGTCGTTTTCAAAAGAAGAAGCTTCATATTACATTCAGCAAAAGCTCACCCATGTGTTCTTGAAATATCACGAGCAGCAGAACAGTCAACAGACATTTCCCTTCTGTCTTTATATTGGGCATCATTTTTTGTCCAGCTTCTGTGAAAAGTTTAGACTCATTATGTGTGATGCCCACTGCATGAAAGGGATCAGAGACTGTAGGACTCTTTCTCTTTATATTGGATATTTTTCCAGCTCCTGTCAAAAGTTTGGATGTGTGTCAAATCCTCCGTAGTCTACATTGTCTTAGACCTAATATTATATGCCCACGGGGAGCAATTATGGTGCCTGTAACTGTATTTAGACAAAGCCTATTTAATTAAAACAAGTTGTTGTTCCGTTTTATTATAATTTAATTATTCAATGTGTTTTTTAGGTCTTATCGATAGTGAATTTAATCTTGCTTATTGACAACCTTTGGCATGTCCATGGCTCAGACATAATGCAGTTTAAAGTGGGCCTATATCAGTGCGAATGAAACGTTTAACAATATATTTCTATAATGATGCCATACAATTACTTAGAGCAATGTGGACTGCAAACATGTTCAACATGATAGCAAATAGGGGATAGGTCGACATTTTGTTAGTGTAGGCTATTTAACAAACTAGGCTATAACGGACTAACATTCGAAGTTGATGACAATGCAATACATACAAGACTGTAAATAACAACCAAATGGAACCATGGAGCACGTTCTGATTTGCCAGTGAAGGGTCAAAGCCTTGACACACCTACAACTTGTTTATTCATCAAAACTAGCCCTTTAGCGCCACAGCCAGCTACTGCGCCCATACTTCTGGTTGTGAAAATAGCTAAAATATTTCGGACAAACCACAATCCTATAGCTACCACCAGCGCTAAGATTTACCATTGCGCTAGTTTTGTCAAAATAGAGCCCAGAGACAGAAGGTGCTTGATGTTTGTTTTGATGTTGTATCCAAGTATCTTCTACCTCTTACAGTTAACTAACACAAATACATCTACCGTCCTGCTAAAAGGCTCATTTTGCTAAGTTTGAGACAAAAAGCCTTTGTTTTGTAGTATAAAGACTAAATGCGACAGAAAGCTAATTAAAATGTGTACACAGTACAAATGTGAAGATCTATGATATGTCATATTACCATTCAGCATATGGGCAGGCAAAATATTGTTCTTTCTTGGCCATTTATTACGGGCAGTATATGAGATTAACCAATATAATTGTGACAATGTCACAAAACAGCACTTGCAGTTTATTCAGACAGATAGTCAAAGATAACGTTGAATTTGCCTGGTTTAAAATACTGTGGAACTATAGGCACAGTATGACCCCATACTGTGAAATGACAGTGAAATGACAATGGAAAGATTGATTGTTTTTTTTGCCAAATATGAAAACGTCTTCTTTTTTTGTTGAAATACACAGTAGCTAAGCAATTACTACATAAAAGAGTTGCCAGCCTGTACTTAGGCATCCTCTCTTTATTGGCATGTACCTGCTTTGTCTTCGTCAACCTACCTTGCGGATGCCTTCTGAGGGACTGGACACAGAGTAGTCGTGGCCGTTGTTCTTGCTGATAGTCCTCCACAGCTCTGCGTATGTGCTGTCCTGCTCCAGCGGGTTGGTGCCCTTGTTCTTGAAGTATTCATAGACGGCTGAGTCTCTCACAGTGCCGTAGGACACATCCATCTGCCTGGACAGGTCCTGGAATGTTCTGTAGAGACAGAGAAATACATCAAGTCAAGTATATAACAAGAACAGATACTGTATGTACAGTAAAGTACACTGTAAAATATACTTTGGGGCCTCACGGATGGCGCCGCTGTCTAAGGCACTGGATCGCAGTGCTTGAGGCGTCACTACAGACCAGAGTTCGATCCCGGGCTGTGACGCAGCCACCTGCGACTGGGATACCCATGAGGTGGCGCACAATTAGCCCATCATTGTCCGGGTTAGGGGAGGGTGGGAGGGAGGGATGTAATTTGCCTCTCCCGAGTCCATACGGGAGTTGCAGCGATGGGAAAAGACTGTAACTACCAATTGCATATCATGAAATTGGGAGTACCTCCAAGTACTTTGTACATGGGTGTTCAACTTATAAAGATGAGTCACTCTACTCAAAATGGTACTAATATAATAGCAGATTCTGTCAACTGAGCTTGATTTCCTGAATTGACACACACTACATGATCAAGAGTATGTGGACACCTGCTCGTTGAACATCTCATTCCAGAACCATGGGCATTAATATGGAGTTGGTCCCCCCTTTGCTGCTATAACAGCCTCCACTCTTCTGGGAAGGCTTTCCACTAGATGTTGGAACATTGCTGCAGGGACTTGCTTCCATTCAGCTACAAGAGCATTAGTGAGGTCAGCACTTACGCCTGGCAATTAGGCCTGGCTCGCTGTCGACATTACAATTCATTCCAAAGGTGTTCGATGGGGTTGAGGTCAGGGTTCGTGCAAGCCAGTCAAGTTCTTCCACAGCGATCTCGACAAACCATTTCTGTATAGACTTCGCTTTGTGCACAGCGGCATTGTCATGCTAAAAAACAAAAGGGCCTTCCTCCAAACTGTTGCCACAAAGTTGGAAGCACAGAATTGCCTAGAATGTCATTGTATGCTGTAGCGTAAAGATTTCCCTTCACTGGAACTAAGAGGCCTAGCCCAAACCATTAAAAACAGCCCCAGACCAATATTCCTCATCCACCAAACTTTACAGTTGGCAATAGGTATTGGGGCAGGTAGCTTTCTCCTGGAATCCACCAAACCAGGATTAGTGTGTCGGATTGCCAGATGGTGATTCATGATTCATGCTCCAGAGTCCAATGGAGGCTAGCTTTTGTGCATGGTGAATTTAGGCTTGTGTTCAGCTGCTCGGCCATGGAAACCCATTTCATGAAGCTCCCGATGAACAGTTCTTGTCCAGAGGCAATTTGGAACTCGGTAGTGAGTGTTGCAACCGAGGACAGATGTTTTTACATGCTACTTGCTTCAGCACTCGGCGGCCCCGTTCTGTGAGCTTTTGTGGCCTACCAATTCATGGCTGAGCCGTTGTGGCTCCTAGACGTTTCCACTTCACAATAACAGCACTTACAGGGCAGACATTTGATGAACTGACTTGTTGGAAAGGTGGCATCCTATGACGGTATTTGGTATTTGGTAGGATCCCCATTTGCCGCAGGAAAAGCATCAACTACTCTTCCTGGTGTCCACATGAAACATGGCATAATACATATTACAGAACATTATTAGTCAAGGACTGAACTACATACATTTAAATGTACACACAATATTTAGATCTAATACGTAGTACAGTGCAAATGACAATACAATATATATAAAATGGCTGTGTCTCTTCACATTCCCCTTTGTGAAGTAAGGGGTTCTTTTAGCTGTTTTTTTAAAACTGGTTTTATTGAGAGTTTGAAATACCTGGGGTGGCAGACAGTTCTATGTAGTCATGGCTCTATTTAATACTGTGTGTTTCCCAGCCTCTGTTCTGGACCTGGGGACTGTGAAGAGACATCTGGTTGCATGTCTTGTGTTGTACCGATGAGTGTCCAAACTGTGTGCCAACTGCTTGAACAGACAGTCCGGTACCTTCAACACATCAATACCTTGCACAAAGACCAATAGTGATGCAGTCAATCTCTCCTCAACTTTTAGCCAGGAGAAACTGACATGCATGTTACTGACACGTTCCCTCTGTGTACTGTACATCTAACTGCGATATGTGCTACTTTGTTCTGAACCAACTGTAATTTACCTATGTCCTTCTTTGCCGGACATGACCACACAGCTAGGCAGTAGTCCAGGTGCGAGAAAACTAGGGCCTGTAGGTCCTGTCTTGTCGACTGAGATGTCAAGAAGGCAGAGCAACCATTGAGTCCATTACACCCAGCAGTTTAGTCTCCTCAACTGGCTCAATAGCCACATTATTCAATAATAGATCTAAACAAGGTTTAGTGTTGAGTGAGTGCTTCGTCCCAAAGATTAGGTTTTAGTTTTTTAGATATTTAGCACCAGCCTATTGCTAGTTATCCATTCTAAAACTGACTGGAGCTCTATGTTAGGTGTCTCAGTTATTTATTTTACTGTTGCAGCCAACGTGTATACGGTTGAGTTGTCAGCGTACATAGACACACAAGTTATTTATAAAAACAGAAAACAATAATGTCCATAGCCGGCTGCCCTGCGGTACACCACACTCAACTGAATTTGACTGAGTGTCCATTAACGAAAACCTCTCAATCCATAATAAGGCAGAGGATGAAAATCCATAACACCTACGTTTTTTCAGCAAAAGGTTATGATCAATGACATCAAAAGCTGCACTGAAGTCTAACAAAACAGCACCCACAATCATCTTACTATAAATGTCTTTCAGCCAATCATCAGTTATTTGTGTCAGTGCTGAGCATGTTGATATAGCATGTCCCTATAAGCATACTGTTGTTCATTTGTTTTCTGTAAGATAACTTTGTATTTCATAAAACACACATTTTTCCAAAAGTTTACCAAGCGCGTGTAACAGGCTGATTGGTCAGCTGTTTGAACCATTAAAAGGTGCTCTGCTATTCTTGGGTAGCGGAATGATGGCACCACGTTGAACGTAACCGAGCTCTTCAGTAAGGTCATTCTACTGCCAACGTTTGTCTATGGAGATTGCATGGCTGTGTGCTCAATGTCAGCAACGGATGTTAATTTTGGACGGCAGTGGTTAGAGCGTTGGACTAGTAACTGAAAGGTTGCAAGATCAAATCCCCAAACTGACAAGGTACAAATCTGTTGTTCTGATCCTGAACAATGCAGTTAACCCACTGTTCCTAGGCCATCATTGAAAATAAGAATTTGTTCTTAACTGATATGCCTAGTTAAATAAAGGTAAATCAAATTGGCTGAAATAGCCAAATCCACTAATTTGAAGGGGTATCCACACACCTTTGTATATATAGTATTTCAAAGCAACACAGTAACTTTTCTTTTCAAGTTGAAAAAACATTTTAACAGAGCAAATTGAGGATAGGACTATATACATGCAGATGTCCGATGTATGCTCTCAGTGTGAGACAGCTCCAGCTTGGCAGGTGGGTAAGCTGTTGCATGGCAGCGCTCTGTTTAGACACTCACTGCTCTGTGTCAACAACAGTCCAGGGGAAATGAAGGTCAACATTTCTTATGGACATCACAAGACAGGAAATAATGATGCTGATGAGTTGTTTGCAAGCATATTAGTCTGTAAACACCAGATGAGGCACAGGAAATAATTTAAGAGGAGTGGTATAAAGGGACACTGTTTTAACGTTAAAGGTGGGGAAGCCTGACTTTTAATCAAAACTGACTCTTAAACAGATTAATCACTTTTGTGCTGGATCAGATCAGGGTATCAGAAAAAAAGCCAATAACAACATTTACACACACCTCATTTATCTCAAAGAGAGTGAGATAAGCAGCTGTCATGTAATAAACAATGAGCAACACAAACCTCTAACCTCACAGAACAATCAAGGAGTGTCGAAAACATGTCATCTTACTCTTACATCTTACTCTATCCTGTAGAGAAATCTACAAACAACTTTCGTATAGTTAGTTGCCGTTCTATAAGGTGGCAGGAAACGTCCACACCTACTTTATCATCAGTTTTATAAGAGTGCCAACAATTCTAACTGAAAGTGATAGCTAGAAGGAGTACTCACAGTGATGCAGTGAAAGATTTATGATTCGAGTGTGCAATTAAATTATATTATGCTCTTCATTATGAGGGACACATTGCTACACTGTTTACCAATGTGTGGAAGAGTAATTAAAATATGCTGTGCATACAATACACTCTGTGCATACGATTCACCCTTCACTTTTTCCACATTTCGTTACGTTACAGACTTATTCAAAAATGATTAAAAACAGGTTAATAGACATTTTTGCAAATGTACTAAAATTCAGACCCTTTGCTACGAGATTTGAAATTGAGCTCAGGTGCATCCTGTTTCCATTGATCATCCTTGAGATGTTTCTACAACTTCATTGGAGTCCACCTGTGGTAAATTCAATTGATTGGACATGATCTGGAAAAGCACACACCTGTCTATATAAGGTCCCACAGTTGGCAGTACATGTCAGAGCAAAAACCAAGCCATGAGGTCGAAGGAATTATCCATAGAGCGCTGAGACAGGATTGTGTCGAGGCACAGATCTGGGGAAGGGTACCACATTTCTGCAGCATTGAAGGTCCCCAAGAACACAGTGCCATCCATCATTCTTAAATGGAAGAAGTTTGGAACCACCAAGACTCTTCCTAGAGGTGGCCACTCGGCCAAACTGAGCTATTGGGGGAGAAGGGCCTTGGTCAGGGAGGTGGGAGAACCTTCCACAAGGACAACCATCTCTGCAGCACTCCACCAATCAGGCCTTTATGGTAGAGTGGCCAAACGGAAGCCACTCCTCAGTAAAAGGCACATGACAGCCCGCTTGGAGTTTGCCAAAAGGCCCCTAAAGGACTCTCAGACCATGAGAAACAAGATTCTCTGGTCTGATGAAGCCAAGTTTGAACTCTTTAGCCTAAATGCCAAGCATCATGTCTGGAGGAAACCTGGCACCATCCCTACGGTGAAGCATGGTGGTGGCAGCATCATGCTGTGGGGATGTTTTTCAGCAGCAGGGACTGGGAGACTAGTCAGGGTAGAGGGAAAGATGAACGGAGCAAAGTACAGAGAGATACTTGATGAAAACCTGCTCCAAAGCATCTCTGAATGTCCTTGAGTGGCCTAGCCAGAGCCTGGACTTGAACCCTATCGAACAACTCTGGAGAGACCAGAAAATAGCTGTGCAGCAACGCTCCCCATCCAACCTGACAGAGCTTGAGAGAATCTGCAGAGAAGAATGGGAGAAACTCCCCAAATACAGGTGTGCCAAGCTTGTAGCGTCATACCCAAGAAGACTCGATGCTGTAATCTCTGCCAAAGGTGCTTCAATAAATGACTTGAGTAAAGGAGTAAACCAGAAAACTGGTTTTCACTTTGTAATTATGGGGTATTGTGTGTAGATTGATGAGGGGGGGGAAAACGATTTGATCTGTTTTAAAATAAGGCTGTCACGTAACAAAAAGTGAAGGGGTCTGAATACATTCAGAAGACTCCGGGACAGTCACCAAATCACACAGCAGTCTATCTATGCCAAGTTACCAGTAAGCATTGCATTGAGCCAGCAGCATACCATCCTGCATCCCACTGCTGGCATGCTTCTGAAGCTAAGCAGAGTTGGTCCTGGTCGGTCCCTAGATGGGAGACCAGATGCTGCTGGAAGTGGTGTTGGAGTGCCAGTAGGAGGCACTTTTTTCCTCTGGTCTAAAAACGACTATCCCAATGACCCAAGGGCAGTGATGGGGACATTGCCCTGTGTAGGGTGCTGTCTTTTGGAAGGGATGTTAAACGCGTGTCCTGACTCTCTGTGGTCACCAAAGATCCCATGGCACTTATTGTAATGGGGTTAACCCTGGTGTCCTGGCTGAATTCCTAATCTGGCCCTCATACCATCACAGTCACCTAATCATCCCCAATTTACAATTGGCTCATTCATCTCCCCTGTAACTATTCCCCAGGTTCTTGCTGTAAATTAGAATGTGTTCCCAGTCAACTTACCTGGTGAAATAAGGGTTAAATAAAATAAATTGTACACAATCATTAGTTTACAGTTTAGCAAACTGCTGTCAGTCTCAAAAATGCATATCTCAAACTGAAATGGCATTAAAGGATATGCCTGCCACAATCTTCACCTGTCGCTATACTCTGATTTTGAAGAAGAATTAATGCCCATTTGTAATGCAACGGTTGTGTATTTCACAGCTAATAAATATTTGTTTAAAGGCACATGGATAGTTTTGGAATGAGCCCTAGGCATATAGTCACTATTGACAGCTTGAATTTAGGTATATCATAACTTGGGCTGTCCCCGACTAAATATAATCTTAGTCGAAAAAAAGTCATCTTTTTTTTTTTTGTTGCAATCGATTGGTCAATATTTTACAATGTCTATTTTTATATAGATACACCCTATGTGTTTTAATAAAATCAACGATATGCTTGTCTGATGCTGTTTGGTGAAATAAGACACAAATGACTCAAGAGGGAACCAGAGATCAAGATAACCAGAAGAGAAAAACCTTAACATGACCCGACCATCTTCCTCCCGCTCCTGCTGGCTGTCGCAGATTCTGCCATTACACTCCTGAAGTTGCCAGCAATAGGCTACACAAGGAGTTGGCAAACTTTCTCATGTGGAAAGCCAATTTATCTTAATATTTCTACCGATCTCAATGCCAGTTATGGTTTTCATATGCACATTTTCGTGAAACAGTTTAATTTAATTTATAATAACGTCTTTGTATCTCAAAATCATTGTCATGCGGTTAATTAAAACTATCTAAATCTAAATGAAAATAATACAAACCTAAAAGTTACTTATATTGCCAATGTAAAAATTGCCAATATTGCCATGTAAAAATAGCCAACATAAAGCCAACAAATAAAAACATTGCAGCCTGCAGGTAAAAAAATATCCTGATAAAAATAAATATCTTATAAATCACATTGCTACACATGGCCTGTCTGCAATGAACTTGAAACATTGTCTCAGCTATTAACTTGGGTCCAGCTATTGTCATTCTCAATGGATGTAAAAACTTACTTTGTTTGCTGTTTGAGGTGAAGAAAACATTGCTGTGGAGAAGCTACACAACTCATTAGTGGTAGTGCATTAATCCAATGAGAAATATTATCAGATCACCAAATGTGCACATTTATATGCCTACATTTGCGCTCAGGTTAGGTAGCCTATAGGACTACTTCCATGCATAATCAGGTGCATGTCCTTACTCAACATTGACAGTAGCGCTCCAAACAAAAGACAATGACTAAATTGACAAAACTCTTAAATGGAATGAAATAAACCAAAACTTGTTTCTCACAAGTGTAGCATAGGTTGTGCACTCTGCAACCAACGTGTCCACTCTGACAATGGGAATGGTGAAAGACTGGTTTAATAATATACAGTTGAAGTCAGAAGTTAACATTCACTTATTTTGGAGTCATTAAAACTCGTTTTTCAACCACTCAACAAATTTCTTGCTAACAAGCTATAGTTTTGGCAAGTCGGTTAGGACATCTACTTTGTGCATGACACAAGTCATTTTTCCATTGTTTACAGACAGATTATTTCACTTATAATTCACTGTATCACAATTCCAGTGGGTCAGAAGTTAACATACACTAAGTTGACTATGCCTTTAAACAGCTTGGAAAATTCCAGAAAATGATGTCATGGCTTTAGAAGCTTCTGATAGGCTAATTGACATCATTTGGGTCAATTGGAGGTGTACCTGTTGATGTATTTCAAGGCCTACCTTCAAACTCAGTGCCTCTTTGCTTGACATCATGGGAAAATCAAAAGAAATCAGCCAAGACCTCAGAAAAAATATTGTAGACTTCCACAAGTCTGGTTCATCCTTGGGAGCCATTTCCAAACGCCTGAAGGTACCACGTTCATGTGTACAAACAATAGTATGCAAGTATAAACACCATCGGACCATGCAGTCGTCATACCGCTCAGGAAGGAGATGCGTTCTGTCTCCTGGAGATGAATGTACTTTGGTGCGAAAAGTGCAAATCAATCCCAGAACAACAGCAAAGAACCTTGTGAAGATGCTGGAGGAAACAGGTGCAAAAGTATCTATATCCATAGTCAAACGAGTCCAATATCGACATAACCTGAAAGGCCGCTTAGCAAGGAAGAAGCCACCGCCCCAAAACCGCTATAAAAAGCCAAACTACGGTTTGACACTGCACACGGGAACAAAGATCGTACTTTTTGGAGAAATGTCCTCTGGTCTGATGAAACAAAAATAGAACTGTTTGGCCATAATGACCATCGTTATGTTTGGAGGAAAAAGGGGAGGCTTGCAAGCCGAACAAAACAATCCAACCGTGAAGCACGGGGGTGGCAGCATCATGTTGTGGGGGTGCTTTGCTGCAGGAGGGACTGGTGCACTTCACAAAATAGATGGCATCATGAGGGAGGAAAATTATGTGGATATATTGAAGAAACAAGACATCAGTCAGGAAGTTAAAGGTTAGTCGCAAATGGGTTTCCAAATGGACAACGTCCCCAAGCATACTTCCAAAGTTGTGGCAAAATGGCTTAAGGACAACAAAGTCAAGGTATTGGAGTGGCCATCACAAATCCCTGACCTCAAACCTATAGAAAATTTGGGGGCAGAACTGAAAAAGTGTGTGCAAACAAGGAGGCCTACAAACCTGACTCAGTTACACCAGCTCTGTCAGGAGGAATGGGCCAAAGTTCACCCAACTTATTGTGGGAAGCTTGTGGAAGGCTACCTGAAACGTTTGATCCAAGTTAAACAATTTAAAGCCAATGCTACCAAATACTAATTGAGTGTATGTAAACTTCTGACCCACTGGGAATGTGATGAAATAAATAAAAGCTGAAATAAATCATTCTCTCTACTATTATTCTGACATTTCACATTCTTAAAATAAAGTGGTGATCCTAACTGACCTAAGAAAGGAATTTTTACTAGGATTAAGTGTCAGGAATTGTGAAAAACTGAGTTGAAATGTATTTGGCTAAGATGTATGTCAACTTCAGACTTCAACTGTATTGCTGCATTAACAGAAATTACCATAACCGAACAGACATTGTAGATTTTCTATTTTATTATTTAACCTTTATTTAAACTAGGCAAGTCAATTAATAATACATTCTTATTAACATAACGGCCTACTTGTAAATCCCCCCTGTCAAACCCTACTCTAACCCAGATGACGCTGGGCCAAATGTGCGCCGCTCTATGGGACTCCCGATCACAGCCGGTTGTGTTACAGCCTGGGATTGAACTTGGGATGGTAGTGATGCCTCTAGCACTGCAGTGCAGTGCAGTGCAGTGCAGTGCAGTGCAGTGCAGTGCCTTAGACCACTGTGCCACTCGGGAGGTTAGATAAGAAATTATAGGAATTAACAGTAAGTGTAGGCTACTACTGGTGATATACTGTATGTAATGGGAAATTGATAGGCATTAACAATCAAGGCAAACAATTCACACAATGAAGTTATGAAACAATGAATGTACACAAATTGGAGAGAGAGCATTGGAGAGGGACATGCATTGCACATTTTATTCACACTCCCCTTCTAATTGAACTGTGGCCTCCACAATGGATTAGTCTCAGCCTCCGCCATTGATTAGTCCACTGAGATGGGTGCGAATCAGTCTTGTGCAGCCATAAAAAATTCATATATATTTGCTACTGCTCGACTAAAGAAAAGTGCGCACAAGACATGATTTTGACCAAACAATCAACCAGTTGACTAATTGGAGTCAGGCCTAATTACAACTGATGGACAGGTCAGTTTACGGCAGGGGTGTCAAACATACGGCCCGCGGGCCGGAACCGGCCCCCAAGGAGGTTCGATCAGGCCCGCAGGATAATTTGAAAGTGGAAAAAATGCATAAAAGACATGGAATTAATATTTTTAATTCGCTGCAATTCATGGATTATCCGCTAAGGGGCGCACTCTTTCCATCAGAGTAGAAGACAAGCCGCATCACTGAGACAGACTGAAAACAGCAGACGGTATCAATGCGCCATCTGCTGCTTGTTACGACGTTGTTAATACCTTGGTCTCTACCTCTCCGCTACACCCTCATTAGCCAAAATGTCGTTATCCAAACGGAGAAAAGTAGATAAGGAGTGTAGAATTTTCAAAGAAAAATGGACCACGTCCTATTTATTTACAGAGATGCACGGAAAACCTTCGTGCTTGGTGTGTTTGCAACAAGTTTCGGTATTGAAGGAATATAATATTCGACGCCACTACGAGACTCATCACAGCGAAAAATATGACGGCTTGCAAGGACAACTGAGAAGAGATAAGATTAACGAATTGCTGGCGGGTCTGAGGAAACAGCAGTCAACTTTCATCCAGAGCCGAGAAGTCAGTGAAGCAGCGGTAAAAGCCAGCTACCTAATTGCTAGCGAAATAGCATTAGCATCGAAGCCGTATTCCGACGGTGACTTTGTTAAACGATGCATGATGAAGGCGGCTGAACTTGTGCAAACGAGAGTGTCCAATCAGGCCCGCGTGTGGTTTGAGTAAAAAATAAAATGAACTCAGTATACTTTAAAATGACTCAAATCAAATTGAAACAAACAATTTGTAGATTGTGCCCAGCTCGCTAATAATCACCAGAATGAAAGCTAGACATAGAAAATTCCCAGAACGATGGATAGAGAACAATTCAGTTTCCAATTTTGATGTAGAGGAAATGCAACAAATTTTCAATGCGGCCCTCCGGACCTCACTGAAGACCGAATGCGGCCCCCAGGGCAAGATGAGTTTGACACCCCTGGTTTACGGTCTCATACACTGGTACGTAGTATGTTCATTCTTTCGTATCAACTGACACTTCAAGGGATCAAGTGATGACCGTTAGTTGTGTTGCATTAAGCAACATGCAGATGCATCTCTTTTTTGGGGTGAGTGGATTCACAATAGGTTGAAATGAAACAGGTCTATTGGACTATCCTCATTCAAGCTGATTAAAGCTAATAGCACATGTCAGGTAGTTCGGTGTGTGTGTGTGTGTGTGTGTGTGTGTGTGTGTGTGTGTGTGTGTGTGTGTGTGTGTGTGTGTGTGTGTGTGTGTGTGTGTGTGTGTGTGTGTGTGTGTGTGTGTGTGTGTGTGTGTGTGTGTGTGTGTGTGTGGCCAAATAGCTTTATTTTCATGTTATTAAGCAAATGTAAACACCTGGAGGTTGCTAAATGGAATTGGCACTTGGATTGGAACAGGAGCGAGCTATAGTCAGATGACATGAAAATAGAGCTCTTTGGCCGCGCACACCAGTGATGGGTTTGGCGTAAAAAGAAGGATGTGATAAGCAGAAAATAACCCCGTACCTATTGTAAAATATGGTGGTGGTTCTTTGATGTTTTGGGCTATTTTACTTCCACTGGTCCTGGGGCACATGTTAAGGTCAACAGCATCACGAACTTTACCCAGTACCAGGACACTTTAGCCAAAAACCTGGTTGCCTTGGCTGCAAGTGGATCTTCCAGCAAGACAATAACCCCAAGCACACATCAAATTCCACAAAGAAATGGTTAATTGACCACAAAATCAACAGTTGGCAATGGCCATATCTGTCTCTAGACTTGAACCCCATTGAAAACCTGTGGTGTGAATTGAAGCGGGCAGTCCATAAGCGCAGACCAAGGATATCAAGGATCTGGAAAGATTCTGTGTGGTGGAATGGTCTAAGATCCTTCCCAATATGTTCTACAATCTCATAAAACATTAGACAAAGGGTCAGTGCCTTTATCCTGGCCAATAATTTTGAACCCTGTCTTTTTGAGAAGAAAAAACTAAAGTTGTCGAACAAAATCTCTTTCTCTGAGCAATTGCATTAGCGTAACATCATTAAATTGTTAAAAAAAAGGTTAGCATAGAATATAGCTCAGTATTTGTATGATATATTTTATACAGTTTACTAGAAAATCTAGAAATACTAAATCCTGTGGGTGTTACGATATTGCAGACCTTAAATATGGAATCTCACATAGGGGATGAGTGTGAAGTATTCATTTTGTGGATATGCATTACATGGACACTACATTAAGTCAAACTATGACCATTTAAATGATTTAAGATGCCCTCCGTGGAAACTTGAAATGCTCTAAGTAACTGGCCTCAATATAACTGCATGCACAGCTGCATTTTCACTGGCTCAATTGGACAAAAAAAGGGGGGAAAGTGAACAGGTACTTTCGTGCCCTTGCCCAAAAGCAGATAACGGAAACATGCAGCTTTAAGAAGTACCTAACAAAAGCTACAAGTCACCCATTTAGTTTTTTTTCTGTCTTCCAGACCCATGTACATTGCCTTGTTAATTCCAGGGTCCATGCTTGGGCCATTTGAAACACAGTGAAAATACAAATAAAGGTACTAGCTGTACGGTTATCTGTGACAATGGGATAGTGCTAGAAAAGCATAACCATGTGGATCAGAGATCAATCACCCAATCTCATTTGGCTACCTACTGCAAATACATAATTTTATGCTAAGGTCAATGTTTGTGTTTTATCATAGAATTTAGGTGCATGATGCCTGCTTGGAGGGGGGTGCAATAGCACCCAGGGTTTTGTTAGTGTAGAATACATTGGATATATATATATATATATATATATATATATATATATATATATATATATATATATATATATACAGCACCAGTCAAAGGTTTGAACACACCTACTCATTCAAGGGTTTTTCTTTACTTTTAATATTTTCTACATTGTAGCAGGTATTCAAAGGTGTGCTTTGTCAAAAGTTGATTTGTGGAATTTCTTTCCTTCTTAATGCGTTTGTGACATGGTAGGGGTGGTATACAGAAGATAGCCCTATTTGGTAAAAGACCAAGTCCGTATTATGGCAAGAACAACTCAAATAAGCAAAGAGAAACAAAAGTCCATCATTCTTAAAGACACGAAGGTCAGTCAATTCAGAAAATGTCAAGAACTTTGAACGTTTCTTAAAATGCAGTCGCAAAAACCATCAAGCGCTATGATGAAACCCGCTCTCATGAGGACCGCCACAGAGGATAAGTTCATTAGAGATAACTGCACCTCAGATTGCAGGCCAAATAAATGCTTCACAGAGTTCAAGTAATAGACACATCTCAACATCAACTGTTCAGAGGAGACTGCATGAATCAGGCCTGCATGGTCAAATTGCTGCAAAGAAACCACTACTAAAGGACACCAATAATAAGAAGAGACTTGCTTGGGCCAAGAAACATGAGCAAAGGACATTAGACCGGTGGAAATCTGTCCTTTGGTCTGATGAGTCCAAATTTGAGATTTTTGGTTCCAACCGTCATGTCTTTATGAGATGCAGTTTAGGTGAACAGATGATCTCCGCATGTGTGGTTCCCACCGTGAAGCATGGAGGAGGAGGTGTGATGGTGTGGGGGTCATTTGCTGGTGAGTGTGCCTTGAATTATTTAAAATTCAAGGCACACTTAACCTGCATGGCTAACAAGCATTTTGCAGCAATACGCCATCCCATCTGGTTTGCGCTTAGTGGGACTGTCACGCCCTGGCCTTAGTATTCTTTGTTTTCTTAATTATTTTGGTTAGGTCAGGGTGTGACATGGGGAATGTATGTGGTTTTTGTAGTGTCTAGGGTGGTTGTAAGGTTTAGGGGGTTTATTAGAGTAGTTGGGTTTATGTTTAGTATAGTAGTCTAGCTGTGTCTATGGTTGAGTGTAGGTATCTAGGAAAGTCTATGGTTGCCTGAATTGGGTCTCAATTAGAGACAGCTGGTTATTGTTGTCTCTGATTGGGAGCCATATTTAAGGCAACCATAGGCTTTAGCTGGTTGTGGGGAATTGTCTATGTTGAACGTTTGTAGCATGTGTGTGTGCACTACGTTTATAGCTTCACGGTCGTTTGTTGTTTTTGGTATAGTTTGTAATAGTGTTTCGTTTCATGTTCATCTTCGTAGTAAAAAATAAAAGAAGATGGCTTATTTTCCACATGCTGCGTTTTGGTCCGTCTCTCCTCCACACGATCGTGACAGGGACTACCATTTGTTTTTCAACAGGACAGTGACCCAACACACCTCCAGGCTGTGTAAGGGCTATTTGACCCAAAAGGAGAGTGATGGAGTGCTGCATCAGATGACCTGGCCTCCACAATCCCCCGACCTCAACCCAATTGAGATGGTTTGGGATGAGTTGAACCGCAGAGTGAAGAAAAAGCAGCCAACAAGTGCTCAGCATAAGTGGGAACTCCTTCAAGACGACATGATTTCATATGTGTTATTTCATAGTGATGTCTTCACTATTATTCTACAATGTTGAAAATAGTACAAATAAAGAAAAAGCCTGGAATGAATAGATGTGTCCAAACTTTTGACTGGTACTGTATATGTGTGTTGCTTAGTGCTTTTTGAAGAGGCCTTCAACATATGCAAAACTAAACTTCAACATTCATGAATATATTGGTCATCGGTGTACTTTGAGTAAGCACCAAAACAAGTGAGTAAGGATATCTGCTGTATGTGTAAATATACCAATATATTCAATACACAAGAATGTATTGAAGATGAACTGATGGAAAGTCATCTTGGATGAGATTTTCTTGAATATAGTTTAAAAAAGCAGCTAGGGAAATTGGCATATCACCATAGTGTTCAGACAGCCAGTGATATCTGACGTGACAGGCTTGATGACATACTTTAAAGGAAGATACTAAATTAATCATTTGACGTACAATCAAAAAGCCCAGATTTCAGAAATCAAAATCATTCCAGACTAACATTCCCATAATAATAACAAATGTCCATATTAAGGACATGATTGATGTCAAACTTGTGTAATGTTGAACGAGTGTCTCTAGATTAAATGCAATTTTCAATCAGGAAAACCACTCACTGTCAGTTTATTAGATACACCACCCCGTTCACGGAAATGGATCACTCCTACAGACTTTGAGTCACGTGGCCGTTGCTTGCTATATGAAGTAGGCAGACAGGCATTGACGGACTCAGTTACTGTTTGATTGAAAGTTAGAATGGGCAAAACTAGTGACCTAAGCCTACTTTGAGCATGGTCTAATCGTCAGTGCCAGGGGCGCTGGATACAGTATCTCAGAAACATCCGCCCTCCTGTGCTTTTCACGCACGACAGTGTCTAGGGTTTACCGAGAATGATGCGACAAACATAAAACATACAGTCAGAGGAAGTCCTGGCGAAAACAGCTTGTTGATGAGAGAGGTCGAAGAAGAATGGTAAGAATCCTGCAAGCTAACAGGCGGGCCACAAACAGACAAATAACGGCGTAGTATAACCGTGCAGAACGGCATCTCGGAATGCACAACTCGTTGATCCTTGTCACAGATGGGCTATTGCAGCAGAGGACCACACCGGGTTCCTCTCCTATCAGCTAAAAACAAGTAGAAGCGGCTCCAGTGGGCACGTAATCACTAACATTGGACAATTGAGGAGTGGAAAAACATTGCCTGATCCTACGAATCCCAGTTCCTGTTCCGTCATACGGATGGCAGAGTCAGTATTTGGCGTAAGCAGCATGAGTCCATGGACCTACACTGCCTGGTGTCAAATGTAAGGGCTGGTTGCGGTAGTGTACTGGTGTGGGAAATTTTTTCCTGGCACGTTAGGTCACTTGATATCAATTGAGCAACGATAGAATGCCACAGCGTATCTGAACATTGTTGCGCAACAAACCCAATAGAGCATCTTTGGGATGAGATAGAACGGGATGTTGGTAGCATGAATGTACCGCTGTCCAATCTGCAGCAACTGCGCGATGCCATCACGTCAGCATGGACCAACATCCCTGTGGTTCCCGACACCTTGTAGAATCTATGTCCCAAAGAATGCAGGCTGTTCTAGAGGCAAAGGGGGGGTCTGACCCGTTACTAGACGCGTGTACCTAATAAACTGGCCGCTGCGTGTACAGCACATTTGCACTGTAATAGTACATGAACACATGTACAGGAGTTATTTGTTGTTTGTCAAGCATTTTCCCATGGTAAAAATCTAAGCAATCAAGACCCCCCCCTTCTCTCTCTCTCCCCATTAGAGGTCACTTTAAAATCAATCAGATATTCAGTTAAATGTTTTGCATTCTCAACACATGTATTCAAAATGTGAATAAGAAATACACTGTGGGCTGCCAGACAAATTACCCACTGGACATTGTGAGCATCTTTGTGGTGGCTGCCTGGTCTGCGAATACAAATGAGGTTTGAACAAGGTTGGTTAGATCTACATAATCCACTGATCAAGGATAAGAGGGAACAGAGAGAACAAAGCTGCAAAAATCAGGATAAAAAGATAATTATGACTTTGATGCCTCACCAGCTTTTGGTTTTTGGATGCCTAAAATGTTCTTGTTTTATCTTTTGCCTCTGTCACTTGACAACTTCTCAAATATATTGCACCCACTTCACAGAACTTACGAGCACTTGTTTCCCGTGTTTCAATAAATGGACAACAAAATCTAAAGTCATTCATTGATTAAACCATTACTCAAAGTTTGGAGTACAAAACCCCTCAAATGACATGTCACTAAATTCATACACTGTCAATGCCACCGCATTTTACTTAGTGGTAGGCATGAGTGCGTTAGTGTGTGAACGTGAATGCACACTTGTTTTTTTTTATTTCACCTTTTATTTAACCAGGTAGGCTAGTTGAGAACAAGTTCTCATTTACAACTGCGACCTGGCCAAAAATAAAGCAAAGCAGTTCGACACATACAACACAGAGTTACACATGGAATAAACAAAACATACAGTAGATAAAGTCTATATACAGTGTGTGCAAATGAGGTAGGATAAGGGAGGTAAGGCAATAAATAGGCCATGGTGGTTGAAGTAATTACAATATAGAAGATGAATGTGCAAGTAGAGATACTGGGGTGCAAAGGAACAACTCATGGGGCTACTCATGATGCCACAGGCTAATGCACATACATCATTATTAACACCTGGTAAAAGCTGCCACTGGTTGCACTGTAGCTTCTAATCTAAAACATTGCAATGGTAGAACCTTCAGAAAGAGGCTCATAGGTGTGGGATGGGAATCAGGTGTCCAATGTACTTTCCAATATATACAGTGGGTATCATAAGTATTCACTCCCCTTCAGATTGTGTTAAGTTACAAAGTGGGATTGAAATGTACTCAATTGCGATTGTTTTATAATTGATCTACACAAAATACTCAAAGTGACAAGAAAATTCTACAAACTTCTACAAATGAAATAATTGAAATAAAGTTGTTGCATCCGTATTTAACCCCTTTGTTTAGGCAAGCCTAAATTAGTTCAGGATTAACATTTGGCTTAACAAATCGCATACTGTAATAAGATATATGGACTCACTATGTGAAATACTAGGGCTTGACCTGATTTCTGAATGACTACCCCTTCCTCTGTCCCCCATACATACATCAGTAAGGTCTCTGTCACGTTCTGACCTTAGTTCCTTTTATGTCTTTATTTTAGATTGGTCAGGGCGTGAGTTGGGGTGGGCATTCTATGTTGTTTTTCTATGTTTTGTTCTAGTCGTTATATTTCTATGTGTTTGGCCTCGTATGGTTCTCAATCAGAGGCAGGTGTCGATCGTTGTCTCTGAGAATCATACTTAGGTAGCCTGTTTTCCCACTATGGGTTGTGGGTAGTTATTTTCTGTTTAGTGTTTTTGTTTGCACCTTACAGAACTGTTCGTTTGTCGGTTTGTTGTTTTTGTGAAAAAACGGCACGGCAAAATAATACTTTTTGGGGAAAATCCAACACAACACATTACTAAGCAACTACCTCCTTATTTTCAAGCATGTGGTGTCTGCATCATGGTATCGGTATGCTTAACATCGGCAAAGACTGGGGAGTTGTTCAGGATAAAATGAAACAGGATTGAGGTACGCACAGGCAAAATCCTGGAGGAAAACCTGCTTCAGTCTGCTTTACACCAGACACTGCAAGAGGAATTCACTTTTCAGCAGGACAATAACCTACAACACAAGGCCAAGTTGCTTGCGAAGAAGATAGTGAATGTTCCTGAGTGGCCAAGTTACAGTTTTGACTTAAATCTGCTTCAAAATCTATGGCGAGACTTGAGCATTGCTGTCTACCATGATCCCCAACACCTTGACAGAGCTTGACGAATTTTGAAAAGAATAACGGGCAAATATTGCACAATCCAGGTGGGCAAAGCTTTTAGAGACTTACCCAAGAACACAGCTGTAACCACTGTGTTTCTAAATATTGAATACCTATCTAATCAAAGTATATTAGTGTTTTATTTTTCATGAATCTTAGAAGTTTCCTGCCACTTTGACATTACAGAGTATTTTCTGTCGATTGTTGACAAAAAAGTACACATTTTACTACATTTTAGTCCCACTTTGTAACACAATAAAATCTGAAGAAATCCAAGGGAGGCTCCACTAGCGATCCACAACCACTACCTATCCTTTCCACTAACTCTGGGTCAGGTTGACATAAATCCACAGAGACAGTTGCAAGAGCCCAGTGTCTGATTCAGCCATGGTTCTACTAACAGGAGTAGGATGAATGATCAGAATGGCTATAAATAAAGAGCCTCTCCCAACAGCAGCATCAACAGAATGGCTAGAGCTCTGTCTCCATAACATAATGTACCAAGAATACAGACAGAAACAATGTTCTGAAAACATCTTCAAAGAGTATCTTAAATAAAACATCACCCCCCCCCCCCCCCCGCAAAACAAAAAGCTTGCACTTGTCTTTTCCTACTACTACTGACTTTGCTGATAACTACTTTATTGAGGAAAAATTGAGTTACTACGAGTGCAATATGTGGCTGTCTCACCTAACCATTTCAGAGACCACTACACGGTGGCACTCTTTCACACACCATTTGCACAACATCAGCATAATCACATACAATCGGACATCAAAGCCACAGCGCCCGAGCAAATATACATTGTGCGGGGATAAGCGGTGGATAACATTTGCAGATCCGAAGGCAAACAAAGATGGGATGGTAATCTCGAAAAAGATCCAACCTCATGCCTCCGTGTGTGAGGTCTATGTACATGACTGTGTGCTTGTGAGCAGGATGGCAATGTAGGCACATCATTATTAAACATGGATTCTACTGGACGATGCCATGATGTTTGTCTGGCATTTCAAACAGTCGGCATATGCCAGCGTTGTGGAATATCACCTTCAGAAGGAAGATGCGGTATTAGATGCTACCGAACACTGCAATAATGCGTTAGACATGTCAAGTCATTTTCAGTTAAACATTTTGTGGATGACACTGTGGAGATTTGTACTGTATTATATGTTCTGCCACCCATGTTGCTACAGGATGAATGCTCTGCATTACAGCTCTGGTAAATAAAGAGGCATTATACCTAACGCATTGTTGCGTTAGGTATAAGTTTAATTTGTATTTTCCCTTTATAATGATGAACGGGAACTGTTAGTGGTCGTTTTCTGACAACTGCACTGTGATTTTAATAACGAATTAAATTCAATAAAAAACATTGATTAAGGATTTTTTCTTAACATTAACGATTCCATTTTCGTTTAAACTTTTAAACGTTCACATCCCTAATATACCTGTAAATAGATTGGAAATTCAACAGAACGTTTTGCCCTATTCAACATACCACCCTAGTTGCGTAATAGTCTGCTGTGAGTCTTTAAGAACATCTACTGTATCACAGTGCATACCACATTGACCACTCACAATGCTTGACCCCCATAAAACACTGACTGACAGCACTGTTGTGAAAAGCCGACAACAAAAGCCAATGAACTCCCCTCTGGATGGTCTTTCTAGTCCCTTAGTGAAGACAGAACATTACCCAGTCCCACAGCGGGGAGAGACAACGTCGTCAGTCATGATTTGATCACCCAGGTTAACAATACCTTGACACTTTTATGCAGGAGGGGATCAAATTGATTCATGGTGTGGAGAGTGGCAAGGAGTGACCTACCGTACGTTGTTGTCCATGCGGGAGACGGTGAGGTAGGCTGCCAGGTTGGCCGTGTAGGAGGAACATACGATGAGGGTGAAGAGCCACCAGCTGCCCATGACGATCCTCAGGGCCACAGAGCTCACCACGCTGTCCCCTCCTATAGAGGACATAAAGGACATGTCAATATCCCGACTGGGTGGAAGATGGAGCATCTACAGTCATGAGGTTTCTAATAGGTTGAGGAGGAACAAGCAGCTGGTAAAGTGGGTGGATGTATATAGAAAATGCTGTGACAGGAAAGGTTAATAAGGATTGGTGAATGGTTGAGGTCTGTTCACCGTCCCGAAACACATTTGCTTGACAATATACTGTACTAAGAAGACAGAATATCTGGACCAAATCCAGATTATGCAAGAGTGATCAACTTCAAAGGCTCCATAACTTGGAGAAATTTGGTTTGGGAAATCATTTTACCGATATGATTCGTGCGCTATATGCTAACCCTGTTGCTATGGTGTCTACTAATGGTATACACTCACATCCGTTCCCTATTTTTGGAGGATGTAGACAAGGGGACGGCCTATCCCCAATGTTAATAATTCTGTCGCTAGACCCTTCAGCAATACATCGAAGGCAGAAACTAATTGCGTAGCCTTTACTGATTAAATCTTCCTCTCATATCATATCACTATACGAGGATGATAATCTCCTATATGTGTCACATATCAGAATTCAATTTCATCTTCATTATCCACATTTGAAGAATTCAAAATTGCTGTCCGGGTACAAGATAAATTGGACAAAATCCGCATTAATGTTGCTTAATGAAGCGGCCAAGAAAGTTTCACTTCCCTCAACAATTCCTATGAAAACACAGTTCCCTGATTTGGGTATTAGTATACAAACATCTCTGCATGATCTGGTGAAGTTTAATTATGAGAAAACTTTCAAGGAGGTTGAACGAGATTTAACCGTTCGGGAGAAGTTGCCTGCTTCTTTACGAACTAGTGTCGCTGTCATAAAGATGAATGCGTTGCCACATATTCGTTTCCTGAACATGATGATCCCACTCACTACACCAGTAGGCTATTGGGGAATGACTGATAAACATATACATATACAAACATCCAAAGATTAGGTTTGAGGTGTTACAACGACAGAAGTGTAATGGTGGACTTACATGACCAAATTGTTGTATTTACAGTTATGCCCACTCATATCATTGTTTGATCAGTCTACCTCATTCTCTTGGAGAACTATTTGGGAAGAACTTGTTTCACCTATTAGATTGCAGGATGTGTCATTTTCTGGTATATCTAATAAGAAATGCATGCTGTATTTTGGTTCTATTATTTCTAATACAATAGAGGATTTTAGGAAGGTTGAGAAGTGTGTAGGTGGTAATTGGAAGTTGCATCTCCATTATTCTCCATGCCGTTACAAGACTATTATTTACGGTAATTAACCTTTGAGTCTAGAGCCTGGTCTGAAAAAGGGGTCAATAATCTACGGGATATATTCAACTCAAAGGGTCTCTTTAGTTTTCAGGAACTCTTTCTTTTGATTTGCCAGGGTCGTCATTCTTTCTGTATCTCAGACTGCGGTCAGCGCTTCGTGCCTATGGGGTCCCATGGGGTACACGTTTGGGAAGGCACCCGGTGATAGTGGATTTTTACATTCCCGTCCAGAGGTTTTGTGTCCCCTATTTTTTCTCATCTTCAACTATTAAAGCAGACTCACATTAAGCATCTCCAATCCAAAATGTAATCTAGAATCGGCTTCCTATTTCGCAACAAAGCATCCTTCACTCATGCTGCCAAACATACCCTAGTAAAACTGACTATCCTACCGATCCTTGACTTCGGCGATGTCATTTACAAAATAGCCTCCAACACTCTACTCAGCAAATTGGATGCAGTCTATCACAGTGCCATCTGTTTTGTCACCAAAGCCCCATATACTACCCACTACTGCGACCTGTATGCTCTCGTTGGCTGGCCCTCGCTTCATATCCGTCGCCAAACCCACTGGCTCCAGGTCATCTATAAGTCATTGCTAGGTAAAGCTCTGCCTTATCTCAGCTCACTGGTCACCATAGCAGCACCCACCCGCAGCACGCGCTCCAGCAGGTAAATTTCACTGGTCATCCCCAAAGCCAATTCCTCCTTCGGCCGCCTTTCCTTCCAGTTCTCTGCTGCCAATGACTGGAACGAACTGCAAAAATCACTGAAGCTGGAGACTCATATCTCCCTCACTAACTTTATGCACCAGATTAAGCAGCAGCTCACAGATCACTGCACCTGTACATAGCCAATCTGTAAATAGCCCATCCAACTACCTCATCACCATATTGTTATTTATTTCATTTATTTTGCTCCTTTGCACCCCAGTACTGCTACTTGCACACTTATCTTCTGCACCTCTATCACCCCAGTGTTTAATTTGCCATACTGTAATAATTTTGCCACTATGGCCTATTTATTGCCTCACCCCCCTTATCCTACCTCATTTGCACACACTGTATATAGACTTTCTCTATTGTATTATTGACTGTATGTTGGTTTATTCCACGTGTAACTCTATGTTGTTGTTTGTGTCGCACTGCTTTGCTTTATCTTGGCCAGGCCACAGTTGTAAATGAGAACTTGTTCTCAACTAACCTACCTGGTTAAATAAAGGTGAAATAAAAAAATTTGAAAATAAAGATCTTTCAATGGTTAAAACATGGGTAAATTATTTGGCTGGCTATGATGAGGCTATTGGAGGGGAGGGGACAGCGTGGTGATGAAGCTACTGCATCTCAGTACTAGAGGCATCACTACAGACCCTGGTTCGATTCCATTCTGTATCACAACCGGCGGTGATTGGGATTCCTATAGGGCGGCGCACAATTGGCCCAGCATCACCCGGGTAAGGGTTTGGCTGGGGTAGGCCACGATTGTAAATAAGAATTTATTCTTAACTGACTTGCCTAGTTAAATAAAGGTTAAATAAAAAAATAACTAATAAAAATATTGATTGGGAGAATGTCTGGGAAAATATATTTCACTCATCAATGAACCCAAACCATCATTTTGTCATAGATCGTACTGGAAACTATTTGTAAGATTTCATGCAAAACAGGCTCAAAGCCTATACTGTGACCTAACCTCAATACACTTTGCACATACAAACATATGATATGGGATTGTCCAGAGGTTTGTGAGTTTGGAGAAAAGTGTTGTATATTCTCTCTGACATGATTGACGAAACTGTACCCCTTGAACCAATTCCGCTGTTGCTTAACATATGCAGCTGAATGAGAAACAGTGAAAAGTTTGGCTGGCTGGGTTGACTGCTGCAAAAAAACATGTTGTTCAGCATTGGTTGCCATCACATGACCTTCATACAGTATGAGGAAATGGCTAGCATACTTTCAGGATGCTATTATGTTGGAGTTCTCCACTGCCCGTATGAATAAAGCCAGTCGTAGCACTTTGGAAACATGGAAAGCAGGCGCCTCAGAAATCTCTGTTGAATATGATGTAGGTGTGTGATCTAAAATGCTTACTTTGACGGTGTTGTTTTAGCAAATGACTTCGCTGTGTGTATTCTAGTGTAGTGCGTGTAGTTTATTTGAATTTGATTAAAACCTTTTTTTACATATATTTTTTAAATATATATTATGGGTTTGGCGACAGAGGTATGTGACCCAATAAAAAATAATTGTTCACAAAAAAAAGGTTCCATAACTTTCAAGGAAAAACGGGGTTATAACGAACCATTGTGTCCACTTGAAATAGTGTCCAGTAGCGAAGGACCAACAGGACAGAGGCTTAAAAGGGTTCAATGGGCTCTACGCCAGGAGGTAATAGATGTAGCTGGGGTTTCAACATGACTTGCTGACATACTGATTTAGTCCTTTTGCCAGTCTTGGAATCCAACCAACATATCCTATCTTTCCTTCATTCAAAGGCACCTTAACTGTGTTCTTGTGAGCTTAACAAGCTTGAAATGCAATCACTATGTTACATGGACTGTATACAAGAGTTCTCAGCCTGAACCTGACGGAACCCAACAGCCCGGTCTTGTTTTTTTAAGGCATGTTTGATTAGGAATCAATTCACTTATAAGAGCTGGCCGGCCTCAAATTCTGTGAATTGAATCGGGTCGGTTTTCGGGCGTGCCGTGCTGTGTTAATAAAAATACTGTGTGTTCTTTTAGCCTACGCCGTCTCTCTCTCAGCTGCAGCCGCCACTAGAGGCGCCAGGATTCCAATATTGGCTGGGCCAGAGAAATCTGTGGCCATGGCAAAACTTTTTTTCCCAGATTTTTGCAGTGTTTGGAATTGCGATATGAATAGGGTTGGAGTGCACTCGGGAGAATGATGATCCACAAGACGACGACACGCAGCGCATCTCAGTATCAGGAGAAGCCCATATTCCATTGGCATCTGTTAACGCCGATACATCCGAACAAAATACACCCTATGACTGTACTAATGTGCCTTGCTGGACCTTGTAAACTATCAAAAGTAGACTCCTAACTGATCAAACTGTTTTCCTAATCAAACATATATTCAAAACACGGGGCTTTTGAGTAATTTATTCAAATGGATGTTTGGCGGAAAATAAATAGTTATTTATTTATTGTTTAATTTTTTCAAGGCTTCTTTGTTATTTCATTTCAAAATAAAAAATACCTGATTGTATTTTAAGTTATGAATGACTCATGTGCTGTGTAATGATGTAACGATTGATTGATTATATTGAAGTAGGCTAAGTTACGTTAAGACAGATAAAACAGGACGCGCTCTTATAGCTCGATGGTGGATAAATTAAGGCTGATACAGGAGTCGATAGCAAAATAATACACTTGATTTCCGCTACATTATTTCATGCTATATGCTTCTGATCAGTGATAGATGAGCAAACAATTAAAGCAGCTACCACCTTCACTTGCACACCCGGAAATCAATAAACCAAATATACAGACAGAGATTCAGTAAAAAAAAAATCACATTGATTGATTATCAGACAAGTCACAGGCTTTTGGTTGAGAGTTGGACAGCCTACTATGTGACTGAAGAGCAAAATCCACTAGTTAAACTACATAACATGATAGCATTATGTTCTGATCAGCTAATATATGAGCAAACTAGAATAAAGAGGATCATGAGCACTCACCTCAACTTAGCTAACATTTCCCAACATAATTCTTAACAAATATCCAAACGGAAATTCAGTGAAAAAATTTATTGATTTATCAAGACAAGTCCCCCACTCGTCTTAAAGCAGTGCGGCGGTGCCGTCCCAATCAAAACAGTGCTGAAATCATCATCTAGGTGACCACACATGACTTGCTTTAAATTAGTATTACGGTTGGATATGACTTTGGGAGTTTCAGTGAAAGCAAGAATTTGATACATGCCTTCAATTGCATAAGTTTACTTCATACCAATATGTTCATAATTCAGTCAATCATAACTAAGAGTTTTCCACTCTGCGCTTTTTGTAGACCCACGGGCTTTCTCCTCGTCTCCTCACTCCGATGCCGCCCACCTCCGCCGCATTATTCTCAACACCAGTCAATATATCAATCAATATACTGTTTTCTAGAAATCTGTATTTTTTTTAGTGTTCGGGCTCATTTCATTTCTGTGATGATGTACCGGGCCTGGGTTCGGGCTTCAGCTCACCGGGCTTGAGTTGGACCAAGCTCAAGCTCATACATGTGTGACATGTATGAGACAGCAACATAGGTTCAGAAACAACTGTGTGGACTTTTTCATCGTATTATGCAACTTTATGGATGGCATTGTAATGCATAGGATCCCTTTCATTACCTACATCGGCTTAGATGTTTATCCGTGCATTAGAAAGTAAAAACATCTTATCATAAATAGTTCAGAAATAGTCACAGGATATTTTTTATGAATCATGCATTTTTAAATGTTACCCACAAATAACACATACAGTACCAGCACATTAACATTTTATGTTTCCCATTAAATATTTGATGCGTACAAATTACATCATTCGTTTTCTACTATAAAATGGCCTATGTTGCCTTAGATAAAAGCTAAATGAGTATATCGGAGAGTTGTTAGTCCTACCTTGCTGTACAAAGGCTCCATAGACTATCCAGATAGCACTGTACAGGGAGTTGGACGCCTGTGTGGCGGGCTGCTGGTGTGCCACTGGAGGATTCTGGGTCCTCAGTGACTGCATCCTGCTCAGCAGGAAGATGAGAACTCCCACCACGGGGATGGCTGCAGCGATACAACCCCACACGGCCAGGTCAAACGGAGCGAACAGTGAGAAGATGTTGATCTTCTCCTCTGGTTTCCTCAGCAAGATCCCCACAGAGTAGTCCATGTAGCGCTTACTGAAGTCCACCGCACTCTCCCGCTCTGGAGTGATGGTAATGGCTGACACGGCCAGGTCAGCTCTCTACGGGGACAGACAGAGAGGAATTATAGCAAACATCCCCCGGTCAGTCAGGGATGAGTTGGGACTCAAACCATGTTGAAACTGTGTTGGTTAGTAGTCTCAAATGGCATTCTTTCCCTGGGGGTAATATGACAGGTCGGAAGGTTACACGGGCCATATAGAAAGCCTTACTTTGTTTATAAGCTCCCCGATCATTCCATTCCAGGAGCCATTAGGCAGCTGCGAGCCGTATTTGCTGTCGGCCACCTGGTAGATCTCGTACTTGAAGCCCAGGATCTTGGCCAAGGCGTCGAGCACGTCGATGGAGAAGCCTTTGTACCGCTTTGGCTGACCAAGGATGTTCTCAGCCACCATGACGAAGGGATCCTCCTATACCAAATCAAACACAACATCACATCGAGAAGCTTACCACATGAATCCAGGTGCATGTGCTGAATCAAATACTTGTGTTTTCAGCAGCAGTGTTCCACGCATGCGAAACCCCATTGATCATGTTTACAATTCACAGCACATGGGCGGTAACACAATCACAAGTTGTTCCTTTACCAGTAGTGTTACTACTTTGACAGTCACTCCTTGCATGCCGTTCTCAATGCGACTCTCCTTCAGGCTCCCATTCAGACCATGGACGGAGTCCCATGTAGCCAGCTAAGAGAGAGAAGAGAGAGACAGAGAGATCGAGACTTTCATAAATGTGTGTCGATAACAAGTGTTCAATTATGTTTTTCTCAGAAAAGAGAGCAATCTCTCCATGGCCTAGTTCTATCTTTCAAACTGTCAATCACACAGAATTACCCACCAAAATCCATCCCCACCAGACACCTTTTGATATGCCAACCAAAGAAAAGCTGATATTAAAGCCTCTTATAGACTCCACAGTAATTAATTTCGTAATATGAAAAGGGCATCGTCGACTACTAATTCCATCCATTTACATGTTTTCTGAAGGTGGCCGGTGAGTGATAGATAGATAGAAGGGGGGGGGGACGGGGGGACGGTTACCTTGGTAACAGCTGACTGAGGTAGAGCCATGCTAATGCACAGAGTTATAGTTAAAGAAGAAAAAATAAAATAAACATATTCCCCTCTCTTGATCTACGCTACAGTGTGTGTGTGTGTGTGTGGTGTGTGTCCTGCATCCGTGTTTGATCCTGGTGAGAAATCTGCTTTGCTCAGGTGGCCTATTGCAGTCCACCGTCAAGGCTGCTTCATTGATTACTTGATATGAAATTTGTGTTTCTGACAGCATGGCCAGGTGGACAAGTCCTCTGGCTGAAATTAAACACAAACAGAGAGGATTGGGCTCACTGGTCAAACCGTTCGGTCAGTTGAAACTGTACAGACCACCTCCATACACTGGGTATACCAAACATTAAACATCTTCCTGATATTGAGTTGGCACCTACTACCATACACCGTTCAAAGTCACCCTCTGAATGGCACACACACACAATCCGTCTCTCAATTGTCTCAAGGCTTGAAAATCCTTCTTTAACCTGAGGCAGGTCATCTTCACTGATTGAAGTGGATTAACAAGTGACATCAATAAGGGATCATAGGTTTCACCTGGATTCACCTGGTCCAGTCTATGTCATGGAAAGAGCAGAGTTCTTAATGTTTTGTACATTCCGTGTGTGTGTGTCATGGATACCAGATTATCTTATCATGGGTTACCTACAGTATAAAGAGGTCCATTCACAGGTTGTGCGTGTGCGAGCGTGCGTGCGTGTGTGTACGTGTGTCTGTTTGTATGCGCATGGGTGACTGCGTGGGTGACCCATCACCACAGCAATAACAGCTGATTAAACTCATATCATTTCATGAACGATTTCACACAATGATGTGACAGACGTTCAAAAATCAATAAACACAATCCAGCCCAATAAAACGGTTCACTTTTCATAGTAACAGTTAATGTCCAACTTAATCTTCAGCCTAACGTCATTATTACGTTATTAAACGTACCACGTAGGATAATTGTTATTTTACAGCACTTCCAAGCACAGAGGCATGCAGTACACAAACATACACAAGCATAGGGAGATACAAACACACATACATTCAGTTATAAGCCCTACGCATGCAGTCACTCTACAGATGTTTACTGAACTACACCCAGTGCACAACACATTGACATCAATTACATAGGCTGACCAGAGGAATCCAGGTGAAACCTATGATCCCTTGTCAATGTCACTTTAATCCACTTCAATCAGTGTAGATGAAGGATTGAAACAATTGAGACCTGGATTGTGTATGCATGCCATTCAGAGGGTGAATGGTCAAGGCAAAATATTGAAGTGCCTTTTGGTAGTAGCTGCCAGGAACACAGGTTTGAGTCAAGAACTGCAACACTGCTGGGTTTTCCCCGTGTGTATCAAGCATGCTCCACCACCCAAAGGACATCCAGCCAACTTGACACAATTGTGGGAAGCATTGGAGTCAACATTGGCCAGTATTCCTGTGGAACACAAGGTTCCTTCGACACCTTGTAGAGTCCATGCCCCGACGAATTTAGGCTTTTCTGAGGCCAAAAGGGGTAGCAACTCAATATTAGGAAGGTGTTCTTAATGTTTTGTACACTCAGTGTATATTACAGCACAATATATACAGTTTATTAGGTACACCACCCCGTTCACAAAAATGTATCGCTCCTACATACAGTGAGTCATGTGGCCGTGGCTTCTTATATAAAGCAAGCAGACAGGCATCGAGGCATTCAGCTAGAATGGGCAAAATGAGTGACCTAAGCAACTTTGAGCGTGTATGCTCATCGGTGCCAGGCGCAACGGATCCAGTACCTCAGAAACGACAGCCCTCCTGGGCTTTTCACGCATGACAGTGTCTAGAGTTTACCTAGAATGGTGCTACAAATGAAAAACATCCAGTCAGCGGCAGGCCTGTGGGTGAAAACAGCTCGTTGATGAGACAGGTTGAAGGAGAATGGAAAGAATCGTGCGAGCTAACAGGCGGGCCACAAACAGACAAATAACAGCGTAGTACAACAGTGGTGTGCAGAACAGCATCTTGGAACACACAACTCGTCGACCTTTGTCATGGATGGGAAGAATTCAGGCTGTTCTGGAGGTGAAGGGGGGTCCGACCTGGTACTAGATGGGTGTAGCTAATAAACTGGCAGGTGAGTGTAATTTACCATCAATTTCACCAGTCAGTGAAAACATCACCATGTGTGTATCATCATGGTAACCATCTTAAATGCTTTCATCATATACTAATGTACTCCTTTTCAGCAGGATGAATGTGCCTGAGCTACTGTAGCCCCACAGGCATATAAAGAAAGGCTAACTAGGAAAATATTGCTTCCCTATGAGCAGCCTGAGCTCAGAGAAAAGACATTTTTTACGATGCAGATATTCTCAGCTGTCCTCTTGGCGATCTCTAAGTCTTTAGGTATTTATGTACATTAGGGCCTGCAGCAGTACCAAACACCATGGAATTGTTAAAACCATACTTAGATGTCGAAACTACTATGTCAACTAATGAAACTATAGCCTACTACTTACTGTACCTCTGTGATTATGATTATGATTCATTTCTTTCTTTAATTAATTGAAACAATGACTTTCCACGCCAGAGGCACAGGGAAAATGATACACTTTAAAAAGGCAGCTGATTTAGTGTATCACGTTTTGAGTGTTTCACTTTACAAATGTGTTATTGGCAATGTATGCCCTGCAGTCACATTACTGCAACGTATTCATCAAAGGAAGGGAGTTTTCTCGAAGAACAAATACATGGATCTCAGTAGACAGAAATAGCAAAACACCTATAGAAAATCATAGAGAAATCAGTGGCTCTGTAGCCTACTGCTTTAAACCTGTGACAGTCTCACAGCATAAAGTCAATATCTATTACAAACCCAGCCTCAAAGTCAGGCCTCAACCACAATGAAGGCCTCATCATAACGGCAGTGAGGAAACAGCATAAATCATCAATGGGTCACTTTTCAACGGAGTTTCATATATGGCTTTCATTGTGATCCACCATGTTGAACTTTATCATCTATATCGACCCGGGTACATTTCAATCCTGCACATGAATGGACCATGGTTTCTGCCTCGGAAGGTAACTCAACTGTGATGTCGTGTCAAACTCTAGGGTTCTAACAGCTGTTTGAACAGAAATCATGATGAACTCTGTGCACATGACGTAGAATCTCAGAAGTGTGTAAAGGATAGAATATCATTTCATAATGTACCCTTATGTTTTAAGAGGAAAGTCAGCTCCGCTAGCTTTTCCAGTGCCAATTGCTTAGTGGTCAATGGCCATCATTAGCCCCTAGCATTGTACTTGACACCACTGACTCTCAGTAGGGCCATGATAGTACTCTTTCCTGTTCCACAGGAAGTCCCATATCCTCCTATTGTATGGGAGCGCTCTGTTTTCTTTTTCTTTTCCTATTTAAAGGAATGGGGAAGTCCCACTACTCACATATTTTTTGTTTGATTGGATAGGACAGAGGTCGAGAGGAAATAAATAGGAGAGTGTGCTAAATGAACAATGGGCTGGATTGGAACGCATGCTGATATGTGATCTGGAGGCAGCGGCTTAAGGCGTCCGCATGCTTCCAAGCCGAAACAGTTCGGTAGAGTTCGTGCATATATTATGACGACATTATGATGCTTTTCTTTGCTTTGGACTTCGATCGGGGTTGTTCGAGCGCACACATCTTGTTCTGGAGACAAACCAAAGTTTGGAGCCGAAGTCTACGCCCCTTCGTTGGTGATTGGTAAAAGTAGGGATTCTTCAATAAAGTCTTTGTTGTCATTGACTGAACTGAAGCATGCTGACGCCTTTAGACTGCTACCCTAGTCCACAGGGAACACTTTCTGATCAGCTGTCAGGTCAGACATACAGCCCAGACAATCAATCAATCAAATGTATCCTTTTTAAAATCAGAAGTAGTCATAAAGTACTTATAATGTGGCTAGGAAAAACTCCCTAGAAAGGCAGGCACCTAGGAAGAAACCTAGATAGGAACTAGGCTCTGAGGGATGGACGCGCATCCTGTTCTCAAGGTGGACAGCTCAATGGTGGGTCTATGCATCGCCAAGCATTGGCTTCCATCCCTCTTCCCTTTGTAAAAATGTCAGGCCTCTCTCAGTCAACTGTGACGTTGCTTTGAGTGGGCGACGGAGCTAAATGCCCCGCTTGCTTCCACTTCACACCTGCTGTGCCCGTCCCGAATACATGTCCTTTCACAGAAATGATCTAAAAACTGCTCGAGGCTGAGAGGATACTGGTGTGACTCTCTGTCAGGATAGCTGAACCCCACGTCAATGTATCACACACCCGCTGGCCAATTTTTCCCGGGTGATCAAAATTACATTGAGGTGTTGATGGATTACTGCTATGACAGAGAAGATAGTCTGGATGAATGTGTATAATGATTTCATAAAACGAAAGGGGGAGTTATGAATATATTTGAATTGTTAGAAGACAGAAAATCACAAGATTTTGAATTAATAGTTCATGGAAATATACAGGCTACGTAAGTGTTGGTCATACTATGTTTGTTTACAAGAAACTATCCGGTAGTGAATGATTAAATGCTTCCCTTAGCCATGTGGCAGCGCTGGTTAAGTTTGCATCATCAGGTCCAATGTGGCTCAACTCAGTCATGCTCTGAGTCTAGGCGGAAAGAGAAAAGCACAACCATTTAAT